>NC_080861.1:6258125-7542500 GCF_030435755.1 Ochotona princeps | reverse complement strand
AGAAATAGAGAACAGATATACAAAATGGCATACGAAATTGTTTCTCCAGCAATTAGGATTCAATGGGGAAGAAAAAAATACATACACTAATAGACAGGGACAGCTGCACAAGTCAGAATGTGGTGGCATCCCATCTCTCTTCCTTCCTCAGGGTCCATCTCACTGAACTCCGTCAGCCTGGGCGCTGGTCACTCCTTTCCATTTCTGCTGCTGTCATTTTAGTTCAGACTCCTTTTTCACTTGACCTGGTGGTAGGGATGCTCTAGGTCACACAGTGACACCAAGCAGGTTCCAAAATGCCTTAATGCAACTAGATTCTCATTCACACACATGATGGTAAAATAGGCACCAAATTATGGGCACAAACAAGGAGAATCTCTTTCCCAAGCCTGTGCTTTCCAAGGGAAGTCATTGCACCCAAAAGTTACTGTCTGATGGGCTGCTCCAAGGGACCCACAGGGAACCCAAGTATGGCCAAGTCAGGTATGAGTCACCATGTGGGGTACAGTACAAGCAAAGAAAGACCAAGGGTCCAACAGGTCCTGGCACCAGAGGCCGGGGAAAATCTGGTGGTCTGTGAACTTGACACAGGACATCAGTAAAGTAGAGCCTCAATACACCCGGGGAGGGGGCAGCCTCAAACACAAAACTTCTTTTTGTCAACCTCAGGAGGCTATGTAAGTCCCACTCTCTCCTCTCATTTAACTGGATGCTATCAAATAGAGAAGATATTTGGAGAAAAAAGGCAATTTTTTTAAAGGACAATTTTTTTTAAGTAACTACGTCTTTATCCAAATTGAAGATTTTTATAATATTTTCTCATCTTCCCACAGGTAAAGGGATATGAAGAACCTAAAGTACTGTCAAAGAGAGAATGTCTTTTATTGTATATACAGTTAAGTTTGCGAAGCTATGATATAGAACATGTATACAGATACAAGTACATTCAGTCCTTACAGATATGATCATCTTTCTTCAACATATCATTTAGGCTTACATGCCTTAGAAGAGAGAAATAAACTTCAAATACAGATTCATCATGTTGTGTTTTATTCCTTGTAGTCTACACACTACATAAACCTGATCAAGAACATAAACTACATAAACATACTGATCAAGAACATGGGGAAAGTTGCAGCTTCAGTTTTTGTTGCTTATGCTAGAAACATCTAGTACTTCCCCAGTCTGATTCTCTTCTTCCCAAGAAATGGGATTACACTTTACCACTGCTTATCACGCCAAAGACACTTTGGACAGGGTATGAGGAAAATGTGATGGAATTATTTCTCAACTAAGAAGACAGGAATGATTCCCAATGTCTCCTCTTTTGCCCTGTGACTGTGAAGGTCATGTACTGCAGGTGGGCATGCCAGTAAGTTGGGTCTCTAAGCCCTGTGTGAAAGAGGCCTAGCCCACCTGTAGAATACCCAAAGGAAGAATGAGAAATGAGCTTTGTTCTACCATTTAAGGGAGATTTAGGTGTGAGTGTGGACTAGATGGGGTGGGAGTGAGGAGTGGGAGAAGTGTTTGTTTTCAAAACAAAAGCTAAACTATCCAGACTAATGCCATCACATGCAGGACATTGAGGCATCTCAAATATCTTCTAGATTTCTGTATCACATTTTCTCAGATTGAAGGATGAATGTGATAACTATGGTTTGATAAGGAAAGTGCTATCAATATGTGGACAAGAAAATTCTTAATGCTACATAGAAGTGCAATACAAATAAAATCTGCTGGCAAATATTCACAATAAAGAAAAGTAACCCAGTGTTTCCTATGAGCTAGTCACCAAGTCCCAGACATGTCCCACTGACATGGTGGCTTCCTAGAGCATCCATGTTCTTTGCTTTTCTAAGCATCACGTGCCTCTCCCAGGTCTCAAGTGTCAACAAGGAAGGAAGGAAGTATCAGCATAGCAAATCACTCAACTTAGTTTCCAGATGGCTACGTGAGACTCCCCACACCAGCTTGTGGCTCTGATGTAAGGTCTAAAGCACAAAGCACGCCACACTAGCCAGTCCACTCCAAAACACGTTTCCAAACCTATTTTCCATGAAACTGGTGAGTACACTCCCAGGAAATACACAAAAAAGGGTCTCGCGTGAATTTAAAATCATAGAACCATCTTTAGATAGGCTCTTAATTGGAGAAAGGAATAAAAAGAAGGCCCTTTAAAAAGCAACCCATGCTGGGCCTGGCAGCGTGGCCTAGCAGCTTAAGTCCTCGCCTTGAACGCCCCGGGATCCCATGTGGGCGCAGGTTCTGATCCCGGCAGCTCCACTTCCCATCCAGCTCCCTGCTTGTGGCCTGGGAAAGCAGTCGAGGACGGCCCAAAGCTTTGGGATCCTGTACCCACGTGGGAGGCCCGGAGGAGGTTCCTGATTCCCGGCATCGGATTGGCGTGCACCGGCCGTTGCGGCTCACTTGGGGAGTGGATCATCGGACGGAGGATCTTCCTCTCTGTCTCTCCTCCTCTCTGTATATCTGACTTTGTAATAAAATAAATAAATCTTTAAAAAAAAAAAAAGCAGTCCATGCAAATAGCAATTCCCAAGAGGCAATAGAGTGTTGGGCACTGCACCTGTGGCAAACTTCCAAAAGAATGGATCTTTTTGGGGAGCCAGGCGTAGTCTGTTTTGTAGCAGTTGTTATTATGATCCATCAATAGGCAGCTGACTCCATAAATATGTACATAAATTCAAAATCTTAGTGGTGGTCCCATTATTCCAATGGAACTACTGTATATCTCCAATGAGTAAAGGTACTGCATTTCATCTGGAATTCTAGTTCCTGGAACATTGTCAAACTGCCTTGAAAAAATCCTATTTACTCTGTTGTAACAATCTTAGGTTTTTAGTTACCTGAAAGCTGTTTACAATACAGGGCATCATAGATCCTTAAGAGTCAATGATTCGGTTCTTGGCGGATGTTGGAACAACCCGTTTATTTATTTGTTCACTCAGTCAACATCTCTTGCCTGTCTATCATGTGCCAGAAAGTGTAATAAACATTGGAGACCCAGCAGTAAATTAGAAAAGATAAAAATTGTTGGCCCTTGTAGTACTTACACCTAGTGGTATAACCAGAGTTCAGAAAAGTCAAGACCAAACCTTAGCTTTGCCAATAACCAGGGTCTCATTTTCCTCAATAACTGACCAAACCATGTGGCTGGAAGAATGTCCCACACAAAGACACCATGGTAGACAGGGGTAGGAAATGTGATTGAGGCAGTGTTGTTAGAATAAATGGGGAGTGTTACTAGCACCTAGTGTCAGAGGCCCGGAATGTTAAACATCTCTAAGTCAAAATCGTCTCTCACGAGGAAGTCTGGTTCCATCCAAAATGCAAATGAAATTCCCTTTAAAAATCCCAGATGCTTTCTAAGGTTTCTTCCAACTCTAACATTATATAAATTTGAAAGAACTGGCTTCTTTCTCTTCTTGGGAGAAAACAAGTGGGTGCTTGCTATCTCAGAGGACACGTCTAAGAAAGACGATTGCTGTTAATTCTTCGTTTCCCTTGGATCTTCTAGCTGAGAGTATAAACCCAGAGCCTTGTGAAAATGAAAGCGCAAGCCAAAGACACAATGTCTGGTTCCAAGAACAGATTCCCGTCAGAAAGGTGTCTGGATTTTTTTCCCTCACAATGTACAGTGAGAATCTCTTACAACCTTGAAAGAACTGAGAGCACTCCACACCCCAAAAGGGACCTTCCTCACTCCACAGAATAAGGACCATAAATTAATCAGGAATTTTAATTCATCCTGAGCAGAATTCTGTGGCTTCATGTACCAAATTGATCTTTGAACCACTCTCCAGCTCTTCCTGAACCATAATGGATAATGTCAGTGTTTTCTTAGCATGAATCTATTTATGGTACCTAAGATCTACAAATGAGTTCTCTGATGCTCTAACATGTAAACCGTTCTCCAGCTGTCCTTCTTTAGGGATTTTGTTCACGCACTTAAGGGGAAAAAAATATTAAATGAAACCAATTGAGAAGGCTGCAAATTTGCATTTCTAACAAATTCCCAGGCAACGGTAATGCGGCTGCTGAGGACCTCAAATTGAAAACCACAAGTTTAGACAAAGTTTCTTTTAAGGACTTTTGGGCTGAGCAAATAGAAAAATTACTATGTAACTGTAAAATACAGAAACTGATTTCTGACTTTGACCCTGTTTTTGATGCCAAACTTTGACAAATATGGAAACTCATGGATCACATTCAAAGTGCTAAATTGCTTCCAATTAGTAAAGCAAAAAAATTTCATCAGTGATATCACTTACCAGCCCAGGACAGGGGCAAGTTTTAACAAGTTTCTCAAACTCCTCCCCCTAGTTGTTTGCTAACCTGATGGCATCACGAGAACTGAATTCAAACATGGGACCATGGAATCTGACCACCAAAGTGTGAGCTAATAACCAATGCCAACGCTCCCCACAGGCTGTTCTGAATCAGGTTGAATTTAATAGTGATGGGGGTTTATAGCAGGTCGGATTACACTTCAGGATAGCCTGGCTAACTGCAATGAACCTACAGTAAGCAGCCTGAGCTCTCCTAGAGGTAGAATGTGCTGTGGCACGGATCCAGAAGACTCCGAATAAAAATGGAAGGTAGAGTCTTAACTGGCAGAAAGTGGAATTCAAGGATTTGTGCTCAGCAGAGTGGGGAGACAGGCTTCCTAGGTGACTGTGAAGGCTCCTTGGAACTCCATACAGAAAAGAACTCCATGAGGGGCTGGCTGCTGCAGCAGGCGAGCTTTGTAACATTAAGTCCCATTTCGTGGGGAGGCATAAGAAGCACTCACATATTCTGCTTATATACAGAAACTTCACGCAGTGGCCAAAAGGGATTAGCACCTTAGGATTAAATTGAAAGACAGCTGTCTAGAAAAATGCAGAGAAGGATTGTTTTTAAAAATGTGGCCTAACTATATGCTATGTTGTTCCCAAGACTGCCAGTAATTGAAGACCGAGATGGGTTTTGGGTATCTGAATATTCAAATTAGCTTTTCTGACCTTCTTTTTAACATATATGTACACACCCAGAAGTGTTTCCGTAATCCTTAGGTAGAAGATGGGGTTCTTATTTGGTCTACAATCATGATCACAGTAACTATTTTCTAAAGTAAGTGTGGAGGCCTGACATGCAGTAGTTATGTATGAATGTATTTATGCTTTGCGTTATGTAGTTTTCAACTTTGAAAAATAACAAGGCTGGAGGACTAATACTATATGATTTTAAGATCTATCATAAAGTTATAATAATCAAAACAATGTGGTATTGAAAATGGAATAGATATATAGGTAAATAATAGAACATACTGGGAGTCCAGAAATAGGACCATGTATATGGTCTATTGTTTTTCAAAAAATATGAAAGGTGAATAAGTTCATGGAGAAAGGAACATGGTTTCAACAAATGGTTCTAGAACCATTAAAACCACATAAAATTCAAAATAAAAATAGCTACCCCAAATATCAGTGACTGCATTTTGTATTATATGTAAAAATTAACTTAAAATGAATTAAGAGGAATAATTGTAAAACTTTAAACCATAAAGCCTCTTGAAGAGTAAACATTTATGCTCACAAAAAGGCAGTTTTTGATACATAAAAGAAAAGAGAAACTAACTTTATTGAAATCAACTATGTGTATATATACATATATATACTTGTTTTTATATATATGTAGTATGGATATATGGATGGAAAATCAAAATGCAAAAAGATGCTCAACATGATGGTTCACTGGGGAAACACGTTACAAACACAGTGGGAAACCACTACAAGCTTCCTAGAAAGAGTAAAAGTAAAAACCCAAAAACTTGACACTAACTAACGGTGAGGAGGTAGAGCCACTGGAGCTTTCCTATATGATGGACGAGCATGCAGAAACGGTGCAGCCACTATGGAGCAGATTTTGGCTACTTCCCCTAAAGATAAACGGATATTTATTACACTACCAAGCAATCATACTCTTCAATGTTTGTTCAACTGAAACGTATATTAAGACAAAAGCATGTATACAACTCTTTCAAAATGGCCTCAAACTAGAAACAACCCAAACATTCCCTTAGTTGAGTTGTGGATAAACAGAGCCCTCCATGCAATGGGAATACTAGCAAGGAAAGCACTATGACATGCCCAACATGGATCAATTTCAATTGTATTAAAATATAGTTTATATGCTGCATAACTCCATTTGTATGACAGTCTTGAAAATACAAAAATATAGGTAGGAAATAGGTTAGTGGTTGCCGGGGCAGGGGTGTAGGGAGTACATCATCTGTGAAAACATCACATGGTTCTTCTCACTTTTTTCTTTAAGGATGAAGTTCCTATTTATGTCTTTGTTGCAGTGATGGTTACAAAACCCTATGCATCTGACAAACAGTGTACTGTAGATCTGTATAAAAAGTATTTATTGTGTATTAAGTATAACAATATAAAATTTAAGAAGACAATGTGTACCATCTCATTTTCACATGTAGGATGTTCATCATTGAATACAATCTCGAAAGTACGTGTTTTTTTCTTCACCTTCCGCTAAGACAGCAATGCAGCCTGGTGTACAGTGTGTAGGCACTGCATCCACATTGAGAGTGGGTGTTAGAGTCACGATGGTACCCCTCCCCCATGGTTTGCTGTTTGCAATCCATGATGCTCTAGACTACGTTAGTATGTAGGAGATAATTATTGACCTTTGCCGCACAGCCCAGGGGCTGACATGCCAATCAGGCTGTCCAAAGTCAGCAAAACTGGAGGTGCCTCAGCAGCAAGCATACTTGGGCCCTGAGCAGGAGCGAGGCTGAGGGTTCAGCCTAAGAATGCTTGGAATTCTGGGTAAACAGCTGGGTTCCCGGCCTCAGTAGATGCCATTGGTGAGGTGGGTTTTAATGTCAAACTATTTCATTGCTAAGAAATGGGGAACTGATGAAAATAATCATACAATAGTCTATGGTATTGGTTGCACATTTCTATCCCTGTGTTTTACATTCCTTAGTCTATTAAATCCTCATGGCTACTATTCTGTGACCTTGTGGGTAGAATCTACTTCTCAAAGGTAAGGAAAACAAACCATAGAGAAATAGGTTTCCTAAAACGTCACAGTTAGTAGGTGGTGGAATCAGCATTTCAGGCTCAGCTCTGAATCCGGGTCTCACAGCGAGAAAAAAGAAGAAAGCTTCCTTTTGATATTTTTCAGATTCCCTTAAAGTATTTTTGGAAGCACCTGAAAAGTCAGTGCAGCTAACTTCCATGGCTCTCAACCCTTATCATTAATGTCATATGGGAGCATATTTATACTTCTATTTGAAATAAACTCCCTCACTCTTGTGCTCCTGATTACTGCTCATCTCCCCATGCACCAGCCAAATGCTACATATAACAACATCTTACAACCTTTCTGTTTATCAAGCCTCAATGTTACAAAAATAGCTGTACACATAAACCAAAATGGGAGTAGCAGAGGTGGGGGAGAATCTATGTTTGAAAGTATACAATAAGGAGCTGGTGGGAGAACTTTACCTCTTCAAGGGACATCACTAAGATGTCATGCAGGAGGTAGCAGAGCTGGGATTGAAACCGAGGGTAAGATGGGACAGGATCTATTCTATTCTATTCTGGGTCCCCAACATATAGTCCTTTACAGCAGTGGCTGTGATGGGACTAGACAGAGAGGCAGGTATCACGGTGTTATGATGTAAAGGCTGGAAGGAAGCTGTGGGTTTGCTTTCATAGCTCAGGTCAACTTCAGCTCCAACTACTCGGAGGCTCTGAGGTTTGCAATACGCTGGATGCCGCCCAGAGCCCTTTGCCAGAGGTTCAGCCAGTGAGCAACAACAGGGTGCTGGTGGTTGCACCCTTCTCCCTAAATTTCTTGTAGTGACAAGTGGCAAACAAGGTTGTGAAAAGCAGGAGAAAAGAAAAGAAAAAAAATCATCTTCAAAGGTTGCAAAATACCATCAGTGCTGAACTAATGAACCCAGAGAATACAGCATGCAAGGCTTTTATGCAGGCAGTTCTGTCGACATGTAGCACAGTGGGGCCTGCAGCACGGCACTGCCTCTTCCAGGTACAGCTTCAATGATTTTTATCTCAGCTTGGAACACAAAGTGTGTTCTGATACTAATACTGATAAAAGCATAAAGGCTGGCGCCATCTGCCATGGCAACTATCAAGATGGCAGATGCTTTTCATCAGCTTTATCTGAACTTTGCATTAATGGGAATTCAGAGACTGTGGGTGCATTTTCAAAAAAAGGGGGGGCATTAAAATGATAGCACTCCTCTGAATAGAATCAGTTCATCAAATATCAACATACTCTCATCATCTTTCCCTCCTCTCTTTCTCCTAAGAAAAATGAGGAGGAGAGGATCCTGCTCTGTTTCTGTTGTTGCTGTTTGGTTTGGGTTTCCCCGTATGTGTGCCACTCCCATTGTCTTGTGGCTTTACCTGGACCACTCCCAAGGGCAATGACCCTGGGAGAGATTCTCTTTAGGGGGGCTGTAAACAAATGGGATTTAAATGTGCAGTCTCTGAGGGTAGGGTTATCAACAAAATAGCATCTGAAAGGTTCCCAGCCTGCTGCAGGTAGTAACAGAGATGCTGTTCAGATTGAAAAACAATTCAGATGAAAGGAACCACGTTCCAGAAGGATTCCCAAAAACCAGGATATCTGTTCCCTAAGCTTGCAGCTTAAAGCAGGCACACCTTCTATCACTCACCAGCTGCCCCAGACAGGATGGTTGCTTCCACCAGAAAAGATGAGACTGAGGTTGAGCCGCAGGCTGAGAATGCATATAGGATATATAAACATGTGATGGTGATGGCGGGCTGTGTCCACGACACTGCTCTGCTCCTCTGCCATATGATGTTCTTTTCTAAAAGTATTTTCTCTCCTTCTTGGCTTAATTAAATCTCTATTTTATTATTTATTTATCTTTAAATGTATTTTATAAAATATTTACTCAGGCTTTTATGGTAAATAAGATATGGAAAAGTGGGATATAAGTGGGCGTACTCTTTGTGTTATCTAGATCCATGCATATGTTTTATATTGTACCTGTATAGATACACATATATATGTAACTGCACATGTGTGCATTCATGTACACCCAAACGGGTGATTCATGTAAAAAGAACAGTCTCAATGCAGCACAGTCATAAAGTGAACGGAGCATGTAAATGAGCAGCAAACATACGAAGGATAGAAACTATTTTTTTCTGAGTCAGAAATACACAAACGATGACCAGGATCTGGGGGTGAGGTGAAGGAAGGAGTTGAAAAATGGTGTTTTTCAGCCTCAGAAGGAATAAAGGAAAATGAAAACCAGAGAAGATGTACATAAAAACCCTGAATTCCCACATGCAAACCTGAGCTGGGGAACAAACCATCCCCTGGCACCTCCCTCACCCTGAGGGTACTGCAGGGCTGGTAGGTAGGTACGGGAGAAAATGCCAAAGTGAGGACTCACCCTGAGGACTCCGTGACAACCTCCTCCCCACCCTGCTCACCCTGATGGAGAGTCCCTGCTCACCAGTCGCAGAATCACTAGCCTTGCCATCTCCCTACGCAAAGGAGCTGTGCTCGGGCCAAACCCTTCTTCCACCCTCTCCACCCTCCCTGCACCTCCAGAGAGAGGCTTCTAAAAGAGTGGCTATTTGCTGGCATGTTCCCCACTAAATCATGCTGGTGTTTGTAGAGCATCAATGTCTGTGTCCCATGAGGATACAGTGAACAGTTTCGTTTCCATTTTTAGCCCATTCAGTTGTCTACTTGACAATCAAAAAAAGGAGAAGGGATGTGCCATTGTTTGCAAAACCAAGCATTCCGTTTCAACCACCTGTCTAACTCCCTCAATCTCATTTAACTCATCACGTCTTGAAGTCTGAAAAGTTACCCTTGCTTGTCACCTCCTTACATGCTCAGGTTGAAACAGCATCTTAAAGGGGTGAAAATAGGTAAAACCCATGCTATTCATAAGCTTAAGTAAGTTTTAGTGAATCATTTTATTATAATAAATGAATAAATAACTTAGTCTTCAAAACTCAATTAAGGGCCCAGCCCAATATCCTAGTGGCTCAATCATCACTTTGCAGATGCTAGGATCCCATATGGGCGCCGGATCATGTCTCAGCTGCTCCACTTCCCTTCCAGCTCCTTGCTAGTGGCCTGGAATAGCACAAGAACAGCCCAAAGCCTTGGGATCCTGCACCCACATGGGAGAACTGGAAGAAACTACTGGCTCCTGGCTGTGGATCGGCTTAGCTCTGGCCATTGTGACCACTTGGGGAATGAACCATAGAATGAAGATTCTTTTATCTGTCTCTCTTTCTGTCTGTAAATCTGCCTTTCCAATAAAAATAAATAATCTTTTAAAAAATAACGATTTCCATTTAAAAAACAATTAAGTACTAAGTAAATAATTTTGTGTTTGTAAAAGGAACAATAAAGGTAATGCCATATGGAAGGAAATGCTCAGCTCTCCCTGCCAAGACAGCTTCCTGGAAAGCTGATTGCATGTGGATCAGCACTGCAGTTTTCCCCCCAAAGGTGATCTCATGAAGGCATCATCACGGTCAGTCATCAAGCCCACAGAGAGTAGTGGGGGTGACGACATGCTTGTGGGTATGTCATTCCCAGGGTTTATCCTCCAGTAAAGGAGGTTCTTGGTTTTCGAATTTCAGCGCAGAAAAAGCATGTGAGGTGCAGGCCTCCCCACCAGCATCCTGGGATGACCCTGACCCGTGTGAATGGAAATGGCATGGACAGTTTCAAGCATCAGTAACAGTGTGTTCTTCATCCTCAGGCATCCCTTCTACTCCGTGCTAAGGGCTGGCATTCTAGAGTGCAAGGGTCTCATTCAGCTGAACCCATTTATTTTAACCAACTTCTACCAGGGTGTTTCAGTGTAGATGGTCTTCTGGCTTCATTTGGAGATACCTCATCATGCTCTGCTTTTCTTCCCCATGAGATGGGAGTACTTGTCTCCTTCCAACATGCCACCAAAGAAGGAACAGTTAGCACCAAAGATAGAACCCTACATAATTCAGTAAGTTTCTTTTGGCCAATCCCTTACCAAGACTTGTTCAAGTGAGCCAGAAAAATCACCTCTGTGGATACACTTTGAAAATGATTTCTCTTTGTACTAATATTAATTAATGATTGCCATCATTACTACTTATCTGCAACACTGCACCCTTAAAGCATATTCCTAAGTTAAATAAAAAAAATAATTTCAGAATATTTATAACTTGGATATCCCAAATTCTGCCAGCTTGTAACTACCATATAAATATCCTGCATTAGTTAGGGATTATTTTTGGCTGCTAATAACAGAAACTAAATGTAACAGGGGTTCAACAAGAAATGTGATCCAGAAGATGTTCAGTGCAGAATGGGTATGGAGGCTACCAACGTGTTAGCGCAGTCAACAAGTCAATAATCTCCAAAAATAAATTTAGACCTCCCATTTTTGATTGCAGAAACTCTGGGATTTTTAGAAAACAGTTTTTCTTATTTTTCGAAATTTGTAAGATCCTGCCTCTGCCAGGCTCGCCATTATAAGGAATGTTCGAACAACAAAGAAGGGTCGCATCCTGCTCCACATAGCACATCAAGATCACACCATGTCCCATGCAGTATAGCTGGGTCACACTTTGTCCCAATCTCAGCATAACCAGGTCACACCATGTCCCATCTGCAGCACAGCCATACTTCAACCAATTATGTGCCATCCAGCACGGTATCATACAAATCTTTCACACGATTTCTGATAATGGATTTGCAGAGGTAGAAATGCAGACTCTTGTCAGTTATTGGTAAAAACGTCTTCAGGAGTGGGGAACCTTTGTCACTCTCAAAACGGAAAATGAAAGTACCTTTCCACACAAAATCACTGTAGTTGCAAATATTCCTTAGTTTCCCTCTTCCAAAGGGAGAGGGTAAGAAAAGGAAACTGAGTAAAGGATGTTGACATTTTATTTTGTACTCTGAATATTTTTATTTTGTTTTAAAGATTATTTATTTTTATTGGAAAGGCAGATTTACAGACAGAAAGAGAGACAGATAAAAGAATCTTCCTTCCATGGTTCACTCCCCAAATGGTCACAATGGCCAGAGCTAAGCCGATCCACAGCCAGGAGCCAGTAGTTTCTTCCAGTTCTCCCATGTGGGTGCAGGATCCCAAGGCTTTGGGCTGTTCTTGTGCTATTCCAGGCCACTAGCAGGGAGCTGGAAGGGAAGTGGAGCAGCTGAGACATGATCCGGTGCCCATAAGGGATTCCGATGTATGCAAGGCAAGGATTTAGCCACTGAGCCATCATGTCAGGCCCACACACTTTGGATCTTGACTGGACTGCTTTGAAATAAAGTTGAACAACTCTGATCACTTCATGGTGAAATAGACAGCTCTATTTGGGATGCCAAGAAAGGCAGTCCCATAAAATGGCCATCATCCGTAAATAAGAGCATGATGAGAATAAAAAAACCTGCCAAATAATAACCTGAAGAGTCAAAGGGAATCTTGATATCTGCCCTTAAAATTCCTGCCTAGATCATTTTGATATCCCTTACCCTTTTGCCGGCACAAACGTACACACACACACACACACACATGCACCAAATGCACAAACCCTAAAGAAACTTTAGATAGAAAGTTGAGTTGTCTCTATCCAGATATTATTAATAGTTTCGAATAAAAATCAGCGATTTACTAACCAAGTGATAATAAGTCATTATAGTTTGCCTGATTCTTTTAAAATCAAATGTCAGATTAGCTGACTGCAATTGATAAAACTGTTCCAAATTCTCAGTTGTTTTGGCACTTTTAGAATGAATATGTATATCTAAGATGATTACAGCTATCTCCAACATGGAGGTATGGTTTGAAATTAGTACTTGCATTTTACCATTATTCATAATTACAATGGTTTGTGATTGGGCAAAGCTATTTAAGCTTAACTTTTAGAAGTTGAACTTCAATTAGCAATTTAAAGAGATAGAGAACTGAGGATACATAAAAACATCCATGTGAGATTACTGGGGAAAGAAAATCGGGGCACATATGTGAAGGAGGGCCATATCTAGCAGGGGGAGATTACGATAAGAAGGCAGGAAAATGGCATAAGATCACTTCAAACAGTCAAGTCCAGTTCAAGTTGCCGGAGGCCTTCGAAGGCACAGTGGAAGGATTTATTTGATTAGGGCCATGAAGAGTCACTGGAGGATTTAGTCACCGAGCACCAGGATCCCAGTGCCAGGCATGAGAAATCATGTTGGCAGCCATGTGCGGAATAATTTGTACTGGATAGAAACAGTATTTTAGAGGTGGGAAACAAGGAGGCTCTGGTAATCTAGGAAGTCAGAAAACGGGGTGCCATAGAGACACAGGGAAGAAGTTAAAGACTCTGGGCATTCAGAGAAAAGTACAGGAAATATCAGAGCTGCTCATAGAGCAGCTTTGCTGGACAAAGTGCTCCTTTCTTACAACGGCACCAACACAGTAATGACCTTCTTTGAACATGGCTATTGCCTCCTTGAACCCAGAAGGCTCTATCCCTCTTCCTCCTACTTCCCCTCATGAGCTCATTAAGACTCTCATGTCTGGATGCTTCCACACCAGCTGGCATGACTTCTTAGCATAAGTAAGCGGCTACATTTTGCTGGTGACGATGAATAAGCACTGACAGGATGAAGGTAAAGACTGTCTTGAAGTTGGAGGGTTAATAAGTCACTGGGTAATAATGAAGGTATAGCCATGAAAAAGCTGTTGGGGAAAATTTCAGCAGCTGAAAAATCGGAAATGGAACTGGGCATGAACGGCCCAAGAATGCAGGTCAACAGCAATTATCGCATTCTAATGGAGGGGGCTGGAGGACAGTCTCCATTTGGAATGCAGAGCGAGCAGTCCTGCAAGACGGATCGCATTAATATGAAAACAATATTATTGAAATCAAGAAGGTACAACAGAGGGCAACCAGAATGATACAAGGACTCAAGGACCTTAATTATTTACAAAGGTTGGAAGTGCAGTTGCTCTACTTTCCTTCCTAACAACAACAAAAAAAGAAAATGTGAAAGGAATTTTCTCAGTATCCTCAATTCCAACAGAGCCGACTAGAAAGAGATTCACAAGGACCAAATATCAAGAAAAATGGAAAAAAAATTGCTTTTTAAATACAGAAAAAAATGACATTAAGTAAGTTTTACTGGGATTTTTTTTTGCAAAGAGAGGGGTGAATCTACTGTGCAAGCTACTGGGCAGGTTCTGCTTGATAATGAAGTGTGGAGTACATATGTATATGTGTGTTTATACAAACACTATATATTTTAAGGAGATAAGCATTACAAAGGGAAATAATTATGGGGTGGCACAATTGCAGACTCAACTAGACTTATCAAGATTTCCTGTTCCATAGCCCTTCCATGTAATTTTCAATGTTTTCAGTGCCTATTGGCAACACAGATTAAACACTGAAACAACCTAGTATGATATTCAAGTGAAACTTATTGGAAAGTAAATATGATCTTGGGCTATGCAATACAGCGCACTAACAGCTACCCAACCTCTGAAGAAAGCCTACTGAGAAGAAAAGCAGTCATCAAAAACTCAAATACCAAACCCACACCAAGCCCACAATGTTCTCTGACATGCTTATACATCCTGCCATCTACTTTACACTAAGAAATGAAACAAAAATAAAACCTGTTTCTTCAGAAGTAAAGACTTTTTTTTGTTCATTCTGTATTCCCAGGAATGAGCTCTGGGTCAGGCATTTAATAGGTGCTCGGTAAAGCAGACACACACTGTTTCTGTAAATTTTCCTCTCAAATAAAAGAAATAAATCTTTAAGAAAATGGTGTCATTCACATTAAGGAAAAGGTGTAATTTTTAACACTAGCCTTTCTGTATCATCTTACAATTTCAAAATTTTAAGGTCACTTAAGTATCTCACATTGTTTCCTGAGCCATAAAGAGTTCTTAATTTTTGGGTGGGAGCGGTCAGTACTCATTTTCTGGGGTGCTTGTTTTTTTCACAGTCCAGGAGGGCTGAAAGTTCCAGATCACTGTGTTGAGAGGGTTGGATTCTTAGAGGCTTCTCACTTAGACAGTTTGTGTGTGTCTAAGTGTCTATACACCCTATTTACTCCCTCTTAGCAGGATACCTGTCATGGTGGATTAGGGTTCACCGTAAAGGCTGTATTTTTGTCTTTTTAAAATTAAGGCACTCTTTGCTGCTGCCACCACATTGTGAGTTATGGGGTTTAAGATGTCTGTGCATGGGCTTTGCCAGGGCGGGGCGCAGGTGCAGGAGCACAGTCCCGGCACAACGCTGGTGAAAGGGAATCAAATTGCAAAAGAGACTGTTAGACTGAGCAGACCATCTGCTGGAGGTTTGGATGCACTTTGATGTGAACTGGAGGTAAGATTCCAGTGGTTGGCAGCATTCTGTGCCAGATTTGGCAAAGCGCAAAGTGCAAGGCAATACCAAATGCAAGGCAATGCAAAGAAAGAAAAAGAGAGAGAGAGACACTGAGAAACCAGAATGAACACAGGAGATCAAAGGAAAGGGCCAGTAACGTGACTACAAACCAATGGCAAACCAGTGACAAATTCCATGTGGCAAGAACTCCAAGGGAAGGGTAGGATCAGGAGTCACACTGAGCTGAGCCTTGTTCAGTCTGCTGCAAGGATGCCTTGCCATGGTCAGCAGAACCATAGGAGCACACAGACCCTAGAGTGAGGAGTGGCCCTAAACGACCTGAGCAACGAGGGTGTGGGGCAGAATGACAAGACCAGCCATCGAAGGCAAGATAGGAAAAAAGAGACCAGGAAACCTACATGGGAGGAGTTGAGGGAGGAGGAAACCTGAGAAAACCTGAGTCCCTGGACCCTCCATAGAAGTGGAGAGGGGGGCCTGACACTTGTGAGGAAAGGGAGTTCACAGGGCTTCCGTCATGTGTGGATGAGGACTAGAACTATCTTATTTAACGAGTAAAAGATCACAAAGTGTAAGGCCACAAGCACGGAGTATTTGGGGATATCCTGATATATGGATGTTCAGTCACACTGTAGTAAAATTTAGGATGTGACCACAGGTTTATGGACGTTCTCCAGCATTTCATTTCCATATATTATCTTGTGATTTTTCAAAGAAATAGGTGAAGAGCTACACCGCGTCGCTTGCCAACCCCATGTTATGGATGAGAAAATGGAGCCTCCGAGGATTTATATGACTTAGAAGCTAAAATCAGACATACTGACAATTACTTCTGTTGTCCCCCCAGGCTTCTATTAGGTCTACCATAAACCGCCTGCAGCATCATCGCCACCACATAAAACACACACACACACACACACACACACACACACCTTTTCCACCTATGGACCAGACTCCCAAATGCAGCTTTATGCCAGAATATCTTCCTATCTATTGTCTCCACTTCTAAATTACTGTATGATCTAACCATAAACATTTCTAACGGAGTAAGAAATACATACCAGGAAGTTATTCAGAAAACTCATGTCAAGTTTTTAAAAGTACCAGCTGTGTGTGTGTGGCAGGTGTTTCAATACAACTATGGCCACATCAGAGGCCTTGGCTTGGCAGCTCGGATCTGTTCCTGTTTAGAGTGACTCTTGCCCAGGGCAAAGCCAGAAGAGTGATTGGCTTAAAGCACACAGACAAGGCCTTTAACTTTTTCTTCCTCTTTCAACGTGAAAATGAAAACACATGAGATGGTAGTTATGAATCTTTCATTCAGTGACTGAGAAAAATTTTTAGTAAATTGAGCTCTCACTTTTTATTTCACCTATACCTTGCTCCTCTCTATAAATTAGCTATGCATTATCCATAAGTCCCCTCCCTGAGCCATGGAACAGTGTCCAGAAATTGTGTGGAAGCGATGTAACAAACCAATTTATTTGTTTTTTTTGTTTGTTTGTTTAACATGCTATAATTTGATTTGTGGAGTTTCGTTAATTCATAATTCACACATGGAAATGAGGGCAGGGCCCTAGTTCTATGTCCACAGCCATTCTAACTAGAAGTATCTATACCTACCTTTTTTTTTTTTTTTTTTTGGTGGCTAGATAACCAAATGTTTCATAATTAAAGTGTAGACATGATTTTAAGACATATATTTCATTACAGAGCAGAAACAATTCCCACCTATCTCCAAATGATACGTATTTTGTTCATCTCTGACCTCATCTAGATCCTGATTTAAGTGAGGTCCACAAGCCAGTGGTAGATGGCACACACAGGCACTGATTACAACTGCAGGTCCCTGGGGCCAGGAGGATGACTCAACTGGCTAATCTGCCACCTTCAAGTGCTGGCATTCTAATGGGCACCACTAGGATCCCAGTTACTCCATTTCTAATACAATCTCCCTGCTTGTGGTCTGGGAATGGAGTAGAAGTTGATCCATAGCCTTAGGACCCTACACCCACTTGGAAGACCCGGAAGAAGCTCCTGGCTTTGAATCAACTCAACTCTGCCCATTGCAACCATTTGGAGAGTGAATCAGCCAATGAAAGACCTTTCTTCCTGTTTCTCCTCTCTGAAAATCTGCCTTTCCAATAAAAATAAATATGTAAATAAATCTAGAAATTAATTAAGAATTGCTGGTTCCCACCCATACTAGACCCACACATTCCGAACCTGCCCTTTGGGATTCCTATGCCAGGAAGTTGGAGAAGCACTGCTCTAGATAAACTTCAGGCAGAGTTCTTCAGACCTGATAGATCAAATGTTAAGTACCAGCACAGCAGAGACACTTATCGCTGAAAAATCAAGGACTCTTTGAACCCAGAGAGCAAACAGCTCTGAGCCAGCACAGCACTGTGGATGGGTCATGGCTGTTGGGAAAACAGCATACATTCCTACTTCAAGCACAGTAGAAATTCCACAGCAGGCTCCCAACATAATCTTTGACTGCCTGGCAATGTAGCTGGGAGCTGGAGAGCTGAAACTGGCCATTCTTGCTTCAGGGAGGAACAGTGAGAATAAAAATGACAAGGCAGGTGTCTTGGAATACAGATAGGAGTGACAGAAAGGACTGGGTCACCACATTTTACATGGTTCTTTCTTGGCTCTCCTGTAGGAGATGCCACTACGCAGGCTGAGCCACTTGGCACACACCTGCCATTTCCTGTCAGCTTTTAAAACCGGGGGACATGCTCACATGCCATGAGTTCCACCAGTATGTACATGCCAACTCCAGAGTCAATTGCCTCAAATATTTCCTACAAATGAAGAATCCAGAGGTCTTTAACCTGTTCACTATGCATTGACAAACAGTGAGTTTGCCTTATTGGGAGAAATGATGCTGGGGCCAGACAGACTTGAGACTGCAGATTGATTGATTTTTTTAATTTAATATTTGTTCATGGGGAGGCTGGCTTCTTTATTGTGGCAGCACCTGCTAGTGCCATTATAGTTACAAGGGCTGTTGGAAAGGCTTTACGGTGAAAGCTTATTTCTATTATAAATACTGGTTGGGGCGGGTGGTTAATAGCTCAACAGTTTCCTGCTTAACTGGCCTCAATCAAGTCTAGCCCACACTGTTGAGTCACACACACACACACACACACACATACACACACAAGATCTTGCATAAATAAATAAATAAATAAATAAATAAATAAATAAATGTTATGCCAAAATCAACATCATTAATTAAGTTGTGAGGAAATATTATCCGAGTCAATCCTTAAATTAATCACTAACTTCAGATCAAGAACGTGAACAAACAAGTTGTTTAAAGCTCCTGTTTGGAACTCAATTCAGTTGTTACAGCATAATTACTAAATTATTAAATTCAGCCTTTGTAACTGAAAATGATATATGTATTATGAAAGAATATACAGTTGATTGCAAGAAAACCACTTATCTCAGACAAGCAACTCAGCACGTAGATTTTCCTTTACTTAAAGTCCATAAAAGAATATTATCACACGGTTCACTGTTCTCAGCCAGGAAACAATTTTCAGTCAATAAACAATTCTCAAAAAGAATCATGGTATTTTTATCCCAACTTCTCATACTCTAATGCACTCTGGAAATATTGAATATATTATTTGACAGTCCATAAAAATTTGATCTCTTTGATCCTTAAAATAGGAGATTGAGGTTCTGTACCACACAAAACAGCCCAACAGCGAGGACTCAGGCATGACATGAGACACACTTGAACTTGAGTCCATTATTCTCACTCCCTTTCTGGATGAGTGACCAAGGCCTGGTTAATTGACCTGTCCACATTCAGTACTTCCTCATTATTCAAGAAAGAGCTGTTAGGATTGTGGCATCTATCATTGCTGTCATGAATAGTAAATGAGAACGGATGACCATTTCCAGGACACCAATAGGGAAACAATGAAGTGAATGTAGACAAACTTGTTTTTCCAGAAAACATGGAAGTGCTTAAAGAATGATGGGTACATGTGCTGAAAGCAGACTAGTATTGGTCCATGTCTTAGTGCCTTTCATTGCAAAGGGGAATGAAGGCTGCTGCTGGAATGCAGGCTAATAGCTGCTCTTAGGAATTTATCTTGGATTCTATAGGTGGGTCCAATGCAATCACCAAGGTCCTTAAACGTGGAGGAGAGAGGCAGACTAGAGATGAGTAAGACTGACAGCTGCTGCTCTGCAGCTTTGAAGAGAGAGACATGGGGCTGTGAGCACAGGAATACAGGTAGCCTCTAGAAGCTGTGAAAGATGAGAAGATAAATTCCCTTTCTAGAGCCTCCTGAAGGAACAATATCTTGCTAATATCTTCCTTTTGTCTCAGGGAAGACCAGTTTCAGAATTCTGACTTCTAGAATTGTAAGGTAACAGATCTGTTACTTAAGCCACTGTGTTTGTAGCAATATCTTGAGATAAAACAGTGGCAAAGCAACTGTTATCACTTAAGAAATCTGAGTGAAGGGTATAAAGAAAATTTTTGTAGCTGATGTAGGTTACACAACAGTTCTGAAATTATGTCACAATTATGTTCTGAAAAAGAAGTTTGGGTAGGAAAGAATCGTATTTTCAGTGTCCTTCCCATATTCCACGCAGCCAGGCCATGGGCTGTGCCTTCCCAATCTTAGATAGGATCAGGGTTCCAGTGTCTTAAAGGGCTTTGACCTGGGACCTGCCACCCACAACACACTCAAATCCACTGGGAGAAGTTTATCCTTCTCTGGTACCTTTGCTACAGAAGGTGCCTGCCAAGACAGATTGTCAGAGGTTCCCCAGTAAAAGTTCAAGGCCACCACTTACCAAAGCCCATAGCCAGAAGGAATTCATACACACCCTGTGGTGATAAAACAAGGGTCCTTTAAAAGTGACATAATCCCCAGACTCTGAATATGTGAAATTACGTGATAAAGGGTTAGTAATGTTAAAGATGGGTTAAAGTTGCCAATTGGACAACCTGAAAGTGGAGACACTATATTGAACTATCATAAGAACCAATGTGATCCCAAGGATTTTTAAGGGTGAAAGAGGGAAGTACAAGAGGAAAGCCACAGGCAGCTGTGGTTATGGGACAGGGTGAGTGATAGGGCAGGCAGACTCAACCCAACATCAATGGATTCAAAGTAGGAGGAAGGAAGGGGACAAGGACTCCAACAACTCAGGCAGCCACCAGGATTTTGGAAGGACAAGCAAACAAATTCTTTTCTGAAACCTCCAGAACAGAAAGCAGCCCTGCTAACACCCTGGTTGTAGGCTGCTGAGTTCCATGCAGGACTTCCAACCTACAGAACTGTAAGGTCATGAATTTGGGTTGTATTAAGCCTTCTGCTTGTGGTGACTCATTAGGGAAGCCATAGAAAACACATTCACGCACATAACTTCCACTTGGCTTTAGACAATCCACATCTTACATAGGTGTACACGCAACAATCACCAGACATTTGAGATGTGCTGCTAGCATGGAAGATAGAGCTAGAAATGAAGCAGCAAACGTAGTCCAGATGCTTAGGCTTCTGCACCAAGGAAGACAGGTTGAAGCTCCAGGCTCTTGTCTTTGGTTTGGCTTAACCATCATCTTTGCAGCTATTTCGGAAGTGAACTAGCAGATGAAAGATAGCTGTATGTCTTTCCTTCTCTCTAACTCTGCATGTCAAATAACTAAATCTATTTTAAAAAATAAATATGGAAAGTAAACTCACTATTAACAGCAAGAAAAATTGCAAATGACATGAAAAATTTTAGATGTAAATATTTATCAGATCATCATGGCACAAATGTTGAAATTAAAAAAGATTTGAAACAGCAGGAGAACAGACAAGAGGTCTCATAGGAAAGCTGATTCATCATCTCTCAACATGTGGAGTCAATAAGTACGAAAAGTTGAACATCCAGGATATTTAAATATAATCTCGTTACTTTAAAATATGAAGCGAAGTAACCCGAGAGAGAGTCAAAGTAGTTGAAGTGGTTGTCTCCAGGGAAGAGAACTTCAAGGCAGAGGATTTGGGACAGAAAGATGATATAACCCATCTCAAACTTGGATTACAATTTGATGCTATTTCCTTTTTCCTCTTTTTCACATTCTTTTGATGTGTTGCACTGTGTTAAGCACCATTTTGATAGCCAAAAATAGCATAAATAATACCATGAGCAGGAGTTGGTACGTAACATGTGCTCCCTAAGTAGTGATGCTGATGTGTTTGCTGCAAAGATTGTTGGTAAAGCTACAACACTAAAGTGAGAATCAAATCATATTCTACATGACAGCTGTGAGGTAAGTTAGTCTGTACTTCTCTGTATCTGTAAGGAACATAATGATGGAGCAGGCATCGTGCAAATCTAAAATCTCACGTCTTTATACAGTCATTGAGGTTGCTTGCTAGGATATGCAGTGTTGCAATGAATATTCTTATTAATGCAATATAAAATATTTGTATCTAAAGTTTCTTTTCACCAAATTAAATATTGGGCGCCTAAACAGAATGTGGCAGAAATGGCCACACAACTGAAAAATCTAAGAAAAGAAGATATTTTGGAATGAGCCGATTTATTATAAAATCTCTCTTCTTGAAGTTGTATAAAATATCATCTTATATAATTCATGTCAAATTACATGGATCTAAAATTCGGTGAGTATGTCAGCACAGATGCCCTTTTGAACTCATTATGCTATTATCAACCTACAGTGCTGTATTTTTAGAATACCTAGAATATCATTTTCCCATAAGTTTTCTTAACGTTATAATTTGTTAGTTTAATCAGTCATCAATGCTCTGTACATATAAAATTGAAATGTTTGAGTATCCAATTCCTGCTCTTTGATTTTCAATGTCTACCAACTCTGGGTTGAATGAGATAGGCAGCAAGAGAGAAAATGCAAATTCATGTTGTGAGTTAGTTGGTCACTGTATGGGCAGACTCAGAAAGCGCATGGACATTCTTGCACTGTTTGTCATCTTCTACCATACTAGTTCACTCACAAAATACTTACTGGGGACAGTGATTTGTTGTTCCTCCCTCTGTCTGTAATATTAGCTGTGCTGTGTGAGAGTGTGTCTCTATAGATAGATCCCACACAGTCTCTGGGTGAGGTACAGAAGATCTTCATTTGCCCTTATTTTAATTTTTGAAATTTTGAATTATGTGTAATACTGGCACATTTGTCATGGATACAGAGCAACATTTCACCATATACACACAACATGAACCAACTACACAAAGCAACCAAAATTTTCACTTCCTTATCTTATAAGTGTGTTTAGAGCCCACCAGCTTCACTGTTCCAGTGCCTTACACAGAATAACATACATAGCCGTGAGCAATAGTCACCTTACAGTGTTTTGGTATCCCTTATGCAAATTTTCTTCCTCCCCTACACCCATATTTGTTTTTCTGTGCCTGGCTTATTTCACTTAAATTAATCATGTCCAGTTCCATCCATTGGCTGAAAATTTTATTATTTTTTATGTACAAATAATAAGTATATATGTATATAATATAACCGTATCGATTCATTTATCTGTGAATACCTATATTGCATATATATTTTGGCTATTGTGACTAGTGCTGCAATGAGTCTAGGAGTGAAATTATCTTTTACATATGTTTATTTTTTTCTTTAAATTTAATTTTTATGGATCTCAAAATTTGGCTACATAATTTTTTGCCTGGTTGTTTTTATTTTAAAAAGTACTTATTTAAAAACTAATACTTAAAACTACCACACACACACAATGGACCACAAAAGCGTCTCCTTTCCCCCTGAAAGTTTTATGATGCATTTAAAACTTAAAAGGCCAGCTGAGGCACAAGCAGTCCTGAAGCTGTTTTTCTACCACCGATTAAGCCTCGGAGGAAGCTATTGGAGACAATATTCATGTAGCCTTCTGAGCTGTCTGGGCAGACTTGGTAACCTCACCAGTTCTGGCAACTGCCTTGTCTACTTCGCTGGTAATACAACTGTCCATCTTAATTCTTATTGAATTTTGAAAGAACAGAAAGGCAAGAATTCCCATTAACGGGAGGAGAAAGCTCTCTGAAGCATAGTAGTGGGGGTTTGAACATGTAAGCAAAAAAAACGCGTAAGGAACAGTTAAAGTATCTGATTTAGTGGTGGGGGGTTTGTTCAAAATGTTATTTCTCTTTCTCACGCTCCTGACACTGGTTACAGGCATCTGAGCACCATACACCTGCCACCTGGTTACCTTAGTGCCAAGGCCAGGTTTTCCTAATTATTCAAACCCTTCATGTACAGTTGGGTTCCAAAGCAAGCAATGGTGTTGCCCGTCCCCCTCTCTGTCTACCTGACCTTTCCTAGTCTTACAGTTCCTCTCGTTGGGGCATTAATCATCATCACATAATATTTGGCAGTCTTAAATTTACACAAAGAGATGTAGATGTTGATACCGTGCAAAGCACTAGTTTTCAGTTTATTCAAGACCAAGGCGCTTCCCATCTAAACAACCCTTTCAGATTTTTTCAAATTTTTTTTATTGATCTCATTTGTAGATAAGATGGCAGGCAAGCTGACTTGCATGAACTCATGTGTTCAGGAACAACAACGTTGATGTGAGTCTTTGCATTTCCAATTTTGGTTTCGATTTAGTGGTGGCTTAGCTACCACACAGGGATTTTATTTCCTTCAGATACCTATCCCGAGGAGGGATGGCTGAGTCATACAGTATACATATATTTCTACCTTTTTGAAGAATCACCATACAGTTCTACATAAATAGATGTACTAATTTGCATGTTCATCAACAGTGCCTTCAGGTTCCCTTTTCTCAGCGTTCTTTCCCGGAGTGGCCGTTTGTGCCGTTTTGATAGCAAACATTCTAACTGGAGTGAGATGATACTTCATTGTGGCTTTGATTTGTAATTCCTGATGACTAGTGATGTTGAGAATTTTTCATGTTTTGGTTGCTCACTTGTATTTCTTCTTTTAAGAAATGTTCATTCAAATATCTTGCCTATTTTCTGCTTCATTGGATTGGTTGCTATTTTGTTGAATTTTCTGAGTTCTTTACACACCTGGATATTAGTCCTTTGTCAGATGCATAGTTTGTGAAAATATTTCTTTACTTTATGTTGTTTGTCTCTTCACTCTGTTTTGTTTCTCTTCATTCAATTGTTTTCTTTGATATACAAAATGTTGTTTGCTTTTTTTTTTTACTTTTTAAAAAAGTTTATTTTTATTGCAAAGTCAGATATACAGAGAGGAGGCGAGACAGAGAGGAAGATCTTCCATCTGCTGATTCACTCCCCAAATGGCCACAGTGGCTGGAGCTGAGCAACCTGGAACCAGGAGCCAGGAACTTCTTCCAGGTCTCCCATGCAGGTGCAGGGTCCCAAAGCTTTGGGTCATCCTCGATTGCTTTCCCAGGCCACAAGCAGGGAGCTGGATGGGAATCAGGGCTGCCAAAATTAGAACTGGCACCCATATGAGATCCCAGCACATTCAAGGCAAGGACTTTAGCTAATAGGTTATCATGCTGGGTCTTATTTTTACTTCTGTTATCTATACTTTTGGGATCTTACTCAAAAAGTCATTGTCTGTGCCAATATCTTGAAGTGTTTCCTCCAAGTTTTCTTTGAATAGTTTAATAGTTTCAGATCTTAAATTAGAACATAGGTCAATTTTTACTTCGTTTGTGTGTGGAATAAGAGATTAAAGAGATCTTGTTTCAATTTCTTGACATTAATATCCAATTTTCTCAGCACCATTTACTTAAGAAGCTGTCTCTATAATATGTTTTTAGTTTTATTGCCCAAGATAAATTGGCTAATGACGTGTGGATTCATTTCTGGGAGTTCTATTCTATTCCATGAGTCTATGTGTCTGTTTTCATACCAGTAGCATGCTTTTTCATTTACCTTAGCCCCCTAATATGTCTTGTGCTGTCTCAAGCTTAGTTATTTTTGTTTAGGATTGTCATGGTTTCTCAGGATCTTTGACATTTCCAAATGAATTTCAGGATATTTGTTCTGATTCTGTGAAGACAAAGGCCATTAGTATGGGAATTGTGTTGAATCCACAAATTGCAGTAGATAATGTGAATATTTTACCAATATTATTTCTTTCAATTCATAAGCATTGAAGGTCTATTTTTTATGTGTATATGTTTGTTCAATTTCTTTCAAAGGTATTTTTATAACTTTGTAATTGTACAGGTATTTCATATCAATAACGACATATTTCAAGGGGTTTTTTGGTTGCTATTATAACTAGGATTGCTCTTATAATTTCTTTAACAACAAGTTAATTATTGGTGTGTAGAAATGCTATTGGTTTTTCTGTGCTGATTTCATGTCCTGCAACGTTACAAAATCCATTCATCAGTTTCAGTAATCTTTCAGTTTCTCACACGTGTGTGTATATGTGTGTGTGTGTGTGTGTAAACAGGTCATCTGCAAACAGAGTGACTTGTTCTTTTTCTATTTGTATGCCTTCTGTTTCTATGATTTTCCTAGTGGTTCTGATTAAAACTTACTGCACCACATTGAAAAAGAGCAGTGGGAGTTGATTGCTTTGTCCAGTTTCAGCTCTTAGGAGAAACAGCTTCACAGTATCCTCATTCCGTATGATATTGACAATGGGCTTCTTGTTTATATACTTTTGTACACTAAGGTATGCTTTCATCTATACCTAATTTGTTCAGGGTTTTATTTCTTTAATCATGAATGTATGGTAAATTTTATTAAATGCTTTTTAGCACCTATTGAGATGGTTATATGATTTTATCTTTCATTCCCTTGATGTAATTACTTTTATTAATTTGCATATGTTAAACCATCCCTAAATCTCTGGCATAAATTCCACTTGGTCTGGGGAAATGATCTTTCTGATGTATTGTTGGATTCCATTTGCTACTATGAGGTTGAGAAATTTTACATCTACATTAATCAGCAATATTAATATAATTTTTTATTATTATTATTTTGTGTCTTCATCTGGTTTTGAAACCAAGATAATCCTAGAGTCATTTTTCCTTTATGTAGATAGCTTTACTGGGCAAAATATTCTTGACTGGAAATCCTTCTCTTTTGGACTCTTCTGGACCCAGTATGATGGCTTGTTAAATACTTACCTTGTTCATGTTGGGATTGCATGTAGGTATCCATTAGTATCCCAGTTGCCCCACTTCTCATCCACCTACCTGGTTATGGCTTGGGAAAGCAGTAAAGGATGGCCCAAAGCCTTAAGACCATGCACCCACATAGGAGACCCAGAAGAAGCTCCAGGCTACTGGTTTTGGATAGGCTGGGTTCAGCTCCAGCCATTGCAATCACTTGGGAGTTAACCAGTGGATGGAAGAGCCTTTTCTGTAAGAGCTTCTGTAATCTGACTTTCCAATAAAAATTTAAAAATTAATTTTAAAAAGAACATTATCATTCTATTTCCTCCCTGGCCTGTGCACTTTCTGATGAAAATCTGCTGTTAATCTGATGGGAGTTACACCACAGTTCTCTCGTTTAAATTTTAGAATTCTTTATGTTATACTTCTGAGAGTTTGACTACATCATGAATCACACTGAGTACCCTTTCTTGGCATGCCTTTTGGGATCCTATAGACCTTCTGCATCTAAATGTTCATATTATGCTCTAGAGTAGGGAAATGTTTGATATTATTTCATTGAATAGAGGTTCTGTGCCTTTCGCACGCTCTCTCTCTCTCTCTCTCTCTCTCTCTCTTTCTCTGTCTATGGTATTTCTATTTCCATTAAGCAAATATTAGTTCATTTAATATTGTCCCAAAGACCATGGAAGCTGTCTTATTTCAGTATTTCTTCTTTTAGACTTTTTTCTTTTGACTTTGGCGTTTCAAAAGGTCTGTCTCTGAGTTTAGATATTCTTTCTGCTGCTCGCTTTGGTCTCTTGCTGATCGATTTCCTAATTTTCTTCAATCATTTTTCTGTTTTCTCTTATATGTCTTTTAATAGCCTTATAATCACTCTTTGGAACTTTTAGCAGGCATTTTTTAGTACGTCTTCCTTTGTTTGTAGTCTGATGCTAAGGTATTATTCTGTTGTTTGGCTGAACCATACTGCCTTTTTAAAAAGGTTTCTTATATCCCCAAGTTGAGTTGCAGGCATGGCAAATCCGTTTTATTCTTTAACTTTTCAAAGCATGGCTTTCATGTGTTGAGTGCCTCTTCATGAAGATGTGTCATGACACTTTTGGTGTCAGTTTGATGGGTTGTTTTGATTTTAGTTCTAATTGGGCACCACAGCATGGTCTCCTAATCAATTTCTTATTGCTGTAGTGGATGGTAGTAGCAGCAAGGATCTAAGGCATTCTCAGGGTCCACTGGAGCTGTTAGGATCCTTAACACACAGAATTCAAGTCACTGTCCATGTAAGGGGTAAAGGCATGGGACCAGAAATAGTGTTAGGATGAGAGGGACAGGTATACTGCTACACATACACATCTATATAAGTGCCCCAAATCTGGGATATTCAGATCCTGCTTGTTGTTTGAGAGTCTAAAGCAGCAACAGCAGCTCTGGTGCCGCTAAGTAGGCAGCCATATGTGTGATAGAGGACAGTCCGGAAAGGACACACACTTCTAGTAGAGGTGGGCAACTGGGCCATAACACACCTGACCAGAGTCCTGGTGTGTACAGATCTCATTTGTGCAAGACATGCGCCCAGAGGAAAGGGAGAGGGAGAGAGGGTGGGGATGTAGGCTCAAGTCAGAGATGGCAGACGTGCCCACCTCTATGATCTGGAGACAGGATTTTTGCTCTGCATACTTTGCAATTCTCACGAACTTTTTGAAGACTCCTTTTATGCACAAATTTGAAATTATGTATATATGTATATTTATGTGAAAAATGAAAATTCTACTCAAAAATAGAACTTCATTGCTTTAAAGCATAGTAAAATCTAAAGGCAAAAACATTAAATAAATAGTCTGTCCCAATCATTAAGATAACGAAAGCTCATCAGGATTATATTAATCCCCTGTAACGTTGTCTAAGAATACAAGATCTACATATTCTCCTTTAAACTATATTTAGAAAGGCATAGTTATATTCACAGAGATTGAGACAGACGGACACACACACAAACACAAAGAGAGAGAGAGAATCTTCCACCCACGGGGGTTCACTTCCAAAATTCCTTCAATGGCTGAAGCTGGGCAAAGATGAAGCTAGAAGCCTGGAGCGCCATCTGGAGCTCTACATGTGTGGTAGGCGTCCAAGGACTTGGGCCAGCTTCCTTGGCCTTGCCAGACACATTACCATGTAGTTGAATCAAAAGCGGAGCGTCCAGAACTCAAATCTGTGCTCCGATATTGGATGTCAGGCAACACAGGTGTTAACCTGCTGTAACACAATGCCAGCCCCTAAAAGCCCTTCCAACTTCAAACATCCTTAATACTATAAACTTCATTAGTCCAGATTGAACTATTTGTTGTTGCACAGTCGTAACAGGATAGTTCATTAAATAATATGGTGACAAGAACAAGACATTGACATTCCTCTTTCTTTTTGATTTAGAAATTTTTTAGAAGGGGGAATTGAAAGTTGATTTCTGAGTCAGGCAAAGAAGTCCATCATGGTTATGGCACTTCAAGTTAAATCAGCAAAATGTACCATCACAGGAACCTGTGAAACAGATGTGGATAGACACTAGCAAGCAGGGAGGAGGGCAAAACAGGTGTTCCAGTAAGGACATGTGACTGTGTTGTTTTACCAGAACGAAAAAAAAAAAAAAGGAAAAAAAGCTGAAAGATTTAGCTGTTTAGAGTACCAACACTGAGAGCCTGGGGTGATTTATTGGACAGGGAAGAGAAGGGTAGACTCCCTCCTGTACACAATCAGCTCCTTGATTATAAACAGGCAGAAACTTTCTGGTTGAAAAGGCATTTCCCGTCTTGCCTGTATGTTTCTAATGCCTGCTTTATTATTTCCTATTAGGAAATGCTGATTAATTCCATCCACAGTTTGGCGACCTTTGTGTGGCTTCCCCATTTAGGAAATTTACAAGTAAATCACCAAGAAGTATGTACACACACACTTATAAAATATACATGCAGTTGGAAATGAAAATGCACCAAACGGGGAAAAAATACTACATGCATTGCAAAAACCAGGCATATGAGCAGAAGAGGTGGGAGGCAGGTGTTTGGGAAATCTTCATACCATCCCAATATTTTTCTAATGGCTTCCATTTCCAATGCAAGGGAGAATTTGGAAATCATTAGCCACTGTGGTGTGCTCGGAGCAGTGACATGTAGCTGGCAACGTAGTGGGGGGATCCCCCCTCCTTTTTCCCCACTAACAAAGAAATAGGGTGAGTTTATTAAAGCATAAATGCCATTTTCATCCTGCAATGTTAACTGTGTGGCTGGGATCCCTGAGGTACAGAGGCAGTCAAAGCAAACAGCTGTGCCACCTACTTGCAACAGTTGTACACCCACCACACAGCACCAAGGGGAGGAGCAGGTCAAAGAGAGCCATAAACAGGATGGGGAACCACATTCGGCTCGCTCCCTGCTAGCCCGAGGGAGAATCCAGCCCTTTGGAGGGTAGGTATTGTGTGTGCCGCTCAGAGCCCTGAGCATCCTCTTGCAACTTGTCTCCTATAAACCACCTACTGCATTTTTATTTTCCACAGTCACATAGACCAAAGCAGTGTTTAGCAAATTAACAGAATGCTAAATAAAAGGCATATCAACCAACCTAGCAGGCAGCTTGTCTACAACCCTTAGTGGGGAGTGGCTTAACTGCAGTTTTAATGTTGAGAGGTGGCTTCACCATCAGAGTCTCTGAGGGGTTTGGGAAGGATGGAGTACTCCAGACAGGCTGCTATTAGGTTGTCTTTGTGAGGCCTGAAGGACATCCCAAGCCTGCTTGCATCAACAGAGAGTACGGTGCGAGTTCATTGGGGGAAGAATCTGATCTCTGCTCTGTGAATGCTCAGGGACAAAAGCTCTCCTTGCAGCCTCGTCAGCCTGTGAAGGCAGTGAGCGGAGAGGGCACCCTACCCCCAATGACAATCTCCCTCTCAACCCAGGGGGCACACAGGTGAGGTTCAACTTTGTTCCCTTCCATGGCACCCTCTCTTACGTGGAATTCCTGGATATTTCCTCTAATTATCTAACTGTATTTCTCAACCTGGCTCTGCCCTGCGTCCTGTTTGGGTTTCTCCGATAGCTCCTCTTCTCCTTTGCTTTACTCTTCTTGGACAACTCCCTTCTTCACCACGCGGTGCATTTCCATCTTTCTGCTTATGATGCCTAAGTTTTCATGTTCTCCACACTGTTGCTGCTAATCTCTGGATCCACTATATAAAATTGTTTGATACACATATCCATTCAATGGTAGAGGTTTAGAAAATAGCTCTGCAGTAGGAAGAGAAGGGCTCAAGCTGCCTTATAACAAATCCAGCAAATAGTCGTACGCATATATACATATATGTTATATAACCTGTCTTTATGACACTTGCTTATATAATTGGGATGCCTACCCAGAATGCTAACTGAAATTAGGAAGAGGCCATGACCTCTGAGGTCATCCACTCCCGTTTGGATCTCCCACATGGGATGAAAGAAGCCCAAATCCTGCCCCCACAGGATCCAATGTCATCGGAACAACAGCCAGGAGCCCTGAGCGGCCCACAGAAACAGATCAGTACACTTCCTTCGGGAACTGGGAGAGGAGCTTTCTCTGCTTCTTACTTAATTCCAACTTTGGATCCCTACCCTCTCCTGCAATGACCATCAGGGTCGCTCTGAAGCCCCCCCTCCAAAAAAAATTGGATTGGATAGACAGAGAACAACTAGGAAAGCTTAGTACCAGACAGGAAACGGTTAGCCTGGACTCACATATACCTTACTAGGTAGGACACGAACATAAGTTACTCCTCATTAAGGTATTGAAGATTTCTCTGCACACCCCTCCTAAAACTGTTCTGTGCCTCAACTGTTGACATATGCCTTGTTAGAGTTGTAAGCCAACATGGACTATCCCCAAATCCACCAAGTTCAGTAAAAATTATGCTTCAACACTATAAACTACTAAATAAAAAAATGAAAATAGACACGAGACAGCTGAATAGTATTCTATAGCCATTTTAAGGTGTATAGCAGCCAGTTGTGTGCAAACTAAAATTGAAATGTCAACGAAGTAATCACAGGATGTGGTTAAGGACTTGCATTTTCTAACATATTGGTCACTCAATACCATTTCATTTAACTCCATAAGGTTGTAAACAGTTGTTGATGTTATGTTTGACTTTTAATTGGTCGGGATGATATTCTGCCAGCTCTGCCTTTAGACCAGAGATGGTCTGCCCAAGAAACTGTTGAACTTATCTGGACAATAAGCTGTTGGACACTATGCAAAGTATATGCTTTTCAATGAAAGAATGAGGCTTGGATTTGAGTTGTAATACTGCAACTAGGTGGAGAAATCCACCATGGGGGGAGGGCACAGGGAGGGGTTGAGGGAATCCCAGAGCCTATGAAACTGTGTTATAAAATCAAATGTAATAAAAAAGAGTATAACTTACAAATAAAAAAATTAAAAAAAGAAAAACAGAAGGAAGGAATAGAGGGGTGTAGGAGGGAAAGAAAGAAGAAAGGAATAAAGGAAATACAAAGGAAGAAAAAAGGAGAGAGAAAAAAGACTACAGATGATCAATGGATAGATGATAGATAGATAGATAGATAGATAGATAGATAGATAGATAGATAGATCTGCGTAACAGACAGCAGTTGGGTAAATAAAATAGAAGGCTGAACTTGGTGACCTGTGTGTGGTCCACCTGCTTGGGAATTACTTAGAAGGCCAACCCCACAGAGAGAATAATCTGCTTGGATAGACATCCCCTGGTAATGAAATGGTGGCTTGTTTACATTTAGAGTGACACTGGGTAATTGATGGGCTGTCTGACAAACTGGCAGAAGTCATACAGACATTCTGAAAAATTCATTAAGAACGCACACACTTAAATACACCAAGATGACTTGTGACTCTCTTCCCGCCTGCTGTATAATCAAATAAAGCTTTATCTAACCATTTTACTTGTATGCATTAGGGACTGCAACCAGGGCTCTTTTCCTCCCAAGACTTTAATATGCCCTTATCTATTTCTACTAATCACATTTACTCATAGTGTCACATGGGCAACAGCAAACAGAAGATGAGGAGTCAGATCTGACTTCTGCCTATGGGATGTTAGGGTTCCTAAGGATCTCTGGAGGACTTCAGATTGTTTCCAGGCCTCAGATTCACAATCAGTACCTTTAAAATCTCATACCTTCATACAGGTGATCCCATCCATATACAGAGGGGAGAGGAGTGGGGTAGGAGCCTCAAGCACTCGTAAGGGCCAGAAATCAGTATCAGTGATTGGAAAGAACTCTCACCATCAAGCTCTGCCTGATTACAGTTAACGGTACTGCTTCAAAAATATTAGTACACATCACAGTCATGGAGTCATGTGTATCTTGTTAAAACATTTGCAAGGCCTCACCAGTTTGCATCAAGAATTCAGATCCTGCTGCTGTTGCAGTGTTCTAAGAACTATACTTGGGGGGCTCGGCATGTTAGCCTAGTGGCTGAAGTCCTCGCTTTGCATATGCTGGGATGCCGTATAGGTGTAGTTCGTATCCTAGCTGCTCCACTTCCCATCCAGCTTGTGGCCTGGGAAAGCAGCAGAGGACGGCCCAAAGCCTTGGGACCTTGCGCTCAAATGGAAGACCTGGAAGAAGCTCCTGGCTCCTGGCTTTGGGTCAGCTCCGTTCTGGCCATGGCAGCCACTTGGGGAGTGAATCAAGGGATGGAAGATCTTTCTCTCTATCTCTCCTCTTTGTAAATCTGACTTTCAATGAAAATACATAGATATTTTTTAAAAATCTGTATTAAAAACTATACTTTGAGAAACCACTGATGAAGAGGAAGAAAAACTCACAGTACTGTAAGCTCTTTTACCTTTTCAAAAGAAACCAGAAACTTGGATTTAGGTTTGAAATGTGTCAATTTAAAAACTCCTTGTAACAATTTTTGAATTATTTTTTAAAAAAATCCTCTAGGTACCCAACATTCTTTGGGGTAGCTTTTCGTCCATCGGCTGACTGTTCACAACCCCACCATGAGTCTTGACCAAGCAATGCCACCAGACGCACAGAGGCACACAGACACACCTTTGCATGGGAAGGTAGCAACTTCAGTTCAGGCATGCAGTTTTGAACGGATTCTTTAACCAGGCAGATGAGCCACACAGTCTGGCAATAGACGCATAGATTTTAAAGCCCCTCTCATTATTCCTATTTATCAGGCGACCTTGCCCTTGCTTTTTCTTGTCACTCTAAAAGCTATTATTTCCTGGAAACAAGTCTCAACTTTGTTAGCCTAATACTCCCAAAACAATCCTCACAACTCCTTTTATATGTGGCCAAAAAAACATATACTTAAAAGATGTGAATCTTATTTGGATCTTCTTTTTTTAAGATTTATTTACCTTTTTTTTTAAAGATTTATTCATTTTATTACAAAGTCAGATATACAGAGAGGAGGAGAGACAGAGAGGAAGATCTTCCATCCGATGATTCACTCCCCAAGTGAGCCACAACGGCCGGTGCACGCCAATCTGATGCCGAGAACCAGGAACCCCCTCCAGGTCTCCCACACGGGTGCAGGCTCCCAAAGCATTGGGCTGTCCTACTGCTTTCCCAGGCCACAAGCAGGGAGCTGGATGGGAAGTGGAGCTGCCGGGATTAGAACCGGCGCCCATATGGGATCCCGGGGCGTTCAAGGTGAGTACTTTAGCCGCTAGGCCGCGCCGCCGGGCCCATTACCTTTTTTTTTTTAATTGTAAAGTCAGATTTACAGAGGGGAAGAGACAGAGAGAAAGGTTTTCCATCTGTTGGCTCACTCCCCAAGTGGCCACAAAGGCTGAAGCTGAGCCAATCCAAACCAGGAGCCAGGAGCTTCTTCAGGATCTCTGACTTGAGTACAGGATCCCAAGGCTTAGGGCCATCCTATATTGTTTTCCCAAGCCACAAGCAAGATGCTAGATTGGAAGTGGAGCAGCCGAGATATGAACCGCACCCACATGGGATCTCAGCACATCCAAGGCAAGGACTCTAGCCACTGGGCTATCATGCCAGGCCCTGGTTAATTTTTTAAAACACAAACACTAAGGGTGTCACCTGAAGCATCTGACATCCACATTTTCATAATATGGGCTTCTGCATAATATCACCAACTTCACCTGAGCATCCTAGATGTGCCAGGTGCTGTGTAAGTCTGGTGACAAGTTGTCCTGTCCAGTGCTGCTTGCCAATGAGAGGGCCTTGGAAAGACTGAGGGACAAGAGAAGACAGAATGCCAGACATTACATGTTTTATATATGTATGGGTTCCACAGAAACATTTATTTGGAAAAATTTCTACTTGGATAAAAGCTTGGCCAATCATCTAGAAATGACTAAATCATCAAATATTCATTGGTTTCTTCACTTTGTCAGGTGTGGGGAACTTGTTGTCTGTGGCCTGTAAAGGCCCAGGGAATTCTTTGGTCAGGCCCTGCCAAGGCAACCACAGGTGGGACTTGAATTTCGGTAAGTCTATAGCAGACTGATTTAAGAATTTTGCATGGCCTGTGAATGATGCTATAAATATCCAATGGTCCTTGACAAGAGGAAAATGTTCCTGACCCCTGATGAATCTGGATTCTCTGGACTATTCTGTTTACTTCCATAAGATTTAAACTTTGATCATATAAAACCATTATTGCTAAATATGGGGAAAATTGGACTATAATTCTTATTACTCTGATTGAACTATATCAAAACACAATAGAATTCTCTTTATTCCAGAGAATTAAGAGAGAGAACATAAAGTCTTGTTGGGAACTTCTGGTTTGATGCCTTCACAGTACATATGGATATAATTTCTCTAGGCAGGAAGTTCAAGTAGTTAAGAGATCATAATATGCATTTTGAGTTGCTTCCTTCAAGCATGGTCCAAAATTACCCCAGCACATCATTTCTGCCTTCCAGCTTCTATCCCTGTGCCTTAAATAGGAGGGAAAATTGCCATTATAAATACCCAAGGCCATATTGGAGCAAAATGTATCAGTGTTTTAACAAATGAAAATATGTCTTTTCCCTTAAAAAGGATACTTACTGAATCCTATCTGTATCAGAGTTCTGATTTTTATTACTTTCTTTCCAATTAAAAGCAATGGAGACACACACCCAGAAAAGGCAACCTTGGAAGGATCATGGAGATTGCACTCATAATCATGTTCTTACCTCTCCCCCACATCTCTATCCACTTTGTTATAGGCAAGAAATGTGCTTTCTACTGAAAAAAGTCTTCTTTAAAATGACAAAAGCACTGAGTGGGAGATCTCTAAAGCTAGGGCATGAGTGAGTGGAAGGAAGAACTGGGTTAGCAAAGATAGGTTTCAAGCTTGAGAATGGCCGAGTTGTGGGAACTCTTCAAGACACAAGGGGCTTGGACTATCCCTGCAGCCCTTCCTCCCGGTCTTGGGGTAAACTCCCAGGCCGCACACACCTGGAGATGTGTCCCTAACTGAAAGAGGAACCCTAAGAACAGAACAGGGCTGCGTTGGCCATGCCACACTTGGAGGAAGGGCATACCTGGAAGTCTGGAAAAGATGCTCCATGAGCCACTGTAGTTGTTCTGATTGTGTCCGACTTGGAAGGGAAGAAAAAAGCCTCTATTGTTAATCAGAAGATGTCTAGGGGGAAAAGTTATAATTGTAATGAATCTTTAACCTATTTAAAGTAATTACAGATTGACTCCATATATGAGAGCAGAGCCTTTGTCTCTTTACTGTCCTAATTAGTCCCTTCTCTGCCTGGGACTTCACCCACGGCAGACTGTTCTTCTCCGTTGCCTTTTTGTTCATTGCGATGTGCGTGATGCCCCCTAGGATTTGCTTCCCTCACATGATGAAAGGCTGACGCTGCTGGCACACCTCCAGTCGTCCTCTCGCTTCAGATCAGTTCCTCCCCTCTTCTAAACTCTTCTCCCCAACTCTTATTTCATGAGTCAGTTCATATCTCCCTATACATGACATGTGTCATGAAGCCTCCACCCTTTAGATGCAAGAGAATACACTCAGAGCAAGAAGACATGTTGGCATTTTCAAGGAGGAACTTAAACACATTACGAAATGATGTGGTGTTTTGGCGATTTCAGAATATTTTAAGACAAAAGGCACACTTCCCTGCTGAGTCAGCAGGGAATTTATCCTATAGATACCATCATAAATGGACTCAGAGGTTTACATATAATGCAGTGCAGCATTTTGATAATATCAAAAGTAAAAACAAGAAAAATTTGTGTTACTAGAGTACTGGTTATATAAACTCATCTTTCCATACAGTGATACGTTCAGCTTTTGACAAGGCCAGGGGGCAGCTCTCTATAAAATAATTTGGAATGATAGTCACAGCTTATGATTGAGTGAGAAAACCGAGAAGCGGCACAAGTACATAAATAGTAATAACAAATAACAAATAATAATAACAAATAGTTTTAATGAGAGGAGATTTATTCTATACATAGATATGTATGGAATACCTTGGGATGTGTCCAAAATAAAACTGGTAAGATGAAACAAAGGTACTAGGCAGGGGAAAGAGGAGGACATTTTTAAATTGTTTTTATTATTTGTATGTTCAGTCATATGCATAAATCACTTCCACAAAAGCAGAAAAATTCATTGAGAATTGATTAATTGATATGGCATTTGGGAAGTGATATCAAAACTGAAGCTTTCTCACTGCAGTGGAGCCAAGATTTGATTTCCACAGGTTTAGTTCTCTGCAGTGTTTCTGATCTAACCCTTCAAATGACCACAACAAGGACTATGACCACTGAGCTGGGCTGTCCTGCCTACAAGCAAGTGTTTGGCACCAAGTACGCAAAGTGTCCAGTTTGGCCTGAGGTTGAGAACTGCTGCTTCCTTTAGAAGGTATGGTCTTGCTTTGTATCCTACCTGTAACTATCTATACATAAACAATGATTAAATTGAACATTCATTTAGTATTGGTAGTTTTAAATAATAATAAATATGTCTACCAGAATGAGTTTTCTTGCTCTGGAATGCCACCTGTTTCTCTCCATCTAGACTGATGTGCTTTCATTTGAATAACAGAAAATACAATTTTGAAAACATTTAAAAAATATTTCTTGGACTTTGGCTTGAAGTGTTCTTTCATCTCTATAACAATTCTGTTTTGCTCCACATAATTCCCTGGTTTCAAGTTTACCAGTAGTCCTATTTTACATATTGACTTTCTTGTTTTGAAAGAACAGAACCTGACTCATTTTTCTTATGTGTGAAAATAATTGTGCAATACTTTCATATATGTAATAGTGTAGAGAAAAATCACCCGGGGAGTAGTGACCCTAGATAGTGCATAAGGCTGCTCCAAAAAAGTCCATGGAATTAAATCCATGCATGTGAGAGGTCTTCAAAAATTTGCAGGAACTTTATATTATGAAAAGAAGTATGCATGGATTTCAAAAGGTTTCCTTCCATTCTAATTGTCCACCAGCTTTGAGAAATCCCCTCCTTGTATTGCTGCATAGGCCATTGCTTCGAAAGCATCTCTGGAAAGAACAGTGCTGGTGGTCTAGAAGGAAGATGATCTTTCCAGGCAGGCCTTGCAGAGAAAACATGCCCAGCAGCCCTAGCAGAGAGGGGAAAGAAAGCAAACTAACCACCTTCCACCCTCATCTCCATCAACCAAAGCCTACTCCATTGAGGAGTTAAGGGCTGTACCGGGCTGCATCATCCAGCCCCTTCATGAGCCACTCAGGAAACCAGACCCCATGTGGTATTTTGTTCAGATCCAGCAGCGGTGAGAGGAGTCAGAGAGGTGGGACCAGCAGCCTCCATCCTCAGAAATAGGATCACAGTGGGGGCTTCGATGGGGGCAGTCACAGCAGCAGTTGAACCAGGCAGGCCAAAAAAATGAATTTGCTACAATGACTAAGAATTTCTGTTTCGCCCCAAAGCATTTTGTGTAAATTAAAGAAATTACACATCTCAAGAAGTGAAAGTAACAACATTTGTATAAGAGTACTGCTACTGCTAGGCTCTGTATCAGTTAGCTTTCACCACGTAACAACTATTCTGAAATGTAGGGACCTAAATCAGGAACTACCTGGTATCTGCTCAGCAGGCTCTGTGTTGGCTCAGGGCTGGCAGAGCAGCCTCACTGTCTTAACTGGAGATGGAAAAGACTGGCAGCAGGTGCTGGCTGACCACTGAGGCCACCTCTCACGTGATCCAGAAACGACAAGATGCAATGCACTACTAGCACTCGGAACACAGTTGTTAATGTCCTGTTAGGGAAAGCAAGTCACATGGCCAAGACCCAAGTACAAACAATGGGGAAGCATGGCCCACCTCTTGATAGCAAAAGGGGGAAAGGCTGAACAAACTGGCATAGGAGGAACGTTGCAGCCTCGTGTCATCCACAGCCAGCTGCCAAGACCCTCACACCAGGAGCCTCCTCCCCATCAGTGCCTTCCCGAAACAGAAGTCAAGGAAACAGCTTTCTGATCACCTTTAACGCTGCCAGCTCAATTTCTTCCTTATCCAAAAGGACTATTTCAACTGTTTTCACAAAGGGGCAGAACTCCTAAAGCTAGCAGGCAGCTCTCACCCCATTTCACAAGACCTTGAAAATTCACAATTCAGTCATTCAAGCAGATGTTCAAGAACGCATGACCTCAGGTTGAACTCCTTCGCTATAAAGAGTTTACAGGATGATTATTTACACCAGTATTATTACTTATGCTTGTTGTTACTGATGGGTATCTAACATTCTGGCAATTTACACAGGATTTTTATGAGAAACCTACTGTAGCCTGCCTGAAATGACTAGAACACCAGTGCTGTGAAGAGCACTGCTCTCTTCACTCTATTCAAAGAAAACAAGAATCTTGTGTGGGTATCATGGCCGGCCAAAGAGCTTAAAACTGACCATCACTTTGCAAAGATAAATAAGGCTGACACTCTGAGAAGTCATGCATTGATTTCTTTCCAGTTAAGGTCAACTGCACCCGGGTACTCGGACCACAAGCAACATTGTGGTTAGACCTGTCAGGACACTCTTAACCACCCTGTAATGCTGAGCTTTAGAAAATGGAGCCACTTATTAGATATCATTCATTTCTGTATCTAAAATAATACAAAATTTAGATCACCATTGAGACATAATTACTTTATCTAAATAGCGATACCTTATGTGTTTTTTCTCATCTTTAGAACTTGACCACTCTGGAGATCTCCCCTGGTGAATTTTTTCACTGAGTTGCCATGACGGTGGCATTACAATCACCTGAGGGGATGTCAGCCTTTGGCTTAGTGGTCAAGACACTGCTTGGAAGCCTATATCCTGCATTGGGCTGTCTGGATTATAGTCCCAGATTTGTGCCTAATGCCAGTTGCCCAGTAATGCAGACCCTGGGAAGCAATAGGTGATGTGCAAGTGTTTATGGCTCTGCCACCCATGTGGGAGATTCAGATTGAGTCTACAGCATCCCTTCCTGGAGACAAGAATGGGACCCACATCCCTCAGGTCACAGGAAATATTCTTGTAGAGAAAATGAAATCCTGGGTCCTGTCCATTGATAAGGGAGAGAGACTCCAGCCTTAGAAAAAGCACTTGCCACCCTTCAGCATATGGACTTTAGAGGATTCCATAAAGTAATCCACACAAAATATTAATGATTAACACATGGTAAACACTCAATAAAAGTTCTTTGTGGTTATTACCAGTATTATTACCATTGTCAGCATCAATTAATGGACCTAGTCTGTAGCAATGTTAATAAGACCTGAATATTACCCAGAGAATAACAGCATCTGGTTCTCATTTGTGGAATGAAGGCACGGATGTCATGCTCAAATCCCATTGAGGCATGCTTTGCTTAACCACATGTGGTTACGAATAAATTGTTCAGCATGACAAGGTATGAAAATCTTAGGAAAAGCCTATTGTGTGGCCTTGCTCATAAAACCATGTTTCACCACCACAAAGGGCACCTTTATACTACCACTAGACATGCTGTTGTAGAGTTCATGTGTCAAGATTACATTATTTAACTACCATGAAAACAGAACCCGCACAAAAGATTTCAGTGTTGACTTAAAGCCGATCATATCCCCAAGTTCTGTTTGGGTAGGCTGGCCCATTGAAACCAAAACAGATCTAAAAACGCACTGTATTATTTTGAAAAAAGGAAGTATTCTGCAGGATTGCTCAGAATCTCCGTACTCATTCTTTCCTTCAACCTACTTCTCCTGAAAGAGGCAGAGCTGGGTGGCCAAGTAGGAGTTACTCTCCTTCAATTCAGCCAATCACAGTCAAGCTGTCACGTGCATGTCCCATCAGCCATGGACTGGGTAGGGACAGAAAGTGCCTGAAAGCAGATAATCTTCATGTCTATTTCTGGCACCCCCACAGCTTGTTGCGTGATTTTCAAATTCTTCCATCACTCTCTGCTATTGTCCTATTAGTCATGAAAGAGGAATTGGGGCTGGGATAAGGGAAATACCAGGAGCCTATGGAACTGTATCCTAAAATGATAATAAATAATAATAAAATGTAAAAATAAATTATTATTCTAAAAAAAAAAAGAGGCAGACTTCACACAAGAAATTATTCCCAAACAGACCAGCCCAAACCAGTACTTGTCCACAGTAGGAAAACCCAGGAAATCTTCACACCCTATCCCACAATGGCTTCTAGGGATCCCCCCAACTGAACCGCTAGACTTAGAAATCCCAAACGGGGGGAATTGCAGGATCAGTGGGCTGGCTGTAAGGCACATGTGTCAGATCTGGTCCTCCTCAGTGGAAAAGCCAGATCAGTGGACAGCATACCCACATGCACCTGGAGGATATGGCAGTAAATTGGGGCCTGCAGAGGACATCTGGTACCATAGCAGAGGAAGGATGGCAGAACAAATAGGACAACTACTCCAGCCAACCATTGACAGCAAATATTCTGGACAAATGGAGACTCTAAGATGGACTATGTCAATGAATGGACCATAGAAGGATTTTCTCAGCCTTGGATTGGTGAGATCAGCAGCACTTCAGAACTATCGAAACCACTTGAGCACAACCCTTAGAACATCCTTCACATTGGGGACCCTGGGATGATATTGGGAGGCTGTTCCCTATCCTCACTATTGAGGTGATTGGGAGGCTGGGTGCTGCTTCTCCCTTAATTCCACCCCCCCAGATACAGTACAGGAGGAAGAAGATTTGGAAACAATGGTCTCACCCACTGTTTCCTAACCCAGGATTCTTCTCACCCTAATCAATTATGTAAATATGTATGTATATGTGTATATGCATATATATAAATTCCAATATAAAGAGAAAGCTTCAAAGATAAAAGAAAGGAAAAGGAAAACAAGAAAATTTATTGTGACCTAATTTAATCCAGACATACAAAGGTAGAAATAGAAATATGATGGCATTTTAACATTTAGCTAGCGTGAGAAATGAGATAATTCCATGATATAAAAGTCTTACCCAGATCGAAATGAAACAAGCACCTTCCAAAAGAGGAAGTATACCTGGAAATCCTTACTAATATAACTTAATGGTATGCTGCGCTTTAGAGTGGAAAGGTATAAATGGGGAGATGATTATTTCTTGAATTGATGTTTGGGTGAGTTTGAATATACATGAAAATCCTACCTTCTGGTCTAAATTATCCACTCCAGTCTTGCAAGCAAATTAGAAACAGATAAACCATAAAAATCAAGTGACTACAGATAAATATATTTTGATGTGTGCTCTTTCATTGAAAAATGGGACAATTCCCACTCAAAAATGCTCTGTATGTTTTAGATCCTGCCAGACCTCTTAGATTCTAATCAGAAAGAAAAGCCCTAAAGAAGATCACATTCCCTTCATTCACTCACTTTATCAGCCACAAAAAGGAAAAGCAGTACAGGTGAATCCAACATATTACAAACATTTATCACCACTCATGGATGTGGCACTGCGTTCTCCTTGGTCTGCTAATCGCTGTGTTTTATTGTTCAGCTGATGACTGTATTTACCCAGCAGGCACAAAACAAAGATGAGGAGCAGGCACAAAACAGGCAAGACAGCTGAAGGAAGAAGACAGAAAAAAAAAGTGACATTCCTAGAATAAAGAACTTAACACTGTTAAAGCATTGTATCAGCAGGACCTTCCCTGGTTCTACAGAATCCTTGACCAGTGAGCAGCTCTGCTAATACATCCCTTGGTTTTGTTAGCAAGTGGTGCAGCACAGTCTTCCTAGTTTATCTCATATTCATCACGATTTTTCCAGTAAATGAACATCGTAATCCCTATTCAGACACGAGAAACATGCACTGATTAGAGAAAGTGCATGGAATTTCATCATTTTGTGCGGTATTTTGGAAAGCTGGAAGAATGTGGATAGGCAAAATGGTCAACAGGAAACAGGGGACAGGGGAGAGAAGGAAAGGCTCTAACATTGCATCAAGGTGGATGAAGAGAGCCATTACCCATGCAACACGGAGGCAATGCTGCTCCAGCTGTGCAGAAGGCGTCCCAAGGAGGCCATCACAGTAGCCAGGTGGCTAAAGTCCTCGCCTTGCATGCACCGGGATCCCATATGAGCACAGGGTTCCTGTCCTGGCTGCTCCACTTCCCAACCAGCTTCCTGCCTGTAGCCTGGAAAAGCAGCGTAGGGTGGCCCAAAGCTTTGGGACCCTGCACGCATTGTGGGAGACCCGGAAGAAGCTCCTGGCCATTACGGCCACTTGGGTAGTGAACCAGCTGACAGAAGATCTTTCTCTCTGTATCCCTTTCTGTCTGTATATCTGCCTTTCCAATAAAATTTAAAAAGAAAAAGAAGAAGAGGGCGGCGTCCCAAGGACTATCTCCCTGAGGGCTTTGGTGATAAACTCTGGTATGTCATCATCACTCAGTTTGACTGACCCGCATAAGGAAGTCAGCCCCTCTGACTCTCTGTGATGTTACTATCAAATCTTCCGTTTTCTCTAATGAGTCAAACCAAGATTAAGTGAAGCTAGTTCAAGACTTTCCTGAACCCACAACAAATCGAGAACAAACTCAGAATTCAATGGCTGATGAGTAATTAGACAGTGGATGCAAGATTTCCCAGCTGATGAGTACTGGGCAGGAACCCAGTGAGATCAGGGGATGAATACAGGAGTCTTAGACAAAGGAGAGTGCAATTCATGGCTGACAAGGTAATCAAGGACTTAAGTAGATAGAAAAACAACGAAACGAAATAAGGCATAAGCAAAATGAGATTTTTCTGTGTTTTCAGTGAAATGAAATTGTGAGAATAGTCATTAGAGAAAGGACCATTTATTAGTGACAAATGTGTCTTAGGCTGCTTACCTTATTCAAAAACCATTGGCTTTTTAGGTTATTATACTTAGAATTTCAACTATTTAAAAATGTGGTGTTCTTTTTGCTACATAGGAGAGAAAAATCTGACTCAAACTGACTTAAGCAAAGCGAAACAAAGAAAAATATAATCTCTTCACTGAAAAGTTAAAAAAAAAAAAAGGAGGGAGAACAGTGTGTTAGAACACATTAAGGAACTACCTGCAATGCCAGCATCCCATATGAATGTTGGTTCAATTCCTGGCTATTCCACTTAACATTCCAGTTCCATCCTAATGTGCCTAGGAAAACAGCAGAAAATGGCCCAAGTGCTTGGAGCCCCTGCATTAACATGACACAACTGGATGAAGTTCATGGCTCATGGCTTTAACTTGGCCAGCCTTGGCCAAAGAGGCCATTTGAGAAGCGAACCAGCATATGGAAAATCTCTCTCTCTCTCTTTTTCTGCCATTCATATAAATAAATATATCATACAAAATGTTCAAAAATGACGAACTACTAATCCAGTTAGTTCTAGGAGCTGAAATTATATCACCAACTTGATGTTGCTTTCTCTGCGTCTCACTCCTCTCTACCTCTGTCTTTATTTCCAGTTTTTTCTTTCTTTTGAGCTGTCTTCATCTCACATTACTCTATGTTGGCATTATTTTCAAGCAGACTTTCTACACAGCAGGCCTCACACAGCCTCAGCTTGTATCACCAAGCGAAAAGGGAGTGGCTACCTCCTCGATGTGCTAACAAAAATCCTGCCTTTAAGTTCCAGGAAATCAACTTGAGACACCCCCTTATCCCTGCAGCAAACAAGGAAAAAGACGGTGCTGATGAGCCACAGGTGTTTTCCTGAGACTGTGAGTTAGATTAGCTCTCCAAAGTCATGGTGGAAAAGCAAAAGAGGGATGTGCCAGAAAGGAAAACAGAAGAATGTGTACCAAGGTTCCCAGAATACTTTATATCCACTACGGAAGATCCGTGTAGTCACATTTAAACTTATTACATTTCAACTTTAAAACACCTGGGCCTTACTATTCATAATTGTTACAGCACTGTGGGAGCAGAGGAGAAGGGGAAGAAGTGCACTCTTCTTGTTAAGGGGTAAGAGGGTCCGAGCAAACCATCCCAGGGGGCATCTGAGTTGGGACTCAAACAGCGGGCTGCGGGCTGCGGCAGAGCTCATCAATGTCTACAAACCAGGTGCTCCCCTTCAATTCCCGGCCTCCTTTGTGGTGAGGCTGACCACATAGTAAGCTTCCAGACAGTCACCCATTGCTCTTCTCCCCCTTGGGCAGTCTGTTGGAAGCTGTGTTGCAAGTGCAGGGTCTTAAAATAAAATCTTAGGTTACTGCATGCATGGGAGCTACCTAGCAAAGTCACCTGACTCACACTGGTCTATTCAGGAGTGAGGAAATCTGTTGTGATAAGATATGGAGATATATTTTTCTAAGTTACTGAGACTGAGGGTGATTTGTTATTACTGACTAATTTTAGGAATTGCCAAGCATGCAAAATGACATTTCAGAATGCGAAAGAAAAAAAAAAGAAGTAGATGAAATTCATGGAGGTATTTTCTGAAAGCCAGGAAGCTGGTTTATTTTCCCAGTGATTCCTTCCCATCCTGTGCCAAGGCTGTCTCCCTACTTCTAGACTATGCCGTGCACAAGCCAACCACGCAACCGTGCAGGAGAAAGCTCACAGTCCCATTTACAGGTCCTCCTTTCAAGAAACTAAAGGATCGAGTGGAAATGGTGAATGCCAGAACAGGTAAAACACAGACAGTAGAACCTGTTTGTCAGCCTCTCAGTAATTCCTGGGGCTGGAAGTGTGGTCTTAATCACATATTTCCCAGTTGTCACCTTCATGGTCTGTCAGCAGTCCTGGGCGTGGGCTCACTCCATATCCCATCACAATGTTTCTTTTTATGCAAAGCACTGGAGTGCAGCAAATCTGTGTCTTGTGTTTCAAATCCTGTAATGGTAGACCTAAGATTAAGGCTCTCATCTGCAGCTTCTCTCTCCCCTCTGCCTCTCTTTTTCTCCTTCTCTCGCGTTCTCTCTCTCTTACTATGTCTTTCGCTCTCTCAATATTCCTCTGGTTGTTACTGTTGCTATTGTTTGATTTTTCTCTTTCATCCTTTTTTCTTGCACCACAATAGCCAGGTAAGTTTATTTATTTAAATAAGAATAAGAAAATGTAGTCCCACTCCTGAGGTTAAGTGATCATTTTCCTGAGGAAATAGATCGCTTTGGCTAAATCACTGTGCCTCCACCCTCACTCATCTCCTACCTGGTTGCCACTTACTAGCCACAAGTCTTTGGTGAAGTCACCCTTTCTCAAGCTAGAGTTTCCATCTGAAAATGGAATAATAGTGACAGTTGTGAAGAATCAATGAAATGAAATTCATAGCCACTTAACACAGTGCCTGCCTTCAGCAGCTTCCTCAACACGGGGAGGCCTTAGATGGGGCCTCAGTGAGCAACAGTGTAAAGGGACTAAAATAATTTCTGTCCTCAGCCAGTTTTGTGTTTCATTGACTGCTTTTTCTTGCCACAAATCAACCCGTCCCTTTCTCTGTGTCCCTCTAGGGAGCCACACCCAAGCTCTCACAGGGAAGAGTTCTCTGCCTCTTTACTTTTACCCAGCCAAATCTTCTGGTCTGACATGTTGAGGTCCCTTGCTTTTAGCACGTGAGACAGAAATTGTGCTGCCTGAACAGAGATAAATATATTTTGGCGATTATAAAGCTTTTACATCAGGATACCGATGGAGATATAACTCCCATGATTTGTGATCCCTTCACCAGCCCCTCAAGCTGTTTCTAACCTCTTATTTACAGCTTTTCTGCACTGTATATCTTAGAAATACAAAACAAATGAGGTAGTGCAAATGAAAAAGCAGCTTTCCTTATGGCCTGTTTACATCTCCTTGCTAGTCACCAGGGTAAATAAAGATACGGACTTATTGATTATAGGGAACTGAGCTATTCCTGACAGAGATCTGAACTATCCCCTGGTGGAGAAAGTATGTTATTGGTGTGCAGAGAAATGTGAAGAGACTGAGATAGAACTAGTGGCTTTGACCTTCCCAAATGAGGACACTTCCAAAGGTCACCATCTTTGATTTCATAGACCAGTCAACTTGTACCAGAGCCCACAGATATCTTAAGCTGGGGTTTTGTGACTTTCTGTGACCTGAAGAACTTAAGGGATAAATTGAGCTGTTGGTTCCAAATCTTGACTCTCCCTAGATACATACCATTTTCATAGCTCCCTTAGGGGTAGGGTACACTTTCCTATGTCAGACTCTGGGTTGTTTGAGTGACTATTCTTGCTAGCTGATGCCGCAAGAGAGGAAACAACAGCCTTATCAGTTCTGAACTTACACCAAGAAGAGCTAGTGCAGTTTCATTTCCCTCATGCCCCTATCTCAGCACCATTAAATAATTCTTCACTTCCATCTAAGGAGAAACAAAGACACAGGGAGTAGTTTCCTAGACTAGCCAACTCTCAGAAGGCTATGGGACAACAAGTGTTGCTGAAAACCCATGAGTCTTCTAAAGATTTGTTACATGACAGTTCTGACGAGTGCGATAATTAACTAAATCAACCCATGTTTTTCTATTAGTTATTGATATTAATCATTATTAAATCACTCTAAGTTTTGGTAGTTTTAGAGTTTAGTACATGAATGCTGGTATTCTTCTAATTTTCATGCTAAGCTTAATCCCCAATGCAAATAGTATTCAAAGGTGTGGCCTTGTGGAGGTGGCAATCTGATGAGGGCTCTGCCCTCATAAATGCGTTTGTCCTTCTTTTAAAAAAAAATCTTCAAGGTTGAAGGGAGCTCTCTCCTTTGCCCCTTCATACACATGAGATTACAGTGTTCCAAACTGGCATCTTGACCTTGTACTTCTCAGATCCAGAACTGAACGAAATTCACTGGCATTCCTTTTGAATGATCTACTCTGTGGTACATGCAGCCCAACTAAGGCTCCCACAAACAGTCACGTGACTTGATTCTCTCTCAAGGGGCTCATATGCACAGAGATAGTCTTTTCCCTAAAAGCTTACTAGGTATGTGACATGAGTCCAGAGGTAGAAAAGCAATCTTACGTGGTAACTTTACCTGAACCCTAAAACTTGATGATTTACTGCAACAGAGATGTTCTCACTCATGCAAAGACCCAAGGCGTACTTCCTAGGTGTCTTTCTCATCCAGGCAGTGACCCAAAGTTTATATTTTAAGTTTCTACTGTTAGAACCTAGTTTCTACAGATTACCAAAGGAGAAAGAAGCAGTGAATGTTGGGAAGCGTGTCACTTCTGTACAAAATTCGTAAACTAGGAATTGTCCCATGGTTTCAGCCACCTACAAAAGAGAGTGAGAGCTGTGGGGGAATAGATGCATGGTTTGTGAACATTGGTTGTCTCTGCCACATCCCTCATTCTCTATCAAGCCCCAACTCAGGGGAAGTGCCCTGTGAAGACTTCCTCAGCTCTTCTAGCTGCCTTTGGATAACAAGTTGCTTCACCCTTTGCTAGGTTCCCACATTACTCTGATTTCATTTCCCGATTTATTCTCCTTATATTGCCTTGTAGGTTTGCCCTCCCATTATTTTATAACCCCACAAAGGCAAAAAAAAAAAGTGCTTATTATTCTTTCAAGTGCCAAGAAAATAGCTAAGATTTAACAAATGTTTCATGAACGAATGAAGGAAGAAAGGAAGCCTTCATGAATAGCCTTGACTTTGTGATTTTTGGCTTTTTGCCCCTGCGTATTGACTAGAACATGCAATCAACATCTTTAAGAAGTCATCCTTGACTTTTGTGATGTGGAAATGCTCCTTGACTACATTTCTCCTCCTGGGAATGGCAGGGAACCAATGTCCGGGAAATTGCAGATAACAGTAAAACCCAGATCAGGAGCCCTGAATTAGTGCAGCAGGACTCAGATGCCAAAACACTAGTCAGAAATAAAAACCGGACCTCCAGGCATCAACACATTCTCCAGGCAGGCTGCACCAGCAAACACACCATGTGCCCAGCTCAAAGCCTCCAGGGCAGCTGGCATTTCCAAACCCACTGTCCAAAACTTCCTAACAAGAGCCGAGCTGAGCTGATCCCCAACTGGCAAGAACAAGTGAAGGAAATGGAGAGTTTCCAGCTGAGGAGCCTCTGAAAAAAGGGAAAATTTAAGCTTCCTAAAATTTGTCACTCTTGCCATATGCTGTGACTTTTCCATTCATACCAGAAATTGTAGGAATTTCAGTTTCTCGGTATAACACGAAGAAGTTAACAGAGTTTATAAATAAGTTTTGACTCAGAGTAGAGCCCTTTTTCACATTCTTTGAACCTACTGGAGATCAGTGTTCCATCAAGGCCTTCTGTGCTTAGGCATGCCTTGCCAAGAAAGAGCCCTGGGTGCCCTTCAGTGACCTTGTGCCTGCCAACCTTTTACCTCTCTTATCAAGGGCCTGGTAGCTTGTGCCAGAAATTAAAACATATTGCACCTAGACAAGAACCTAGCAAAGCATCTAGAGGATCGGACTGTGAAAAGAATAGAGCATCAAAGTAGGGTGGTGCCTTGTGTCCTGGCCAAAGCAGGCCTACCAAGTTGTATAAGACTTCTAACTATATAAGTAATTTGAGTCATCCATGATTCCTGTATCAGCACAAGCTTGGACAAACCAGACCCTGCAGAGGACAGCTCATACTCTCTTCGCAACAGATTGCTCCCTGAATCTAATCCCCAGATGACCCCTTAAGCCCAAGTCACAGAGTTTTCTGGGACATCTGATCAACCTCACATGGGGCTTACAGGGTCAGGAGATCCCTGGGAAGAGATATACGGTTCAGGTCCAGTTTCAACCCTGGAGCATTCAGCTGAGATGGCCCTATCTTCAGGATACATCATGTACTTTGTAGAGTCCCGTGTAAAGTTAGGACTGATCAAAAACTATTAGAATCTCAGGAACGGTGCAATTGCATGTCCCAGCTGCTCTACTTCCCATCCAGCTCCTTGATTGTGTCCTGGAAAGCAACAGAAGGTGGTTCTAAGCTTTGAGACCCTACACCTGCAGAGAAAGCCTGGAAGAAGCTCCTTACTTCTGGGTTCATATCAGCTCAGCTCTGGCCATTGTAGCAACTTGGGGAGTGAACCAGCAGACAAAGATCTTTATCTCCCCTTTTCGCTGTAAATATGCCTTTCCAATTCAAATAAATAAATAAATCTTAATTTTTTTCCCAAAAACTATTTAGCAATGTTTTGGATTGTAAAATAATAGCGTATGGCCTATGTACTGCTTTGGTTACAGCTTGGGGAGCCAGCCCAAACTACTGAGCTCGGCTAATCCAGACACTAATAGCAGAGATCCCAAAGTATGGAATTTCTCTAACATGGGGACTGGGATAGTAAACATGCCTTCCTAGGTAGACAAGCAAAATAGTGCACAAAGCGTAAAAAGTGGAGAAGATTCAGAGTAGTTAGACCACTATTTATCCCAAATGGCAGGTGATATTTGTTGTTAATATCTTTTAATACGATTAAAATTTCCTGCAAATGAATAAGTAAGAATTTTATAAGGAAAACAAAATTTCAGAGAAGGTGAAATATTTATGGGTAGTATCTTAGAACTTACTTCCTTATGAGTTTCAGAAGAATGTTTTTGCAAAGCTAAGTAAGAAGTGGATCGAATACACGTCAGAGAATTCTTTGATGTGTAAATGGCAGGAAACAGACTATGTCATTTTACATAATACCAATTTTATAATTTTTTGGCATAATACTATTACACACTAAAAGAAAAAAGTGCATTTTGTGTCCTCACCAAGCCAACGTACTTCACTTTAACCCATCCCCTTCTTGAAGTAGTTCGTGTAGAATGAAGAGCTAACATCGTGGAGGGTATGAGCTCTGAAAGTCAGCAGTGTAGACACAGACGCAGCACAGAGCACGAAGTTACACACTCCACAGCAAACTAAAACGAGAACCTTTCTGCTTCACTGTATCTGATTTTATTCCCTCATAAACTCCTTTACCCCATTCCCAGGAAATCAGAAGAAAGAAGGGAGATGTTGAGTTTGTTGATTGGAAATTACTCAGTCTCTACCAACTGAAAATATTTTCTTTCATATTTGTGCAATCTAAAGTCATATTTTCTGGTATTTGTTCTCATAAAAGTCCTGTTGACAGGAATAAGACACTTGGGGGATTTCTTGAAAAGAGAATCAGAATACTGATTTCTCTAGGTATCACAAATTTGATTCTTACATTGAGTGAAATACGAATTAAGCACGAGATGTTGTTCTTCTAGAAGTCCAGTGCCATTGCTGCCATTCGCTTTGATATTACTCCTCTGGTTTACTGGAAAGAAGCGTAAGAAATGAGTATCTGTGAGACGTAACCGGTTTTTTTGGTTTTTTACTTGTTTGTTTGTTTATTTTAGGGACAGTAAGAACTGAGTAACGATTAGAAGAACCCATGAGAATGTGTTTATCCCAGCAGTCACTGGAAATACTTGTCTTTGTCTCATGGGTACTTTACACCAGAAACAATCACCCCTTTCTCTTTCCCAGATACCAATAGATGGTTCACCTCTAACATATGCAGACTTTCTACTTTTTGTGTCGCTACTTTCCGTAATCTTCCACTTGATTTATCCTTCCCTTCCCTCAGTTTTCCCTCCAGTTAGATCTATCTTCTTAACTCCGCGAACAACCTCACAATCATTTTGGATAACAAGCCTGTGTTGAGATGTTCAGTCCAGAGTCTGTCATGCATGTCTCGTGGCTTCCCAATAGAGATATCGTTGCTGAAGGATTTTTATAGCATGTGTCTCTCCCAGTGGATCGTGCCCCTAAGGGGCATAAGGCTTGTATTTCTCTGTGGCACCTGGAACAGCATAAGCAGTTTTTAAAGTCCTTTGAAATACTTTGAAAATGAAAAAAAAAAGCTGCAAAATTGACTTTTGTTGTGTTATCCATCGCACGTGACAATTTGCATTAAAATATTATGATAATATGTTAACGTAAGATAGCTTTATAAAAATTGAGATGAAATTTTAACATCAGATTTTTCAGTGCTACCCAGAGTCTTGTTTCACAGGGCCTGTCTGGCTTTAAACATGTTCGACACTCTTTATTCATTGCGAACACAAACATGAAGCTCCATGGGCAGGTCCCATTGAATGGGCTGTCAAGTTGAAGATCTTTTTCTTAGTCTTTAAGCCAAATACTTTCGTGTTTGAGTCAAGGCAAAACAGACAAATCTTTCCTCTGGATAACCAGCACTGACTCCAGGAGTCATTTAATTCCTAGGGGCACCTGTCTAGCCACCCAAACCATCATCCCCTCAGCCAATTCTATGCCCACAGCATCCATAGCCCTCTAGCTTGTGAAGGTTTCTTTAAGCTTAGTCACAGTTACAATGAACCTAGAACTTTCCAGCCTCCCAAATCTTTCATCAGGCACTTACTAAGGCAAAATCAATCGCCATCTTGCAAACATTCTCCATGCGCCCAACACTTAGAGGAGGCACATTACAAATACTCAGCAGAGAAAACAGTGGACTTCACAATCACCCCTTCTCCTCTCTGCACAAATAGTAAATCCCCAAAACTCTGTGCTGTAAGAGGGTGGCCAGGTGAGGATGTCTCTGAGAAGCGAAGGGACAGAAAGACTCAGAAGAGGTGGCAGCACTCCGACTGCCAGGAGCACAGGAGAAGTGTTGGAGGGGACAGACCTGCCGGAAGAAGACCTGTAAAGGCATGGCAGCGGCCGTGAGGAAGTGCCAGTGGTGTTCAAAAGTGACATGTGAACGCATGTGTGAGGAGTCTCCATTCAGAAACCCAGGTGAGGTGTGTGAGAAGTGAGAACGCAGACACATGCCGGGTGCATGCGTTATCCCCTTTGCTTCTCTCTTGGTCAGTTGCAAGACTCCAGAGCTGGGGCCAGCAGGCTAGAGCTCAGGGGTGCTGTCTGACCCGCGTCGGGTTTTTTTGGTTGTTTGTTTAGCATGGCCCCCGCTATCCGTGTTAAGTGCTGACTGTGGCTTCCTTCACACTTTATGGGCAGAGGCGTTAGAGGCCGCATGGCCAGCAAAGGCTGTGATTTTACTCTCTGCCCCTGGGTAAATAGTTTGCTGCTTGTGGCTCTCAATTCCTAAATAAGAAATACACAGGTATCAGAGAGAAGGAAAGCCTTCTAGCACTCTGCTGGTAGTGGAGAACGATGGAGTCAGCAGGCCCGAGTTTTAGATACATTCACTGTTACCCTGGCCACACTTCCCCACCTGTAAAATGGTATTTATTACTCCATAGAAATATCAGAACTTAAGTGTGAAAATCATTTTTAAATTTTTAATTTTTTTTGTTAGTATTTTATGACACAGTTTAATAGGCACTGGGGTCTTCCTTCCCCCAACTTCCCTCCCCTCCCCACCGTTCTCCCCTCCAGGCTTACAATGGGTGTCTTTAGTGAATTTTCACAAGTCCATTATGCTGCCACTGAGGTGTCTCCCAAAAGTGTTGGAGATTACCAGCCATTTCGCTGTGAGTCCATCCTTGCACTGCATACATGGGCACATACTTCTCTGTTTCCACCCATGAACATGTCAATGTCTACTACACTTCCATTATGTGCAGTCGACCACAGGGATAAACGTGGTGAACCTGCATCCCCAAACATGCTTTTTAATACATAAACGTTAACCACACATCAGGTATTTCTGAGAATGGCTCAAGAGTGATTATTCAGTACATAATATATGTGATAGATGTCTTAGGATCACATTTCCCCCTTCTGCATGAGTGTGTGTGTGTGTGTGTGTGTGTGTGTGTGTGTGTGAATAATCATCATTCAGTATTCACAGAGGATTGTTTCCGTGAATATCCAAATCTACAGGTGACCAATTCGTTCATACAAATAGGCGTAACATTTGCAGATACCTTATATATATATTACTCTCTATGCTTTAAATCAGCTCTAGAATTAGAATCCGTAATACAATGTAAATGCTATATAAAGGATCGTTTTATTCTATTATTCAGAGAAGAAGTTTGCACCTGTTGAATACAGACAAGTTTTTCACAAATATTGTATATCCATGGCAGGTTAAATTCAGGGATGGGCCCGGCGGCGTGGCCTAGCAGCTAAAGTCCTCGCCTTGAATGCCCCAGGATCCCATATGGACGCCGGTTCTAATCCCGGCAGCTCCACTTCCCATCCACCTCCCTGCTTGTGGCCTGGGAAAGCAGTCGAGGACAGCCCAAAGCTTTGGGACCCTGCACCCGTGTGGGAGACTTGGAAGAGGTTCCTGGTTCCCGGCTTCAGATTGGTGCGCACCAGCCGTTGCGGCTCACTTGGGGAGTGAATCATCGGACGGAAGATCTTCCTCTCTGTCTCTCCTCCTCTCTGTATATCTGATTTTGTAATACAATAAATAAATCTTTAAAAAAAATTAAAAAATTCAGGGATGGGAAATTCATAGATATGAAGGTTGACTCTGTGTGTGTGTGTGTGTGTGTGTGTGTGTATTTTATCACAGTGTCCATGGTCAGGAAGGGATTGAATCAAGCACTGTGTAAAGGTTTGTGGAGAGGTGATTTGTCTTTTTGCTAGACTTAGCCATGCATCCCTTTGTCTTAAAAGCCCATATCAAAAGTTTGATTTGAAATTTCCCTCTGTGGGAACTTTCCTTTTCTATGAAACTTATCCACTGTGGAGTTTCCTTTGCACATAAGAACTGTACTAAACTAAGAAATAAATATGAGGAAATACTACCAAGTATTGTAAGAAAAGGTTTATGGGCAAACGCTGGAAATGAAGTCGTCACATTGACTTCACCAAGAGAAGATCAACAGTGTTTTAGCCTTTTCATGAATGAATAAAGTGTATTCATGAGACCCTGATCGTTGATTTTTCTTTTTCTTTTACTTTTGAAGTTTAAATTGCATATATGTGAGACAATCTGCCAACAGCACTTGAAGGCAAAATCAGAAATGTGTATAGGAAAAACTAGAATATATCGCAGCTTCACCTCCACCCATCACATGAGGTTCAGACGTTCTGTTTATTCTTTCACATACTTGAAGACTAACTGCCTTAACAATAGCAACCACCAGCTGATCGGGGTGATGGACTGTGCCGGGCCCTGTGCTTGCTAGAACATACAAGAAACTAGTCTGGGAATACCTCAAAGTTTCTTTGGAGATCTCCCCAATCGAACTGCTGGACTCAGAACTCTAATCAAGAAAAGACAGAAGACAGAGCAGATCAATCATTCATCTCAGCTACATGTTAGCAGCGAAAAATGGGGCAAACGGAGACTTTATGATGGACCATATCAATCAGTGGACGACCTCATTGAGCAAAATGGGCAGCGATTCATAACTGGAGAACTATTGACACCACTTGAGCACATATCTCAGAGCATGCCCCACATCCGGGACTCGGGGTGGGCGGGAAACCGGGTGGGGCTTCTCCCTCAATATCCTCCTTTACCTCAGATACAAGATGGAAACAATGTGGACATAATAGTATTGCCCACCTCCCTATACCCCCTGAACCCTTTTTTTTTCTTTCCTTTTCCTTCTTTAACTGTAATTAACTATGTAAAGATTGTCAACAACAACACAATAAAATAGATTATTAAAAAAAAAAAAAAAAGACTAACTGCCTTAAATTCCATTCTGAAATACAGTTTTGTTGCATCCACAAAGTCTTCAATAAGCACCTTTTAAAATATGATAGAGCAGGTGAACAAGTGGGCAGGCAATTGATTCACCTCTGTCCAAATGACATTTAAGGGCTTATTTATTAAAGTTTCAGGATAGCTAAAAAAAAAAAAATAATTATACGTTGCCACGTAACCATCCATCTTCCTGGTAGTCCATTTGCTTCTGGAAGACATGACAGTCTCCTTGTTGATCTGTCATTGACAAAACCCATTTCAATAAACTTGATCCAAGCAAAAGTTAAAATGTTGCCCATTGCATTATTTTGTTGAAACCGGAGAATTCCATCTCACACCTGACAGAGACTTCAATTTGCCAGTCATCCGGCAGTCATTATTGCTTTATAGTTGCCATGTTTTGCTTATTGATCTTGGAAAAATGAATAAAATGACTGTTATAGAATTTCCCTGAATTACTTCAATAAATTTACTTTTACATCATATTCAGAAGGTACTTAGCTTACCTTTTATTTAAGGCATTAAAAATGTAAAATACAATAAGTTCATGATGAATTTATTTTTCACAATTACTAGTATTGGTTGATAACTCCTTTTTATCTCAGAATTATATTCTCTTGGGGCATTAGAGCAAATAGACAAGGGAAAACTTCCGAACTATCCTTTACGGCAATGAACATTTCCAAACATGGTGGCCATCAGAAAAAAATTGAGAAATAATGAAAATTCAGCTTTTTAAATTTACTTAAACTATCTCAGGAATTAGAGCCAAATCATTATTATATTTAATGAAGACACCACAGGCCTCTTTCACAGCCAGTTCAGCATGAGTCTGGGAACTGCTTTAGGGAGCACCAGGTTCAAACCTATGACATGTCTTGGTTCCAAATGACTGGCCTTGTGCTGGTGAAAAACAGTAACGGTTCACAAAAAAGACAAAATTCAGTAATTAAGCTAAAAATAAATGCATGAGACCCTCTAGGCATGTAAATACATAATTACAGTGAAGCATATGAAATGTTACAATAAAACAAGAGCAAGTTCATGCTATTGGGTAGAATGATTTATGATGTAAAGATACCAGTTCTCCCCAAATGCAATTCCAAGCATTACTCTAAAATTGATATTAAAAAATGTTCACTACAAGCTAAGTCAATTTTGAAAGTGAAGAGGATACGTGCAGGGGGGAGGCATATTGGCCCTGATAAATACAAAGAAAATCAAGCACTGGGATTGAAAGTGATACAGCATTGGTACAAGAGAGTCAAGAGAAAGAAATGCAGCTATACAACCCAAATTCATGGGGAGAAAGACAACCTGTGTCCCGCATGGAGTCTGGAAACTGTCCAAACCACAACTCAAGGCAAACTGACCAATCTAATATCACCAAAATTTATAGAATTACGTAGAAAATTCAAAGAAGAAACTATAGGCAAGGCTAAAAGGTGATGACAATCTGAGAGAACATAGTTCTAATGTCTAAAATTATAAAGGGATAACTTTGCAAAATATACTTCTAAAAGACAAGGGAAAGGCTCTTAAATTTAACAGGAAATGTTTGATAAACACCAATAGAGAAAAATGAGCAAAAGACATAGGCAATTAATAGAAACAAAAACCACAGAATCTAGCAAACACATACAAAGAAGTTCTACTAAAAGAGAAAGACAAATTATAACTATAAGATGTCACTTTATACCATGAGATAGGTAAAAATTAGAAGCAGGGAGAAGGTCAAGTGCTGGCGACGTGTGTTTACATTAATTCCCACGTGTAGAATCTGTGTGCTCCTGGAGCAGCAATAGTCCTAAACTACAGTTTACTCATACTTGATGACCCTGCATGGCAATCCCCAGAAATGTCCTAGAAAAGCTGCATCCAGGAGATGCATGGGTTCTACATGGAATGTGATAAGAGCAGTTAGGATCAACAGGGAGATACAACAGGATCTTTCTAAAAGTTCATAAAAGAATGGAATTTTGAATTTTTTTAAGAAAAGATTTTTTCTCATACATGAAAGATGCATGCTCTGAAAAAGCTATGGATGGATTTCAGAAAATGTTTGCTTCAAAATAAACTCACCCTTCTAATTCCATTTTCCGTTAACTTTATGAAGTATTCTACATGAATACTCATGGAAAGATATTTTAAAAACAACATTACATGTACAAGGAAAAAAAGTTTTATAGCATAATACTTGTAAATTTAAAATCCCTATTATGAACAGCAATACTCATTTCATTGGAACATGTACCAATAAAGCACATAATCATTTGAACGTGTTTGACTATGAGAGAAACAGGAGGGTGAAGTGGGGGTTTCCAAGTAAGGGAAAGGAAGGGAAAGTGAGAATGCAAGGAAGAAAAGAGAAGGACCCTGCTCTCTGATGATAATAATACGCTACAAGATATGAACTGCGATTATGGGATTCTGTATCAGGGAGCTAAAAGAGAAGGAGAGAGGCAGATGTTAAACATAGCAGATCCTTTGCATCTGAATTGCCACTTAGCCTAAACAACTGCAAATAAAGGTCAATGTTAGTTCTAGCAACTACAGGCAACCAGTGAGACCATCCAGGTCTGTAACTCCCTTCCACTAAGAGCACAGAATTTTCTGGGAAGCCCAGGGAATCTTCTGGAACAAGCACTTTGCCCAGTGGCTTTGGAGCTGAATCCTTATCTTTCATCCCTCTGTTTGTGAATAAATATATACATTATTCTTGTTCTTTTAATTCTGTAACCTCTTCAGAGCAGTTAAAAATTATGTTAAAAACTCATTAACTTTGACGAGATATTGATGATGCCAGCGGTTAATTACGAGCCAGCTGGTGTTATGGCAAGAATTAAAAAGTTAGACATTGGAAGTTTGCTCACGAAAAAAAATAATAACGTGTTCACATGGGGGATTGTTGAAACAGCATCAACATTGCTGGTCAATGACTTTACAATTCAGGTCAACTGGAGACGTGTGGACCGACAGATCCCAACACACCCCTCCCTCCTTGGCAGCACTGGCATCTTCCAGAGTCCCACTTGCTGAGAACATAAAAGTAGGGGCTATAAATTCCCATACTTCGAGGTGTTAATTGATTGCAAGCTGGGGTCAGAAAGACATCTCTCCCCAAGGAGCACTCCTACACAATTTAGATGCACTGCAGGGGTTTTAGCATGTCTGAAAAACACGAAGCAGTGGTCATTGTCAAATACCAAGGAGCCAAATTTAGTATGCTTTGGTTTGTGCTTAAAGGGAAGTATCTCCTTCAGAGTGAATTTTTTTGTAAGCCACCCAATTTTTTTGTAAGATCACCCAATGGGCTCCTCCTTTTTTACATCCCCAAGAGATGCATAATTTGGATCAGAAACTAGATTGTAAACCAAGTTAGCATTGCTAAAAGTAAAGAGAACAATTAATCAAACGTTCATCTGTTTTTGTCTCCCAAACATTCAACATATAAGCTTGAAAAATAGAAAATGGGTCCTACACAGTTAGGAACTAAAGTGCTGTCCTGAGTCAGCAGGTCTCACTGAAGCAGAGAAGTAGCTTGACAAGCTTACCTGACAGAGATTACTTATTGACACGAGAAGTCCCTGTCACTCGTGTCTAGTATGACCAACACACTTATTCCTGTACATCAGCGTATAACGATGAAGTAAGATGAAGTACGTAGAATATTTAGAACTATCCACCGAGTGGAGAATACTGACAGAAAAATAAATGCTTTATGTGTTTCTTTCCCAGGTGGTAGCAGACCCCAGGCACCGGAATCAAACTGCAATTTACATCCCAGCCTTGCCACCTTTGGTCGGGGGCACTGAGTGGCTTAGGGGTCTTCTGCAAGCTGCAGTATCCTCATCAAGAAGATGGGAGAAGTGATTGTACGCACCCCCCAGCAATTAGAATTAATGGTGCAGCCCACATAAAGCATTCCAATGTTTTCTGCACAGTGACCCCTCCCTGATAACACTCCGATATTATTAGTGCTATTACTATTAGCATTATTGCTATGTGAACAAACCCTTAATGGGCACAATAAGGAATTGTAACACTTTGTGGAATATTTGTAACACACATGGAAAGGTACAGACAGGTAGAAAGATACGTTTAAAAAAAATCACTCCAAAATCCGGAAAGCAGCGGGAGCAAAAAGTGAGCATTTACTTTCAGCTTCTTTGAGCACCCTAGTTCTTTTTAAGCAGCAACACCTGGAGCCCTCGCCAGCCCACCTCATCTTTTGATGGTGCTGGGCAGCCTAAGGGCTGTGCTGAGTGACCACCTCCTTCTTCCCCACCCTCCCATCCCCTGCTCTCCTCTGACCTGCATCTTCCCTGGCTACAGATGGCACGGTGGGTAGCTCTCTGACTCCGCACCCAGTGGTGGACCGACCTGTTATTATCTCTCACTCTCATCAGTGAATAATCATCGCTGTTTACTCACTTGTCTTTTTATGAGGAGCACAGTTACCAAGATGGTTTTCTTTTCTTGTTTCCCATGAGGCTCTTTACAGACCTGCTCTCAACTTCGCAGCACAGCTTTATTCTGTTCCAGAAAACTACTCCTCATTTACTGATGTTGAACATAACAAAAAGGTTTTCTTTCCTCCTGCAAATCAAAATGTTCAGCCCAAGCCTTACTGATCCTGACCTCCCACAATTCTGTGAAAACAAACCTTCCAAACTCGTCTCACAACACTTGCTTTTTTCTGTACCTATTCCATATGGCTTCCCCCTCCTAATGTTATTTCATTCTAAGAAACTGAGAGGAGGAGGGTCTGTGTGGGAAACCCAGTGAAAAATGAAGCTCAGTGTATTGTAAATGCTAATTAGCCTGGAACAATGGGGCAAAAAAATTTCTTTGTTTCCTTAGAGGTCACAGAAATTACCTTATCTTATGCCTCCATTGATGGTCTTTATAAGCTCTGAATAATTAATTACATTGAACCACAAACAATCTGCCTCTAAACTCAGAAATTAAAACAGCCAACTATAGTTCGTTGGAGCGTCATCCTAAATTCAGTCCGGTTCTAGTCTCACAACCGATTTTCTGTATTTTCTGCTTGTTTTTTTCCTTTTACTGTAAGGATGTATTACTTTCACAACTGGAAAGATCCTTTCAAAAAACACCTCTCCTTTTTTTTTTTTTTTTTTTTTTAAGGAAAGAAGTGGACAGATCATCTCAACCACCTCTTTCCTCTTTACACTGAAGAGCGATTGCAGGTTGCAGCAGGGCCTGACTGTTGGCCTCATGGATTGGGTTTCAGGAGGCTTACAGAATAATATTTCTGCCAACCATCCGCTGTCACACTTCTAGCTTACTGTTTGGGGTCTCATGTTTTCACAATCCAACTCTTGACTCATTGTGTGTGTGTGCGGGCACACTGTGTTGCAGACGTCTGTCAGAACACGTCTTTCTAAATGAAGAAGTGTGTCTGGGGAACGCCAAGATCGCATGAGGGATCAGAACTTGGGCTTGCTGTTTCTTTGTGACAGTGGGTTAATTGCTTTAAAGACAGAAATTGAGGGTAAGTGTGACTCTCAGAAAACCTTTTTGTGGGGCACATACCACTTCTATCATTCGAGAGATCACAAACTGTGTTTTGCCAGCTTTGGATCAAGATGACAAATCTTGGCTCAGAAAAGAAATTTAGCAGTGTGTCAGCCCCCATCAATAAGCTCTATGGAAAAGTAATTCATTTTTAATGGAAATTCTGTTTACAAAATAGACAAGGTGTATAACCAAACTCTAAGAGAAGATAACTCACTCTGGCAAATAGGCTGCATACCTAATAGTGTAAAATAAAAGTGAAGCAGAACACATTGTACTTACGGAAATGAAGTACATGCAACATTTTATAGTTACTACAGCAGTAATTTTACATCATACAGAAGCGTTCCTGTTCAGTCTTGATTTAGATTCAAGAAGCAGAAGAAAAAAAAAGTGTGAATTATAGAAACGAATTGAGTCATAATATTAAGGAAAATTCCATGCTTAGTTTTCAAAAATCTTTAGGCCAACTCAGGACTCTCCATCCCTGGAATGTCACGGTCATGGCTCATTTTTAACCTCCACTGGTCTCACCATTTTTGCTCTTTCTCATTGCAGATGTTGTTAAGATGTTTCCTAATTTCTTTTGTTTCTATTTTTAAATTTGCTTTTCATATTCTCCTGCAGCCAAGTAAGAGCTTCTCAGCTTTATTCCCATTTGTCAAATGTGAGAACTGAGGCTCTAAAGATTTTGCTGCCTGCCTGAACTAACAGAAACAGTCCTTTCAAAAACTCTGGGTACCCAGTACCCCTTTCTGTCAGGGAAAGGAACAGATCAGGGATGCCACCATTTGTCTACCTGGATGTAAGGGCCACCTAAAATGGACTCAGTTTCCACCATACACTCAAAAACAAAGTGAATACACAGACTCCTTGGAAAACTCAGAGAAGAAAAATCAAAGTCTTACTAATTCACTACACTATCTGAGGCTGGAGTAGAATGACAAGCATACAAAGATAAATGATGGATGTAACGGAGACCACCAAAAATGTTGGAAAATATCCCAAAACGGTAAACAAAAACAACAATAAAATAAATAGGAATGGGAAAAGAATGAAGGTATCAGTTTCATGAAGGCAGATACTGAAGTGAAAACACACAATGCTGAAAACAGCAAAGTGGTGGATTTCTGTTCTGTGGTGGCCGTTCAGGTCCTGGCTTTCGCTCCTGGCACATAATTAATGTTCAGTAATTTCTGCTGAATGACTAAATGAATGAAGGACCACCTCCCTCGGTGAGTTTAGGTCCAACAAAGGAACAAGCATGCAAGTAGACAACTACTGCATCACAGCTTCACATCGGTAACAGCTGACGGTTTCCAGTATTAAGACGCCATGTATATCAATTTGTTAAACATTCACAATGATCCTGTGAGGGTGCACCTAATAGCCCCATTCTGCAGATATGTAAACTGAGGCACAGAATGATTTATACAGCGAATTACAAAAATGAATTGAGAAGCCAACTTGGGTAATACCTGATGCCACACAGCGTGGCAACATTCAATATTAGTGTTGTGAGGAGGTTGTGAAATCATATCTGTCTGTAAATGACAAAACACAGCACACAGGACTTGTTTTCCTACCTCCGTGCCCTGTATAGATGACTTTGTGCTTCTTCCCAGGAAGAGGCAGAATCTACTTTTCCCTTGTGAATCTGAACTGGTCTTGTGACTTGCCTGAGCCAATGGAATGTGATAGGAAACATAGACATTTCTGCTCTACACATAAACAGAACTTCTGTTCGTTTTCTTGGGATCCTGCCACCTCCATGTGGACAGGCCTGGGATAGCCTGCTGGAGCATCAGCATGTGGAACACAGTTCCAGCTGAGGCCCAGAGATCTGGGAGAGCCTACTCAGGATCTGCAAGCCTGCTGCTCACTGACCGGCAGCTGGTGGCAGAAACGTGACTCACCCAGCTGAGCCCAGCCTAAACTGCCAGCCCGCAAAATCAGAAGTTAAATCGATAACTGTTACTTTATGCCACTCTTTCAAGGTGGTCTGTTACACAGCAACAATTAAGTGATGCCTCCAAGTCAAATTCTGGTAGGGTCCTGCTGCACTTATTTCAAAGGTAGATAAATAATCTGATAAGGAGAATGCCACTTTAGAATTACCAAAATCTTGGAGGACTAAAATGGCAAAATGTCAGGTCCTAGAATTAGGACCGTCTCAAATATATTACTGAAATATATTGGCCTGGGGACCTTCACAGTCCTGTTCATTTGTGATCGGCTACTTCCCAAATGATCTCCAATCTCCCTTCAGGGTCTCCTACAAGACTGCAGTGAGGGTGGCGGCTGAGTCTGCCGTCACCTGGAGGCTCAAATAGGGAAGGATCAACCTACTAACAGCACCCAGCTACACACAGTTAGGGGAAGTGGGTCAGGGGAAGCTGGGCTCCTCCTTGGTTGGCAGCCAGGAACTGCCCTTGGAACTTTGCTTATGTGGACCACTGTGTAAGTACCCAACGGAGTAGTTCATTTCTTCACCAAACATGTGGAGAGGGAGAGAGAAAGATAGCCCATAAGCAAGATGGGATTCAGGGCCTTTTATGACCTAATCTTGAAATTGATCATTCATCCCTATTGTCCTATCCCATTCATTAGACGTAAGTCAACAGGTCCAACTCAGGCACAGAGGAGTAAATAATACTAAGATTTATGAATGTCCGCATTTACAGGTCGCCAAGACCCACTGTAGGAGCAGCCTAATTTGTAACTACATTCCAGAAATTCATGAAGAGACGAGGTTTATATTCGGAACTTATTCATCAGATCTCAGAGCTGGGCCTCAGGAACCAACTCTTGAAACTTGAATGAAGCAACTTTTAATACAAATCATATAGCAATCTTATTGTCCCAAAAGTATAGCAAAAGGGGAAACTATAAAAAGTTTTAACAGACTTGGGAAAATTCTCAGATGTTGGTTCTGTAATGGAATATGAAGGAGGTGTGAGGAGTGTGTGCAGTCAATTCCTAATGTTTTCAGACTACTGTCAAGAAAGACAACCTCGGCTCTCTCCAAAATGTCCCTGGGAGACAGGCAAGATGGACCATTGGCCTAATCTGTTCTGGCATTTCTTATATACTTATGCATAACACTATGTGGGAATGCAATAAAAATTTAAACAAGGTACTAGAGTTCAGCAAAATAGGAGGATACAACCTTTTGAAAAATGCAACCATGACATCGCCGTGTGGTCTCCAGGACAGTCAATGTGCCAGGGCTCTTTGCTATTAGCTCATCCACTGAAGCTGATCTAAACCAGAGCTTCCAAAAACATGTCTTAAGTTTCTCACAGAATTAGCAAGAAGAAAACAGGGTTTTGCAGAGTATTACTGAGAGAAGAGGAAAATATCTGACTCCATATACCGGGACTCTCTTTTATACCTACATTATGTTCAAGTGTTTAAAACAACAAAGCCATCTATTTTGCCCTCAGGCAATGTCTAAGGAGATATTTTAGGCATACACTCGAGTTTATAAAGGGAACAATGAGAACGGATGGATTGAAGGCTTATACTTTACAACACACATAGTAGGGCAAATAAACATTCACTACTAATGCAGCCGTAGTTAATTATAAGATAAACATCCTTCCATGAAAAGAAGGAAATGAAAGGTCTCCCCATAAGCAGTCATACACTTTGACATTGTAAGAACGGCAGTTTGCGTCAATCAGCTTGAATTCTCTTTAAGCCTTAAACATATAAGTCACATCGAGAGGGTTATGCATTTCACAAGTGGATTTATATATAAATACTTCTGCTGGCTCCAGTTCAACACAACAAAAGAAGTCAAACATTAGTCTGTATTTGTATTTCTTTGCTGATGTGTTTTGACATAAACTGCACACAATCCTAGCTGAAAAGCAGCAGGCAGTTGGGAACTAACTGCTCCTCAAACTTGCATTCTTTGTGATATGATTTTTTAATGCTACTTGGAAAATTAGAAAGCTTGTGAGTGAAAAGTTTACTCAAACAAAAGACAAGAAATGTTAAGAGCAGCACAGCATTTCTGAAAATTCCAACTTCACACATAATTCACGTTCTACATCTCAGAATTTCTAGAAGTATCGAATTCCCAGATTCCAACGGAAGTTTATAGTCACTATTTATATCTTTTGAAGACAGTAGTACATATTACGTCTAAAAGTCACTCAGAACAATGTTGCTACCAATCAAGTTACTGCAAGGCAGAGAATCATCATTCTTAGTTAAAATTACTAAATGTCTAACTTATACTGCAAATCTATTGGAAACATTTATAGAAAGGCATGATTTGGGAAACTTTATACTTATGCGTATAACACCAAATATCAAACACATAAATAGACAAATAATTATATTCAGATACATATTTAAGGTTAGGATTATACTTAAGCTTAGATAACTCTTCTACTAGCCTCTTTCTTTTTTAAATAACTTAGCTGATGGGCCAAAGGTCTGTGGCCCATCCCTAATTAACTTATTTTAAATCAAATATATTTATAAAAATAAATTTCAAAGGAAAGGGGTGAAGACTTATTGTCTTTGGCTTATTGCCAAAAAATAAACGCTAAAATTCAAATTACATTTTGGCAAAAAAAAAAGTTCAAATGGTATTTTATTTACTCTGCTAGAGAAGCAACTTTAGCTTCCTCTGTGCACTTGAGAAATTGCATGACAACTTAAGTCAACACGCCCAAACACGTGCACACTCCTCCACTGGAGAATCTTAGTTTTGACCAAGTCACAGCGACTTCATTAGCCAGGAAGTTCCCTAACCCAGATTTTACTATTTGCTAAAGTGAATGGAGGGGCTTAACGCAATGGCTCAGCGGCTAAATCCTTGCTCTGCATGTGCCAGGATCCCATATGGGCATTGGTTCGTGTCCTGGCTGCTCCACTTCCCATCCAGCTCTGTGCTTGTGGCTTGGGAAAGCAGTGGAAGATGGTTCAAAGCCTTGGGACCCTGCACCTATGGGGAAAACTCCAAAGAAGCTCCAGGCTCCTTGCTTCAGATCAGCTCAGCTGCAGCTGAATAGACTGGAGACTCTCTTTGTGTCTCTCCCTTTCTCGTTGTAACTCTGCATTTCAAATATAAATCTTTTTTAAAGAGAAATACAAAAGTAAAAAAAAAATCACTGGTTCCTCTATAAGTCCTCTCACAGTTGGTCTTCTGTGTGATGATGTGTTCCTCCCATAGCGTGATGGGCTTATCTCTTTTAGATTATATCACAGACTGTGTCCACACAGGTAATCTTCTCTGTGTACATTTTTCCTGCTTGTCCAAAACTTCAACTGCAATTTGTTTCTCTTTGCATCCTGAAAACACTTTGCATCGTGCTATATCTAGGAAATATTTGATGAGTCTGCCTAAATGAACTGAATCATTGGATTCTACCTTTTATAGAATCATTGGCTTAAAGGAGCATTTACTAATCTCTCAGGCACAGCAATGATTGTTCTTGACAGCAGTAGGTAAATTATGAAAAATGAGGTAAATCACCAGAATGAAAGACCAAAGTATGAGTCAAGATATACTTGGGCTCCCACCAAAATGGCCCGGATATGCTGAATTGGTTTCCTGAGAAACCACTGAGCTGGACTTCAACTCCTAACCTAACAGAATCTTTCAATCACCCCAAACACAGTTTGGGTGGAATATGAAGAGATTAAGTATCCAGGAGTCCTCATTGGGCTGGCTGCAAATAATTTTATCCTTGTAGTGAAATAAAAATTGTCAAAGTTAGGAAACTTAGAGGCTATCGTAAGAAATACTGTGTAGACCATCAGCCTGGGATGGGGTATAAAGTTGGTTAACTTATTAAATAATGACACACTCAAATGTTCAGATATCTCCTACTCCATCAGATAAAACCAAGACCTTGTTTCTTCCTTCTGAAAACAGAGCAATAGAATTCCTAAAGGAATGAAACTATAATGTTATTTATAAGTAACAAAAACTGCTAATATGATGTTTCTGGCTTATTTTCATGAATCCAAAGATAATTGTTAAAAAAGCAAACTCACGTGGCTAAAGATATATATCATCATCTATACTAAATTCACTTTAATTTTACTAAAATATGCACAGGATAAACACTAAAAGTAATCATTTTATTATCCTATTTCTTAACATCATCTGATTACAATTTAAACTAACATTAAATTCTTTCTCCTAATATGAGTTCCTTGACCATCAGGCACTCAGAGTGTGACCATTCATGCAAAATCTTTCAATTCATATTTTTTCTCCACCCATGCTTATGCCCACTTATCAATTAAGCATTTGTACTTCACTAAATGTTTGCCAATCTAATTTCTTGGAATTATAGACAAAGGAGCAATTTAAAAAATTATTATTATTATGGAAAAGTTTAAACATACATAAAATAATCATTAATACCACTTAAAGGAGTTTCTAACATGAAAATCCCAAGAACATTTTTTAGGGGGAGTAGGGATTGTTACATTGCTTTTTTTTTTTATTTAAGACACAGTTTAATAGGCACTGTGGTCTCCCTTCCTCTTCCCCAAGTTCCCTCCCCTTCCCACTGTTCTCCCCTCCAGGCTTACGATGAGTGTCTTTTGTCAATTTTCAGAAGTTCATCATGCTGCCACTGAGGTGTCTCCCAACAATGTAGGGGATTATCGGCCATTTCACTGTGAGTCCACCCTTGTACTGCATGCATGAGGACATACTTCTCTCTGTTTCCACCTATGAACAGATTAAATTCTGCTGCACTTCAATTATGCATCCCCTTAGCTACAGTCCATCACAGGGAGAAAATGGTGAGCCTTCATCCCCATGAGATTGATGACCATGTAACAAAGTTATCAACGTGATGCTAGGGTGGTGAAAAGGAGTGTCCAACATCTTCCTGTAGGAATAAATGCCAGCATGTGTCCCGAGTGGCATTAATGGAAGTACAACAAGGGCTAGATAATTGCTATTTATGGACAGTAGCAATAACAGTGATTAAAAGGACAGTGACAATCTCGGGTGACTACACTCTCTTACGAATGATTGATTAATTAACTATATCACAAGATCTTATTACAAAAGGTAAAAATAACTAGGAAGTGCAATAAGGTAAAATCACATATAAAATACTTAGATTTGACATCATAATGTTTTATATTAGAGTAAACATATGATATCTGACCTTTTGAGATTGGCCCATTTCTCTTAGCATGGTGGTCTCCAGCTTGGCCCATTTGGCAACAAGCAATTGTATTTCATCTTTTTTAATAGCTGAGGAGTATTCCATAGAGTAGATGAACCACAATTTCTTTATCCAGTCCTCTGTTAATGGGCATTTAGGTTGTTTCAAAGTTTTTGCAATTATTGATTCTGCTGCAATGAACATAACGGTACAGGTTGCTTTCTCATGTATCAGGCCTTTGGGATGTATTCCTAGAAGTGGAATTGCTGGGTCATGTGGTAGGTGGATTTTCAGTTCCCTGAGTATTCTCCACATCGACTTCCATAGTGGTTGTAACACCCTGCAATCCTACCAGCAGTGGAGTAGGGTTACTTTTTCCCTGCAACATTGCCAGCAGGTGTTGTTGGTCATTTTCTGTATGTGGGCTATTCTTACTGGGGTTAAGTGGAACCTCAGTGTTGTTTTTATTTGAATTTCTTTTATTGCCAGGGAGCATAAGCATTTTTTCATGTATCTGTTAGCCATTTGGATTTGTTCCTTTGAAAAGTATCTGCCCATTTCCCTTGCCCATTTCTTGACTGGTCTGTTTGTTTGCTTGTTATGATTGTTCTGGAATTCTTTGAATATTCTGGAAATTAGCCCCTTGTCTCCTGTGTAGCGTGCAGATTTTCTCCCATTCTGTTGGTTGCTATTTTACTTTGTTGATTGTTTCCTTTCACTGTGCAGAAGCTTCTTAGCTTAATGTAGTCCCATTTGCTTGTTTTAGTCTTGACTTCCTTTGCTTTTGATGCTATTTTCTAGGAAGCCAGTGCCTATGCCTACATCTTGCAGAGTATTTCCAACTTTTTCTTCCAGAAGTTTGATGGCTTCTGGATGTAGGTTTGAATCTTTTATCCATTTAGATTTGATCTTTGTGTATGGTGAAAGGTGTGGGTCTTGCTTCTTATATCTACAGGTTGTTAACTAATTGTCCCAACAGCATTTATTGAAAAGTCCTTCCCTTTTCCCTGGGTTGTTTTTTGGTTTCTTGTTGAAGATTATGTAGCTATACATGTGTGGGTTCCCTTCTGGTGTTTCTATTCTACTCCATTGGTCTTTCTCTCTGTTTTTGTGCCATTACCAGACTGTTTGATAACTACTGCCCTATAATATGTCTGAAGGTCTGGGATTGTGATCCCTCCCACTAGGTTCTCATTCTTCAGGATGGTTCTGACTCTTCGTGGTTTTTGTGTTTCCAGATAAATCTTTGTATTGTTCTTGCCACATTTAAACAATAGGGTGAGCAAGACTAGGAAATGACATGAAGAGAAGAAAGATGCTTTGGAGGCTGTAGCACTGTTGTAGGTGAGAAATGATGGTCTACAGTGGAAGGACCAGAGATAGCAAGAAGTAAAAGAATTGAAGGAATTCTATGGAAGAAGAAGACAAGATAACTCACTGAATAGTTCAACCTGGGAGGAGAAAAAATTAGATGATCATCAGGTTCTTGTACGATCATCAAGCATAGATGGCCTTGCCATTTCCTGAGTTGAAGAACCGATATTGAGTCACTAAGATATATCTAGTAGCTACATTGGACATTAGATGAATAAGACGAGGTTGGATAAAAACAAATTGAAGAAGTTTGATGATCATTTGCTCTACTATTTTGGTGTGTCCCATACTAAAACACTGGTCTCTTTACAATAGGCCATCAAGCTGGGGAAGGGGAAAAGGGCCTGGTTAGAAATCAGATGACTTGGATCCTGATCCACATTCTGCCATGTGGAAGTTATGTGTCATTGAGTTTCACTGTCTGAAGAACAACAAATTTAAACATATTCCCAAGTTTCCTTTCAGTACCAACTTCTATTTTTATAATCCCAGCTAATATATTCTCTGTTCATTAAAGCTTACTCGTTAGAGATAAATCATTAATAAGATGCTGAACAAGACATGCCACAAGCATTGAAACTCTGTTTGTGTTTGCTATCCAAATACTTTTAGAATCTTTTCAATGGTAAAATGCATGCTAGGTTGACATAAAGCCCATTTTGGTTTTTCTGGTTATTCTACAAGAAATGGAGCTTTGTTATTTAGTTTTTCCTACACACCAACAAAACCTATTCATTTGAAAAAGCCTGTGTGATATAGTACCTGAAACTTAAATGTTTAAACTTCATAGGCAAGAAAACATCAGCACACACTTGACTTTGGAATTACCTTATCATTTATTTTCTAATGTCATTTTGAATTCCAAAAAGAAAAAAAAATGTAGTTCTCAACTTGTTTACTCCTTTTGGAAGAACTATATAGCAGGTATCATTTCTTGACGGTGATTTGTTATCCTTGTTCCCTTCCACAAAATATTTGCAATGGCTTTCAGAGGCTGCTTTGCTCTGTGGTTACACAGCCAGAGAGCAGCAACTCCAGTCAAGAATGAGTGAAATCACAGCAAATTTGCTTTCTTCCCTCATTTAAACACAAGACCTATAGGTCTGATGACTTCTAGAAAATTTCCAGTAGCTTCTTTTACTGCCACCTCACACTTGCTGGCACAATGTGTGTGTGACAGGTGTAATAGCAAAAGCTATCACTTACTGAGTCCTCGGTAATGCTAAGCATTGTCTAAGGGGCTTACCATTCATATCTCAATTTTCACGTCAACTCCGTGAGGTGAGTTTGTTATTAGCCTCAGGGTACAGAGAGGAAATGAAGTCTCACAGAGTAACTTGTTCAAAGTTCCCTCTCAGTGATGCAGCCTAGGGCTCAAATCGAAGCCGTTCAATGTTGAGAGTCTAGGTGCATATGGTCAGCTTCCACATAAACATTCAAAGACTATTATATTTGAAAATATGCATAGAGTCATGGATGTTCTGATTCATTTTGTTCCAAATTAGCTTGTCCCAATATCTGCTTTTGTTATTCCCCATGGATATTGTATGAGTACCTAGAACAATGAGGGCATCTTGCCTTGCACCTGTTTGATGGAACTCACACATCAGGGGATACTCTAGGAGCAGTGAGATTTCGCCTTTGTGAAGAAGGAGGTGGAGAATAAACCACTGTAAACACCTAAATATTCAGCAAAGGGCCTGCAGATTGTGAAGTGGTTTTGAAAGTAATAAAACAGGATAGGGACAAAAAGTGATTTGATAAAAGCTATTTCCCTTAGTTCTGTTGATTTTCTTTCCTTTAACTATGTTCATTGCCAGATCCCAGTGGATACCCAGCATCTGAAACCTTATTATTGCCATAAGCTCATACTGTGTCTCCCTCCTGTTGAGCTCATTTTCTTCAATCTATCTTGCTGACCTCTTTAGAAAAATATTCATGAATTGCTATTTTCACATCTTATATTTTATTATCTATTAGACTCAAATATCTCTTCTTATTCACAAGTCCCCGCATCATCTGGTGTTATCTTGGAGATCCAAATCACCTTCCTTCCTTGCTTCATCCATACGTGTCAGCCATGATACATTCCTTAACATCTGCCAGATGGTATTTTAACCAACTGTCTTGGGTCCCTTACAGAGTTTGCTCATCCCCACATGGCTGATACCAGAACAGTCTTTTCTGTTCTGTCAATCAGGTCTTCCCAGACATTTAGAGCCCTGTTCAAGTTTCAGTTTTGCCATTAAGTTTCTTCCATGCCATTCTACCCGATGTCGCTTTTTCAAGAGTCATCTTCTTTTTCCAGGTTTTCTACTCAGGCATGTTGCTTGGCCAAGTTACCATTGTGAGAATATGAGACTGCAGACTGTATGTTTGTCCAGAACAATCAAATATGATGTTTTAAAAATTATTCTTCAGTGTCAGCTACTATAGTAGGAGCCAAAATTATTCAGCCCTTACATGTGCAAATCAAAATGCTGAATGTTTGACACACTGGGAATTATTTCTGCCTTGTTCCCAACAACTTCACAAAGTGGTCACTCTTATTAGCCCCACTTGAGAGATCAGTCTATTAAAGTTTGGAGAGGTGAAGTGACATCTGTAGGATACCTCTGTTAGCAAAGGGCTTCCTGAATTAAACCTAGGGTGTGTGGTTCCAAGGTTTGCAGATTGAGATACAAGCCGGCCTGCCTAAACATTGTGCTCAGAATTGCTTCATGTTGCTTCTTCCTAGTTGTTTCCAGACTCGGGGATCTTTGCAGGAAAAGTACAGAGGTGGTGTGGTGGGGAAGGGACTCCAGGGAAGTGTGCTGCCTTCCAGGGACTGCAACTGCGAGGACCCTGTGGGGAGAAGCTGTGGCCGTCTGACCCAGAGCTGAACCTTCCTTTGAGGAGCTGGTGGATAAGAAAGGAGAACACTTTGATCTCACAAAAACCACTGTGCACCTGGAGAAGCTCAGAGAATCATGATTTCCCCAGCAAAGGCCAATGGACTCACTCATTGCCTCCCCAAAAGTCATAGGAGTCCACTAACTCAGCTCCTGATGGGTTAGACATGAAAGAAACAAGGGTGTTGGATGTTTACCAGAGACCAACAGCAAGCCAGTCAATTGTTTACACATTCTTCCAGCTATTTTCTTTTTCTATTTTTAAAACAATTTTTTACACTATGGTTTTTCAATACTGAGTTGAAACTGGCTCCATTCTTGGAAGTCAGACTCTAAAGCATCTGGAATTTACCATCCCGGTGCCATCCTTCATTTTCATGGGGTTTCTTTCCACCCAGTTCTTGGGCTCCAATGGCTGTCACTGTCATGTTGCCCTCTTCTCTTTAGCAAGCTTAAGTGTACACTGGGGGAGAAGCCATTCTCTCCTAGAACTGAGCATTTTCAGGCTTATCTGAAGTGAGACTGATGGATGGTCTGGCAACATGCCCATGACTGCTTCACTGCAGCAACTTCTCGGGAGGTGGAGGTTTTCAGGGGACCAAGTCAGGAAAGAAAATGTACTTCCTTCACCTGAGCCTACCTTTAAAATCAGGTGATCTGCACCTAAGGAAGGAAAATGAGGTTGGATATGGGGAGGCTACGTCAAGAGCAGTAATAACAACCAGCACAAAGGTGCCATTGCTCAAAATGCCAAGTTTCAACATCTCATTAGCACAGCACTGATAATAAAGAAAGGAGGTCACACCAACTTGTCCAGAGCACAGCACAGATATCTTTTAGCATGGTTTATAATTTTTGTTTTGGAGTATAGATTGTAAATGGTGATCATCTATAATAGCAACATTAAAATAAGCAAAATTTTGTAAAGCCTGTTAAGTTTAAAAAAAACTTGAAGTCCCATATAATAGGAGTGTGAAATTGAAAGTCAAATAAAAAATTAAAAGTCTTGAATGAGAAAGAAATTCAAATATGAAAAACACAAACTCACTATTGAGTTTTCTGTAAACCAAACAGAAATTCTCATCAGCACTGACGTTCTGAATTTGATGATATCATCTTCATGGGCAGAAAAGTATTTCCACTTTGTTTTTCATGAAATTGTGCTCCTTGCTTGCATTTTCCCAGCACATCCATAATACGCTTTTTGAAGTAGCAGGGGTTTTCCCTTTATTTCTTACTCTGCAATCATAAACATTATCCCAGTCACACTGGGATAACCTTTTGAGTTTGACATGTGGAAACTTTCTGATTTTTATTAAAAACTACACCTGAAAAAATCATGAGTATAATATATTTCCTTCAAGTCATTCTTAAATGCCTGGCCAGCTATCGCCAACATGAGGAGAGCTATTTAATTCTGTCCTAAGGAGAAGAGGCAAGTAAGGTGTAAGGTGATAGCCTTGAGGAAACAAGCTTCAAAGACAGAGAATGCATGGGAAGCTGTGTCCCAACCAGGACCCTGAAGCCCGAACTACGCCCTCTTAGCAACCCGACTCAGCCTTCTCCAAGCCTGGGCATTTCAATGGCATAACTTGAGAAGAGACAAAATTGCAATTCCTCTCTTTCATGCACTATCAGGCTTTCATGATTGAAATGATTTTGGTCTTTCCTTAGCTGCTTTCAATAGACTTAAAACCCCGAGGCTGCTTATATGATTATATAAACATATATTTTTTTCAAAACACACTTTTACTTAAGTCTCAATCAATAGCACATATTCAGTCCATAAGTGGCTTTTATCAAGAATTTTTGCTTCTTTTGCTGAAAAACACTGTGGGCTTTGTGGTTCACATTCAAAATCCTTTTTAAAGAAAGATATATGTATTAAAGGTCTAGTAAGTTTTAGTGTCTTGAGTCGGTTATACTCTGCCAAGAATCTCATTTTAGATGTTTTATACACCCACCCGCAAAGTTGTGTAAAGCAACAAAGTGGACAGTATTCTTTAAATCTAAGTTTAAACAATTTGCGGTGGAGTCAATTGAAGTAAATCATAATTGCTAAACAAAGATTAAGTTTACAATGGCCTGTGAAAGTCTGCAAGAAAGCACAATACGGAAACAGATCTAGACAACAGACATGCATCTGTAGGTAGCTGCTATCCCAAGACTCCTTTCTCAAAATGCCAGTTATAGATTATACATCAGTGTGGGTAAAATGGTAGCCTTCAAATCCCTGCGTTCTCCCTTGAACCATATAATTTATGTTCCACATTCTATTATGAAACTGGAAAACTTTCCAAATAGTAAGGTTCGCATGCCACCAACAGTGATGTACAGTCAGGCTGAATTATTTTCTCCTGCATTAGTAAATTAGGGCAATCCCACCCAGTTGTACTCATTCAAGCACCCATTGTACTACACAATTTGTCTTCAAACTAATGGATTTTATGCAGGTGATCTAAAGTTGTGGGGTTACTTCTCAATTCAATTAGCTAAATTATTTCTTACCATTGCAAATCATAGCCTCAGGCTCCACAAGGCAGCAATTTTTCAAAAAATTTGAAAGTGGAGCTATTCATGCTCAGGCAGCAGACCTGTAGGGGGGAAATCAAAAAGCCCAAGCCCTGATAACATCCCAGGTAGAAAAGGACAATAAGCAGGTGGATTGAAACTGTGGCCTGTCAGCTCGATTTTATGAGTCCTGGCTCCCACCATCTCCTTGCATTTGTTCCCTCTTGGAGTTTTAATAAGGATAGGAGTTTGAGCAAACACTTTGGAGCAGTGTTTCTCAACAAAGCTTGGTCAGGGCACTGTTTCTGTCCAAGGCTCATATTTCTGTGGTCTAGCAAGTTTGGAAAATGCTGCATTTTACAGAAATCATTAGTATATTAAAAGCTCTGGAAGTCCTATGTAAGCTTTTAAATTTGGCTAAATTGGTGTAGCAGAGTTCCCTGTATCCCCAAATCCAAAGGTCACAGATTTTGATTTTTCAATGTGCTTGTCTGTGGAACCAATGTTTTTCTAGGATCCACTTTGAGAAACTCTGTTGCAGAAGACCCTATCAACCTATAGCTTACAGTGTCTTTCTGACTGAAGCCGCACATCCACTGCCGTTTGGGAGAGTGGTACCATCTTAGAGGTTTGTGGATGGTACAAGTTTCATGGATATCGGAGTTTTTCTTTTTGTGCTAAAGCCATTAAATAAATTCTGAGTTTGGACCTTGCATTCATTGTTATGTTTCACCCTGGTGCACATGGGAAGGATCCAAGAGTTTGCATCTGTAACTGCTACAGGTGCTTAACATTTGCCCAATCCTGAGCCTCAGCTAAAAGTCTTCACTTGACAAACTGAGCTAGCCAAAGGGGATTTTCACTCTGTTGAATCCAGTTCCAGGCCATCCGTAACACTCATTTAACTACACTCAGCTTTTAGATATATTTTCCTTCTCTAGAATCCAGAAACATTCTCAGAAATTCTCAGTGTCAGGGACTGTCAGCCAACCCAAATGCAGAAAGCTGCAAAATGTCTCCAACACCAATGTGAACCAGGGAGGACCTAGCATCATAAAATCTACACTCCAAAATGCTGTTTTGCCAGCGCATATGGGATTATAAAAGCAAATGTGTATTGTGCATAATATTATGTCACATTATCGAGCACATTTTTTTAAAAAGGCAACACCCACAGGTCTGAACAACTTCAATTTTATGCAAATTCGGCAAGCACCAAGACGTGCTTACTTGTCGCTTTTTTGTTGCATCAGCGCAGCGCCCTGGGGAGGTCTCCTGTCTCACTTCGCTCTGCTGTTATTCGAGTCTACCTTTGCAAATACTCTCCCCACTTGCTAAAGGCTTTCTGGCTCTCCATGAGAGTTTTCAGTTCACATTCTTCCTTTATGATTGGCAAAGAGGATTCTGTGAGAGTACAATGATGCAACTCAATTCTCTTTGGGAATTCAATATGCAGTACCATTGATGCCCAACCCCGCACGCTTTTTATAATCATAGCCATCATCTTTTTATTATGTCTTGGACTTGAGGAGGCCTGAAAGCAGATGTAACTCATGATGACCTGACTTCAATGGGAGAATGAACCAGGTGGCTAATTGTCTCTAAAACAAATACACTGATAATTAGCAGGAGAGCACAATGCAACAGAAGCCTAACCACCAACCTTTATTTAAGTTAAGCAAATGGGTGAGTAAACGATGCAGCTGCACCACACTTTGACAAGTTAATAAGGGAGCCATACTTCATCTCGTCAGCCACACTAGCCAAAGCATGCCCTCAGGACCTGCTATCAGTGATGCTAAAACTGTGAACTTGGGAAATTGTCAGTGCTCGCAGTGAAAACCCCTTGTCTGACTTCTTTGTGGAGCCTGGGTTGGAAGTGCTACATTTTCTCACCTATGGAATGCTGAGGTCAAAGCTGAGACAATAGAAAGTTAGTGAGATCGCACCCCCACACCCTGAAAGTGTTAATAATTGCGACTCTCTGAATGTGCTAATTTAGTGACAATATCATTGCAAATTTCATTTTTTCTAGAGTTGATCATGACTGTACTGGGAGTGGCTAAGGTGTAGATTAGGGTTCAGCACACTTATGCTATAGAGGACCAAACTGGAAATATGTTAGGCTTCATGGACCTTGTCATCTGGATCACAACTAATTTGCCATTTTAAATCAAAATTCACCATAGATGAGATGTAAAAAAAATTACTAACTTATAAAACCTTATGGACACTGAAGTCAAATTTTGTATTACCTCAAGAAATATTCTTCATTTTTTTTTATTTCTTTTCAATCATTTGCAGGTCCTGGAACAGTTCTTAGCTTGTGGGTTAAATGAAATCAGATTGGATTTGGCCTCGTGGGTGTAGTTTATGATACATTAACTACCTGGGCTCAAGTTAAGGCTCCAAAAAGAGAACAGGTTCTTTTCTCTCTGGTTGCCTGATTCTCTGTTTCTTATTTGTGCAAAGGAATCCCATTCTCGAGAGAACTAGAATCAAGGCTATGGGAAAGGAATATTCAAATGAATTGATTCAATGAATACATATTGATAGCCATTGCGCAAGCTGTAGGCTCTGAAGGAGGTGATAATTCAGAATTCTGGTTGGCATTGGTTCTTGGCCTTTTGACTAAGACCAAGTACAGAATTCCAGCTGGAAATGGATTAACATAAAGGCTCAAGCAAAGAGAATCTTCCCTTGGTGAGTAGTCAATAAGCACTGAAACAAAGATATTTGTTGGTCCAACTATTTCAGCTGGGAAAATTCATGCTAAGGAAATAATAAAAATTATATATGCGAAATTGAAGAACAACACCAAGATGTCTATTATATTACCCCAAATACCAAAACAGTGGAAATGCCAAGTAATCAGAATGTCAAACAATGACATTGTCAATGTTAAACAGTAGAAACTCAATTTATTCATGATAACATTCCATAAAATGGATTATTGTATGGTCACTAAAAATACGATACAGAAAACTAGGTGTTGTCATGGATGGAAGTCTACCTGTAGGCCAGGGAGGCAGATATGTAAGAAAACAGTGAAGCTGGAATGATCTTGGTTTTGTGTTCAGAATCGCAAAAGACTATCTAGCATGATAATCAAGGTGTCACTGCTCATCCCTGCAGGGTGGGTCCGAGACAGGTTCTTCACATCCTCTTTTAATTATATTTTGGCAAATCTTTTGTAAGTATATACATATATATGTATATGAATTATTTTCGTACATTGGAAACATTAAATATTGTTCCTTTTTGAAAGCTGAAAACTTCAAAGAAGAAAGGGTGGTTCTCAAAAGTCAGTGTAAGAACAAATGTGCAAGCAGCTGGAGTGAGAAGCGTGGGGTCCCGGGTCACAGAACAAAACATCAGCATCAATGAGGACTCAAGAAAATAAGGCAGAAGCACCTGGGAATTGATGTCTGAGATATCTGAAACTGTATGGGTGGTGATTTTTAGCAATCCTGCCTGTAAATCTGTCGCTCTTTCTACCAACCTGCAAAACCAATCTTCATAGCCATCTCCTGACCCTATGAAGGGTTTGATGGATGAGACACAAAAACATAACAAAGATCTGTCTTAATAACACAAACCTGTAATGCTCCCTTCTTCTGAAAGAAAGAGATAATGAAAGAGAGATTTTGGAGTCTGCTTATTCAATTTAGGGATTAAAACAATTCAGAGCACAAGTGACATCACACAGTATCCGCATCATAATGAAGACTAGATGGTACTAGATTGCTCAGGCTAGCTTTGACATCTTTTGTTAAGTGATATTTAAAGCACATATGCCACAAATGCCAGAATGGCGTTGATAGAGGAGTAGAAAATATTTCTGTGGGTTTTTGTTTTTGTTTTTTTGTTTGTTTTTTTTTTGTCTACAGACATCTTTGATGCTTTGGTCTCACTGAGGTGTGTAACCTTTTCAGATGCTGAGGCTAAATATTTGTTCTGATATTCAAACATAGCAGTCATTTCCTACTGCATCTGAAGTTGCACCTGCCCTGAGATTCAAAAGACCATTGGCAAAAGGAAGAATTCACAGGATTAACTGGAGATACAGTTGTATAATTCCAAGACTTCTGTGGATTGCATATTATTTAGTAGAAAGCTTAGGTACAATAGCACTTGATCTAGCTATCAGAGCATACTGTTTCGGTGAGTTCTTGTGTAAATTCAGACACTTGGAAGTGGCTGATGCCTTGCCGAAAGCACTTTTACAAAGGGAATAAACAATGGTCTTTCTTCAGAGAGCCATCAGAGGTCCAAGAACAACCTAGACACTTTTGAAGTTACAGCTCATCTTACACATCCACTTTCTCCCCGCTGCATCCTCGCCCCAGACATACTGGGGTCTTGTTCACTTCCTGTGCTGCTCTCTTCCCATCAACATCGGATACTTCTGCAGCCTCCTACAATAATAGTCTGATGTGTATCTGGCTGAAGATCCAACACACAATCAAAACCAAGCTGGCTAGATATATGTGAAACTGCTTATCGGGCATTGCCAATCCATCTGTCACTTTCTGTACACTAGGTTGGAAAAATCATTCAGTGAGCAGAGGATGAGTACTGAGCAAGCATAAACACACACACACACACGCCTGCCCTGGAAGAGATGTAGATGTGCATTCGTCTAGAACATAAACCAATATTTTCCAATCTCAACTTGATCCTGTTTACACAGTAGTTTGTTGTTTTTTGATTCCAAAATAAGCTGTCCTTTCTCCCAAAAGGGGAAAAAAAAAACCTGAAAAACTGCTTTTGTCATTGTTGTTTTCCAAAAGGCTTTCCTTCATTGTTACCCCAGAGAGAATAAAGTTAGGGCACAGATACTCCAAGAAGCAACAATAACACAAACAAAAGAAAAACCCAGAAACAGTCATGTTAATCTCTAATATAACACTTAATTTTCCTATATTGTGTGAACATTCTCCAGTGGCTGGTTATAAGGTTTGCAACGCTATTTTCATTTTTCTCAATAATAATGACGATTTTTATTGGACTTTTCCAGGGAATGTGAAGAAGTTTGTACAAATCACTTTTCCATTCTCACACCGTCTTTGACGCATAGCCAAGAAGCAGCTCATTTCATCACATCTGAAGGACAGAAAGAAATTGATAGAGATGTCAGCACAGGGAAAGACATCTGGCCTTGGATTGGATTTGAGAATTTACTCTTACCTTCCTCCAACTAATCATCTCTGTAGTCATTGCTGTTCTGGCCAACAGAGTCATCTTTTAAAAAAAAATGCCCTTTGATCTGCACCAGCTTGCCTACCCTGCCTCCGTAAATTTGTTTCCTGCCTCTTAACTTTGCTCAGTAGGACCCACCGACATGAGCAGCCTGAGGCTAAGTGCTCCTGAATCGTTTCCAGAGAAGAGAATTTATGGGGAAGCTATTGGTCGAGAAATATTTCAGCTGGAGCTGTGGCATCACAGATAAAGCTACTGCTTGCAGCACCAGCATCCTTTGTGGGAGCCAGTTCAAATCCCGATTGTTCCACTTCCTATCCAGCTCACTACTAATGCTAAGCAGTGGAAGCTGGCCCGAGCGCTTAGACCCTGTATCCTTATCTCTCCCGTTTTCTCTGAAACTCTATCTTTCAAAATATAAAAAAAAAAATCTCCAAAAACAAAAGAAAAAGAAATATTCCAGGGGCCAGCATTGTGGTATAGCATGTTAAGCCACCACTTGAGACACCAGCACCCAATATCCAAGTACTGATTCAAGTCCCAGTTACTTGACTTCTGACCCAATTCCCCAGCAATGCAACTGGCATTAGAAGATGGCCCAAACACTGACACTCCTGGCACCCATGTGGGAATCCAGGATGGAGTTCCTGGCTGCTGGATTCAGCGTGGCTCAGACCTGGTTCTTTTTCTCTCTACAGGGATGGAAGGAACCCAACTGCTTCATTATCTGCTGCCTCCCAGGTCCTCATGAGCAAGAAACCAGAGCTAGGTAACAAACCCAGATATCTTCATGTAAGACACAGGTGATCCAACTGCTTTCTTAGCGGCTAGACAAGTTAACCACTATGGGTTTTGCAATTAATTTTAAGATAGCCAAAAACAAACTTAGAAGAATATAAAATATTCCTTTGGTATGGAAGCCTAAATTCCATACCAATTTATTGATAAATACAGGACAAGATAATTCAAGTATAATTAAAAAAAACTTAAATACAAAAGTTTCTCTCTCCACATTGAGTGGAAAAGTCAACAAATGGTAGAAACGAGAGAACTAAAAAAAGGATGTTGGGGGGAGTGCTTCTATTTTAATAAACCAGATTGTTTCTAAATTCAGAGTGGGAACTTCTTTCACACATGATGTTTATTTTTATATTACTCTCCCCCTTAAAAATAAGGTGTTTACCGTGGGAGCTTAGCTTACTCAAGTCTCCTGTGATAGATGGATACAAAAATGAACCTGATTTTTTTTTCTGGCTATATCTGGTAGGAGTTAAAATTGTCCTTTCTGCCCACATCTACCAAAGGAGCATGGACCGTTTCTCCAGTTCTTGGACCTGGGTCACTTTTGCCAGTAGAGTGAGGCCAATGATAATGATCCAGTCCAGCTGTTAGGACTCCAGAGACTGTCTTATGACTCCAATGTCTTAGGAACCTCACTATCCACAGTGGCCCCTAGAAGTAGAAGACAGCATATAGAACCCAGAAGGTCCACCTTGACAGTGGCCATACTATACCTGCCAGTCCCAGGCAGGCCTCTAGCTGACCACAGGATCCAAGGGATTCCAAAAGAAACTAACCAAGTCCATGCCAGGTTGGGATCTTCTCAGCAGCTGCACACACTTGCCAAGATTCATGAACAGCAGTGGTGTGAAGATGTCCCCTGTGCAGCAATCATTCCCTGACACACCTGTCATCATGCTGGAGGGGCACGCTGGGCCAAGCTGGGCCCAGGGCTCACAACAGCTCTGCTGCTTCTGATTTCCATCTTTACTGCTGTAGTGCCTATGGTTTCCAAGTCCATTCCAAAAGCCATTCCACAATTATTTGGTGTAAGTGATGAACAAAGAAAAGAACCTGAGCCAGCAGGTTCTGTCAGAACAGCAACTCCTTCAAACCTTTATTTGTCTACAGGGACTTACAAAGTAAGTTGACTTTGTTAACAAAGTTTACTTTGGCAAAACACACACGCGCACACACACGTACGCATATACACACAAACACATGCCAGCATAAAAGAACTCTGCCTAGCCCCTTGCTCTATTATACCAATCAACCACATTCACTAAGATTTCTTTACTTTCTTCTTAACTTGTAAGTAATTGGCTATGATTTAATAGTGAGAACAGGATTAAGTGATTCATGGTTCACTTTGTTTTTTAAAGCTACAGTTGGATGCGGGATTTTGTTCTCATTGTTGCTTTTACTAGATCATCTGCTGTTTCATTGTCCTGTGCAAAGATAAAAATCTAGGCACCTGCCAAACCAAAAGAAAAAAGAAGAAAGAAATTGGAAGGGGGTGGGGGAGTATAAAAAAGGGATGCTTTGTTCAATGGAACTGCTCATTGGCCTATATGCAAGAGAATAACAAATAAACAACCTGCCACAAATTGAGGTGGATGAGAAGGTATGGACCTTTAAAGCATATTGCAGTTGCCACAGTTACCATTTTGCAAAATGAAGTGATGGAATTATCAAATGAAAATTTGGCTGCATTTTCCATGGGGGTTCAATACATTTTTTTTTATATAGCAATAGCATTTTCGTCCAAATCTGGGTGTGATAGTTTCAGTTCTAATTGTGCATTGTCTTAGGGAACAGCTCATTTTCTGGTGTATTTTTACTGTGTCAAAAGCTGGAATTTTAAAATCATCATTTTATTTTGTTTTCTCTTTGTTATCACCTTTTAAACATATATACCCATAGGTAGATTATTGATTTGTAACTGAATAAAGAATAATTTTATTGTTATTACAAAAGGTTTGAATAAGTCATCATCTCCAGATAGACAGATATGAAACCTTTCATTTTCACTTTGGAGGAATGGCATCTTGTGATTTTTGTCAATATAACCTGTAAACTTTAACTTCTAAGAAATCTTTAAGATCTTTTATTACATGGTTGACAGAGTAGCAAATACTTCTCTGACTTTATCTGAGAACATTGAACTGAAAATGTACTTTATATCATTCAGGATCCCAGAAAAAAAGCAAGGATCCACCTATACAGCAGAACACTTTTAAATATTTGCTTACCTAAAAATCAGAGAGGGGTGGGGAGAGATCTTCCACCTGCTAGTTCACTCCCCTAATGACTGAAACAAAGTCGAATCAGTCTGAAACTAGCTCCCACGCGGTTGGGGCATCTTCTGCTGCTTTCCCAGCCATATTAGCAGGGAGCTGGATCAGAAGTAGAGCAGCTAAGACTCAAATTGGCATCCATGTAGGATGCTAGTGTTAAGACAGAGACTTTACTCACTATGCCACAGCACCAGCCCCTATACAGGGCAATTTTGCAGAATTTGATAAAGTGATTAAAAGTTTAGGCAGGAATAAAGGAAATGAACATGAGAAAGGATGATAAAAGATCAATGGCTACCAGTAAAAGGGCCTTTCAGCTGCACCTACCAAGAAACATTGAAAGGGGTCTGTAAGGGAACCTCAAAACAGGAGCCATGAAACATAGTCACCTCTCTGGAACCTTGGCCATCACTAAAGAAATACATCTATAGCCTGGAAAGGAGGGAGCCAAGATTGACCTTCAACCCACCTCCTATTCGCCAACCTCATCTCGGCTCCCCCAGACCCCAGGCAGGAGGGAGGAGCTTGCAGAAAAGATCTAAAAAGACATAAAGAGAATACTGTACTTGCCAGAGACTGAACAGAGGGGCAATTAGAATATTGTGAAGACTTTGGAACCAGTTCCCTGTTGCTGTGAAGCAATACCCCCACACATTGAGCCCCACATCTGTTGTTTTACACTCCTGGTCTAGAGTCCAGGTGTATTTAAGGTTCTGTGCAGCAGGACCTCACCAAGCTGCCATTGAGACATTTACAGGGTTCCATTGTCACCTGGAACTTTGACCTGGGAAAGTTGTGCTTCCCAGTTCTTTCAGATTGTTGGCAGATGTCAGTTGATTGTGATTTTAGGAATGAGGCCCTCAGCTCCCAAATGCTGACTATACTTCTGTGATGCCAATGCTCTTGCATTGCCAGTTTCCAACATGATTGCTTCTTGTGGTGAGGCCATCAGGAGAGCAAGAGTGACTGGAGAGATGGAATCTTTAGAAGATGGAGTTTCCAACATGTCATGAACACTGAAGCTCAGCACATCATCTTTGCCATGTTCTTTTGGTTGGAATCAGGTCATAGAAACACACACTCAAACACACACACACACAGAGAGAGAGAGAGAGAGAGAGAGAGAGAGAGAGAGAGAGAGAGAGAAAGAGAGAGAGAGAGAAAGAATGGAAATGCCAGAAAGGCAGAAAGGGAGACTTTGCAAGTTATCTTAGAGTTTGTCTGCCATACCATCTTACACTGCAAACCATACCAGGAATTTATTATTCAAAGCCAATACTGGGAAATCAAAGAGGAGTGACTGTGTGAAGTCTACATTTAAGGCTCTCTGTGACCCTCATGGAGAGAACCAGTGCAAAATGCAAGTGTTTTACTCAGTCGTCAAAGAGCTCATCACTTGCAGAGCCAGGCTGCAGCTTTCTGGGAACCTCCATGGTGAGCCACATTGCAAGGTCCCTTTGTGTTCCATGATGCAGTATTTCTCCACATACTCGAGACGATTAACTGTCAAATTTAATAGCACAACATCAACATGAAGGATAGAGAAGTAACAGAGAGACTATTTTAGTTAGCAAATATTTGGACTTGGTCTTACATAAAAATCTAAAACAAATTCTGAGTTTAGTTCTCCTCCTTTTACAACGTTTATATGGGTGAAACAATCATTTAGAGAAAAAAATAATAACTCCTCCTACACGTCATCTGGAATGACACGGGGTCACTCAGGCAGGTGGAACAGCTTTGAGTTCACTCATCTTTCCCCTCAGCCACTGACCTGAGGATGCCAGACCCTGAAACAAGACCAAGCATGCTACCTGAAGCAAGAGGAATGCAATTAGCTATAAGTTTCTAGAAACAGTAGGATATCTAAAGGCCTTGCACCAGCGAGCTGACTCACAACCTTCAATTATTAAAAGTTCAGCAACTTTGTAAGCCAGGCACTAAACTTTTGGTACCTTGGAACCAGGAATAATGGGGATATTTATACCACAGAAATTAGCAAGGGTTACAAACCAGGGCTTCCCCACTCCCCATAAACCTGTTTTTAAACATTTGCCAATACACCACTGCTTTAAGATGTTGAAGCCCTCAAACTCAACATGTATTGCAAGAAATACTCAGAGAATGACACAGATGTTGTTTGAAAACAAAAGTGAAAATAAATTAAATGTTCATGAAGACTCACTTGGAACCCTAGGCAGCCAAAGTGATAGTTTTTGAAGAGCTGTTTTGCTTACTTAAAAAGCAGATTATGAGAGAGAGAGAGCAAGCAAGCAAGCAAGAGAAAGGCTTCCTCCATCCACCATATGCCTGTAATGAATGGGCAGGACTGGGCCAGGCCGAAGTCAGGAGCCTGAAGCTCCATCTGGGTCTCCAATGTGGGTGGCAGGGCCCAAGGACTTAGACCAATGTGAGGGAACTGGATTGGAAACAGAGCAGCTGGGACTACAACCAGTCCTCCCACATGGGATGCTGGTGTTGTGAGCAGCAGCTTAACCCACTGCACCACAACACTGGTGCCAAATAATATCCTTAATATATTTGATCACATTAAAATTATTGAGGATCTAACAAGGGGAAATGAGAACATAAAACTTCATATGTAGAATAAGAAAGATTACATATGGAGAGATATATAGAGTATTTTTTAATCTAAATGTATCAGCGATAACTTTGAATGACACAATTACAGGGTATTTTGTTTTATTCTATTCTTAACAGAAAAAGAGTTATTTATTTACTTATTCAAAGGAGTTACAGAGAGGTGGCAGACAGTGTCAGGTGAGGGGGATTGGGTTGACAGAATGAGATGTCTTCCATCTGCTGGTTCACTCCCCTCATGACCGCAATGGTCAAACCTGAGCCAGACCAAACCTCATCTAGGTCTCCCGTATTGGTGGTAGGGCCATCCACTGCTGCTTTTCCTGGGCTATTATTAGGGAGCTGGAACAGAAGTGGTGTAGACAGGACACGAACCAGCACCCATATGGAGTGCCAGTGTTGGCAGGCAGCAGCTTTATGAGAAATACTAAGATGCCAGCCCTTTATTTTCTTTTTTTTTTTCTGTTTGTGTCTCAAATATTGTGTTACAAATATGTATTGCATTTGTAATCAGGAAAAAAAGATAAAAATCCTATGAAGAAATAAATTTAAAGTGCGAAGAAACTGGAAATTTGTCCCGTCATTGCTCATGCCAAATTGTCACTGATCAATCAGAGAAGATACAAAGTTCTGCATGCCAGGTATAACTGGATGAGCTGTTCTGTGCATTTATGGTTCTCTGACCCATTAGGATGCAACCAGTCTTCAGAACACTGCTTAGAATTGTACCTTTGACCTTAGACTCATAAGTGCAATGAATTAAGTATTTAATTGACTACTTACAAGTCTCAATGTCAAGTTGCCTTCCAGACCTCTCTCCTAGGGGTAGCTTTATGTTTCCATGTAGATAGACTTCACCTGGAATACTACTAGGGCTCATCGTCCACTAACTCCTCCACATGGCAGGTGATCACAGGGTTAGGGAAGGCTCCTTAGCACCCACCTATCCAGAGGACACACACGTTCTAGTTTGTTCTCTACCCTCCCACACCATGGGGGATGCCTGTCGGTGGCCAGCTTTGCAGTAACTGGAAAGGCATGCTGATGTCACTGGAGGAAAGACAAGCCCCCCGGCCTCAGGTCCTCCGATCAATTTTGTTATTGACCAAGGCAATCTGATTTTCCCTTTCCAATGCCATCTATCATTCATCTCAAATCTGAAAGGGCAAAGAAGAGGGGTTCACGGTCAGCCTTCCTGAAGTGCCAGCATTGTTTAACATTGTTTCTGGAGAGCCGACACTGCCACACACTAGGGCCGTGTCTTTCATTCCCCATTGCTGTCTACGGCATTTGGTGTGGGCATTTATGCTCATGTAAGTGCTTCATAGAGGACTGAGAGTGAAGGCCACGAGGAAGATAGTTCCAGAAAAAGATCCTTGATGGCTTCTCTTCACCTCTCTCTCTTCCTCTGATTTCCTACTAAATGTACAGAGTAGGAAAGGCAGATTGCCCCATTCTCCCCACTCCTTATTTTAATGGAAGGCACAGCATTTGTGGCTTAAATTATTTATACTGATCAACAGGAAATAACACAAGGTGAAATGAGGTCTCATCTGAGAAAAATCTTAGTAATGACAGGCAGGGGAGAGGTATGGCCATCAGTTCTAACTCACAATCTGTCTTCTTGGCTGTCTCCTGCTCGTCTTCCTTTCCCTCCTTCAATACGTATTTTAAATAAAGAAGAATTTTAAAAGCAGGAGATCTCTTATTAGTCAATACAATTTTCTGTTGTCTTAACATGAGCTGCCGATTCACTCAGTCCGGACTATCCTAACACCATTTCTTCTCTCCCATCAATTGACACCAATTAGATGCTTTACAGGTGAAGAAATCATTTGCTCAACTGTACAAGCAAATGGCCACTTCAATCCCTTTAAGAAGTTGGGCTCTCAATTACCCAGGTTTACTTCTGCTGTGAAGTGATAATTAGAGCCTAGGTAGTAACTGGATTACCAAGGACATCTCTCCTGACAGTCATTGAACAACTAATCAAGTGTTAAGGTTGTAAATTATGCACTTCTCAACAGCATTCTGACCCATTTGAAAACAATTTGAAACAGTCCACGAGTTCCGAGATGGTCTTCAGCTTTACAGAGCTACTCAGGGTCCTGCTTGGAGGAATTACCTACTTGGAATTACCTGGTTAAAGGAATTACCCATTTAAAGGCCTCAAAGTGTAAGGCTTTCCCAGTTCTTCAATCAGCTACAGATCATTATTTTTTAAACTGACAATTTAGAACCCTCCCACCATGTAAGAGAAATTGGAGTGTTTCCCACAGTATCAGTGCTGCCCCCAGGGAGCCTTCATGAAAGGAATCTAAAGAGGGTTTGAAAGGGGGAAACATAAGAAGAAAAAAAGCCCTATAACTGTGTTTTTCGTGTGACTTGCTCAAAGCTAGATTCAGAAACTGGAAGTCCCATAATGAAAACTATAGGCTGTGTTCCTCATTTCCGGTTTAGAGGAAGAAAAGTGTCCCAAGAGGGTAGGTAGGGTTGGAGGATGCATGGGGAAAGGCAGGTAAGAGAGTACCCTGCCTTGCCTTGTCCACCTTGGAAGCAAACCTTGCTTCCACTAGGGTGGGGGCCCTCTTTAAACAGCTGGGTCGCCAGCAGCAACTGCATGTCTGCAAGGCTACCAGTGACCTGAGCTTAAAAGTCGTGGTCTCAAAAGGTGGCAATCCCCCACCCCTTAGCTTTGGCCATAGATTACACCATGTATTTGTACTCAGCATATATATTCAGTCCAACCTAAATCAAGAACATTTTTCCTGTTAGTTTGACTTGAAATGCCTTATGAAAAAAAAATTTTTTTTTAATCTATCTTCTTGAAACAACAAGCAACATGTGACACATCGGGCTTCATCCCTCCCTCCCCCTGCCGCTTGCTCTCAGGAAGAGCCAACTGTTGAGATGAACCTGGGAAGATGAAGGTGTCAAGTTCCTATAACCTTTGCTCTTGCCCCATTGTCTCCACGCTCCTGCATCTCTGGACCAACCAGTGTCACGGTAACTGACAGGTCCGCCTGCTTGGCTAGCTGCCTGTTGTCCATCCGTTATGTAATCGTTTGGCTCCAGCTGGTTTTTGTCTGTGACTTTACAGGAGCAGCGGAGGAGTGAGGCTAGATGAGGCTGCTTGTGGATGGATGTGGACGTGTCTGCACGGCCATTGGTGGCTTGGTGGCTGTGTGAGACTATGTATGTATGTATGCAAGCATGTATGTGCATATGTATCCTACCTGCCCCACCATGGACACAAGGCGGGTGTCTCCTGTGGTTCCACTGCCATCAGGGGCCAGTGAGCGCTCCTTGTACATTTCTCACCTCTACTGTGAGTGCAGGAGATCAAACCCACAAACGACTCTGATTCGTTCTCTGGCCTGTTGGAATCTGGATCTGTTTGTCCTGGGCTCCAAACCCTGGGCACACACCCACACACTACAAAGCAGAGAGAGAAACCTTTTCAACCCCATGGATGACTCCCTTCACTGGAGCAGCCAGAATTGCTTGTGTAACAAATGCACTGAGGGTCTACAACATACCCACTTTTTTTCAGTATACCATGAAACAAATAGAACAAAATTGTCACAATGATATATACATATCCATGGGAAGTATACATATACATGGGAAGTTTACCTGGGCAGTGAAAAAAGCTCTTGTTGGATCGCAATTGCCGTTCCTCTCGTGATTAAGAACCTGTCTGGCTGAATGAAATCCAAGCATCACTTGAGGCCCCTCACAAGTGGGTTCCTACCTGCCTTCCCACTCTCACACTCTGTCCCCTTTCTCCAAATAAGCATGCTGCTCCTTCCTGAAGAGTTTTGTCTTTACTTTCACTGTTCTTCCTCTTCTCTCTTTTCTCTACTCCTTGCAAAACCCTACAAACTCCCCCAAGAACTCACTCAAGAGTGGGTGGGTGCTAGTGCAAAGCTGAGGACACAATGTGGGACACCCACATCCCACAAAGGAGTCCCTGGGCCTTCATCCCAGCTCGGCTCTGGATTCTAGCTTCCTGTTAACACACGTCGTGGCACGCAGCAACAGATGGTTCAAGTCCTTGCAACCCAGACACTCACAGGGGAGACCCAGCTTGAATTCTAGGTTCCCGGATGCCGTGGGCATTTGGGGAGTGAAACAGCAGACAGAAGTTACTTATTTACTGTGTGTACACTTGTGTTGCCTTTTCCAATAAGTAAACTTCTGAAAAAGCTAACTCAAATGCTACCACCTCTGCAGTTCCTCCACTCTGCACCTGATACAAAAGGAATCGGCGGGCACCCAGGCTCACTCGCTGTTCTTTGATTGCTCTGGTCTACTGTTATCACAGCTTTGCGTGTTTTTCCCTTAGGGAGTCGTGAGTTTCCTGAAGAGCTGTGACTGTGTTTTCTAATTTATGTATATAGCACCTGGCCTGGAATAAATGCACATTTTTTTTCTAGAAAGAAATTAGATTTCCAACTTTCTGTTTTAAATGAGGTTTTAAAAGATGCTTTGGAAACATTTATAGATGAATTTTTATTTTGTTTGGACCTTAATTTTGAATGCTGGACCTCAAGAGAAATTGCTATGCTAAAAATCACAGAAATTCAAGACATTATCTTATTTCTTTTAAAGATTTATTTATTTTTATTACAGGTCAGATATACAGAGAGGAGGAGAGATAGAGAGGAAGATCTTTCGCCTGATGATTCACTCCCCAAGCAGCCGCAACGGCCGGTGCTGCGCCGAGGCCGGGAACCAGGAACCTCTTCTTGGTCTCCCACGCGGGTGCAGTGTCCCAATGCATTGGGCCGTCTTCGACTGCTTTCCCAGGCCACAAGCAGGGAGCTGGATGGGAAGTGGAGCTGCCGGGATTAGAACCGGCGCCCATATGGGATCCTGGGGCGTTCAAGGCGAGGACTTTGGCCACTAGGCCACGCCGCCGGGCCCAAGACATTATCTTACAATCAATTGTTTTCTTCTTTGAATCTTTCACGTGCAGTTTTGTGTGTTTATGTTTTCACTTGCCATCTGATTTGACAGGGACTCTTCCCTGATGTAATCCCTGGTGTGCATCCCATAAACAAAAGATTCACTTCTCACTGGAATATTGACAGAAATAAATCATTTGCAAAGCAGTCCCGGCTGATAATCTCCTGAGTTTTGAAAGAGTTTCTTTTATCAGAACACTAAAAACTATATGATATATCATGACCAATAAAGTAGGGTAGTTAACATATCAAACCATTTGTTTCAAATACAAACAAGATTCTAGATGAACAAATTTGGAGTATATAGAGCTGTTTCACCAAATACATCATTCAGATGATGCTATTCATCCCTACGTGTGTCCTCCCTCCTATATATTTTCAAGTCAGGGGGGATGGTCAGGGCAGAAGCTCATGCTACAGGGACTGAGAATTCCCCTCACAGCACATGGGATCTACAAGCAAGCTCAGCATCTTCATTTGCCTGTGTTCACTTCAGGATGTATTTTACATTCCACTTTTCTCCTGCTCTAAATCCTGCCTTGGGTTGCGTTCCCACTGCACTTTGGACAATTCCCATGAATGGCCAGAAACCCAGTTTACATATGTTCCTGTGGACAGGCAAATCAACCTAAGAATGTGTCCCCTCAGCAACTTCTGTGATCTCAGTCCCTCCAGGCTGACAGAGTCTGAGGATTCTCAACTCTTCCTTTACTTCTACATCCTAAAAGGTCTCATGCTGATTAATTGTAGAAATATCGCTCACCATCAATAACAAAGTAGTGGAGGTTCGTGAACGCTGAGGGATGAAAACCTGGGGCCTACATGGCCTCAGCCTCACAGACGGTAGGAAAGAGAAAGGCCAGTGCAAAGGGAAAAGCCAATAGTCTGAAATGATGATCACAAGAGGACTGGAGAACAGATCGCAGTACTGTTTTCCAAGAATGCGCCCTAGTGGCTACCTTGATGTCCTAGGATCCCTTGCAATTGTTCACTCTTCTTGGCCAAAAGAAAGCTCCCTGGAGCTTGAATCAGACAAGTAGAGTTCCCTCACAAAAAGGTAGAGTGAATGGGCCACTTTATAACATCTGTCCCATGAGTGATGTTGAAGTGGTAGGTGGGTACAATATGAAGGCTATTCCCATAGGTCCAGTTGTTTTCAGCATCTTGGAATAAGCCAAAGCTAAGTGTCAAGATAGTACTTCTGGGTCTGTTACACTTGCAAGGTTACATTTTCAACAAAGGAAACAGCTCAGATTCAGAGCCTTGGCCTGGCTACTGTAACCAGTAGGTTCTTCATGCCATAACTGTTGTGTGTCTGACATAGTTAATTTTACAATTATTCCATAGTAAAGGCAAGTGATATGACTTTTCAGAATAAATTATTTAATGTGAAACAATGAGTCAGTTTCAAGGAAAATAAATAAGAGTGCAGGTTTCTACAATTGTGGTAAAAACCAGAAAGAATGACTAAAGTTTGGGTCACATTTGTACAATCAGCAGAATATGGGAGGCTGAGACCAAAGGTCCTGGAAAAAGATTTCATCTCTGCTCCTTGGTCAGTCCTGTGATCCACAGCAAATGACATAATTTCTTTGCGCTCTGCTTTATCATCTGTGAGATGGGAATTAAAGATAATGCTGTTTGGTCAGTTTGTGATTGGCCCAGTTAAGCCAAGTATGAAAGAAGAAGTTGAAGATGTGCCATGGTTTTGGTAGGATGCATCCTCTCGCCTGAGCTGAACAGTGTCAACGCCTTCCACCAGGAGAGCAGTCTAGTCAGTCAGCCCCAACTCCACTGTAACCATGTGCAACTGTAAAGCAATTATCAAAAATGCAGACACGTCCAAAGAGATGCAACAGGATTCAGTGGAGTACACTACTACAGTGCTGCAGAAATATAACCTAGAGAAGGCTATTGCGGCTCACATCAATAAGGAGTTTGACAAGAAGTACAACACCACTTGGCACTGCATTGGGAGGAGAAACTTTGGTAGCTATGTGACACATGAAACCAAACACTTCATCTACTTCTACCTGGGCCAGGTGGCCATTCTTCTGTTCAAATCCGGTTAAAAGCATGGACTCAGCCACAAACTCAATGATCCACCCAAAAACAAGAACTGCAGCCCAAATTCCAAATACCAGAGACTGCCCCGCCAAGGGAACACCTCAGTCCTTGACCTTTACTGTGTTTTGTGCAGGGTATTCTGTGTACCAGTTGTGGTTATAAAACAATTGGCCAACACCAGTGTACATTTGTACGTATTTCATACTTGTCTTCCCAATATTTTTTTCTCAGTTCATTCCTTTAAAAGAATAAATGTTGGAGATTCATTTAAAAAAAAAAGATGAAGTTGAACAAGTGAGTGGTGTGGTGATCGCTATTACAAAGAGGGTATTTCCAATGCAGAAAATTAATTTGCTCATCTGCCACAGTGTTTATAACCTATACCTTCCATGGTATTTCTGCATCCCTCTGTTTATTAAAAATAAATAAATAACAACAGTAAGAAGTACGGGGTGAGTATGGATGCCTCCAACTCCCTTATATAGAGTATAGGCTGGATAAAGCCAGCCAGGTATGGCAGAATGAGAATGGGAATAAGGAATCTGTTAAAATGAGAGATGGGAGAGAGAACTAAAACTCAACAGGGCTAAAGGTAAATGGCAACTAGGATAAAAAAAATCTTGTAACACCTCTCATTCCTTCTTTTTACCACCCAAACATATTCTACTTCCCATTCATCCTTTCTTCCTTCATACCTCTTCCATTCCTTCCACAAATCCACAGCCACTTCCACTGTACCTGGAGCTTTACCAGGTTATGGGAACATAGTCTATGCACAAAATCATGCTTCTCACTTTTTTTCTGTTAAAGCTATTTCCACATGAAAACCACTGTAGAGCTCATTTCAAATTTTGAGGTGAGTTTCATAAGGCTAGCTTGGTCTCATCCAACTCAGTGTGCATAATGTAGCTAAACATCTTTAAAATTCAAGATAACTGAAAGGTTGCCTTAGGAAAGGAATCCCAGCCAGTCAAGCCATAGGCCAACAATAATTGAAAATGTTCCAAGTAGTTACCAATATTTCAAATTCAGAGGACAAGTGTTTAGTCTAGCAGTTAAAGGCCCACATTCCACACTGGAGTACATGAATTCAATATGATTACAGCTTCCTGCTAATACAAATCCAAACCTTGGGAGGCAGTGGTGATGGCTCAAGTTGTAGCTGGGTTCCTGCAAGGCATGTGGGAGATTCAGATTGAGTTTCTGGCTCCAGGTTTGGACCTAACCTCATCCCAACTGGCGTGGGCTTTAAGGGAGTGAAACAGCAAGTGGCAGGCTCATGTTTTCTTTCTCTCCTCTCTCTCTGCCTCTGACATAAATATTTGTTTTACATTTCAAATTAAAGATGTTTTTCACAACAATTTAAATTTCCAGTTTGGTCCCCAAACTGGAAGTCCAGCATCATGAGGCCAGCACCAGTTGGATCTAAGTACAGTGGTGTCCATTAATAGGGCCTTGGTATTTCCTGGAGTTCGCCTCAGTTTCCAACCTTCTCCATCATACAGAGGCTGTCATTTGTCACCTTTAACTCATTTCAGTAAACTATGTTTGCTTCCTTCATCAACATGGCCTCAGGCCCCAGAGTCATCAGAGTATGTGTTCTGCAATGTTCCCATCTTTATATTTGCTGCTAGCAATTCACACTCAGAGAGAAATAGGCCTATTCTCCTTTCACTGCAGATTCTCCAAACCGGGCTCTCCCTTTGTCCTTCTTCCTGGCCCCAGGTATTAGCATTGGATATCATCGTGATTACCTGTTCTCTTTCAGCATTTGCCCACCAGGTAAGCCTGTCACTCTCCCAAGAGATAATAATACTTTCCAGGACCTTCTGTAGAGTTCCTGGACCTTAGGGCTTGAACCACACTTTGTACACAGAAAGCCTTCCATTATCACCACTATTGTTGTCATTATTATTATTTGGGATTAGGCAGCCTTCTCAGAAGTCCTGCCAACCCCAGGCAGGTGCCACCTCAGAGCCTTACCTGGCTCAGGGTGATGTGACTCAGGCCGGACGCACCTGGCTGCAGGACTCCGCTTCAGCCTGTGGAGACTTGGGCTTGTGCCAGAGTAGAAATCTGCCCTAAAACAATCGCCACCCTCTAGCTGGTGCAAGGGATGGAGGCTGAGTCTCTTGAGAAGGAGGCAAGAGAGTGGAGGGCTCTTTCCCAGGAACCAGACTCTAGACCATACTGGTTCTTTCTCCATGCCACACAAAAACTTGGGTTCTCTCCCTGTGATTTAGTGCAACTGTGAGAACAAAAGCAAGAGTATCAGATGTGCTGTAAGCTCATCTTTGGCACAAATTTATGTAGCTTACTCAACCCTAGTTTTTAAAAAGAATTCTTGAACATACTTAAGTTGTACTCCTGAGGTACTGGGTTGTTCGGAGCAAGAAAGGGTAAAAGAACACGCAATAGCCTTGACTAGAGGCTGCTTGGAGAATTCACATTCTGGTCCTAGGCTAGCACCTTAGACACAAAAGGTAGACAGGAATCCTGGATGGTTCTTTACATTGCGTTGAGAACAACCCAGGGTCCAGTAGAAAACCAAACAGCAGCTATTGTTTCCAAATTATCCTGCCCCTTTCTCAGCCACACACACACACACACACACACACAGACCCTTAGAATCTGGGAGAGTTTGAAGACAGCCAGGTCTTGATGCCCATCTGACAAATAAGCTGCAGACTAAAGACAGCCATGCTGAGATGGTATTGGGGAATCTTTCTAGTCTTCAACTACAGCAGGGAACAGTGAAGATGGGCCACTGTACTATCACAGGATGCCACTTTAGATCCTTTCCTAATGAGAGCATTATCAATTTTTGAACAGCAGAAGCCTTGGACTAATGATTCCTGAAGAGTTTTGGGAACATTAAGTTACAAATCTGACATCACAGGATAGAGGTGTGAGTAGTTCTCCATCTTGCCCCTACAGAGGAAGGAGGCACCACCAAACTAACTAATGGGGGTCAGCACAGGCCAATCCTCCACCATCCAGTGCCATCATTCCATACTGGTTCTGGTCCTAACCGCTCCACTTCCTATCCAGCTCCCTGCTAATGTGCTTGGGAGAGCAGTCGAGAATGGCCCAAGTGCTTGGGTCCATGCAATACCCAGAAAATACTCTTGGCTTGAGCTTTAGATGAGCTCAACTCTGACCATTGTGGCCATTTGGGAGGTAAACCAGTGGTTGGAAAACCTTCTCTATGTCTCTGTCTCTTTCCATAAAGTCTGCCTTTCAAATGAATAAATCTTAAAAAAAAAAAAAACGAATTCATGAACTAGAAGAAAGGTTAAAGCAGGATAGGCGCAGATCACAGCTCCGAACTAAATACATTCTATGTACTTAAGAATGTATCACAGTGTCTAGCCCGTTGGAAGCACCCAGTATGAGGGATCTATTATTTTTGTGATGTTAACAGTGGAGCTGTGGCTGACTTTGGAGCTGGAAATAGCTTTGCTGGAAGTGAAATTTGTGGAATCCTGTTGATGTGTCCCAAGTTATAGTCATGTGTCACATGCCACAGTACTGGCACTGACTTTCCAATTAAGTCAAAATTTCTTTAGGGATAAGGCCCATGGAGTTACTTTCAAAAGCTTGTGGGGAAAAAATAGTACCAAAAATGAGTTAATTTTGTTGCAGAAACCATTTTTGAAATCGTGCAGTTTTTTGAAAGCCCACATTTCCCATGTATGTTTGAACAACCTTTCATACATTCATATATTTCAAAAACATCTTTCCAGCAAAATAACCTTTTAGTTCCATTTCTCCATGAACTTTGTGAATTAGCCTTGCACATCCCAAGGCTCCAGAATCCAGACAACTACTACCCTTACACATGCAACATTCCTCTGATTTATTAACAGGGTGACTGAGTCTCAAAGTCCTCCCAGGTGATAAAAGAGCCTTGGGAACTGAAGCCCAAGCAGCCTCTGACGCTTCAACCACCAGGTCTTTTGTATGATTTGTTTTGCCCAGGAGCTGCTGTTGGTGAGACTGGGCACACCGGGGACCTTAGGTGAAATTTGAAATAACTAATGGTGTTATCATCTTGCAAACCCTCATAGCTTTTACACTCTAGTATCAGACTCTCTTCCTGGTTATTGTATTTGAAAATAATGTACCATGCGGAAGTTAAAAAACCTGGTGGACACACTGTGTAGAACTTTTCCCGTTTATTGCATTAAAATAATAAGGACATAATTCTAAGATTAGTGATCTCAAGTCCAGTCCTGACGTGTCCAGTGTCTAGGTGGGCACACTTTGATGTCAATTTGACTTCTTCCGAGTGCAAAGGATATGGGGGGGAACAAGATAGAAAGATTAGGTAGAAATAGATGGGCTGGAGTCTGTGGAAGATTGCCTCTGGATCTTATCTAGGACCAGTAGGGAAGACACACTGTGATGACCATATGGAAGTTACATTCCATGTGGAGGTGCCATGACACCTTCAGAAAGTCTCACATGTGCTAACCTCCACCTCATTTGTATGTTCTAGCAGGGGATCCTCCCTATCTCATAAAAGAGACTAATAATGTATGAGGGGCCCTCTTCCTTCTGTTCCTCTGAACTTCATGTATCTGGAGCCTTCTCTGACCTCCTTACCGTCTCTTTCATCCCAGGTAACAGCAGCCCCCTCATGACGAGTATTGCCCCCATACACTCAGGTACGAATGTGTATTGACTTGCTCTGTCTTGTAAGTAAATCCCACTCTCAACTGGTGCATGGTGTTTTTCCTCTGATTTGAATTCTTATCTGTCTTTCGTCTCAGCTTATCTCTATGGGGGCAAGAACCTGGAATAATGATTAAGACCCTTAAGTCCATAACTACGAGTCAGGTGAAGTTAATTCCATCATGCCGGCAGTCACCCAGGAACAAGGAAGAATTTCAGCAAACATCACTCAAAGAACAGCACCATGGTGCCAATAAGCACTGAAAGATGAGAGAGAGGATCATGTAATTCTGGAAGATGAGATACTTAATGGGTATTTCCTGGTTACAAGATAGTGTTTATGCTATCTGACAGGGCCGTACCAGGGTGCTCACAAGGTGTGCCCGGAGACTTGGTGATAATTGCAGAGTGGCTAGAGGCCAGAACCCCAACCTCAGGGAAGAGCCTAAATTACATAGCCAAGCTCCTATTCATCAGGATTAACCTCTAAGGATGCCAGCTCTGGAAGCCTCTTCACAAATAAGTATCTTCATGTGCACTTTTCAAAGAAAACAAAACACTCATTTTCTCACATGGAGTCATCTGGACTGATAGCTCCGGAAAAGATGTTTTAGCCAATTGTGAAAATAATTGAGAATAAACCAGTCAATGTACCGAAAGAAGTTCAGGATAGTTTTAACAAGACTCTCCCGCAAGATTTGAGCAGCCAGATTTTCTTTCTGTCAGGCTAGTTTCTCTGAGAAATTCCTGCTGTGTCCCCATTGGAAGCTGCCTCATTCAAACAGAAAGCTAAGGTCCTTTGACTCCTGTGTAAATCCAGGACGCACTTTTATTTCCATTACCTGCTTATTTCCTAAAAAGAGAAATAGATCCTGCCTTACCCCCCTAGGAATACGCTTTATTGTATATACTGCCCCCATCCATCTTCTCCTTTTCCTACTTGCTGACTAGAGGACAGGAGCAAGGCATAATCTTTGCTCAAGATAAAGCTTAAGAAAAATGTGTGAATCCTGAAACCCCAAACATCAAGAACAAATGCAGGGAAAACAGAAATCCAGGTAGTAAGGACACTGCTGCAGTGTTTGCTTTGTAACGTACACATAGAGCCCAATAAGGGATGCTGAGAGAGAGTCCAGACAGCAGGGTTGTCAACGTCCTGATTATCTCTGGGATTTTAATTTCAATTTTTTGTGCGTCTTGACAGCTAAACTTACATTAAGAAGAAAATGGACACTTAACGCAAGTTGGACCTTTTGGAGGTAAAGTTCTCCCAAAAAGAAAATGACAGGCCTTGGATAGGGCAGTTGACAGGCTATGGGTCAACATTTCCAGGAGACTATCCAAACTTTGGTCTAAGAAAGTTCTTAGACTCCATTGTCACAGTGAATCAACTTGCAAATATAGAAATTGGATAGTTAAGGATATCTGTTCTTTGCATTTTTGAAAACTCACAAATGTTCCTAAAGATAGAAATCTTACCTATAGAATGCACCCATATCTTCTAGTGCAAAATGTGCCTTCTAATCATGGGGGATTGTATAAATACAAAAATATATAGAATCTGTTTGATCAAGGTTATTTTGAAAAAAAATTACTGGTCTAACTTACATAAAACATCCTTTGTGCACTTTTATTTTAATCTTTCATCCAAAGTATGGATGGATTTTTACTGAGCTCTGTGTCTTAAAATTGTAAGTCTTTATTTTCATCAGACTTTGTAGTATACATAAATTAGCAAACATACACAGCATCTCGCTGTTAAAAACAAGTTGTTTTAATGAAAACATAACCTGAAAATCAAGCAGTATTTTTTGGAGGGAAAAAGATATTGGTTGAAACAGCAGTGTCTTATTGACATTAAAAACAGTTGACATAACTCTGCAAGGATGCTGAAATTTAACTTTTGTGCATTTTTATTATACCCAGAGTATCAAAGATAACAGAATTTATTCATGGGATGGCAGTCATTGAATTCAGTTTTCTGGTACAATTTTCTTCCCATATAAACTCATAAAAAATGTGATGGGTGAACCATTAGGAATGCTTAAAGCATCCGCTGATGTATGCCCACACAGAAAGAACAGATAGATTGCAAAGTGTCGATGCCTTTTACGTTTTTTACAGTATTAATAAGGAAACACTGTGATTACCAATCAGAAAGACTCCAGAGTGCTGCTTGCAAAGTGCACCATTATAGAGATTTATATCTGTACCTGGGGAATAATATAGAGCATTGATATTTTAAGGAGCTCAGTTTAAAAAAAAAAACTCTGCATTCAGTGGAAGCCTGGGAGAGGGAAATATGTTTTTTTGTCTGCATGTCATGGTGAGTTTATGACCTATATGGAGTTGGACGTTGACTTGGTTTCCCAATTGGGAATGAAATACTTATAAATGGATTGCAATGTGCCCATGTAATTTTTCAGCAGACCTGTCACAATTGGAGGTGACATGCACAAGGGATGATCATTCCAGTGTCAAGCCTGGCACTGTTTTTCTCCTGACCAACTTTCCATTTTGTTTCAAGAGGATGCTGGGTTAGCTCCACCCGCAGGTCCCCAACCCCCAGTGAAAATCTGCCTTTCTTTCACTCTGCCTAGATAGTCATCAGCCACCGAGGAGCTGATTGTTCGCAGGAAAGGCTCTATATTATTCCAAGATACTTACACTATCATGTAATAGTTGACACGTTAAAAGTAGGTGCCTAGAGAGGACACATTTTCTAGCTAAAAACTGTACTTTAAACTTGTTTTCCAACTGTCCCAAACAGTACTGATGCAGCCTTACAATCAATTCCACTACCTCTCAATCGGATAGGAAAACTTAACACTGCAAGGTCAATCTAATTTAGGGAAGAACCTGTCTGAAACAATCTGTGTGATACATGCTGCTAAATGTTTGAAAGGGTGGAGTTTTATTTGTCTGACGCATAACAAAGTCTGGAAGCAGGAGGTCAAAGCAGGTGCAGCAAATCAAGGAAGATATTCGGACTCAATTATCTCTGTCTTGCTTTCCCTCCACATTTTTAGCATACAGTCTCCTACTAAGTGCAATAAGATGGCTTCTGTACTTCCAAGCATGATAGAACATCAAGCAAAAGAAAAGGGACAAGAAAGGCATTGTTTTGAAAAGAGCTAAGACAGTCTCATGTTTGTCTATGGCTGTAAGAAAGCCTGAGAAATCTGATTTTGCTAGTTTTTTAACTGGATACAACTACACAACCAATGAAATAAAGATTCTGATAGAAAAAAAAAGGCTGGAATATGGGTAAGGAACTAGTACTGTCACCACAAAATTCTTTTTTAAAATTTTGTTTACGTATTTTTTTGAAAGGCACAGTGACAGAGATCATGAAATAGAGATTGTTCATCCATTATTCACTCCACAAATGCCCACAAAAGCTAAGGCTATGCCAGGCTGAAGCCAGAAGCCAGAAACTTCATCCAGGTCACCCATCCAGGTCACCCCTGTGAGTGACAGGAATGTGGGCTGTCACTGCCTGCCGCTCGACACATTAGCCGGAATCTGTATGAGAAGATCAAGAGTGCCAGGACTCAATCCAACACCGGTTGTAGGTATCGCAGGCAGCTGCTTGGCCTAGTATGTCATAATTCCTGTCCTCTAGCTAATTTTTAAACATTCAGGAGATTTTTTTCAAAATCTAAAGTCATAATATCCATTGTGGTAGCCACTAGCCTTATGTAGTTATTCCAATTCATTTGAATTTCACATAATGAAAAACTCAGCTCTCTCTCTCCAATCACATTGGTTGCAGTCAAGTGCTCAGCATGCGGCTTCCCTTGTGGAAAGAGCGGATCCAGAGCCTACTTTCAGAAAATAGGTGCCTATGTCTTCTTATATCTCACATATTTCTATTCAAACACCATTCTTCATGCAGAAGTTCTCTCAGGTCATTGTATCACTGGTATCATATATACCACTTAATTTAGTTCTCCCAAAAGCTAAGGCTGAAGGAAGACTTGGAGGCAGGTAGTTTATATGGGAGGTGTCCCACCACTACTACAAAAGCAAGAAAAACCAAAACAGCAGAAAACAAAAGCAATGGAGAGAGTGAAACCAGGGAAAGTCTACAAATGTGAGCTTTTGCGATCGCTCCTACAGGCAGTAAGGGCTCAGCTCCACTGGGACAACTGAAGCTCACACAAAACACCTCTAAGAATCATCTGTTCAAGGCACAAAAGAGCCAGCATTTGGGCATCAACCCCCAGATCATATTGTGAGAGGATTGTCTCTGGGTATTAACTTCCCTCCCGTACCTTTCTCTGCATACATCTGAATGAGCTCCCCCAGCTTTGAAGAAACCTGCCAGGCACAAAGCTGGGCAGGGCTTGCAAGGAGTTTTTGAAGACGCCTGTCATGGCGCACAACACTGTTCATGAGAACTAGGCTGAGTATCACGGATAGGTCTAGGAAACGGGCATGGAAGACCACAAACTTCAGCACACTCCTGCATCCTGTCTGTTGATGCTTCGTTTTCAAGCTTGTTTCTTTACCTACAGGGCTGCGTCCCTACTCAATTACAGTCAGTTAAGGAGCTCACAAATTAATCAATAGCTATGCAGCCTTGTAAGCTACAATTCTTCTTTGTACCATTCTCTTTCTCTGCTATAAACAGGAGAACGAGCTTACATCATTACCCAGTCCCAACTGAAAGAGAGAAATCACAAAACTGGTGTCCCTTACAAAAATATTTTTATGTCAGTATGGTTGAGAAATTATATAGGATTTGCCTCTAGCAACGAATGCTTATCAGATCCACACATTTTTACGGTGCTGTTTCAGAACCAACAGCCAGCCAGTACTGGACAGTGATTTGAATTTTGTTGGAACACAACCATACTGTTCATTTCTGAACCTACTGTGAGTGCTTTCCCAATACAATGCCCATTATTGAGAGGCGTTTCAGACACCTGATGGCCCACGAAGTGTAAAACACTTACTGCCCCAACAATCACAGAGAGAGTTGCTGACCCCTGCTCTAGATGGGCCGGGGATTTTCTGGCTGTAATTCTTGTGATCCCCTGGGAATGAAGCTCCTGCGACTGGATTTCTATTTTCCTGGGTCCTGAGTCCCTTCCCACTCTTAGCCCTCCCATTCCCTTGCCCCTTGGAAAAGGTCTATGCCTTCCATCAAATTCACAAAAGAATTAAACTCTTTTAGAAGAAAATGAAGAGCTCAATTGAACCAGAAGAAATCTGGGGGCAGCAACCTTCAAAGTGTGTGTTTTCCGTGCCCCAGCGGCAGAAGCATCAACAATGTACATTTCCAACAAGCGACGGGTGGCGTTAGAATTTTATACTGTGACAGAGGCTCCCCTGCCAGCCCACCAGATAGTTCTGGAACTTACTCAGATTTGAGAATCTCTAGTCTCTCTAACTTTTCAAGGTCAAATATCAGAAAGTAAAAGTCCAAACATGGAATGTTAACCACATCAAAACTCAATGATTCAACTATTCTATGTCTCATTTTATGAAGACAGAGAAAAAATAGATACTTGAAGCTGCACAGTGTCCATTGCCGGTGACCGTTAATAGCAGCTTTTGACATTGAGCATCTAGGTTCACACGAGATTTGAAATTAAAGGCATTTCACATTTGGCTTTCTTGCCTTTCCACATTGGACACTCATTCAGGCTGTTCAGACCGACTGTTAACGGCCAACCGGGGTAAATCCCTCTGCAAACACCACACTGCAAAAAAAACATACTGGAGACCACCATCTGGCCCATTCTTTTTTAGTGACACAAGTGACAAAATGGTCAAACATAAAAATTCACTGCCTCAGAACTAGAATTTTCCTAAACAGACTAGCTGTCATGTGTCTGCCTGCCCCTGCCACTGTCCATCCATGCATTTCTGGTCCAGACTGGCATGGCTTCCCCTCATAGACCCTCAAACCATTCTTTATGCTCTTCTCACAACCATTTGTTCTTTCCAGGGCTATTTCTTTCTGGCTCGAAGATCATTACTGTTACTGTAGAAATAAAACAGAGGCTGCACTGGTTGTTGAGAATATATGATGATTTGAGAGGATTTGGGTATTTTCCATTTCTATTAGTTTCTTTTTCCTCTTTGCACCACCTGGACAGGATGGCTTCATCCTCTGTGCATTTAGGCCATTTGAGAGACACCTTGACCTTGGTTTGGATGAGCTTTCCCAGAGAGATGCATCCCCGTGGGTGACTGCAATGTGAACCAGCTGCCCATTTCACCATCCAATCACAGCCTTGTCTTGCAGCTCAGAGCCCCATGCAGGGTTTTTCATTGTCTATACCACTCCTGCAGCGTTACCAGAAGTTTCACATAAACCTATCCTACACCTGCATAATTTAATAATTATTATATCAATATTTAATTATCCTCCACCTGCATAATTTAAATCTTTTTTTTTTTTTTTGCCTGTTTTCTCCATTTGGAGCTCAGGGTGTATGGAGCAGGTGTACTAGGGTTGAATGTGGCACTTTCTGGAAGATTCCTGCAATAACATTAATGAGACCTAACTGCCTGGAAGTTTCAAAGAAAAATATACTTGGATAATTTATGCTTAAGCCTTGTCTGGTAAGGATCCTTTGGGTGGTTAAGCAGGATCTGGTCTTCACTTGGCCACAACCAGTTGAAGATTGCTGTCAGTCTAATTACTTTCACTTTTCATTAACTTTCTATATTTCATGTTTACCGATTGTGCATTGTTTTCTTTAGAAATGAAAGTTACGAAAGAAGCTCTTTTACAATCAAATTCGCTCCTATGTATAATAATAACAATCACACTCAACACAGTTCTAGGTGCTCCATGTAATCTTTAAAACAAGCTTTTGAGAATTCAAACAGCAAGTCCGTTTTAGTGTGAGAAAACTAAATTTCGAGTAGTGTGGTAACATGCTCAAGGTTATACAACCAATAAAGTATAGAACCGGCATTTGCACCTGGACATGAATCTAGGTTTAGAGTCACATTCTTAATTACTAGGTTCTGCTGCCCTCTTTGTTTTAAAAAAAAAATCTCTGGCTGTTAGCAATAGTTTTCTTCTGAGCATGACAGTGAGCACTGCACTGGGATTTCATGAACATTGGCTGTATGAGTTGGGTTTGTTGAACATGCCATTTCTGGGAATGTCCTCTAGGTGACTGGATCAGTTTCTACGGAGGGGCCCCAGGGATCTGCATGATACAAAACTTCCTTTTTCTTTTTTTTTTTAAGATTTTTTTTTTATTGGAAAGTTAGATATACAGAGAGAAGGAAAGACAGAGAAAGATCTTCCATCCACTGATTCACTCCTCAAGTGATCACAATGGCCAGAGCTATGCAGATCTGAAGCTAGGAGTCTGGGGCTTCTTCTGGGTCTCCAACACAGATGCAGGGTCTCAAGGCATAGAGCCATCCTCAGCTGCTTTCCCAGGCCACAAGCCGAGAACTGGATGGGAAGTAGGGCCACTGGGATGAAAACTGTCACCCATATGGGATCCCGGTGTGTGCAAGGTGAGGACTTGAACAGCTAGGCTACCATACTGTGGTAAGTCCAATGCAAAACTTTCAAAGTGGTTATCTCCATGTATTCACATATAATCCAGTGATTCATGCAGTTACTTTGCTCTGCCAACTTACACTGTTCTGTCTTCTTTACTCACCAGAGCCTAACTTAAGGCTTTGTGGACATCACATACTCCCTGATTACGTGTTTATTAGAACCACACATTAAAAAAAAAACAGAGACCTGGAAATGCAAAGGGGAAAGCATGTTAAGCAAAGGGCAAAGAGCTTTCTTTTCTACTCCAGAATCCTATGCTTTTCACTCCCTCCCTGCTTGTGCTTAAAGGGCAAGGCTCCCTTGTGGGTTGCATGATCCCAAATAAGTTAACTTGACCTCTCTGAACCTGGTTCCCCACTTTGTAACCAGTGAAATGAGGTAAGTCAAAGCTTAGGTGGTGTTTATGAAAGTAGCAGTTGTGTAAGAGGTGCGCCAGTAAAACGAGCTTTCTTTCTCAAGGCTAAGAATTGCACTTGCGTGACAGGGACACAGAGCAGGTGCATGGTTTGGTCTGGCCATTGAAGGCAGCACAAATTCATTAAGGAAGTGACTCTTGGGTCTCTCGGGGCACAAAAGCTGTAAATATGAATGGGGAGAAGCAGGGCAGGCAGGGAGGGCAGATTCAGAAGCAGATTCTTCAGGCTGAAAACTGACATAATCTTAGGGTACCTCAGGAAGACAGAGAATATCTTATTTTTGCAAATTTTTCAAGAAGATAGAATCACGGGTATCCTTTGCCAGGGCTTGGCTGTCTGCAGGAAAGGAGTCTTGAAACTAAAGCAGCATTAGCTTCACAATAAGCCCACCTATGGTAGAGTCTGTATCCAAAGAGATAACTATAGCTTGGCAGTTAGGACTGGATGCCAATCGTCAATAGCCAATCAAGTTTAAGATGGTTCATATCCTTTTTTTTTTTTTGTCTTCCCTAAAAGGAACTTTCCTTTTTCTTCAGAAGTCTTCCCGTGAATAAATTCCTTTTCCCCTGAACTCACTCATCCTCTCACCAAGTCTCCAGAAACCGTTCCCCTCCTTGACTGCATTGTGACAGATTTGACTGTTAAGAGATCTGCTCAAACTTGTCCCCAAGCCTGTGATTAGAAACGGGGCCAGAAGCCCCAAGAACCCCATGAGTCAAAACCTCATTGATCCCCTAAGGGAAATTGCTGGGAGTGCAGAGTCTTGATTTTCCACTCTCAATGGAGTGGTTTAGTTGGCATTTCACTTAGCCCATTGCCCGCAGTCCTAGAAACAGGCCAATGAGATCACATTTTTTAAAGACTTGTCACTCTTGAGTAGAGATGCTTTGTTTAATTACAAACAAAAAAAAATGCATTCTTGGGGCTAAGAGTTGATGTTTCTTTCTAAGAAGAGAGAGCAAACTAAGCGGATGCTTGCACTCATAGTATGAGAACTATTTATCTAAAGAGGACATGCAAAAGTGTGGTTACAAGCGAAGAAATAAAAGGAACATAAGATTGTTATCAGGTGTACCGATACTTAAAGGGGAAGAAAGGAGAGAGAAAGGGATCATGTGATCCTATGCAAAGAACAGAATTAGATAAAAAGAGGGGCAAAGCTTTAACTTAGACAACAATTTCCAGAAATGTACCACCTTGCCTCAGCGTCGTCTGTTCCTCCTGCTCAAACGGAATGAGCATGTCCTCTGCACCTCAGTGTCTCTTTGCGAAAGACAGCCGGTCATCAGCAGAAATGAGGTTAGAGTCCAGTCTCTGGTACCCACCAACCATGGCCTCCCCCTTTCTACCCTGATTACATATAACAAATCAACCTGTGTGAAAAGTCTACTAACATGCTAGTTTTAAATTTTGCTCACGTGTAATGCTGGTATTACTTCAGTGTGAGACCCTCAAGGTCAACTTTCAGTATAATGCATTTGTAATTCACAGCATTTCTTATATCATGAGCACTCCTCGTAAATTACAGAATGCAACCATTAGCATTCATCATAATGAATGCTGCTAAATCATTTTACCTACAAAGCTTTGTAAAGCATCCTTGTCCTCTAGCAGCCTACAGTCTAACTGTAGGAAACAGAACCTAGACACATCAAAAATTGACAAGCAACACAGACAAGGCTACAGTTGCACAGTGAAGGGTCAAGGGAAGCGCAGGAAGAGTTTGGGAGAGGAGTCACCAGGAGGGGACTAGAGAGGAAGCTTAAACTAAGCTTGCACCAGTGAATCAGAGCGGGGAAACAGGAATGTGTAGTCAGCATAAGGCACCGTGTGTGGGCCAATATCAAGAAGCAGCAATTGTGGCTGACAGGGCTAGTAGGTCCACCGGCCCAGCCAACTTAGAGGCTCTGTGCATAGGATGGAAAAGATTCAGGACCAGCCTGGGGTAGGCAAAGCCAAATTTGAGCACAGGGAGAAGAGACTTTATGTTAGTGGTAAAAAGGGTCATTGGGATTCTGACAATGGCATGATGAAAATGTCACAATTAACCTGGATGTAGTAGGCACACACACAAAAAAAGATTCTAAACCAAAAGATTAAGAGAAAGCATTGCACTAGAAAGCGTTACAAGTATGAACTGGTCTTGATGAGGTTAAGCATGGTCTCTTCTCTCATTTATGTCATTTATTTCAGCAGCATTTTTCTGATACAGACAGCAGAGAAGGAAATTGCAACCATTTTCCAAGGCCAAAATACCAGAATAGTGGCATCTTCATCCGTCAGGTATTATAGTCATAGAAAAAGTCAGACAATGTCCATTTTGGAAGGGCTGAAGCCTCCAAAATTCTCTGGTAGTAATTGCCTCTAAAGGAAACGTTAAACTGGTCACACCAGGAATAAAAAATTAGGGGGATGGGGAAAGTCTAGAGTCAACATTTACAGCTTTCAAAATCAGTTCCCAACCTTCAGATGCCTCAACTCCCCCATCAGTAACTGCTGCCTTGAGGCACAGCCAAGAGGAAATCCACAGGCACAAGTGGCTGTTGGTTGAAGCGGGACTGGCAGGTCACCAGGGCCAGCCGCGGTCCTGTACCACCACAACTGTCAGTTGATAGAGGAGGAAGGACACCTGGCAGCTTGGGTCTGAAAATAAGATCTGTGAACCTTGGCAGAAAACCACCCCTTCTGCAACTTGCCTCTTGATAAGTTTTTTGTTTTTTTCTTTCAGCTTCGAACTTCTATATGTCTGCAGTTTGTAGAGCAAGCACATGAGTAGAACATGTTTTAATGGAATGTGTTATCTTTATTACATGTTGTCTGTGTGTATGGTAGTGAAAGAAAATGACAATTAGTACTTGTAGCAAGAGAAATTATTGCTCAAATATAATTCACTATTTGAACAAGCCAAGTATTGCTTCTTTCCTGGAAAATATTGGTCTTTGCACCCACTGAAATTTCGCTTCGAGTAAACACCCTCTTGGTAAGCATTCTCTTTCTCTCTGTCCACTGAAGTCCTCTTCATCTTGACTACTGGTCCACTGCCTCTCAGCTTCTTCCTCCAAACTTTCTCAGTGTATGCCAGCCCGTGTGGCACATACCATATGGTTACAGACAAGTCTCCACTGTATGCCCAAAACTTGGCTAGGCTCCAAGAAAAACAGGTACCTGCCTTCAAGAAATTTAGTCCATTAGAAAAAAAGAAGTGTGCAAATGGCCTTGACAAAATGATGCCAGGAACCTAACAGGGCACACATACTCCAGATTAGCTTTGGTGCTTGCCTGCAGCCTTCAAAAATGTAGAAGTTTTAAGCAGCCGTGTTCTCCCCTTGAGAGGCCTGCATTTTCCTTTGGTATCTGATTGACCAGTGAGAAGCAAAAGCCAAGGAGAGCCTCTGAGCAGCCTTGGCAGTAGCCTAGGCAGGGGCTGGGCCCAAATGGAGTCAGTCCACACTGAGTGGGAGCCAATCTTGTCTTAGAAACCTTAAAGATGTATCCAGAACATGGCAGCAATCAGGAAAACTGAATAATGAAAAGTTATGAGGTAGGATGAGGGGACAGAGCCATAATGGGTCTAGGGGAGATGGCACCTACTTCATTAGTAATTAATATTTATTGAGCACTTGCTGTGGGCCAGTCTTTCCTATTTTTATAACTGACAAAGTCTTAAGGGAAACCACTTCATATGTTTTGTGTCTCAATTCAGATAGTAGCCCCACCCCACCCAGGCCAAAACATTCTTCCTCTCTACCACCTGACCCTTCTGGCTTACCCCACTTGTGTCCTTGATAACCCAATGACCCAAAGAGTGCTCTGCAGGGTAGCAGCTTAAACGTCAACTGGGAGCTTATCAAAAATGTAGAATCTTTGGCCCCAGCCATGACCTCCTAGCTCACCATCTGCACATTAACAAGACCCCCCCATATGATGCTTAAACAGCAACATTTAAGGATTTCACATAGCTTCCTTGTGCTTTTCTGACTTAATATTGAAGACAACAGCTAGAATTTCTTCTTATTCTTATTCTTCTTTGTTGCCTGTGTGCCCTAAGAAGACTGCAGATTCCATAAGGGCAGGGACATTGTCTTAACTTGATCACCTCATCTTTTTATCCCCAGAGCTTGAAACATACAGTAGACATTTTGAAAATATTAGTTGAATCAATGCATGGTTTGCAAAGGTCTCACAATGAGTAAAGAGTGGGGTCAAAATTGTTACCTAGTTGCACAACAGGTGGTTTCTGGTGGAAGCACTCAGGGTCCTGGTTTCTCAGAGCGCTAGAGGCCAATGGCTCTCAACAGAGCGCTGAGAACCACAGCCCCATCAATGATCTCACTCCCTTCTCAGGGGATGGCAACATTCCAAAACCACGGGAGTGGGAGCACACAAAGACTCACTCCTCTCTATCTGGAAAACTCTTCAAAGCCAACTCCACACGACTTCAGGGCTCCCTGTGTGGGTTCAGCTGAGGTCTTCACGCTACACTAGTCCTGTCCGGCTCCTCCCCCTGCCTGGTCCTACGTTCCTCCTTCTCTCCCCTCCCACACCAGGGATCTGTCCATGGGCATTTCCTCCAGTTTTCTGTACCCAAGTGTTCTTCTCAAAAGTGCATGCTGAGGAACCTAACCTGAGACCACACATACACGGACAGTGACAAACTGATAATAACCCCACTAAAAAGAGGCAGGAGCTGTCAGCCAGAAGCACACCCAGACTGGTTCCAGATGCCCCAAGGGTCTGGAGCTCCACCACACCTGTGTGTCACCCATCGGTGAGCTTCTATTCCTACAAGGAAAGCAACCAAGTCAGAGCTATGAGGGGCCATCTGTGGAAGGTCACAGAAGCACAGCTAATCGTCGTGCAAGGGAAGAAAGAGATTTCTCACTGTGAGTATTGCCTCCAGTAAAAGATTTTTAAAACCAGACTGCAGTGTACCTTAAAACATTCTAGGCATTCATATAATAAATATGAATAATAAATATAAATATCTAGATACATACAATAAATATATATTTATATATATAACATAAATTCTTATCAGAACATAAAGCACCAGAAGCAAACAGTCAATATTGACATCAAAGTACAGTTCAAGAAAAATGAGTATTTTTCCCCTCCTGAAGGCAAGAATTAGGGATTAGGGACTGGTGCTGTGGTAAAGCATGTCAAACTACCACCTGCAGTGCCGGCATCCCATGTCAGCACTGGTTCAAGTCCTCACTATCCCACTTCAGATCACTGTAAATGAGCCCAGGAAAGCAGCAAAAGACAGCACAAGTGCTTGGATCCCTGTGTGCAAGTGACTGGGAGACCCAAAAGAAGTTTCTGGTTCCTGGCTTCAGACTGACCCAGCTCTGCTCTGGTCTTTGTGGCCATTGGGTAGTGAACCACTAGAAGGGATTTCTCCCTCTAATTCTGCCCTTCAAATAAACAAATTAAAAAAAATCTTTAGAAATAAACAAAGAAGTGCATAAAAAAGGAGAACCAGAATTTGCCTTTTGGCTATAAATTACACAAAACACTCTAGGTAACCCCATGCTATCATCTCAGCTCAGACAGTAAGCAAATCGGCCTCAAACAATACACACGAGGATTTGAGATGACTGAAGTAGTTAAAGCACCTACAAATCAGCCCTGGTCCACAGTTCTATAGTTCCAGAGAGAAGGAAAAGAGTGGGAGCAGAGCAAGCCTCAAACTGGTGACCAAGTTCTACCATCTGTCAGTGGATGTGTTACCTCAGGAACCCTTGAGATGCACAGGGTTTCTGGGTACCTTCCCACCTAAAACTGTTAAACCTGCAGGGAAATACGTAAAATAACAGCCACTGAGGCACCAGACCTCAGGCAACCACAGATAGTGGTTCCCAAGAGACAGAAAGCAAACAAGGTGAGCCCTACCACTGCCCACGCTGACTGCTTGGAGGTGATTTCTAGCCCGGAGAGGGAACCTTCAGCTGAACCCCAGGCTTTCCATTGTACTGAAGGGATGGAACCGGGAGTCCAGGGACTAGAGTCACTCATAATCCTGCCTCTCACAATCATACAACTTTGTTCCATTCAGCCTTTTGGGCTGAATTTCCTGAGCTCTCCTTGGAAATGTAATTGTGCAAGCTGCATTGTCCTTCTGTCCTCATCAGATGTGTCTTTCCCATGTAATTAAAACTCCTTCTTAAAAATCCTTTTGCATGATTATCTAGTTTTCAACTGTGGGTCTCGTAAGACTTTCTCAACTGGAACACCAAAATTTCTCTGTCATGCACACACAGACACACACACACACACACACCCCACATTCCTTTCCTTGGAAGAGAGATCAAGTGCTGATGGTGTTGCCTGTATTCTTAACTTAGGGGTGGGAGTGAGAATTTGAAGCCCAACAAGTGTGATTTACAGAGAGCACTGGGTTTATCCAGCCACCAGCCCAGTTTTCTAGATCTTCAAGTTTTAATTTCTGCTTACTTTCCTCAAAATACCACAAACCTATGACTTTCACAAAGGATTTTTTCAACTTTCTGATTTTCCTTTAAGCATTTCCTGCCCCTTCCTACCGCCTCTGAAAAGTCTCTCTCTCTTTCTCTCTCTCTCTCTCTCTTTGTAAGAAAATATAAAAAAGCATGGTTGTGGTTAGAAATAGCCTTCCTGCCCATCACAGATGAATCTATTTTCTTGTCTTTCTTAAGTGTTCTGAGAAATCAGCAAGTAATTAGCAAATGATCTTTATTAACAAGTATATGAATTCTTTGCAGTTACCGGACATACATAAATGAGAGAGCAACCCAGAGGTATTTCTGTCCGCATAATGCACTCATTGGCTGCAATGGCTTTTTGCTTAACAATTTAAAAGTCTTCATTTGTTCATGCATGTTTGAGTTGTCCTTGCCTAAACATTCAATGCTCCATGGAAGTGCTTCCTGCGTTTGTTATAAAAGCTTCTTACGCTCTGGTTTGGGGCATGTCTCCTCCACCAGCAACCAAGACCAAACAGAAAGTGCCTTGAAATGCAAACAGTCCCTGAATTATTATACCTATTACTTTTTATTAGTAGTAAAAACAAGAAAAGAAGCAAGGAACAGTTCTATTTATGCAGAACAGTTACAACATAAATAATAATAAAATGCTGAAACTATAAAACTACTTACATGATATTAATTTAATTCTAATAAAAGTAGTTTTAGGTATTGCTTTCATGATAGCAAATGTGGTGTATTTTGCTTTCATCCAATATTTATACCCCCAAAAAACATTTTGGTTTAGGAAATAAAATAGTGATAAAAAATTACAGTCTTTGAATATTGGGCTTTGACTAGTCCCCTGCTGCCCTTTATTGTATGTTTCAGTAAAATACAGTACATCTTGCTGTTTTATTTCATTGTTTGTGGCCCATGCAAAATCCTATTGTCCAGCTGCCCAGCGTAAATGAACAACAAATCACAAGAACCAGAGAGACCCCTTAACTGATTAAGCTGGGTCTGGAATTTTCCTTTTATCTAAGTTATCACCTTATTGTAATTATTTTTACACACTGTGATTATTTGTATGCATCAACTACTTCTGCACAGTGCTAGGAGAGGCGTCAGACAGCAGCAGAGGCGGCTGCTCTCCTGCTCATATGAAACCCAGTGAGGAGCTCAGCTTTCCTATCCCAATGCTAGGCCAGTTTCTCCTAAAATTGACATTAATCAGGTGATTAGCGGAGCTTGGATGGCCAACCTTCTATTCTTCTTCTTCTTCTTTTTTTTTTTTTTTTTTTTTTTTTTTTGTTTTGGCTTTAATGTTGATCACTTTTGCTAAAAAATCTTTGGCCTAGGAAACTTTGCCCTCACTTGAAAAAAGTAACAGTATTCTGTCTCAAAACAGAAGACAGAATAGAATGCAGACACAATTCATTTTTCAGAATGATTTAGAGCTAGATGCAGAGTCTGTAGTGGGGAACTACAAGAATAGAGCAAATCAGATTCCCACTACTAAAAAGACCATATGAAAATACGTCTTCCCCTCAGACTCCTGCCCAGACGCGGAGGGGTCAGGGACTGCTTAAAATCCCAAGATCCTTCCTCAAGTCTTTGGTGTCTCTCCCTGTCTCCTTTCAGGAGACCTCCCACTTTCCGGCTCTCCCTTGGAAGGTCCATTCCCCTTCTCTCTTCTCACATGTTCACTGTCACTTTGCAAATAAAACTTCTCATCTGAAAAGAAAAAAAAAAAAGAAGAAGAAGAAGAAAATGCATTCTGAACATTCCAGGATCTCTTTTACAGATATGTAGTAAAGAACATAGGCCATGTGAAAACGAAGGAAATACAGTGTTTCAGCCTAAATCATGCATTTGTTTATTGAGACCGGATGGACGCACACAAAACAGAAAATCCAAGTCACAATGTGATGTGTGAGTTGTGTACTGCGTGAATGCAGGGGAAGACATTCACATACATTCCAATAGACAGTTGGCCTGAATAAGCTTCAGGAGTTTTGCAGTTCCTAGTCAGGCTTCACAGAACTTAGAAAAAAAATTCCAAATTCCTTTTTCTTTTTAGGAACCATATGAAACACAAAAAGTTGCTAAGTCAAAATAAATAGGTGTTAAGTTTAATGTGGTGAAATATATTGGTTACATACACACATATACAGGTGCCTACATTTGTTGAATTGCAGCGAACAGTTTTAAGATACATGAGAGAACAATTTTCAAATGCGTCAGGAGCATTCATTATCAATGACGACATCACACTCTTTGGTTTATATAAAAGAAAGTCTGGCTAGAGCTCCCTCTGCCTAGTTAGCCCAAGTGACCATTCTTAGTATTTGAAAGTAATGAAACTCCTTTTCCTTAACAACAACAACAACTGAAAACCCTTATCTTTGTCACTAGTTTAGACTCACCTTTCTTACTGCACAATGGAATTAAATGGGGCGGGATTATGTTCCAGCTTTGTTCTAATTCCAATATCACAAACAGAAAAACAGGCCAATGCAACTGACAAGTTTTCACCTAACAGAACCTTCTATGCTGAGATTGTCAGTATCTCGTCCTATTTAAAAATCCTGATCTTGTCACCTGCTAGTTCTAGGCTCATGAAAGACACTCGAATGGTTAAAAACTGAAGTCAGCTATCTGTATTAATACATGCTAGAAAAGACTTTGAAGTTTTATTCTTTAACTACTTCTGTTGCTTGGGAGTGAACAAACTTGCCTCCACAATGGTTGGCGCCAATCGTTCGATAACATGTTAGAATCAACTCAAGATGTATTGGCTAAGTGCACTGCAACTCTGTTTACCATACTTGGGCAGCTCAGAATCTTTCCCCATATCTCCTCCTTTGGGCTGACCGGTGAGCACACACTTGAGCGTACATAGCCAGGAAAATCCTATCGCCAAGTTGTGGATGCGCAGACAAGATCTCGTCACTTGTACAGAAAGTCAGAATTCTTCTAGGGCCCAATGAAACCCTCCACCCACATAGTTGTGGCACGGGAAATTGCTGGAATTCTCGGAGAGCTAAGGTGCACGCATATGATTAACATGTCTCCATAAATCACTGCAGATTTAAGATTTAAATACACACTAAAAACGGCAGGGACTCTTGGGTCTTCTATTTATAAATGCAGCCCTTCTTTTTCTTTGGTTGCTCCCCTACTCCTGTCCCCTTTGGATCAAAGAGAGAATTCTAAGCAGACTGAAAAACAATGGTAAATGTTTGCATTGCTCAAATTCACGCTGGTGCCATAAGTGGATTTAAGGCAGACTGAGCTCTATAAACAAAATAAAAAGATGGCATCCAAATGAAAATATGTAAAAAAGATACTGGGGGAAAAATGCTTCGGAGAAGCAGTCTGGTTAGTTGTAAAATGACTTTAAATTAGGCTTTAAAAAGGATTGCTAAATCTTGACACATATATGAGCAGCTTATTATCATGCAATTGTGCAGTAGTTGGTTGATCTTGTTACTGATTCGTCACATATGAATAAATGATTAATTACCAGAAAGGCTAAAACAGAGTAGAGTGAGAGTACTGAAGCTCACCCTCAAAGAGGGGCTTAAACACGTTTATTGCCCTTTAAGTGCATTTCATTAAGGCCAATTAAGGACTTTCATGTCTTATTAGAAAAATGAAGTAGATTTATGAGGTTTTCGTAGGTTGTAAATGCTGGGGCTAGCAGACACAAAACCGAGCAGAAATGTGGTAGTTACAAGCTAAGAGAATATACACAAATGCTCCCAGAAAGCAAATATTTAATGGCAGTAAAAAAAAAAAAAATCAGTTCAATGCAAAGGCGATCTTTCACAGAAAAGAAAGGGCATCATTTTTATTTCCTCTCACCCACTCACTATAAACTTAAGGGGCAGGTTTCTCTTGGCAGATCAGGATCCCACTTCAGGGTATGTAGTGAAGGTAACGGGGAGGTGCAAACAGCTCTAAAACAGCCGAGCTGCCTCCTATGAGTCCTTTGTCAAAAGCACAGTACACACCCATAGGGAAAAAAAATTGCCAAAAGGAAACTTCTGGGGTGAGAAACACATTCTCAAGAGAGAGGAGGCTCGCAAGTCAGTCCAGCACACTCCTAGTTGGTAATAAACAGACAGCAAGCACAATTCACTGGCCAGGGTGAAGGCCGTGTGACTAACTTCCCACTCCTCTGTTCCCATCAGATGGTGTCAGAACGCTAGCCCCACCAAATGGTCATTTATACACCCTGGATTTCCTCTCTTCATTTTCAAGGGAAATTAACAAGGCAGGTTAGCAGGCATTTGCTCTGGCTCTTTGGGAATGATAATCACTCCTTGGCCATTTCAGCCAGGAGTCTCCTTGTCTACTCAACACAGGAGTGGTTCCTTTACTCTTTTTTAAACACACACACACACACACACACACACACACACACACACTATATTTTCTCAGTGGGCTCCTGCAGCTATTTGTTAGTGCAGGCAAATGGCATTTATAAAAGCACTTTTTTTACCCTGCCCCCACCATGAGAAGCCTCCATTGTGTCACATGTCCTTTTGGTGAAATAACTGAAAATTGTATAGAATGTTGAGATCATATCTTCCTAGACAAGTTAGTAGATGACGCCTTCTTCACGTTCTTTAATTCAAGGGAAGCGCTATGGAGCATAGGAAAGACATTCAAAACTCACCAACAGTTTCGCAGCGCACACATCTGACTTCAAAATGAACGCCTCTGTGTGGCTAGTTGAAAACTCATTTGCTGCCATGGAAAACACTGAACAAGGAATTGCAACACTTCTTCGCGAGCACTGGCAAGGTTTTCTGCTGAGAACCTTTAAAATGATATTACTAGAAGATCTAACAGCACGAAATCTGATTAGCTGTGCTGTTTCAAGAAAAAAAAGGCGAAGAGTGGTCCATGAGCTGGATAAGGTGGAAGTTGTGAAACTGCAGGTGAGTCCTGTCGGCACATCTCTGCCGGGAGATAGCAACGTACGCCAGAGACAGCAAGCAAACAATAATTTCAATGCCCTTAGCATAACTCTGTTTGTTCCATGAATTTGATTTTCCAAACCAATAATGGCCTGGACAGAGACCTACAGCAACTAGCCATGTATCTGTTCAGACTCTGCAAAGAATTTTATTGAACCAAAATGTGATGAGCATCTGCCCTTAGTGATTTATTCCAAACAGCAGAGATGTTGTAAAATGAACACATTGCATCTCCTGCTATAAAAGAGAAGCAAAATGATCTTTTAGTTAATGTCTAATCAAACTTCAAGACACCTTATGGAGCACAGGGATTTCATGGGGTCATTTCCCTCCATCACACCTTTCTCCAGAATATTAAAATGGGAATGAATCCCAAGAATTTTCAAAATGCAGATTGAACTGTGTAGAGCTGGATTTGCTTTTTTTTCCCCCAGATCAACAGATGCCACTCGATTTTTATTTTGACAAGCCGAAATGTAGGCCGAGACTGGGGCTGGGTGACTTATTACCAGTAAATTCTTATTCCAGAACCTGGAGAGATTTTGCAGGAGGTTCAACGCCAGATTGGGCTTCAGGGTCATCTGAGTTACAAACAGGAGAGAAGTCTTTTCAGAGTCTGAGCTGGCTATATTTCTTCAGGCATAATAAACTATTTCTAGGAGAGCTGCTGTTAAAGAAGGAGGAGGAGGAAGAGGAGAAAAAGGTTGGCTTTCAAAGATTCCAAAGGTTTCAAGTGGCTTTAGAACAGAGGAATCACAAAGAAATCAATGACCCACAAGACAAGCATTGCAACTCACACCCCAGATATTTCTACAATGACGTAGCTGAGGTTGCCAAATCAAAAACACAAGTTTTATCTCATGGAACCTATTCATGTTTAAGGAGATGATTTAAATTAGGGACTTACACTTTCAAATGATCAAAAGGTAATGTCTGCTTACATCAACTCAGAAAAAAAAGTCTCCCAATGATCAGAATCTAACTAAAATGAGTAAAATGAGGTTTTAATACTAGGGAATAAGAAGAACTTCTGCCAACTCATAAAACGGAATCTGCCAAACGTAATGAGCAGTAAGGAGATTGGGAGGTTTAGCATATTCACACAAAGCTGTACCATTTCAAGCTCAGCATGGACTTCTTCCTGAATTCTCCAGGTAGCTCATCGGTGGCTCATCCGTAAGTCGTCATGATAATGAACCAGCCTCCAAGTCTTGCCCTTCCCTTCAGGTTCCTCAAGTTGCAAAGGAATTCCATACATAGGCTTTTGTGAGGCATGCTTGACATACCCTGATCACATGGTCGGGGAGAGCCTCATGTGTTTCTTTGGGGTAGACAGTTTTGCAACAGAAGCACAATTTTTAAGGAAGCAGGCATAAATGTCATCAGTCTTTAAATAACTGACACTAGCTTTGGAAAAACATTCAGCTTCATTTCAAGACAATTGTCAGTTTTCAGAGGCAAAAAGCAAAAAACAAAACAAAACAAAACAAAAAACCTAAAGCCTAGGGTCTGGCACTGTGGAGTAGAGGGTTAAGCTGAATCCTACAATGCTGGCTTCTCATATGGATACCAGTTCAATTCCTGGTGGCTCCAGTTCTGATCCAGCTCACTTCTAATCCGCCAGGGAAAGCAGCAGAAGATGGCCTGACTGCTTGGACCCCTGCTACCCATGGTGGGGGAGGAGGAAGATGGTGTGGGATCAGGAGAGAATTCCTTAATTCTGGCTTTGATCTGGCTCAACCCCAGCTGCTGTGTCCATTTTAGATAGGAACTACTCTTTTCCCATTAAATAGAGCAGCAAACCAAGATTTCAAGACGTTTAAGAATTTGCTCAAGGCCATGAAGCTAAGAGAAAGCAGAAGTGAGGCTACCATGCAAGTCTGTTACCCAGACCTTCACTTTCCTTGATATTTCATGAAACTGGAGAGACTGCCATTGGGATAAAGTCTTTTTCCAGCTGAAAGATGGAGTGGGTAATCACTCATCTTGATGGGATGACAGATTGGGATTCAGTCCCAGATTGCTCAAATTCCAATAGGTCATTTAGATCCTGTGCTGTGGAAAGCAAAGCACCTTCTATTTAGTTGCAATTTATCCTTCCTTTCCAATTGTATCTATAATTTGGATGAACAGCTGCCAGTCACAAGGGACAAATACCTACTAAAGATTCCAGAGAATAAACAAATGTCAAAAGCCTCCCAGTTGTACAAAGATATTTCAGGGGTGAATATTCCTGAATTATGTCTCTGGGTGTTAAGCTTCCTTTCTCGTTCATGAATTTCTATTCATGGCTTTCATTCTTAAAGTAGCATGAGGCGTCATGTTAGCAGCGCAAATCTTCCTGAGCCTCGCTTAGAGACACACTCATCGGCCAACCTCCGCTTCCCCAGAACTCCCCAACAACAGGTTCCATATTTCTCAGCCAGTCAGAGCTCATCTCAGGCCATCAGTTGATAAAGAGCTGGAGAACTTGTCTTCTCTCTTGTAAGTTAAAAGTTTCTGAATAAGAATGTGGATGTACAAATTTTTGGTTTGGTTTGTTTTTTTTGTTGTTGTTTGTTTGTTTAGCTTAGAAACTTTCATTAAGAAAATATATATATATATATATATATATATATATATATATATATATATATATATCTGTCTTTGAAATCAAAGCTTTCGTATTCCATTATATTTCTTTTTACCTAAAAAAAAAAAGAACATTCCAATTCCACAAGCTTCCTTGTTAACAACGGATGGTGATTTGAGAGAAAACCCCCTTTTTAGTGGCAAAGGCACATCATCTGAGCAAGCACCCAGGGAGGAATGTGTCATAAAGGCGCATTCCTCATAATCAAGGATAATTCAAAAGGGAAACAGTGACCGAACATCCATGAGAGCCAACAGAAGCCTAATCCTGAGCCCAGCTCTGCAGAAGGGGACACAGGCTGCTGCAAAGCCAGGGCAGATGCCAGGGAAGGGACCAGTCACAAACTGAACAGAAGTCCAGTCCAGAGCTCGGCATCTGGGTTCTTCAGCTGCCAGGCCAGCCTCACGAGTAGCCACAATGTTTGGCTCCTGTGCGGAAAACAACAGAGTACGAGGCTAAAGAGGTCCATGCTCTGTCCTGCCAGCAACAGGACGAGGCCGTGCCAAGAGAAAGCTGCAGTGCCATGCGGGTGCCAATGTGCCTTGGAACAGCTTTTGTATTTTCTAAAGGGACAACAGAATTCCTGCAAAAAGAAAAGGCCAGATCCAATACTCAGAATCATTTCTCCATTTTCAAAAAAAGCCATTCCTGTCCATATTCCATTTTTTTTAAAACAAGGAAAATGTGGCCAGAACTCTTTCTGTTTCTCTCCTACACTCCACAGTGTCACAACAAAACCAAGCTGACAGTTTGTTCACACGCCTTACTGCACTTCTGTTTTTGTACCTCCCCTTTGTTACCTGCCTTTACCTCGTTTCCAGGAGAAAATGCCAGAATTGTGGAGTGGGATGGATGTCCAAGGGTGGTGGGAGAGCCTGGGAGGCCATCTCAGCTGAGGTGGACAAGCCCTTCCAAGCCTGGTGGTGGGCTTTCAAAAAGCCAATTTTCTGCAGGGAAGGAAGCCTTTTTGTGTTTGCTCATCAGGGGAAATTGAGAAAACTGTAATAGTAGAATGCCACTCGAAGTGAAATCCACTCCATGGATGACATGATTCCTTGAAATACCAGAGATCACAAAGGTAGAGGTAGAATCCTTTTATCCATTCATATCAGGTGGGGGATAAAGGGAACAACACAAGCAAAAGGCACTCAGAGGGTCTTCCTCATGGGGGCTCCGTGTGCCTCACCCATGTTCAGATGTCTTGACCAGAACCACTCAAGCACAGTAAAAAAAAAAGTTTTCTCATCCTGGAGAAGGTCTTGAATTTGTCACTTGCTTGCAGTGCAGAGGGAAGATGAGTTAGTTTGAAAATAACAAATGTAAGGTGTTCAATATGCACACAAAAAAAGTCAAACACACGAGCTCTCATTTTCCTATCCAAAATCGAAGTTCATGGATACTAACATTAAAATCTCAATTGTCACAAAAGAAAAAAAAAATCTCAATGGTTTGTCCATGACCTCAAGGTTAATTTTATTGAAAGATTATTAAAATACAGTCACAGGCACTCATATCTCAAAATGTGATTCTTCTAATACAATTCTTAGCAAAGGATGCTGAGAAAACCATGAATAGCTCAGCATTTCCTCCCAGGAGCCAAGTACCACAGTTGACTCATGGCATTCATTTTACTGCTTCCTCTCCCATCTCACGACTTTTTGGTAGCTTCTTCCCCTTTCCTTGCTGATGGTCTCTGCCAACATAGTTTTCAGGACTCAACCTCAGATATGAATCTTTGCAGGAACCCTTGTTTTTCCCCAGTCCTTCCATCAGTTACAGTCTCTGCCATGGAGCTCAGCAGTCGACTATTGACTGGCAATTCAGAGGTGCTCAGTAGTATTTATACCCCAGTAGTGTCCTTTGAGGAGGGTGCCATAACTTCTATTTTCCACAATATCTGACCCATGGCTGGGCCCGTGGTAGCAGTTTAAGCTAATAGACAAGATGACTTGCTTTTCAAATTTCAATGTATCTCAGTCATATGTTTTATCTTCATTTGGATAATGAGAACCAAAGTCTTAGAAGGAGAGATTTTTTTTTTTTTTTTAGTTTTAAAAATTTATTGCTGGGCCAAGTTGTAGCATAGTATATATTTTTATTTTTTTATTAATTATTTTGCATTATGTTACAGTTTCATAGGCTCTGGGAATTCCCCCCATGCCCCTCCCCCCTGGTGGCTTCCTCCACCTTGATGCAGTATTACAGTGCAAATTCAATCAAGATTCTTTCCTTGCAAACATATACCAAGTATAAAGTCCAGCTATTTATTGTCCAGATGGGTTGAACAGTCTCTTGGGGAGACCATTTCTGGTCCGTTGTTAGAGCTGGCAGAATATCATCCCATTCAACCAAGAGTCCCGACATAACATCAACAGCAATTTGCAACATTATGGAATTGACATGGTTGTGAGTAACCAGTGTGTTACAAAAAAAAAAAAAAAAAAAAAAAAAAAAAAAAAAAAAAAGAAGGCAAGTTCTTAACCACAACCCATGATTAGCCCATTGACATTTCAGTTTTAGTTTTATATACAGAACCGACTGCTATATACCTTAAAATGGCTATAAGGTACCATTCAGCTGTCTCATGTCTATTTCATTTTAGTATTTAGCCATTTGTTGTGTTGAAGTATAATTTTGCTGATCTTGGCAGATTTTAGGGTAATCTAGACTGGCTTGTAACGCTAACAAGACATTTGTAGACAATTAAGGTACTGAACATTTTTTTGTTTGTTTTTGGGGGGGTGTGCAGGGAAATCCCCAACACCATGGTGAGGAGTGACTAATCTTTGTGTCCCACCCAGCGAGGCATGAGCCAATCCACGCCAGCTCTTTCCTGTCAGATTCCAGGCTCTACTTTTTGTTGTTTGTCTATTTATTTTAGGTTTTTTTAGTTTGTATGATTGTTTGTTTGCTATGAGGGGTTTTCGGAGCGATCCCGATGGTCAACGCGAGAGAGGGCGGGGGTCCAGAGGTGGAGCCAGGTTCAGACCAGAGAAAGCTCTCCTCCCTGGTCCCGAAGGACGTTTATCGTTCTTTAGAAGGAGAGATTTTACACCTCTGTGAAACATTAACATTTGCATAGTGCGTTAATATCCTTGATGAGGTACTGACTGTGTATAGAAGGCCAGGATTCAACCAACAGCAGTGCTGAGCTCTAAGGAACTTAGGTATAGAGCACCAAGCACTGTCACAGACTATTGTGACTGGGTCCCACACAATGCAAGAAACAGACACAGTCTCTCACTGTTATACATATCATCACGTTTCTGGAGTCTCCTTCCAAGTTTATTTCTTAGTCCATTTATTAATTATTAAATTTAATGGGTTAATAAATCTATTTAAATAGCATCGAGGCGTAGTGCCCCAAGATTGCTGTTTTAAGGAGTTCCCAAGGCCACTGTTCACCTAAAAGTATGATTTTGCTATCAAGGAAAAAGCTAAAAGTAAGAAATCAATCCTAAACATTAACTTAAAACCTGTCTCATCTGAACATAAGCCTCTGAATGTTCTAGGGATTTTTATTTTATTTTACTTTGTTAAAATTACAGCATTATTTTGAAAGCCCACACCAGTATGTGAATGTAAGGGCCACCAGCTGGAAGAAAAAGGAGGAAAGGGATACCAACAGAAACTGAGTTCAGATTTTTAGAAACAATGGCAAGAAAGGCTTATTCAAAAAAAATGTGAATATGAACATCATTTACATCAGATGTGAACATGTCAATCTTTGTGTTTTGCTATGATGAAATAAAACTCTCCTTTGTTTTGCTGTCTTTAACCAATACTTAAACGGCATAAAACAAGCACTTCCAGAATGTGCCTTTCCGCTCCGAAGTATGGAAAGGGAAACAGCTGGACCTATAGAATTGTATCATAAACCTTTTTTTTTTTTTAAAGAAACAACATTTACTCTTCAGGTGTAGTTTAGATGCCTGGTGTTAGAAAAGGTTTTGTTGTTTGTTTGTTTGTTTGTTTGTTTGTTTTTTAAGACCACTAGGGCTGAAGAATTGCTCTGATGGTTAAGCTGTCACCTGCAACACCAGCATATCATACAGGCACTGCTTCAAGTCTCAGCTGCTCCATTTCCAACACAGCTCCCTGATAATGCACCTGGGAAAACAGCAGAAGATGGCCCATGGCTTTGGACCCTTGCACCTGCCTGGGAGACCTGGGAGAAGCTCCTGGCTTAGGCCTGGCCCAGCCTTAGGCATTGTAGCCATCTGAGGAGTGAATCAGTGGATGGAAGACTCTCTTAACTCTTAAATCAGTAAACTAAGTATTTGTAAAAGAGAAAAACAATTGACAGTCTTTGCCCCAGGAAAAACATAGCCAAGGGCTAGGCTGTGAAGAGATGTAACTCTCCATATTATTACCCCAGTTGCCGCCTCATAGTCCTAACCCTAACCCACTGCTCTAACAATAGAGACATCTGTTTGACAGCAATTGAAGAGAAGGTGATTCGTTTTGAGCAGCGCCATCTACTCACAGGTTAGAATACTGCCACTCATAATCACATACAACCTTTTGTTCTTTCACAAGGCACTTGCTTCAGGTGCAACAGGCACAGCCAACATGGCAACTGAAAGCTTCAGCTTGGGGAAACCTAACAAACGCAGCCAAAGTAAGATATTTGGATCTTACCACTACGATTGCTCTTTTCCTCCCTAATCATTCCGGTCTTCAGCAAGGGCGTTTTAGGAGTAAAAGGAAAGTTCATAAGTGTACTTCCACCAGCAAATAAAATGAGGTTTGAATAAAGAGTTTTCTTGCTTTTCAGATCGGCCCATTGTGCACTTTCATTTTCTAAGCATCATGGAAAATAAAGTTTTAGGCAACAGAACATATTTGTACCTCCACCCAAATTAATATATTTTAATGAAAACTTGCCATCGAAATTTGTATGCAGGGGCTGGCATTGTGGTCAGTGAGCTGAGCCACCATTTTTGTTTCCATCATCCCATATCAAAGCACTGGGCTCTGACTTTTCTTCCTAGCCAGCTTTCTGCTAAGGTGCTTAAGAAAGCAATAGAAGATGGTCCTAATATTTGGGTCTCTGTCACCCCCATGAGAGAACCTGCTTTTCTCAATAAATAAATAAACAGTTTTTTCAAAAGATTATATACATTTTGTTGATTGTTTCACCTCCAACTGTTGCCAGTTGTGTCCAAGCCTCACACACAGAAGGAGAAAATCTGTCTGCCATGAATGTTCACTTTGTTCAGTTTTCAGCTGTCAATGCTGCTCTGTGAACAGATGACAACTTTAATGGGAAACAAAGCCAACAAGAATAACTTCATTCAGTTTTTGAGGTGGTCATTTTTCATCTGGGTGATACTTGGCCCTTACGTTTGCCAGAGTACATGAATACATGCAATCCCAAAGCACCAGACCCTTCCCAGAAGCTAATAGAGAGTGAAACTCATGTCTTCTGTTGTCTCTGTTATATTAGAAGGAGAAATCTTCCAACTCAACTGAACAGATAGTTACCAAATACCAACAATGTGCCAGGTTTGGGGGCAGAGATGGTATGGTGGGGGTGGCAGGATGGTGGCAGGAAGTCACAAAATGAGATGGTCAGTTAAAGAAATTCGTTAGAGAACTCTGAAATGTACCACTCAATTTAGCTCCATCCTGAAAAAGCAAAAGGTCGTGAAGAATGATCCTGAAATATACAAGAGAATGGAAGTCCATGTTGAGCAGCCACAAGCTGGCCATTCTGTCAACTTCCTCTCAAAATTTCTTTTTGTTGTGACAGAAACTGCCCAACAAATTTGGATAAGGAAGATGAGATCTGAGGTTCCAGTTCCTGCAAAAACAAAAAGCAGGAACAGTTAACCAAGAGGCCTCCTCCCCAGGGATTGCTAAAATTAAATACAAATGAGGCCCTCATAGAAGCCTGGATGTTCTTATCTCAATCCTACCTAATCTCAAAGTATACAATATTTGATTTTGATCTCCTCTGAGATATTTCTGCATTACCAAAATGTATACATTAAGAAATTACACTAAGAATTTTAATTAACACATAGATTTCAAAATTACATATTTACAGGAGTGTATGAAGATGACATGAAACTTTGCAGGACACTGGTCTCCTGCTTCTTCTCCAAGATCTCAGTGGGGGGTCACTGCCATTCACATGGGAGACCCAGATTGGATTCCAGGCTCTGATTCCGGCTTTGCCCAGTCTTGGCTGCAGTAAGTATTTGGGGAGTGAACCAGTGGACAGAAGCCTCTCAAGCAAAATAAAAATACGTGAAGAGGCAGTCACAGTCACTCAGGCAGGACAGCATGGTGGCTTGGACTAGATGGTGGCAGTTGAAGAATTAAGAAGTGGGTGGATCCTAGGAATATTTTAAAGGTTGCGTCAGCAGGAATTGCAAAGAATATAGACATGGGTTACAAGGGCAAGAAGGGTATCAGTAATGACTTCAACAGTTACAAGGATAGAGTTGTCACCAACTGGTGGAAAGATCAAGGTTGAAATAGTTTTGAGGAGGAGGAAGAGGAGTTTGGGGCATGTCACATGTAGACACGCAGGCAATAACAGTACTTAGGCATTTGGGGTTCAGAACAAGGCTCTGAGCAGGAGATATGGATTTGGAAATAGTAGCACATGGATGGTGTTTGCAGCCCAGGGAGTAGTTTCAGAGAGAGAGGGCTGAGCACTAGGATACTCCAGTGTCAAGTAAACAGACAGAGGGACAGGAAGAGGAAACAGCCACGAAAGAAGAGGGCTCCCACAATAGTTGAGACATATCAAATACAGAGATGTCTACAGTTAATAATTGTGACTGATAGAAACTCGTCGGTCACCACTGAGTCTTGCTGAAACACCTACTAAATTGCTGTGAAAGTTCATTATGGTGAAGGAATCAAGCATGCATTCTGTCTTCTCATGCAAATTCTCTCTACTAAGTAATGGATAACAGGAAATCTTTTTTAAAAAAACGATTGGGATATGAACATCCAGGCTTCTATTAGGGTCTCATTTGTATTTCTCATTGTATTTAATTTTAGCAATCCCTGGGGAAGAGACCTTATTTGGATCATGATCTCAACAAACTGGCCACCTTGAAGACAATTAGGAAAATTTCAACATGCTCTTGGTAGTAAATGATACAAATGAGTAATTGTGTTAGGTACAATAGTGACATGGGTTTTTTAAAATTCTTATTATCTAAACACAAATATTGAGGTATTTATAGGTAAAATTGCATGGTATCCGGGATTTGCTTCAAAATACTCTTGGGGGTATAGAGGAGGAGAAGAGGGTAAATGAGAGAAGACTGACATAATTAATATTATTGTGTTATGAAAACACAAATAAAAGACACTATATATGCAAGGCCAAGGAAAATACGCAAAAACACTAAAATAATTGCAGAATAGATATAAAAGACTTCTATGGAGAAAATTACAAAATTCTTCTAGAAATTTGGATAATCAGAGAGGATGAAGCTTTTGGCACATTATAAATACTGAGATTTTTTTTACATTGCTCATTAATGCTTTCATGGGAATCTAAATATTACAATCATTTCATAAATTCCATCATTTGCTTAGAAATAAATCCACAAATTCATCTTTAAACTCAGAAATTTTCCATTGTCTCTTTGGCTTCAAAACAAAGAGCAAGAGAGAGGATGAAGACAAGCTTCCCAAGAGAAGAAGGAGCTAAGCCGATGGGACTCACCAAGCCTACACTGTTTGGTATGCTTGGCTCCACAAGGGCCCTGCTTTTCAGGTCTACCTTTTTTTGCCAGTCTTCTTACTGAAGCCTACGGGCCCTTTCTTTGTCAGAATCACACTGTTAAACACATAAAATAAAGATGTCTTGGATTACAAAGAAACTGATTACATTGAAATGCAGTGCTATCCACGGGCCTCCTGATCCAGGACAGGCTAGAATCCTAGGAAAAAAGGGCAAATCCAGGCCTGCTCCCAAAGCTTCCAACAAGATCAACAGCTAGAAGTTAGCAATTTTAACTAAAGACAAATGTGTTTACCTCACCAAACCGAGGCATACACTAACTCAGGAAAACTTGATTTAAAAGTGAAGTGGCTGATTGTCTATTTCCTAATAAGACACTGTAATCAAAAATACTCCATGTTGTACTTCAACAGAGTATTTCATTGATCAAATGTTTCCAGAACATCCAATCCATTGCTTAATTTCTGTTTACTCTTTCATCATCTCCCCCCCACACGCCCCTGCCTTAACCAATCTTTGATCTAAGTCTTCGATGTTGACAAAGGATTTGGTTTATCCTGCCTTGCTACACAAGATTCTACCACCTCCCTATTAATGAAGCAAATAGCACTGAAAGGGGATCTGATGTAAGTATTCTCTATGTGAACAGTAACTGTGACATTAGAAGCCTTGGAGATTGCTTGATTGCAGTCGTAATCATTCATGGTAATTCAGCTGCTGGGCTTGATTTCGGGGGCACTGTGTTTTGGCACGTTGAATCTGACGCCCGCCACAACTCCGTATCTTCGCACATGGTGCTTCAACGACATCTGTCTGCACCCACGCGATGAAATGAGGCCTCTGCTCCGCTCCAGCTCCACAGCACCGCTTTAATAAAAAGCTAGGCTTGCGATATCTCTAGATCCAGGAGGCCACAGAAGCACCTTGCTGATTACTTTGTGTTCTCAGTCAGAGTTTTCCCCCAAAAGAACTCCATCAGTTCCACCATATTGTATAGCTTCAGTCACTGTCTTCATTGCATCAATTTTCTGATCATTGTCATCAGTCCACATAAATATTAGAAGGACTGAATTACCTTTCCAAATAAGGATTTAGTATTCTTTCCCTCTCTCTCTTTTTTCTCTCTCTCTCGCTGCCACCTACACACATAACTTTACCCAGCACCTTCTTCTGTTTTACATCGCAGAGTAGAAAAGGGAATAAAAAATTAAAAAATATTAGATATTGCCTTTTGACTTGACTGCTAACACAATAAAGCAGCATTGTAAACTGAATCATGGGAGTCGGCTGTTCTTATTGCTGTCTTTGCTGGTATTACTTCATGGATATTAGAACCCTTAGGGATATTGGAATATGAATAAAGATTTTTTTTAAATCAGCTGGGTTTTTTTTTTCTTGGTTCTGTTTCTAAAAATAATGCAGTTTGCAAAAACAGAAGGTTTGGTTTATAACACAAACAAAATTGTTACATTCTGAATGGGTTGTAAGTACCTGATTCTTTGCCTTTTTACTCATCCCTGCAAAAAAAAAAAAATCTGCAAATCCATTTACTAACCAGCTGTACCTCTGTGCGAAACAGATAACAACCTGTGCAAGCCAGGGTTTGCTGTGAATCGGTGCTGATAGGCCTGAATCTCATAGCTTTTTTTAAATGCTAATGACAAGAAACATTTCCGAAGCCAAAACGCTCTTGTAGATCTGTCTTCCTCTATTATGACTGATATTTGCTTGTAAGTACATAGAACACTTGTTCCCTGTCCCTTATCTGTGGTGCTGCAGCGTGCTGACCTACATACCATTTAGCACAATATGATGCACAAACATCTTCTCTATAATTTTTCATTTTCGACTTAAAAACAGTAGAGGCAAAATAGGATTGCTGCAAATCTAACAAAGAGATGGCATTATTTCCAAATAAAAATGTGCATTTTTTCCAAAGAATTTATTTGTCTGGCAGCATGGAGTTCATACACAGCAATGCCGGGAAAAGGGTGTTTGAATTGCGATTAGGAAGGGAAGACAGACAGAAACAAAATCCGTCTTTTCTACTAGCTGAGAATAATTAAACCAACTTATTTCTCATCACAATTAAAAGTTCAGCTTTTCTGAACCACATTTTTGCAGTGTCACTAAATATACCAGATAACATAAGGCTGAAATACATCCGATGATAACAAAGGAATAAGGGTAAGGAAATGATCCAGGTAGCTGGAAGGAGCAAAGAAATAATCTGTTCTCACACCTGCCATTCTCAACACTCCAAAACACGTTATTATTATTATTTTTTTAATTTCTTGCTGCTATGGTTGCCACCTTGTAGGTCTTCGGCTCCATACGCGTGTCACTTGGATTTCCAGCAGAACTACCAGGAGCTGCCCTTGAAGCCTGAAGCGTAGGGCTCTTTGATGACCTAGACTTCTTCCTGCTCTGTGAGACCATTGTAATTGCAAATACAGTCCAGCCACGTCAAACGGAGGACCGTATTTCTAGGAGGAGCACAAAGCAGCGCAATGCAGGCGCCAATCAGGTCAGAGGGCAAGGCGGGTGACTGAAACCCCTCATTAACTTGGAGCACAGCTGGAGTCTCCCCCTAGCACCCCCATCACTTAGCCAGCGAAAGAGGTGGCTTAGAAAGCACCTGGGTTTAATTTTTAATGATCAGCTATCTTTGTTTTCTAAGCTTGATGTGTCTAAAACAATTGGAAAATCTCCAAGTAAAACAAAAAATGGCTTGAGTCACAGCTCCAATGACCTCAGTGCTTGTGCTTTAAGTAACTTATTTTGTTCCCTAATTATCTGAGGAGAGCTGAACTGCAATCCATACTTTGCCACCATTGTTGGATGTTAACGATAAGCTTGAAGCCCGAAGCAGGGTGTCCAAACCATCATTTTACAGCTTTGTATAAAGCTAACTCTTTCTTAAAAAGTTAGCAGTTTTCTACGTTTGACCAGCTAGATGCCTCTTCTCCAAAAACCCAGATCAAAGATAAAATAAATTTTTACACTTTTGGCAATGTTGCAGCTATGCTGCTTAATGGCTTGCACCAGCCAAATTTATTCATCCACTGCCAACTTCCTGTTCCTGGGTGAACAGTGTTCACCTGGCACTTTGTACTTCCTGTGTGAGAACAGAGCATTCTGCAGAGTCCAGAGACCCACCGCCCAGGAACTAGCTGTGTGACTTTGAGGAAGATACTTCTCCTCTCTGAACTGGTTGGTCTGAGAAGCTAAATGATAAGAACTCTTCTGGCAGTAAAATTTCTGCAGTGGGCTCCCCAGTCCCTTCTCATTTGGGACCACTCACTCACCACGGCTGCTTCATATGACCTTTTAAGTAACACCGGACAGTTTTCTAAGCAGCTATTTCACATGATACTGAAAGCTCTCAGAAAACCTCCCCTCATGGCATTACCATAGAAATGCCACTTTGCTATACATTGCTAATAGAAACATGATACTCCCACAAGAGTTCCAAAGGTCTAACTTATTAATGGTCTATGCTAATGCGATTTCCAGAAAGTATGTTGTTATTAAATTTTCTGGAATTTCAACACAGCAAAACATATAACTACTTGATAAATTACTGTGAATAGATTTAGTAATTTGTGTAAGGGTGACTCTCATTTATGTAAGAAGCCTAAATCCATTTAAAGTTAATTTCTAATTTTCTTATATTTGTGTCATTCAGAAATACAACTGCTGATCCAGGAGCAATCTTTCCAAAACTCAAGTGACTATTAATTTTTGTCTAGGTAAAGGCTTCAAATAGTAACAGTGTGTAGCGTCCACAAAATTGCCCAGAAGCACAAGTTGGCCAGTTACTCTTCCTGCTCCTTCCTAATATGGTCTGTGCTGGTTTTGTCTCTCCTATGACTGAGATTTTGAGTACTATCTGTTTTTATGTTAAATAGAGGGAAAGATAGATGGCTTTTATAAGCCACGGTTCCTAGAAAATATCAAATTAACATTAAAATTTTCATGGACTAAATCATTTGCATGTTTTAATACTTTCAAGGATTTGGATAAAAATATTGTAGTCAAAAATTCTGACTCCCTTTCTTTGAGCTTCTATTCATAAACTACAAGCAAATGAAGATGCTGCTTGCTTATTTTCATCATTATTTGAAAATAGTCACTGTGTTGCTGGATGTTGCCTGATATGCTAAGTAGGATATGGAGAGCCATTTGTATAGTCATAATCGCTGCCCCATAAAAGATGAGAAGATGACAATAAGATGGATTCACCCACACGCACATGCAGATTATGAAATATAACGCATCAGGTAGAACTCCTACATGGAGAGTAGGAAAGAGGTAAATTTCCAATGCTGCGCTCTGATAACATCTTGTTTCAGGTTTCGGCAGGCAACAGTAGTTGTGCCTGTGTGGGCTCACAGCAGTTACAGAAACACAGGTGATTTCAGAACAGCCCAGAAGCACAAATGAATATTTCCTGCAGGAGAAAATCTCTAAAAGAATTCTGAATTTTTATAGATAAGAAATAAGCATAAATTGATTATTCATTAGAAATTTCTGAATCCATCAGTAAATTGGGGGAAAATGAAATGATTAATGGGTCCTTTGTCTCAATCAAATTTATTTCTTCATTTACTTAACATTTAGTGAGCTTTTACTATATGCCAAATTACATGTTTTTGGTAAATTCAGTATAATTCAGGAGATAAATAAAAAGGCATTCTCACCACAAGGTTTGCAAACCAAGTGAAACAATTGCTTCTCGGCCTTTTGGCTAAGATCAAGTGTGCAAACCAAGTGAAACAGATATGATTAATAGTTTAAACTTGACGTCTAAAGTCAAGGAAAAACTAAATAGACACTGCCTTGACTATCTTTTCATGCTATCACTGGAAACATGTCAGATTTTATCCCAGCCATTCTTTCGAAGTTATCAGAATACACGCTCCTTTGCAATTAACTTGGAAGATGCAACACATGAGGTCACCGTATTATCTGAAGGTGGATGATCCAAATTAAGATCACATTTAACATCCAACCTGACATTAAGTTAGTGGAAAAGTCATTAAGAAGGATATGTACTAGGCAAGCTAAGGTAAAAAAAAACTGCTGTGAGTGTGGCCATTAAAGTGGAATTTCTGTATTGTTTCAGTTTGACGTCTTTGAGTGTAGAGGTATCACACGAGGTGACCTCAGGAACCTACTTCCTCCCAAGAGGTAAACTCAGGAGGCTTCCTCTCATCTATAGCCACTACAACCATATATCACTCTGGCTTAGGACATTGCAGTTTACTTGCATTGTCTGGGCATCATTATTGCTGTATTCCATTGACACTTTTTAAAAAGACCCTGGTTAGAGATGATCAATTAGTTAGGCTTCCTACCCATAACCTAATCTATGATATATGCCCTACCCCTCTATTGGAATAAATCAGAACCATGTCAGCTGGCAAGACTGCAAATTCCAGCTAGCATTTATAATCTTCCACTCTCATGGACAATTATCACAGTTTTCAAAAGAAACAGGCTGAATGAATCCACCTGTCTGACTCACAAACACATGGCCTCTAGGCTTATGATCTGTCCAGTCACAGCTTTCCAGTTGTTCCCATTGGATTCACTAAAAACAAACAAGCAAAGTATAAAAGAAGGCAAAGGAAACCTCCCAGCATCCAGCAAAACTCTGGTGCATTCTTTACAAACTCTGACTCCGCTATAAACTTTTTAGGAACAGGAAATCGATCTTAGGCATCACATCTCTAGCACTCTGCTTTCTTTCTAAACTCAATAAAAGTTCAGATGTTTGGAAAATGCAGTCAAAACACCTGGATGGTCAGCCTCATCCTTTCCTTTCTATCCTGCTATTTATCATCATGTGGATCCTAAGAAATCCAGAAAAGAGAAAAAGGCAAGGCCTACGCATATTGGTGGAAGAAGGGCACAGGTGCGCATGGAAGGAAGTAACATCCACACTCAATCCACTTTCCTTTCTAGGAACTTCTCAATCTATCTTCATGTTCTTTACTATAGCAGCTATCTGCCACTTCTGCAATCCAGATAGTTGAGAGACAGGAGCCAGATTTTCCCTCCAAAAAACAAAACAAAAAATGAAACCATCAACAAAACAACTGTTTCTACCTGGGTCCCTGGGACAAATCAACTCAGGTTTTTACAGTTGACACTAAAGAAACATCAACACTTGATGACCCACCCTGCCTTAACTTGCACAGCATCTAGAAAGTCACCGCTCCCTGAATGACAGCCCATGATAGTGGCAAAAGGACAGAAACATCGAGTTTCGTCCACAAGTTATTAACAAGAATTGCAGTATTTAGGTACACTTTCATTACCCATGCTGAAGCATTTTGCTCCATGTTTTCTTTCCCGGATTTTAAGTTTTCAAATCACAAGCTTCGCGTACTCATGATTTTCTTTGAGGTCAGATAAATGCAGTAGACTGTTCCTAACAGAATGATTGTCTTGAGCCAACTGTGGAAGAAGGGATCTAAACTGTCCCATAATTTGGCACAGCTTGGTAGGCAAAAATGGTTTCCATACCATCCATCCATCTTCAAAAAACAAACAAAACAGAACAACAACACCACAATGGGTTTCAGTCTAGAAAGCAGGAACATAAAGAATTCGGCCCTGGACTCCAAACATCACAGGAAAACCATGTGTTCTTTAGGAAGATTTGAGTCAGGGAGCTTTCTCCTTTCATCGGCCAACATGAAAGTTGCTTCAGCAAGAAGTGGGGAACAAAGGAAGACTTTCATTTACAAAAGAAAGTTTAATGGCACAATGTCTGTTACGAGCTTTCATGTATGCTGCACCTGGCATGACTTTCAACTATCTACAGAACAGAATTGTCTGCGCCAACACCAACGAGGCAATAATGGGTTTCTATATCCAACACATGTGCTTTTGTCATGTTCCTGTGACCCCTGGGCTCCCATCAGCAATGACAGTTTTATTGGAAGCCTCGGCTGAGAGAAGGCAAGCTTGCCTTCTTTGTGGGGGTGGGTCTGCCCCCCGGATTCCCCATGCAGAAAAAGGGTCATCAGCAGGCTTCCACAGCAGCTGACGAATCTCACGGCTTCCCTTCCTCACGGTAAAATATTCTTTGAACTAGTCTTTAAACAGCAGATGGATAAAGCTGAACCGAAGAAAACTGTTTGCTCTATTGCAAGATTTTGGAGTTTTTAAATGTACATTGTCTAACTTCATCTAAAAGCATAACTTTTAGTCAAGGCAAATATGATGTAGGTATACATTTGTGTCATGTTGTACTAAGAAAAACAAGTCCAATTCTTGAGTTGACCTTATTCGGCATGGGGAGAAATACACTTGGCATGCTGAAACCTGGGTTCCAAATTGACCACACACCCCAGGCTGATACATCACTTCACCTTCCTCTGCCACATGGCTTCTTCGTCTAGACTGTAGAAGAATCTTGGCTGGGATCACCTCAAAGTTCCATTTCAACTGTGCAAAAGAGTCCGTGATTCTCAAAGAGCAGCCTAGCTTTCCTGTCATGCACCTGTCACTTCCTTGTGAAAAGTTTGTTTCTGGTGTGCATCAAGAAAAGAAAGCTTGGAGTGACACAACCTGCAGAACCAAAGTTCCCAGTAGACTTGTAGCCTCAGTATTATACTTGTTCATGATCAGATGAATCCAGGTAGAAAGCAAGCCAGATGGAAAATGAAGGGTCACAAGGAAACCATCGACAAGTTACAGCTTAATTCCCTCTCAAAGACAACAGTATGATGTGTCTAACCCATACCACTGCCTCTAACCAACTGAATGTTAAGAAAAGCATAATCTTTAGGAACATAGGATGTCTTAAAAATCACTTTGACTTATATACACTGTTTCCACAACGAATCCAAATTCCAACCATAGAGCTTGAGAAGTCAGATATTTAAGGGTCAGGGTTTCCTTGTGATTTCCATACTCTTCAAATCCAGCTTATCCTCTCCTACTGACAGACCTGAATTTTCCAAAATTGGAAGTATAGGTCTGCTTCTCTTCCCTAACGTATTCTCTCTCTGTTCTCTTTCTCTCTCTCTTACTCTCTCTCTCCCTCTCTCTCTCTCTCTCTCCCTCCCTCCCTCCCTCCCTCTCTAACTCCATCTATATCTCTAGCATTATCCTTCCCTCCACCTTATCATAGAATACACTGCAGCTTGTCTGGCTCCCCAGTTGTTGCAGCCCCAGCCAGGTCAGCCAAGAGCAAAACTGAATTTACCACTAAATCCTGGAATGCCAATGTCCATTACAGCTTGCTGCAGAGGGCAGTAAAGGAAACCAGTCCAATCCCAAACACTCCTCCACCCTTAAAGGGGAAGCTTGCCAGAGGACTGTGGGCATCGTCTTGGGGGACATTCACCCATGCATACCTTGATCCTTCACTGCCAGAAGAGCTCCCACCCTCCCTGGGTAGGCTGCCTCTGTCTGAGCATGTCCAAACATTTCTTTGTCACTGTAGCTGTTAGCTAGGTCTGACTTTCCGCGTATTGCACATTTATTTGTAGCGGAAGCGGATGGGACAAAAAAAAAAAAAGGTATGCAGATGTGTAGTTAGTTTTTATGTCCTGTAGGGATACCCTTGAAACATGCTAAAAAATGTCAGTCAAGACAGCTGGTCATCTGTCCTGATCCATATTGGGGTTTTCAGGCTACTGTTACGCCCCAATATGCTTCCAGCATTGCCAATATGCTTTCTGCACAGAAGCAGCAGTGCGTCCCCTTCGGTTTCTCCGTTCATCCCCAGCACCAGGGTTGATAACGCCACGTACCCAGCACAATGAAAAGCCGCATACTGCCTCTTTTGTATGTTTGGCTAATGAAATGGGTCAGACGAACCTTGTGCAATCAGGGACGGGGCCGATTGGCTTAGGTCGCGTCCATCTTGCAGACTGCAAAAGAATCAGCTGTCGCCAGTGCCATGCGGCAGATGGACAGTTTGCATCCGATTTCCAATCTAGCGCCAAACCCTTTAGAAGCTTTGGCAGCCTGAGCACCATCAGGCAGCAGCCTTTGATGTCCCGCAGATGGCTGGGGCGGCCATCTTGTCACGGCACCCAGAGAGGCCCAGTCTTGCTTTCAGGCAGCATTCACTCTGGCCCGCGCCCCTGTTAGCCAGGGGCGTAGGGGTGGTGGGGAGATGGACCACTGGGCCCATGGACACCCACCAGCAGCCAGGCTCTTCCACCAGTTTCCACTCATGCCTGGCTAGCAGCTAAAACATTTTGCTTCCCCCCCACACACACACACAAAACACCCAAGCACACACACACTGAGCTGCTGTCCTACCAGCTCAGCTTTCAGGAGCCGACCAGCCCCTAGGTTTCCCTGGCCAAGAACCCCGTTCCATCCTCACTGTCCAAACCTTCCACCCACATAGACTTGTGCGTAAATGGCACAAGCTTCCAGCAAGTCCCTTAACATCTGAAAAATGGGAGAAAACAGACAAAGGAAGGAAGCTAAAGCCGGGGCTGGGTGCTGCTGCTCCCAGGTGGCTTAAGGCAGTCGGCTTCTCCTGCCTAGGTCAGACCACATGTGCCTCTGGCAATCGCAGACTCCCTCTTCCCCTGGCACCACTGTCCACGTGGCAACAAGCCACTGCAATGCAATCCAGACTGTGACCTGGAGGCTTTTAAATCTGGTGCCCAATCAGGGTCGCTCCTGCCCAGAGCCCTACTTCATCTGGCCTGGCTTGCAGAGAGAGTGGGGTCTTCATGGCGATCAGGTCAGCTGGGTCTTTGAGGCCTGGGCTTGGAGGTCCTGCAAACAGGAAGAATTCCCAGCAGTGCATTGGGAAAGGGTTCACAGGAATTCTGACAGGCACCAGGGATTAGGAATTTTGGCTGACACAGGAACTCAGGGTGGCTCCATCAGTTTAGAATCTGAACTGGCACCAGCAATTAGAAGCCAGGACCTAAGTGCCTCTTTGTGACATCTGAAATTCACCTTGAAACGTGTGTCTCCCTTCTCTCCCCCTCCACAGAGCAGGGCAGGCAGGGAAAAGTTTAGAGCAAGTGGCAGACAAAAATTAAAAACAAACTCAATGAGAATAAATTCAATAACGTGTGATTTCCAGCCACTCAAAAGTAATAGAAATATTTGGTAAAAATATATAGATATAAATTGCCCATTAATGCAAACTGGTTAAAGCCAGTAAATGGAAAAAAATAAAAAGTTAATTAGAGCTTTTTAAAGCTTTGTTATATATACATCATTTGCAGGTGCTACAAAAGTGAAAAATAACCATTATAATTACTAGTATTCAAAGATTCATATTTTTCCCATGTAATTTATTTAGGATTATCAGTTTCCTTGTAGTTATACAAAAGGCCTGTCAAGGTGGTTCCCACGTGCTTGGCTCATGTGTGTTCCAAAAACAAGCCAGAACGCTGTTGTATTTCACCCGGCACAGGGAAGCTACTCAGAGGGGGAAAAAATAGGCCAAGTTTTACCTGGATCTCTATCTTGGTTAAATTATCTTACATATGTTTTAATTTTTTTTCTTGTTCTTTCCGTCTTTATCTTTCTGTCTCTCTCTTTGTTAAAATGCATCTGTGTTTGTTGACCGCCCCAGATTATACCTAAGTGAGGAGTGGGTGGACTAGCACCTGGTATAGGATATGTAGCTTAACAATACATATCATTACATTATTTACAGCTCATTTTATGTTATTCAAGAGTAAACTGCAAATTAACCCTTCAAGAACTAGTCTGAGAAACGCTCCATTAGGCACATGCTACACAGTGAAGGCTGCTTCCCCGGCAGAATTGCTAAGAGTACATCTATAGCTGTATTCATAAACACAGAAGTGTGTTCATTACAGCAGGATGCCCACCCGAGCCAGCTAATTCCTCTCTCAGGAAATCTGTTTCATAATGATATTCCTTACCACACCACGCTTGTACTTATGCTGATAACACAGGTTATAAAAGGGACTTAGGACGGGAGTCAATTAATGTACTGGCTCTTTAACCTCCTTTATTAGAGTACATTGGGCACCAGAGGGACTCCGTGTTATGCTGCTGGCAATAGAAAGACCTATGCGATACCATTTCATGCCACCTCAGCCCCGTCTGCAGCACAGAGGAGTTCACACCATGATCTGACCTCATTAGGCACTGATTCAACTGCAGGTGGATGCAGGGAGGGGACTAGGGCAAGTGGGTGCCGAGAAATGACCTGCCCCTGACCAAGGACACTGCCATTCCCAAAGGCAACTCAGTGCCCAGGACAAAATCATGTGGATTCCAAGGTTCTCCTGACTTTTATCCAGAAGAGAAACCAAAGCAAAACTACTAGCTGAAAGCCACCCCGCCAACAAGGAACATAGTGAATCATGGAAAATTCAGAGCTTCTGGTTCCTAAAAAGGGAGCTGCCAGTGCATCTTCTGATTCCTTTTCCATTTAGAAGACAGTGATTATCAGGCAATCATTGAATCCAGGACTCAGGGAAGGGAAAAGGATACAAGCATAAATAAAAAATTTTAAAGATAGCACCAATAGTTCGATGATGTATATTAGATGGAATTTTACACCAGATTGCCAAGGAAATTACAAGTTTAAATAAATCTTTAGGTAAGAAACTTGGTTTCCATCTTTACCCTTTAAGTCTGTATTCTTCAGAAAAAAATGCATGTACTTGACCAAAATTGAATGCTTTATTAATAATGTGGAGATTTTCCAAAGGTCGCAGTGTAATTTAGGGTGAGAAACAATCCCACACGTCTAACCCTTACAAGAATCCAGCAGTCTTGTGGTTGAACTAATCAGTTTTGTGATTATCAGCAATTTAGCCTAACTTTGTTGGTAATTAGCCTGATAAATTAAGATCTGCAATAGAAAATATGACATCTTATTGTTCCTGAGGTTTTATGGTTTTTTGTTTTTGTTTTTGTTTTTTGGTAATGAAAAACAGCATCTTTCTCTAAAACATCCATTTCCAATACAAGGAAACAAACAACAAAAAAATCTACAGTTTGCCAAAAGAACGAACACCTGCCCAAGATGTACTGTGCAGAATATCGAAGATCAGCCTTTCCTAATGCAAACTTCAAACACATGGTTTAAATTCACATTCAAATCCGTGCCCAGCGCAGTAGCCCAGCAGATTAAGTCCTCGCTTTGCATGCACCAGGATCCCACGTGGGCGCCAGTTCTAATCCCGGCAGCTCCATTTCCCACCCATGTCTCTGCTTGTGCCCTGGGAAAGCAGTCGAGGACGGCCCAAAGCCTCAGGACCCTGAACCCACTTGGGAGACCCATCCAGAGAAGGCTCTGGGTTCCTGGCTTCAGACTGTCACAGTTCCAGCTGTTGCAGCTGCTTGGGAAGTGAATCAATGGACGGAAAATCTTCTTCTCTGTCTCTTCTCTGTATATCTGACTTTCCAATAAAAATAAAATAATTTTTTTTAAAAAAATTCAAATCCTAGCACTGTGGGCAGTGTGTTCCAGAAGGTTAGAAACTGTCAGTTCAGTCCGATCATGCTTTCTTTTCAGTAATCATGGAACAAATGGGCCGGCAGAGAAATGTTGTAAAGAATGGGGAAACGTGGAGAGATGTTTCCATGTTTATTCGAATGGCTTTCTGTGTGTAAAGTGGTAAATTGCAAGCCGAGCTCTTTTCCATCAAAACTGTCCACAAACAAGATGATTTCTTGGTGCTAATTTCCATCCAGGGGATAGTCGAAGTTGTTTTCAATGACCAAAGCCATGTCAGAAGGGTCAGCGCACAGCAGCACAGCTACAGGGTCAGCCCTGCTGGCTCTCAGGGTTTGGAACACTCCAGAAACGCAGCTGATCCACTTCTCTCCCTTTCACAATGAATGGAAATGAGAATAGGTATTTTCCTCTGAAACACGCTAAAAATATAGCAATTACCCAATACAGATGTGGTGTTATAAACTCCTATTGCACGGCATTCTGTTTCAGCCATGATTTCCATAGCAGAAAACAGTCCTAATAGAAACATCCCTATTAATCTGGATTTGAGATATTTCATACAATGTATATTACCTTTCTACTGCCTGCAACCTTCTGCCAGGTTTTTTTTTCTTCTTCTTCTTTTTAGGAGGTGCTTTGAGAGGACCATACCATGAGAACAATACACAGCTGCTGCTGTATAGAGATATCTAATTGTCAATATTGTGGAAATTCTACAGCTTATTACGTGCATTCAGTCTAATTCTGGGCAAATTGCCAGTCACTTCAGGGACAATCAAGTGAGCCACATTACACGTGGCACAGCATCACAGCTTTAAGATACCCGGCTGTTTTGCCTCTGGCCAGAGAATGTTTGTACCAGTGCTACCGAGTGAAGGGGGGTAACTACAAATAAAATAAAATTTGTATTTTTTCAAGTGGGCTGCATTTCAAGCCCAGATGTTAGTAATGAAAGATTCCATTTAAGGATTTAAATTACAAATAAATAAAGTATGAAACAGATGTGATTTTTAAGGAAGTTCAAATTATCCAGGAAGAAAAATATCTCTGTGCATGACAAAGTAATAGGGATTGTCTTGAAGAATCTGTTGAAAACAATCTGCCGAGCACAATTCACCCTTAGGACAGGATCGGTTTGGGATGGGAAGGACTGGTGGAGCTTGTCATTAAACAAAAATTGTGTTTAATAAAACTTTATAACCGTGATTAATCCTATGAGGCCCTAAAGGAGTTTGCAGTTTCTGATAAACACATTTTCCTTGTTTGCAATGGTAATGATATTTTGAAGTGAATGGAATAAGAATAACACACACACAAACCTCTAAGGGTGGAAAAAAGAGGGCTTGGCAGGTGTCACCTAAGCAGGAAGGTTGGGGACATGTGGCAAACAAGGGCCACCCATTAGCAAGCTCCCTTGCTGTGTGTATGACACATGAGCCCACAGACGGGGGTAAATATTAGCGAGAAACAACGCCATTGCGCAGGCAGTAATGGAGCACATCTTTATTTATACAGACAAGCTAATAAGGCTTTTTTTTTTATTCTAAGCTGATCATTAGGTTTGCCTATCAAAAGGATGACAGTTATTTAAGGCACAGTGTCTTGTATTTGGAAAAGATACTATGAAAATGAAATCAGAAGGAATCATACTGCCCACTACAGTAGCCACTTGTCCACACAGCCATTGAAATTTTCTTTTCAGTTCATTGAAAGTCAATAATATTTACAATTCCATTTTCTCTCCAGTCTGCTGCGTTTCTAGTCCTTCACTGCCACAGGTGGCTAGTGGCCACCCCATTGGACAATGTGCACGTACAACATTTCTGACATGGCAGGAAGTTCTTTAGGACAATGAGTCTCTCCAGAAAGATACTAGGATTTGATCTGCATGTCAGGAGGTAGAAATTGCTTCCTGGTTCCCTTGTTTCCAGCCCTGATCTTAGACCATTTTGCTCTGCCTTATCATGTTGAAGCTCTTACACACCTGTGTTTGCAGACACATCTTTACACACTGAAACTCAACACGAGGCTGACACAAATTAACCATGACTATAGACTGCATGAGGCTCTAAGGGAAATACAATTACAAGCCCGGGTCTGGTGGCCTGGCCTCTCACCTGCTGGGCGGGCATCTAAAACAAAATCAGGACAGGTGCCCCCAGCGTCTTGCTCCTAGGCTTGTGCTATGCCCAGGTGCTGGGGCAAAAGCTCAGTTCATTGAAGGGCCACTAAAGTTTCATGTGGCCCCTTGGAGCCTGCAAAGCAATAGGCCTTTATGGGAAGCAGTTCAGGAGGAAAGTATTCATCCTGTGATTGTGTGATGCGTGTGTGTGTGCTGGGAATCTCACCTCTTGGGCATTCCTCCCCTCAAACCCACTGAGCTTCCTGGGAGACCTGCTCACATACAACCCTCCTCAACCCCCGGAAGAAGAGCACAGCTTCTTTGTGCACGGGGCGCCATCCCTGTGCCACATGAACTTTTTCTGACTCCTTGGAACTGCCAGCAGCCATTTCACTTGGATTCTGGCTGTGACAAAAGCAGCACTGCCTCCCTGGCATCAGATGGGAAATGTAATTGTATGAGAACTCCAATGTCAAAAATCTTTCAAAACTCAGACCCCTTCAGCATGTGCCAGAGTCATTAGGGAAAGACTCTCACAGGGTCTTCAGATTCTAAGAGCACTTGCAAGATGTGTACATTTTTCTCCCTTGTGAAATAGACACCTTTCTGTTGTCTTTCACATAGATCTCCCTTCGTTCTCTGTTAGTTGGAGGGCTTTAGTTTCACAACTCACACCCAGCTTCCCCTCTTTAATATTCAGGGAAATGTAAATATTTGCAGAATCCTATGGTGTTGGAGCCTAACTGGACTTCAAAAATGGTTTAGTTCAGGCATCAGTCATTGTGGGATATCCACAAACAATTCATAACTGGGTTCCCACAAGAGGCAGATAACATGGTGAATGGGTGTTGTTCTGAAAATAATTCTTATGATCTAATAATTATAAATATATCAAATTTTGTCAAATTTTGGAAAACTAAGAAGCACTAATTCAGCACATTTTAAGTAAGACAACTGAGTTCCCGAGAAGTGACGGGGCCTCCATTACACCAGCTGTTTGTGTGACTTGAGTCAGGTTAGATGTCCCCCCCTAGATCATCCTCTACTGACGGCTGTTGTCACACAGCCAGCTGCAGGGGACGTTTCTCTTCTTGCCTTTAGGTGAAGCACCTGCCACCAAGAGTTCGGAATGCAAGGGGTACTGTCAGTTTTAAAAGCCTCTCAAAAAATGTAAGCACAAAAGAAGAGTTTAGATCTCAAGAGAATGTTCAACTCTAGATGTGTTCTTTTCCGCATTACTGCTGTACAAATGCTCAAGTAGTTGCCTAGACTGAGGAACATTTGAGGGATTCAGTATTGCTTAGGAAGACAGCTTTGTGCTATTTCCCAAATTTTAGAACAGCTTTAGAAAGACAACCCCACCATTATATATCTCTCAGAGCCATAGTGTTTGTTTTATTTTCAAGCAAACTCATTTCCTGGGTTCTGCTCTATGCCTTAGATTTGGAATGTAGAAAAACCTGTGGATTATCAAGAAATACATGTGCACTAGCAGTAATTTTTTAAGAAATTATACTGAAAAAAATTGTGCTTTGATGTCTAAAAAGATTTGCTTATTCTTTGCTTGAAAGAGCTACAAGGAGAGAGGAGAGACAAAGAGAAATATCTTCCATCCGTGGGTTCATTCCCCAAATGGCCACAGTGACCGGAGTTGAACTGAACTGACTCTGGGAGCCAGGAGCTTCTCCCTGGCCTCCCACATGTGTGCAGGGGTGCAAGGACGGAAGCCCTCCTCCACTGTTTTCCCAGGCCATCAGCTCTTGCTGGATCAGAAGTGCAGCAACCAGAACTTGAATCAGCACCCATGTTAGCACCAGGGTGATTACCCTGATATGTCACCACACCAATCCCTCAAATTGCTTTTTCTTTGAAGTTTTTAAGACACTTAATGTGCTTTGACTTCTTCTAAACCCTGCTGGTTAAGGACTCAGCTTCAAAACTGATGGGCTTGGTCTCAAGCTCAGCTCCACTTATTAAACATCACACAACTCTCTGATCTTGAATCGATCATAAAACCTCTCTAAACCTCAACTCTCTCATCTGTACAATGGAAATAATGATAACAGGAATTACCACAGAGTTCAATGACCTTGAATGTGTATGGCAGGAAAATGCTCAGTAAGCATTAGTTCTTGATTACAACAAATTTTAGACGCTTAAAGTCAAACATTTTAAAACACATAAGAAGACCAACAAACCCATTAGTAGTGTGCTGAATGGTGATTCCCTCAAAGATAAGTCTTCATCCTTACCCCCTGAGAACTTGGGAATATGACTTTACGGATAGAAAGGATATGAGCAGATGCAATTAAGGAGCTTGAGATGAGATTATTTCAGATTATCTTGAAGTGCATCCTAAATCCAATGGTAAGTAGCCTTACAACAAACACACGGAGAAGAGACAGATAGCAAAAAGAAGAGGAGCAGGGGTATAAGTAGAGATGAGGATCATGCAACCAAAAGACCAAGATACCCAGAGCTCCCAGAATCTGGAAGAGGCCTGGAGGGATTCAACTCTAAAACTTTCAGAGGAAGCAGCAGAGGCCTGCCAATGACTTTACTTCAGTCTTTTGGTCCCCTGTGCTGTAGAAACAAATTTGTTTTGCATTAAGTCATCAAGTTGTGATAGCTACCAGAATCTAACACATCCAGTAATGCCAGCAAGGTCAGTTCCATGCTCTATTAATATCATTTACACAGTCACTAATTTGAAAGTGGGATGTTTTTCATCAAAGCTCACAAGTAATGAAATCTTGGGCTGAAAAAAGTTCAGGAAAGAGCCTTAGTCCCCCTGGGGATTATCTTGCTGGCTCTAGGACCACAACAGATGGTAGGTCAGTACCAAACGTACCCTGGCCCCTGTCATCTCCTTCCTCACAGAGAACAGACTTGCAGGGGGCATCTCTATCGAGCTCCCAACAAGAAGGGAAGGAGCCCAGGTTCTTCATCCTTCACTCCAGGTTGCCAATGACAATCACAACCATCTCCAGAAGAGACCACCCTTTCTAAGGCAGGATTGCTTCACTTCACACATTGAAGCTGGGAGTTCTTGGGAGCCTACAGAAGTTGTTCTCCTCAGCCACGTCTCCCAGCTACCCAAAACTAGTGGCCAGGAACTTGCCATGAGCTTTATCTCAGGCCTGTTAGCAATGCTGAGTATCATAGGACCATAAAGTGATGTTCCTGACTCTAGTCCTAATCACTCTATGAAGGTCTTCATTATCTTAATAAAGACAATCATTGGCCAATCAAGTAAGTGACAGGTAGACATGCAGACAAACATGTATGTTAAACGATACCATATAGTTTTCTCTGGGAATTCATTTCATTTTTGGAAGCAGAGAAAATCCTACTGAACAAGGTGTTGGACTAAGCCACATGGCCCTCCTTGGTCCAGAAAGGACAAAAGTGAAGAAGTTAGACTGATAGCCTTCACATCTCAAAAACTAGCTCTGAGCAACATTCCGAAAGAAGGGTTCACAAGATTCCAGACAAGACAGCATTGTGGTTATTAAAATTCTTTTGTCCTCCACCAGGTTCACTTCTCATGTTCAAAAAAAAAAAAAAAAAAAAAAACAAGGAGCAGGGAAAACAAAGGTTGTGTAAAGCAGAAGCAGTTTATTCAAGAAAATGAAAGAGAAGGAGAGGGGGGAAAAAAGAAAGTGAAGGAGAGTGGGAGAGTGAGGGATAAAGAGCCTTAAGAGGAATCCCTAAAGAAAGCAGAAAAAAAAAAAAAAAAAAACCACCTATTAGTGCTGAGAGCTTTCCCTAAAGAAGGGAGCCACTCTGAAGGCTGTCTGTGCTTTGCATACCGTTAAAGGAACCGTTTTCATGATTGGTCCAGGAAGGGGACACTTTCATTAGTTAATTGGATGATAGTTCCAGTAAAGACTCAAATGAAAACACATGAAACTTGCCCCCAAACCGAACAGAATTCTTGGAGTGTAGATTGGCTACAATAACTTGATTCCAAGGTCTAACATGGGACATCAACATCTCTTGCAGATGCTAATTGCTTGAATTTTCTTATCTCTGAATAGACGAGAGGGACCATGAGGTTTCTGTCTACTCCAACAACAGGAGCCCCAACATGTGCTGAATATATGTTTGAAAAAAAAATAATAAAGTCTGTCTCCTTGATTCTAACTACACACTGAGTATGAGTTATGACATTAACAGGCAGATCAAGCATATCCACCACTGTGACAGAGAACAAACCAACCTGGAATTTCTTGGTTCTTATTGCTTCTTGGTGCATAAGAACCATGTGGTTTTATAAATGGAAGGAAATACCCAGGAGGAACCAAATGACAAAGAAGGCAGATAAGAATGAGAGAAAAAGAAGAACACTCCTCTGAGAGAACAGTAGGTAGAAAGAACAAAGTAAATGTTGGGGAGAGAGGTAGCAGAAGAGAATAAGCTCTGATTAAAGTCAGAGTCCTGAGTTTAAGTGCTGAGTTCAATTAATTAGTTCCAGTCATGGGGCCCACTTGAGCTCATTGTCTTATATGGAGAATGGACATAATGACACACTTTAGACCTTGAAGACCAACTGAAATAAAGTATGTGAAAAAAATTGTGTCAGGGGACTAGGGCTGTGGTACCGCACATTAAGCAACTGTCTGGAATGTCGACATTCCAAGTGAAAGGCAGCTTAAATCCCAGCTGCTCTACTTCTGATCCAGTTCCCTGCCAATGTGCCTGGAAAAGCATGACAAAATGACCCAAACACATGGGCCCCTACAACCACATGGGATACCTGGATGGAGTTCTAAGCTTCTGGCTTTGGCCTGGCCCTGTTCCGGTCATTGTGGTCTTTTGAGGCCTGAACTAGGCAATGAAAGATGTCTCTCTGCCTCTGCCTGTCTCTGTAACTGCCTTTCAAATAAGTACATAAAATCTTTTTTCCCCTTTAAATGTGTGAACTGTAAGCCTTAGGAGAGTTAAGCTTTCCTTCTTTATGCAAAATGAATCTCACACCAGCACACGCACCTGCCTGACAAGAAAACTCCCCCTATGCTATTCCCCCCCTCAGATCCACTGAAGCGTCCTCTGCAGAGTTCATCTCCCCCAACAGCTTTGGCCTTTTTAGATTCAATGTTGAGAGGAGAGGGGAAGATGAGAGAAGTGAGAAGAAAAACTACGAAAGACAATTGATACAATAAAGTACTGCAGAAGAGGGAAGTGAGAGGAAGAAGCAAGTGGCAGTGTGTGTTGGAGACAGAGAAATTTCTAAGTGACTTGAGGGGACAGGCACTGGAGTGACTGCAACCATGTGAGGTGACTGACTGAAGAGAGTGCTTGTCAGCTGTGTTTACACCCTGTTGTAGACTTCCAAAATTCAAATAAAGGACAGAAAATTCTTTTTGGAAATTACTTCTGGCTTTGAAAATAATGATCGGTATATGGTTTGACCCTAAACTCATGAAGGTGTTTACAGGCAGAAGTCTCACGCTAACAGTATTATAAAAGTGGAAACTTAATCCAGCTGTGGTGTCTAGGTGTGAGGCCTTGGGAAGCAACCGTGATTGGATTAAGTTGTTGGGGTGGAGCCCCAATATTGGTTGCTGCAGCAGAGGAACATGGACATAGTTGTAAGTGCTCCTTGTCCGTGGCCAGGTCTCTATGCCAGCAAGAACACCATCATCAGAGGCTAAACCAGTGAGGGTCACATGACCTTGGACTGTGCACCCTCAAAGTCAGGAACTGGAATAAACATCTTTGCTTTATAAAGTTATACTGTCTCAGGAATTTCTTCATATTTAAGAGAAAGCTGGTAAATACATGATTCGGGAACAAGACATGGTATCCATACTGAGCCAAATGGATCCCCAGCCTTGTAAGGGTGGCTGGAAGGCACCAGGGGTCTGTAAGTAAGATCACCTGATCATTTTCCTCAATATCCTTTTCCCCTATGTTTATACTTGTGTTTCTACAGGAAGAGGAGAAGGGGAAGGACTACTTCCCTTTTTAGCATCTGTGGCAAATTAGCTGTCGGCCCAAAACATTGCTCCCTTATGAACACCCCGTCTCTGGGGCTGTTCCTGTTAGATGTTAATCTCTTGTGTGGTGCAAATGGCCCATGTGCCTCATATATATCCACTGGCTCTGGTAGCAAAGGAATCTATTTCTAACTTTCCTACTATCTTCTCTGTCTAGAAAAATAGAATTATATTATCCACTGCCTCCCCAGCAGGAATTCTCTGAAGCACAATTCCCTTCGCCCCATGCTTCAGAGGTTTCTCCCTGTGGAGCCAAAAGCCTTTAATCTTAATTATCATGTATCACCTGCTTGTCAAATTCTTGAGCCTATCTCTATAATGACCCATGTCCAATATCACTGAGAATTTGGTACTCAAGGAGGCAACTAGTCTACCCCAATCTTTCCCATCTAACCACCTGTCCCCGGTGCCCTTCTCTCCTTTAGGTAGCACTGGGACAGGTCAGCAGATCCCACTCTCAGCAGGCACCCAACTCAGAAACAAAATGCTGGTTTCCCTCTTTAAGAAAAATTTAAAAATGACCATGTAGGGGCTGGCATCGTGGCATAATGGTTTAAACCACCACCTGCAACATTGCTACTCCATATGGGCACTGGTTTGTGTCCCAGTTATTTCAGTTCTGATCCAGCTCTTTCTGCTAATGGCTTGAGAAAGCATCTGAAGATGGCTGAGTGCTTAGAACCCTACTACCCGCAAGGGAGACCTGAAAGAAGTTCCTGACTTTTGCCTTTGGTCTGGCCCAGCCCTGGCCATTGCAGGCATCTGGGAAGTGAACCAGCAAATAGAAGTTCTCTCTCTCTCTCTCTCTCTCTCTCTCTCTCTCTCTCTCTCTCTCTCTCTGTGTGTGTGTGTGTAACTCTGCCCTTTAATTAAATAAATAATCTTTTTTTTAATAATCATCAGGTGAATATCTGCCCACATGGGAAGAAAGATGAAGGTCTTAGTCTATTCATGCTTTCGTAACAAAATATTTTGGACTAGATGACTCATAAACGAACAACAAAAAACCACCCTTATTTCTCAGAGTTCTGGAGGTTGGCAAGTTCAATATCAAGGTACAGGCAAGATTAATGTCTGGGAAGGGTACTGGCTGGCTTGTATCCTTACATGGTAAAGAGGTTGGCCAGGCAGGAAGTTTTTAACTCAGCTTACTCCAGCCCCTTTATAAGGTAGCAATTCATTTATAAAGGCAGAGCTTTCATTTCCCCCAAAAGGCCCTCTTCTTGATACCATCACAATAAGGATAAAGATTCAACATGACTTATGGAGGGAACAATAATATCTAAACCATAACAATGAACTAACCTCTTGGACCAAGAAGTGGGGATTCAATTAGATGGTGAAGGAAGACATCCCAGTGCCCAGCCCCAGCTTTTTTTTTTTAAGATCAATTTTTATTGGATAGTCAGATATACAAAGAGGAGGAGAGACAGAGAAGACAACCTTCCATCCATTGATTCACTCCCAAGCAGCCACAATGGCTGGAGCTGAGCCAATTTGAAGCCAGGAGACCGAAGCATTTTCTGGGTCTCCCACATGGGTGCAGAATCCCAAGGCTTTGGGTCATCCTTGACTGCTTTCCCAGGCCACAAGCAGGGAGCTGGATGGGAAGTGGGGCTGCTGGGATTAGAACTGGCGCCCACATGGGATCCCTGCAATAGTAATAACAGCTATGATAGTGACCCCATTCTCAACCCTGTGATCTGAGTACCAGCCAATCCTGCCTCAAAGGTTTCCTGAGCACCATCAAGCATTCCAAGCATCATGCTTGGCTGTGCCCTTTTGAAGGTCAGCAGCAATGTCTTCTCCACAGATGTAAGCATGAGCCTCAAAATTCCCTCCAGGGCCAGGGGATGAGGGGATGAGAGATTCTCTCTCTCTTTCTCTCTCTCTCTCTCTCTCTCTCTCTCTCTCTCTCTCTTTCTCTCTCTCCTTCCCTCCCTCCCTCCCTCCTCTCTGTAACTCTGCTCTACAAATAAAAACAAACTAAATCTTTTTAAAAAGAAATTCCCTTCAGGGAGAGAACCATTTGCTCTGCAGAGACTTGCCCTCTGAGTTCCAGCTTCATTAACCCTTTCTCTTCCCTCTGCAGTAATGCCTCAGTCTCATTCTTAGAGAATCTTAATTAATTGGTCTTGGGTATGGACTGGGCCTCAGGCTTTTCAAATACAGTATTCTGCAGCCAAGGCATATCCAATCATTGCAAGAAGGCATTTTACAAATCATGAGAAAAGTTTTATGCAGATGCATCCACATCTTACCAAACTGGCTCGCTAAAAGGGATCAGCACATTTGAAAAAATGTTGATCACAGGTATCACGGTTGCAAGAAGGGCTGTGTCATTAATTCTTGAAATCAGAAGCTGGCTATAAAAATTCCATACACCCAGCACAAATTCATTACTATGTCAGACCCAAAGAAGCAAAAGATCCTACTCCTAATCATCATGTCATTTTAATTTAATGAGAGTAGTCAAGTTTAGCCTACAAAAAAAAAAAAAAAAAAAGGAGACAGAAAAGCTGACCTTCTGACACAACAGGTTAAGCTGTCCCGATAGCACCAGCATGCCACCTGAGTGCTGCTCCAAGTTCTGGCTGCTTCCCTTTCAATCTAACTCCCTACTAATATGCCTAGTAAAGCAGTAGATGATGGGCCTAGTATTGGGTACCTGCACTCAGGTGGAAGACCTGGATGGAAAATAAATTAAAAAATCAATATGAGGATGTCCCAGTACAGTCCCAGGACATCACTTACACTACAGTTTAGATTTAACTAGAAGGCCCCAGGTTTTATCAAGCATGTTGTAAGCAAGAGACCACACTGAGGATCCCACACAACTTTCTACAACCCCAAGCTCTGCCTCACTGTCTCATTTGGAAGAGAAGTCACACGAGGACAGACCCATCCACCCTCACAAAGATCATGCTGGAAGAAACCAGCAGGCCTTACCCAAAGTGTCAGTCCCAGCCTGACATACAATGGTGACTATGGTGCCTACTCACCAGAGGGAAAAAACGCACTTCATTCTCTGAGCTGTCTGTCAGTCCTCTAGCTTCCATAAGCATTGAGTTAATTTAAAAATCTAGAGCCTCTCGACGGAATTACAGTCCTCTAACTCAGTTGCCAGTTACTTATTCTGTATTAATAATCCTATTCTATGACTGGCCATTGGATATGGAGGAGTTGATCTCATTAACTTTTGAAGTAAACCTGTTTGATTCCCAGGAGGGTCCAGTGTGACAGAATGTATTACAGAAGATTGACAAGAAAATGTTTGGGTATCCAGGACATTCCCCAGAGCAGCAAAAGATATTTAAAAGATTTCTTCGGAGTAGGGTGAGACTTCTAAGAAAAGAATGGCTGTGAATGAGATCCCCTCGGCCAATCACGTAGGGAAACTAACCAAATCTAATGGTGTTTAGCTTCATCGTCCCTCATTTAGATTTTCATTAGCACATAGTTTTCCTCGCCATTACCAGGCAGCCTCATTTCCTAAGTACGGAGGGCATTGTAGGCATGGAGCACTCAAATCCGAGACAGCAGAGAACGGAACTAATGATTTCAGAGGAAATCATGCCATGGGTGGTCGCTCCAGTGAATGTTTTTCACCCATCCCGAGGCTCGACCCAGACCCAGGTGAGCGAGGATCAGTGCACAGGGGACCTGAGAAAGTCATTCTGCATGTCGGGCCGAGGATCGGGGTGGTCTTGAAGTCAACTCCTGTAGTGTTAAGCACACCTTGCTCTTTTTCTGAGCCCAAGAATTCATTTCACAGTTTCTGGCTCAATGTGAAGACATGTGAGTTGTTCCTCAGGTTCAGAACCTTTCATGAGCTATATTTTAACAATTCTAGGAACATTCCTGTAACACAGAGCCAATGCTGTGGCTCACATGGTCTTTTCCTCACTTCTAAAAGCACATGCACACCTCCACTTCCACACAGTTGTATGCAAAACCCAAGCCTGTCGAAATTCTCTTCCCGCTAGTTAGAATGATTATTTATGGGTGCACACGTGTGACAAGAAGTGAACCAATCAGAACCCTTCCCTGGCAAAAACCTCTCATCTCTGAGATCTCAAAGCTAGAAGGATATGAATCCGCACTTAAGGGTATTCACAACTTTTGCCATGTGAAAATGGCTGTCTGCCATGGCAGAGGATGGAACCACACAAAGGCAAACTCAGCAAGCGCTGGCAGGACCATAATCCCTTGGTCTAGCTCCAGGTTCAAATCTACCCAGCTTTCCACCAGTTCCTGCTTCAGACCCTATGAGTTGATCCTGTGTCCTCCCAATCAAGACCAGTTTCTCTTAACCGAAGTCGCTGTGAACTGCTGTCTTCTCACGTGTAACCAGAAGAATGCTGACTAAAGGGAGAAAATATTATTTCCGCTCTCTATAGATAAGAAAACTTAATTGTGGCACAAAAGGTGAACTCAATGCCTGCAATGCTAGATCCAACATGAGTTTGAGTCCCAGCTGCTCCATTTCCTATGCAGCTCCTGACTAATGTACCTGGGATATCAACGGGAGATAGCCTACCTGCTTGTTCCCTGCCATGCACATGAGAGTCCACAATGGAGTTCCAGGCTCCTGGCTCCAGCTTGGCCCTGCCCCAGCAGTTGTGGCTATTTGGGGAGTAAACTAGTGGAAGAAAGATCTCCCTATCTGTCTAGTCCTCTCAATTTTGTTACTCTGCTTTTAAACTAAATAAATTTTAGAAATAAGAAGAGAAGAAAAAACCCGAGGCATCAAAGATCATATGCCTTGCCCTTGACTATGAATCAAATATTAGAGTTTAAACTGCTGCTCTGTATTTGAAAACCAATATTTGGGACATACCTTTGCTCATAGTAACACTGGGAGCTTTTACAATTATCTTTAAGAAATATGTTTTACACTGCAGTTCAGTGTAAACGTGTGTGTGTGTGAAGTCAAAAATTTCACAGAGTGCTGGCCCTTATTAAGTGTGATGCACTCTTTTATTCTCTATTCTATTTCATTTTTTCAAATGCTGTTTGCAACCCACTAAATTGATTTTACCTCCCACTAAACTGATTTTACAACCCACCAGTGGGTCCCAAACTGTAACTGCTTCAAAAAAATTGTACTATAGCCCTTTTCACAATATATTGCTAATTAAATAATCCTTCTCCCCACTTTAAATTTCCCTTAGGTGAAACTCTAGAATATGTAGATTTACATCTGCATTCATTTTGCCTTGAGCATATGTAAATTCCAAGTCATTCCTACTAGGAATGATTAGGAAAGGAGAGGATTGGGGGATACTGGGGCAGGTGTGCGGTGCAGCAATGAAGCTGCCATTCGATTCACCCACACAGCTCAAGTATGTTGGTCTCTGCCATCCACATGGGAGACCCAGGTTGGATTCCAGGCTCTGATTTGGGCTTTGCCCAGTCTTGGCTGCAGTAAGCCTTTGGGGAGTGAACCAGTGGACAGAAGTCATTCAAGCAAAATTTTTTTTAAAAAGGAAAAGAAAAGAAAAGAAAGAGAGAGAAAGAAAAAGAGAAAATGGAAATGCAAGGTGAAAAGCAGCAGTCAACAGTGGCAGTGCCTCCATCCATCTTTATGTAGAGAAAAGGTGTGAGTCGCAACTTGGCCATTAGTCCCTTCTCAGGTGTATCTGTATCCTCCTAGGCATCAGTTTAATTTAGAGACTAAGTTAAAATACCTAAGCATTAGAGTTAAAGGCATCACATGGGACTGATGCTCAGTGGCACATCAAGCTAATCCTCCTCCGTGTGACACAGGCATCCCATAAGGGTGCCAGTTCATGTCCTGGCTGCTCCACTTCTGATAAGCTCTCTGTTTATGGCCTGGGAAAGCAGCAGAGAATGGGCCAAGTCCTGGGGAGTCTGCACTTATGTGGGAAACCTGGAAGAAGCTCCTGGCTCATGGCTTTGGACCAGCTCAGCTCTGGCAGTTGTGGCCATTTCGGAAGTGAGCCAATGGAAAGAAGACACTTTTTCTCTCTGTAAAATCTTCCATTCAAGTAAAAATAACAAATAAATCTTTCAAATTTTTAAAAATAAAAAGGACCACATGGTTAGCATGTCCAACCCAGAGGTTTTCTTTCTCCCTCCAACTCCAGAAACGATAAAGTTGCAAATTCATTGTCTGGATAATTTTTTAAAGAGTTATTTTATTTGAAAGGCAATGTTACATAAAAGAGAGAGACAGAGAAAGACAGATGGTGGGAGATCTTTCATACACTGGTTCACTCTCCAAATGACTGCAATGGCCAGGGCTGGGCTGGCCTGAAACTAGAAACCAAGAGCTTCTTTCATATCTCCCAGGGGAGTGCAAGGACCCAATCACTTGAACCATCCTCCACTTATTTCCTAAAAACATCAGCAGGGAGCTGAATAGGAAGTAGAGCAATGGGGACTCAAACCTATACGGGATGTGACAGCTTAGCTCACTGTAGCCAAATCAGGCTAATCCTGCCTTATTTCTATTAACCTGAGACTACATGTGGCTTCAGTTCTCAAGGTATCTTAATCATCTAAGTTAGTAACCTAAAGTGGCTGGAATCTGAGTTTATAACCTAAAGTGGCTTGACATACAGTAAGTCCTCAAAAACCATTTTTGTTGTTTTTCTGTCATATCTATTGCTGATAAATGAGTGAAAAAAATCCTATTGGGTATACAATAAATATTAATGTCTGATGACTTAGTTAAGTAGCTACTATAGTTGGGAGAACAGAGGCCAACATGTGAGACAGAAGACTTCAACGATAATGTTCTGCTTTCCACCCAGGGAATCTAAGATGGGCTTCTCATGGGGAAGTAAATCCTCTACCATGGTGAGCTGAGAGGATTAAATAAAGAATCCCCACTGCTTTCCCCACATTCAGCATCCTTTTACCAAGGATCATGGGGAGACCCCATGACCAAATCAAAAGTTAAAATGACACAAAATGAAAACTCTTTCATGGAAGGTGTGAACTGAGATGTCTGGGCTCCTCTAGGCACCTGCAGCAAAGCAAACAACGTCCTGCGATCTTGTTAAGATTAGAGACAGACTCTGGAAGCTTCCCAGTAGGCAGAATAGTGAATGAAAATTGATTTTGCACTAATAATAACACATGATGTTCAAAATGCTATACATGAAGTCAAAGTGTAATTTTTATAGTTGAATACATGACTCAAGCAAATACAAAATGACCCTATCGAAAATTTATTAACTCATTAATGAGGGAAGCACTAAGAAAAAAATGTAGTTCAAAGAATGATATAAAGAATGAAGTATTTATTGGCATTTTAAAAGAAATGTTAGAATTATATTGCCAGGTTAAATAGCAAACTAATTAATGTTTCACAGGGTGATAAAAACCATAACCTGTGGGGTTATCTTTGCTGCTAGACAGAAACTATTTGCTTTTCTGCCACCTAAGACATACAAGTTAACATGTAACCTCACGGAGTTTGAGCCCTTAATTAATAATAAATAGTGAAGTCAAACAATGGTGTATTCCCCAAGACAATGAGTAATCATTAGGTAGTCTTATTAGACAATGCCCTTGTGTGATATTGAAAGAACATATTACATTCTTGAGCTTTGGTGAATTGTCTTTTATCACTATTGTTGGGCCTAGCACAATGGCTCAGTGGTTAAATCCTCACTTTGCAAGCACTAGGATTCCACATGGGCATCAGTTTGTGTCCTTGCTGCTTCACTTCCCATCCAGCACTCTGCTTGTAGCCTAAAAAAGCAGGAGAAGATAGCCCAAAGCCCTGGGACTCTGTACCTGCGTGGGGCTCCCAGGAGTTCCTGGCTCATGACTTCAGATCAACTCAACTCTAGCTGTTTCAGCCATTTGGGCAGTGAGCAGATGCAAAATCTTTCTCTCTGTCTCTCCTCTCCATAAATCTGATCTACCTTCCCAATAAAAATAAACAAATCTTTAAAAAAAAAACACTGTTCTCCCTATAAGGTGTGTTATCCTTTCTTATTTTCACTAATTAACTCACAGATCCTTTCATAGAGCCTTTCTAATGATCCCCAACCCCACTGGCCCCATCAAGTTCTCCATTTTCCAACCACAATTCTGTCACGGGGAGAATCAGTGTTGTTATTGCAAATGCTCTTTGTTTTCAGTTTTGTTGTCCAAGGACACCCCTCCCCACCCCGCCTTGTTATTGTGTCTGCATCTCAGGGTAGCAGGCTCCACTGCCTGCCCAGGTCACAAGCAGGGAGCTGGATGGGAAGTGGAGCAGCTGGGATATGAACTGGCACCCACAAGATTTAACCAGTTAAGCCATTATGTCAAGCCCCTAAGCATACTTTTCAAGCACTTATCGAGGGACAATGATTATCATGGCCTAAACCTTCAACACACAGAAGTTGGATTTATGCTCTTTCCATGTTTTTGAGACTGCTGTGATTAAAAACTACGGCCCTGTTGTTCAATCATGTCACACTAGATCCATAGATGTAACTTTTCAGTGCTTTAGCCAGAGATGCAGATATATTTTGAGAATCTGCAGACATGAAGTTAGGAAATGTTTTGGTTTATCCACTTCAGACACCAACAATTTGATCCAAACCTTTGCCAAAACTGAGATACGTTTATATCTCTCTAGTCTTTGTATTTTTTTACTCCCAAATCATGGGCGGCACTTGACAGGTACACATTAACTGCTTAACAGTCAGCACCGTGAGTGTTGCCCGCTTTCTCATGGAGTGTGGTCAGAAAGCCACAAAACAACAGAGCAGCTTGAAAGGCTCAATTCTGACCTGGACATGGGGAGAGTCACCTCTTTGCCTCTTGGGGTGAGTGTGTCTACTATTTCTCTGCCAGTTCAGGCTCAGCACAGTCAGGCCACAAGAACTTCCCCACACTTGCAATAATATAAAGAGGTTAAGAGATAAAAATCAACTTGCAGATTCTCCTTTAACAAGGTTTTAGTTCTTATGGACAAGTCCTTCGCTGTTCCGACCGTCAGTAAAAGGAGTGTTTTTCTAACTGTGCCCAGGAGTCAAGGGATCCTTCTGCAGCATCCCTTCACCCTTGCTGGTGGAATGAGCCACAGGACCTTAGAACACAGGGTCCCCATGCAGGCATCCCTGATACTGTCAGCATCCGCATTGCTTATCACTACTCAAGAGATCGGCTGGGTTACCAAGATAGCTGTACTAGGAAGTGCTCATGCTTTTCCTCATTCAAGCCCTTTCACACAGGCACATAAGCCTAGGTTGATAAATATCACTTTGATCATGAGTCTCTGTACTTTAAAACACTCTGCCCAGGGGACCGTAAAGCCTCTTAATGAGAGAGTTGGAACCCGGACGACAATTGTTTCTCAGCTGCCTGTCTGTGCTCAAACTAACACCCAGTGAAGCTCCAGACACACACAGATCAGAACACAAGCCAAACCCTGTGGGATAGGAACTCAGAGTTCTGGAAAACCACACTCCGGCATGCATCTTCCTGCTCAAATTTCTCTCAAGCATTTTGGAAGATCTTCCTTGGAATGGACCAACATGATGAACGCACCAATGCCAAAAATGCTATCTGCAAACCAACTGACAGTTCAATCAGCAAGTACACTTTGATTCTCCCAACCACCTCCGCCACAGACCCAGTGACCTAAAGCAATGCTTTGCAAACTCTCTGCTGAATGAATACCTTATTGTTCTATTTCTAATCTATTACAGACCAACACTAAGGATTAAAAAATAATAAATTTTAATTCCATTTTATAACAAAACCTGCATTTTTAAAGAGTTATATTTAATATATATATGTAAATAGGCTCAGATTGATTTATAAATTTCTGAAGATCTGCTACCAATTTCTCAGATTGTCACATCTCAGTAACAGTCAAGGACTAGTATGGATTAGGGAACGATACTTTGAATAGTACTAAATGGTCAAAAAAGTGCTGCAAACTCCCTTGGACAAGTTCCCTTTCTTTTTTTGTCTTCACTTGAGAACGAGCTATACATACAAGAAAAATAAAATGCCCAATGGTCCTTTGGGGGGATTAAGAATAATATTATGAATAAATCATGTGTGTTTTATTAACATGAATCAAACTTGTATATTGCATGTGTTTCATTGACGCAAACATCAGAGTACTTCCAAGAGTTCACGGGAAAGAGAATTAAAACACGAATTTAGTTTGGTGTAAAAACCATATATGGGAGGTACGTTGAACACTTGCATGGAAAATGAGTCCTATCAATTGAAAAATATTTGGCTCTCAAATTTATGCAGATTTGTAAATGCTGAAGTTATGTTTTTGTTTTTAAGATTTACTTCATTTCTTCGAAAGGTAGAGTGACACGGAGGTAGAGGTAAAGAGGGAAATATTTTCTCTGCTGGTTCACTCCCCAAGTGGCCACAACAGGCAGGACTGGACCAGGTCAAAACCAGGAGACAAAAACTGCATCCCACCCGGCTGCTGATATCCAAGTACTTGGGCCATCTTCTGCTGTGTTCCCAGGCACACCAGCAGGGAGCTGGATCAGATGCAGAACAGCCAGGCCATTATGGGATGTTGCACCGTGCCAGAACTGGATTAAAGGTGGAAATTTAATCTAATTATGGCATCTGAAAGGAAGTCTTATTTTTAAAAAAATATTTATTTACTTTTATTGCAAAGTCAAATACGCAGAGAGGAAGAGAGACAGAGAGGAAGATCTTCCATCCATTGATTTACTCCCCAAGTGACCACAACGACCCGAGCAGAGCTGATCTGAAGCCAGGAGCCAAGAGTTTCTTCTGGGTCTCCCACACAGGTGCAGGGTCCTAAGGCTTTGGGCTGTCCTTGACTGCTTTCCCAGGCCATAAGCAGGGAACTGGATGAGAAGTAGGGCTGCCAGGATTAGAACCAGTGCCCATATGGGATCCTGGTGCATGCAAGGATACTGTACCAGGTCCAAAAAGTCATTTTTTTTTAAAATGTATGTTTGACAGTGTAGATCCCCTGCCCTGAAGCCTTAAGACACTGTCCTCAAATGCCAGGTTACATTTTACAGTGTTTTTTCAGTCTGATTTGTCCCTCATTTATGTGTGATGGCACTGAGATAAAACCAATGAGATCAGGGACTCAGAATCACCTATGTGAATCTGTTCTTATGATGTGTATGGACTTGACCTGGGCATCCCTTCAGGACTCGCCCTCTAAGGAGGCACATTACACCTGTGTCATGAGCCATCACAGTGAGCTCTTGGATGACTTCCTTGCACACAAGGCCCTTCCACACAGCTGAGGCAGCTCCCCAGTGCACAATCAGATTTGTTTACTTGAAATCAAAAGTTGGGATTTGCAAACCTACTTTGATTTTTTTATAAGTAAAAAAAAAAGCTTAGATGAATATAACTCAGTCTATTTTATTCTTTCCTGCTGCTCACATCCAACCTGTGGTCCTATTTCCCCAAGGAAAGATTCTCTGATTGTCCCATTGTCCCACCCATATGACTCCTTTCTTCGCTGTTCATAAAAGCACTGCTGGGAAATTAAAATAAGAAATGCTGTTTTCCGAAGAAACTGATGCTTAGCTGAGCTCTGGCAAATGGCGCCGTTTGAAAACGATATTGGAAGCTCAGAACCCAGCCAAGGGTTTTGCAGGCTCTGTGTAAGTGGTTAATTATGATGATGGAGATGACAGAACAACCCACCCACTCACCCGTCAGGAAAAAAAAAAAAAGAAAAAAAGGAGGTGAACCATCAGGCTGCAGACTACAGACCCAGCTCAGGGACAGGGCTCTCCAAACACAGATTTCAGGAAACTTCAAATCACCCTTCATCTGCGGGCTTTAGGCCCCCAAGGCCAGGACCATCGATTTTTCACATTTGATTTGGGCTGGGACCTGGGGCTGAAATCAGGTATCATTACTGCTTCTCCTTACTGCACTCCCCTGCGCCTGAGTAACTCTGTTATTTCTCCTATTAATATCTCATCAACATCGGGCAGGTGCTTCCTGGAGGGAGGTTCTTCATTAACAAGTTGTCAGTGGGACAAAGAGTCAGCTTCCTGCTGCTGGAGAAAGCTGGCATGAGACCTGGCAGGAGTAGGCACAAGAGCGTTCTGTGAGATGGTTCCACTTCCTGTCGGGCCTGAGTGCTTCTTAAATTTGGACTTACCTATCTGACTTCCAAAAATTTTGCTGTGACTTCCTCCTAGAGCACACATTTGTTCTCAAATGAAATCTATTTTTATGTTCAATATAATATGTGAATCAGCAGTTTTTAAATACTCAATATATCTTTAAATGCTAACAGACAACAAGTATAGCAGGTGTTTAATTGTGGTTTAAAGATCCACATTGTTCACATTTTATAATCACAATTAAAATTAAGCAATAACACCAAAGGAGTTCCGGTATATGGCAATAATACTTACCCGTATAGTGAAATTGATAAGGATCCAGATATAATGACGCCCATTGTGGTAACCCTGTGGTGACTGATTGCTATTCTGCTGTTAGCAAACAACCAAGAAATACTTTATTTTTTCAGAATTATCAATTTGTTTCTAGGGTATGTGAACAATGGAAACCTTAAGGGAGAATGCAATAGTTAGTGAGGTATTAAAACAGTTATATAACTAATAAAAACACTAAATCAACTTAGATATGCAGCAGTGTGTCATTTCCATTTTAATAAAAAAGTACATTATTCTCTTCCCGAAATTACAAAATTTTATTTTTTTTTACTCTGTGCCAACATATTTGGAAAGTAAAAAAGTCATAAATCTATGGTTTCTGGAATTGTCATTTATGTGATTCTCTAGTCCTTAAAAAAGATAGAATAAAACCCAGCATTTTCATAAAACGATCGATTTGAAAAATTATTTGCATTCAGTGCTTGCAATTTTTTTTCTTTGGGAGGTTGGGAGGGGGAGCACAGGGACTTATAAATAAAACACATTTGATTTTCATAGCATCCGTGTATGCCATGCGTTAAGATCCCTGAATGCGACTGAATGTGCCTGCTCGGAGAGGCAGTGTGCTGGGACACTTTATGGAGGGAAGCTTACACATCGCCCTGCTGGGCAGGCAGTGCAGGAACAAAAGCCCAGGTGGAAGGTCAGAGTCCTACACAGTTATACCCAGGCTTGGGCCAAATGGAAACCGGTCGGGAGACCACGCCAGAGGGCTGCAGCCAGCTCTCCTAGGTGTAGACCTGAGCTGCCTTGGGACTTGTGGCTCCAAATCTGGGCAAGGCTGGCTGGATCTTACATCCAGAGATCAAGACACATGCCTTTGCTTCTCTGTAAACAGAGCTGGGCTTAACCACAGAGGCCAAGGAGTGGCTTCAGACACATTTGTCAATTCTCATGGATAAATCAACCCGGTTACTAATGAATACTCTCTCACAGGGGAAAGCCAACAGCAGCTCCTAAAAGAGCTGGATGGAGCTGTAAGATCATCCAAGAAGGGAAGGCAAAGAGAAATAAGATCAAAACTGAATTCTTCTATGGCCCGGAGTCACATTTCTCCATATAGTGGAGTCTAACATACAAGGAAGTGAAGATACATTGCAGTAGGCGTCTCTACTCCCAAATAAAAGGGAGACTCCCAGTGAAATGGTTAAATATAGTTTGACAATATAATAAACAATTGTGTCTATACCCACAATTCCATGATGCATTTAGATAGCAGAATGTTCAACTTGTAACTGTTATTAAAGGATTATACCATTGTATTAATGTGGGGACAAACAGTAGGAAGGGAAATTGAGAATGGAAGAAGGAGAGGAAAGATAGGAATCCCTATAGTTATGAATATGTGTCATAAAAATAATAAAAAAATTGTTTAAAGGAGCATATTACCATTGACAGAGGACTAGATAAAGAAACTGTGGTTCATCTATTCTATGGAGTACTACTCAGCTATTAAAAAGAATGAAATACAATTGTTTACAGCCCAGTGAGCCAAATTGGAGACCATTATGCTAAGGGAAATGAGTCAATCCCAAAAGGTCAGATACCACATGTTTGCTCTAATATAAGATAACTTTCATAAAAAAATCTCAATGCTAATATGGCTAAGGGTTGTTTTGCTCATCTTCTTATGGAATGGGTTCTTCTTGTTTCAATTTACAGTTTTATAGTGTCAAATCTAATTATTTCCGTGGTAAATTTTATCTTTCTGCACTTCCTAGTTATCTATCTCTCCCAAAAACTTCCTGTGATTCATTAACTGATCATCCATAAGAGATGGATTGCTTGTAAATACTTGAGATTGTAAATGTTCATTTCAACACTGTTTTGCTACATATCATGAATATTGAAGTTCTAGTTATTAATTGTAATTCCTCCAGTGCCACAAGAGTCACGCACTGGCATCTATTCCTTCAAGAAGGTTTTTGATTCCTGTTTTCACCACTCTTGTGATGTATTTTTATTTTTGTAACATGGTTGTTAACTTCATGTTGATGAAAACTTATTATTTTCACCCCGATGTAGGCTGTACTCACCAGTTCTGTAATTAAGGGGATATATATAATGGATGTATAGTGAAGACTGATATGTTAACATAAGGAGACAAAGCGCTTTATGTATTTATGCATCAAGACCAGAGATGGACTCCCAGTGGAAGAACTGAATATGTCCTAACTGTAAGATAATGGACTCTCTGACAATGTCCATGCCTACATTGTTGGGCAGCACTTCAACAACAACACGATGGACTTGTGACTGTTCATGAAAAACACCCATTGTAAAACAAGAGGGGAAATCAATGCGGAGGGTGGGGGTGGGGAAGAACCTTGGGGAAGAGCATGGGCAACCCCAGAGCCTATGGAACTATATCATAAAACAAAATGAAATATATTACAATGTAAAAAAGGAGCACATTAACCAAGTCACATTATCAAGGAAATAACCAGACTCTGTGGGAAAATGCTTTGAAAAGTATAAGATAAGCAAAGGAAACTGATCTGTATAGAAGACCCAGGACAGGGAAAGACACCTGAGTTGAGTGAATGCAGGACAAATGGGAGTTTGTCAAATGGCAGAGAGTGATAAAGCAAGAGAAGAGCATCCTTTACAGAGGGCAGAACGTGCATTGTCCTGGAGTGACAATCGGCAAAGGATTTTTGGCCATTGGAGACAGGCTTTAAAGAGCTGGGAGTAAGTGGCACAAAGCAGCCTACAGAGGCAGGCAAGGGCCAGTGTGTGTCTGAGATCTAATCTTTTGAAAATGGTACATGAGGTTGTGTGATTCCCATTTCCTAAATGGAAACTGACCGAGCTAATCCAAGCCACATCAGCAGGAAGCAGATGAGTGAAATTCAAGCAAATCAACTTCTCTGGATTTTCCTACTTAATGTTCATTCTCTGCTCACAGGGATTTGACATCAGAAATAGGGATCAAGGTTTGAACTTGGGTACTCCAATGTGGGATGTGGACATCTTAACTGGTACTTTAACCACCAGGCTCCACCCCAACCTTGGACAGAGAAACTGTGGAGGTTATCTAGTGCACCTCCCTATGGATCACAGGCTTGTTTAGGGACAGACTTGGAGACACTAGGGTCTCATGCAGCAGGTGGATCTGCTTGTGCTGAAGACAGATCAAAGGAAGCACATTCACCATGCAAGAACCCGGCCTCTGAATGACCCATTGTGGAAGGGCAGCCCAGCAAGGAGGATGGATGGACCACAGGATAGACATGCAGCCAGGGCAACCTTCTATGCAGAAGTTCTGCATTCTTACAAAGGCACAAAAAGAAATTCTTACTATAGCGTGATGTTTTTCACTGTATCTAACAGAAAACTCAACTGAAAATTGTTCAAATAATGAGGATATCTTCTTAGTGCACACACACACACACACATACACAAAGCTCCAAAGGAGAATGGCTGCAGTTGGTCCATTCAATGACCCTCTCAGCCATGGCTGGAAAAGTTTCTCCCTCTCCCTCTCTCTCTCCCCGTGTCTCTCTCTCCCCCTTTTTGTCTCTGTCATTACCTTTCAAATACAATGAAAATAACATTTTTATTTAAAAAAAAAAGACAAGCAACAACTGGAAGTGAAATTTCTGTGGTTTGCCTAATTCAGGCCTCAGGTCACTGGAGAGACAGATGTTGTGAACAGTTAAAAGTTTCATCAAACTTCATACTGCAGCCCTGGGACAAAACCAGGAAGAACCAACCACTTACACCGGTAAAAGTTCAACAGTGAGAGGTGAGCAAATTAAGACCCTGGCAGAGAGTGGCACCCCGTGGCAGGGGGTTAATTGGTCATGAGCCACAGCTCACCAGGGCAACGGAGTCAGCCGTTGATGGCTAACCACATCCCAGAGGAGGTTCAGCAAACCACAAAATAGCAGAAACCAGCCTGGCAACAGCAAGCACGGAGGACTCAGCCAATGACAAGAACAGCCATGGCCATCCTGCTTCTGGGAGAACCTAGGCGCCTGCTGGTTGCCACCAGTCAGTTCCACAGGTCATTACTAGCCCTGAGACAAGTTCAAAGCCTGTATTATTTGGATGGGGGATTCACCTACAACGTGTGATAGTCTCAAAAAAAAAAAAAAAGACAAGCCCCCTGCGTGGTAAATTCTCCAATGCTGATGCCAATCTCTACAGTGCTTCTAAGCAGTGGTTCTCAGTGTGGACCCAAGGCTGACATGAACATCCCCTGAAACTTGCTAAACACACATTCTCAGATCCCACCCTGACTTCCTGCATCAGAAATTCAGAGGGGTCTACGGCCATACCACCCTGAACGTGCCCGATCTCGTCTGATTTCGGAAGCTAAGCAGGGTCGGGCCTGCAGAGTACTTGGATGGGGGAAATTCAGAGGGAGGAGCCCAAGGTCTGTATTTCACAAGCCCTGCACTTCCTGTACAATTCCCTGATTATGGCTTGGGAAAGCAGCATAGGATAGCCCAAGTTCTTGCATTCCATTTCCAATCTCATTCCCAGCTACTGCGTAGGAAAAGGCAGCAGAATATGGGCCTGCCACCCACGTGAAAGACCAAAATGGAATTCCAGTCTCCTGGCTTCAGGAGACTGACCCAACCCTGCCATTACAGCATTACAGCCATGGAATTTTCTCTCTCCCTCTCTCTCTCTCTCTCTCTCTCCCTGCCTCTCTCTCTCTCTCCTCCTGCCTCTCTCCCTCTTTCTCTCTCTATAACACTTAACTCTGTATTTCAAATAAATAAATATATCTTTTTTAGAAATCTTGGTCTTTGGCTCTCCCCCAACTCACTCTCAACCAACTCTCTAACCCAGCTCACATATAGGCCAGTAGGTGTCTGTGTACAGAAAATTTCATGATTCTTCAGCAAGTCAGAAAAAGGCCAGGACTATACTGTACAATTAGACTGAACAATCTTTGGCTCAACTTTCAGGTCAGGTGGTCTGGGCCTCATGAGTAAGGCTAAAGCGAAAATGCAACTATTTTGAGACAGTTATGCTGGAGTCAGTCCACAGTACTAAGTTTAAAGATGGAAAGGTGCAGAATCAAACATCCAGCTAGCTGGAGCTATCCACCAAATGAATGCGGAGTAGGGTGATGGGGTGTGAGCAGAGGCTGTTGATGTTTTCTGCTGAGTGTTTGAAAACCTACTAAGAATACTGATGCCAAGAGCTGGTTTCTGGCTCTTAGAAACAAACAGAAGATGGAACAGCCATGTCCCCCTCCCCCAAAACTGGGTACTGTCAGCCAAATGCAGATTTTGTTTGCTTATGAAACATGGGTCCATCATACAATTGCTCCTATTGCTAAAATGTGGTCATTGGTGCTTTGTAGATAGCCCTTCTAGAAAGGGTTACAGAACTACAGCACACAGAGGCCTGGGTGGCCAGACCAAGTGTGTGATGATGTGTCACTCTGATGGCCATATCAGCCAATAAATGAATTTTTAGATGATTCTTTAATCTTTTCCAACAGAAGCTCATTAGCTGAAACCATTGTCACCTTCTCTCCTGCCAGTGAATTGGGTTTTCAGTTCAGTAGGAGCCTTAGAATTTTCCTACTCATGCAGGCAGATTAAGGCGCTCAACTAACTCAGGTGTAACTCATTTAATTCACCATCCAACTAATTACTGCTGAGGCAGACAAACCATGCTAAGGAGAAATAATCTCTACCTCCTAAAACAAAGCGTAAGGAGGCATATTCCTGAATATCCAGCAAAGGATATGTCAGAGAGCAGACATCTTAAAAGAGCAAAGAAATGCCTCAATGATTTTGAAAGCCAATGAGTTATGAGAGCAAAAACATTCTAGCATGATCTTTGTGCATTAGAGGTCTACTTGATTTAACTTTGAATGCCATTTAACAACACAAGTAAAATCAACTGTTTGAAACTCAGATTCACTAGGTTCTGGTCCAATTTCATTTTAAATCAAGTATATTTTTACTAGACATGAATAAGCCATGGAGATGAGACTTTTTATGTGGATTTCTTGTCCCTTGGAGAGGTCAACTTTGAAATACAAACTTAATTGCAAGTCTTTTGCTCAAAAGAACATTAATTGGATATATTTTATTGTGGTGAAAAAATAGTGTTTCAAAAGGAGACTACTAAAAATATCAGACTTTTTATTTGACAGGTCATTTTCTCCAAAGGCATATTCAGAAAACAAGTTACTTGAGCACATACCTTGAAAATGATAGAGAATCCATCTTAAATTTCCTATTAATGCATATTTTTCATTTAAACAGGTAATAAAAGTTATATAAAATTTTTTCCACCTTGGTAAAAAATGGTATTCTTACCTCTGGAAGGAAGTCTCCCTATAGTATTTTTCTAAGTGACTGCTACACAATGTTATATTCATGACACCCCTACTAACGCAACACTGTGAGATGTTTTAGGAAATATTTTAGAGTTCCACTGTGCAATGACTACAATATTTTCTAAGAAATATGGCCAAGGAAAATGATCACAGGTATTAGAGGAAAGTTCAAATGCTAGCTCTATCCTTCACTTTGTGTGTGTTCCTGTTGAAACACCCATTTTTTCATCTATGGAGTAACACTGTACTTTTATAACATGTAGCACAACTGAATAGATTTTTTAAGAATTATTTATTTTTATTGGAAAGGCAGATTTACCGAGAGAAGGACAAACCAAAAGATCTCCCATCTGCCAGTTCACTCCCCACATGGCCACAATGGTCAGAGCCGAGCCAATCCAAAGCTAGAAGTCAGGAGCTTCTTTCAGGTTTCCCACAAGGGCACAGGGTCCCAAAGCACTGGGCCACCCTCCACTCCTTTTTCAGGCTGTAAGAAGGGAGTTGGATGGGAAGTGGAGCAGCCAGGACTGAAACTGGTGCCCTTATGAGATGCTGGCACTTGGAGGTGAAGGATTGGCCAGTTGAGCCATGCACTAGCCTCTAATAAGCCAGAATTTAAAATATATGTATATATAACTGGAGTGGTGAAATGGGACAACCTCTAGCATCTAGCTCATCATCAGATTGCCAAGGTTCATTCAGTCTAGGTTTCCATATACTGTAAAACAGAACACAACGGGATGCTTGAAATTAGCAAATTTTGATGCCCATCAGAATTTTTTAAATAAAGGAATTTTGTTTCTGTGGGGAAAAAACAGTAGATGAGTTATCACATACAATGGGCCAGATGTCACAGCATCCTCCAATTCTCCCTATTTCTCTCTCCCCCATCCCTGGATGTTCGTAACTGTTTTCTTGGAAAGATTAAGTCATCAAGCTTTCCAACCATGGGACACTAGAAGAGCTTTCTTGGTTCTAAATTTGTGTCCTTCTTGGAGACAGAAACCATCAACTACCCATTCCCTTGGATCTTGGATGCCATAACCTTCTTGGAGTATACAATTAAAAGTTTTCATCAAAAATCATAACTCAGCATAGTTCCCAAAATTTATCATCCTGAGTTAAATTCCAAAGATGTCACTTTAGAGAAAGGCAAGCAAAGGGTTCAACAATTCATGTCTGAGAGAATATATCTACTTCAGTTCCTCTTAGTTTAAAGAAACTAGTATTTGCAGGAAAATAAATCAGTTAGCTTTGTTTAACTTGGCATTGCCCAAGCATATTTGACTTTACCCTCATGGTAGTTACTTAGGAATCTCACCAGATACGTGAAGGGATTTCTGTTTAGTCACTTGATGCCCAGTATCAAGGGGACAACATTTGTGGAGTTGTTGGATAAACCACATGAGATTCTAAGACAGATGCAATGTCGAACATTTCACCAGTGACTTGCTTATTTGATGATTGAAGGTAATTTATCAAAAAAAAAAAGGAAAACAAGCAAAAACAAAGGAAATTTATATAGAAATATGATTGCTCTTAGCCGTTATATGTGCAACAGAACTCATCCCATCACAAGCAATAGGAATCCTACACAGAGACATAAGCAAATAAGGACAAGCAAATTAAACATCAGGCCTGATTGGATCCAGAAGTGTAAACTCCATTGCCAAGCCTTTGGCTTTTCCTCTTGGCTGTCTTCATTCTCAGTCATGATTTTTCTTCATGACCATCTCTGGCAGCTTCAAACAAATAGCCTACCAGCTGAGAAGAGAGGATGTCTGATCCCGAAGTTCCAGACTTGACTTGAACCAGTTTGGAAAATACATGCGTTCTACCAGAAAAATCCACTGAACTGTAGTAATGTTATGAGGAATTGGACAGGCAAGAAATAGTTTCCCAAAGAATATTTAAAGTGCTGTTAGCAGAAGAAAATGGACTAGATTTTGGATAAACAAAACAACATGGGTATCCACAGTATTCTTTAAAAGATATCAAACATGCTTATCACCACAGCACACAGCACACACGCATTAGTCTACTCACAGTCCAAAAACTGCTTGTGCCTAACGGTGCTCTCCTAAGTCCAGGGCCACCTGCACAGACTACAACAAAGAAGAACACAGATTTCTCCAGCCCACATGAAAGATAGCCATACCTCTTCTTCCATCTAGATGCTAGAATTGGCGCTTATCAAATGCTTATCAACTTTAACCCTAACATAAAATATTCTCTTTTCAAAAAGTTCTGATAATGGTGGGCCAGAGGAATTAAAATAATTCAATGGCAAGAAGAGCATTGACTTTGGAACACATCATTTGTTCTTCTGTTCATCCATCCACCATCAGAGGTGCCCAGAATTATCCTGAATGCTAGAGATGCATGAGTAAGCAAAATTTAGAAGTCCCTCCTCATATCTAGCTTACACTCCAGTTGAACTTGTATCCAACTCTGGCTGTAAATAGCTGAGTTTTTCTATATGAATTTGAATTGTTTTAAGATTTATTTATTTTTGTTGGAAAGACAAAATTCCAGAAAGAAGGAGAGACAAAAGATCTTTCTTCCTCTTGTTCCCTCCCCAAGTGGCTGCAACAGCCAGAGCTAAACTGATCTGATGTCAGGAGCAACCAGAATATGAACTGGTGCCCATATGGGATCCTGCACACGCAAAGCAAGGATTGAGCCACTGGAGTCACCATGTCGGGCCCTGAATTTGGATTTCTGTCATCTGAAAAAAGAAATGATAAGATCCAGTGTGATGGCTTAATGGCTGAATGCTCCACATGGGCTCCAGTTCATGTCCCAACTGCTCCTCTTCCCAGCCATCTCCCTGCTCGTGGCCTGGGAAAGCATTAGAGAATGGCCTAAAGTTTTGGGACTCTGCATCCATGTGGGAGAAGCTACTGGTACCTTGCTTTGGATCAGCTCAGCTTCAGCCACTGCAGCCACTTGAGGAGTAAACCAGTGGATGGAAGGTCTTTCTCTCTGTTTCCCCTTCTCTCTGTAAATCTGATCTGATGTGCCAATAAAAATAAATAAATCTTTTTAAAAAGAAATGATAACTGCTTTCTTATGGGTGTGCAGTAAGATGTATATAGAATAGTGAAAAATGCCAACAGCATACCATCAAGGACATAGCAAACACGCAATAAACAGAGGCTCTATTTTAGCTGTTCCTCCAATTTATACAAGTAGTTGAATATCCAGAAAAGAATTAAAGCAATACTTTTACAATGACAATGAGGGTCTGCAAAATCAGATATAAAGATCATTGAATTCTACAAGTAGACAGGAAAAAATTATCGTTGTGATATTTTTTACATGGTTAAGATGGTACAAATGATTTACAGGAATGAACCTGAGACAGAAGCAAAAAATTCATCAAGTCCATCAGCAGTTCTTTAGTCGGCTGACCTCTGCTCAGTCCTTTCACTCTGTTTTTCTGCTGTTTCCAAATAGCAAATAATATATTACTTTGCTTTTATTTTGAAGTTTACATCAAGAGTAAATAATTCAAGAACTTGGGTTTTAGGCAAAGAATACACCCTGTTCCACATAGCCCTGCCCATGTTTAATTCTCAATTCTGACTCCTGCCACCAGCTTGCTGCCAATGCAGACCCTGCCAGGCTGTGATAATGGCTCAAACGACAGTTCCTGGCCCCCACATGGAAGATGAATTTCCTGGCTCCCAGCTTCAGCCTAGCTTGACCTGCACCGTTGCAGGCTCTTCAGGAGTGAGCAGCAGATGCCATTCTGTGCATCTGTGTGTGTGCTTCCCCCCTCAGTTAGCTAATCATTGCAGAACTCTGGCTTTTTAATGATTTTGATTCCAAAGAGAGGGCTAGAGAAAGAGAAATAGGGAGAGGGAGACAGAGAAAGAAAAGATATTGTAAGAAAACTGTTTTAACTGTTTTAACTGTTTTGCACAGCCTCATAACCCCAGCAATAGAACAGTAATGGCTATTAAATACTACCCTAATCCTACAAGTGAACAGATTATTGAAAATTTCAAAGTGGCAGCTTTGATTTGAAGATTCACCTCATTGACTATCTAATTCGTTTGTAATGATATAATCATTGGTGAACAGTAAACGCAATTCAGAGGGTCAGAACTCTCCTATTAGTCATTAGCTTTTATAGCCAGAGTGCTGTTTTACCACTGAGCCTTGTATTTTACTATTTAAAAGAAGAAAGTGTCCCTATTCCCAAGGTGCTGATCATTAAAGTACTGCCACAAACGGCACACACAGTTATTATAATACAAATAGAGAGCTGTTGGTGACATGCGCAAAATAAAAATTTAAATCTGAATCACAGGAAAAAAAAAAACTTCCACAAATAAAACTCAGCTAGAGATAAATTAATTGCCTTATTATGTTCCACAAGGAAAACAAGTGTTAGATACCCTGCTGCATTGTTTGTGGTAAGCAATCAATATTTTACTGTCTAACCATATTTAACTTTACGTGTATATCTAAATCCCTTTCTACTAGGAATCCTAATACAATACTCTGTGCATAACTCATGGCCGTATTCAGGTGAATTAAAGATTCCCTGGAATAGAGCACACAAAGGAAGTCATATTTCACCTGCACCTGTTTCTCTTATTCATTACCTAATCCTTCAACCCGCTATTCTCTCCACAGTTCTTTATTAATTTAAACAAAATATGTTCAATCGGACTTTTCTTATAAGGCATAAATCTTTACATTTGCCCTATCAAAGACCATTAGTAAATACCAAAAATTGTATATAAGAGATGCTTGCTTCAAAACAAGTTTGTGAAATGTGAAATGATTAAACAGTCATTCTTGCTTGTACTAGCTTCCTCTGATGGGTCCATGCATGAATTCACCTGCCTGTAGCTCAGGGATTGATCCGTCTCCCAGGTTCTAAAGACAGATGGGACAGGATTGCGATGTTTGGGTTGGCCTAACCTGAATGGTTAACCTGAAAGCCTTTTAAATGTGTCTAAGAAACTGTTGAGTAGTATATTCAAGAGTTCTTTAAGCCATGGGAAATGTCTCCGCATCTACTGATCTTTCTTTTAAAATCTGTTACCAGTGACTCTATAGTTCAAACTCCAATCGAGAGACTGATGCCAAGGTAAGGATCCTAATGGAGACATCTTTGTTTCTGTAGATGTATTCTTGTGCATCCTAGGAAGAGGGGGCAGAGGAAATCTGCTTTTGATGTCAACTTGAAGTTCCTGGAGTTGGTTCGTTTTAATTTACGGCTTATCAGATTAAAAAGTAATGCTCGATTGACTTTACGCTGTATGACTATAAACTTAATAAATGTATCTCTCTGTCCATGCAACTGCTAAGTTCCTTCCTCAAATTTTCAAAATCGAATATTCTCTCCCAACACATCTCTCAGTCAGCTCTAAAAACTGCACAAATATTGGGCACTTCTGAGAGATGCCAGCAAAATCTCAGAGAAGATTAATGAATCAATATTCTTTGCCATTTTTGTCCAAACTGTGCTCAGACCCTTTCTGTACTTCATCCTGAGAGATATCAAAGAAATCCAAAGCCAAGTTCCCACCTAATGAAACTGAGTGCCCTTGAAACCGCAGTGTCAACAATGCATCCATCCAGTCCTATCAGCAGAAAACAAACGTACTGTTTGCTAGGTGGACAGGACAGCTCTGAGCAACACCACTGTATAACATTAGTGATAATATTTTATAACCCTCAGATGTGAAGACTGGCCCATTTATCAATGGAAAACCCTCTGTAGAATTTTTCCAAGGGTATATAAGATTTTCTAGTACTCTTCTCACCTGAACTCCACCCCCCATAACAAGTTAAATAATAATATTTTTATTGGAGGGCTTAGGGAGAAATGTACAAGTTTTGCCAGGGCAGGAAGTTATTGCTGGTTTTTTTTTCCTTTATACTAAAATACAAGTATAGATTATGCCTGAAAGCCCTCAGGGATAATCTGCCCTTAAACCTAACAAAGGCAATGCTCCAAATATCATGTAACTTAAAAGTAATTGGGATGATACTCTGCTGGCTCTGTCTTCAGACCAGAGAGGGTATACCTAAGAAGCCGTTGAACTTGAATGGACAATAAGATGCTGGACTCTATGTTTGGTATACGCTTGCAATGGGGGAATCTCAACTGAACTTGAGCTGTGGTTATGCAACTAGGTGGAGGAATCCACCATGGTGGGAGGGTTTGGGGAGGGGTGGGGAGAACCCAAGTATCTATGTAATTGTGTCACATAATACGATGTAATTACTGAAGTTAAATAATAAATAATTTAAAAAAAAGTAATTGTAAGAATAGCCATTGTCCAGCACAATGGCTAACACACTACTTGAGATGCCCCATCCCATATCAGCATGTGTGAATCCAAGGCCAAGCTACCTTCCTAATGATTTCAGCTTCCTGGTGTTGTGGACTCAGAAAGAATACAAGACAATAACTCAAAAACATGGATTCCCGTGTGGGAGCTCCTGGCTGCTGGCAGGTCAGAACTCGCTATGTGAGTTTTGTTTTTGTTTTAACTTGTTTATGTTACTTAAAAGTTACAGTTACAGAGAAAGAAAAGGGCACACAAACACACACAACACACACACATCTTCCATCCCCTGGCTTGTTACTAACAAAGCTCGGTGCGTTCTTCCCTTAGCTTAGAATGGAAATAAAAAGGCAGTCAGACAGAGGCAAAGTTTTATTCATGAAGTAACAAGTGGACGAGAAAAGAAGGAAGGGAAAGCACCTCCCAGGAGCAATCCAGGGTTCTCCTAGGAGCAGAGAGACATCAAGGTTTCGGGAGTTTCTTAGTTTTTTAAGGGTTCCCTGACCACCCCCTTGTCTGAAAAGGAACCTCTAGAAGACTTTCCCCACCGGTGGTCTCTAACCAACTGTGGAATGACTGGACAATTCCCATGTTAACCACTTAAATGCGTCATTTTCCTGGCCACCTAGTGAGGGACAAATGGGAGACTGACAAATGCAAAGTTTCCTGACAAACAGTGTACATGCAAATAAGGGGCAGTGAGATGGTGGCCCAGGGAGAATGACCTCACAAGCTTTGCTCCTGGACCTGACGCAATATTTTAGAGGGCTTGGACAGTCTCATGGTTCACTCCCCAAATGGCCACAATGGCCAGAGCTGGGCTGGTCCAAAGCTGGGAGAAGGGGATTCTTGCAACTTTCCCACATGGGTTCAGGAACCCAAGGCCTTAGGCCATGCTCTGTTGCTTTCTCAGGCCATAAGCAGGGAGCTGGATCAGGCAGTGGTACAGCTGGGACTCGAACCAGCACCCACGTGGGACGCCACGGCAGAGAATCAGCTTGCTGTGCCACTGAACCAGCCGCAGACCTGGCTGTTGTAAGCACTGAGAGAGTCAATCAGAAAATGGGTAAATTGCTTTTATCTGTTTCTGACTTTCAAATGAAGAATTTTTTTTAATGAAAGCACTGCATGAAGTTGAATTCTAAAATTTCAACCATCTGAAGCTCTTCACTGAGAAGTGACTCATCATCACTGTTATCTCATGCCTTTGGAAGTGATTTTTCAGGTTTTAGCTCTTATTTACAGTAAATATTTATTGGTTTGCAATCATTTCATCGATGAAGATCAAAGATAAGGGAAAGGCTATCTTAAATTGTGGGAGCTTCTGCTCGTTTTTTACCGAAAAGTCTTTCAGACTGACTGTATCCTGCAGACTTCTCATAAAAGCCACACTGACTTTTGCTATAGGCTTGCTAGGGCATAGGCAGGAGCAACCCTTAATCAGTCCTTGCTTTGACTTTCCTTGCTATTAATTTTGGTCTACTTGAATCCCACCTTATCAATAAGTGAGGTACAGAGAGTGTAAGATTATAATAAACAATCATAAAGTCCAGATGGTTTTTTAGCCTATTCAGGAGAGGGCACTGTGGCATAGTAGGTTATGTTGCCTTTTGGAACACGAACAGCCCATATCAGAGTGGCAGCTCAAGTCTCTGCTGTCCCTCTTCTAATCCAACTCCATGCTAATACACCTGGGAAAGCAACACAGACAGCCCAAGTACATGGGTTCCTGAACCCATGTGGGAGACTGGAATAGGGTTCCTGGCTCCTGACTTCAGCAATTCCAAGCTCTGGCTATTGTGGACATTTGGGAAATGAAATAGTAGATGGAAAATTTCCCTATCCTCATCCTCTGTCTCTCTCCCAGTGTTACTCTATTTTCAAATAAAAATAAACAAGTAATTTTTTAAAATTTAGATCCAGAGCCTGATGAGATAGTCTAACGGCTAAGGTCCTCACATTGCACGCACCAGGATCCCATATCAGTGTTGGTTCATATCCTGGCGGCCCTGCTTCCCATCCAACCCCCTGCTTGTGGCCTGGGAAAGCAGTGGAGGATGGTCCAAAGCCTTGGACCCTACACCTGTGTGGAAGACCAGGAAGAAGTTCCTGGCTCCTGGCTTTGGATCGGCTCAGCTCCGGCAGATGCAGTCACTGGGGAGTGAATCAGCAGACAGATCTTCCTCTGTTTCTCCTCTCTGAATATCTGACTTTCCAATAAAAATAAGTAAATCTTTAAAAAAAATTTAGATCCCGCTCACTTTAATCATTTTATGGGGTTCAATGAAAGAATGTCACAGAGCTGTGAAAATGTTGTCATTTGAAGTGACTTCTCTATTCAGATTCCCAAACAGGATCTGTTTTGGGGGGAAATCTCTTCAAGCTCTTGAAGCATTCTGTCATGCCTTCCTAGTAACTCACAGGTGCAGCCCTATGTCACAGGTTGTGGAAAAGCTACAATTATAAAGCAAGAATTGATTGTCTGGGACTGGCGCTGCGGTGAAGTAGGGTATGCTTCACCTGTAGCACCCCACATCTCACATGGATGCCAGTCTGAGTCCCCGCTGTTCTGCTTCTGATCCAGCTCCCTGTTTATATCCTGGGTAAACATCAAAGAACAGGTCAAGTCCTTGGGCCCCTGCACCAATGTGCAAGACCCAGAAGTGGTTCTTGGCTCCCATATTTAACTGGCCCAGCTCTAGCTGTTGTGGCCAAGTGAATCAGCAGATGGAAGACCTCTCTCTCTCTCTCTCTCTCTCTCTCTTCTTCTGTGTGTAACTCTACCTTTCAAGGAAAAGTGAAATAAATCCTTAAAAAGAAAAGCAGGGATTGTCATAAAAAGTAATGATCACAAATTTGATCCATTAAAAATAATTGCCATAACAAAGCTGAAAGAAATTATGAAGAAAAAATAAGAATAAATCTCTCAAAATGTGGAAGAAATAATCCATTGAGCAATTCCATTAATGAGATACAAAAAGAGTTTAAGATAAATGGGGCACCATAGCCTAGTGGCTAAATCCTCACCTTGCATGCTCCAGGATCCTATGTGGATGCCAATTTGTGTCCAAGCTGCTCCACTTCCATTCCAGCTCCCTGCTTTGGCTGAGAGGAAAGTAGAGGATGGCCTTAGGACCCTGCACCTGCGTAGGTGACCCAGAGGAGGTTCCTGGCTCTTGGGTACAAATCAGCTCAGCTCCAGTTGTTGTGTCCACTTGGGGAGTGAGCCAGAGGATGGAGGGTCTTTCTCTGTCTCTCCTTCTCTCTGTAAGTCTGACCTCACAATAAAAACAAAATAAATCTTTTTTTAATAAGAAGCTAAGTGGAAGGAAGTAACATCAGAGATAAAGATGCCATAAGAGCAAAGATAACCATAAAGAGAAAGTGCCTAAGAAGATGGCCATAAGAAGACCCATCTATAGTGACAATTTAATGAAGTTTGTGATAGCTAAACATAGTATGAAGAGCCAAAATTCAGGCACCAAAAAAAATTGAAGTTTACCTGCAAAGCAAGACGATTCATGGTGGCATCAGATTTCTTGTCAGTAATCCTAGCTGCCTGCTAGGAGATGAAATAATCCTTTAAAATTAATAGTAGAAATGATTTTGAACCTAGAATTCTACTTCATGACAAAATAATAGCAAATAAAAGGAAAGGAGATACATTTGTAGACAAAAAGCCTCTCTATTAATTCCTTATTAAAAGTAACTGGAGGCTATAAACAGAAACTCAAGAAACAAGATATGGAATCTTATAAAGAATTATTTCTCAGCCAGGAATTTCATTCAGAGCACACACATCCCAAGAGGAGAGTTTTGCAGCACAACTGGAAATCATCATTCCAAAATAGAACAAGCAGCCAAGTGGGTCCAAGACACCTCCAAGAAGAAAGTGTATTTAATTGTTTTGCGTTATCCTAAAATAAAGACACAAACCAAATTTAGCAGTTAAGTTTATTGTTCTTTAAAATATTTATCCATTTGGGCCCGGCGGCGTGGCCTAGCGGCTAAAGTCCTCGCCTTGAAAGCCCCGGGATCCCATATGGGCGCCGGTTCTAATCCCGGCGGCTCCACTTCCCATCCAGCTCCCTACTTGTGGCCTGGGAAAGCAGTCGAGGACGGCCCAATGCATTGGGACCCTGCACCCGCGTGGGAGACCCGGAAGAGGTTCCAGGTTCCTGGCATCGGATCGGCGTGCACCGGCCCGTTGCGGCTCACTTGGGGAGTGAATCATCGGACGGAAGATCTTCCTCTCTGTCTCTCCTCTGTGTATATCTGGCTGTAATAAAATGAATAAATCTTTAAAAAAAATATTTATCCATTTATTTGAAAGTCAGAGTTTCAGAGAAGGAGAGACAAAGATCTTTCTACTATTCCCCAACTGGGCTCAATGACCACAGCAGGGCCAAACTGAAGCCAGGAGCCAGGAACTTCATCTGGGTCTCCCATGCGGGTGGCAGGGCCCAACACTTGGATTGCCTTCCATACTTATCCCAATCTATTAACAGAAAGCTAGATCAGAAGCGGAGCACCTGGGACATGACCTGGCATCACTGGCAACGACTTCAACCGCTATGCTACAACACCAGCCCCAGCAGCTAAATTTAAACATGTTTTTCTTTTTTCTTGGTAGGTAGGATGAAAGAAACTCCAAGAAAAATTAGCTGTATGAGAGTAAAAAAAATAATTCAAATATGAAATAATTGAAATATAGCATGATTTTGGGCAGGTGAGCTGAGTGCTGACATTAAGGTGGAGGGAGATAGATAACTGATGCTCTAGGGACCCCACCCTGAAGGCTGATTTTCCCATCTCTCAGCTGCTGGTAACCAGCAGGTACTCGAGGCTGGCGTTTTTGTCCTTGGCCCTCTCCATCTTGGACAGCTAGCTCTCTGGCCCATGCTTTATTCCTTATAGGATTGTCCGAGGCCTTAGTTACGGCCACTTCCCGTGGCAGCTTCTCCCTCTATCCTTCCAGCCTTCCTCTTCCTCACTTATTTTTTTTTAAATCTCTCCTTCCCCACATCCTTATGTTTCCTTTCTTACTTCCTTGTGAATGAATCTCCCAGGATCACTCCCCATACAGTTTCTCCAGAGTCTCTTTCCAAGGGTTGCAATCCAATACAAAGGTATAAATCACAAAGGTGAAAGGGGCCTGGAGCATTTGAAAAACTGTACGTAGTCCTCTCTCTGTGGTTCAGGTAGAGAACTGGACACAGGGGTCATGTAGAGAAATGCAGGGAGAGGAAATTAACAAACATGGGTGGAGGCCAGTGAGTGATGAGATCTGTACAGCACACTGTAGAATCCACATACAGACTAAGCTGCATGATCTCTTCAAACCTCAGTGTCCTCACCTGTAAAATAAAAAATTACCCTCGGCTCTGAGGAAAAAAAGTGACATATGGTGTCTATAAAAATGCCTTGTTACAGAATTCAAATCTAAATCATGATTGTTGTTAATAGACTTCAACCAATGTCACCAGGGAATGGCTGCAGGCCTGACAAATAAAGCAACTGCAAGTGTGTCTACAACAAAACTGAAATAACTCCATTCTATGGGAGCAGGAAATCAGATATGCAGGCCAGTCTAACAGCAGTGGTTACTGGGGGAGGAGGGGACAGTTCTGTCATTTTGGAGGGGACATTCGACCTAGCAGTAAGAAAACCTCCCTGGGAGCATAACGTTTCACATAGGAGAGGTGGGGTTCAAGTCCCAGCTCCACTTCTAGTTCCAGCTTCCTGCTGATGTGCACCCTGGGAGGCAGGAGGTGATGGCTCAAGTGTTTAGTTCCTTGACATCCACCATGGAGACTCAGCCCAAACTCCTGGCCCCTGGTCCGCTTCTGCTGTTGTTGCCACTTGGAGATTAAATCAACGAATGGGAACCCTCTCTCACCCTCACTCTCCCTCTTCTCGGACAAATAAATACATTTTAAAGTTCTCATCTGGATTTGTCCACCCTCCCCTCACTTTCTTCCACCTTCAGACCTCAGGAACTTCTTTGGGGGAATGGAGGAAGAATCAGGAGGAAACCTGACTGAACAAGAAGCAATGTTGCAGCAGAGCTTTTTTATTTTTTTTTTTAAGATTTTATTGTTATTGGAAAGCCGGATATACAGAGAGGAGGAGAAACAGAGAGGAAGATCTTCCATCCGATGTTTCACTCCCCAGGTGAGCCGCAACGGGCCGGTACGCGCCAATCCAATGCTGGGACCAGGAACCTCTTCCAGGTCTCCCACACGGGTGCAGGGTCCCAAAGCTTTGGGCCGTCCTCAACTGCTTTCCCAGGCCACAAGCAGGGAGGTGGATGGGAAGTGGAGCTGCCGGGATTAGAACCGGTGCCATATGGGATCCCGGGGCTTTCAAGGCGAGGACTTTAGCCACTAGGCCACGCCGCCGGGCCCGCAGCAGAGCTTTTTAAAGCGGCCGGCACAAACAGCCCTACTTCACGGTGTGGCTCGAAATTGGAACAATGTGCTGTCCACTTCTGTCAGGGTTGTGCTGTGGCTGTGTGACCATGAGGACTCCAGAAAGTGTGCTAGACAGGGACCACGTAAGCTTTCATGCAGCAGCACTTCAACAGTGGAGGGCAGTTCAGCCATGGACCCCTGGAACCAGAGAGGTATGGAAGCAGTAGGGGAAGCCAGAGCAGCAGGGTAGGGGGCTCAGAAATGATCAGTTCAAGCCCCTTTCCCAGGAGCAGAGAGGTCTTACAATGCAGGATGACGGGAAAACCAGAGAAAAGTGTATTGCAGCTATTAACATCTCATTTCAAACAGGATTTACACAGCCTGGGGAGCCTTATAATAGTTACTATTATTATTTACCAGATAATAGCAATCTTTATAAGAAAGATGTCATTCATCTTATATCTTTCATAGCCTAGTCTAGTCCTTTGTGAATTGGTGCTGAATAAATATTGACTGACTAAATGGATAAATAAAATACATGCTTACTTCATTAAGTTTCCCTGAAACTAGAATACAAAAGGCATTATCAGAAAGGCTCAACAACAGTGCATGAGGCTCACTAATGAAGTATAACTCATGAATGAAATGAAAGTCCAAAGATTCTGGAATGTTCCAGAAGCATTCAAACTTCCATGGGTATTATCTGTAAATATAATAAGAACTCCCCTGGAATTAATAATATGTTCCATCTGCAACATCTCCTTGGGGTGGCAAATGTCATATGCTACTACCCCCTGGGTAAGCAGCATGCCCTCCCCCTATGCCTGTCTGTCTAAAACTCTAAAGAGTGCTATTTGTCATCAAGTGTGTCTTTCCACAGGCATAAACTGGGCATGCACATTTGCTAATCATTCAGAGTGTGCCCTGAGCCGCACTAAAACCTGGATCCCTAACTTCTGCTCAGCTGTAGCAACTTAGATATGGCATCTCCTTCCTGCTAACGTTGCTGGTTCCCATGAGCTTTGGCCTCTATCATTAAAGATAAAAAATACAACCAGCAAAAAAATCTTACAGTTAATCATATTCTCTCCAGAGTCAGAGGACACATCATATTATTTCTCTTCATAATTAAAATCTTCATCTGTTCAAGAAGAACTTCTACCAATCACATCTTTATCCCTTCCGGCACAACCCCAGGGCTCATTCAGGTTCGAGTCCACTTGAGTTGAAAAATGAAAAATTAAAATATAATTTGGAAGATTTTTTTAAAGGGTGAAGGAATTTTTTTCCAAATAATTACAGAAACAAAATGTTTTTACAAGAAAAATTTTTACATTATTTCTTCCACTGAGAAAACTCCTATTTATTCCCTCTTTAAAATGCCTAGGCAAGACTATCCTGATTTTATCTAATAAATAACAGCACAACTCATTTTTCTTAGCATATTTTTTTCCCCCACTGTTTCCTTAAGTATGGATCAGTATCAGCATCCTCAGCTATAACATGATCTATTCTCTGGCCTCCTTTAAGCTGTTTATCATTTGCTTCTCTATTTCAGCTGGAATTAATCTTCTAAAAACAGATTATGCTCTGAGATGTTTTACAGCTAAAAGCTCCATCAAGACTTTTGCACAACTTGTTAATGGAACAGAAAGCAGCCAGGTAGCCACAATCCAGGTGCCGTAATAAATGCTTACCCCTGCATTTGTTGAAGCCATCAGGGTTGTACTGCAGACATCTAGGAAGCCTTTTTGATTCATAAATCATTGGAATATTGCAGGGCCTTTTGCATAAGCCAGAGAGATTCTTAGAGTGTTTAGCATCAATAACAATGAAAACTGGCCTGACATCTTAAGCAATCTTCAGCATCTCATGGGGAGTTGCAGCTTTGCTTTCATTGGAGGGCTACTGCAGTAACGAATTTCCTTCATCTCTCTCCAGCGCACAGACGCACACCACCACTACCACCACCATCACCACCACCGCTACTACCACTACCACTACCACTACTACCACCACTACCACCACCACTACCACCACCACCACCACCACCACTACCACTACTACCACCACTACCACCACCACTACCACCACCACCACCACCACCGTCACCACCACCACCACTACCACTACTACCACCACTACCACTACCACTACCACCACCACCACCGTCACCACCACCACCACTACCACTACCACCACCACCACTACTACCACCACTACTACCAGCACTACCACCACCACTACCACCACCACCACCACCGTCACCACCACCACCACTACCACCACCACCACCACCACTACCACCACCACCACCCCCACCACCACTACTACCACCACTACCAGCACCATCACTACCATCACCACCACCAACTGGACAGCTTCCTGGTTTCAGGGATAATTCCCTGCCTTTTTCTCTGACAAAGATACTATAATTAGACTTACTGCATAATGGAAATTTTAAGTTTCAATCTACTTATATCCAATAGATTTAAAACCTATTAGTTGAACATATGATGCATTATGGGGTGAATTCAATTCAGAATATTTTACAATGGAAGATCCTGCCCAGTGAGAGCTTTTATTGGCAAAACAGGTAAGTTCCTATTAAAAGAAATGAATTGGACCTTCATAAGATTCATTTCTCTTCTTCCAGTTGCTCAAGCAAAAAACTTTGGGAATCACCATTGAGTCCTCTCTGTAACTTTTAGTAAATCCCAACAGGTCTAATCTAATAACTGGCAGACCTCATGACCTCAGTCGCTTTTGGATCAGTCACTGCCTGATCAAAACTCCCCATGCTGGTCTCCAAGATTTCTCTTCTATTGCTCGATGGTCTACTCATTATCAAAAGCCAGAGTGACAACACAAGTCACACTATACCAGGCCTCTGCTTCAAGCTCATGCCGGCTTCTGTCTCATTAAGGGTCAAAATCAAAGACCTGGCCATTCATGGCCTTTCCTGACCTCATCCTTTCCAACCTTGTAGCTTGCCATCCTCTCCCTCACTTATTCCAATCTAGATGTTCTGATTCCTTCTAACTCCTCAAACTCTGTGCTCCCACCTCCTGTTCTCGCCTTGAGCTATTTGCACTTGATATACCTCCTGCCTAGAATAAATTTCTGCAAGATCTCCATGTGGTTGGCTCCCTCACTTTCTTCAGAACTCTTCTCAGATAGCACTGCATCAGAAGGTCCTGACCACCGAATCTTAGACTTCTCACATTCTGGATTCCACGCCTGTGCCTCCTCAGACTCATTCTGTCCCACCTGTCTCCTTCCATCGGTCGTTGTTTTGCCCTAGTTCCAAAATGCAAAAGCTCTAGTAAATGCAATTAGAGCCCCAAGATTGGTGTGACCAAAGCCTTGGCGGTCGCTGTCATCTGCTCTTCCCTTACCTCTCCTAGCTACCTGGCCGTCCCTGTGGAGAATGGTGCAGCCCTCTAGAGCTTCTGAGTTCAAGACATTTGTCCTCCTGAGTTTCCTGCTTTGCATTCCTTTTCCCCTCGCGTTTACAGTCCTGGATTGCATACTTCAAAAATATTAGGATGCAAACTATGTCTCAAGCTCTGTGTTCCAGGTCACCTAGCTAAGATAAACACACACCCAAACACACACATATCCTGCAAGTCTTCCACGCTACTTTACTTCTCATCTTGGTTCATCACCTCTGTCTTTGTCTATCATATAGCCCCCCTCTAGACTACAGACTCTGTGAGAGCTTCTTTTATTCATTGGAGTGTTGTTGGTGCTTAGCATATAGGAGACATTTAATAAGTGTCTTTTTCAATTTTTCCATTCTCCTCACTCTTCTTAACTCCACCAAACTTCATTATCTCTTAACTCCAAGTTTAAAACCTCCCAAATTCCCCTTCCTGTAATTAGTTTATCTGTTAACATTACTATTTCCTTCTAGAGTAGCCACTGCTTTCAGTCCTTCTAAGGAGGACACACATACAGTGAGAGGACGCTTGATGTCTTTTACCCATTCTCACAGAACAGAATGGTATCTTAAGACAGATTCGGTACGTCATTAGCCCTTAATTCCACCATCAACCTCCTCACGGATCAAAACAAGGGTGTTCCTCCTGATTGTGGAGCACATGCGGCAGGACAGGCATTCAGTCCTCATAAGTCTGAAAAATGCAAAAAATATCCCGAAGCTTACACACATCGAGACATCTGAGACCTACTTGCTCTCTGCAGAGCTGTTTGCCTGAATGAAATTGACTGAATCAATAGAAATTAATCAAAGAGTAAGAGAAGTCAGGAGCACAACAAGCTACTGCCTTCCTCACACCTCTCACCTTACAACACGGCCTATACCATTGCTTTATAACTTTGGAGATATCCTAGAATTGCTTCATAAACATATGTGCTGGCTCTTTCTCTAACATACAGCACCTTGAGATCAGACAGGGCTTTTCTTTTTTGGAGGGCCTGCAAAACTGTGTTTGTTTTAACTTGATTCCAGTCTCTAATATCTTTTCCCTCCAACACATCTGTACTGCCAAATCAAACCACCACTCCCAGAGCAATGGTCTTCAAAGCAGGGCGCACCTTCCAAGAAAACTTGGAAAAGCAGAAAACATTACACACACACCCGCGCGCACACACACACACACATACATGCATATGCACACATATAAACACACGCATGCACACATATACATACACACACACACACACACATAGTTGCATACAGTTACCTAATAAATAGAAGCAGAGGGTTGTTTAGTCTAGCAGTTAAGATACTGAATAAGATGCCCATGTCCCACCCTGGAGCATCTGGGGTTGACACCTGACCTGCTCCTAATTCCAGCACTCTGCAAGTGCAGACTCAGGGAGCCAGTGCTGATGGTTCAAGCACTGGATTTCAGTCATCCATGCGGGAAACTTGGAATCTGTTTGTGTTCTTGGCTTCCAATTAGGAGCCATTATAAGCATTTGGGTAGTGAGCTAATGCGTGGGAAATCTCTCTCTCTCTCTCTCTCTCTCTCTCTCTCTCACCTTCTCAAATAAATAACTTAATTAAGAAATGGCATACACTTAATTAAATTTAATATATAAACACATACTGGTTTCTTCACTTTGTCTACATTTGAGAATGTCAGTGGTAAATAAGATTTACAAGGCATCAGAGATGAGCAGCCCTCCAGCCCTCCCTCCACCCCTGTCCTACCATCCACACCTCCTTTGCTATTTCAGACAAACACAGTTTAACAGAACCATGTAAAAGTGAAATTACAAACTATATAACTGAGTCTTAACAAAACAGCTGCTGGAAAATTGGACATCTAGTTTAAAGATCTCTACAGACAAATCATGAATGCAGAGAATAGCAATTTTGCAAGCTCTAACAAGAAAATGTTAGAGTAACATTTCCATCTCTAGTATTCTCAACATATTTTGAGATAAAATCAGTGACAAGAAATTGGCTAAAGAAAGAATTTTAAATCATTCAGAAGATCATTTAAAATATGGATTTGCATATATTTTCATTAACAATTATTTCATCCTACATATATTTGGTGTTGTGACATTTCAGCTAATGATCATGCTATGCCTGTGTAGAACCATGCTTTGAAAAACTAGCAATGAAAACACGAAAGCAATCACGATTAACAAGATTTTTTTAAATAAGCATTTAAACTAGAGATCCGTTTTTGCCATTTTTCAGCTATTTAAATTGGGCAATATTCAGTCCATTACTGTAAGCATTCAAAGTTTTTTTTTCAGCAGTAAGAAACAAAAGACTAGCATGATCATAGAAATCCTGAGTCTTTGCTTTGATGTAATGCAGAAATGATGCATGCAGAACAATATGATACACCCCCAAATGCACACCCTTGTCAGCAAATACAAGACCTTTTTTTTAACTAGTTGAAAATTCTCCAAGGACTTTCAGTAGGATTTGAATTTATTTCCATAAGATGCACAGAAAAGACTTCTGAATTTCTGAAAAAAAATTCAAGAATCAAGACAGACTACACAGTATTACACTTTGTTATATGACTTGCATGAAAATGCCAATATTTCCCCTTCTTTAACCTAGTTTCAGTAGATGACTTTTGCAATGTTGTATATCCATGATAAAATACCTGAAGAATTTCACTTTTTTAAACCACTGAAGATAAAATATGTAGAAAAGATATAGTCTCAATAGTCAATAACTTCTTAAATGGTAACTACTATAAGTAACATAATAATTCCTTTGACCAATATTTTTAAAACATTTTGGTTAAGAGTCTGTAGACCAATCACATGTGGCATTAATTCATCCTAATACATAAGTGAAGTTTCACAGCTAAAAAGTGGGAGCTTGAATGCACAAAATACTACAGGATGCAGTTAAGCTTTATTTGTTCTGTTTTAAAATGTGGATCGATTCTTTAGGATAGATATTGGGCTAGCCATAGACATATTTCTGACAACACAGAGATTAGCTGATTAGGAAGGTTCTCAAAAGAGCTAAAATCATGTATTTACGAAAAGTCTTCCAAATGTGTTGTCCTTGATGGCAAGTAGACTACCGTGGCATGCTACATCTCAAACATTTTTTAACTAAAAGATCAATAAACACAATCCTTCCCTTCGAAGTAAAAGTAATGTCTTCATGGTGAATAGAAAGAAAATTGTTTTTCTAAGGAAAAAAAAAGTCCTCATGTGACTGACAGAGCATTTTGGAAAGACACGTTGAAACATGTTCATTGCTGTGGGATTTGGGGGCCAAACAAGATGATGATGCGTTTATCTTTTTAAAATTATTATTTAATCTCACATCACATATTCTAAAATTTTGGATTTTTTTAAACTTTCTGTTTATTTGAAATTCAAAGTGACTAGAAAAGAGAGAGAGAGATCGTCCTTTGCTGATTCGCTCCTCCAACGGCCAGTGGTTAGGGCTGGCCAGGCCAAAGACAGGAGCCAGGAAGTCAGAGGTTCCATGTGGCTGTCAGCCTCCGATGCTTTCCCAGGAGCACTGTCAGGAATCTAGATCGTTAGTGCAGCCGCCAGGTCCCAGACCAGAACTCCCAGATGGGATACCAGTGTTACAAGTACTGGCTTAACCAGCTGTGCCACAGGCCATCCCTTTTTAACTGATTCAGAATTCTTCCAAAGCATTTCAGTGAGGCTTGATCCTATTCAATAGCAAATAGCAAAATACAAACACTGACTTTAGAGAAGATGGAATTCCAGAAAAATTTCAACACAAAACTCTCCATAATTGGTGAATAGTATTTATTTATTTATTTATTATTGGAAAGTCAGATATATAGAGAGAAAGAAAGAGAAGAAGAGCTTCCGCCTGTTAATTTACTCCTCAAGTTGCCACAATGGCCGGAGCTGAACCAATCTGATGCCAGGAGCCCAGAGCTTCTTCCGTGTCTTCTACATGGGTGCAGGGTCCTAAGGCTTTGTGGGCCAGCCCCAACTGCTCTTCCAGGCCACAAGCAAGGAGCTGGATGGGAAGCGGGGCTGCCAGAACACGAATCAGCGACCATATGGGATCCCAGCACAAGCAAGGCGAAGACTTTAGCTATTAGGCTACCACGCCAGGCCCAGTGAACAGGATTTAGTTAAAACAGCCAATGTTGTTTTACAGACAAGGGGTCAAGGCTGTGGTATAGCAAAATAAGTTGCTGCCTGCAACACCTCATCCATTAGGGCCTGGTTCAAATTCCAGCTGCTTCAGTTCCAGTCCAGCTTCTTGCTAACATGCTTCAAGGGCAATAATTTCACCCATTTGGCAAACCCAGAAGAGGCTCCTGGCTTTAGCCTGGCCCAGCACTGGCCATTGCAGCCATTTAAAAAGTGAACCAGAAGATCGAAAATCTCTCTCCCTCTCAGTCTGTACCTCTGCCCTTCAACTAAACAAAGACTTAAAAGATAATAATTTTAAAAACAGCAAAAAAATGTTTCATTTAGATTTGTCATGGTGACATACTTTACAATTATAAGAAAAATCACAACAAAAAACTTAAAAATTGAACTATAAAATATGTATTTAAATGGTTAAATAGTAATGCCTACTCACATATAATAATAATGTTGGGGGCAACACAGTGACAGAAAAGGCTAATCATCTGCCTGTGGAACCAGAATCCCACATGCAAAGTGGTTCTAGTCCCAGCTGCTCCACTTCCAATTCAGCTCTCTGCTGATGGCCTGGGAAAGCAGCAGAAAATGGCACAAAGCTTTGGGATCCTGTACCCACAGGAGAGATCTCAAAGAACCTCCAGGCTTCTGGCTTCTACCTGGCTCAGTCCCAGCTTGCAGCCCTTTGGGGTATGAACCAGCAGCTGGAAGGTCTCTCTCTCTCTGTGTCTCTCCATCTCTTTCTCTCTAACTCTTTCAAGTCAAATAAAATGAATCTTTAATAACAATAATTTAATGAAAATAAAAATATTTTGTGCTATTAATAATTACAACAAGAATAAAACCATGATTGTTGATTTAATCATTAGCTCAGGCTTCCAGGATTATGCTTAGTATAGGTTCTATGATAGGCATAACAATTATCACTGTAGTGGTTTATCTATAATGTACAAATAAGCAACAATGAACATAGGGTGAACGTCTTTTTATTTATTTCTTTTCTAGTTTTTGTTTTGTTTTTTTGCTAATGGGGACATATGAACAGAAACTTCTGGGAAGCGATGTGCCCTTAGCTGGTATGATTCCCAAAGCATTCTGTGAACGCACAATATGCATGTAACATGTCAGCTGGCAGATCCACCTGGGGCTCCACTCCAGAAAGACTGAATCAGAATCTGAGAGGAACACAGATGTACGGGTTTGTAAGATATCTGGAAGTGACACTCCGAAGCCAATCAAGTTTGAAACATATTTTCCTTAGGACAAATCTGATCGAGAAATCTCTCTTTCAAAGTCTGCCGGTTGCTTATTGCAATTAGGCCAAAAACTGTCTCACCACATCATTCCAAGCACAACCAAGCCTCCCCTGCCAGCCAGTTGCCATGACTCCCCATCAAGCTAGATGCTTCAGGTGTTCCTGCTTGTGTTCTTCCCTCTTTGTTCATGCACTTTCTTTGGCCTGTCATTCCTCTCCTGCCCGATTGCATGAGATTAGCCAGCATCCATTTCATCTCCACTGCCTTCTTCAGAAATTACCTATTCTCAAAGGATTTGCCAGAACTTAGAAGAAAAGAAAAGGAAAAAAAAAAACCAAGAAATCCAAGAGAACTATCTATTCTTGCTGTACTTCATTTTTCAAAAAAAAAAATCAATAACCAGAGTATTTTGTTTGTTCCTTTCTCCATGACATTTAGCACTGGCTAAGTTACATTGTGCAGGATGACCATTTCGGTATTCGAATAATTCCTTCTATAGACTACAGGCTCCTGACGAAGAGACTTCCTTCATCTTTTAACTTCTGGTTTAGTATAGGTCCAAAGGCCCTAATAATTAGCTACAGAACTAAAATAAAATCCGCAAGACAGCTTTGCCCACACTGCCAGCTTTTTTTGTCACTCTACTGGAGATATGACCTTACCAATAAAAATCTGAATTTCCAGTGGACTTTCCATATGCCTGGGTCACTCAACCTTCTCTTTCCTTCACTTGGCATGTCTGAATTGGAGACTCTCCTCCTCACTTAGCTATGGTTGGGAGTTCAACACCAGGAAGCAAATGATTATTTTTAGTGTCCACTATATTCTGTGACTTATCCATGCTAGATGCCACACAATGCTTTAAATGATTATGTCACTCAGTGTTGACAAAAATTCTATTTGATGGGTGTGATACCAATTTCACTTGATCAGATAAGGAACCAGCTGCACAGAAAGGGCTAATCAAGTAGCCAAGTTAGGCCTGGACTCCAGGCTGACTGGCTACAGAACTCGCATGATTAACCTCTGGGTTACTCTGCCAACAACAGAAGACAACACTACTCCAAGACCATCCTTGTACTAAACCCAAGTCACCATCCTTCATAGCCACCTGAAAAACATGTGCATTAGAGTCAATCTTGATGGCAATATAGAAACTACAATGTATTTTGTAAGTTCCATTTAAATCTAGATCAAAGAAATCCAAATTACTCTTCCTTTGGGTCATAATCTGATATTCCAAAGCTTAAATACTTACAAGGAAGCTTTATCGAATTTAACATGACTAGCTCAAATACAAACATAGAGTTAATACCACTACTTTTACTCTAAAGTAATCAGTACAAAGAGGTTCCTTTCTTCCCACAGTAAAGCATGTCATAGAACTTGAACTGGTAAGCAATCACTATCTTTTCTTTTCAAGAAAAAAAAAGCCTTTGAAATATGTACCATAACCTCTGAAAAATACAATTATCCTCCCCAAGAAATTAGGCATTTTTTCCCTGACAAAAACGATGGGCAATTGATCTATAGTTCTTTTCTTTCTCAAAAAATTATTGTATATTGTGCAATGATCATTATAATTAAAAATTAAGATGGCTTGCAATAATTCCACCATTATTTGATTCAAAATCTTTATAAAATATTGGCATTTTCCAACATTTATTTTTCCTGTCTGTGTTCCATTTAAGGCCAAATTTTCAAACCCAGCTGCCAAATTACACATATAATTACTGCATTTGCGTACAAAAATGTGATAATTGCTTACACAATTTCAGAGGCCAGCTTGAGGCTCCTTTCCAAATTTGTTTTACATGTACAGTGCGGTGTATATAGTTTTATATGAAAACGGGAGAAGAAGAATTCATGGTTCATCTGGGTGACGTGTGAAAAAGGGTACAAAATAAAGCCTTTCTATAAATGTGTGGGCCTATCTTCTCATTTCTCCCAACAGACCCTTATAAAACTCCTATAGAGCTGCTCAGACTTCACTTGTTGTTGGAGTAATGGCAAAGGAAGGGAATGATGTCTGTTATCTTGCCTTAAACAGTACAGGTGATCATGTTATGATGCCTTGCATGTTGCCAGAGGCATTCCTCTATCTATTGACCATTTCCATCAACCTTGGTAAGAGAAGATACAGCAAACTGAAAGTCACAATTGCAGAATGAGCCACAATACCCACCTCAATAAGCAGAATGATTGAGCCCTGGTGGCTGAAAATCTCCCTTTCCAACTCGGCCTGGTAAGTATCTCCAGTAGGAGATACTCACGATGGCCATTCCAAATAGAAGTTTTGGTTTGAAAGATAAAGAAACAAGGTGTAGCTAGGCACACATTTGGTGAAACAGTCTCATTGTTGGTTTCTATGCAATTAAAGTAGAATTGAGACCACTTCCACATAAACTGATACTCAAAAATAACTACTTTCCAAACTCAAGCACTATGATTCTGATCTCTGACCAGGGCCAGCCAGGCCCTGATTATGGAACTGACTAGACACAAATTAGGCTAGAAGTCTATAAAATATTCAAGGAAGCTATTTTGCCAAAGAAATCCTCGGTAACAACATCTTCCCCATGCAAATCTCAAGCAATCCTAACATTTCCTAATACTCAACACATGCGGAGCAATGTATTAAAGCCTTTGCCATGCACTTATTTTCTCCTTACATGCTTACTACTTTTAATAGGTTATCATCGTTATCTCCATTTTACCACAGAAGAAAATGAAACACAAGGAATTTAAGAAATTTTCAAAATGTTAGGTAATTAAGAAGTGGCAGAGCTGATATTACAACTACATACTGCCTCTCAGAAGCAGACAAAGAAAATAATGGGCAAGGAGTGACTTTCCAAAGAGAAGATTCTGGGTAGCCAACACAACCTCCCAAAGCATTCCCTACTAGAATACAGTCCTCACCACATACTACCCTGAATTAATGGCCATGAGCATTGTTTCCCAGTCTTCTCTGTTCCAAATGGAAACTTTAATTACATTTCATGTGTTTCCTTATCACTTACATCACTTGTGTTATGAAGAAACAACACATAATAGAAATTAGACACAAGAAAGAGGGTACTACATCATTTCAGGAATCAAAACTTGGAGCTAACACTCTAAATCCCTGTATTGTCTCTTGCAGTGCAATACAGCTGTTTCTCAGAATGTGGATGGAAAAGAGAATTTATATGATGCTGGACCACCAAAGGATAGTCACTAGTAACTTCCCTAATTTACACTTCCTCCTCTCTAGAGACATCTACCTCATTCAGGTATGGTTCATGGACTTGAAGAACCAAAAATTTCACCCCAGATCCAGAAATGAGAACTCTGATTAGTATGCCAGTCAAAATAATCCCACTCCATCCTTACACCAAACTCTATGTGACAAACAAGGACCAGTAATCCAACTCCAAACTAATCAACACATAGTACCTATTCACCATCATTGGTTCTGTGTAGTTCAAATAAAGGAAAAAACAAGGCTTTTGTTGACTAATAGATAGACACCTTGTCTTCTAGTTGGGCATGAAAAGAGAAACACATCCCTTGATGAACGTTGGCAACCACTGTGCAACCACAAAAAAGTAGTCTTGGAGTAAGCCTGGAACTGAATAATAGAGTGAAAGATAAATGATAAAAACACTAAAAGCAGGTCCTTGCAGATATCACTGAACTGGATCAACCTATAGTGAGAATCACTCAACCTGTGGACTTCCAGCTTTAGGAATTAGAAAGTCTCTTTTTCTACAATTACATTGGTCTGAGTTTTTGCCTTCTGTTAGTTAGTGTATCTTCTGAGGATATTTCATTATTGTGCCAGGAAATGCTAGCCTGAATGAGCTCTGATTCCTACATAAGCTCCTGGGGAGTTCAGGCTAATACAAGGACTACACATCCCTTTTCACCATTGGTGCTTTTAGGGGTTATGAGATTGAACCTTAACTAGTTTAGGAGATTCTGGGGCAATGTGATCTGACAAAAAATAAAAATAATTTCATGGAATTCAATTCCCAGCTTTTCACTTACTAGTCAGGTAGAGATTTTTCTTGGCCAGCCCTCTATTGGATCTTTATGTGCTAAATCTGAACTCATACAGATGCTAGTAAGTCTCTTCTGACACAGAAATATGAAACATACCCACCAGGGTCCATCCCGAAAGTAGAAATGGCACTGGTTACTTAAACAGAGAAATTTTACTATAAAGACTAGTTAATTAGGAAAATCCAAGGGAAAGGGGGAATTATAAAATATCATGGAGAAAACAGCTACTGCCCCTAGTGCTGGAGGAATAAAGAGATGAGCTTAAAATCTAATGTAATCACCAAATTTAACTTAATTTAGCAAATTTACTAAAATTGAATCTGTAAAATATGCTCATTCTAACCACAGAATCTAAGGAAAGGCAATCACTGTGTAGCTGCTAATGATGTTCTTCAGTTCAGGAGAAAGTTCCAGCAGCTGAAAGCTGATTTCGAAGGAGAAGGATCCAGTAATCTGGTGCTGGTGTCTCCAAAGAGGGAGTATTGAAGGTTCTAGAACTGCTGCAGAAACTGCAAGCTGGATTCAGCTTCTACTATGAGCAGAGACTTCTCTATGCAGAGTGAGGTGGCACCCCAAGGGTGACACTCCTGAGAGCAGACAGCAAAGCTCGAATGTGTTATAGCTTGAGCAAAATGTGACTCACCGAACTCACACAGACATTTAATCTCAAAGCCTTATGTTAATGCTAGTGAATTCATGTTAATAATCAGTGGATTAAGGATGGAGGTTGGATCCAATTGTGCTGTCTGTAGGCTGGGCCTTTAGGAAGTGACTGGACTGTGTTAGGCTGCGAGGGTGGAATCCCATCCATGAATCACAACGGCTTGATAAAAAGGACAAACGGACGTGAAAAATGAAAGGGGTTCCCGTCTCTCTGCCTCCTGTGTGACCACACAACTCTCCCTCTGCACGTATTCCAGCACTTTCATCAGATACCTGCTCCTCAACAGCGCTTCACTCTCCCACTGTAACTCTATGCCCAAATAAATAAATAAGAATACATTTAAAAAAACCAAAAATGAATAGTATTGGTGAAGGTGTAGATAAAAGAGAACTTTGGCACACTGTTGGTGAGAATGGAAGTTAGTGAAGGCATTTGCGGAAAACAATATGAAAGTCCTCCAAAACTGCAAAAAAAAAAAAAAATTATCATACCATCTAGTAATCCCACTACTGCAAACACATCCAAGGAAAATTAAATCAGTTTAATAAAGAGGCATCTGCCATCTTGTGTTTACTAAAGCACTGTTTACAACAGTCAAGAAATGGATCAACTTATATGCGACCATATTATACATGAACTGTTACTTTCCGGAACCAAATAGTATTTATTTTTATTTGTTTGTTTGACAGAGAGAGACATACAAACAGATCTCCCATCCACTGCTCCACTCTTTAAATGCATGGGAGTCGGAGCTTAATCCAATGTCCTACAAGAATGTGAGGGACCCAGTGAGAAGCTGGACTCCAGAGAGGAGCCAGGATCACAGGTGTTCCCACTATAATAAATGCCCAGCTTCAGATCAAAGTGTGTGTTTCTACAGAAATGTGAGCATGTTCATTTCTCAAGAAACATCTTAGATATTGTGATTTCTCCCCATGGATATTTATGAGGCCATCATAAATGTGGAGCTATTTTCTCAGGGTGCTGAAGGAGAAAATATTGATTATAGAATATTCTGAAAATCATCCAGTGTGTACAAAGCTAATAAAGAGGCATACTGTGGTCATGGTAGAGTTTTCAAAGAGGTAATGATCACAGTTTCCTAGTGGCTACATTGTTGGCAGTTTGTCTTTTGTACAAAACTTCTACATATTATATTGTCCACATTTCTGTTGACTGAGTCTCAATAGCTTCAGTAAGATTTTTTTAAAATCTATATATCAGTGTCTGACAATCCCAATAGATACAAAAGTCTTTCTGATACTCTTCCTCGGCAGTTCAAACTACTGGTCAACCACAAACAATATTCATTACCTTCCTCTAACTTCTAGGTCTGAAGGTCAGCTTCAGGCAAGTGCTTTCAAAGCCACTGTTCCTCAAAGAGACTTAAAGAACACATATTGCTTTTTAAAAATGCTTTGTTCTGAGAAACTTCTTGAAGACAAATTGGGCTGGAACAGAGCAAAAAGGAAGTGGTAATTGCCTTGGGCTCTCAAAAATCTGGAAGTGACAGAAACATCAGGCAAAAAGAAAAAGGAAAGAATCGAGGCTATTACTAGGTTAAAAGATTAATCTAATCTTCTCCCTTCAAAAGTAAGGACACAGTAATGTAGTGAATACAACTCTAGAGTTTATATCCTATCCATTCCACCTGCCATATAGGAAGAGTTCACAGAATGGAAGCAGAATGAACACCTTATAATTTTAAAATGCTTTCACCACATCTGTGGTCCAAACGGCTTGTGCTTGCTTGAGAGGTCACTAAAGAGCTCGGCTCTGGTACCAAGTTGCCCAAGTATAAAATGGGGTGCTTGTTGTTAGTAAACTATATTCTCTCAGCTATGTTCTTTAACTATCTGTATCTTGACTTCTAACTGGTAAAATGAGGATTACAACATACTTACCTAAAATTAACAGGAATGAATAAAGTATCCCAAAAAATGCCATTGTTGAAAATCAGTAAGCAAGTCTGTCTCCCCATGCAGGAGCTCCCATCGTGTGGGCCAAGAGTAGAGCGCTCCTGTTCACCTCATCCTTCACAGATCAAAAGACCTCTTTCTTGGTATTCTGCCTTGAACGAACTTTGATAAAACAGATGAGTGTCATGGGCTAGGACAAGGCAGAATAGAGTGCATAAGTGTCTGAATACATAGATGGGCTTTTGACGGTGTTTTGTTGGGTACCCAAGAGATCACTCATTTGCTAAATACTTGCTGAGTTCCTGTTATGTTCCAGCTACCATGTTTGGAGCTAGCAGTATACAAGTACATGAAACAACAATGTAATCACAATCCCTAGCCTCCAGATGTTGGAGTCCAGTAGTCTGAATCTTTCCCAGACAGGTGCTTCTACCATTCAGTAACATGCCTACATTAACCACACAAGGATCAAGTCTATTACTAGCACCTCACTGGTACCTGATGCCCCGAGGCAGATCCTTACACAAGTACACTGGAATCCCCACCAAAGCCAGATGCTGACCCTCTGCCCTACTTCTAATACACCTGAGCATTTTACATAACTCAATCAATGTTTTGCACCCTGTAACAAACCAAAACAAGAAAGCTCACACTGTAAGTATTAGTTATCTACTGTTAAATAGCAAATGTTCCCAGAACTTAAAAGTCGAGGTGGGCATTTGACACAGTGATTAAAATGCCACTTGAGATTCCTATATTCCATATCACAGTGCCTGGTCGGAGTCTTAGTCCCACCCTCCATTCAAGATTCCTGGTAATACATACCGTAGGAGACAGGTTGATGCCCCAAGTACTTCGGTCCCTGCCACGCGCAGGGGACACCCGGATTCAGTTGCAGGCTCTTGCCTTCAGCCTATCCCAGCATTGCCTTTGTGGTCATTTGAGGGGTGAACCAGTAGCTAAAAGATCTCTTTCTTTATTCTCTTTCTTTCGCCCATCTCTATCACCACAGCTTTTCAAGTAAGGTAAAAATATATAAAGGGGGGAAAAGCTAACAGCTCACAAATGCACACTTAATTTCTCCGTTTCAAAGGGTCAGAAATTTAGGAGCAGAGCTGAATCCAGCTCTGAATCAGAGTACCCATGACACCGCCACTAAACATTTTGTCCAAGGCTGCCATCATGTGAAAGCTTTTCTTTTTAAAAGAAAAAGTATTTTTATTTGAAAGGAAGATGTTCAGAGGAGAGAAAAAGCAAAAAACAGATGTTCCATTCTCTGATTCACTACCCAAATGGCCATAACAGCTGGAGCTGAGTCACTCCTGAATCAGAAGTTAGGCGCTTCCTCCAGATCTCCCAGGTGGGTGCAGGGTCCCAAGGACTTGAGCCATCCTTTGCTGCTCTCCCAGGTCATAAGCAGGGAGCTGGATCAGAAGCAGCACAGCCAGGATTTGAACAGTGCCCACATGGGATGTCAGCACTGCAGGTAGAGGATTAAGCTTTTGAGCCACCACACTGTCCCCAATCTAAAGGTTTCACTGGGTGCCACACCCATGCCCAAAGAGTCAGTGCTGATCATTGGCAGGGAGTCCCAGTTTCTCACCACCTTCTTCCTGAGTGCCCCGCCACAGGCAACCACCTGCTCCTGCAGAAGGAACAAGCGAGGTGGAAGCCACAAGGTCTGTAATGATTCAGTCTCAAAAAGCCATCTTCCCTGTTACCCTCTACTCTTTAGAAGTAATTCATTATGTCTGTCCCACAATCAAGTGAGGAAAATCAGACTATCTTTTTCAGACATGTTTTCAAAGAATGTGGAGGCACTTTGCAGAACCACCACATTTGGAACGAGTATGTGCTGTATCAGTTAGCTACCGCTTGGGATATCCCAAGGCAGAGCGTAGATGGGAGAGACATCTCTGTGTGTCTGTCTCTGCCTGTGTTTCTCTTTCTCTCTTTTAACCAAATACAACGAAATGTATCTTACAAACCACCATGATTATCTCATATACTTCTAGCTTTCACAATAATAAAATCTTGAGTAGTTCTGGTAAATTTGTAACTCCCTAAACAAAAGAATTTTATCCTCAACTTTAGTTATGTTGCTGTCTAAATATGTGACACTTTTAAGTATTTATTTTTCGTTGAAAAGCAGAGTTCCAGAGAGAAAAGGGAAGACAGAGAGATCTTCCATGTGATGGTTCAACTCCCCAAATGGCCACAACCACTGGGGTTGAGCTGGTCTGAAGCCAGGAGCTAGGATCTTCCCCCACAATCCTAGCACCCCTCTTCCCACAGCCCCCCTCCACAGTCTTCCACATGCCTGCAGAAACCCAAGAACTTCCCAGGCCATCACCAGGGAGCTGGCTTGGAAGTACAGCCACTACATGGGATACTGACTCAGCCTGCCACATCATGGTACCAGCCCCAAATGCATGAGCTCTGTGCATATAAAAACCATACAAGCAGGTTTCTCTTTTTTTTAACCATGAGTAGAGTCACTGAAATCTCTGTGACTGAGAATTTTGAGGCATTTCCTTTAAATACCTGTTGTTTTTATTAACCTGCCAGTACTTTTGAAGTCTGATTCTCTTTTCTCTTTGCAAGTGAGTATTTCTTTTCTAAGTCAAAGGATCCCCGAGCATCACTCTGACTTACGGGCAGAGCCCTCCACACTTACCTTCCAGTCCTTCCAAGAGAGAGGAACTTGTGTGGAAATAGGAAACAAAGAAGTAAGACCAGAGTGTTGCAGAAGCAGGTAAAGTGCCAGATCAGAAACTCTTCTACCCACACGCAGAGCTGGAGTCAAAATTCAGAGAACATCCTCGGCCATTCATTGACTTGTCTGTAGTTACTCTATCCTTACAAAACCCTCAACAAACCCTTCTGTTGTCTACAAAGTTAACAGAGCTTCTAAAGATAATTCTCTACAGCTGCATGTTCCTGGCAATCCTTCCCTGAGCTCAGATTTTAGTGATCACAGGGACATATGCAAGGGTAATGGACATCTGTCACACTCATGGGCGTCTTTCTTCTTTCATTTCTCGTTTTTAAAAGATCTACTTACCGACTGACTGACTGACTTGAAAGAGTTACACAGCAGGCACCATAATGTACTAACCTGATGCCTCAGGTGTCAACATTGCATATGGGCACTAGTTCAAGTTTTACCTGCTCCACTTCCAATCCAGCTCCCTGCTAGTGTGCCTGGGAACGCAAAGGAACAAGGCCCAAGTCCTTGGACCCTGCACCTACATGGGAGACCTTAAAGAGTCTGGAGCTCCCGACTTCGGACCAGCCCAGGTCTTGCCATTACAAACATATCAGGAGTGAGTCACCAGATGGAAGACCTCTGTGTCTCTCTCTCTCTTTGTGTAAATCTGCCTTTCACATAAAAATAAGTCTACAAAGAAAAAGAAGAGGAGATGAAATCAAACATGAAAGAAATAAAAGAAGGAAGGAAGGAAAAGGGAGGGAGAGAAATAAAGAAAGAAAGCTTATAGAGAGAGATCTTCCACTTGTTGATTCACTACTCCCCAGTTGGCCACAATGGCTGGGAATGGACCAGGCAAAAGTCATGAGCCTAAAACTCTAACTGGCTCTTCCAGGGGGTGCAGGATCCCAAGCAATTGAGCCATCACTGCTACTTTCTGAGGCCATCAGCAGTGAGCTGCATCTTTCATCTTTTAATGCTTTTGTCTATTTCAGGGGATCCCCACAGTCTGAGTCATGTCTCTCCCATGGTTCCAGAATTCAAATTCCAAACCTCTTTGCAGCTAAGACAAAAGTAAGCAACTCAGGCTCTTTGGAGCCATTCAAACTGAAGCTACCACAGCCTGAGATTTCAATTCAAAAACATACCCACGGAAAAAGGCTCTGCACAAAGTTCTCACTGTTGCTGGTTTGGTGGGGCTGGGAGCTTTCAGGGCTCACTGCAGGTTTTTAACCATTCACAGTGTGGACAGTGCAGGCTGCATGTGGCTCCCCAGGCAACAGCAGTGATGAGGATGCAGTTTCCAGATAAGGCAGCAGTAGATGTCATTTCCTTACCAGACCGACCCTGCAGCAGCTTTTGTCATGTGGTTTTCCATGAACATTTTGAAATTACTTATATGAATCAATTTCCAAAATTCTGACATCAAAATCAATTTGCCTTCTAATTCAATTTTCCACAAACTTTCTCACTTATCATTGTATTTTTCTATATAAAGCAATATATATCTAGTCTAAAAACAGCTTTTTCATACTACTGGGGATAGGATCCAAAAAGGAAAACTACACAAATCTTGTGTTTAAAAAAGAAAAAGGAAATGGTTTGTGACAGCAGGTTATGGCAGGGAGAAAGGAGACGTGGGCACACAGACAGATGGGGACGCATTGGGATCTGGAACTCCCTGGCCTCTTCCTGGGTTTTTATCCTTTTAGTCAACAAACACTTTATCTCCAATGGCTTTTTTTTTCCTTCTTTTCTCGATTAATATTCTTCTGCTACAGCTTAACGAAATGCTTCTGCAGAGTTGGGGTGATTCAGAGCAGACTGAAAAAGAGGGAAAATGTGGCCCTGGCACGATGGCTCAGTGGCTGGCGCCTTGTCTTGCATGTGCCAAGATCCCATATGGGCACCACTATGTGTCCTGACTGCTCCACTTCCCTCCCTTCCAGCTCCCTGCTTGTGGCCTAGGCAAGCAATGGAGGATGACCCAGAATCTTGGGACCCTGCACTCATGTAGGAGACCTGGAGGACACTCTTGGCTCCTGGCTTCGTATTGGCTTAGCCCCTCATGGAAAATATTTCTCTCTGTATCTCTTTTTCTCTGTAGGTCTGCCTTTCCAATAAGAGTAGATAAATCTTAAAAGAGAGAGAGCGAGAAAGGATGCATGGCTTCCAGCAAAGAAGGAAGAATGGGACAAAGAAGTGAGAATGGACAGGAAACAGGAAATAGAGACGGAGGTGGCCCAAAGAATCACACACAAACACCCTACACTCCTGGCTGCTGTCATCTTTTTCAACTGGTCAGCAGCCTCCTGGGGAAGAGCTCGTGGCAGAAGAATGTTAGCAAAGTCCTCCCTGGTTATGCCAAGAGCTTTGCGGCGCCAACACACCCTCTTCCACACCCTTCACCACTGTCTCACCCTTGCTGAAAGCCCAGCCAGTGTCTGCCCCAGAAGTTCTCTCCACATGCCACCACCATGTGGGCCAGAAGGACATCCGGAAGTGAGTGTTTGCAGCTGACATATGTGCTACCCCTCAGCTATTAAAATAGCTTGTTCTTTAAACCAGAAGCATTCTGTAACATATTACTAATCATTTGGACGTCCGAGTCTTCTGTTTGAAGTGTGCCACATGTCCTGTCAAAATAAGTTCTCATAGCTGGGTGACAGTTGTGAGTAGCCCGTGCTCACCTTGTCAGGGCGTCTTTTACACCAGAGCTGGTTGCCAGAACCTACTTTCCTTCCCTGTCGTCCCTCCCTCTCCACCCACTGACACTTCATAGATCGTCTCCTTCCCTGGTTTTTGTTGGCACAGGCTGGGCCGAACCGCAATTTGCAGTTATTTATACAGCTTAAACCCTACTGTCAACAACCTTATCCCGGGTACACAACCATTCTAGTAGAGTGGGTTGAGCTTTCGGGGAGGGACGTGGGCCGAGGTTAACAAAAGCAAGAGGCTCCCTGGGCTCTTCAGCCAAAGCACACATTGCCACTGAGCCGCATTTCTCCTTTCTGCCTCTCTTTGCGCGGATTCTCGATTAGAATTAAGAGCAGATCACAGCTTGTTGTTTGCTTGCTCTTGTCGTGTCAGCCCCAGCACGTTGGGAGAGGGTGGTATTGCTGTGTGAGTGGAATTTTCTTGGCAGTTTAAGAGGGACGGTGGAACGTGTCTGTGTGTGTGTAGAGTACCTTGCTTCCCAGGCTCGCTGCTGGCAGCTGGAGAGGGAGCTAGGTAGCAGGTGGAGGTGCCATGCAAGCAATCTTGCTCCGCATTTTGAAGGGTGTGGCACAGTGGGGAACAGGGAAATCAAAGGGCAGAGGGCACAAGAGGGGTAAGGCTCTCTTAGAGGACCTCAGAAGGGGCTACTCAGAAAACAAGTATTTCCTTTAGATAGATAAATGCCAGGCAGACATACTGTCCTGTGGGCTGGCACAGCCCTTGTTTGGCACACAGTTTGGTGAACAAGATACAAAGAGACCTAAGCACTCACTCATTGCGCTAGCTGGGAGTTTTTACATTTGGTGCAATGTATACAAGGTTGCACAGCCAATGAAGTGCGCTAGACTTTCGTACTTAAGGTCATAATTTTGGCCTAAATAAATAAATAAATAAAACTGGCTATTTCTTCCCTTATATTGCTGACCAATTTTTTTTTTAAATAGATGTTTTAACATCTACAACTGTCACTCAATTTCAGAGATTTCTAAGAGTAGTCACAAATCTCACTCACTCAACAGTATGCATTAAGCGCTTACAATGGCCAAATCTCCAACCCCCTGGGGGGAAGTTAAAGCCCTTTAAGAAGGCAAAAGTGACAATATTGCAATCAATAGCTGTGGTTATGCTAGGCTACTTCTGTCAGGGCTCCCAGAGAGCCTCAGTTCCCAGATTCTCCTTTTTTTGTATGTGGGCCTGGCCTGGTGGCTAAAGAATTCTAACACTTGCACAGAGTGGTGAGATGGCGCTTCTACAGCAGGGTCCTAAAAGGCTGTGATTTCATCTTGTTTGTACTCTCTCACATACTCACTCTGAAATCTGACCAGAAAGGCCCATATGGCAAAGGACTGAGGGAGGCTCTGAGTGGGCTGGGAAGCTCTTCTTCTGCTCAGTGAAGTCCTGATTTCTCCACAGCATCAGGAGAGACCCTGAACCAGAACACCCATGATCCTCATCCACAGAAACTTGACTTTTGCCTGGTCCATTCCCAGTCCATTCACTACTGGGGAGTAGTGAATCAGCAAGTGGAAGATCTCTCTCTATATAGCTTTCTTTCTTGTGAAACCTTAAGTATGTGTTAAATCATGGTCAGCTTTTCTGTAGGACAGCCTACAGCATGGCCTCTACCTTCCAGCAGGGGGAGCAAGTGAGGCAAGCAAGAGAGGATGATGGAGGCAAGAAGGCACTCCATCACTTTTGCCAATTTCTATTGATTAGAGGGAAGTAATTATACCCAGCTCACACTCGACGGAAATTGATTAAGCAAAGATATGAAAACCTTGGAAGTTGCCCATCATATCTCTCTTTTTCTCCTTCACTCTGTCATTTCTCTAGACCCTTTCCCCAGACATTGAAGATTCTTTTTGACCCATCTTCCCTTTATTCACAATGTTTACTTGAATGACACGTTTGTAACTCACACTTGAACTCTTGCGTGACCTTCTAATGAGATGTCCTACCTTTTCCTTTCATACTTTCCCACCTAATACTAAAAAAAAAAAAAATGGTATTTCTAATCACAGTGTAACGTATCACTGTCCAATCCAAAATACCCATTGGTTCCCCAAATCTTCTTCTGTCATTCAAAACCTTCTCAATCTAACACAATACAACTCTCCAGCAAGAATTCCTGCCAAGTAAACAGCTATACTCACTGGGTCAACAGTTAGTTGGTATTCCTTTTCATGACTTTATTCTCACGGTTTTCCCAACTCTGAGTATTTCTCTCACCCCCGCCCCTCTCTCTCTAAATTTAGGAATTAAGAATGTCATGGACATAACTGACTGGGGAATCTGATGATATTTGATCACTCTGGACAAAAATCGCCTCTTTTTAATTCTTAAATCTTTAGTCAATGAATCTCCGCTGTTACAGTTGTCATAGACTTCTATTAGATTGAAATTCCAATTTTAAAACACAAGTATCAATATATGCATAAGGTTTTAGATAAGTCTAAATTGAATTCTCTGAGAGTCAGATCTGCTAACAGTCTATAGATTATGATCCCAGTATAGGTTAGAGCTCTCTTGTCAACGTGCCCAGAATTCTATTTCTAATCATGCTGTCTTCAGAACATTATCATTATTAGCCCAAAGAAAGTATTGGAATTACCTTTACAAGCATGGAATCCTTAGACTTCTCAGAAAGAATTTCTTAGCTTAATGTATAAGGAAATGCAAGGATGCTCCTCCTGACGTTTGAAAGAGAGTGGGGAAGAGATTCTAAGGCCATTCTGATTGAGATTCAAGACAAGGATCTAAGAATAGTCATGAATAGAGAAATATGGGTGCAATGCGTGCTGACAGCCTAAATACTCTGAAAAATATTTATATCATAACGGGGATAATCTGAATTTTTTAAAAAAAGAAAATGTTTGCGATAAGTTGAACTGGTAATAAAATATTAGAAGGCTGAAATTTCATTCACATACCAACGATAAAAATTTATTATAGATCATCTGTCAGATTTCCGTGCAGCTTAATCCTATACTCTATTGTCTATATTCCACCTGAATAATCTTACCAACTCCCACCAGTACAGCCACGATGCCCAGACCAACTCTGCCCTGTATAGGACGGTTCTCTAACCCTCCACTCTCCAGGCTCCTATCAATAGCAGACTGCTCTACAAACTTTTCTTTGATATTCCTCCCACAGTACCTCATGCTCAACTGAATTTAGGATTTTCCTCCAAATCTTCCACTTTTAGGTGTTCGTTATTGCAGGCAATGGCCCCAGGGAACACATATTTGACACCTTTTTTCATTTCCTAGCCTATATTGCACCAAGAATACAATTCTTCAATTCCAAAAGTTCTCTCTTGCCTCCACTATATAGTCCAAGCCACTACCGTTATCTTCTCCACCTACACAACCACAATCAGCAGTCTCCTCCCTACATCTCTGGCTCCTCCAACTCATTCCCCTCTCTCTTTGCTTAAAAGGGGTAAAATCAGTCCTTTTGGCTTAAATCTCTTACCATTGAGAAAAAATTCAGTCTTGTCTTGCTTCTTTACCCACACCAACATTTCTTAAAGATTTATTTGTATTTGAAAGGCAAAATTACAGAAGGTAAGAGATTAAGGTATACTCTCCAAATGGCCACAGCAGTCAGGGTTGGGTCATGCCACAACCAGGAGCTTGGAACTCCATCAACATCTCCCACACGGGTTCAGGGGCTTAAAGACTTCATCCATCCTCCTATGCTTCCCAATCATAGGGAGCTGTGTCAGAAAATGGAGCAGCTGGGACTTCAATTGGTGTCCATACAGAATGTGAGCACTGCTGTGACTTCGACTGGTACCCATATGGAATGTGGGCACTGCAGGCAGTGGAATATTCTACTAGCTACTGTGCTGGCTTCATCCATGAACTTTCTGAAGACACTTCAGATCTGCCTCTTACGAAGTGTGTGTGCCACCTGGCTTATCTTGTCTAAATTCTCACAGCTCTGCAAAGATCACCACCATGATCCCCATGTTGGCAATAGGAAAGTTGAATCACTAACCCAAGATCACGAAAGTAAAAGGTAGTTGAGCCAAGATTCAAATCCAAGTTGATGTGACTCCAAATCTCTTCCCTTTCCGTTAATCAACACTGGCCTACAGATTTCTAAAATTTAACTCTCTTGAATGTGTGACTAACAAAAAAATTTCTCCCACGTGCATATAGAAAATGTCCACTGAAAAACATAGATCTAAATATGCTTCTCAATCAAAATATACTGTTAATATGCCAGTTCCTTGGTTTACTTTTTCTTTGAAGTTGGTTCTGTTCATTTCAAATGTATATTAAAAAAACTCAACACAGTAATTCAAAAAATTATTGGAATCTACCTAAGAAATAGCACCCCAAAATAAACAGGGCACAGTTTGTCTTCCTGGAACCACCTGGCAGGACTGAATTGTATTTCCTTCCTGGGAAGGTGGAGTAAGCCTTTTAAAAATTCCACTGCAGTGCTGTGAGGCCATACATCCCCCAGGATTAATCACAAATATTTTATAAAGATGAAGTTTTCGTTATATCTTTGTTCTTTGTATCTTGGCTTTTGTTAGCGCATTTTAATTAGGATCTGGTATCTGCAATAAACAGTAAACATAAAGAGCTTTGCAAAAATGTATTAGACTGTTTGTTTTCACACTCTAATGCATATTTGCACAATTTTACCATGAAAAAGGAAAACATGTTAAGCTCTTGGGCTCTATCCCAAATGTCCTGGAATAGAATCTGGAAATTACTAAAAATGCAACCAAACCTCATCATCTTCCAGCAATTAACCTAGGAAACAAGGGTCCATTCTCTGCATGAAAAACACATTCTTGAGGGGAGAAGTCTGTGGAGGAGAAAGCGTCTCGATAACACACGTATCGCATTCTCCAAACGTGCTTGGAAATTTGGACTATTTCCCTTCTGTGTTGTAGGAGCTTAACAAATTAAGTTGGGTAACATTTTATTTATTTATTTTTTCTCTCACAGTGTTAGGAAAGACTTCCCGAGTAAATGAAGACAAGAAGGACTGCTAAGCCAAACACAAGAGGTAACAGAATCATGTGCGAGTTCTCATCTTTAAACATAGCTACAGGTGAATGACCCTCAGGCCACTAGGTGTCCACTGGAACAAATTCCTATTAAAACAGGACAACAGTGTTGATGACGAAGGCAGTTTGCAGTTTTTCTTTATATATATACCTGTAGATCTATAGGTATATATAGATCTGTATATCTACAGGTATCTATATCTATACATATCCGAATCAGCAAGTAGCAAAAACTTAGAAAAACCTCCAGGTGTGACTCTTGCACACAGTTGGTAGGACACCCCGCTATACTTGAATGCAATGCAAAATCACAAAAATGTGATCAACTCAGAGGCACTAAGTGATTTCCCCCTCTTCTGTGTCTATTCCTTAATATGTTTCCAAATAGAACACGGGATTAAGTAATTTGTTTTGTCCCATGATTTATTTATGGACTGAAATGCAATATACAACAGTTGTAAAAAGTCTTAGTTCAGGCATCCAGCGAAACGATTAAAATCATTATATTCTATTAGAGGGAGATGTGAAAATGCCAGCAAGAATGGTAAAGAAAGCAATAGTGTTGGCTCAAGTCTGAGTCATACTTCGTATCTCAAACTCCCTATGGCTATGGGGGACTATCCTGCCTGTATTTAATTAGAATTTTTTTTCTTTAAGATTAAAATTGCAAAAAAGAAAGTTAAAAGGTTGGATCACACAAATATAAAAATGACTCTGAACATCTTAGGGAATTTGAACTGGTAAACTTGAATTTTATTCCCTGCCAACTGTTTGTAGGAGGATTAAGAGATGTACAGGAATTATTAGTTTTAGATAAAACACCAGCTTTTTATAAAGCAATTAATTTTTCATTAGTTCCACATAATTTTGGCAAAAAATAGTTTTGTTCCAATAAAACTATTATGTTCTAAGAGGTTATTCTAAAATATAGCCATTAACTTCACATTAGTTTAATCAGATTTATAATAGGCTCAACTACAAGCAGGAAAGTGGTAATACTTTTTTGCAGAATATATTAGAATTAAAAGGAAAAAATTACAATGAAAAATAATTTTTAAGAAAACAGGCCATAAAACTTTTAAATTTCTAAGTATGGTTATGCATTTAAAAGACATCTTCCTATAATCTTTCTTCACTATATAAAATAAATAGTATAATGCTCACCTTAAGTTTTTTACATAGCTTTATCTAGGAAATATCAAAAATCATTATTTTTATTACAGTAAATTTATTTTATGTCATAGTTTGGAAAATATGCTTTAAAGGTTGGAAAAAAAAAAGAAACTTATATTCACAGAGCCATAAACTATCCTTGCTCATGCTAATTAATACCTTTTAATGCATCCACAAAGTTCCATTTAGATAGCCCATTCACCCAGACTGCTGGAATATGCTCACCTCCATTTTTGAACTTTAATCCTCTCCAGAAAAATAAAGAAGTCAAACTGGGGGCCTCAGTGTCTTGCCAGAGAATATCTTTTGTTAATTTCACCTGCAAACAAGCTCCATTGGATATCACTCATCTTGTCACCGCCAACCCACTCTGGACCAGAGCCACCTGTGTCCTGCTCATGAAATCCTCTCTGATTCTATCCCATTCCCCTCCTAACTCATTGTCCATCTTGGTCAGACAGAACCGGTTCAAGATGTAAATCAGGTTGTGACACTCCTAGGGTGGAAACCCTCCACTTGTTTCCTTACACCTGGATAAGACAAGTTGGCCTGCAGAATCATGACCTCCGTTTTCTCTCCTCTGAATAACACTCTCACCTGGAACAAGTTCAATGCAGCCCTGCAAAGTTCCTTCCAGCCCTCTGTAGCGACCCCCAGCCATGCACCAGGCACTAGGAAAATACTCAATTCCCACATTGCCGCTATTCTGGTTAAGTCATTTGCCCAACACGTTTTTGATAAAATTTTCTTTCTACCCAGTTTTCAGAGTTGCTGCCTGAAACTTTGCCCTTTGAACAGAACATACAATTAGGTCTCTTTTACCTAAGAACCTAACCCCTGCTTCCTTATCTAGCCTGCAGGAATTAACATCAAACAAAATCCTCTGCATGAATACTGCTCAAATTTTATATTAGTTCCATGTGAGATGGGCAAAGTAGCATACAATTTAGCTTTCAATCTGTTCTCCAATGATTACACATGAACTCATATTATCTGCCTCAATAGATCCCTTCTGTCCTTTAGGCTGAATCTTGTACTTACTTAGATCCTATGTTAGCTGAAATGCTAAAGACTTAGCAAATGTCACATCCAAACTGGGCTTAATTCAGCACATAGTGGAAGCTTACAATGAGTCAGCCCAGAGATGGATGTTAAAGCAGAATGAAAGGAAGAAAACCAGTCGGGGGAAGGTAGACCTTTTGTTCATTCATTCAGTTACCATCCACATAGCAAATCTTATATCCTGGAAGCTTTTCTAGATGATACAAAGAAATGAGCAAAATATCACTACTTTTTGTTTCCAAGTTACTGGCTCCACATCATCATCTCATTGCACATGGTATATACACACAGACATTTTTTTACTTCTTTATTCAGTATTGTTAAGTTTGCTTTAAAAGGAACAGGGACTCAGCTATAGGCAACTGCCTCGGTTCCTTGTACCTATGTGAGTGTTACACTGCTGGGAGAAAGCAGTCAGTGGCCGGTGGGCATTCTGAGCCTGGTTAATGCCAAATATGTGTTAACTACCAGAATGCCAGCAGAGTTACTTGTTCTTTCTTGGGGCGGTGAGGGATATGTGGAGAGGGAAAAGACTATTGGGCAGGGACATACCACCCCAGCCCCCAGGTGGGGGCACTGCAGATTACCTGGGGAAGTAGCTCTGGAGACATATTGTAGTGGGAATAAGTGAGGGCATGTTTGACAGGGTAGGAATGACTTCTAGAGTCTTCCACAGACCAGGCCGCTACACCTACAGCTAACCCAGGGAGCTGAGATGGAGGGATTTAGAGGGGGTAAGCCAAGGGCATGTTGAATCAGGCCAAGGCATCTGCCCACATCGAAGACCTGGACTCAGCATCACCACCTTGTGCTTTCTGGCACACACAAAAGCTGGGGCTGGGGGCCTGCCTGGCTGGCCTAGGCCACAGTACCCACCCTCAAGTGCTGGCGCAGGAGGTAGGTCATTTCATGTTGGGATACAGCACCCACCAAAACACAAGCCATCTATCGCTACATAACAAATTGCTCCAAAACGTAAAGACTTAAGACAACAAATGGCCATCCTCTCACCTGCGAATCAGTAATTCAAGCTCGGTCCAGCCTCGGTTCAGCTTCTGACTCAGTTTCTGTAAAAAGAAGAAGAAGAAGAAGAAGACGAAGAAGAAGAAGAAGAAAGAAAGAAAGAAAAAAAAGAAAAGGAAAGGAAATTATAAAATATCAGCTGTGGTCTCATACAAAGGTTCGCCTGGGGCAGGATTCACATCCAGGCTTTCATACGTGTGCTCCTCGGCTGCTAGACCAAGGGCTTCCAACCCTCCGCTGCTAGCGGTCCCTTGCAGCTCCTTGCCACATGCACTTTCCCAACGCACAGCTAACCACATCAGCCAGTTTTTCTGAAACAATCAAGGGAACAAGAAAGAGGACCCAAGACAGCAGGCCAGCCCTATGGCACAGCCAGTGCTACGGTGCCAGTGTCCCATAGAGCACTGATTTAAGCCCCAGTTGTTCCACTTTTGATCCAGATCCCTGCGAATGGCCTGGGAAAGCAGTAGAAAAGAGCCCAAAGACTTGATTCCCTGCACCCACATGGGAGACTTAAAAGAAACACCTGGCTCGTGACTTCAGACCAACCCAGCTCTGGCATTGTGGCCATTTAGGGAGGGAGCCAACGGATGAAAGATTCTGTATTTGTCTCTCTGTCTCTCTGTAACTGTACCTTTCAAGTAATATAAATAAATATTTTTAAAAATTTTTTGAAAATAAATACAAATAGTAGTAAAAATGCCTACACTTGAAAAGTCACCATAAACAAAGCTGAAAGTCAGATGGGAAACTTGGAAAGAATATTTACAACATACGTGACATTAAAGAAAGAACGGGCCAGGCGCCATGGCCTAGTAGCTAAAGTCCTCGTCTTGAATGTGCCGGGATCCCATATGGCACCGGTTCTAATCCCGGCAGCTCCACTTCCCATCCAGCTCCCTGCTTGTGGCCTGGGAAAGCAGTCAAGTACGGCCCAAAGCCTTTGGACCCTGCACCTGCATGGGAGACCCGGAAGAGAATCTGGGCTCCTGGCTTCGGATCGGCTCAGCACATATTTTTTTAAACAGCACTTCATATTAACCTCAATAATTAAAAAAAAAAAGACAAAAACTGGGCCAGAGCAGTAGCCTAGCAGCTAAAGTCCTCACCTTGCACTCACTGGGATCCCATATGGGCACTGGTTCTAATCCCGGCTGTTCCACTTCCCATCCAGCTCCCTGCTTGTAGCTTGGGAAAGCAGTCGAGGACATCCCAAAGTCTTGGGTTCCTGCATCATGTGGGAGAACCAGATGAAGTTCCAGGCTCCTGGCTTCAGATCAGCGCAGCTCCGGCCACTTGGGGAGTGAATCATCGGACGGAAGATCTTCCTCTCTGTCCCTCCTCCTCGCTATGTATATCTGACTTTGCAATAAAAAATAAAATAAATCTTTAAAAAAAGACAAAAACTGCTCTGTCAAACATATTATCATAAAACATTTTAAAAGCAATAACCAACATAAAATCATTTTGATTTTTCAAAAATAGAGCATTCATATATTTTAAGGAAAAGAATAAGTTTTAGCTACAACAGGCAATTTTTAGAAGTCTAAATTTTGATTGTTGAAAAAAAAGCAGTTTTCGCTTTTTCTTTCTTACCTAACCACATCTCACAAACTTTTCATTCCTAAATGGTAGTACATACACAGATCAAAATCAAATACAATCTACTAAGACTTTGAAAGTTAATTTATTTATTTATTCTTTTGAGAAGATTTTCCTGGCTGACTTGCTGGTGTTTTCCTATATTACCATATAATTATATCTCAAACATTGGTTGAGCGATCCTTGTCCTTGTGCAACTTTGAGAAGGTTTCACTCTCTCAGAGCTATCATTTCCCACAGAGAACCAACTCCTTTGATGGTACTAAATAAATAATAAGAAGAAATTTATAGCCTCCCAGGTCTGATTCAGCACCCAGCTTAATGAGTTTTAAGGTAATGGTAAGTGCTTTGAGAGTCGAAAGGAAGCTACCCAGTATCAGTCATATGGAACATAACATCATTCTATCAGAGATTAATATTATAATTCATGGCTTTATTTCACTTTGATCTCTCTTGCATTACCTACTTGTATTTGCTGAAGACAAGGGTTTAAGGAAAGACAGAAATAGGCAGGAATTCTCTGGGGACTCAGAAATATTTGGAGAAATATTTCTGTTGTAAAAGTAAGCAGGGGCTTGTGGCACTAAACTAAGAACGGCAAGCAGAGCATTAAAAAGAGGCATTTTTTAAGAAGTAGGATCAAGCCGAGAAGCATCAGGGGACTGAAGTTCTAGTCTAAGGATTCTTTCCAGTGTGCGTGGGACCTCTGATGGGAGCTCAGGCTTCATGCCCATAAAATGATGGCTGATGAGATGACCCACAGCCGCAGTCTCCTTGAGCATATAAAAGTACATTAAGAAATAAATACCTATACCTGGAAATGCCTATTTAGAGTGGCCCAGGGAATTCAGCTGCTGCCTTCATGTTGCCCTCCCAAATGAGAGCTGGTTCAAATTCCAGCTGCTCCACTTCTCATCCAATTTCCTGCTAATACACCCAGGAAAGCAGCAGCAGGTAGCTCAAGTGCTTGGGTTTTATACCCATGTGGGAGATCTGAATGGAGTTACTGGCTTTATTGCAGCCAACCGGGGGAAAGAAACAATGGTTGAAAGGTTCTCTCTTTCTGTCTCTGCGACTTTGCCTTTCAAGTAAGTAAATCTTTAGAAACCAATTTCTGGGTTCAGGATGGGTTAGTTCTACACCAATTTAGCCCCTGACACAATTCATGTTTTAAACTGAACATATCCAAAATCCTTGTCTACAAGTTATACCTACATTCCAAGCACTAAGACAGTGGAAAATCAAAATAAACAAAAGGATTTCAGTAATGACAGCGTAGCAGCTTCTTTCTTTTGCAATCGCATCAAGCATTCATTTCCCAAAACTAAGGTGGAGATTTCATACAAATCCATTCTGATTTCTCTTCAGAAGTTTAGGACTGGCTCTTCAAGGCTCTGCAACCAAAGTTTTATCTCCCATGAGCTAAGAACACACTTCCTCCTTTCTGAGGGCTGATTTGTAATTTATCAATGGCTCCCATTTACCTGCCTGCCAAGGAACTTAGACCCTAACTTGCAACTCAAAGCGTTTGTGAACAATCACAGTGAGGACATGTTCTTGGTCCCTTTCTCTACATCCTCCCTTTCTCTTCTTAACTTTTCTGCTAAGTCGTTTTTCATACCTCATTGGAAATTCTCTTGGGAAAAGTGGAAAGTAAATAAATACATGTGCAGAATGAGCATTGCCTCTAAAAATGAAAGTGTGATATCCAAAGAACAAATCCTTCACCTGTAAGCAAGGATATTAAAATTAAAAGTGAACTTGCTTGGAAATGAACAGCATGATATCAGCAAAATTTAGACAAGTAGTAATTTGTTTATTAGATGCTTCATCAAGTGTCTCAATCCATTTTGCCTTATTAATCTCTTGGGGGGAAATTGAGATCTCTATGAACACTCAGCATGCTCAATTAAATTAAATATTTTGTCAAAATACATGTTAACTAATTTTTAGGTGAGTGTCTAACTTCAAAATGGAACCAAAATTTTTTAGAATCAGAGGCTCTGTATGATTTAGGGGAAATGTTCATTGTTGAGCAAACCCAGAATCTCTAAACATTGCAATGCAATTGCAAGTTATATTTTGGTTCACCTGAGACCCTGAGGGAGCGTTCCTAAGTGAGCAGACAGGTCTCCATCCTGTGTTGCTGCAAGTGTCTGGCGTTTCTCATATTTGAATTCCCCATTCCAGGTCGCAGAAAGGAAAACAGCATAAAGCATTGTCCTGGAAGTTTAATATGCCACGCCTACTCCCCTGCCACTGCTGAGACCTAGGTAGGCGGCCACAGTTACATGTAGAACAGGGGCTGGGAGTGAGCCGGTTAGGCAGTCAGGGCAAGGGACTGTGCTTCACAGATGGCCACTTGGCAGCCATGACTCCAATCAGGGCACTGTGAAACAGGGCACATGTATTGTTAAGAGCTTGCCCTCCCTCCACACCACTCCAAACTGCACCATTTCTACAAGGACAAACACATGGTGATAATGTATGACTGTTCCATGCCGGGCTACGGTGCTGACAGCAAAGAGCTGCTGTGAGAAGCAGTGCAACACATCTGGGAAGGCCCACCAAAGGCAGAAGGGGGGAGTAGACACCAGCCCGGAGACAGCTAACATGCTCTTTCCGTGCCCTTGAGTCCGTGGGAACCAGGGAAACTGGATCTCCTAGAACAGACCAAACCTCGTTTTCTTCTCGATTGGAGCTCAATGAATTACAAAATATATTAAAAGACTTCTTGTAGAATAAATTTACAGAACGGAAAACTGCCTTTGTCATAGATACTGATCTTTATTCAGGAAAATAGTGATCAGGTGTCAGCTCAGTCAACAAGTACTTGTGTGACTTTAAACCAGCAAGTGTACCTCTACAGCACTCAGAATCAGCACTAGTGGACATTCGGCACGGTGGTTAAGTTGTCCTTTGGAATGCCTATCTCTCATATTAGAGGAGCTGGTCTAATCCCACCAATCCCACTTCCCATCCAGCTTCCTGCTTGTGGCCTGGGAAAGCAGTAGAGGACAGCCCAAAGCCTTGGGACCCTGCACCCGCACGTGGGAGACCTGGAAGAGCTCCTGGCTTCGGATCAGCTCAGCACGGGCCGTTGTGGCCACTTGGGGGGTGAATCAGCAGATGGAAGATCTCAGTCTCTCTTCCTCTCTGTATAGCTGACTTTCCAATAAAAAATAAATAAAATAGTTTTTTGGCTGCATCCCATGTGGTTTGATGTTTTTTATTTCAGCTTTATTTATTCAAACTACTTTCTTCTCTCTTGTCGAATTCATCACAGGCTCATGGAATAAAATCTTTTTTAAAAAGTTTTTTTCTTATTAATATCTTCAGTGACACATAGGTCATATAGTAGCATTATTTTCTTCAAGGTTTTTGATTTTCATTCCTTCAACAACACATCGGTGACTTAGTAGCATGTCATTTAACTTCATGGTGTTGTAAATTTTCTAACTCTAATGCTTTTGCTGATTCTGTTTTATGGCTTTTCATTTAAGGAGATGTACAGTAGCTGGGAAGTAGAATCATATCCAGATGTGAGGATACAATGCAGTATGAACCTCTACTTCCAAACCAAAGGACTCCCAACGACACTGTTAAATATATCTTGACAATAAGATGCCGGACTCTGCTGTCATCCATACCTACAATGTGAGGATTCCATTAAACAGCAGAATGATGGGCTTCTGAGTATTTTTGAAGGATTATACTATTGTAATAATACAGGAGAAATCAGTAGGGGAAAGAAATTTAGGGAGGGGGTAGGGGAAACCCCAGAGCCTATGGAACTGTATCCTAAGCTAATAAGAAGAGAGAGAGAGAGTTAAGTCTTTCTAAAGAGTCTCTTCATCCTTTAACAAAACAAAAAGCAGGTGTAGGTGCTCAGCCTAGCAGTTAAAACAGCTGTGTTTCATCATGGATCATCTGAGCTTGATTTCCCCCTTTCCCTCCAGCTCCTTGCTCAGCTTCCTGCCAATGTAGAGGAAATGGGACACAGCAATGATGGGTCGCACAACTGGATTCCTGAATTCCTAGCACCTGACTCCAGCCCCGGCCAGCCCTGCCTTTGGTTGGGTATTAGCAAAGCAAACCAGTAGATCTCCCTCACTCTCTCACTCTCCCTCCACCCCGCTGTCTCTCCCACTCTCTCTCTTCCTTCCTCCTTCCCCTTTCCTCTGCCTCTCAAATAAGTTGGCTAATCAATATTTTTTTTTAATCAAAGGATTGCCAATATTCAACAACAAAAAAAAAAATTCACCAGAAAAACTCGATGATCTGAATGGAAATATAAAGCTAATTCAACCTGAACACACATTTAATCTAATAAATTATATTCAAGTATCAACAGTAAACCAAGTTACTGTGAGAGATGCTTCAATTGATTGAATTGCGAGCAAGTAATGGTTTGACAAATGCAAATATTGCCTACAGTGGTGGCTATTCTTTCCATATATCAGACAAAGTTCATTTAACCAAATGCCTAATTTACGGCTATAAAATAAGAATTTAAAGAGGCCTTTACCTCTTTACAATCAAGACATTATGTTTAATTGAATCACAGGAAACTTCATAAACGGCGTCTTAACCTAGTTATCTGAAAGGAGAGTGCACTGAGGTTAATTAATCAAAATAGTTTGTGATAAAAGTAAATGCTAGTCTTCAGCTACTGAGTGTTTGGAATCTACTGGGCAGTTAGACTGCTACGAAGTAAATAGTTGACTGCCGGCTTACTGAACCAAATCATATTGTAGTTATGCAGATGGCAACTCCTCTGAGGAGCACCCTGAAGCAGTACCCGCGAGTCGAGGGGCAGCCGCAACAGTCCTCTCCGTCCACCTTCCATGAAGCCTACTGGAGTCCATGACCAGATACTCTACTGGTCACCTCCCTGGCATCTTCCAGAACTTGAGTGTCCATTGCATCTTCCCTACAAATAATCTCCAAAAGAATTACACAACATCTAACCCAGTTTGAAAACTGAATAGCAGAATATCTGGCATTTGCTTAGTTTCATGCCCAAAGCTTACAAAAAAAAAAAAGCTTGATGCAATTTCCGAGGCTAGCCGACAGCATAAGGGATAGAGGGTCCCATTCTACCAGGGCAGAGGTGAGTCATCTTTCTAAGATCGATATATCAGAGAGATTCTAAGATGCGTACAAGAAGGACCAGGTCCTAACAGTACAGAACAGGGAATAAAGAGTTTGAACTTTATCTTATGGGTAGCGGGAAGTTCCTGCAGGATTTTAAGCAACAGATTAAGGCCAAAAAACAAACAAACAAAAATGTTAACATTTTGCTGGGATTGTTTTTTCTGGTTGCACTGTGGAGCATAAATCAGTGACAAGAATAGAAACAGGAGGCCACTCAGAAGAGAACTATGGTAGTTACAATAAATTTCAGCTTACCACATGCACTGAGAGTTCCAAACCTGGCCATTGCTCAACCCCGAACCAATCCTTCCAGGGTCACAAAGAAGAGGGAATGTTGCACGAGCCACAGTTCCTAATCTGTACTCAGTTGCTTCCAAGCAGTAGTGTGAACTCACATTGTATTTCCCAAGTGTGCAGAGGCGAATTAGAATGCCACCCTTTGTATCAACTGCACATTACCTGGGTTAATCCTCTGCCAGACTCACCTTGAAATTCACAGCCATGGTTCTCTATCTACGACGAAGCAGGAATTTGCGTTTTCTTTTCCCAATGTGAATGCATCACAGAACGCAATGTTGGTCAAAAGCAACAAAGGTGAATCATAAGAAAAAGAAAGAAACACAAATACAAAAACAGAAGCCATTTTTCTCGTGTTATTTGGAACAATCATGAAACAACTCTGTCACATTGCTGTCATAATTCTTTTTCAAAACTTGGCTGTTGCAGGTCAGTTAGAATCTGCAGGCCAGCTCACATCCACTGGCTGTGAGCAGCGCAGGTCCAAATGGGCACAGCAGGACCTGGGAAAGCCCAGGAAAATGGGAAGCCCTAAGGATATCCCAGACGTCTCTGCCCCACTTCTGGTAGCAGACTGAAAAATAATAGTACATTAGAGAGAGTGGTCAGAAGCAAAATCCAACTTCATTTTATGAAACAATTTTTAAAAGCAAAGCAGCCTTTTTCATTAGATTTGGGTCATCAGGTTGTTTCCCTCCTACGTCGCTTGGCTTTCAGCAACCACTGAGACCGATATTTAAACACGTCAGCACTGATGAGCAACACCAGAACAAAGCATAATTCAACACAGTGACTAAATTAATAATTTATAGGCCAAGAAATATGTGAAAATATAAGACATGTGAAATTGAATTAGAAAAAAAAAACGTAATTCAAATTACAGTGTGTCTCAAATTAGGTTTCCCAACTTCGCTGTAATTTTAGTTGAAGCCAATAGCACTACAGTGACCTCAAGATCACTGATATGGACTTGGAGCATTTATGCTGTATTTCAAGCACTTTATAAACACTTATGTGGATACTTTCCTTTAGCTTAAATGGTAATAAGATTCTTCCCAAGTTTCTCTCTTTTTTTTTTTTAAAGATGTATTTATTTTTGTTGGAAAGTCAGATATACAGAGAGGAGGAGAAACAGAGAGGAAGATCTTCCATCTGCTGATTCACTCCCCAAATGGCCAGAATGGCCAGAATGGCCGGAGCTGAGCTGATCCGAAGCCAGGAGCCAGGAGCTTCTTCCAGGTCTCCCATGCGGGTGCAGGGTCCCAAGGCTTTGGACCATCCTCGACTGCTTTCCCAGGCTACAAGCAGGGAGCTGGATGGGAAGCGGGGCTGCTGGGATTAGCCGGTGCCATATGGGATCCTGGTGCATTCAAGGTGAGGACTTTACCTGCAAGGCTACCACCCCAGGCCCATAACTTTTATTTTAAAAGATTAATTTATTTGAACAATAGAATCCCAGAGAGAGCAAGAGAGATTGATTTCCGATCTGCTAGTTGACGCCCCACATGGCCGCAACAGCCGAGGCTGGTCCAGGTGAAGGCAAGAGCCTGGAACTCCGTCTCGGTCTCCCATATGGGTGGCAGGAAGGTAAGTGTTTGGACCATCTTCCGGTGCTAGACCGTCTTTCGGTGGGAAGCAGAACAGTCAGGACCCCAGCTTTCCCATTAATGTTGGTGTACTGGTCCATGATCCAATGCAGGCATTTTGTTTTACATCTCCTTAGGAACCTCCAAATTATGTCACTTTCTCAGCCTCCAATAGTGTTGACACTTTTGAATACCATTGGCCAATTACACCAAAAAATGTTTCTGAAATTGGATTTCTTGGATGTTGATGCGTGATTCTATCAAGGCCGTGGTGGAGAAAGGCACAGAGGTGATGTGCTTTTCCGAGTGTCTCAATGTCTCATGTCAGCAGACATAGATAGTGTGTTATTAGTGATTTAACACTGATCACTTGACTAAGTCATTGCCTTCTGGATTACTCCACTGTAATTTTTTTTATTACAACTCCACTGTAATTATTTATAAAAAACATTATTCGGGGCGATGTTTTGAGATTCTTAGTTAGCTTTTGAACTTGGACATATCGTCCTAATTTGCACATTTACAACCTTGACTTCAGATTTGCTACTCCTGTCATATTCAGAAGAAGGCGGTGGGATGGAATCAGAATAAAACTTCTCATCCTGGAGAGGCAGGAGGAACAGCTGCCCGGGGCCGAGCTGGAGCAGAGTGAAGTGACAACAGCCAGCAAAGAAGCAAAGTCACTGTCCATTGTTCCACGTTCCTCCTTCCTCCTAGTAACTTAACTCCCACCCACCCCCATGTTCTGGCAGAGCTCCTGGCCTTGCAGGAGACCCATTTTCAGCTGAGTGTGGACCCTCTGATCAAATTCTCAACAATGGCATATGAATAAAAAAATACAAGGTCCACTAAGTTTCTAACTCTCTATATACTTTCCTTTACCCATGAGCAGAACAGTACATTTTCAGTAGTTGGATGAATCCTTACTGAGTCATTAGCACAATTATGTATGTTTTTAATTCATTTTTATTTATTTAAAAGACAGAGAAACAGAGATCTTTTATCCACTAGTTCACTCCCGAAATGACTGCAAAAAACAGGACCAGACCTGGCTGCCAGAAACCGGGAATTCCATCCAGGTCTGCCATGTGGGAGGCGGGGATCGACTTAGGTTATCACCTGCCGTTCACCAGGAGGAAGCTGGAACTGGGCAGACACTCCAGTATGTGATGTGGGCTCTCAACAAACTTCTTCACCCTAAGCCACTTCAAGACTTACAGCAGTGAAAGATTAGTAAGGAAACCAATTATAATAAAGTGCAGCTATAAAAAGCTGTGGCCAGAAGACTTATGAAAAAAACACTACCTGCCCGGACCTCTGGAATGTGACTTAAAAAGATGGTTTATGTATCCCTTTTTTCCATATTTCACTTAGTTACCATTGCTAAACTAGACTTGAACTCCATGGTTTCCACTTTTTATCTTAGCATCTCTTTATAGCCTTAAATATTATTGGTTATCCCAAAAAGTTTTATAAGGGTTCTGTGTAGCAATATTTACCACATTAGAAATTAAATTTGAGACATTTTTATCTCTTAATCTATTAAAAAGAACAATAATAAAACTACTGCATGTTAATATAAATAACATTTTTATGAAAAATAGCTGTATTTTTCCAAAACAAAAAAAATTAGTGAGAATAATAGGCATTGTTTTACATTTGTAAAAATCTCTTCAGTGTCTGTTTGAATGGGAGGCAGCTGGATTCTCCTATCTGCTTCTGTATTCAATATGTTTCATTACGTGGTTTTGCTTGCGTACACAAGAAACCTCCAGCCCCACAGTCACATACTAAGAAAAGGAACAAGTATTTTAATAGCCATTTCAGACAATTATGGATATTCTTTTTGATATTATACTAAAACTCGACGAGTGGTAAAAAGTTAGTTGTGATGTGGAACCAGAATCTATAGCAGTGAACTTTATACATATATATATATATATATGTATATATATATATATATTTTTTAAAGATTTATTTTATTTTTGTTGCAAAGTCAGATATTAGGAGAGGAGGAGAGACAGGGAGGAAGATTTCCATCTTTTGATTCACTCCCCAAGCGCTTGCAAAGGCCAGAGCTCTGCCGATCCAAAGCCAGAAGCCAAGAGCCTCTTATTGGTCTCCCACACAGGTGCAAGGTCCCAAGGCTTTGGGCTGTCCTCAACTGCTTTCCCAGTCAAGTGAAACAGGGCTGCTGGGATTAGAGCCGGCGCCCATATGGGATCCTGGCACATACAAGGTAAGGACTTCAGCCACCAGGCTATCGTGCTGGGCCCATGAACTTTTTAACGTTACACTCTGTTGTTTTAGTTTGTCCTTTGGACGGGTCTTTTTACACAAGGGCAGTTTCAAAACATGAATTGGTCATTTTGAAAACATTGGTTTATTGAATAATGCAATGAATATTTCTCAAATATTGACACATTTCATTATGAAATATAAAAAAATTCACATTGGTTAACATTAGCAGAAAGGTTTTTTTTTTTTTAAAGATTTATTTATTTTATTACAAAGTCAGATATACAGAGAGGAGGAGAGACAGAGAGGAAGATCTTCCGTCCAATGATTCACTCCCCAAGTGAGTCGCAATGGGCCGGTACGTGCCGATCCAAAGCCGGGAACCTGGAATCTCTTCCGGGTCTCCCATGCAGGTGCAGTGTCCCAATGCATTGGGCCGTCCTCAACTGCCTTCCCAGGCCACAAGCAGGGAGCTGGATGGGAAGTGGAGCTGCTGGGATTAGAACCGGCGCCCATATGGGATCCCGGGGCGTTCAAGGCGAGGACTTTAGCCGCTAGGCCATGCCGCCGGGCCCTAGCAGAAAGTTTTTAACACTGAGAAACTGTCAAGCTCATGGTGGTGGGTACAAGTCTTCCAAAATGGCAATTTTCATTTGAAAGCTCAAGTGTTCTCATTGGCAACAAGCACTGTCAGTTGTTTTCTTCAAAGTGACAAGCTTGCTTACTTCATCTTTCAGGAAATGTCTGCCAGATACCGTAGCTTGTCCATCAGTCATTCTTTCAAATAAAAGTGTTTTTCTGTGAAAAAGGAGCTAATTTAGCTCACAATTCAAACAACTGTACAACGCTCTTTATTGAGACCATCTTGTTTTAATATGCTTCAGAAGTATTTCACGTGCACTTCCCATGTTGTTACCAGAATACTAGCTATACCAGAGTGTTGAAATGTAACTAAGTGAATAATGTCTATCACTTTTATTACAGGCAATTGTAAATGAAACAACCATTTTTCTCTCTTCTGTGTGTGCAAGGCAATGAAAGAAACAATCACTACTAGTACTTTAGATAGCACTGCTTGAGTTTTCCTGAGAAACTAAATTATACCTGGCATTGTTTTTGTACCATCATCAAAACATGCTGAAAAGAACAAATAAAGTCCACATATTGTTGTGAAGACAGTTTGTTCTATGGAGCACATGAGGGAATCTCAAGGCCACCTAAGGACCTAAGGACTACATCCTGAGAACTGCAGATCTAGTGGGCCTACACAGAGGATGGACTGGATGTGGCTTTTTGCAGGGAAAGGGCCACAAAGCAGCAATAACCGAATGACCTAACTCAGTCTCACAGCCCAGGCCAACATGGCAACTCTGCCTACACTCCACTTGCTATACAAAATGCATTAACTCTAGCCACTAGGAATCTCAGTTTGTGATCTTATAAATTTGTGATTTATCAAAGATACCTCCCTGTAACGTCTGTAAACTTTGTTCTTATTTTCTATTCATGTCTTGATCTTAAAGGCTTTTTAGATTTTCCGCCAATACATTAGTTTTATGTTGCCCAGTGCCAACTACAGCAAACTTAGTCACTTAAAATGGCTATTGTCTCCTTTCTGTGGGTCAGGTGCCTAGACACACTGTAGCTGGCTCTGCTCAGAGTCTCAACACAGCATCATGTCGATGTTGGTAGGACTACCTTCCTTTCTGGAGCTCAAGGTCAAGCGGTTGCTGGGCGAATGTCACTCAGGTGTGGGACTGAGAGCTGGGCCTCCTGCCTGCTGTCAGTCAGAGGTCGTTCTTGGCTCCAGGGGGACCTGTAAGACTAACTTCTTCAAAGTCAGTAGGCAGGCCTTCCCAGTCTGCATCTTACTTAATGTGATGTGATTATCCTATCTATTCTGTCACTTTCATCGTAATACAAATTAGAAAACAGCGTTAACCCTCCCATGACAGCCACAGACCCTTCTCATATCAGAAGAGAGGGATTGCACAGAGCTTCCACACCCAGCAGGAGGAATCTTGGGAGCTATCTTGGAATTCTGCCCCAACTACACTATTTAAGTCCTAAAATTATATTAATTAAATGAAAATGTTTGCATAATTTTATCTGCTGAAATGAATGTCAAATACTTTGAAAAAATAAATTGTATAGAAAACTAAGTGAACATCATGCATTGTACAGTAATTATATATATATATATATTCTTTTTTTAAAAAAAGATGTATTTTTATTGGAAAGGCAGATCAGATTTATGGAATGAAAGAAAAATCTTCCATGTGCTGATTCACTCCCCAAATGGTCACAACAGCTGGAGCTAAGCTCATCCCATGACAGCAGCCAGGAACTTCTTTCAGTTCTCCCATGCTGGTGTAGGCTCCCAAGGCTTTGGGCCATCCCCTGCTGATTTCCTGGGCCACCAGCAGGGAGCTGGATGGGAAGTGGAGCAAGCCTAGACATGAATCGGTGCCATATGAAATCCTGGTGCGCATTTAGCCATGGAGCCATTTCACCAGGATCCCAGCAATGATATTCTAAAAACAAACTGCCCTACTTGTTCTCCTCTACACAACCTTGTTTCATGCAGTGTGGCTTTACAGCTCATCTCAGAGATTCTGTGAAGGTCTGAGGTCTTTGTCTTGCTCCAGTCAATAGGACCCATCAGAAAAGACAATGGGAGGGTCAAAGCCTAAGCCACAGTCTTGTCTTGGTAGCAAGCTGGGCTTGGCTGTTAATGAGTGATATAGTTTGTGGAGCAAGGATGATTTCCTACGTATCCCTGGACAAGGCTAACTCATTCAGCCCTACGTGACACACCAGCTGACCACAGACCCATGAATCAGCACAACCAAGACCAGCAACGCCTGTCTCAGAACAGTAGCCCCTCCCTGTGAAACATACTCACCAGAAACAAAACAAAAAAAAGAACAAATGACTGTTTTAAGCTGCTAAAATTTGGGATTGTTTGTTACACAGCAACAGCTAACTAATGGATGTGTAGAAATGCAACAAGGGACTTGATTACACAGTGGAAATAAAACATTCTAAAGAAGTATAATTTATTCACAGTACTCTCACATTTCCATCTTTCATGTTTTAAATCACTGCTGATTGTGGGCTATTTCTATCTGTGTGTCCAGATAATTGTCATTTGAAAGACTGATGTATGACCTGGAGTCCTTTCTCAATGAATAGAGCAATAAAGAGAGGGAAATCAAATAGCAAAATAAAGAATTCTGCTGTGCTGTTCTGCACACAGCTGCCCTGGTAGAGAAACACACAGTTTCTACTTTCCTTGCAGTTTTCAGAACAGAATTACTTTAGAATAAATCCCAATGAAAGCAGTAATCAATTATGTCAAGAAGAAAACAAAGTTTGATCTGAAAATACTAGCAGAATCTAACATTTCAGAAATAAATGACTATGTCATGTCCTGTGGCAACATTATATCAAATTGCTTACAAATTGTACAACCAACTGGGCCTCTGCAAGTGGACTCTCCTTTTAATAGAATAGCAGAGACAAACATTTAATTGTGGGTTTGTATTCCCTCTTGACTTCCCTTTTTTCATGTATACCCTACTGCCTTTCTGTCTACTCTCATTCATTGTACACCAAAAGCCCAGAAATTAGGTAAAATACAGTAATAATTTCCTTACTCTGCATTGGACAGAGAGAGGCATTTGATATAATTTGCTAAGATAGCTTAAAAGTTATCCAGGCATTCTTGCTTTAAAAACAAAAAATAAAAGCTGTAAACATTCTCTTATAAATTTTTCTAAATATATTCTACATTTTACTTTCTTATAAAGTAGAATGTTCTCTATGCATAAATCTTTATTATACAAGGTGCTTTAATGGTTGTTAAAAGGATGCAAAGGTAAATCAAGCCACAAGTCCACCTTCAAGTGACTTTCAGCTGAAAGAGATTGGTTGGATGATTAGATACATACATAGTCCCAAACACTCAGAAATCAAGATCTATGATTGTTAAAAGACATATTTATTTTTATTTGAAAAACAGATTTACACAGAGAAGGAGAAAGTTCTTCCATCTGCTGGTTCATTCCTTAAATGAGCACAATAGCCAGAGCTGAGCAGATCTGAAGCCAGGAGCCAGGAGCTTCTACCAGGCCTCCCACGTAGGTATAGGATCCCAAGGACTCAGATCATCCTCCACTACTTTCCCAAACCATAAGCAGGGGGCTGCATGGCAAGCGGAGCAGTCAGAAAATGAATCTGCACCCATACAGGATGTCGGCACTTGAAGATGAGGACTTGCCTGTTTAGCTGCAGTGCCAGCTCCAATTTGTGATGTTTGATGCATGATTTTTATAAAGTCAAAATTAATGCAAAAATATCTATGATAATTGAAATATCAACATTACAGATAAAAATGGGATCACTCACAATACGGTGCCAAATCATGTTAGCTTATGGCAAAAGGAAAAATCAGTAAAAGACTATTTGGATTGGTTACTAGATGAGTCCCCAACAAGGAAGTCACACCATTGCCAAAAATTACAGTTGGTTGTGCAAAAAGAAAAAAAATGATAAAAATAACACACCAAAAGCCTACTTCAAGAAATGGCAATTGCATGACTTTTTTTTGTAATTCTGCATACCACATACTGTGCAATATATTGAAGAGGCAGGCTACATGTCTGCTGATGACCTGCTAACAAGGCAGAGAGTGGCCTCAAGCATTTTCCCTCCTAATCTATTAGGATTTAAATGGAATCTGAAACCTACTACCAATCCTAAATCTGAAGTGGGAATACTGGGTCAGAATCCTTCTGCTCCCATAGCAACATTAATATACTATTTTGCTGCTAGACATAGCTCTTTGGGGCAGCCTGAGGCATCCCTCTGCCTTGGGAAGAATTTGGATTGTTAAATGGGAACACAAAGAGAAATCATGTGGCCTCTAACTTGGAAAACAAAATTTTCATATACACAGCAAGATTTAAAAGGTAAGTCCTGTCAAAAAGAAAAGAAATTTCTAAATTTCCTTTCAATTTATCCAGATTGACTCACAGGGTCCTTTGTGGTGTGGATGAGTATGCCAGTCCACCTAGGGCCTTCAAGTCAGTAGGCAGGACATGGTCTATAGGAAATGAAGTGTTGAACTGTTAGGGATCACAAATATGGAATACTTAAGTCCCTTATGTAAAAGTGCATAGTACTCATTTATAATCTAAGCATATATGTTTAATAAAAGTTTACTCGTTTTTATTGGAAAGCAAGATTTACAGACAGAAGAAGAGATAGAAAGATCTTGCATCTACTGATTCACTCTCCAATGGCTGCAATAGCTGGGGCTGAGCCAATCCGAAACCAGGAGCCAGGAGCTTCTTCTGGGTCTCCCATGTGGGTGCTGAGGCCCAAGGCATTGAGCCAGCCTCAGTTGCTTTCCCAGGACAAAAGCAGGAAGCTGGATGGGAAGTGGAACAGCCAGGACATGAACTTGAACCCATATGGGATGTCAATGTTTATGGGAGGAGGATTAACCAGTTAAGACATCATACCAGGGCCCCGGCGGCGTGGCCTAGCAGCTAAGGTCCTCGCCTTGAAAGCCCAGGGATCCCATATGGGCACCGGTTCTAATCCCGGCAGCTCCACTTCCCATCCAGCTCCCTGCTTGTGGCCTGGGAAAGCAGTTGAGGACGGCCCAATGCATTGGGACACTGCATCCGCGTGGGAGACCCGGAAGAGGTTCCAGGTTCCCGGCTTCAGATCGGCATGCACCGGCCCATTGCGGCTCACTTGGGGAGTGAAACATCAGATGGAAGATCTTCCTCTCTATCTCTCCTCCTCTGTGTATATCTGGCTGTAATAAAATGAATAAATCTTTAAAAAAAAAAAAAGACATCATACCAGCCCCATAAGCATATACCTTAAGTCATCGCTAGGTTACTTATAACATCTAATTCAATGTAAATGCTATGTAGATAGTTTTACTGTTCTGTTTAAGGAATAACAAGGAAAAAAAGTGTGTACACTTCAGTACAGATGTTTTCACTGAATATCTTCCCATCCAGAATTGCTTGAATCTGTGGGCATGGAACCCACATATAAAGGACCACCTTTGTATACTTTTTTCCCTTACACACATATACCTATGTTAAAGTCTAATTTATATGTAGCCTCAGTAAGAGATTAAAAGTAATAACTAATAATAAATACTTGCAATACATTGTAATAAAAGCCATGTGAATGTTTCTCTTCTCTCCCTCTCTCTCTCCCCCGACCCTTACCCTTCTTTTCAGCCCCACCAGGCAGGCATTCCATACAAAAGGCAGATCTCAGTGACTGGCATATTGCCATGCCTGTTGTGGAATGATTACTCATTGCTCTCCTGCCCTGTGACCCCAGAGAAGTAATTCAACCTCTGTTGGCCTATCTCTCCAACTGTAAACAAAGGAGGAAAATGCTGAATTGCATGTGGTTTTCACATCAATAGTAATGTCATTATAACTGGTTTGAAGAACTTCCACGTTCATATCAGAGAAAACAAATAGTCACCCTTATAAATGACCAGCACACTCTAGGTTCTGGCCCTAAACAGGCTTTGATGAAATCTTCTATGACAAATTTCCCGAAGGCACATGTCTCCTGAGGCCTTCACCTAACTACAGCTGTCAGGATAAAGTGAGGAAGCCAACCAGTCTTATGTTGGGAGAATCTGCTCGGCTGTCCCTCTGGAAATAACGAAACCCCCTGTCTTATGAAAAAGATCTATGTGTGATCAATTATAAGCAAACCATTGGAGGGGGCTGCTTTAAAAATGTGGTCATCTAAGATGTTGCTGTGAAGGGGGTCAGCAGTCTAGTGTTTATCCTGAATATTGTCAAAACACAAGAATACACTCCAAGCCCCTCTCATTATTCAAGATCACCTAAGGTCTGGTTCTTCAACTCTTGCAAAGTCACTTCCCACCATTCCTGCGAATCTTGGGTTGTTCTAAAGAGCCCTGTTTTGCAGGTGCTATCCCCTGTTCTGAACATTTTATCTTCTTCATATTCAACAATTTCTGCTTTTCTTTTTAAAGTCAGGTTCATTTAATAATCAAGTAGATTGCATCCTGCTCCTTTTTTTAAGAAAAAAAAAGGCAGACATAAAATGCAGTTTGGGGCTAAGTTGGAAATTTGACTATGGCCTGGATATTAAATGACAGAAAGGAAGTATTGCTAATGGTATTATGGTTATGTAGGAGAATATCCATACTCTTAAGAAATGCACATGAATTATTTAAAATGAAATGCTTACTTCTATAACTTATTTACAAATGGGCCAGAAAAAAATACACAGAGAAGATAAAGCAGACTTAGGGAAATCTTAACAATTACTGAATGTAAAATGTTAACAATTACTGAAAGTAAATTGTAGGTGTTTACTATTTGAATCTTTTTTAACCTTTATATTTGGAAATTTTCATAGAGAAAACTTGGTTAGTAGAAGGAAGCAAAGCAAGTTTCTGAAATTAACCTGAAACAAGTAGAAGCATATGTGGATATTCTTTTAAGTGAGTTACCTCAGACCCAGGTCTTTCACCTGCACTTAGAAGCAGAAGTGTCTCCCCCACATGAAGACCTATCCAGTGCAGGGTCTCCCTTTTGACACACATACAGAAGGGTAACTTCTCAACTTACTGTTTGTGATTAGTTCTCCCTATGTTCCCCCTTTTTCACTTTCCAGGGTCAGGCAGAACCCAGAGAAGCTTGCCCCAGCGTGCCAAATGTTGGGAAATTCTGAGGTTCTGCTACAAGCATATTCAAGCAAATAACTGGTACAGAAAGTGACTCTGTTAGAGTTCAGAACATCTCAGATGTTCGTAAACTCAAGTAGTCATAGACAGCTTTACGGAAAAGGTGGCAAACAAGAAGAGTCTGGGGAGGGGAAGCACAACTGGGACTGTGGAGAGGACATTCCTGATCAAACAGATGCTTGAATGAACATGTGGAAGACAGAATGGTTCGGGTCTCACTCACTCACCTGGCGGTGGCTTTCTGGAACTCACTGTGAATAAGGCAATGTAATAGACACAGAACACAGAATAGTAATCAAAGCAAACACATCTGATGTCCTACGTTAGACTCGGTAAGCCTCAATGCTATGAGCCAAATAGAACCCACCAACTCTTTTTGTGAACAAAGGTTTATTAAAACACAACCAAAGTCATTCTTTTATATTTTGCCTATGCCTATTTTTGTGCTACAATGGTGGAGTTAAACAGCTAACAAAGATTCTGAAGTATTCATTGTTAGGTTCTTAAAAAAAAGTTACTGAATTTTGTCCTACAAATAAAGCATTGTAGGGATGCAGAGATTAGCTGAGTAAATACATTCACATTAAAACTTCAAGGGCAAGCATTTGACCTAGCAGTTAACACAATAGTTACAGTATCCTTGAAGGACTTGGATTGGACCACTGGCTCTGGCTCCCAGACTCAGCTTCCTGCCAGTTCAGACTCAGGAAGACACCAGTATTGGCTCCAGCACTGGAACCGTGGTTGGCTTTCTGTTCCCCATAGGGGAGAATGGAGTGAGTTTCTGGCTCTTGGCTTCCTCCTGGCACACGTCGAGCCATCGCAGAGGTTTGAGGAGTGGATCAATGGATAGGATCTCTGTCTACACTCTCTGTCTCTATATCTATCTCTTTCTCTCCCCTCTCCAATGAGTTTTTTGAACTTAGGCCTGATAAAGCTGTGAATATGTGATAGATGGCACCATGATTGACTTAATCAAATCAGTAAAAGATGATAGCTTAAAGAAATTAATAATTTAGGTCAAAGCTAAAGGATGAGTGGCACCTGACCATATGAAGCAGAAAGAGAACAATTCAGCGAATATCACACGCAGAAGTCCTATGAGAAGATGGCAACTTTTGAAGAAAGGGGATGACGTCATGCTTGCTGGCATTCAAAGGACCAGGATAACATGGTACAAGATGAGACTGAGAGGAAGGCAAAGGCTGGACCACAGGGAATTTCTACAGGCCAGATGGAGAGGCTCTCATTCAGAAAGAATGGAATCCACTGATGTTTTAAGCAGCTGAATGACACACTCAACCAGACTCTGAAATCACGGCTCGTAACTCTCACGGAAAAAATACAGGAATGGAACAAGCATGCAAGCATGTCTTTACATAGACCGTTTACACCATGGAGAGAAGTCTCTTTGTGTCTCTCCGTTGGAACTACAGCAGCACTGGCCACAGAAGACATTTTGCATGACGAGACAAAAGTGGAGCAAAAGCACACGCCTGCAGTTCTGAAGTCAGTGGCAGCTCCCACACGTGGTTGCTGACTTCAGGGTGCTGGGCACTGGCAGCTCGGGTGCAGTGTTGCTGGTCTGCAAGGGACCCCTGATTCTCAGCTAATCCAACTTCCATCTGTGATTCATCCCAGCTGCCCTGAATCTTGCCCACCTGTGTCTACAGCAGGTCACCCACAACAGCCCCAAACTAGGAATTGGTAAAAGACAGACGCATGCTCTGTGTCATCTACTCTCTTGCCCATATCCACCCTTCCTAACCAGAAGTTGATAAGGTTGACTTAGACAATTGCCGACCTACCTCCAGAGTCAGAGCACCAGCTTCCCTGGACGGGACAGAGTAACTAAAGTGGGTCTGTTTCTCCTGTCACAAAGCCTCATCTGCTCTGACAGCTGTAGTGTGTGAGGTTTCTATTACTCTTTTGAAGACTCTTCCTCTTTATAAAACAAAAAGGTGTGTTCAAGTGAACTGATCTTTGAAAAGTCATGGGTATGGCTGGGAAATACATGTCCATTTACTGTTTATCTGTTAATGTAGTCCTTAAGTAATAGCATTACTTAAGCTATTTGCTTAACTTTTCCCCTGTGAGTCACACAAGCAAAAAATAGTTTCAGGAAATAAACAGATTTTTCTGACTTAGTGAATGGAGACTTAAAGCAGTCAATAATAAAGATGGCCTTGTACACGCAGCTGGTGAATGCTGAACTTACTACCTGTACCTGCCACATCTTCATCAGCTTCGGAGAAGCAGAAAATGTGTGGAATACTGAGATTGCTGCTAGAGACCTAGAGCTGCCAGGGGACCCTGGATGTCCATGGAGAGTGAAGGTTGTACTTCTTTTCCTGAAGGAAAAGTGCAATGCAGCCTAACTTAACCATCTTCTGTTTCTCATTGAAAGTGGAAGGCTTGGTGCAGGGCTAGGATTTCATTCATATCCTGAATACAGTCCTGGGGTGTTTTTATTGCCAAATAAAGGGGCTGAAACTGAAACATCTGAAGAAGATGTCTAATGAAATTATTTAGACAAGTTGTGGAGAACAGAAATAGTCCAGAGAGGTACAGTGAGGTGGTACCTGAAGCCTCAACCTCAGGTAAACAGTGAGGGCATTAAAATATCAACCAGGACTGTCTGGACTCATGGGCCCCAGACTCCACAATGAGCCCTTCAAACAGGGTGAATCCCACTGCACAGAAAGCCAGCTGTGGGCATCCAGGAGCTCCACGTTGGTAAGTAAAAGACAGGTGTGCAGTCCTATGAGCACAGAACAGACCTATGTCAGGGAGATTCCGCCAAACCCCTATCCGATGGTGAGTATGGGTCCTTCCAAAAACCCATCAGGTTTGATAAGCCTTGATTAAGAATTGGCTTGAGCCTGTAGGTGGAGGACCTTTAGTACTTGCTGCTAAGCAGGCCTAGGAAAGGCAAGAGAAAAATCTACATAGAGAGATTTTTCTATGATGGGTGAAGGGTTTGATTCATTCTCCTCTGAAGTGGGTAAACATTCAATGTCCAGTAGAGGAACTGCAGGTTTTCAGTGAAGAACATAGCAATGCGGAGCTACCAGACCCTTCAAAAGGGGGATCCCAAGAATGAGCTTCTGAAGGATTTATCCTGCAGTGATTATTGTGGCCTGGAGAAAGACAGGAAGTCGATCTCAGTGGGGATTGGCAACAGGCCAGGTCATGTTTTTAGAGATCCAACGTCTAGCTTCACAGTTATCCCAGTCTGTTTTCTGTTGCCATAACTGGACATCACAGACTGGGAAATCTATGAAGAAAAGATATGTGACCCTCACAGTTCTGGAAGCTAAGGAAGTGCAAGATGGCGATGCCATATTTAGAGAGGACCTTCTTGCTGATAGAAACTCTGTGAAGTCCCAAAGTTGCATAGAGCATCATACAGCAAGACATAGCAAACATGCCAGAGAGAGTCCATGCTTATAACAAAGCCACTCTCTCCATAACCCAAGAATCTGCTAATCCATGATGGATGAATCCATTCATGATATAACTGCCTCACGACTCAATCCTCCAATGTTCCATCTCTCAGATACTATTAACACCGTTACTTTGGGCACTAAGTTTCCCATATGTCAAATTTGGGAGACATAGCAAAAATACTATTAATATTTGTTTGTATCATTTGTTCCCTGTTGTTTTTAAAGATTTATCTATTTTTATTGGAAAGGAAAATGGGCCAATCTGAAGCCAAGAGCATCCATTGGGTGTCCCACACTAGAGCAGGGTCTCAAAGCTTTGGACCATCCTCTGCTGCTTTCCCTGACCTCAAGCAGGGAGCTGGATGGGAAATGGAGCAGCTGGGACACAAACTGGAGTCCATCAAGGATGTCAGCACTTGTAGGCAGAGGATTAGCCAGTTGAGCCATTTTACTAGGCTCATACTTACATACTTCAAAACTTTTTCTCTGCCAAGAATTGTCAACATTTTAATGGGGAAAAGTACATCTAATCTTGGGTGTTCTGAGAAGCTCAAGGATGCTCTTTAGAGGGTAGGATGTAGGAACCTCCTGAAATCATCCCAGCTATCCCACATGCATAGTTACCTAGGAGCACAGTTACCTTTTCTCTTGCCCTTTCACTCTTCACTAAGCCTTAATTTGTGAATTCCTTATTCAGATGCAGCAATCCTCACTTTGAAGCTTCATACTGGTATAATTCAGGCAGGGGGATGGTGACACAGTGGATGGTGGGGTGTTTTATTTTTGCATCTGTGTGCTTCAAAGTGTCTCCTATGATCACTTCCGGGGAACCAGTTTAGAGAGTTTTCTTATTTGCTTTGAATACGTGAATGAGCATAATGTATATTCAAGAACAAACACGGGCCTGGTGTAATGGTCTAGTGCCTGGCTCCTCACCTTGCATGTGCCAGGATCAGATTGTATCCCAGTTGCTCCACTTCCCATCCAGCTGCCTGCTTGTGGCCTAGGAGGGCAGTGGAAATTGGCCCAGGGCTTTGGAAACCTGTACCTGAATAGGAAACCCAGAAGAAGTTCCTGGCTCCTAACTTCAGATCAGCTCGCTCCGGCCATTGCAGTCTTTTGGGGAGTAAGCCAGTGGATGGAGGATCTTTCTATCCATGTCTCCTTCTCTCTATAAATCTGCCTTTTTAATAAAAAAAAATTTAAAGAAGAACAGATATGAAAAGAAGCAAATACATACATATATATATAGACAAAGGATTCCGCTAGTTTATATCAAAACTTTTTAATTGTATATAACTAATGGCATACAACATAAAGTTCTGATACACTTATTTTGTTATATTAAAATCTTTTTTAAAAAAAGATTTATATTTATTTTTACTGAAAAGGCAGATATACAGAGAAGAGGAGAGACAGAGAGGAAGATCTTCCATCCAATGGTTCATTCCCCAAGCGGCTGCAACGGCTGGAGCTGAGCCAATCCGAAGCCAGGAGCCAGGAGCCTCTTCCAGGTCTCCCACACAGCTGCAGGGTTCCAAGGCTTTGGGCCATCCTCGACTGCTTTCCCAGGCCACAGGGATTAGAACCGGTGCCCATATGGGATCCCGGTGCATACAACGCGAGGACTTTAACCACTACGCTGTCACACCGGGCCCACATTAAATCTTAAAAGCTGGGTTGTGTTGTTGTACTGCAGGTTAAACTGCTGCCCATGTTCTGTCTGAGTGCTGGCTGCTCCACTTCCTTAATTCCTTAGCTCCTTATTAATGAGCCTGGGAAAGCATCAGAAGATGGGCCCAAATGCTTGGATCCTGCACCCACGTGGAAGAGCCAGAGGAAGTTCCTGAAAAATAAATAAATAAATCTTAACTCAATACAGAAAGCACATGGGTAAATCTTCATAACTTTATTTTTGGCAATGACTTCTTTAGTATGATGCTAACAGCACATGTAGCAAAAGAAAAAAATGGATAAATTGGGCTTGATTAAAATGGAGACCTCAGTGTATCAAAGGACACTATCAAGAGGTCAAAAGAGAGCTACAGAATGGGAGAAAATACTTGCAAACCATATACCTGATAAGAGTTTACTATCCAGAATATATATGGAATTCCTATAATTCAATAACAAAGACAAACAGCCTAATTAGAAAATTGGCAAACAACATAAATAAACATTTCTGCAAAGAAGATTTACATTTGTACATGTAAATCATAAGCACATGAAAAGATACTCCACATCATTAGTCATCAGGGAAATGCAAATCAGAATGACAATGAGATGCCACTCCGCATTATTGGAATAGCAATAATTAAATAGCAAACAACAGAAAATACTATGTTGGCAAAGATGCAGAGAAACCGGACTCCAGTTCATTGCTGATGGGAATGTAAAATGTTATAACCCCTATGGAAAACAATTTAACTGTTTCTCATAAAAATAAACACAGAATGCTCCCTATCACCACTGGCCATTAGGAAACGCAAACCGAAACCACAATGAAACATCCTCTCACTCCAGTCAGAATGGTTATTATTAAAAAGACAAAAAATAATAAATGCGGGTAAGGATACAGAGGAAAAGGGAATATTTAGACACTGTTCGTGGGAATGTAAATGAGCAGGGTCATTACAGGGAAACTAAAAATATACCTAGTAAATGACCCAACTATCCCACTTCTGTGTATGTATCCAAAAGAAATGAAATTAGCATGTTAAAACAATACCTACCCTCCCATGTTTATTGCAGCACCATTCACAACAGCCAAGACATGAAATGAACATAAGCATCCACCAACGAATGAATGAAGAAAATGCCAAGTACATACATCAAGGAGTATCTCACAGTCATACAAAGGAGCGAAATTCTGATATTTAGAGCAAAATGGATCAAACCGGAGGTGATGATGGCAAGTGAAATCAACCACACAGAATGACAAATGCTATTCTCCCTTACCTGAGGAAGTTTTAAAAATTCGATCTGAAGGCAGATCAGTGATTATCAGAAGTTGTGAAGCATGGGTGGGGATAGAAGGTTGGATGATGGGTAATAAAACAGAGTCAGGAGTGGTAAGTCCTAGTGTTTCACAGCTCAGTAGGGCAACTCTACAGCAATATGTTAGGTATGGTTTAGAGAACTACAAGAGAGAGACCGACAGGCTTCAAACACAAAGAATTGGATAAGGAAATAGAAAAACATTGGAAATAGATAGTGACAAGAGTTGTACAACATAATGAATTTACTGAAACATAATTAACGTAAGATCCATTAAAGTGGCAACTTTCATGCTTTTTATCGCAGAGAAAGGTTTGGATTTTTTTAAGGTTTATTTTTACTCATTTGGAAGAAAGAATTACAGAGGGAAACACAGAAACAACAAGAGAAAGAGATCTTCCTTCTGTTGATTCACTCCCCAAACGGCTGCAGTGGCCAATGCTGGGCCAGGCTGAAGCCAGGAGCCAGAACTTTAATTTAGATCTCCCAAATGCCTTTGGGGTGGGGGGACGAAGACCTGGGCCATTTCTGCTAATTTTCACAGAAGCATTGACAGGGAGCTGGATCAGAAGTGGAGTAGCTGGGACATGAACTGGGGCCCATGTAGGATGCTAGCATCTCAGGCAATGACACTATACTCCAACGTCAGTCCTACGGCTTTCTTTTAAAACATCCCAGTCTTATCAGAGTTGAGATTTGCTCTGTGTGTGTGTGTGTGTGTGTGTTTTATTTTTTAAAGAAACACAGAATGTGAGCTTAAAAAGTATCAATTTAATTTGTCATTTTTCTTAATTGATGTTTTAAAGAAGAAAGTCCTGACTCTCTCATGTTTCTATATCATGAACCAAATTAGTATAATACAGATGATTTAGATACTGCCAGTAGATTCCAGTAAAATTGTGAAACATGGGAATACAGGTAACCTTTTTTTTACTCATTGACCTTTCTTTATGCTGAATATATATCTTAGCATGCAAAAAAATGTATTTAGGAGCCCATTAGAAATTCAGATGGAGAAATTCCTTTCATCTGGTCATGTAGAAGTGGATTAATACAGATAATATGAACAGAGGAAGATAAAAAAGACATCATGTTGGATATTCAATAATCCATTACTCAAGGATAAAAGTCTTCTAATAGCCATTAAAAGGAAAATCAAAGAATACATAAATTTTAATTTAGCATAGCATTGCATCACATTATAGCTTAGGAGACGTTTCCAACGCAGCCTAACAGATGGATCGCTGGTCATTGACTAACAACTTGGAAATGCCAAAGGTAAAGAAATTTGTGCTGCCCTAAAAAGAGCTTAAATGAGAAGACGTTAAATTTCATCTAGTAAAAACCTTATGGAAAAATGTTACAAATTTAGGCACTATTGAATAAAATTGCAGTTAAGAGAGCCAATTATTTTTATAGAGAAAATAAATTTTCCTATGAACATTCAGATAAAACTAGTAAGTGGATAAGTGCCCTAATAAAAGAGAAAGCTCAAAGAACCAACAGTTTATCCAAAACAAGGCTGGATCATGAAGAGATAAGAAATGTCTTTAAGATATACTACATGAGGACGTAAATCTAGAAAGGTGGTAAAAATGTTTAGATTTACCAGTTTGCAGGAAAGAAACCAAAATCTTAAATTTCTTCTTCTTAGTAAGAAAATGCCTTTAAAATTGAAAGGAGATTGATGACAGCCAAATAATAGAATTGGAGTTTCCAGAATGGAAACATTCATGTGAACAACTACTCATACATGTAGATACCTTCCCCAAAGCCAAGGAATCTTAGTAAAAGAGAGTATAGCATGCAGCCAGAGCACAGAAATAAGACAGAATGCATTGAAGTGGTAAGAAGGATAATTTCACATGGCACGCGCCACCTCACCCTTAAGGCACAATGTGGACATATACACCCTCTGTGTGTAGATTTCACCACAAATCACACCACCAGTTACTCCCTGGCGAGCCCCTAGCACCAGGCATCATCCCCTGTACACTCAGGTTTCAGGGCTCTTTGACACCAATTCAGCATCCATGGTCCGAGGCCCAGGTCCACTTTTGTGGGCCCTGATACCCAGCCTGTCCCAGAACCAGGTCAGCTGTAAAGGCCCAGATTCTAGAGGGGTTCCAGAGACCCCAGCTGCAGGCTGGTGCCCACAGACCCACCCTGGAAATCCACCCCAACAAGTCTTTTCCTTAATGTTGCAGGTTCCAGGAGACCTAAGCTCCAGTATTCTCTTGCTGAACACTATGACCAGGCTAGACCTGGTAGATATAGGGTTTGACCCATGCTCAGATTTAGAATCAAGATCAGCCCTGGTTCTAAGACAGCTTGTATATGGCCAGCTTTCAGGCTAGCCCCTGTGAACACAGACTCTAGTGCAGCCCTTAAGACTCAGCCCCCAGGTCCATCCTGGCGGAACCTAGTGCCAGACCAGCTTCGTCCAACCTGGATCCAGGCCCCATCCATGACATGACGCCAGGATGGCCTCCATGGCACCAGGCCAGCCCATTCAAGGATTCTGATAGCAAGCTCACCTGCAAACTTCACCAAAGAAGCATCTCCATGAAGCACCAATGAAGCACTTTCCCTAATGAAGCCAGTCTGGAAAGACTAGAAGCATTTCTACTTCTTCAAATGGGCAGACACAAATACAAGGCACCACGATTGTGAATGATTAGGGAAACACTGCACCATCAACGAACAAATAAGTGGAGACCTACAAACTATCTGATGAGGGACTCGACTCAAATAATCACCTCCAAAAAGTCCAGTGAGCAGTAAGTGCACACAGGCAGCTCAACAAAATTAGAAACAGTACATAAACAAATTTAGCGATGCAATAAAGCAAGAAACCAGAGACCAGAATCAAAGAGAAACTCTGAGAAACAATGGTTTTGTTGCTCTAGGGTTGAGAAAATCTTTCCAAATTCTGTTGGTTAACAAAGTCCACCTTGCAGATCCAGGGAACTTGTTGCTAGGTGGACCAGTAGAATTATCCAACCTGTTCATCTTTCCATACTCTGATAAGGCAGTCATCCCACCCGGCTGGTCTAAATGAGCTGGTCATCATGGCCCCTGTGTGAATGTTGGCACGCTGTCCAATGCACAGGCATCAGCAACTGAGGACCAGTCCTGATACATGCATTCCAGTGTCAGACCACATATGCTTTGATTTTCCCTGTGGCCAGGGTCTGAGTCCACTGTCTAGCCAGGGAGTTCCCAGAGAAACATCACCTGTGATGACCTCTGACTTGACTCTTGTATGCACCAGCCAGTGCAGGGTAAGGTTTGGTCCATCAGCTGCACCAGTCAGCTCACACACTGGTGGGGATGCAGCTGCCTGCTCAGTTCTGTTCCCAACCCCACACCTCATGTGAACTGATGAGTGCTGTAGTCCAACCCAGACAGCTTGCCACAGACCTGGCCCTCATGCATACCAGTAAGTGCCACAGCCCAACCCAGATGCCCTCAATCATCCTCCAGCCTGCCCCAGTCCCGGTTTTTGCACGTGCTAGCCTCTGCTGTTGTGTATGCTGGCCCAGCCCAGATTCCTTCCAGCTCTCATGCATACCCATGGATGCTGCAGCTTAGCTCTACCTTGCTCAATCCCTGTCTTGGTTCTGTTGTTCATGGTAGGAGGTACAACTTAGCTGGGGAGTGGCCACAGCTCTCCTGCCAGGCATCTCCCCAACTCCAGCTTTTGCGTGTGCCCGTGCACAGCTCCAGTAGTTGCAACCATTTGAGGCATGAACCAGTGGATGAAAGATCTCTCCTTCTATCCCTCTCTGTCTCTTCTCTCTGTGTAACTCTTTCTAATGAAAATAAAATAAATCTTAAAAAAAATAAAACAGAAAAAAGCGAAGAAAGCCTGTGGGACTTGTGAGACACCATCCAGTGAATCAATTTTCACATTATTGGGGTCTAAGAAGTAGTAGGAAAAGAGAGGGGTACAATATTTATTTCAAGAAATAATACCCCAAAAATAGATCTGGAATATAAAATGAATATTCAGGTGTATGAAACCCAAATAACCACAAATAGGCTAAATATTAAAAGATCTTTGCTGAGACACATTTTAATCAAATTTTTTCACGTGAAAGGGAGTTTCAAAAGCAGTAAGAAGAAAACAACGTACTACATGTGTGGGAACCTCCATTATACTATCAGTGGATTCCCCAACAGAAATCTGGCAGGCCTGGAGAAAATGGATTGAAATATTCAAAGTGATGGAAGAAAAAAAACACAAACCAAGACAACCATAACTGGCAGAGCTATTCTTAAGATATGAAGAAAAACTAAAGATTATCCTGTGCTTCCCTACTTCCACAAGAGCAGTGTGTACTTATCCCGTAAAAACCTGCTTGTAAGACATGCTACAGGAAGTTCTTTAGCTTTTAACGGAGGTACACTAACACCATGAAAATACAAAACTCACTGTAAAGCATATGAGTGCAGTCAAATTTGGAGTACTTTAATTATATAATAATGGTACATAAATCACTTTTAACTCTAGACTAAAGAACCAAAGTATTAAAAATACAGCTATAGCAACAGCAACCTGCTAATGGATAAATGATATATAATTGATGTAAATTTTGACATCAAGGACATAAAATGTGAGGTAGGGAGAAATTAAAGAGTTTTTGTGCCTGGTACATTGTTATTAGTTTAAAACAGACTATTATAAGTATGTTTTATGTAAACCTCAGTACACCCGCAAGGAAAAAACCCGCAGTACCTACAGAAAAGGTAATGAGGAAAGAATCAAAGTCCATTACTACCAAGAATCATCAAGTCAAGAAAGGAATCCTGGAACAAAGGAACCTCAAAACAATCAGAAAATATTAGTTTTTTAAGATTTATTTTATTTTTATTGGAAAGTCAGATATACAGAGAGGAGGAGAGACAGAGAGGAAGATCTTCCGTCCACTTATTCACTCCCCAAGTGGCCAAAAATGGCAGGGGCTGGTCCGTGCCAAACCAGGAGCCCAGGCATCCATCTGAGTTTCCCATGTGGGTTTCTGGGCACTAAGCACCTATAAGTCCCGTCCTCTGTTGCCTTCCCAGACACATTAGCAGCTCTCTGAACTGGAAGCAGACCATCCAGGACTTGAGCCAGCATTCCGCTGGCATTGTAGGCACCTGTTCAACCCATGGCACCACAGCGATGGTCCTCAGAAATGCCAGTACTAAATCCCTATTTATCCATAATTACTTTAAGTAGAAATGGATTAAATTCTCCAATAAAATATAGAGTTAAAAAAGGACATACAGTGAACACAATTTTTTTAAAAGATTCAAGATTACAAGAGGCTCATTTAGCTCCAAGGACCCACATAGGCTGAAGGTGAAGGGAAGAAAAAGTGTATCTCACAACAATGGCGACTAAAAGAGCAAAGGTGGTTATATCAGAGGGGGAAACAGACTTCATATTAAAACCTGTGACAAGAATCAAAGGAGGTCAATTCATCAGGAGGCTACGGCAATTGTCAGTATATATGTACATTACGTTGGACACTCAAGTATAAAAGCAAAGGAGAAAAAGACACAATACAATAATACTAGGGCATTTAAATACTCCACTTCAACATTGACTGGATCGTCCAGACAGAAAATCAGTCAGGAAACACTGGGTTTGAACTATACTTAAGACCACAAGGACATGGTAAGTATCTAAAGAACATTTCCTGCAAACACAGCAGCCTAGCCATTCCATTCTCTCCCATACAGAGCATTTCCCAGCATGTATGATATATTAGGCTACAAAATAAAACTTAACAAAACTAAGATTGAAATCATGTCAATGTCTTTTCTGACCTTACTACACAACTACAAATCAATAACAGTTGAAAAATTCACATGTATATAGAAAATTAAAAATGTGCTTCTAAAAACCAGTGCCCCAAAGAGATCATGAAGTGAATCAATAAATACCTGGAGATAAATGGGGGCAGGCCCAGGAAAAGCAGTGAAGGATGGGTCGAGTGTTTGGTTGGTGCTCAATACTATGGGGTGAGGGGAGGGGAGTCAGGGCCTCTCACTTTCAGAATAAATCTCTTTTTTTCTTATGATTTATTTATTTTTATTGGAAAGGCAGAGTTGCAGAAAGAAGGAGATACAGAGAGAAAGATCTTTCATCCCCTGGTTCACTCGCCAAGTGGCCACAACGGCCGCAGCTACACCAATGCAAAGCCAAGAGCCAGGAGCTTCTTCTGGGTCTCCCATGCAGGTGCAGGGTCCCAAGGCTTTGGGCTGTCCTCGATTGCTTTCCCAGGCCACAAGCAGGGAGCTGGAGGGAAAGTGGAGCAGCCAGTAAACAAACCAGCACCCATATGGGAACCTGGCACATGCAAGGTAAGGACTTTAGACACTAGGCTAACACGTCAGACCCTCAGGATAAATCTTTAAAAATAATAATAATAAAAGATATACAAATGATCATCTCTCCTCAAATTCAATAAATTAATCATTCTTGCTTTTAAGAAGCTAAATATAGGATTACCATAAAGTTCATCAATTTTACCACTGTGTATCATACATGCAGAGGAAATGAAATGAATATGTTGAAGAAATGTCTGACAACAGCCAAGATACAAAATCAACTTACATTGATGGATGAATGGATAAAGAAAATGTGAGTGTGTGTGTGTGTGTGTGTGTGTGGAAAATATTAGCCAAAGAGCCTAAGATTTGTTATTCTGGAGATCTAACACAGGAAGGCACTTCTAAAAATTCATAGAAAACGGAATTAAATGATAAGTTTGCTTTAGTGAAATCATTCTGATGTTCACATACATAAGGTTTCCAAAATTTTGTGGAAAATGTGTATTATGAAAAAACTATGCATGGGTTACAAAATAAACTTATTCTCTAATTCTGTTTTCTATGACTATTTGAATCTTTCTAGCGCAACATGGTGACTCGAGTTAATAACAATCTACTGTGTCCTGGGGAGGATGTCATGGCACGCCAGCCTAATCCTCCTTCCTGTAGCACTGGCATCCTGTATGGGCACACGTTCATGTCCAAGCTGCTCCACTTCCTATATAACTCTCTTCTGATGGCCTGGGAGAAGAGTAGAGAATCGCTCAAGTCCCAGTACCCTGCTATCTTCCCAGGCATGTAAACATGAAGCTGGATCAGAAGTGGGGTAGCCCAGATTCGAGCCAATACTTTGATGTGGGATGATATAGCATTGCAAGCGGTGACCTAACACACTGTATCACAATGCCAACTGTACAAACCTTTTTTTAAAAGAAAAATCTCATCAGAAATTCTACAGGTGTAAAGAATTGGTTAACGATTAACAAAACTTTAGCAGAGAAAGCAGAGAAAATTTTTGCTTCAACTCCTTGAAGAATTGAAGCCTGTAAAAGAGAAGATCTCTTCATTTTTATTTCAAATAGTGGCACATGAATAAATCAATTTATGGTTTCATTTTCACATTATTATTGAAAATGAATAAAAGAGGTACTTGGCTGTTTGAGATGTTACTCTATTTTTCTCAATAAGATTATGCAATAATACCCAAATTTTTAACCAACAGAATGAGCCGGGTTATGGAACAAATTATTCATACAGATAAGACTTGCTTCATAAAAAGTAGACTGTCATGAAACAATGTGAGCAAGGTCTGAATATTATTAGTTGCGCCCCAAATATTTCATTCCTTGTTCTGAAATACACTGAACTGGCATTTTATAATACTAAAATGGCTATACGCTTTTGAAGGATTTAAAGGATTTCATCTTAAGAGACCATTTGCAATATTCAACTGGCATGCTTCCTTAATACACATCTTTGAAAGCATTTGTTAAAATTAATCAGCACAGGCATCAGTGCTGTGGTGTAGAGGTGAAGCCAGCCCCTGCAAAGCTGATACTCTACATGGACGCTGATTCAGGTCCCGGTTCTACTACTTCCAAACCAGCTCTGTGCTAAAGACCTGAGAAAAACAATAGAGAATGGGTCCAGAGCCTGAACCCCTGATATACAGATAAGAGATCTGGAAGAAGCTCTGGGCTCCTGGTTCCAGCCTGGTCAAGTCCTGGGCATTGAGGCTCTCTGGAACCTGAACCACGTTTCTTCTGCTGCTTCACCACCTTCAAATGCCCAAAACAGACCAGGTTGAACAGAAATTCCCTCCAGAGCTCCAACTTAGGGATCAAGGACCACACACGGAAATCACTGTCTGTTGCTTCCCAGGCACAATTTCTTTCTTAGCCATGGAATTATTTGTGTACACTAGTGCCACTGATTTGTGTTCATTAATTTTGTATCCTGATACCCTGCCAAAGTCTCTTATGAGTTCTAATAGTCTCTTGACTGAATCTTTTTGGTTTTCCTATGTAGATAATCATGTCATCTGCAAACAGGGGTAATTTAATTTGTTTTTCTTGCCTAATAGCTCTGGCAAGGACTTCCAATACCATATTGAGTAGCAGTGGTGAAAGTGGACATTGTTGTCTAGTCCCAGATCTTACTGGAAAAACTTCCAGTCTTTTCCCATTTAGAATGATGCTAGCATTGGGTTTTTCATATATTGCTTTGATTGTGTTATAGAATGTTCCTCCTATGCTTCTGCATGTACTGAGGCTCATGCCTCAGGGCTGAAAGTGTAGCTAGCTTGGTACTGGAAGGCCAAGGAGATAGCAATGGAAGACAGGGTAAAGGGATTCTGGGCATCATATGGCAAGTGTTGGGCAAGTAGAAGAGGTAGGAAGCGGGACAGTGATAAGGCTCAGCAGCACAGCTGGTTCAAGCCCCTCTGCAGGGCGCTGTAGAGCTGGTTTGGGGGTGTCGGGAGAAGCCTGAAGCTGCCATTGGGGACTGTCCTCTCCTGCATAGGGGAGGTAATCCTGAGCCAGAAGCCAGGAGTCCATTCCATTGCGCCTACCTCTTCCTGACTTCCAGCCTCCATCACCACCTCCTGTCACTACACTCTAGAAGTAAGCTGAAAGTCCCAGAGTCCCACAGCAGCCTAAGGAATAAGCAGGTTTGGAACTGAGGAAAGCAGCCAAACAACCGACAAAGTAAATTTGCCTGCTTTTACAGTTAGTAGCTGAAGTCATGGCATTGGGAGACTAGGTAACAGAGTATGTGAGCACTGCTGCCAGAGCCTCATGAGCCTGTGGGAAATAGTGGGAGACAGATTTCCTTGGGTCTCCTATTCCTGCCTATCTTGGTGCTCACTGTTTATGGTGCATTGTTTTTTCCAAGGATAACAGTCAAACAGCAGAGACAGTATCACCCTTTTGGAATGGATGGAATGTTTGCTGCCCAACATAATAAGGATTCTTGAGATGGGTATCTTAAAGCGAATGGCTTCGGTAGCCACTTGGGATGCCCATGTCTTGTATTGCAGTGCCGAGTTTGCACCCCAGCTCTTCAGCTTCTGCTCCAGCTTACTGCAATTGCATACCAGAAGATAGCAGTTGATGGCTCAAGTGTTTAGGTCCTTGCCACTCATGCGGGGGACTCAGATGGAGTTCCAGGCTTCTGGCATCAGTCTGATTTGGCGCCTGCACTTGTTCTTAGACCTGGTTTGGGAAACCAATATCCCATGTCTCAAGTGCCTGGGTTTGAGGCATAACTCTGCTGCTGATTCCAGCTGCCTGAGGATGCACACCCTAGAATGCAGCAGGCAATGACTCAAGTTCATTCCTGCCACACTCATGGAAGACCCAGATTGAGTTTCAGGTCCCTAGCCTCAGCCTAGGCCAGTCCTAAACTATTGCAGGCATTTGGGAAATGAGCCAATGGATGGGTGATCTCTCTCTCTCTCTCTCTCTCTCTCTCTCTCTCTCATACACACAGACACAAACACACACACACACACACAAATGGGAAACTATATTATCTTTGAAAAACCCTGCTTCCCTCCAGCATGAAGGTTGAGCAGATTCCCTTGCATGTGGCATAAAGGATATTTTGAACAATGAACATTTCCAAAGCCATAACACAAATGCCCACATATATGCATTGGCTTGATCTGGTCAACATTACTTGCAGGACTTGGGAACTAAAGAAACTTCTGTGATTAATAAGCAGACAGTACTATGTGGCATGAGTTATAAATTCTTTGACTCTTAACTGAAAGTCTCATGACTTCTGTCAACATCCATGTGCCACACTGACCTACTTGCACCCAAGTATAAATCATGAGACATTTTCCCACAAAATTTATACTTCCTCAGCCTTTGTGAATATGTTCAGTGTGCCCAAGATGAGTTCTATCTGGCTTCAGGGAACTTATGATTTGGAGGAAAGGGATGCATTCTACCTCCACATCCACCACCACCATGAACACCATCTCCTGGGAAACAGGCAGGATAGAGACAGCTGATGCAGTTCAGTCACATGTGTGTTTCTGCTCTCAGTCTTTTAAAATTTAGTTAATTCTTCGCATGCCATTGTCTCCCTTCCTACTGCTTTCATCTTTGGGGTTTAGTCTTTGCTGAATTTCTGGTGAAATTTTAGAAAAGGAGAATTATTTGAGATCTTCAATCTGCCGTATTTGAGCAATAGTTCTCAAACTTTGATCTTCTGATTGTTGACGTAACTTTCTTGTTTCTTTTGGTACCTACTAGTAAACCCTAGCCTTCAGTGTCCTGTTTTGCTAAAGTACCACTGCATGGATGCCATTGATGCTGGATTGTCTTCACCAATAAAACTGGTCTTGTGGGTAAATACTTTTATCTCCGAATGCATTATCTAATAATGTCTCCTTGAAAGTAAGCTATCAATATCTTCAATAGGGAGGAGGAGTCAGATGGCTCTACTTGAGATCCGAAAGATGACTTGTGACAAAGTATCTCCTGGAGGAAAGGCTTGAGGCTGTGATTTCGAAAATCCAGTTGACCTACTTCACAGTTTTACATGGGGCTGGCAGAAGATTTTTTTTCACTAAACCAAGGTGTGTATCTCTGTTTCTGTCTGGAGATAAGTAACGTATTGAGCCCACTAATGTTCCTGAAGCCTTACCTACCCCCTGATCCATCCCTTGCAATAAAGAAAACACCACTTCTGCATCTTCTGCCCAATAAATGAGATTAGTTCACCTTTCCACCAGCACAACCAAAATAGCAACTCAATGGTCCTCCCAGGACTAACGAAATAAGAAAATAATGATCTAATCAATGCTACCACTAGGCTTAATAGTTTTCCAATATTTGGTTGAAATTTTATTGCTGTCAGTCGAGTGTCTCTTTTTAAGCAACTCTATTTGACCCTCAATTATGTGCATATGTTTCATGTAATGTATTTCCTTGTGGTAGAAGAGTAAGGGGACACTGAGCGTGATGTTGATGGTTTAGTTTTTCTTTTCATTACAATCAATGGTTTCTTTATGATCATTTTGTTAAGCTAAGCATTTATTAGGTTTTTTATTTTGGTTTCATTGAAGATAGTGCTGTTGGCCACTTATCCCCACGTCCAGAATTTTCCTCCCATCTGAAGAGAAAAGTGATAGCAGTGTCTTCTCATCAAGGTGCTTTTAAGGTAATTTTTATGTTTTTGTTTAACATGGCTCAAAGAGCAACCCCCACAAAAATCAAGATTCAGATGCTAATTAAAACACATGGTTGTCTGCTTCCCTGCGTATTGGCCCAGTGCCTGGAAGGATCGTACACTAGCAGGTGGATAGGATTGTGGCTGATACACCTGACGTGAGAATGGACTATAATGAAACACAGGCTGCACTCCAGTAAAAATCAGGATCTTCATGTCTTTGACTAAATCACTTAAGATCAAGCATCTATTGTGGTAAAACTAAGTTGTGGTTTTAAAATTAAAATCAGGAAGGGCTTCAATGTCATGATGCTGTTTCCTCACATTGTAGGAAATTCAGACTTAGGGATAATATTGTAGAGATAGAGGGCAAAGAAAAACAGTGTGGTAGATTGACTGCAAAAATGATTCTGATTGTTTACTCGGGTTTGGCCAGGTATTCTGCTGCAGTCAACAGGACATTATCAGACCTGAAAAGAACTCCCCAGCCCAACCTGAATCACAGATCTACAGAACATGAGCTACACAAATGGTCATTACTTTTAGTGACAAACATTAGAAGAAGTGGTACCACTGAACATTATCATAGTAATTAAAAATTCAAACAATTAGTCACACCAAAAAACTTTCAATAAGTGCACAGTAGATTCTGAACTGAGGCAGCAATGAACAAAGCGTAGTAGTTCTTGCTTATAAGCTAGTTAAAAAAAAAAAAGACTTAGAAACGAACCACAGCAACACAAAGTAATGCTAAATTCAAGCACAAATTCCACAGCGTGGAAGGACTACTCAATTCCAGTGATTAAAATAAATACTTACAATATGGAAATTTATTGTATTACAAGTAGACACACACACATGCCCACGTGTGTCCCTACACAACATGGGACATCAATATCAGGGAGACACACTCCTACTGCCACATCCAAGTGGGTGGTTCCTGGTCTGGGACATAGTGTCTTCCTGTATCTGCCATGAGACACTGAGCAGAGGATTCTTTGCCAGCTTGAACCTAAATCGGGAAGTCACTGGTCCTTTCAATAGGAACAAAAGAAAATATCATTTGTCTTATCAGGATTTGTGCAAAACTGAACAGAGGGAGACACAGAAGCATCCAGTGACCAAAACAAAACTTAAAAAAACAGAACTAGAACATCTCTGATGTGACGCATGACCCAAAAGCCAACGGCACTAGCTTTGCCCAGGAACTCATTCCAAATGCTGGTCTTGAGCCTCACCCCTGACATTCTCAATCAGAATCTTCCTTGCAGCAAGGATCCCAGGAAGTTCTCATCCACATGGAAGTTTGAGAAACAGAGCCTGGATCTGCCTGCTCAGATGAGCTTATCCACGTCTGAAGGTATGTGCAAGCCTTATTGGTTTTTGAGTTTGTTGGCAGGGTCCATTTAAATACACAACAAAAAGAAAGAAAACATTTTTGAAAACAAAAATATTTTTAAAAAAAAAAATCTAAGTGGTGTTTTTATCAAATTGAGGGATGAAAACTGAGACAGGATTATGCAACTTAAACCTGTGTTTCTCAACACCTGCTATGTAATCAGAATTTCCAGAACTTTTTATGATATCCCAATATTTCCTCCAATCAATTGAGCAAGACTCTTTGATCGTGGGAAAAGCAGAAGAGATGGATGAACCCAGATATTCATATTTATAAAGCCATCTAAGTGAGTTTAATTTATGGAGATTCATACCAACTGCAGATTTAGAAATTCACAACTAATAATTCTTTTCACAAATAAAGCAGAGTAGAAGACGGGGCCAGAATGGTGGCTTAGCAAGCTAATTCGCCGCTTGCAATACCAGTATCCAATATGAGTGCCAATTTCAGCAACAAAACCAATAGCATGTCAGTACGCTCACAGCATGCTCCACATTGGGGACCCTGAGATGACATTGGGTGGCTGTCCCCAAACCCCAGGTACCGAGATGGTTGGGAGGCTGGATGTGGCTTCTCCCCTTCTGTCCCCACTTCCTCTGGATACGGGAACTTGAAAAAGAATGTTGGAAACAATGGTTTCATCCACTTTTCTCTGTTCCTTGACCCTGCACACCCTAATCAGTGGTCCACATGGGCATGCATCCTTCTCAACTACATAAACATCATCTCTCTCTCTCTCCAAAACAATTAGTTTCCTATTAGTCAGTATGCAATTTGTTTATAGTGCTTTATCTTTTATAATCCTCTGATAAACATCTTCCTACAAAATCCTTATCAGTATTACTCATTGTTTTTCTTGAATAGATAACTGGAAGTAGAATTACTGGGTCTGACTTTGAATTTTAAAAAACTCTCTCAAAAAAAGGGGGGGGGGGGCGGCCAGCAGTGTGGCCTAGCGGCTAAAGTCCTCGCCCTGAACATGCCAGGATCCCATATGGGTGCCGATTCTAATCCCGGCAGCTTCACTTCCCATCCAGCTCCCTGCTTGTGGCCTGGGAAAGCAGTAGAGAATGGCCCAAAGCCTTGGGACCCTGCACCTGCATGGGAGACCCAGAAGAAGCTCCTGGCTCCTGGCTTCAGATCAGTTTAGCTCTGGCCATTGCAGTCACTTGGGGAGTGAACCATCGGATGGAAGATCTTTCTTTGTGTCTCTTCTCTCTGTAAACCTGTCTTTCCTAAATAAATAAAAATAAATCTTCGGAGAAATAAATAGATAACTATTTCAAACGCTGTTTGATGACATTGAAAATATTCACATTTTGATGGAGTTGAAGAGCCAATAATTGTGGCACATCAAGTAAAACCACCACTTGTGACACCTGTAACCCCTGTCAACTGCTCCACTGCCAAACTTGCTCCCTGATATTACACCTGGGAACGGAGCAGGGGATGGTCCATGTGCTTGGACCCCTGACATCCACATTGAAGACCCAGAGAAAGGTCCTTGTTCCTGCCTTCTGGGTTTGGACCAGCCTGGCTGTGATCATCATGTTAATTTAGAGGATGAACCAATGGACAAAAGATCTGTCTGGCCCGCTCACTGTGCAAGTCTGCTTTTCAAATAAATCCTTTCTTCAAAGAAATGTTTAAATTCATACACTTTCAGCTGACTCGTCTCCATATTTTGAATTTTTCATATTCCACTTTCCATCATTTTTATATTTCCTAGTGTAGTTATTATTTAAACTTGTTTCCTTTCTTCAAAATAACCATTTGTACTGAAGACATAAATGCTTTGCCATATTTACAGTAATGCGAATTTGTATAATTACCACTACCTGTGGAGTTTGTGTTTTCTTACTCATTAGCATTGCTTTCTCTAAGTTTAAAGAACTCCTGCATCATTTCTTGTAGGAGAGATCTGGTGGTGGCAAATTCTCAGCTTGTGTTTGTCAGAAAATTTCCTTTATCTGTCCCTCATTTGAAGCATCAATTTCCTGGATATATTATTCCCAGCTGGCAGTGTGATTTTCTTTCAAAAACTCCTCCACTTCCACTCCACTTTCTTCTGGTCTTTGAGGTTTCTACTGAGCACTCTGCTGTCATGAGAGCTGGAAGGCACTCTCTTGTTCATTTTTTTCCTTTCTCTTTCTAGCTGGAAAACTCTGTCGTGAACCTTTGGGAGTTTGATTCTCATGGGCTGAGGTAGTGTGATTGGCAATCTTCGTCCCTCCTATACAAGCATCCACATACATGTACCTCTTTCCTGACGTGCCTTTATTATTTCTTTTGAATATGCTTTTCTACCTCTTTGTCATTCTTTGTTTTCTCTTGAACCTCCCAAACCCAAATATTTGCTCTTTTTAATGTTATTCCAAAGTTCCCATAAGGATCCTCATTTATTTTCATTGTTTTCTTTTCTTCCTCTATTTGTATAATTTTAAATTGCCCCCCCTTTTAAATTATTTGTATTGGAAACTCAGATTCAGAGAGAGAGGAAGATACAAAGAGAAGGATCTTCCATCCACTGGTTCGCTCCCCAAGTAGCCACAACAGCCAGAGCTGAGCTGACAAAAACCAAGAGCCAGGAGCTTCTTCTGGGTCTACCGTGCAGGTGCAGGGTCCCAAGGCTTTGGGCCATCCTCTGTTGTTTTCCCAGGCCACAAGCAGGGAGCTGGACGGGCACTGGAGCAGCCAGGACACAAACCAGTGCCCATATGGAATGCCAGTGCATGCAAGGCAAGGACCCTCAGCACCAGGGTATTATGCTGGGGCCCTAAGTTGCCTGTCTTTGAACTCACTGATTTTTTTTTTCTTGATGCTGATTTGTTCTGGTATTAATGCTTTCTACCATATTTTTGTTTCAGCAAGGAGTTCTAATTGATTCTCAAAATGACTTCAATCTTTCTGTTAAGTTTCTCTGATAAAGTATACAATCGTTTCTCTGTGCTTGTTGAGTTCCTGAGATGTGTGCCTGAGAATTTGTGCATATTAACTGCTCTATGGTTAGTCTCTGACACTTGGTTATTGTTCCCTGAGTTTTTAACGCCCACAACATCTGCATATGGAAAGATGAGGTCTTTATTATAGCTTCTTGCTTTGTTTGTGCCTGTCCTGGAACATTAGGCAGGCTTGCTTACTTTTTCTGAATCTGTGGTCACTGATGCTCTTGCACTAGGTGGCACCCTACATTCAAGTATGCCCAGTTCACAGTCAGTGTGCTGCCACCCTACCAGCACTAGAGGGCACCCTCAGCCCAGATGTATTGAAAATCTGCACTTGGTTAATTGTCCAGGATCGACTCTGGGAGCACCTAAAAAAAGGTCATCTGCCTTTGAAAGTTTCTACCTGAGGTCAGACTGGACTGGGCCACCTTGTTCAGGTACCACCTTGATGTCAGCCATGGGATTTTTACCTGGCATCATGGAGGTGCTTGCCCCAAGGCTCCTAAGCAGTGACTCCAGCTCCTTCTTGCCCTGAGTAGACAAATACTGTCTTCACATGGTGCCACTTGGGACTGAGAAAGGGATGGGGTTGGGCCCGGCGGCGTGGCCTAGCAGCTAAAGTCCTCACCTTGAACGCCCCAGGATCCCATATGGGTGCCGGTTCTAATCCCGGCAGCTCCACTTCCCATCCAGCTCCCTGCTTGTGGCCTGGGAAAGCAGTCGAGGACGGCCCAATGCATTGGGACACTGCACCCGCGTGGGAGACCCAGAAGAGGTTCCAGGTTCCTGGCTTCGGATCGGCGCGCATCAGCCTGTTGCGGCTCACTTGGGGAGTGAACCATCGGACGGAAGATCTTCCTCTCTGTCTCTCCTCCTCTGTGTATATCTGGCTGTAATAAAAAATGAATAAATCTTAAAAAAAAAAAAAAAAGAAAGGGATGGGGTTGGCAGTTCCACAGTTCAACATTGGTTGGTACCAAAAGCCCATAGCCTGCCAAGACAAGGATAGCACAAGGACAGGACCAAGGCCCACGCTGTTCTGGCTCCTTGCCGCTGGAGTGTACTCAGAGTCCAAGTCCACAAGAACATTTCTCTGGAGCTGCTGGTCTCTGCCTCGAACTGGGTCAGGCCCAGATGTCACTTCAGCTGGTGCTGGTCTAACGGTACGGGTTATGGGAAGCCAACGGATGTTAGTTTCGCTGGCCTGGCACGACGTTCCATCGCAGTGTCATGCACTTCTCCTTCCTATTCCCAAGGTGGTGGAGTTTGTTTGTATTTTTATCCTGTTATTTCTTTTTAAATCCATTCATTTGTTTTAAAGGTAGAGATACAGAGAGAGGGAGAGACGGAGAGAGGGACAGATTTTTCCATCAACTGGTTCAGTCTTCAAATGACTGCATCAGCAGGGATTGGTCATGCTGAAGTCAGGAGCCAGGAAATTCTTCCAGGTCTCCTGTATGAGTACAGGGACCCAAGAACTTAGGAGATTCTCCGACACTTTGCCTGGCCTTTAACGGGGAGCTGTATTAGAAATGAAGCAGCCATGACTCAAATTGACACCCAAATGGTATGCCCCAGCAGGCTGTGACTTCACTTAGCAAACCTCGGCACCAGTCCCTGAGTCTTATTCCTTGCTATTCTGTCTGAGCCTGTGGGAGGGATGGTAGAGGTAATCTGGCAAGAAGTCAGGTGGTATAACAGGTAGCTATGTCAAATTTTCTGTTACAAATAGAAAATCTTGGGACCTGGTGCAGTAGCCTAATGGCTAAAGTGGCTAGTGGCCTTGGATGCACCAGCATCCCATATGGGTGCCTGTTCATGTCCCGGCTGCTCCACTTTCCCACCCAGCTCACTACTTGTGGCTTGGGAAAGCAATCGAGGACGGCCCAAAGCCTTGGGACCCTGCACTTGCGTGGGAGACCCGGAAAGAGCTCCTGGCTCCTGGCTTCAGATCAGCTCAGCTCCAGCCATCAAGGTCACTTGGGGAGTAAATCAGTGGATGGAATATCTTTCCCTCTGTCTCTTCTCTGTAAATCTGACTTTCCAATAAAAATTAAAAATCTTCTAAAAAATAAAATTAAATCTTGGCTTTTCCCCCATCTTCTCCCTTCAAAAGGGCACATTCTTCCTGACTCCTGGCTTCATCATAAGAATAGCAAGTGGGCAGTGGGGTGGCATGTGAATTCTGCCTCTCTGAGTTCCAGTTCTATATCACACACAGACACACACACAGTTCAACAAGTCCCACTGAGGGTAGGCAAAGGCCCTCCCCAAAAGCGTCTTTGACCAGATCAAAGTGCCAACCCCCACATTTTTTTAATTTTTTAACCTGAAAAAGCAAAGAGACAGTGCCTGGCATTTCAGTTTATCATGAAAATGGCAAGAGGCGACTCCCACTCACACCCTTCGAATGGCTGTGAGCTTTGAGCAAGCTAGCCAGCATTAGACATCTGGCCTGTGACTGTGAGCTGCCTCTCCAGCTTCTAGATTCCAAATCTAAGGCCTATGCTTAGTTCTCTCTCTTCCTTGGAGTGATAGGTGCTTGTCTTTAGCCTGCTGGCTTAGATGCCAAACGTAGCTCTTTCTTCCCAGGCGTTTTCAATACAGCTTTTGTTGTTATGTTGAAACAGGATCCTGTGATCTCCCACTGGATTTTTCTGGATCTTTCTGGTAGTTTCTTGCCTGAGCAACAATTCACATTGATGTTTCCATACTGGGGGACCTGACTTAGCCTCCATCTTGCTCCATCTATTCATTTAGCTGTTGTATTTTGGCTCTTCCCACATTTTCTCTGATTTTTAGCTATCTTGATGTCCATCTTGTCATTTCTAATCTCTTCACAAAGAAGCCATGCCCATGAACATATCCTGATCACTCCAAGCAGACATGCTGCAGAAGCTTGCTGTGTTTCTCAGAGACAGTTTTGTTTCCTGAGGCAGTCTTCCTTTAAGTGTTAACATGCTGTGCTTCTGTTCTCTTCTGCCACAATCTCTAAGTTGGATTTGTTCTGTTTATTTTGGAATTTGGAGAACATTATTGCTTCAGTCTATTGTTTGCTAATAAATAAAGCGATTTGACTATTCTCAGACCTGAACCTGAAGGTCAAATTGGTGTGTGAAATCTCAATCGTGGCGCATGTTTGCCAGGGATAGTACCTTTCCCCCAGAGAAAAGTGGCAAATGGAGAGAGGCAGTATGGGTTACGTGGCAGGCAGGGCACAGGATGGTATCCTCCTGCTGCTGCACGGACAGTCATGCTTGGGGTGGGGTGGAGGAGGAGATCGCCATTCTGGGAGGGGGGATGTGTGAGGAGTCAGACAGGATAGTAGGCAGTTAGGGTTTCTGGTCCCTGGTGAAGCTACGTTTTAAAAAATATAAAATCTGCCTGGCACAGTAGCCTAGCAGTGAAAATCATTGCTTTACAAGGGCTGGGATCTCATATAGGCACAAGTTCGTATCCCGGCTGCCCTGCTTCCCATCCAGCTCCCTGATTGTGGCCTGAGAAAACAGTTGAGGATGACCCAAAGCCTTGGGATCTTGCATCCGCGTGGGAGACTCAGAAGTTCCTGGCTTCGGATAGGTGCAGCTATGGCTATATGCTGTCATTTGGGGAGTGAATCAATGGATGGAAGATCTTCCCTGTCTCTCCGACTCTCCGTATATCTGACTTTGCAATAAAAATAAGTAAATCTTTAAAAACAGACATATATAAAATCATATTTCTCACCCGTGTCTTAACTTCTCAAGAGCATGTTTTTCAAGGGCACCCTCTTTCTTTGAGGAAAGACAGAGGGGAAAATTAATGTATCAATTCACCATCTCAGAGTTGTAACTGAAGCAAAAGTGACCCACCTAATCTCATCTCTGGGTCACCCTTAAGGAGATGGTGCCTGAGCGATCAGCTTATCCTTAGAAGGCCAAGAGGAGGTCAACCAGTCCCACTCTTTTGAGGTTCTTTTGTTTCAGAGCCAGGTGCTATTGTGAGCACATTTTTTGCTTCGTTCTTTGAGCAACTTTCTTGAGATGGAGTATAACAGATACTAACTCCCCTTGTGCACTGGTCTTTCCTCCCTTGGAGCCCCCTCCTGCAGCTAGGACCGAAGTCACTTCTCTCTTCTCCTTAAATCATCCTTGCTTTAAAACTAGTTTGTCTGCTTGAAAATTCTTTCATGTGAGGCAAGAAACGAGGTTCTTACTGTGTCTCATGCCGAATCCCCTAGAACACTTGTGTCTTCCTTGCCTGGTACAGCAGGCTGCTTTACATGGCCAGTGTGAGATTCTACAGATCTGATTTAGGTGATAACCCTTGAGAATAAGCGAGCAGAGAAGTATCCAGGCGAGTCTAATCCAAACACAACTCTTTCAAAGGAGACAGCCTGCCCACCCTCTGCACTGTGGTTGACGAGATGGTTCTAGAAGGGTCAGACAGGTGTCATGTGAGAAGAACTGGAGCTACTGTCACTGCTTTTTTTTTTTAAGATGACTTGTATTTTTATTTGAAAGGTAAAGTTACAGAGAGAGGGAGAGGGAGTGGAGGGAAGAGGGAATGAGAGAGAGATTGTCTATCCATTGGTTCACACTACAAATGCCGGAGCTGAGCTGATCTGAAGCCAGGAGCCTGGACTTCCTCCAGGTCTCTCACGTGGGTGCAGGCTCCCAAGGATTTGAGCTATCCTCTGCCGCTTTCCCAGGCCAAAAGCAGAGGGGTTGGAAATAGGGCAGCTGGGACCTGAACCAGTGTCCATGCAGAATGCCAGCAGTAGAGGTGAAAGCTTAGCTGGCTATGCCACAGTGCCACCTTTATCACTGGCTTTGAAGAGGGAGGAAGAAACTGCCAGGCTGAAGAATGTGTGTGTCCTGTGGACACTGGCAACAGCTTTCACCTGACAAACAGCAGAAAAATGGATACCTTAGTTCTACTTCTCAAGGAAGAAAATTCTGCCAACAACCATATGAGCAGGAAGCTGAGTCTTCCCTTGAGCCTCCAGAAAAGAATACCCATTTCCAACACTTTTAGGCTGGTAAAATCTGTGTCAAACTTTCAACCTACTTACACAAATAACTTGTCTTGGCTAAGCAGTTACATGTATTATCAATTGTTATTGTAATCACAGAAAATAACTACAAGTCATTTCAGTGACTGGTTATGAAAAATTTTTTAATGTTTATTTTGCTCTACCTAAAAAAGCATAGTGACAGAGAGGTAGAGAGAAAAAGGGAGAGAGAGAGAGAGAGAGAGAGAGAGAGAGATATCTTCTGGGTTACTGTCCAAATGCCCACACCAGCCACGAGCCTGTAGCTCCACACAGGCCTCTTGCATAGGTGACAGGCACCCAACTACTTGAGCCATAATTACTGTTTCCCAGGATGCACTAACAGGCAGCTGGGCAAGAAGCAGAGCATCTGGGACTGAAACTGATGCTCTGAAACGTAATGTCGGCATCACAAGCAGCTTAACCAACTGACAAACTTTATTTTCCAAAGGTGCAACTTCTAAAGCTTTGAATACGTTCCCGGAGCTCTCACACTTGGCATCCCGTACTGCCAGATACATATAAGTCTGATGACCCTAAAGCTACTGTGCTGTAACAAAGTCAAGCCGCATGAAGAAACCTGGTATAGGTGCTTCGAAAGCCAGTGGGTCTGAGATTTTCCAATCCATATGCGAATCATTAGATGATTCTAGCCCTTTACAGTTGACTGCCCCCTCAGTCTTGGAGTTTTCCCAGCTCAAGCCCACATGGGTGCATTTCATATAGAAGAATATACCTAAGATTTAATTGATGCTTGAAAATTAAAAACAAAATGAAAAAAATTAATGGTTCCATGCATCAAGATAACAGATAAGCCCAGAGAATATTTGAACACTTCAAAGTACATTTATTGGGGGCCTGGCACCGTGGCCTAGCAGCTAAATTCTTCACCTTGAACGCACCGGGATCCCATATGGGCACCGGTTCTAATCCCGGCAGCTCCACTTCCCATCCAGCTCCCTGCTTGTGGCCTGGGAAAGCAGTCGAGAACGGCCCAAGGCTTTGGCACCCTGCACTGGTGTGGGAGACCTGGAAGAGGCTCCTGGCTCCTGGCTTCGGATCGGCGCAGCTCCGGCAGTTGCAGTCACTTGGGGAGTGAATCATTGGACGGAAGATCTTCCTCTCTGTCTCTCCTCCTCTCTGTATATCTGACTTTGTAATAAAACATAAATCTTAAAAAAAAAAAAAAGAAAGTACATTTATTTGGCTGCTTATTCCTAGTAAGATATATAAATATTTTTTAAAGATTTTCTTATTCTTATTGGAAAGATAGATCAGATTTACAGAGAGCAGGGAAGACAAAGACAAAGATCTTCTATCTGCTGGTTCATTCCACAAGTGGCCATAATGGGCAGAGCTGAGCCGATCCACAGCCACTAGCCAGAAAGTCCTTCTGAGTCTCCCCTGCAGGTTCAGGGTCCCAAAGCTTTGATCCTTCATCCTCTGCTGCTTTTCTAGGCCACAAGCAGGAAGCTTGATTGGAAGTAGAGCAGCTGGGACATAGACCAGTGCTCATACGAGATTCTGGCTTGCAAGATGAGGATTTAGCCATTAAGCCTTCGCACTGGACCCAAGAAAATATTTTCACCCATTGTGTAGCAACTTGTCTTCTTTCATCCTAAATCTATGGTGCAATGTGCCAGTTTTTCTACCTTGCTGTGCTTTGGTAGACATTTTCATAGGAAATGATAAGGTGGCCTCTTACACGTCTCCAGACAGCCTCTTTGTGAACCCAAACATGTTTTTAAAAGCCTTTGCTAAAGGACCATACCTTCAATAATTTACCAGAAGGTAACAAAGTAAATGAGAAGAGACTCTGCTATGTGGGATTCAGCTGTACTGCACATTTCCAGCAATGCCTCTGTTCGTGTCTGAAGGCATACATGAATGCATTGATAACTGCAGATCAGAGGGGAGTTGGCTACATATGTGACTCGTATTATGACACTACAGAATTTGGAAGGAATAGCATTATATTTGAAGGACTAGCACTATGTTTTAAAAGTATTTTTGATGGAACAGTATTTCCTCTTCTGGTGTTTCCAATGGCAAAGTAAATTAAAATTTACTTAATAAATCAAATACAGCATAATACCTACTGTCCTTTAAACAGGCACTTTGAATTTCACTCTGGGAGGTTAGCACAGTGCCTCGGCAAGTGAATCCTCTAGCTGGCAGTACTGGTAGCCCATGTGGGCATCACTTTGTGTCGTGGCTGCTCCACTTCTATTCCAGCTCTCTGTGGCCTGGGAAAGCAGCGGAGGATGGCCCAATCCTCTGGATCCTGAGCCCACATGGGAGACCCGAAGGAGGCTCAAGGCTCCTGGCTTCACATCAGCTCATCTCTGGCTGTTGTGGCCATCTGGGGAGTGAACAAGCAGATGGAGACACTTTTGCTGTCTCTGTCTTTTTTATCCTTCTCCTTCTCTGTAAACTCTGCCTTTCAAATGAAGACAAAGAAATCTTTTTTAAAATGACACCATGGGAATTATTTCATATTAATACATTTTAAATGTACAGGTAAACAAATGTGTGGATGGAAACAGATGATCACCAGTGGGTTTGAGTCAAGAAGTAAGCAGGGAAAAAAGAACAGTTTGACAGCTAAAGAGGCTGGCTCATTTAAGAGGAACTAGATTTCAACAAAGAATCATCTGTTTGAAGAACAATGAAAATCTGCAACACAAACACAGGAATAAAATATCATTGTCCATAAGATAGCTAAGTAAACAAGTAAATGTTTTTCATTTTATCTAGATTACAACATTGCAGCCTTTTTTGAATGAAAGAAAATTACTTTATCCAGTCACTATTAGACATTCAGATGTATTATGTTATATATATCTTGAGGCTTCATCCATGAGATAAAATCCCAGAAGTAATTTTTCTGACTGAGCTCATAAGTCTTTCATCACCCAGATCCTTGAATATGCCTGATTTTCCATTACTGTTCACAGTTAGGACTTCTGCTGTCTATACAGTATATGGGCGCAAAAGGCTATGTTACATTTGCCTTAGGAACCATCATTTTTAAAGCTCTTGTGCCTGTAAAATCTTTACCTTTGTTATATTACTCTAAAGCAGATTTTGTATTTCATAGATGCACACATATTGCAGCAGTACGATGCTGCACCAACACATGGTCTATGTTATCGGTTCCATAATGCTGTGGCTTGTTCATCTAAACCCACTATAATGTCACAGGCAATGTGACCAGCTTCGGGGGTGGGCTGCCTGTGTTTGCTTGCCCATGCTTACTGTTTTTCATTCTTCAGTCCCTCCCTATGTTGGATTTATTCACAAGTCCTTTGTTGTAGGACTTGGCACTATCTTCCAGTAGAGTAAGTAGACTACATTTCCACAGGATATTAGCATCAAGCTTAGTTATATGACTTGCATAAGCCAATAGAAAGAGAACAGAAATGAGCCAGTGCCTGACGGGGACATTAAGTATCTGCACTTGCTACTCTTTACTTCTGTCACCTCTGAGATGACCTCTGTTGCTGCTGAATCCAGAATAAAGAATGCACATGGAACAAACCTGAACCAAACCCACAGCCTGGAGTCCAGCCTGGCCCAGTATGGCCTTGCCAGTACCAAATGCCATCATATGAATTACAACTAACCTGTAATCCGCAAGTGAGAAAAATAAACCCAAGTCATTGTAATATTGGGGTTGTTTGTTATGTGACATGGTTGCAACAATTACTAATTATTGTCTTTCCTATTGTTGGTTCTCACATATTTGTCTTCCTTTGTGCATGCAATGGATGCAATTAAGTGGAATATGCCAAGGACCAACTGAGAGATTCTTGCTGCAAATTTCCAAGCTTAATAGAAAGAAGGTCTATATCTTTTCAATGTCCAAAATTTAACTACCTTTTTAACAAGGATTTCTAGATGGGTATTCAGAGTATCCATATTGGCTGGTAACTTGGGAGTGTTAGTAATCCTGCTGAGTCATGGCTCACCACATTGAAAGGACAGACACTTCTCCTTTCACATCATATTTTGAAGCATTCCCATATTGAGCAAGCACCTGACCATATTCATGAACTGGCATGTATCCCTCACCACGTTTTTAAAATTTTAGTCTGGCATGTGCTCACATCTTAAGTATACACTCCTGTCTGTATCAGACTTTGGGGTATCCTTCATTAGCCCTGTGTCCTTAACGCATGCCCTGGGTAATGCCTTGGCTTAAATGTAGAAAGTACTTGTGGCTAGCCTCTACCAAAGAGTACACTACAGAGGTAAATGGGAAGCCACTTCCATGATTCTGTTACATAATGCCTATCTTGCTAGGAAACTCTGCTTCTGATGCAGCAAGCAGCTTCATGAAGAGGACCACATGCTAAAACACTGGGGACAGCCTTTAGCTAACAGCCAGCAAGAACCTGGGGGCTTTCAGCTGTACAAGAACCACACAAGCCTAGAACCAGATCTTCCTCTTATCAAGATTTGAGACAGACTTCACACTTGGCTAACAACCTGACTGTAAATCCACGGGGAGATGCTGAAGCAAAGAACTTAGCTAAGTCAGGTACAGACTCTTGATCTGTAGAAACTGAATTTATACGTATATGTTGTTTTTAGCTAAATTTGTGTTAATGTGCCACACGAGCAGATAAATAAAACACTATACAACCATGTAGCAAGTAGATAATTTTGAGCAATGCAAGCCAATTCTTACGAATGTGAGGGTTCAAGATGAAGCTTACATAGTGCTTACCCTTGAGGAGCTCATAATCTAAGGAATGTCACTCATTCAGTAGCTGCTCTTCACATAATGGGACCAACACTTGATTAGGTGCTTGAACTAGTAAAAGCCATGTTGCCTATTTATGCTTTTTTCTGGTCCAACATTTTAAGCCCAAACACCCCATGGTATGAACACACTGTACAATCATCATTGGAAAGTGTTTATTAAAGTGCTGTCTGTTCATACCTGGGCAAGGATAAGAAATCCAGTGGAAATAACTGCCATTATGTAGAACAAATACTTCAAGGAAATGGCTTTATGTATGAATTGTCATCATATTCTATTGTTCTTCCACAAAATTGTTGAAAAGCAAGGCTGATAATCTTATTTGTAAAAAAGCTCTCTCCTTATAGGTTAATGTTTTGAGACAAGGTGCTTTCAACATAAAAGTTAAGACATTAATTGCCATGCCATTAGGCACACAAGTGAGCCTCTCATGGGAAATGTTTGGTTAGTACAGCAAAAGAACTACTTTTTTGATCTTCAAAATAGTCTATAATTTGCTATTCTGTGTTTGAAAACACAGAATTTCTATAATTATTGTTTGCTCTTGCTGCACACCGCCTATTCTAATCAAGATCTCAACATATTTACTTTTTAATTGAACAGTTACTATGTGCTAAACACCTTATTGCAGATGATCCTATTTAATGCTCACACAACCAGTAGGGTCTATTACTATCTCCACCCCACAGATGAATCTGAAACATACAGGTTGAGTAACTGAAGTAACTTGAATTTTACCATTTACAGGAAAGGAGAGCTAGGATTTGAACTGGGGCAACTCTATTCTGGCATCTATGCACTTAACCTCATGCTACTGTGCCTCTTGGCATCTCTCTATCATTATCTATAAGGGAAACATTGAGCATGTCTGTTACCTTGGTAACAATGAAAAGCATAATGGGGAGTGGGTATTTAGTCTATTGGCTTAGATACCTGCATACCGCATCAGCAAGGCAGTACGAAGTGCTTTGCCCATGAACAAAGTTCTTGCACACATGTGCAAAGCTATTCTCCAAAACTGACCGTCCTCCCGCTTGGTTTCCCTTTCTTAAATTTTTGAACTCAACAGTATTTCCTTTGGGACTTTTGGTAAAAACAGACCAATGAAAGACCACAAATCTTTTTTTACTAGGGTGAAGCATTTACTACCCTAATTAGCATTCCCATTCACAGGCTTTCGTATTGGGAAAATAAACAGCAGCACCCTCCGTGTTTGGGTTAAAGGGAATCTTAAATCACGGTAAAGCAACAGGCTGAGGGCAGAATGACAAGGACAGGCATGGCTTATGCTGTGGGTGGCTGCTAAGAAGAGGCTGTCTTTGGCTAAGAAACCCCGTCTCGCTCGTGGGTTTGTGCACAGGGTCTTTCACAACCTTTATTTCCACGTGGGTCAAAACACAAAGAGTTGAGTAAGTTTCGCAAGGAAAATGAACGGCAAGCTGGGCCGGAAGTCACCTCAGCAGCAGAAAGTTAGAACACAAGGCAGTCTACCTGTGACCAGGAAAATCAAACATTTCACCAAGGTTTCCAGGTCTTCATTTCTCCTTCGTCGCAGTCCCAACTCGGAACGTGCCGGCGGGGAGGAGACTCTCACACTAAGTGATACCTGCCCACCGTGCGGCCGCGCCACAGTGGAGTTTCAACTCCAGGAGCGGGGACAGCCCTCGGCGCGCATGCGCAGCCACCACGTCCCCGCGGCGGGGCCCAGGCCTCGCGATCCTGCTTGTCACGCGCCCTCGCAGGCTGTACAGCCGGGCGGGCGCCTGCGCAGCAGCGTCCCGGCGCGCGCGGGCGCGCGGACCGCGGGGTTAGGAGAGGTGGAGCGCCGGGAGGGCGCGCGGCTGGAGGCGACCGCCGTAACGGCGCGAGCGTGGTCACGTGGCCGCTGGTCACCGCCGCCACCCCCTCCTGCCCTGTTCTCTCTCAGGTCGGCCCGGGCCCGGTCGGTTCCGCGAGCGCACGGCACAGACTGAGAGAGAGAGAAAAGAGGAGGGGGAGGAGCAGGAGGAGAAATCAGGGAATAGGAGCTGGGGAGCCCTTCTGCGCCACAGGTAAAACAAAATGATGACGATGATCGTTCAAAAAAAAGAAAGAAAGAAAGAAAGAAAGAAAGAAGCCCAACCCCTTCCCGGGCATCCCGACTTCCCCCAGTGCGCCCGCACGTGCAGTGGCCCCCGCCTGGCCTCCCCTCAGCCGCTCAGGCTCCGCCAGCCCTCGCGCCGCCACCCTGGAAGGGCCGAGGCCGCCGCTGGCCGCGATCGGTGACCGGCCGCCCGGCTGTCGGCGTGGGGTGGGCGGCGGGAGGGGCGCCCGGGGCTCCGGGGCGGGCAGCGGGCAGCGGCTCTGGCGGGAGTCGGGGCTGGCAGCAAGGCGGCCCGACTGCGGCTTTCCACTTCCTGCTTGTGAATGCCCTGGTTGTTTTTCGGGGCGCCCTGGGCCACCCGAGTTTCCTTCACAGGCCGGAAACGAAAGGGACCCGCGAGTCCCCCAAACGTTGGCAGCATGGTAGGGCCCCCGCTCACCCCATTTCTTTGACTTACTCGTAGTATGACTTGAGTTCATGCACTTGTGAGAACGTGCAAGTTGAGGCCTTTGAGGATAGGAGTAAAACTTTACAGAAGGACGAAAGTTGACACGACCCCCCCCCCCTTACCCCACCGACAGAGGGGAACCTCTTTCTTGGAAAAACAAGACCTTGGCGAACCAAAAGTTTGTTAATTACTGTTACATATTTTCATTTCAGGAATGTGAACTGCATGGTTTAGTATTTCCTAAGATTCCATTTTTTTTGGAAAGAGTTTTGGCCTGTCCCCTCGGAATTGAACTAAATATCCCTATTTTAGCCTGCAGAATGCACACATTTGGGCCAGATTGGGTCAGAGCTTCTAGACCCGGGCATTTCTTTTGCACTTCAAAAGTTTGTCCTAATAAGACTGTAGCGGTTGTCCTGCTGCGCAAAATGCTTAAAAGCAGAAAGTATTAAGTGTAGGTATTGCTGAAAAATAAATGTCTTGAGTACTTTCGATTGGTATTAATGGCAAATAAATACATCAGTATATTGGCTGTTTTTTTCTTGGGCTTTTCCAACTCCGGGGCTTGGTTATTTTCATACTTTCTGAATTCAAATGTAATTGAACATTTGAAACATTTCACTGCTCTTTGCAGTACTGTCACCCAGGACAGTGCTCATGCTGTCATGTGCATAGGACTCAGGGGGGCTCTTGTAAGAAATTCAGATTCTGTGGCAGTGAGTTTATGGCCCGGCTTGCTGTTCTGCATTTGAGTAAGCTCCTGGACAGGGAGTGAGCCATGAGTAGGGGAGGGGGGAAGATGACCTGTGTGAAGAACTAAGCTGGTAACATATATCAGCGATCCACCTCTTCACACAGGTAGCTTGGCAGGATGGGCGAGTGGTGAGGTGATGTGAGAGCCCCGAGCAGGTGTTCTCTCAGCAGGCTGAGCCGCTGAGGATCCCAGGGGAGGGGTTGGAGGTGTTCGGACGCCGTGTGCTGGGTGCCATATCATCGCGTGGCCTGTGGCTTTTCCCATAGAAGCTTGGGATAGCTCTGGCAGGAAGGCCTGCTGAGCTGAGTGACTGTTTTTTTCGTGTGTCTGAATGGGTTGTGGAGGTGGAAGTTCTGCTTGTGGCACTTTGTTGGAAGTGTCGGGTGGACGTTTTCCCGCTCATCTGTGGCCACAGCTGAGCAGTGCTGCATCCCTGAGCCTGGGAAACACGTTTGCAAACAAATCTGAGTTCTCCTAACAGGATTCACATTTTTCCACTAATGTAATATTTCCTAGTGTAAGTGCAAATGTTTAAAAGTGTCACACGTTATGGACATAAAAATAGTTATACTTCACATTTTGACAATTTTCTGGAAGAGTATCAGTTACTTCTGATCCCATGATGTTTCTACTCTCTGCTCCAGTCCTTCACCATTGTTTCATTAAGTTGTATTTATTAAGTTGTATTTATCACTACTTTTCAAGCACCTGTTAAATGACCAGGACTGTTCTTAGCACATTAAATAACTTTTTTCATCCTTACCACAGCAATTAAGGAAACAGGCAGGGACAGAGTAAATCACACACGTGGTTTTACACAGCTAACGCAGAGCTGGGATTCTGGCTGATTGATGGCACAGTGGAAGCTCTTAGCAACCTTGTATATATGCTTCATTTTCTTTAAGGATTTATCGTGTAGAAAGAAAATTAATGATACTGTCCAACACATTTTCCCTAGTATTGTTGAAATCTGAACCTTATTTTTTAAAGTTTGATTTGTCATCCTTCCTTTGTTTTCTCCGTTTTATTATATTCTAAGGTTAGGCAATGAGGACAGGTATTCCAGGAGGCAGTGGAGCCTCTGGTTGAGATGCCGAGGGCCTCTCCTGATTGCAGCAGGTGCTGGCTCACGTGCATGGGACCTTGCGTGCTCCGTGCGGGAGACGCTGAATTTCTTGCTCCATGCTCTGTGCTGGCTGAGCCCCGGCTGTGGCTGGTGTTTGGGGGAACGGACCAGTGCACGGAGGCTTGCCTGTGGTCTGTTTGGCTCCGCTTCCCGGACGCTGCAGTTTGCACAGTTGGAATTGTTCTCCGTGTGCTGCCCCAGTCCCAGTTTCAGTGACTGTTTGCTGCAGTAGTTTCCGTTTCCGTTAGTGCTTGGTGGTTTTTCACCTCTTGCCTCCTACCTTTGTGTACCCAGTATCCTCCCCAAGAATTAGTATTTGTTATTCTATTATGTAGGTGTTTAGGGCTGACTGGATTGTTTTATGCTTAGTATTCCATATTTGTTATACTAAAATTTAGGTTTTTGGATTAACTAGGTTACTGTCTTTGTGTTTGCTGAGTAAGGCCCGAGGAGCTCCTTTCCAGTGTCTCATGTGGGTAGCAAGGAACCAGGCATTTGGGCCATCTTCCATTGCCTTCCTAGTCACATTAGCAAGAAGTTGGATCAGAAGTGGAATTAGTTGGGACTCCATTGCCGCTCCACTAGAGGATGTCAGCCTTGACTTGCTGAGCTCCTCTGAACCCTTTAAATGCAGACCACTAAAATTGTTGTCAGTGTGTCTGGGGAGTGGGTATTACACACTGCATGGAGACACTTCTCTCAAGGTGGAGAAATTGCTAGGATGAAGTACTGCATATGTGCTAGAATCTGGGAAACAAGAGACAAGTGGTGGGAGATAGGCAGGGAGACACAGGAAGAGGAGGGAGGGCCTGTGACTGCGACTAGTGCCACCAGTTGTTTATTTCTGGAATAATGTGAGTTTCGGAAGAAAGGATTACCAAATCTTGGCTGTAAATAATTGGCGAAGTCGGCTTACAAGGCAGTGGTTGAGCCTAGTGGTTCAGGCGCTAGCCTCCCACACGGGTCTGGATTTGAGTCCTTGCTGTGGCTCCTGGATCCTGCCTCCAATTAATGCAGCTTCCCAGGAGGCACCATCATCCATGAGAGAACTTGGGTTGAGTTCCCGGCTCTTGGCTTCGGCCCAGCCCAACCCTGGCTGCTACAGGAATAAACCAGCGGATGGGAGGGCAAGTTAGAAAATGAAACCAAAATTAACTCAAGTGTGCAGGAAGATGTTTACCATTCTACAGACATCACATGAGCAGTTAAATAATGTCTGTGCAATTTTTTTTTTCTCTAAAGTAACACTACTAGATAAACTGAGTGAAAAGGAGGACCGATTTCCATTAGAATTGTCCAACTTCCTGTCCTTTTTCTTTGACTCTTAGGGTAGTGTTTGAATTCTGGCTGCTGGCTTATGGCCTACTTCTCCATTTCTTACCCTGGTACTGTGCTATAGAGTGTGACCACACTAATCTGCCATTGTTTCCAGACTTCATGGCTGAATGGGCCGAGTTACCACTTACAGTAAACCTGAAGAAGCACTTTCTACAAGTTCAAACAAGGGAAGGCTTTTAATTGCTCTTTTCATTTAATAATTTATTTTTAAAAAAGTAAAGATACTGTGATATCTGTAATAATACCGTGTTGTTTAGCCTCACAGTTTTTGTTGTTGTCGTTCTTATGATATATTTATCTATTTGAGAGTCAGTTGCGGAGAGAGTCAGGAAGGGGACCACAGAGGCCTTCATGTACCACTCTGATCCCCAGATAGCCAGAATGGCCAGGGCTGGGCCAGGCAGAAGCCAGAAGCCAGGAGCTTTGTCTGGGTCTTCTGTCTAGATGGGGAGTGCTGCTTTTGCCAGGCCATTAGCAGGCAGCTGGATTGTAAATAGAGCAGCCAGCTCCTGTAGCGGATGGTGGCATCACAGGTGTGGCTTTATTCTCTGCCACAGTGGCAGCTCCAGCATCACCACGTTCCTAGTGAGGATCATCTATAGTGTGGGTTTTCATATCCCCTTAATCAAGAGCGACTGTATTTGAAGAAACTGAATGACTGAAGCAATTAGATTCTTGTCACCCACATGCAAAACCTGGGTGGAGTTGTGATTTCCTATTTTTATGTGAGGAATATTTTTGTGTATAAAGAATGTGAGGGCTCACATTTCTTATTTTTCAAATGGCAATGCCGTTTTTGTAACGTGGTTTGTTTAATTATTTTTCTTTTGTCTACAGATTTGAGCCACAACCTTTATTAGATTCTAAATGCTGTTATGTTCTAGGATCTATTTCTGTCATCTTGATTCTTCATGCATCACTAACAATTTCCTGTACATCTTAGTACATCATATTATCTTAATAGGGCCAAGCCTGCCTTATTATTCTCTTTGTGAATCTTTTTGGATGAAATGAGCTGTTGTTTTCATGGTGTCTGATAGTTCTTCCAGTAAAATTCTTTGTTTTACTCGTAGAAAATACCCACAAATATTGGTGAGTATCATTTCTTCATTTCTAATATTTATGCTTCTTATTTGGTCCACTTGCCTATTTCCTTTCAGAGCAGCTTTACTGAATGTTTTGTACCCGGATCTCCTGCTTTGTGTCTGACTTCAGTGGTGTGTATTTTACATGTTGCCGTGTTAAGCACTGTGCTGGCTTTGGCTAGGATGTATATGCTCACACACATGTGCTCTTTAAAATCACATATTAGCTTATATGAAGAATACATTTTGACTCTTACCAAATGTGTTTTTTTTACTTTTCTTGGAATAATATTTTCACCTGTTTGTCCTGCTAATATAGTGAATTGTTTGAGTATAATTACAAGTTGTTCTTAAGTTCTTGGAAGCAGCCTTATTTATAGTATATTTCTTTTTTTTGTGATAATGTGAGTCAATGCTTAATTTTTTTCAATATTTGTAACTTCTGTCTAAGTATATCAGACTTGCAGTTCTGTTTATAAGTTTGCTTTTTCAGATTTAGAGTTGATATTGTATGTTGCATCAGAACAATAGGGACGCTTTTCATTCTGTGGGTTCAGAAGCAGTTTAAATATCCTGAGGTCCTTGGCTGTCAGAACCCAGCAGGACGGCCATGTAGGGCCCTTCTGTGGGCCAGGTGCTGGCTGATCCTGTTCTGGGCACCTTGTGAGTTGACTGGGTCCTTCTCCACTGCCATTTCAACTGCTTTATATTTTTGAAAGATTTTTTTGCAGAGTTCTAATGAGAGAGGGAGAGAGAGAGAGACTGGTCTTCTATCTGCTGATTTACCTCCTAGATGGCTGCAGCAGCCTGGACTGGATCAGTCCAAAGCCAGGAGCCAGAAGCTTCATCCAGGTCTCCCCTGTGGGTGTAGGGACCCAAACACCTGGGCCAGCCCCCTCTACTTTCCCAGGTGCATCTGCCCCTCCCCCCTTACTGAGTGAATGAGGGGATGGAAGTTCTCTTGCTCTCTGTCTCTCCCTTTCTCTCTCTAATTTTCACCTGCTCTCTTTCTTTCCCTCTCTTTACTTTTCAAATAAAAAATATTTTTAAAGAAGATGGAAAATGGTTGTAGACTTGATAAATACCTGAACAAAATGAAGAGTGAAAAACACAATCATTAGGATGAAAAAAAAAAAAAAAGAACGCAGTGGATATGATTATCAGCGCTTTAGACTGCTACTAGAGAGAGAATTAGTGAACTGGATATGCAAGAAATGATCCAGAATGTATCAAAGATAAGGAAATGGGACAAAAAGAAATACATATATTATGTATTTAATTAGTTTTTAAAGAGAGAATAGGAGATTGGAGTCAGTGTTTGATGAGACAAGAGCTGAATTTGGAAACTGAGAGAATCGCAAGGAAATGGCCTAGTTGCAGTGTACATGTAGACATGACCTAGTCAAGTGGAGAGTACCAGCAGCAAAGAGAATGTCGTAGGAGTTGCGGGAGGATGAAAGTTCACTGTGAAGGTGGCTGAGACAGACTGCTCAGGAGCAGAAGTAAGAACCAGAAAACAGCACTGTGATGTCTCAATGTGCCGGGGAGAAAATGGGCAGCCTAAAATTCTTTCTCTAAAATGAAGACATTTTCAGTATGAATTTTAAAATATAAATATGTGTGTTTTCTCTTATTGACTCTAGAATTTATGATGAATGCTCTTCTTTAAAGATGTATTTATATTTTGAGAGGCAGATCTTAAGGAGAGAGTGTAAGAAATAGAGAGGATCTTCTGTGTGCTGGTTCACTCCCTAAATGGTCACAGTGGCCAGAGCTGGGCTAATCCAGAGCAAGAGCCAGGAGTTTCTTCTGGGTCTGTAGGGGTCCAAGGACTTGAACCATCCCCTGCCACTTTCCCATGCCATAATCAGGGAGCTCGATTGAAAGTAATGAGATGGTCACAGAAGGTGGTTAAGAACTCGCATTTACTTTTACCATATTGGTTACTCATTACTATGTCAATTAATTCCATAATGATGTAAATTTTTGCTGATGGTATGTTGGAGCTTTTAATTGATCAGGATGATACTCTGCTGGCTCTGTCTTCAGACCAGAGAGGGTATACCTAAGAAGCCATTGAACTTGACTGGACAATAAGATGATGGACTCTATGTTTGATATATGCTTGCAATGGGGGGATCTCAACTGAACTTGAACTGTGGTTATGCAACAAGGTGGAGGAATCCACCATGGTGGGAGGGTTTGGGTAAGAGTGGGGAGAATCCAAGTACCTATGAAATTGTGTCACATAATACAATGTAATTAATGAATTAAAAATAATAAATAAATTTTAAAAAAAAAGAAAGTGGAGTAACCAGGGAGGAATCAAGATGGTGAAATAGGGTAAGGACATGTTTAAACAAATGGAGAAACATTAGCCAGTATGTCTGCCAATATCTTATTTAGCCAAAGAATGCTTTTAAATGCATTTATTTATTTATTTATTTGAAAGGCAGAGTTAGAGATGGGCAGAGTTCTTCCAATCACTTCCTCAATCCCAAAATGGCCACACCAGCCATGCCTGGACCAGGTCTAAGTCAGGTCCAGGAATGCCATCCAGGTCTTCACATAGGAAAGTGGACCACAAGATCTTGGCTGTCTCTGCTGTTTCCCCAGCTGTATTAGCAGGGAGCTGGATCTGAAGCAGAGCATCTAGGATGCTAACTGGTGCTCATGGGATCTCCCTAGTGAAGTCATTTATTGTAAGTAATTGATTCTCATAATTAGAGAGACTGAGAAATCCCAGTAGCTATAATTGACTAGCTGGAAGCAGAGCTGGATAAAGCTAAAAAACAAACAAACAAAAATATTCAAGAATTGAAAAACACTATTAAAAAGCCAGATACAAGAATTATGGGAGTCCCAGAAGGTGCAGAAAGAGATACTGGTTTTAAAAAGATATTTAATGAAATAATAAGGAAAAACTTCCCTAATCTTGAGAAAGAATTGGGAAACAAGATCCAGGAGGGGTACAGAACTCCCAACAGGGTTAACCAAAAGCAATTTTCACCACGACACATGATAATCAAATTCTGTTCAATTGAACATAAGGAAAAGATCCTTAAATGTACACATGAAAAAAATAAACTGAAATAGAGGAATGGCAGGCAAACTCACAGGAGACTTCTTGCAGGACACTCTACAGGCCAGAAGGAATTGGAGTGACATATTCCAGATTCTAAAAGCAAATGTTGTCAGCCCAGGATAAGATACCCAGTAAAGTTTTCCTTTGTCTTTGAAAATGAAATAAAATTCTTCCACAGTAAAGAAAAGTTAAAAGAATATGCCTCTCCCATAACTGCCCTACAAATGATACTTAAAGATCTTCTCTTGACAGAGAAGAGAAATAGCACCCACCAAAAATAAAGGTAAATATGAAGAACATCCCAGTAAAATAACAACAGAAGACTAAATCAATGAACAACCCATTGCTGAAACGACAGGATCAAATTACCACCCATTCATATTAACCCTAAATGTAAGTGACTGACACTCATCAATCGTCATAGATTAGTAAACAAATCCCATCTATTTGTTGTCTATAGGAGACATATCTCACTAACAAAGATCAGCAGAAACTATATCATGGATCTTGATTTTTTTTTTTTTTAGTTTCATCTCTTCAAAACTCTCATTAAATTTTTCACTGACTCATAGATCAAACAGTAGCATCATTTTCTTCAAGAAGGTTCTTGATTTTCATTTCTTCAGTGACACAATAGTCATTCAGTAGCATGTTATTTAATTTCTTTTTTTAAAAAGATTTATTTATTTTTATTACAAAGTCAGATATACAGAGAGGAGGGACAGAGAGGAAGATCTTCCGTCCGATGATTCACTCCCCAAGTGAGCCACAATGGCCAGTGCTGCGCTGATCTGAAGCCAGGAACCAGGAACCTCTTCTGGGTCTCCCACGTGGGTGCAGGGTCCCAAGGCATTGGGCCGTCCTCGCCTGTCTTCCCAGGCCACAAGAAGGGAGCTGGATGGGAAGTGGAGCCGCTGGGACCAGAACCGGCACCCACATGGGATCCCAGGGCGTTCAAGGCAAGGACCTTAGCCACTAGGCCACGCCGCCGGGCCCAACATGTTACTTAATTTCATGGTGTTTTTAATTTCTTCTTTCTTCCTGTTGTTGATTTTGCTTCATGGATTTTCATTTAAGGAGATGTACGGTAACTGTGTCATGGAGACTATCACGTTCAGCAGCTTGTTGTTTAACTTCATGGCATTGTAAAAAATTACTTTTCTTCCTGTTGTTGATTTTGTGTTGTGGCTTTTCATATAAGGGGATGTATAGTAACTGTGTAATGGAGACTGTGATATCCAGATATGAGTATAAAATGCAGTATGCATCTTTACTTCCGGATCAAAGATGGACTCCCGAAGAAATTGTTTACTATATCTGGACAATAGGATACTGGACTCTCTGTCATTGTCCATGCCCGTAATGATGGACATATGGACATATGATTGTTTATGAAGAACTATACTATAGTAATAATAGAGAGGAACTCAGTGGCGCGGGAGGGAATTTGGGAAGGGGACAAGGGGGAAGTTCCCAGTGCCTATGGAACTGTATCATAAAATGATAATAATAAGAATAAAAGAAGAAAAAAAAAAAGAAAAGAAAGTGGAGCAACCAGGACCCAAACCAGTGACCACATGGGATACAGGGGACACAGGGTAGATGATTAGCTTGCTGTGCCACCATGCCAGCTACATGCTGAAGGCTTCCAGCAAAATTCTAACTTCACATAATTTTTTTTTTTAAAGATTTTATTATTATTATTGGAAAGCCGGATATACAGAGAGGAGGAGAGACAGAGAAGAAGATCTTCCATCCGATGTTTTCACTCCCCAAGTGAGCCGCAACGGGCCGGTGCGCGCCAATCCGATGCCAGGAGCCAGAAACCTCTTCCGGGTCTCCCACGCGGGTGCAGGGTCCCAATGCATTGGGCCGTCCTCAACTGCTTTCCCAGGCCACAAGCAGGGAGCTGGATGGGAAGTGGAGCTGCCGGGATCAGAACTGGTGCCCATATGGGATCCTGGGGCTTTCAAGGCGAGGATTTTAGCCGCTAGGCCATGCCGCCGGGCCCACATAATTCTTAAAAATATATATTTATTGTTAGTAAATAGAAATATCATTGGGCATTGCTCTTTTTTTGTTTGTTTTTTAAGATTTATTTATTTGCTTATTTGAAAGGCAGAGTTACATGAACTGGCATCCATATGGGATCCCTGTGCTTGCAAGGTGAGGGCTTAGCCACTGAGCCTTTGCGCTGGGCCCCAGTATTTAAAATATTAGCTAGTGATTGACTTATACTAGGTTTAAAAAACAAATTAAAAAAAAAACCTTGATTTTCTGTTTTATTTTTAGCTTGAAATTCAGCTAGAGGTTGTTTGTCCAGAGAAAGCGAGGGAGGATACTTAATGAAAGATGCTCAAGTGGCAGAAATGGCCGAGCTGTATTTTACCTGAGTGTACTGGTTGCACAGCTTGGAAGAATGCTGTGACTTTGTTGGGTTTCCATATGCTCACTGAGAACTGCCTCTGGAGATTTTGAATGACTTATATAAAATGTCTGAAATTTTATGCCATGCAAATGGTTATTATAAATAATATCAGGAGTGTCTTTGTATCTCCCAAACCTCCAACACCTGTAATTGTAATTGATCATTTGCTTTAGTTTAGGAGTATTAAATTTTTTTAAAGTGGCTTTTCTATGTGAAAGATAAAGTTGTGATGATGTGCGCACACCTCTTGTAGCTGTTGGTCCATTCTCCAGATGTCCCCAACTGCCAGGGGTAGTCCAGGTTGAGGCCACGAAGCTGAAAACCCAAATGGTTCTCCCACATGGGTGGAAGGGATCTAAATACTTGAGCTGCCTTTTGCTGCCTCCTACGGTGTCCACTAATAGGAAGCTGGATTGGAAGTGGAATAGCCGAGATTCGAACCAGGCACTTGATAGGGAATGCTGTTGTACCAAGTAGTGCTTAATCCTTTGCACCACAGCAGTTCAGGGAATATTAAATATATGTGGAGATCAAGAGCGGATATTCAGGGATTAGGAAGTGCTATTTACAAAATAAAAACTAATACATGTTCTTCCACTCTTACAACTATTTAATTTTCTGCAATGTTTTGTGGATAGTGAATTTTTATTTTATCAGACTAGGTCTTTTAAAGGAAAGTGATTGCACAAACGAAGAGTTGAGAAGTCCTGTAATTAACAGTTGTTGACACTGTTTACAGATTGTGCCCTTATTCCTTATGTTTAAGGCGATTCTTTTCAACTTTGGTATTTTATGATATTAAAATGTGTGAAATATGCTTAATGAATAAAGGTATATCTTTTAAACTGATGAATGTAGTTGGATCTGTGTTTGAAAAGTTTTGTGGATTTGAATGGCAAGTCACTGACAGGAGGTCTTGAACATTTTTTTCCCTCTGAACAGATGTCTTGGCCTGCAGTGACTCCAAATCCCGTAATCCTTCCAATTTTCCTCTACTAAATAGGTTTCAAAAAAGTGACATTTTTGTTATAAGTGATTGACTTATTTCAGGCAAATATTGCAGCTGAGTAAAGATTTTATCTCAGTGAGGAAACTGTTGCTATGAATAACATGTTAGATTCTTTTACTTTTTAAGAATTTAATGTATAGTATTTTTCCTGTCTCTGTATTCAGAATAATGTTTTTGTGTAGTAAGCCGTCTTCAGTGGCGAGTGTTTTCTTTTTTAAAGATTTATTTTATTTTATTTTTTTTAAAGATTTATTTTATTTTTATTGCAAAGTCAGATATACAGAGAGGAGGAGAGACAGATAGGAAGATCTTCCACCTGATGATTCACTCCCCATGTGGCCACAACGGCCAGAGCTGCGCTGATCCAAAGCCAGGAGCCAGGAGCTTCCTCCAGGTCTCTCATGTGGGTGCAGGATCTCAAGGCTTTGGGCCGTCCTCAACTGTTTTTCCAGGCCACAGACAGGGAGCTGGATGGGAAGCAGGGGTGCTAGGATTAGACCAGCTTCCATATGGGATCCTGGTGCATTCAAGGTGAGGACTTTAGCCGCTGGACCACTGTGCCAGTTCCCATAGTTTATTTTTTAAATGGTATTTTAAAAAATGTTATTTGAATAGATAATGTGATAACTTAGAGAAGCATGTTTTTGTGAAATTCAGAGGAGAAGCATCTAACTCAGTGGTCTAGTTTGGAACCACGGTTAGTGATTAGGAAGTTTGAGCTGAGCACTGAAGGATTGGTCAGAATGGCGAAGAAGGAGGTGGGGCATTCCTAGGAAAGGGGAGGCATGAATGAACGCAGGTGAAAGCTCCACGGCAATTAAAGAGTATGTGAGTGTGTGTGTGAGTGTGTGTGTGTGTGTGTGTGTGCGTGTGCGTGTGTGTGTGTGTGTGTGTGCGAGTGTGTGTGTGTGAGTGTGTGTGTGTGAGTGTGTGTGTGTGCGTGTGTGTGAGTGTGTGTGTGTGAGTGTGTGTGTGAGTGTGTGTGTGTGCGTGTGTGTGTGTGTGTGTGTGTGAAATCTGAGTCAGGTCCCTGCTGCTGCTGGAGCATCAAGTTTGCAAGGACCCTGAGATGGGACTGAAGGGCCGGAGTGAGAGTGTGTTTTCATTGTGGTTTTCAGAGTGTATAAGGTAAGTTCAGGGGTTGCTGTCCTGGAGGTTGGGAATATTAACTTATTACAGTAGTTTGGACAATAGAAAGTGTAGGAATTTTCATTGGCTTCTCCTTATGTCTTGAGGTGTTATTTCATGTAGGTGCTAAAGAAAAGTTCCTAGCTTTTCAGTTGATGCCCCACTCTGACACAGAATTATGTTACATTATTTGATAATCTAGAGTCATTTGAAATAAGAACGGGCAAATTGCACATAGCTCTTTGGATATTTTGGTGTTATTCTTGGGCGATGACCTGACACAGGGCTCGTAGTGGTGTTCGGTCCTAGTCGGGAAGCAGGGAGGGGAGCAGCGGTGCTTTTGCTTGGGGAGCCGGGCGACTGCTTTGCTCCCCTGGAGCCAGGTGACGGAGTGTGATGACACGGAATGGTTTCACAAAGTTGGGAAAAGTTTCCTCTGTTTCCTAAAGTAGTTTCTGATATTGAAGAGTGACAGATTTGCAGTGTGACATTTAAGTTTTAGTAAATGTATCTTTTAAAATATCAAAATCCTGCACTTGAATAAGATCCATTTTACAAATTGCTTTTAATGTATATTCCCTAATTTATTCTGATAATACACATAAGGTAGATGTTATTATTACTGTTATTTCCTTCCTCTCGTCCTTTAAAACACTCAAATCTAGCGTGTCTTAAAATCTAGTGGGGTTTCTATTTTATATACATGAACAAGAGAGCATTTTTGTTCTCAAGAGCTAAAGTGCAATACATAAAGACCTAAGAAATAAAAAAAAAACTATATTGAGAGAATTTTAAGGGAGATTTTTCTCTTTTTTTTTTCCCCTGTGGATAAGCCACGCTTTTCCACATTTTAGCTTCTCTAAAATTGGCAAATGTCTTAAAATCTGATGGCATCTCTAAATTTGTGGAAAGCTGTATTTTTAGTATCTCAACAGCATATAGGTCAAAGCTGTTTAAGTGCCATGAAGGATTTAAAGCATCCACTCAAGAAAGCCATGGTGCACTAAATGAATGATACATGCTCTAAGAGAATGACATTTAGGGCTCGTGAATGACGTAACAGGAGGACATCGTAGGTAGGTGGCGTGAGTGTGTTTCATGGGAGACTTTGCAGATCAAACGGGGGAGAGGTGGAGTTTTATTCTGTAGTGAGTGGGAAACTACTATAGGTTTTGAGAAAAAAAATTTGCTAATTTTAGGCTTTGAATTTCTTTAGCTGTACTAGAATTCTTTAAAAAAGTTGTTGGAAAGTAGAATTAAAAGATGCTTTAGTTAAAAAAATATAAAATCTAGGCGTACAAATGTCTTGAAGGGTCTGGTGCCCTGGTGTTGCGTGTTAAACCGCCAGCTGTGATGCTGGCATCCCATACCAGTTTAAGTCCTGACTACTCCACTTCCGGTCCAGCTCACTGCTAATGGCCTGGGTAAGCAGCAGAGCATGGCCCAAAACCTTGGACCACTGTACCAATGTGGGAGACTGGGAATAAGCTCTGGGCTTCTGGCTTTGGACTGGCCCAGCTCCAGTCCTTGTAGCCATTTGGGTAATGAACCAGCAGATCAAATCTCTCTCTTGTTTTTGCTTCTTTCTCTGTAGCTCGGCTTTTCAATAATACATACATAAATAAATAAGATTGATAATTTTTAAAAATTGTATTAAAATATTGAAAAATGTGAATTATTGCCAGATAGCCACAACAGCCAGGGGTGGTGCGGGCTGAAGTAAAGAGCCAGAACTCCGGCTTATATCCTATGTAGGTTGCAGAAATTCAAGGTCTTAGCCATCATCCTCTGCCTTGCAGGCAGATTAGCAGGGAGCTGAATTTTAGGGTTTGAATTGGCACTCTGTAATGGGATGGCCGTGTCCCCAGTGGCACCTTAGCTCACTGGCACAACACCTGCCGACTGTAAGGTTGACTATAATGTTCCCATCTTCACTTATGATTTTAGTTGTCAACTCTGTAGCCTTTTGTTTATCCATGTAACTAAAGGTTTTCTAACTAGGTTACAGTTAACTGTGGAGGGTTTTTAAATGTTATTGATAGGAGAGAATGGATGTAATATTACAAATGATTTTTTCCCAGAAAATCAGAATCAGTTTTTATATGTAATAAAATATATTGCTAGTAAAATGAAATGGATACAGGGCTTGACATATGACTTTTGTTCTTGAAAGAATATAAGGCAATTTAAATTCAGTGCAATTAAAATTTGTAATTATTCGTGTCTTTGAACTTAAATTGTTTCAAATTATATATCGGTTTAAAGTTTCATCTATAGTTATATAAAAGTTTATAATTTTTAAACCAAGAGCATTTACCAAAAGTTACTATAGAGTTTAGAAAACCCAGGAACTTAAATTAAAATACTTTAAATAACCTTTAGTTAATCATTTTTATTTACTCTTGTAAGAGAGAATTTAAATGCAAAAGTGATAACCTCTGTCTCTTTATACATAATGTGAATGCAATCGAAAGGTGACTGAAAATTAATGACTTTATTTTTAAAAAGTCAGGATTTAAAATTTTAGATTAGATCTAGTTTTTCGTTAAAAGGCTTTATATGATTTATAAGAATGGCTTAATTATAAAATTCATAAAGATAATTTAAAGTCAGAAGATTTAATTTAATACAATTTAAACTCAAAAATATAATTATGAATAATTATAACTTCCAGAATCATATGGGATTTGAAATATGTCATATAACCTTTGTAGATATTTTTACAAGGTGACAACAGGCATCAACTATCTCCACTTGATTTTCTTGCTAATATTTGTGATTTAATACTAGAGTTAATCTTTAATTACTAAAAAAGTGTTATCTATACCATGATTACTAATTAGTCTATAATACAATATGTAATATGTTGTACGGATCAACTCTTGAAATATAACAAAATTTTAAAAGAACATCTTACTAGCAAGTTTGAAGGAGTGATATGCCTTATAAAACCTACAATTATGAAAACATTTTCTGGATGTAATTGTGTTTATGTTTGTAAGTTTGTTTTTAAAAATCTGCCTTTCTTCACCACAGAAAAGACTTGAGCTGGCTAATAACTCAGAATTTTATTATGATATTGAATAAAAACTTAGAAGGTACAATGAGTCCTTTTTCTTTACGTGGAATGGATTGGTAGTGAATTCAAATTGGCAGTAAGTTCAACTAAATTTCAAAGTTTGTTATTAGGAGGCCAAATGTTCTCCTGCCTGGGACCGTTGTGTCTGGTTGAAATCACACACTTTTTCCCTTCTCTGTATATTTCCATCCTAACATTAGTTGAGGGGTCTAAGCATTTAGACATTTCTTTGCTGCCTTGGCAAACCATTAGAAGGGAGCACAGACTAGCATGGTGGTTTAGCAAGCTACTCACCCACCTGCATTGCCAGCATCCCATATGGGCACCGGTTCTAGTCCCAGCTGCTCTACTTTTACCCAGCTCACTGGGTCAGGTCCTTTGGCACCTGTACCCACACGGGAGACCTAGAGGCTTGGCTCTTGCCATTGTGGCCATCTGGGGAGTGAACCGGCAGTTGGAGGACCTCTTTCTTTCTTTGTCTCTCCTTGTATCTATAAATCTGTCTTTCAAATAAGAATAAATAAATCTTAAAAAAAAAAGAAGGGAGCAGGATCAGAAGTGGAGCAAGCTGGGACATGAACCAGTGCCCATATGGGATGCTAGTTCTGTAGGGCCTGCAGTGCTGGCGTGCCAGCCACCTGTTTTTCCAATTGGGAGGTTGATAAAAGGGGCTTAGAAAGTTTTATCACCAAAGGAAATGTTGAGAAGTTGAAAAGATTTTAAATTATAAGGTTATGTAGGTGTTAGGTATGAGACAATAGGGTTAGTATCTGTAATAACTGGAAAATTCAAGATAATGCAAAATAGGTTCCATAAACAATAGAAGATACAGTTTCAGTTAGATGTGTTTGTTACATAGGTTACTGTAGGAAGTTAATGTAAACGTGTATTAGCCTTGAACTTTTAAAAATATCCTCATACAAGTAATCAGAAACATGTATGGTAAGATGGAACTTTTAAGAAAAAGCTAGATTGAGAAATCTATAAAGTGGAAGGATCTGTAGATACATGAAGGACAAATGATTAGTTCCATGGAGTGAGATGAGCGGAGTGATCAGTACGTCGGGTGGACTGTTAGGAAGGATGGATGCAGCAGCTGGCGAGGAGTGACTTGTGCGCAAGTGATAAACGCGATATGTGAATGATGGTAAGTCGAGTAGAAGTCAAGCAAAGAGAGATTGGCTTCTTACTACCAACTAAAGGGAAGTATGTGTATTTTACTACAGTTGGAAAAGATACAGCACAGTTACAGATTCCCCAAAACAGTTTAAAATTGCACAAATAGCAACCGGTAAACTAAAGCATGAAACTGACTACTGTTTTATGGCACCTAATTGAATTTTGCAAAAATAATAATCAGCAAAGTATTTGTTCATGGTGGAAAAATTAGAAAGTAATGAACTATATGGAACAAATGAAATTCTTGATAGAGTTCCTTAAACCATAGCTAAACAATACAATTCTAGTTAATTCTGCCCTTTTAAATTGTGAATGGTCTCTCTCCCTCTCTCTGTATAGGAAGGTCCTACATGTACATATACCAAGTGCATATGTGTGTACACTATTTTATATATCTGTATGTATATATTGAGTTGCATATCGAGTATATTTGAAGATTTATTTGAATGCTAAACAGACAGATCGTCTGTGTATTGTTTCACACCCCAAATTGCCGCTCTGGCTGAGGCTGGGTCAGTCTAGGCTCGGAGTCGGGTGAGTGGTGGGCTCCCACGTTCCTGGCCCACGAGCCACTGCTTTCGAAGACACCAGCAGCAGGGTGCTGGGCTGGAAGTGGAGCAAAGAAGACTTTTACAAGGAACGTGGACAACCCAAGCTGCAGCTTAACTACCGTTTTAGAGTTTATGTTGAGCAGAAGACAGAGTTCTTCTAGACGGACTCTCCCGAGGATGTGTAGTTTTTACACAGGGTATTTTACTATGTGTGGGAAAAATATTCCACATTTTTGAGTCAAATACGTATTTTTTGGAAAATCATCTACAAATGGTCTTTTTACTCTTAACGCAAGATTCTCCACCCACAGCACTAAAAATATATTGGATCAGATAATTCTTGGTTGTAGGACTCTGTTGTATACGGCACAGGATGTATGACAGCCAAGACAATGTAAGTGGCTCTTGACATTGCCAGATGTCTTTTGAGGGGACAAAAATCATCCCTTGGTGAGAAGCATCACTCTGCTGTATGCCATGTTTTAGAATTTTCTGTATTTTTTAGATTGGGCCCAAGCTTAAGGGCTCTGATTTCATTGACTTCCCACTAAAGTTGGACACTCAGTCTGTCCTGCCGTTTGGGCACTGTGGGCAATATGGGAAATCTTACAGAGTCTCGGTTTTCTTGGGCTATAAAACAGGCAAAATATTTGTACTGCTTAACTTAAAAGGCTGAGAAAAGTTGGTAAGGTAAAGTTGGTAAGGAAACTGGACTTTGTCAGTTTAAACTTGGCTCACTGGAGACATTTCCACCATCTCTGGTCTCCATGTCGGTGCCTCATCCCCAGATCATTCTTCATGCCATGTTACCAGCCGCCGCAACAAATGGCGCCCAACGTGGGGCACAGCACAAACGACATCTGAGGGACCCCTGGACCTATGATAGTAAGTTTAGAATTTAGGAATTTTGCAGGGGCATAATTGATTTCATCCCCAGACCCTCTCCCTGTGCTAGGGCACGAGGGACAATCTGAGGGACCCCTGGAACTCTGGAGGGGCATAATTAATCTCATCCCCAGACCTTCTCCCTGTTCTGGGGTACAAGGGACAATCTGAGGGACCCTGGAAATCCAGAGGCAGGTTTAACTCTGGAGGGGCATAATTAATTTCATCCCCAGACCTTCTCCCCGTTCAGGGGCACGAGGGACAATCTAGGGATCCTGGAAATCTAGAGGCAGGTTTAGAAATTTTTACAGGGGCATAAGTAAAGTTTATCATGGGGCAAGAACTCGCTAAAGTGCAGGTAATTAAAGGAATCAGAGATCTGCTCCAGTCACAAGGCACCGACACTAAGCTTAAGGCCTCGCAGAGTTTTTTTGAAACCGTCTGCGATGTATTCCCATGGTTGGCTCTCATTGTAGTCACCTTCCTTCTCAGGCGCTTGGCAAAAAGTGCTTTGCCATCCCCTCAAGCAGTGGGGCAACCCCGCCATAAAAAATGGTCCATTAGAAGGAGGAGAGAGCTGCAAACCAGGGTAAAAAAGAAGAAGGAACCCCAAACCAGACAAAGTTGGGAGAAAGTGCGCAAAGAAGATTCTCAGTCCTCTTCTGAGGAGGATGAAGAGGAAAAGGATGGAAAGGACGAACATGGTCCCAGGTGGATTCCTGAGAGGCTTGTCCGGCAAGCTCCTGCTGCTGAGTGTTGTGAAAGCTCGGGTACTGGCCAAGATGATGGCATTTCAATCGGAAGATCTACGGGACAAGCAAAAAACGCCTCTGAAGTGAATGACACCGAGTTCCAGTACACCCTGACAACATGCTGGAATGGCAAGTGCGATTCTGCTGTTATCCTGCAGCTGCCCTGAATCCTACCTGTGACTGTTGGGACTGAGGGAGAGACCTCTGTTAGCCTGATAAAGAAAAAAAGAGACTTTGGCATAACGGCGACCATCGTAGCAGTACATCAACAGCCGCCGCCACCAGCTACCGTGGTGACAGTGACCAAGGTCGCGGAACAGACTGCCAGAGTTGCGCACAACAGGACTTTACTGATGAACATGAGCGGGTGGGCATGCTTGCGTTGTAACTGCGGGTTGATTTGTTGTCAGAGGAACAGCAGATGCTGTGAGATTTGGCTTAGACCTCTTGTACCCCATTGTATGCCTTTTTGTGTGTATCACCTACGCAAGTGCAAAAGGTTTTCTCGAGCCCTGGTACTGCTGTCTGCTCGTTGCTACCAAGCTAAAGATACTCCTATGGTCAGGGCCTCTTGTTCCCCATCATATGCTTTATGTATGTTTCACCTGTGTAGTGCTATGTTTCCCTGAGCCCAGGAACTGCTGTCTGCTCATTGCTACTGAGGTAAAGACACTCCTAGCCTTGGAACAGGGCTACCAGCCTCCGCAAGTATGATTTGTGCATCTGTAGCAGGCAATGCGTTGAATGGCAGCCAGTGATGGTTAAGATGGACTGGGTACTGACCATCCTAAGACAGGGGCTCCATCATGCTATGGAGATTCCTGATGATGGGTAAGGCTGATAACCTGCGAGTCCACAACCTAAGTCAGGCACATTCAAGTCTGCTTTAAAACAAAAACAGGGGACCTGTTGTGCACTAAGGAGTTGGTTAGCACTCGCTAAACTGAGCACTACAGGTAATGGGCTTTGGGCTGAAAGCACCTGGTCTAATGGAACTCAGCTGTATCCAATATTGAGAGTGTGGGCTAAAGCGTAAACAAGAACTAGGTGAGAGGTCAAGAGTGGAGGCAATAAAAGCAGGCCTCGAGAGAGGCCAGAGGGAGACATTTCCACCATCTCTGGTCTCCATGTTGGTGCCTCATCCCCACATCCTTCTTCGTGCCATGTTACCAGCCTAGCCGGCCACAACAAGAAGGTATTCTTGAGTAAGTAATTTATTTAAAAGAATTGCCTTAAGTAGCAGAAAATACAACATCATTTACTACTTTAAATCCAAAATCACAAGACTTGTTGATTTCGTAGAGATATTTAAACTCATTCAAGGAAGACATATCCTTTCTTCAGGGAAGGAAAATCAATCTGGAGATAGCTGGTCATTCCAAATCATTTTTCCTTTCATATCCCTCTCCCTCCCCCTTCCTCCCTCCCTTCCTTCCTCCCTCCCTTCCTTCCTCCCTCCCTTCCTTCCTTCCTTTTTTCCTTCCTTCCTTCCTTTGTTTTTCAGTTGTGCGCTTTGCAAATAAAACTTGTTCTCTGCCTGCATCTGATTCTGGCTTTTTATTTCTACATTAAGCTGAGGGAAGAACACATAGAACTTTGCCAATAATAAGGGTGATGCAGAAAGATATCGTTTTGGAAATTCAATTAAAATACATCAGAGAAGCACATAGAAAAAATGATTCATTTGGTTCACAAACAAGCACAATGATGCTACCTTAGAGCATCATAGATTTTGTGAAGGATCTCAGATGAGGACACTCTTAATATGCAGCAATTTAAAAAAAATATTTATTTCTTTGAAAGTAAGAGTTAAAGAGTGAAAGGGAGAGACGGTGACAGAGACACAGAGAAAGAGGTCTTCCATCCATTGGCTCACTCCCCAAATGTCTTCAGTACCTAGAGCCAGGAGCTTCTTTTAGGTTTCCCACATGGGTCCATTGTGCTGCTTTTCCCAGTGCATTAGCAGGAAGCTGAATCAGAAATGGAGCAACTAAACTTGAACTTACATTGTAAGGGATACCAGCATGGCAGGTAGCAGTTACCTGCTGTGTCATAAAATCAGTCCTGAATGTGCAGTAAATTTGATCTCAGTGATTGTGTTTATTACAAGAGGTATCAGTGAAAAATAATGTCATTTGAGAAATTAATGCTTTTGGTAAGAATTTGAGAATTAATGCTTTAAGAACCTAAAGCAACCTTTATTATAATTTTCTTATTTAATTTATGAAAAGACATGTCTAGCATTTTTAGGAGATTGTACGTTAATCCATGCTCAAATAATGTAAAAAAAAAACTTGGCTCACTGAAGACTTCTAAAAATTTGTAACAGTTTATGACAAGTAATATCCACTTCCTGTTAGTATTTTGTAGAATTACCAACCATTGTCAACTAGTAAATTAAATGCCATGATATAATTCAATGTATTCTTATTTCTTCTTGCAGGAAATTTCTGATGAATTGGTGAAGATAGGAAAGCTGTTCAGAACGTGGTAACACTTCTGTACTGTAAGTATTTCTTTGACAGAGAAATCTAAGTTAAGAATATTTGGTGATTCAGTTGCTTGAAGGAAAAAGTATTTGGCTGAGATAGTATATATAATACATAGAGGAGGATATGTTATATTAATAATTTATGAGAACTAATTCTATACAGACTTTAAACATTGCAAAGGCAATCTTATGTATTGAATGAAGCTTTTTACCAACAACACTGAAAAATATTTCTAATTCTAATAAGGATTGATCTGGTTTGTGTACATTTGCTTATTTAAAACTCCCAGAATCGAGAAAATCATTGTACTTTTGTAGGTTGTGATTCGTTTGGGTGGTTTATTGTTTAGGTTATTTTGCAGAATTATTTATTTGCTGATTTATTTATGTATTTCATTATTTATTTATTTGATTATTTAGTAAATTATTTATCTGTTGAATTATTAATACATCTTCATGACATGCTTTAAATTATTTATAACTTAATTTTGAGTTTATTGCTTTTAGACGCTGCATTGTTACTGACTAGTTTTGATTTTTTTCTTTGTGGTTCTTGAAAATTAAAGTATTAGCTTTAAGGCAAGAGTATGTTCATTGGCGCGCCCATGGATATATTTTTTTGTAATTTATGGTGGAGATGTAATTTCAGTTGTGCTTTGTTTAGCTTTGAATTTACTTGCTGAGGGTTAGTGGTGACAGAATGTGGGTTGTGTGCATACTCATTGTGGAGTTACTTACAGATTAATGATTTTGCCTGTCATCTGTAAACAGAGATTGAACATGTCAACTTCAGTCCACATTACCCTTTGTGTTTCTGAAGGACAGGTCTGAATTGCCAACTTCCTGGAGAATATATAAGGGACTCTTGGTTACTTTATTTTAGTGGCACATCTGTTTAACTACTGGAATATTCTTAGCAAAGTTCAGATGCAACAGCAACTTATAGTTGGATCTCTGAGATGTAAACTTGACTGATAGATTCAGTCGCTATTTATATGGATATTTGGAAAATAACATGCTTACACAGATTCTTGTAAGTCACAATGATGTATTCATATCTTTAATTGAAAACTATATCATTTTATTTCATGGAACTAAATGGACAGATATTTATAAATATGAAATATAGTTTCTGCAATTTTAGCTTCTAATTCTTTTATATCCAACTTTCTATTTTTAGCCAAGTAAGGTTGTTTCTCCTTTGTTCTGCCTCTGTTTCATGACACAGTGCACTTCTTAGAGCTCTCTTTGTGAATGCTTTTCATGAGTAGGTTAAGGAGCTGCTTGGGGAAAGGAGTACCAGGTGAACAACATGATCTTTATTTTGTATTTTCTCGCTGTGGACTAGTATGTACCTTACAGTTTTAACACTTCAGAGAGAAGCTGTACTGTACATTTCAAGTTGAATTGCTATTGAAATATAGTGAAAATGGCCTCTTTAGATAGGTTTCACTATAGAATCATAAATTTTGTATATACACCCAAATTTCTTATTTTGAAATATTGAATATATGAATATTTAATTAGGATATTGCCTTGGTATCTTTGTGTGCTTGCCTTAACGATGTGTTTCCCTTGGATCTATTTGGATGTATTCAGAGGAGTGTTTCTCACATGTGTCTCTGACTTTCCTATTCTAGACATGAGCAAGGACAGATAAAATTAGAAATGGAATTTTCCCTTTCAGTTTTATATATATTCAGTATAGTCTTTTTAAGAAAAAAAATTTCCTTCTTTGATGTTGAATAAGAGCTATGTTGGCAGCTGAGACAATCTACCCAGCTCACATTATTAACATTGGTGGAGTACTGTGTCATCTGATGTTTCCCTTTGAGGGCACACATGTTTGCGTGTGCGTGCACGCACAGAGCGTGAAGTGTTGGTCTGACGCCCTCAGTGTCTGCCCAGAGCTGTGGGCGCCGAGCTTCAGGGCATTTCTTGGCCACAGGCACAGTGCTGCTCTTTGACCCGGGTTGTTCGCTGATTTCACCTCTAGTTAAGTACTGCTACTTTCGCTTTCAGGGTAGGGAAATAGGTGGAAGGAAACTTGCCCGTTGCAGCACAGCTTAGGGTAAATGGTGATGTTGGAGTTAGTGCTAATTTATTCTTGGGTAAGAGTCTTTCTTAGCTTGTTAGAGTGTGAAACAGTAGATAGTATAATGTAATTTTAGCTAGTTTTTTTTAACTTGTATGCTTTTAGAGAATATAATTTGGTGGGTTCACCTTGCGAAGTGCATTCGCTTTGAGTTGCAGTTAGTCATCTCAAAGAACAGACTTGTGTTTCAGTGGATTTTCTGATTTGATTCTTGTTGTAATCCTGCATAGTTTAGCAAATATATAGAGAAGAAAAACTTGTCCCCTGGGGAGATTGTTTGCCTGGGAGTTTTCCAACATGTAGATCAGCTCTTTTGACTAATAGGGATCATTTCCAGGGTTCTTGTTCGGTTAAAACTGATTTCCTTACAACAGTGTCATCCAAATCAGACACGTTTTTGTGCAGTTAGAAGAATGGTTAAATGACTGATGCTTAGAGTTTGGTAGAAATGATCAGAATTACACTATTAAGACAATCTTAAATACGATTTTTATTACACAGCCAAGCATGTTGTTCTGTGACTGAAAAGAATAAGAAAATAGCCAATTCTATTTTTAAGAGATTAGGCATGGTTACATAGCATATCTAAGAGTAAGGAATGATTGTGACTTTGGTGTGAAGCTGAAGTCTGTCAGTCACACTTGCTACCTGAAGAGAGAAGCCTCTGTTGTGGGTGTTGATTAAATATTTGAGGCAAATTAGAGACAGATGAATTAGGTAACGACAGAATTTGGGTGATGGGAGTGTGAATGCATTTAAGTCACCACATCTATGTGAAGGGCAGGGGGTTAAGCAGATCACTTTTTAAAAATACATATTTATTTACATTGGGAAGATGGATATACAGAGAGAAGGAGAGACAGAGTGGAAGATCTTCCATCCAATGATTCACTCCCCAGGCAGCTGCAGTGGCTGGTACTGAGCCAATCTGACACCAGGAGCCCAGAGTTCTTCTGGGTCTCCTATGCAGGTGCAGGATCCCAAGGCTTTGGGCCATGCTTGACTGCTTTCACAGGCGACAAGCAGGGAGCTAGATGGGAAGCGGTGCCGCCTGGATTAGAACTGGAGTCCGTATAGGATCCTGGTCCGTTCAAGGGGAGGACTTTAGCCTTAGGCCATTGCGCGGGGCCCAAGCACATCATTTTGTAAGGACAGATACCTTTCTCAAGTTAACAGTGTTATAAAATCCTTGAGACACATGAATTTGGTAATCTGAAATACTGTGATAGCAAGAGATGTTCATATAATATTTATTTTAATCCAAGACTGTTTGAGAGTGAAAATTTGAATTGTTATGGCTGCATAATAAGGATAAACCAGTACCTTCTTGGGCAAATTGTCAGTGTAGTCACACGAAGAGTATCTCATCTTGCTGTTGATTTATTCCTATAGTCCTGTGTGCTGCATATTTAACACACAATAAAAGATCTTCGTGAGAAAAAAATTTTATGACAGCCAACATTTTCGTCTTTTGCTATGCTGACCAAGGATGTTATAACTTTAAGTGTAACTTATGCATTATAGCTTTTTGAAACCTATATTTAAGGAAAAAGAAAGTTTGTCTAATTGTAGAGGATAGTTCTTAAGTTTTTTTCCCCCTTATATTGGATATTACAGAATTTTTTGGTGTGCCTAATATTTAGTTGATAGTCTACTTGGCATTATACTGAAAGATAATGTTGGGCCCGGCGGCGTGGCCTAGCGGCTAAAGTCCTCACCTTGAAAGCCCCAGGATCCCATATGGGCACCAGTTCTGATCCCGGCAGCTCCACTTCCCATCCAGCTCCCTGCTTGTGGCCTGGGAAAGCAGTTGAGGACGGCCCAACGCATTGGGACCCTGCACCCGCGTGGGAGACCCGGAAGAGGTTCCTGGCTCCTGGCTTCGGATCAGCGCGCATCGGCCCGTTGCGGCTCACTTGGGGAGTGAACCATCGGACGGAAGACCTTCCTCTCTGTCTCTCCTCCTCTGTGTATATCTGGCTGTAATAAAATGAATAAATCTTTAAAAAAAAAAAAAGAAAGATAATGTTATATATTAGAACTTCATAATTTGTAATTTCATTTTGAGTAATCTAGTCACTTTTCTTTGCCTTTAAAATCTGTATTACATGTCACATATCAATAAGGTTGACAGTTTTGGTAAAAACATTGTCCAGAGCAGTTATATCCTTGGTGGAATTTTGTTTGAAAAACAGAAATGTCTAAGAAATAGCAGCTTGAACTTTTGGCGTGCGTAGCTTTCTGTTTGAGTTACTCTTGACATGTAGTTATCTGTCATGATAATTCACATTATTAAAGTTATAATTAGATTATAAAATTTAATTTCTACTTTATTTGTGTTTAGACCATAGATGCTTTGCTATATTAAATTGGACCAGTTACCTTCAGTGGCATCTTTAGTAAAAGTTCGAACAATCCTGATGCTTTGATTCTGACTCATGTGGGCAGTACCAGAATCGGTTTTGTTAGAAAGGCCTGCTCTGAGTGGGAACAAAGGAGAGCATTATCTGTGTCTTCCCCTCCAGCTCGTGACAGGATGAGGCACTTCCTGAAATACTTACTGCCTGGTTACCAGACAAATGTCTGTGTGTGTGCTTCCACAGTAACTCCTTCCCAATTAGGACCAGTAAAAGTACAGCCAAAGGTCACCTTCAGTGCAGTGTTCCTTTCTAGCCTCCTGCGTGCTGTGGGTCTCCTAGGAAGGGCTTGAACCCCTGTGCTGATGGTGCAGAACAGCCTCGAGTTTGTCCTTCCCCTACCACTTGTGAAGTGGCAATATTTAACGTGAATACATATTTGAATTTTGAAAAAATTATATGTAAAACTTTATTGAATCGAGTTTGCAAAATTGAAAAGAGTATCTTGTTGTACATGAAGGATTTTTGAGACCACTGAGTAGTGCTAGCATCGAGGAGTCTAATACCAGTGCTGTCCTGATTGAGGACAGTCTGAATGCTGAGCTTGCTCGTGTTGTTGCTGCCCGAAACAGTGGAAGCTTAACAACTTTAGCAACACGAAAGCACTGTCGCCTACATAAATTCCATGAGCAAGGCGTGCCTATGGCCGAGTAGCCTGTTGATGGAATCCTACATTTGATTTCACTGTGGACTTCCTACATGGCACTTGGAGTATTAGCAAGGTCATTTTTGGAGAGGGTTTCTATTTTTTTAAAAATAGAAAACATGTGTATGTTTAGAGGAGCAAGATGACAAAATTGACAAGTCTAATGTAACTGAAAAGCAATTTCCTTTTTTCCTTATTTTTTTGGATAATGTTTTCATATCCATAGTGTTTGTTACAGTAAGGCTTCCATAGTAATGGTTTTCAAACAAAGGTGGTGCTGGACCCTAAGTAAATTAATGTTTTCCTTGTTAAAATAATTGGGGTGGTGTTTGGCATTTAATAGGTGAGGATCAGGCATCGTAGGCTTCATACATTGCAGAGGACAGTCCCAGACTACATACAGATTGGCCAGAGTACTGTATCATGTGTGTGTGTGGGCGGGGGTTACTTACTTGAGAGATTTGGGAGGAAGACTGAAGTGATCCTGCTGAGTCAGACTGAAGCCAGGAGCAGGAAACACAGTGTGAGTGTGCTGTGTGAATAGCAGGGGCCCCATTGTTTGGAACACAGTTTTCTCCATGTCGGCATGTACATTAACAGGAAATGAAGCTGAGGATTAAACCTTGACACTCAGAGATGGGATACAGTGGTCGCATACTGGCATTCTATCTGCTAGACCAAGTGCATTCCTACCATGTATCCTTTCCAGGTCTGCTTATGACGATTTCCTCTTGAAAATGAATCAGTAGGGCCCGGAACAGCAGCCTAGTGGCTATAGTCCTTGCCTTGCATGTGCCAGGATGCCATATGGGCACTAGTTCTAATCCCAGCAGCCTGGCTTCCCATCCAGCTCCCTGCTTGTGGCCTGGGAAAGTAGTCAAGCACGGCCCAAAGCCTTGGGACCCGGCACCCATGTGGGAGACCCAGAAGAGGTTCCAGGTTCCTGGCTCCTGGCTTCAGATTGGCTGAAGGAAGTTCTTCCTCTCTGTACATCTGAGTTTCCAATATCCAATACCCCAGCACTCATTTATCCCAGCACTCATTGTGGTACCTCGCCTCTCATTTCCCTGTGCTTTTTATAGAGAATGACTTGCACTTTTTCTTTTCAAACATTAAAAAATTATCCATTATATAAAAATGTAGACAAATAACTGTTTTATTCTTCTTTAGTAATTATGGCTAATCATTTACATAATTGAATAAGTATTTCATGTAAATTATTTTCAATTTTTTATGAATATTTGGAGAATTCATTCTAAAATTTGGTATATAGTCTTTTTATTTGTAAGTTTCATTTCAGGATGGTACAGGGATTAAAAGGGGCATTGATCTGATCGGATTCAGAATCTTTGTTCCAGGAACTGGTGTTGCGGTGTAACAGGTTCCTTTCCCTGCTGCTCCACTTCCAACCAAGCTCCCTAACGCTTGGAGAAAGTGATGTAAGGTTGCCTAAGTACCTGGCCCTCTGTGTCCGTAGGTGAGAGCAGAAAAAGCTTCTGGCTTTGGCCTGGCTTACCCCTGGCCACTGTAGAAGATGAATCTCTCTCTTCTCTGTTTTTTTCCAATTCAGACTTTAAAATACATAAATAAATCTTATTACTTTCTTTAAGAATATTTGTTACAAATGTAGACTTGTGGGCCCGGCGTGGTAGCCTAGCAGCTAAAGTCCTAGCCTTGAACACGCCAGGATCCCAGATGGGTGTCAGTTCTAATCCCCAGGGCCCTGCTTCCCATCCAGCTCCCTGCTTGTGGCCTGGGAAAGCAGTCAAGGACAGCCCAAAGCCTTGGGACCCTGCACCCGTGTGGGAGACCAGAAGAAGCTCCAGGCTCGTGGCTTCAGACAGGCACAGCTCTGGCTGTTGTGGCCGCTTGGGGAGTGAATCATCTGATGGAAGATCTTCCTCTCTGTGTCTCCTCGCTATTATTCCCAACCAAAAAACAAAACAAAACCAAAACAAAAAGAAATGTAGACTTGTTTCTAAAGCTAAGTCCACTTGTGTGCCTGGAAGGTACTCTTAGAGCAGATTGGCACTCCTTAAATGGATGAGAGAAATCCTGAAGAGTACATGTTGAACCCAGTATCGGCTCTGCGTACACACTCTTCCAGTAAGGAAAATGGGCACTTACTCTAATTTCATTAGTATTATGTAAGTAGAAACCATTTGCTTATGAAGTTGTGTTTAAAGATAAGAATTTGTTTTCTTAAAATTAGCCATCTTGACGTGTTTCATATAAAACTTAAGAAATAGTCAATATTAACTAATCAGTTTTTTGGGGGGAATTCTGATATTGTTAATTGATGTGATAATTGACAACCTTTTTGAACAATTTTATATCCCAGAATATTTCCTTGCTTGATTTTGGCATGCTATTGGTTTATTAAGAGCAACCTAATTATTAAATATTCCAGTTATAGCATGAAACCCTGGTATTGATGACAGTTTTAACAAATGTATGCATTAATGTATGAATTTTTTGATTTTTTCATCTTCAAAGTGATAATGCTTTTCATGCGTTGAGGAAAGCTTTAGAGCTCGATGTGTCAGTCACAGCAGGCAGGGCTGAACCAGGAGCTCAACCCAGGTGTCTTCTGTGTGGGAGGAACTCAAGTCCAAGGTCGTGAGCCATCACCGGCTGCCTTGCAGGGTGTGTGCTCAGGGAGCTGGAATCCAGAGTAGACAGGACACAGGCACGGAGTGTGTCCAGAGGCTCTCTCTTTAAACCCCTCATAGGCAGTTTTCTTGTAGATATTCGAAGTCTTGTTTTGTAGCGTTCAATGCTCCTACTACAAGTCCATTGCCACTTTTTTTCCCCTCTTTGCTTTTATTTTTTCTACCATTTTTAAAATTTTTTTCATTTTAGAAGCGTTTAGGATCTTTCATTTCTGAAATTTCATGATGATGTATCTTGGAATTAGTTTCATTTGCTAATTATGCTGAATCTTTAGAAAACTTTTTCGTTTGAGAGTCAATGTCTTTCAGTTTGGGAATGTTCCCCTTAGTTGCTCTTCCCCTGTTCTCTGCAGCCTGCTAGCTGCACATTCCCCGCCTGGGCAGAAGTAGAGTAGGTCAGTGCCTGGCTGCGGGCAGAATGGTTTGCTGCTCTTCAGTGTCTTTAATGGTATTTTCTGCTATAAGTACTTGGCTTTGACAAGTTATTTTTCTGTCTTCCAAAAATTGGTGATTTCTTTCCTACCCTTGTTGCCACTCCCACTTTTTTGTGTATGTTTTTGAAGTAAAAGTTAACTTTCATTCTAGTGGAGTTGTGGGAAGGAAAAGGGATGAGGCTGGGAAGCTAGTCTGTGTTTGTTGAGCCAGCTGTTCTGTGTTCTGTCCAGTCTTGCCCCCTTTCCCTGGCTTCTCATCCGGCCAGGTTCAGGCCTTGAAAGCTTTCCCTGAGTCTGGAATCATCTCACTTCACCCACTATATAGATCTGTTGGAGCATTTTTTATATATCATGTTATAACAATTATATCTTTATTGCTTATAATTAGAATAGGATTTTGTCTTTTTTTTTTACCAGCATTCTTGTGGAAGATATTATAGTTCTTAAATGAATTAAAACAAGAAAATACATAAATGAGATAATAGGTAGCAACAGTGCAGTTTAGTCAGGAAGCCTGAAATTATTTCTTATTTAATCTTTCCTCAGTTGTGTATGATAAATAAAATGTAATAAAATTTATTTATTTTAGTAAAAGGTTAGTACTGTTTGACACTTGGATAATTATGACAAATGACTAGAATGAAGCTTGGTTTCCAAGTAGAGCTGAGAATTTCAGAGAAAAGGAGCATCAGGGTTTGAGTGTGCCTCCTGGAGTTCATGTTCTAGAAAGTGAGTCCCCAGTGCCACAGTGTTAGGAGATGGGCTTTATTTAACAGGGGGTGCTAGGTTATGGAGGCTGCCACCCTCATGGATGAGTGTGATTTCACATTTAATGTCCATTTCTGCTTTAACAATAGACCCTATATTTCTAAGGTATGGTCACTTTTACGCTTAGCTTTTCTTGTTAGAAATGTTCTTAGAACTCTGTAGAATTACCGTTTGGATATTGCAGTTTGTGCTAATTAGTCATACATGATTTTATAACATTCGGGTGATTAAAATGGTAAATTTTATGTCAAAAACCAGTAACCAGGGTTTTTTTTTCCTGTGTCCTAATTTTGCTGCATAAAGGAACATGGTTGACATTCTTTTCTTTGTAGCACTACATTTTCACTGAAATTCAACATTGATAACATTTTCAAGAGAAATTTTAGGTTCAAATTTAGGCATGGCTTTGTTTTTTTCTCAATCACTGTTTTCCCCCATCTTGAGATCATGCACTTGATTTAGACTTAAAGTTTTCTTGAGTGTGTCAAGGTCACACTCCATTTTTCCCTCTTGCATTCATCTCTTTTTCTCGTCGTTATTCTGTATACTCTATTTCCTGTTATTAGTTTACAGTGAAGCAAGTATATACAAAAACTTTATAGAAAGCTCAAATCAAGTTCAGGAAGGCATTAATGGAGAATGAAAGTATAATTATGTTATTGTATAAACTTTTAAAATGTTGTCTAAAGGAAGGTAGAACTGCTTAACAGATGTGATTACTTCATTGTTTCAAATTTATGCCAATCAGAGTTGATAGGATTTGATCACACTGTAGTAGATTTATGAGATAAATTACAATATTGCATGACATACTTCAGATAGGAAACATCAGTATAAGTTGGATATGATTTCTTGTCTAAGATAACAAGCCAGTAATTCTTTAAATCAGATGGTTGCTTCTTTGAGAGAATATTTATCAGGGTTTATGAAAATTAACGGTATCTTTGATGTTTTCTTCGTGGTGACAAAAACACATTAAGCTCATTAAACTTCTATTTTTCTTTTTTTTTGCATACAGTAAATGCGAGGCATCTTGTTTATGTTGAAAAGCAGCTTACCCATCTTGAGTATAGATGGCCTATCACATTTTCCAGGGCCTATAAAGAAATGGGGTTGAGCTTAAATTTGAATGCAAATTTGATATACGTAATGAAATAAACTTGTCTTAATGGTGTTGAATTTTTTTCAAAATAGTATTTTGTTAGCCACACTTTTTTTAAACAAATGGATGTTTAATATTTCATAGCAAAACAAATAGAAAAGAATATACTAATAATAAAGTGACAGTTTCTCCCAGAGAAGTCAGAGCCGAGGAATTACAGGTCAGGCTCTCAAGCTTGTTCTCAGAACAAATGATTGAATTGTTTGTTTAAAAGCCCTTTGCTCAGAATGTTTTCTATATTTATCTAGAATTTTTACATATGTAGAATTTTACCCTCAGTTCACTTTTGAAATTAAGCAAAAAATAGAGTCTTTTGAGAACCTCACTTGTACTTGTTAATAAATCAAGTAGTGTATGATCAAAATTTTAATTTCTTATACTAAAATTTTTAATATTGACAGTATTGGAGCTAGGTAAACTAGGTCTCACTTATTTCTTTTTTTAAAAGATTTATGTATTTATTTATGTGAAAATTTGAGGGAGAAAGATCTTCCATCCACTAATTCACTGTGTTTGCCCTATCCAGAGCAGTGTAGACGAATCCCATCTAGGTCTGGGAATTTATGCAAAGGAGATGCAATTAACATAGGTGTCTGTACCCCAGTGTTTACAGCAGCCTAGTCCACACCAGCCAAGATATGGAATCAACCCAAATGCCCATCAGCTGGTGACTGGGTAGAAAAGATGTGGTGTGACATGGTGACCTACTACTCAGCCACACCAAAGAGAAGTTCTGTCTTTCCCAACAAAATGGATGCAGTTAGAGATCAGTATGCTTAGAGAAATAAGCCATCCCCCCAAACAAGTATATCTGTTCTCTGATTGGTGCTAACTAAAATTTGAGTACAAAAAAATGTAGTGAATGTGAGTGAAATTGACATGGTGGGATATGATTATTGTTTCTAGACCTTGTCTACACTTCTGTGGGACAGGAGTCTGTGTGTACCTCCTTTTAAATTATTTATTTAGTGGGAGATTAAGCTTGTGAATATAAGCTGAACGTATGTCATCACAAAACCTAGATATAAGAAAGGGAGAGTGAGGGAGGAAGAGTAGGAAGTATTATATTCTTGAAACTGCTATATGAAAAACATGACATTTGCCTTTATTTAAATAAAAAAAGTTTTCTGCCTCCCAGTATATTAAACATAAAATCTCAATTTTTGTATTTGTTTCACTAATATTCATTTAAAAGTATGTTTGTGATATTTTTACACTTACCTTTTAACCTGTGAGAGGCCATGAACCAACATGTATGGCAGTTCTGTGCAAAAATAAGACTTGGTTTTTCTTCAGAGGGACAACATGAGTACTACCTAGGTGATTATACAACTAGTTGATAACAGTGAGAGACTGATTCCTGAAAAGTCCGCACTCTTAACTTTGTGAACATTTTAGAATTTTGTTAGAGATTATTTTAAATTGTTATCTAATTTGTATTCTTCAGCTTTGAATTTACATTATTTTTACTCATCTACCTTGTTTTAAAGCGTTTTATATTTTGGAAGAAGTTGCATATTTTGTGAAAGTCATATAACTAAAATATATTTGAACATACATACTTAAAATTTAGATTGTGGCGCACTCTCAAACCATTACAGAAAAATCTGTGAAATTCTTTGTATATACTGCATATCAGTCTGTTAATGTCATTAATCCTTTCAAGGGAAGTATTTCTTCTTGAAATAAAAGATTAAGTGAATTTCTTAGTCTGGATCGTTTCTTAGGTGGTTTTGAAAGCTGAGGGTGTTTATCAGTGTGTGGCAAACAAATGTTGTTCTAACAATGTAGTACGCACTGTACCCAAAGTGATCTGATGCAATCATAGATGCTGAGTTAATGAGACAAGACTAGTTCACGTCAAAAATGGATCTAGGATGTGGTTCTGCCTTCTGTGCATTTTTCTACATAATTAATAGAGATACCTTTTAACTTCATTGTCAGACTTTATTGGGGGGGTTATGTTTTTGATATTTACACTATTCCTAAAGTAATTCAGCAGTTTGTAATTATTTCACAAATCCATTTGGAGTAGTTGCTAACATATTTTAAATGAGGTGTCTTGTCTTTTACGAATAGATTCCTGTTTCAACGTTTCTACCCGTTTTTAAGAGGCAGGACTGAATATTTTCCGTACTGTTTGGGACAGTGTAGGCGAATGCAGTCAGTGATTCGGCTGTGTGAGATGGTGACACTGGAGGTTTGAAGTCCCTCTCACCCTGTGTGCTTCGATTCCCTTTGGCATTTGTCCCCAGTCTCCGCACTTGGTCCTCATCCATCCAGGAGAGAAGCACGCTGCTTGGCTCTGTTTCCTTTTGCTTGTCAGTTGGTTCTATGAGCACCTTTGCTGTCCGCTGCATTCACTCACTTTGAGCCCTTCACTTCTGCATCTGAACTGCACATCTCGATTGAAAAATTTGTCTTTACATATGGTCAGATAAACTCTGTATTTGGAAAAATATTCCTATTGTGTGTTTTATTCCACCAAACCTAGCAGAGTTAAATGCGGTTTGGATGTGTAGAGAAGAATTAATGATTGGAAGATAGAGAGTTGGTAAATTATTTATTCTGGCCCTGAGGAAGCTGAAAAGCTGAGTGAAAGACTAATAAATCATTTGTGGTAGTGCTGGTTGTCACTTCCAATTATTTTAGACGGTTTTGTGATAAACTGCAGCACCTGCTAGATATCTGCACACCCTCCCTTGATGCTGCTGGTGCAGCTTGTTCAGCCGATTATCAAAGGCAAGTTTGTGTAAAGTTTATTTAGGCTGGAAAGGAAATTATTCTTTTTAAGTAAATTTTGTCGATTTTTCTCATTGTTTTAAGTGCTATGAAAGGAATTCTGTGACACAGCGTTGAATCTGAATTATGCATACTGCTTCAGCCAGGAAAGACTGTCTTTATCTTTTGTTAACTTAAATGCTTGAAAAATAAAACACTATGTTTTATTATTCCCAGACTGATTAAAAACTACTTCAGCTGAGATGATTTGTATGCTAAAGATCAAATCACCTTTTCAGGATCATTTAGTGGAGAACTGCTTGGCCAGACTTTTTCTTTATTGTCTGCTTGGATGGCGGAGTTTGGAATTGGGAGCCCTAGGAGATAACAAGTTCCTCTCCACCTTGGTCTTCAAGCTTAGCTGCTGAAGCTCCTGGAAAGGTTTACCAGAATTGGGAAATAGCGCAAGCTACGCTTCTCTGGCTCTGGTGGGCTTCAAACAGGCCCACTTACTCTGCAACTCCTCGGGATATAAATTATGAACAGCATGTATTGTGCGTGTTTTATGTTTAGAATTAGCTCCTTGGTTTCTCTCAGAGTTTGACAGTCATTTGTGTTCAGGCCTAGACCGCGAGGTTTGCCACTGCATGTTCCGACGGACGCGCACACTGAGGTTCCCTGGTTCTCCATACAGACGGCATCACTGCGAGGACAGTTACGACTGTAAACGGCCCTGTGCTATTCAGTTGCATTTCAGTCACTGACTTGCTTCTCCTCATCAAACATTATGAAAGCTCATGTTGTCAGCCCTCTGGGAGCAACCACTACTACTATTACTGTTAGCAACAACAGCTCTGTTTTCAGAGATTAGTATGTGCCACGTAGTATTGTAAGCTTGTCACAAGTGAGAAGTCTTTAATGCAATAACCCAGTTTGAAACATGAGCCTACTTATGTTGTCCTTACTGTTATTCCATATAAGAATCAGAGTGATTTATTTTTTCCGTTTAGAGTCTATGGAATTAGGGAAATGCATGTCTTTATGGTAAATTCCAAGTTTTATGTTGTTTAACAATCAAAGTAATTTAATTGATTACACATTTAATTTTTTTAAAAAGGTTTATTTGTTTGTTTGGAAGTCAGATTTACTGAGGGGGGGGAAGGGAGGGAGACACAGAGGGTCCATCTGCTGGTTCACTTCCCAGACGGCCACCACCACTAAGACTGAGCTAAGCTGAAGCTGGGCGTCAGGAACTTCTAGTCTCCCACGTAGATGTCACGGCCCAAACACTGGGGCCATCTTGTACTATTTTTCCCAGGGTCATTAGTAGAGCCCTGAATTGGATGTGGGGCGGGTGGGACATGATTCTGCATGACTTTATCTGCTCTGCCCGATGCTAGACCATGGGGTTATTTAATAGATTATGTCACTTAAATTTCTGAATAATAAATGATTATTAATATCTCTGTCGTGGTGAAGAAATTGAGTAATAAAGAGGTCAGATTGCTTGGGTGATTCAGTTTGGAGGTGGAAGAGCTGGGCCTTGAATTGAGATCTGACCACTGTGAAGTTCCTGCTATGTGTTAGAGACCCTTGTCCCCAGGGAACTCAGGAAGCAACACAAAGTGGAGAGTGAATGCAGAAGTGCTTGAAGTGAAAGTCAGTAGTTATTTATGGTTGTATTAAGTGCTTTTGTATTATTCAAAATATAAATAACATGTCCCTGGAAACAACTTCAGCTTCATTTTATAATGGCTTAAAAACTTCATACTAGGGTGCCAGACCTGTTGCGTGGTATGTAAAGCCGTTGCCTGTACAGCTGGCATCTTATATGGGCAGCAGTTTGAGTCCCAGTTGCTCCAGTTCCAATCCAGCTCCCTGCTAATGCATGTGGGAAAACAGAGGAGGATGGTCTAAGTGCTTGCACCCATACACCAATGTGGGGAAGCTGGCTGGAGTTCTCAGCTCCTGCCTCCTTGTGACTGAACCAGCTGTGACCATTGAAACCATTTGGTTAGTGAACAAGAGAATGGAAGATCTTTCTCTCTCTCTCTTCTTTTAAAGATTATTTAATTTTTTAATCAGAAAAACAGATATAGAGAGAGGAAGCAAAGATCTTCATCTGCTGGTTTACTCCCCAAATGCTGCAGTGGTTTTAACTGAGCCGATCTGAAGCCAGGGGCCAGGAGCTTCTTTTGGGTCTCCCACGTGGGTGCGGGGTCCTAATTCTTTGGGCCATCCTCTGCTTTCACAGACCATAAGCAGAGAACTGGGTGGGAAGTGGAGCAACTGGGACTAAAACCATTATCAAATTCTTCCTTAAAGTTGTCCCATCCCAACTCAGTGGTTCTTTCAAAAAATGCAAGGGAACTTAATATGTTAGAGCCTTTATATATTTAGAGTATTTAAAATATAAATTAAGTGCTTGCTACTGACTTGATTTTTTATTACCAATTATTAAAGCTTTTCATTAAATAGTATACAATTGGCCAACATAATGATTTTAGAAATTAAAAAGAACATTTTACTGTATCCGTTATAAGAGCGTTAAAGAAACATCAAAGGCATTTGGTGTAACAGTTTAGAAGCAGTTAGGTATGGCTACTGCCTATGTTGGTGTGCCTGTGTTTGCATCCTGGTTCCAATTTCCTGTATGTAATGCATACTTTGTTCCCTGCCACCTGTGTGTGAAACCTGGCTCGCTTTACAGGCTCCCGCCTTTGGCCTGATCCATTTCCTGTTGAGAGAATTTGGGGGTTAAAGGACTTCCCCTGTGATTTGCAATTAAAAATTAAATATAAATGTTTAGGAACTTGCGTAACTCGACCTTACTATATACTATTTTGACTTTTTTTCCTCCACATTGACTCCCTGGTTTTTCAATATCTATCCTGTTTTAAAATTCTTTATTCTTAGGTTCAGGGATTTCCCCTTCCACCCCCCTTCTGAATACCGCCCCCCACCCCCCGTTTTCTTCTGCCTTTAACAACAGTCCAGTCACTCACCAAACGTTACAGGCCCATCATTCCTCCATTTAAGTGTGTCCTGACATTGTAGGCTTAGGAAATTGCATGAAGTCTAGCATTCTAGTGTCAGGACACATTTGAAGTTTCATGGGTATCCATCTTTTATTTAATACTGCAGTGTATTGCCATTTCATGGTATACCTGCCTCCGTTTTCTATGACACAATATCAGTGACTTTACTTTTAAAAAAAAAAAAATCTTTTTATTTGAAAGATAGAATTTCCAGAGAGGAGATAGGGAGAGATTGCGTCCTTTCTTAAATTCTCTGTTCCACTCCCCAAATGGCCACATCACTCAGAGCCATCCTCCACCACCTTAGTAGGGAACTGGATTGGAAGTGGAGTATTCAGGACACAAACGGGCCCATATAGGATGCCAGCACTGTAGGCAAACAGTTACCATGGTAACATTGCCAATACTTAGGCCCTCATAGTTTTTAAAAGTCATGATATTTGATACTATCCAAATGTTATGAAGCTTCTCATGCAGCAGCTGAAAATCAATTCTGCCTTTTCCTAACTTCCATGTGACCACTACCATAATGCTTCTTACCACTTATGTAATCTTACCTTTATTGTCGTAAAGGATAGCAGTAGTTAGCCTGTATTTTTATATTTTTCTAGTACTGAGTTAATGAATGTAAATTTTACATTCAACATATGATCTTGGAATAGCAAAATGGCAGCAGATACATCAATACAGCTTTTCTAATATGAATGAGTTAAACAGGTATGACTTTTTAAATAGAAATGTGGTCATGCTAAGAACTTACTGAAGTTTGTGAAGCGAACAATTCTTGCCAGGTCTAAAGATTTATCTGGTCTTCAACCTCCTAATTAAGAACAGAGACTTATTGGGCCCCGCACGGTAGCCTAGCAGCTGAAGTCCTCGCCTTGCTTGTGTCAGGATCCCATATCGGTGCTGGTTCATGTCCTGGCTGCTCCATTTCCCATCCAGCTCCCTGCTTGTGGCCTGGGAAAGCAGTTGGGGGTGGCCCAAAACCTGGGGACCCTGCACCCATATGGGAGACCTGCAGGAAACTCCTGACTCCCGATCAGCTCAGCTCTGACTGTCATGACCACTTGGGGAGTGAACCATTGTTTGGAAGATAACTTTATCTATCTCTCCTTCTCTCTGTAAATCTGAATTTCCAATAGAAAATAAATAGATATTTTTAAGAAAAAAAAAAAGAATGGAGACTTAATATGTTCAGATTTGTAACAGAAATCTAGTTTGAAGGATGACTCCTACTAAATAAGTGTTTGGTTTAAGGTTTGGCACGTGTGAAAAAATGAATTATTGGATGGGTATAAATAAATGGAGCCTAGGAGATATGAAGTGGAGAATTTTAGAAGTGGTAGATCCTCAGATGTGACTGCAGTAGCTGAAGGGTTCCTCGGAATGTTGGAGACGATGACTCCTTTAAAGTACCTTCTTCAGTCTTTGCTAGTAGGGAGCTGAGGTTTGGAGAGAGAAACAGTTGCACCGAGGCCCTAAGACTGCATTGAACTTAGTGCTGGTTACTGTCGTATTGTTTTGATTAAATACATTTCTGTGAGTAAAAGAATACCTTATGTGGAGGGAGTGCTGAAAATTTTGCCGTGTGTACTTAGGAATAGTATTATTTAAAACAAATATTAAAAATTCACTAGGACTGTCCATGATGCAAAACGATTTTGCATTTCTTAAAAATTTATTCTTTGAAGAACTTAGGTGGTACAGTAATTTCTAAAATGTGACAATGTAGAAGAAGACAAAATAGAAAGGGTTCTAGTTACCTGACTCCTATAAGTGCTTTGGTTACGGTATTGGAAAGATATCTGTGGAAAAGCTTTATGGAAACTTTTCAAGTTGGAGGATTTCAGCTGGAGTGTTTAAAGGGTCACTTAAAAAACCTCTCTAAGAGTATATTAAAATAAAATGTGTCCAAGCTTAAAAAAAAAAGATCTTGGAGTCTGCAGATGATCCTAAAATTGGAGCTAAGGGAAATAATGAAGAACAATGCAATCAGATTCAAAAAGATTTGGATTGTTTAGGTGATTGGGCCAGCAGATGGCAAATGCAGTTCAGTGTAGACAAATGTAAAATAATTATCTTAGGAACAAAGAACCAATCATACAGCACACTGATCAGGAAAAAATTTGTGAGTTATTGTAGGAAAACCATTGAAACAGTTAACCCGGTGCACAGCTGCAGCAAAAAAGGCAAGCAAGAAACCAAATTAGCAGACGGATAGAATATAAAGCAAGAGGCAATACTTATAGTATGTTAAGAAACTTGCTAGACCCCGTCCAAATTACTTAGTCTAGTATTGGTTGCTAGAACCACTTTAGGAAGGGTGAAGTTTTGCTGTGGAAATCAACTAGAAATTGTACCAAATTTAATAAATAATGTTATAGATTTGAATTAGTTATTGTGAACTTTGAATTTGCAAAATTGTATAGATGTGAGCAAGATGCTCAGTCAAAATAATAGCAAGTCAGATCTTTGTGCAAGCAGATATGGATGCTAGTAGAGGGCCTGTGTGCTTCCTGCTGCCCAGGGCCTTACCGAACCCGTTCTAATCTGGAAGGAGACCGCCTGTTGAGGATGAAGCAGCTTGGAGTCTAGCAGTGTGGCCTGAAGCCGTTTTAAAGACCTGCCCGTGGGGAGTTAGAGGGGCAGATAGGAGACCCGAGAGCTGCCAGCGACATGCTCCCTCCCGAGAAGCAGCTCCATAGCTGTGGAGGCAGCCTGCCTTGGCTCCTGGCTAAGTCAGATGCTCCCAACTTGTGTCTGTGTCTAGCTACTCAGCACCTAGAGTATGAATCTTTTCTACCTGGATTAGCTAAAGTATAAATCTGTTATTTAAAACCAGGAGCCTTAACTGGTACAGTGATAATATTTTGTTATTTTAATCTCAGTCATGGCATTATCATTTTGGTTATACGTTGTGTTTGTTCTGTTTGGAGCGACGGTACAAGTAATTTGGTGGGGGGTGGTGGTGGATTAGGAGCAGAAAGCTGAAACAAATTTGTATGTTTCCAAGTTGAAGAGAAATTAGAATAATTTCTGTTAACACGATGACAATCTGTAATTCTCGCACAGAATTGTCCATGTAGTTAGTGTTACTATTAAAAATAGCTTTTGGCGACAGATGTTTGGCCTGGTGGTTAAAATGTTGACTGGAACTCCTGGGTCGCGTGCTAGAGTTCCGGGGTTCAAAGCACTGCTTTCCCTCTGATTGTTTTCTAATAATGTGTACCCACGAGGCAACAGAGGTGGCTTAAGTCCCTGGTTTCCTGCATCCCAACGGGGACACTTGGAATTGAGCTTCTGAGTCATTACAGGATTTTGTAGGGTTAACCATAGATGGGGCTCGCTCTCTGCCTCTGTTTCTCAAATTAGAAAATGCACGGGTGGTGGTGGTGGTGTATTGAAGTCTATACATTGTGTTATACATTGTGTTATACATTGTGTTTGGTCCCTCTAAAATTTTTCTTGTTTCATTATAAGAGGGAACTTCCATCAAGTTGTCAAATTGTTTGAGTTTCTTAGTGTCACAGGAGTAAGAAGTGATAGAATTAGGAATAATGTCCCAAGGTTTCTGGTTCTTCTCTTATTAGTTTTATATTCCTGTTGATTAATGAATTTTTGTGCAGTGACAGTTTTTTTTGTGAATTAGTGATTGTAGAGTGTATTTTAGATTTATGGTAAGTTAATCGGTTCATACCAAGCATATTTTAGCAAATTCATAGAAAAGTGAAATTGAAAGATCAGTTTATTTTGATGTAGGGAATTTTGAAATGCATACTTCTAAGGAGTCTTCAGCAAGTTTCTGAGAAATGTATTATGAAAAATTGTATCAATTTTAATTTTTTGTACTGATGTTTATCTTTTAATTCCACTTTTGCATTCACTTTTCAAAGTCTCCTTATATGAGGAATTTATTTTTATCATACAAGCAGTGTTTTAAACCATTGGTTCTCTCATTTATCATGTGCTGTGTTGACTCATTTTTTGTTATGTTGTTAGTCAAATTTGTAAATGCTTGAAACACAGTGACATGCAGAGTAAAATGGGAAAGAAAGTTTCTTTATTTTGGGAACGGATTTCTAGAAAGCGTTTGAAATAATTGTTTGAGATCCTTTCTTCATTCTTAAAAGCGAAGTGGGGCTGTTGTGTTAAAAGGGTATCCTTGATCCATCGCTTCTTCAGCTGCATGTTGGCAGGACCTGCATCTGTCGTGGCATCTGCGACGTCCTCTTGTCGCCGAATTCAGACCTGACGTCCCTCTCCCTCTGCAGTCCATCCTGTAGATTGACAGGTCGGCTGTGTGAAACTATCATAAGCATTTATACGAACTCGTGGTAACCTTTCACCTTCTTGGAGGTGATTGCTTTGAAAGAATATTTTTTACCTTAAATGAGTTAAGGGCAGTTTAGTTTTTACATCCTTAGCCTTACATTGTTGGGGCAGATGTTTGGCATATGAGTTGGGTGCTTGGAACATCTGTTTTTAGTTTGAGGCCCGGCTGCTCCCATCCAGCTTCCTGCTAATGGGTCTGGAAGGCAGTACATGATGGCTCAGGCTCTTGGGTCTCTGACATACAGAGGGGGTCTGAACTGAGCTCTGAGTTGCTGATTTTGCCTTAGCCCAATCCTGGTTATTAACTGTGATTTAGGGAGTGAGCTAGTAGGTGAAAGAGCTCTCGCTTTCCGTTGCTCTGCCTTTCAAATAAAATGAAAAATTTTTAAAAATTTTAAAATAAAATAATAAACAATAGCTCATGCTGGAGACCCATATTGTGGTGCAGGTTGCTCTGCCTGCCAGACCGGCATCCCATATGGATACCAATTGAAATTGCTCTATTTCACTCCAGCTCCCAGGCAGTGGAAGGTGGCACAAGTGTTTGGGCTCTGCACCTACATGGGAGTCCTACATAGAGTTCCAGACTCCTGGCTTGGGCCTGGCCCAGCTTCCGCCATTGTCACCATTTAGGGAGTGAACCAGGGGCTGGAAGGTCTGTGTTTTTCCTCTCTCTCTGCCTTTCCAAAATAATAATAATAATAATAGGAAATGAAAATCATGAGAAACTGTTTAGGGATTTAAAAAATCCTTCACAACAAAGTAATAATTCCATTCTCCATGAATTTTTTAAATTAGCGTCATATATACAGAGAGATGACTGTAACACAGGGCTGAGATCCTGACTGTGTACTGTAGTTTATACAGTAGAGTGCTGAGTGCTAATCTGCATGTCTGCAAGGTAGCATAACGGTTCTAGGTGAAGAGTCAAAACCTATAAGCCCAACTTTCTCAGCCTTGCAGGAGGAGTGACTTACTTTTCCTGTCTGTAAGCAGACTTCTCTATGGCAGTAGGATGTGCGGTTAGCATTTCTGTTTCCGGCGGTCATGGTGTTGCCCGGCTGCTGCCTGTGTTTTTAGTGGCTCACATGTACTTGCACTCTTGGCCGTTCCGGTCGGTTCCTGATAAAGAGGCAGGACTTTTATTCCTCTTGACTTCCTGCAGTATCCAAAGGGCACAGGGCAGATTCGTGCTGATGGCAGCTTCACATGCTGCTGTTCCGAGGCTGCGTTGTCCCTGTCAGAAAACTTCCCTTAGTTATTGATAGGTTACTTGATGGTAGGATTCTCTGATTTAGCTCTGCTTGCTTTCTGCCCATTTTCCGTCTTCTCTCTTTTCTTAATTCCTATCTCCTTGTCTTTCTCTTTCCCCCCTTCTTTCATTTTTCGTTTGTTAAGTTTGGGTATTGCTCACAGAAAATGAACACATTAGGAAATTCTGTCTGAAAATGCATTTGTCCCTGTATTCCAAAATGTAGGGTTATTATTTACTATTAAGGAGAGATTGTCTATTTTAAAAGCTTTTTAAATATGATGAAAGTATGTGATTATTATACATTACATAATTTAACAATATATTATGTCATTCTTTTTTAATCGTTTTAAAACATCTTACTTTATGCACGTGACAGAATTTGTGAAATCACTCTCCACTGATGACTGTTTGAGCCAGTATAATATCCTAGCGTATCTGGTATTGCATTCAAAATACTTTTTAACTACATTTTATTTATTTATTCACTTGAAAGATAAAATGACCGAGAAAGGGAGAAAGAGTGATTTCGTCTGCTGGTTTATTCCCCACAGGCTCAGAGCAGGTAGGCTTTGGGCTGGTCAGCAGCTAGGATCCAGGAAATCCATCCAGGCCTCCTAAGTGGGAGGAGGAACCCACGAGTTTGGGCCAGCTTTTGCTGCTTCCCAGGCTCATTAGCAGGAATAGGAATAGGCAGTCAAGCTGAGCTTTTATCCCAGGCGCGCCAGTAAGGGATGCAAGTGTTCCTAGTGGCAGATTATCTGACTGTACTGCAGCATCTGTCCCTTTTGATACTCTTAGTGATGTTTGTAAGTGTCCATCATTATTTCCTGTGGATAAATTCCAGAAGTGAAATTACAGGACAAAAGGTAATTATGAGTCTTTTGATGTTGCCTAAGTTTACAAGTTTATTTCCCATAAGTGAATTTTTGAGATTCCTGGACTTCTACATTAATAATAGCATCACTACTTTAAAAAAAACAGGGTCCGGTAATATGGCTTAGTGGGTTGAACTGCTGCTACTTGCCGTACTGGCCTTCTGTGTCAGTGCTGGTTGGAATTCAAGCTGCTCCACTTCCAGTGTGACTCCCTGTGAGTGAACCTGCAACACGGGCTGAACAGGCCCAGGTGCTGTGCCGCTGCCGCCCCGTGGGAGCCTCCGCTGGGGTTCCAGGGTGCTGGCTTTGGCCTGGGTCAGCCCTGGCCCTTGCAGAGGTGAGAACAAGTGATAGAAGATCTGTCTCTGTCTTTCCCTCTTTCCTTGTAACTCCTTGTAAGTCTTTCAAATACAGAAATTTTAAAAAGGAAAATTCTTTGCCATAAAATTAGAAGAAAAGTATTGTCTTTTAAAAATGTGTATTTTGTAATGCTCTTACTATTCACATGTATGTTACAATTTAGTTCAATGTTATTTGTCTGTTACTTGGGTATTTTTCTCCTGTTCGTAAAGTTTAAATTATGTATTTAGAAGATCAGCCTGTTTCTATTATGTTGTCAGTGTTTTTTTAATTTTATCTCTTTTAATTTTTAAAATGAGTTGAAAAGTTTTTGTTTTTTGTTTTGGAGCCATTTTAAAGTCTTATATAATCAAATGTATTCTACATGAACTTTTTATCTTCAGTATTTACAATGCAATTCATATTTGAGGTTTGAGTTGATCTAGCATTTTAAAATATTAGCTGTGGGCACGCGAGTGTATTTTGCATTTTCTGTGTTCTGGCTTTACGGACAGGCTCACAATCAGAGATGTGAAGGAAAACACTGCTGTGCTGCCAGCTGACGGACTGTCTCCGGGTCTACATCTGTGACAGGAGGATTGTGTTCCAGTAGCTGCTCTTCATTCACAGCTTTTCTGGTTTATTGAACCACCATAAGAAATAAAATTTAAATCCTACCACAGAATGCACATATATGTTCGCAAAGTGAGAGACAGGTTAAATAGCCTTTATTCAAAATTCTTGGGCCCAGGAATGGTTCAGATTTTTTTTCAGACTTTGTAGTATTTGTATTCATGCAGTGAGGTTTTTTTAGGAATGACTCTTGATTTAAATATAAATTCACTTACTTGTCTTCAGTGTCTTATAACCTGAAGGTCATTGTGTTCTGTGGTTTGAGTACAGCCCATCAGGTGGACTCTGTATGAACTTTTCTGCCAGTGACACTATATCAGAGTTATCATGCCCGACCTGTATTTGTTATTGCCGTGCATACATACACACCATGTGTGTTCTGCTTCTTGAGTCTCATACCGCATCATGCTCTGCAATACTAGATCATTAAAACATGTTCATGCAATTCATTAATCTGTTTTCATTACACAAAAAGAGGTGTTCGCATTGTGAGAAGCATCAGGTGCATGTTTGGTTGAACACTCAAGTGCATTCTGGGCTGAACAGGTAACAGATGCAAGTAACTTGTCATTTAATCAGAGGACTTGGGTGCTGTCTAAATGAAATAAGACTCAACAAAGCAAAACTACCTTGTTAGCCCGATAAACGTTTTCAAGTGAACTTCAGCCTTTTGGTTTGACTTTGTAGCCATGTCTAAGTAAAGAAAAACCGAGGAGACTACAAAATTCATTACTCTGTCATATTGTTACATTTTTCTGAAGATTGATCTATCTATCTATCTATCTATCTATCTATCTATCTATCTAGAAGGCTGAGTTAGATTGAGGGAAAGGCAGAGTTATTCCATCCCAGCCCACTCTTAAGATGGCCTTAATGGGCAGTGTTGAGCTACACTGAAGTCAGGAGCCCATGTGATGGCAGGGGCCCAGACACTTTGGCTATGTTGGCGCTGCTCTTGCAAGGCCATGGGCCTCACTCAAGTTTTCTGATGTGTTAAGAAGTAATACTTGGGGAAAATCTGAGAAAGAAAAATAGACATATGAAAGAGATTGTTTTAGATAGCCGTGTGATTCTGGAGTTTGATTATAGGGGTAAGTGAACTTTGTCCTTTTCATGTCAAGTCAGCGGGATCCCAAAGGAAAAGTTTCTGAAGAATAATCAGTGGGAAATCATGCAAGGCAGGTTTTGTGTTCTAGCATCTCTCTTCCCTGGTTTCAGTAAACTTGAAAAAGACAGCAGTACTTGGGTACCTATGAAATCTCCCTTATCTTTGTGTGCATATTCAAAATTACCTTTAGAATTTGGCTTTACTAAATTTAAGGACAAGACTACATATACCTCTGAGAGAGATTCTGTGATGTGCAACCATTAAGACTCACTTTGGTGACTTGGGTAATTGTAATAGAGCCATGGTGTCATTAGGCTCCAGACGGAAACTTCATCTGGCTTCCGATCGGGCACAGTGGCTTTCCAGAGTCTCTAAGCATCTGTTTGAGAAATGCATATAACATTCTTCAACATTTGTACAAATTAACCCACACTTGGGTCATAACTCAATTTTTCTTTATTGAAAAATGTATTGTAAACAGTTTTATGCCATCAAGTAACACTAGCCTATATCATTTGTTTACTATATAGACAAATAAATAATAGACTTCAGTGGTTGATTTCTTAATGTACTTAGGAAACACATTAAATTTGAAAGGAATGTAGTTTGTTTATAAAAATAAAACTGTTTCCTAGTTTCAAACAGCTTTCACATAGATACTTTGCTACAAACCCGAGGTTCCAGACACAATAAGCGAGCCCCATGAGAGGTCTTTATTTCAATGGAGCAGGTAGCTGTGGAGCAGGGAGAGACTGAGAGACAGACCAAAGAGCAGAGACAGAGCAGAGGGAGCGAGAAAGGGAGACAGACAGCACAAGGAGAAGAGAGACAGAGAGATTGAGAGGAAGAGTCTGACGGAGTGCTCTCTGGTGGGAGACAGCCTGGGACCACCTGCACATTGGCAGAGAACACCTCCCCACGAGAAAAACAGCTGCCCAGGGCACTCAGCACTGGGCTAGTATACATTTTAGGTGTGGGGAATGGCAGGAGGCAGCAGCTCCTCAGGTTGTGCATGCTTGTGGCCGTGACATGTCATCATGGTAAATGTTGATCTTCTACGCAGACTCGGCATTTGAAACATTTCTGGATGAGAGTGTCTGCTTGACCTCAGCAAAGAGAGCATTGAGGCCAGTGAAGCTCTCTTCTGTGGTTTGTGGCCGGAAGAAGGCAGGAAAGAGAGAGCACTGAGACTGGGAGTTGCTTGGTGCTCCCAGGATCCCAGGTGTTCCTGCTTGGTGCTCCAAGGATCCCAGGTGTTCCTGCTTGTGGTAAGTTCTCTTGTCCTATGATGCACTTGGCTCTTTCAGGAGTTAATTCTGCTCAGCCTAGCAATACTGTTGTACCTACACTTAAAAGCTGGGCCATCTCTCTTTTAAGCACAGACACCCCTGCCCCCCACACCCAAATAATGTGCGTTATTCTAGAATGAAGGTTTTCTCCCATTTGGAACTAGGCAGGGACAACTCTATAGCTTCATTTCCAACTGCTGTCTGAGCAAGGACTTGTCTTTCTGCTTCAGATTTGTACCTGCAGATTCATAAGATTTCCAGAAACGAGAATCTCTGTCCTCTTTGAAGATGGAAATTTCTTTCCTTCAGTTTTTTTCCCCTTAAGGTTTTAATTTTATTCATTTGAAAGGCAGAATTACTGAAAGGGCAAAAGGGATGGGGGAGAGGGAAAGAGAGAGCTCTTCCATGCGCTGATTCACTTCCCAAAGGGCCAACAGCCAGCACTTCCTTCAGTCTTATCCATCTATTCTAGAACACAAGGCTTTGGCGTTTTTCTCTCCTTTTAATTACCATGTATTTTTGTGGATAATATGGCTTTTAAGTACTATTTTACTTACAGATCACAGAAATTAAAATTAAAATATTGTATAGCTGTATCAGGTATTTTATAGCCTTTTTAGGTTTTCTTCTTACATAGTTAGATACAGTGTCCTCACATTCCACCTGTGCCATATAATAGCTGCATCTTCACCAGTTTTTCTGCTGTTCCTTTTTTGTTTCAGAAAGCAATCTGATTTTGTTGCAGAATAATTAGCTTATCACAAAATTCACAACAAAAATATTTTTTTGTAGATTTTAAATGTCAGAGTTAGCTTCATTTAAAACCTGGAAGTATTTGTCATTTTGATTAAGTTTTTTCTGCACTTGATTGTTAACAGACTACATATTTTTCAATTTATGGTAATAAGACACACTGCTAAAGTCCCTGAATTTGCTGTGTTTCATGTGCTAACATTTTGTTGTATTTCTTGTCTTTGCTTTAGAAATTTTATTTCTCAACATACAGGAAACTTAATGGTGTAAGGATCAACTATACTAAATACCTGGAGAACAGTTTAAGGACTTTTTAAAAAAAGATTTATCTTATTAATTGGAAGGGCGTCTTCTGCTGCTTTCCCAGGCACAGGAGCAGGAAGCTGGATCAGAAGTGGAGCCACTTAGACGGGAACCTTGGAGTGCACGGGATGGTGGCAATGCGGGTTGTGATTTAAGATGCTGTGCCACAGCACTGGCCCTTATAATTTTTTTTCCTTGAACCAAGTCATTGTTCCTAGGTCATTTTCTTCCAAAAGCAGCAAGTAGCCACAGTTGCCAGAGCTGGGCTGGTTAGAAGCTGAGGTGCAATGTCCCAGGAACTGGAGCCATCCTCTGCTGCTTTCCTTGGCCATAAATAGGGAGTTGAATCAGAACTAGAGCCTAAATCGGATGCTGGTGCCACGGGGGCGGGGGGGCGGGCTTAGACCTGCGCCGTGGCACTGGCCCCTGGCTGACCGCTTCATTACTTGGCTAGGAGCTGGAAACTCAACAGAGGTCTCCCACATGGATGGTGGGAACCTGATTTCCGTTAGCACTGCTTCCCAGGATCTGCATCAGCAGGAAGCCAGAGTGAAGAGCCAGTACCAAATATTGCTTCTAAGCACTCTAATGTGGGGCAGGGGCTCTTTAACCAGCGTCATGACTGCTAAGCCAATGCCTGTCTCAGGTCTCCTTTTTTAGAATGAGTCTGGTTGCTGAAGGTGATCTATTACAAAAGCAAGACCATGTGCTTGCTTATCATTTGGTTGACTCTAATCTAGGGCTATGGCAGTGATTGCCCGAATTAGATTAGTGTTACAGAGACGGAAAGATGGATGAATTAAAGAGCTATAGAGCACTTAGGAAACAGACTTAGGCCTCATTAATGTTATAAAGGTTAAGAATGATGCATGAGCATGGTGCGATAGCCTAGTGGCTAAATCCTCACCTAGCACATGGGTGAGGATATGGGTACTGGTTCATGTTCTGGCTACTCCACTTCCCATCCAGCTCCCTGCTTGTGGCCTGAGAGAACAGTGGAGGATGGTCCAGGGCCTTGGGACCCTACACCCATGTGGGAGACTCAGAGGAGGCTCTTGGCTTCTGGCTTCGGGTTGTCTCAGTCCTGGGCATCGTGGACACTCGGGGAGGGAATCAGCAGACAGAAAATCTTTCTGTCTCCTCTCTTTGCGCAATATTTTGTTATAGTAAAATGAGTAAATGGGGAGCTTTTCAGAATTAAGAATGCGGTTCTTAAATGGGGGACTCGAGAAAACTGAGACCACAACTGTGTTCGGGATGCTGTGGTCTTTGTGTAGGTCTGAGCTTGGCTCTCATGTGCTCTCCGAAGTGTATGTGTCAGAAATCAGTCGCTAGTGCGGTGTGTTAAGGTGAGGGGCCTGAAGAGGTGATCAGATCGATCACGACGACTGATGCGAGTCAGTTAACAATGCTGTCATCAGTGGCTTTGTGAGGAAGGGTTGTGCTTGGCTCCCTCCCTCGACGTGATACGCATCTGTTTGCTTGCCTTTCCTCCGGGGAGCGGTGCAGGAAGGCACTGCACCCTGGACTTCTCAGTTTGCAGAACCGAGATGAATATGTTTCTATTAGATACAAATCGGAGAGTCTGTGATATTCTGTTGCTGCAGCATGGAACAGGCTAAATTGGGCTGCCATAACAAAATACTGAAACAGAGGTTTATTGTCTTACTCCTAGAGGCTAAAAAATCCAAAATTAAGGGGTGGACTAAAAATTGTGTGGTCCCACCATCCCTCGTTTGTTCTAAGTTCCATTGTTTCCAAGCAGACCTTCTGGTGCCTTGGCTTAGTATTTTCATCAGAGGACCACCTTCTTTCTGAATGTCCTCATGTGTTACTCTCTCAGGGGGCCTGTGGCCATGTCCCTCTTTTTATAAGGATGCTAATCTTGTTGGATTAGAATTCACCTTATTTTAATCTAAATTAAACAGTTTAACTCTGTGAAGACTACTTTCAAATAAGGTTACCCTTTTTTAGTAGTAGATGTTTGGCCATCAGTATATCTTTCATTGATAAATGAAGGAATTTTTTAAAAATTGGATTTAATGCCTTGAATTAATCTAGGGTAGGAGGTCAGGAAACATTCACAAAGATAATTTTGAGTTTTAATGCGTCACTGAACATGCTGGTGTCATTGAAAGGAATGGGCAGGTGGTGGGAAAGAGTTGTGAGTCCAGGTTGGGGTTGTGGAAAATGAGTTTTAGTTAAATATGATAAATTTGGAGTTGTAGTAATAGTCGTCTGGTTGATTAAGGGATAGTGCACCAGTGTTTTCAAAACCCCTTCCTTTAGACAAAGGCTACTTTGTTGGACTGGACTCTCTCATGCATTATAGAAAAAAGTTTCACCAGAAGATCTCTCCTTTTACTTCAAATGTCAGTTCTGGTAATGTCTGCAGAGTGGATTTAGTTGCCGAAGTGGTCGTCGCATGAACAGAAGTAGAGTTACCAGTTCCTGACAGCTGCGAGTCAGCCTCTGGGCATCTTGCTAAATTTTCAAATATAATTATACAGTAGACTTCCTTTAACAAATTCCGTGTTCCCAGCTATAATTACAACTGCTTTTCTCGCCTGTAGCTTGTTCTTTGTCTTACTACTCTCCTTTGTATCTCCCCCTGCTGGTTAGAATTATCCTCTGGTCATTCAGTATCTGAGGAGATAGGAAACCATTTACTGTGGTGTTCTTTCCTAAGCTTAGATTTACCAATGCATACAAATGTCCTTCTTTCTGCCCATTATAACATACAGTCTAGTAATAGGAAGCAGCTTTTGAAGAAATAGGCTTGCAATATTCTATATTAAAGTAATTCTTGTCTTCATTTTTAAAGAATGTGCAAATACAAATTAGATACATAGTACATTTCCTGTTAACCTGTCAGCAAATGACTGCCACAGTTCACACTGTAATCCCATTTAATTTGTCAGGTCAGATTCTTAAACAAAATCATGCTTGTGACCATGTTTTAGACCAAGGGTATCTTGTTTTTAATACATTAATGTTTGCAACCAAAAATCAAGTCATCTTAAACCTTGTAACCATTATCCTGCAATAACTTCCAGAATCTATCATGATAGTAATTTTTAAGATCAGAAATATGAATTTTCTGAAAGATGAAAGATGGATTTTTTTAAGATCAGAAAGATGACTTTTTCATCTGTTTTTATAACCCGAAAGTGTGAAAATATGTAGTTTGAAAAGGCTATTTGATATTCTTTACAAAATACTATAGCTTTTGGGTAACAAACTTCAATAGTAGATTTCCATGTTACCTAGATTATATTCTAAGTCATTTAGTGTCTTTATTTTGCTCCTTTTTTTTCAGAAATGTGCATTTTTTTAAATTGCAAAGTCAGACATACAGAAAGGAGGAGAAAAAGAGAGGAAGATCTTTCGTCCAGTGATTCACTCCCCAAGTGACCACAATGGCTGGTGCTGCGCCAATCCAAAGCCAGGAGCCAGGAACTTCCTCCAGGTCTCCCATGTATGTGGGTGCAGGGTCCCAAGGCTTTGGGCTGCTTTCCCAGGCCACAGGCAGGGAGCTGGATGGGAAGCGGGGCGACCAGGATTAGAACCGGCACCCATATGGGATCCTGGTGCGTTCAAGGTGAGGACTTTAGCCACTAGGCCACCGAGCTGGCCCTTCCTTTTCTAAAAAAGGTGTTATTCTCATCTACCTTAAAGGCGGAATGTCAGAAACACAAAGGCTGAGGAGGCAGGGAATCTCCAGTCCTCTGGCTCAGTCTCCAAATGTCAGAGTAGCCACAACTGGACCGGAAAGCCAGAAGCCTAGAACTCCATCCACATCTCCATGTGGTTAGCAGAATTCTCATTATTGGGCTATGATCTGCTGCTGCACAGTAGGGTGCGTTAGCAGGAAGCTGGAAGGAAGTGCAACAGCTGGTCCGCACACTGACACTTGATGTAGCATGTGAGTACCCCAGTTGGCAGCTAAACCCTGCTGTGCCTTGTCGGAACCAAGGAATTGTGGGGGCTGGTACAGAGGGTTGAGCTGCCAGCACACTGTTTCAGAACACTGATTCAAGTCCCTGTTCTACTTCCATTCCAGTTTGCTGCTAATGTGCCTGGGAAAGCAGCAGCTGATGATCCAACTACTTAAAACCCTGTCACCCATGTGAGAGATCCAGATAAAGGAGCTGGCTTCTATCTTGGGGCGGGCCCAGCTCTGTCGTGGGGCATTTGGGGAGTGACTCAATGGATGGAAGAACCTTTGTGTGTCTGTGTGTGTGTGTGTGTGTGTGTGTGTGTGTGTAAATCTGCCTTATAAAGAAATCTTTAAAAAATATGGACTTATCAACAATATGTATCACTTATTCCTCATTTATACATAAATAGTATATTTTATGTGTCAGGTTTAATACTGGTTGCTAGCTTACTAAGGTCTTGGCTTGAACAGTGACACTAGATTTAGAAAGGCTTTGATTTGAGAAATAAACAGTAGCATATTCATTCTACCTAATTAAATAATTTTGGGTAGATTTAATATTAAAAGGCAGTAATCTTTTTACACAGTAGGTTGACATTCTTTGACCTCAATATATGACTGAAGTTTTTAATGAACAAACAGAATAAACTTTTGATAAATAAGTCATTTTCTTGAAGCCTTTGTACATAAATTGGAAGTCTTATGGCATTAGATTGATGGGCTTTTCCTTTTGTGAAAGAAGAAGTGAATAATTTAAGGCTATGTATCATGTTTGCAGATCCTCTTCCTGTCTTAGGAATAATAAAGTCTTGAAAAGCAGAGCACTAGAATTTAGTGTTTTAAAGACATCTTTCCTTATACGAAAATCTTATGCTCATGTGACAAGGTTTCAGGTTGAAGAATGGGATTAGATTCACAAGGACAGAATATTTGCTGTATTCGTTCTTTCGGTTCCTGAGGAATGCTTACCCTTAGCTTCAAATGTGCTGTGGTATTAGCTGCTTGAAAATAGATTGCTCAAGACTCTTTATTTGGAAAACCTTAAATATGCATCATGATGCATTACTTGCAATAAAAAATGAGGCTACAATTACATAAAAACAAAACACTACAGCTGCTGACAGATGTCATTAGCAACTAACTCAAATACAGATTCTTCAAAAAGGAACTGCTAGACATCTGATTCAGGGAGTTTAAGGTCATTCTAGCTGAAGAGGAAGCCATTTGTCCAGTACATACACTGTTACGTTTTACAGTTTTTCTTTTACTTAACTTTTTGAAAACTGTTGAGGTCGTTACTGTTCGATACAGTTTTTAAAAAATCATTCTTCTGAATTATAGCGAATAAACATGGACAGAATGGCCATATGGAAAATCACCATGAGGCAGACATGATAGCAGTAATTGTTGCAGGCAAGATTCATTATCAGTGGATGACAGGAAAAGGGTAGAAGCAATAGAATAGTTGGGTGACCTAAAAGTATCTCAAGGTATTTAATAATTTCAAATGGGAAGGTAGTAACTTTATGGAGGAGAAAACTGATAGACATAAAGTGTTAGGTTGACATTGTCACCAACAAGAATTAGTACCTGATGTGATATGATCCAGTGAGGTGGGCACACTATCACTTCTGTTATGTTCTTGTCCAACAGTGGCATCATAAGAAAACGTTAGACAAACCCAGATGGGGGCATAGTTCACCAAGCAATTGGCTAATGCTCTTTAGAAATGTTAAGATCAGGCCCAGCATGATAGCCTAGCAGCTAAAGTCCTCACCTTGCACGCACCAGGATCCCATATGGGTGCCAGTTCTAATCCTGGTCGCCCCGCTTCCCATCCAGCTTCCTGCTTTTGGCCTGGGAAAGCAGGTGGGGATGGCCTAAAACCTTGGGATCCTGCACCCGTGTGGGAGACCTGGAGGAAGTGGCTCTGGCCTCCTGGGTTCGGATTGGCACAGTTCCAGCAATTGTGGCCACTTGGGGAGTGAATCATTGGGTGGAAGATCTTCCTCTCTTTTTCTCTTCTGTGTATCTGACTTGCCAATGAAAACAAAATATATCTTTAAAAAAGAGAAATGTTAAGATCACGAAAGGCGGGCCCAGCACCGTGGCCTAGCGGCTAAAGTCCTCGCCTTGAACGCCCCGGGATCCCATGTGGGCACCGGTTCTAATCCCGGCAGCTCCACTTCCCATCCAGTTCCCTGCTTGTGGCCTGGGAAAGCAGTCGAGGATGGCCCAAGGCTTTGGGACCCTGCACCCGCGTGGGAGACCTGGAAGAGGTTCCAGGTTCCCGGCATCAGATCGGCGCGCACCGGCCCGTTGCGGCTCACTTGGGGAGTGAATCATTGGACGGAAGATCCTCCTCTCTGTCTCTCCTCTCTGTATATCTGACTTTGTAATAAACAAATAAGTCTTAAAAAAAAAAAGATCATGAAAGGCAAGAAACTGTTGCATAATACAGAAAATTGAAGAAGCATGAGCAACAAAGGGAATGTGGCACCTTGGCAGGATTCTGGGATAAGGTCTACAGTTTGTATGAAACAGTGCTAAATTTATGGCTGATAATCATCTTATAATTGTGTAATAATAATGTTCCTCCATTCAAGGACCCTAGTTGACAGGTATGTTGGAATCTTGTGTTATTATAGCTTTTCTTTAAAGTACAGAATTATTTCAACAAAGCCACTGTTGGGGAGCAGTGGGCCAAGCTGCTGCCTGGGACGTTGGCATCCTGTGTGAGGGCTGGTTCAGGTTCTAGCCCCTCAGCTTCCACTCGACTTCCTGTTTGTGCTCTTGGGAAAGCAGCTGCAGTTAGCTCAAGTATTTGGGCCCTGCCGCCCATGTAGTGGACCCAGTTGGAGTTCTATGTGTCTAGCTGTGGCCTGGCTCAATCTTGCATGTTGTAATTGCTTGGGGAATGAACCTGTGGGATATCTCTCCCTCTCTCTTTCTAACTCTTTCAAATAAATAAAACAAACTTTAAAAAAATTAATTCAGAATGCAAAGTAGATAATTCCATTACCTCTGCAAATCAGATATAGTGCTATCATGCTTATGTGTGTTTCTAAATATACTCCACTATTATAATGAAGTATCTGGTTTTAGAAATAAGTATCTTGAATTAAGTTCCAGTATAGATTCCTGCTACAACAAATTTGCCCAGTGTTTCATTATTAACAACTGTTAGTTCATTTCCTCTAATCATCTTTTTAATAACAGTAGAGCAGATATTTAAGTTGTAGAAGTTATTATTTTAAAATGAATTATCTTTAAAAATGAAACAAAGTAAATGGGTGGTATCAAGGGATGTGTTACATCATGATTTTGCTAAAAAGGTGACCATATTCTCCACAATGTTAAATATAAATTACACAGTATTATATATAAAATATACAGTGAAATTTCTGGGAGGAAATGGGTCACGGAATCACTGTTCTGTTTTATTACACACATGGCAGGTCACATGATCATTCATGTGAAATTAGAGCCACATAGTAACCCTTCTAATTCTAAGCTGATAATGCTACTGTGTATCTATGGGAAACCATCAGTTTTGTTTATACAGTGAAATTTTATTTCTTCAGTGGCACGTATGACCACCAAAAGTAAACGTGCTAAGGTCAAAAGGTGTGTTACTTCATTTTTCCCCATTTGAAATACTGCCTTATAATGCATATATAATATGTTGAATGAATAAGTACTGAAGGCTGTGTAAGGTGAATCTTTATGTTAAATACAAAATTGAGGTATCTACAATCAAATAGTATTAGGTTTGAATATTTAGGAGCCTGACCACCAAGTGGAAGTTTTACACAAAGGGCATCTTAAATATCACATTCAGAGCTTCAGAATATCGTGGAAGTTTCTTTGTTCGGGTTTGTGTGTCAAGAATGGAGTGCATTCTGATGGTGACTGGGCACACATGGAGCTGCTATCCAGGTCCACAGAGTTGGCAGTTGTGTTTTTCCTGAGACGATGGAAGTGGAGAGAAGACAATGAATGAACAACAGTCTTGATTTTGAGATTTAATTCTTTTTAATCTTCTGAAATTTACTCTAGCTAAAAATATTTCTAATCTCCAGTAATGATTAGTATGATTTACAAGAAGAATTTAATGGGATAGTTAGTTTATAATGCTAACCAACTTGAAACATGCTAACTCTTAAGGCTCTTTGGAATGATACATATGAATGTATTTGCTAGAATATACATACATGAAACAGTAACTTCTGTCAATTTTACGTTGTTGTAAGAATAATTAAATCCATTTACCTTTCAGGAAACAGAAGCCAAAAATATCTTTAAAAATGTCGTGTTTGATAAATGATTCTCCTTCTTGTCATGGTATCTCATGTTCATCTTCGCTAGTGGACCTTCTCAAGGTTACTAGCAAAGGTAGTGAAGCCAGAGGCAGCGAGCAGAGCTTAACCTGGTGGCCACAGGGCCCCGTCTCACATCACGGGTTCGGTTCCCGGCTGTAGCTCCTGCTTCCTGCTGCTGCAGACCCTGGAGGGATGGCCCCAGTGGGTAGGTTCCTGGCACCTACAGGGCAGGCACAGATGACATTCCCTCTTTCAGCCCTGGCTTAGCTCCAACATTCTGCTGTAAATTAGTCAATGAGAGCTCTCCCTGCCTGTGTGTCCTTCTCTTTCTGCCTTTCAAATAAATATTTTTCTTTAAAATAAAGAATGAAAAATAAGTATATTTGGGAAATCTATTTTAAACTCTTTAGAGAAGTAATCATGTATAGGTGGTTGTGGTGGGAAGGAAAAATGAACTATTTAGTCCATTTTGGTACTACGATAAAGAAGTTAAAAGTGCCAAAAACTTCTCCAAGCACCTAGCACTAGAGCAGGTTGTTCCAGTTCCATCACTGTGAATGCTGCCTCTTGAAGTTATGCTTGTGAGTACCATGCCTTAAATTCAGTGGCCATCCTCACTTAACTTGCTTCTGATTAAGTTAGAAAATGTCCTTGGGAGAGTTACAAGTTAAACTACTGCCAAAAAATAGAAACCTAAAGAACATTGAACTTTTAGGGCATCGTTAACTAAACTGATAGAGTTTTACAGGGTAGACACAGCAAAAACTCCAAATCTATACAACTAAACTCTTCCAGGTCATACTCAGTAACTAATAATACCTGAATTTGAGCCAATAAAATATTTAATTCTATATAATACTACTTGTAAATGGCAGATTTGGGGCTATTTCGGATCAGTTCTTTTTATTCTTTTTGTGTAGGAAAAAAGTCATTAGTCTGCATTTATAATCAGGACTAGCTTCCTGTAAAATTATTTATTTTAACTTCTTATTTATAGTTTTTTGAAATTTACAATTCTAAATACAGCAATAGTGAGGCACTGCATTTCTGCAGGAAACAAAAAGCACAATTAACATAAAGTCAGAGCCAGCCACAAATAAAATACTCCAGCAAACTGTGCAAGGGAAAAATGTTATGGGAAGCAGATGCCAAGAAGTGTTAGCTAGGTGGCCTTACTGAGCTGGAAGGAGGACTGGGAATCAGCAGGAGGAAGAGGAAGAAAGAAACAGATCAGAAGCAAGCAATGTGGTCTGTTCACTTACTAGGTGTTGGGCACTGTTCTAAGCCCTTCGTGTAGACTGTATCTTTAAAACCTCTACAACTACCCCATGAGTTAATCCCCATCTGAAGATGAAGTGCTTGAGGAGTAGAGAGCTTAGGGAAGTTTCCCCAAAACCTACTTGACAGACAAGTTTTGTTTTTTGTTTAAAGTAAAATTTTATTTATGTACTTGAAAGACAATGTTGAGAAAGAGAGAGAGAGAGAGTGAGTCTTGCATCTGCTGGTTCACTGCCCACATGGTTGCAGCACTAGAGCTGTTTGCCATGTGGGTGCAGGGGTAGGAGTACCTGGGCCATTCTCCATGCTGCTTTGCCACGTGTTAGCAGGGAGCTGGATCACAAGTGGAGCAGTTGAGGCTTGAACTCGCACCGGATTTACCCGCTATGCCACCGTGTCGTTGTTGGCCCTTGCAGCCAAGCTTTTAACTCAGGGTTCTTGGCTCTGGAACTCATGTTCTTCATCGCTGTCTATACTGCTTCCCCACCCATACATGTAATATATTTTGTATATTTTTTGTTAAATATTTTAGTAATGTTATGGAGATCTCTTATACTATCCATGTGACTTGATCCTTTTGAAAAATAATTGGCCTCTGGATTAATTGAGAAAAAGGAAAAAGATAATAATAGGTCCTTTGGAGTTTTTAAAAGAAATAACACACTCAGAAATACCTCAGTGGTAAGCACGTTAACTATCTTCTTTGGTGAATTTTTAAGAACATTATGTATAAAATATGTGTATCAGTATATATTATTATACATATGACAGTTTTCCATATGCCTCTAACTTTTAGTAATTATCAAGATAAGTAAGTAGATGAAAGGCAAACAGGAATAGTGAAAGATGGGATATTTTTAGGCTGGGATTGATTTAGAATTTTTGTGTTTTCTGGCAGAAAACCTTGGACCTAATAGGAATAATCTCTATAGCAGAATCTCACATAGTTGGAGCTTATTTCTGGTCTGTTTGATAAAAAGCACACTTATGGTTGCTTTAAAGAGAGATTTTTGGTTTTTTTCTTTTTGTTAATTGTTTCCTACCTTAGACCTTGCAGAATCAAGTGGACAGTAGTCATTGATTATTAACACCTGTTCACTTCTGAAAACTAAAAAAAAGCTTCATTACTAACTTACTTTAGTTTTAGGCATTATATTTTCTTTCCTTTTGCTTTATAAAACGTTTTCATAGCTTTGTCCTCATTAGTCCTAATGCTTAACTTCTAAATTCTTTAAAAATTATGCCTCTATGAGGAAATTGGTATTTTGGGTGTAAATTGGTATTACTGTCTAGCTTTTGGCTAGACAGTAGGGCTTTTTAAATTATTTTTTAAATGATAGGTTATCTACGTTAAGCTGCACCAAATGGCTGCTGATTTAATAAGTATATCCTGACTGTACAAAGTCTCAGGTGTTGGTGGAAGTGTGGAGTATGGCATTTGTTCTTGTTCTAATGGAGTCATTCCCCATACCTTGCACCCTCTGAGTTACGCTCCTCTGCCTTCCTAGGTTGTGAAGTGTGCTAACAGTTCAGTAACCTTCTCAAAGTACACTTGAACTTATCATAACAAAATTGATTAAAGATAATGAAAGACACTAGATTGGGGCTCATTCTCCATCCAAATGGTGGTCTCCCCTCCCTCATTTCCCTGTCATGGTCCCAGGTGTCCTCTGCAGGCTCCAGTATCCTGCCATATCCTCCATGTACACCTGGATATGCCCTAAGTCCATCCCTTCAGCTTCCATAGACATTAAGAATGTCAATTCTGAGAAATGCATGGTGAAAGTATAGGCATAGAAGCCAGTCACAGAAGTCCAAATATAATATGATAGGACTTTTTATATGAAGTGTTTAGAATAGGCAAGTCTAGAGGCAGCAAAGTACATTAGGAGTTGATGGGGAAAAGGGAATAGCAATGAGATGAGAGGTGACTATTAATAAGTGTGCAATAATTTGAGGTGGTCGGATGATAACTATGTTCTAAAGTTGGCTGAAAATGTACAGGAGTGTAGAAACCATTGAATGGTACACTTCAAATTGGTTAGTTGTTTGGCATGTGCATTGTATCAGTGGAGTTCTTATAAACATGATATAATATGCCTTTGTAGAAAATGCTGGTAGTATTAAAAATTAGTATGAAAAAGAGATATTTAACAGCTCTATCGCTCTATGTTAATATTTGTGGAAATACAACATCATTTTAAGTAGTTAATAAATTTTGTTGAATAGATGTGTGATACTTTGTTAATTTGTTAACATCAGGCATTTAGATAGTTTACAGAAGCACTGTTGCAAGTAGGTCATTTGTGTGTATATTATTGTATACTTTTTAGAATAATTCTAGAGGTAAATTTGTTGCCTCAAATACTTAAAAATATAAGTTATATTGCTGAATTAGCTTTTTACAAGATGTTCCATTTTGTCAGTTTTCTGGATTTTCTGCCAGTCTTGGGAAATTAAAATATTTTAATTCATGCAACGTGTTGTGTGTCTGAAAATTTTCATGTTGTTTATTTTTCTGTGAGGGAACAATCTATTTATATTAATGTATGGAAAGATGTTTTATTTTTGGCCTGTTACATAGAATGAAAGTACTTTCCAGTATGTTTATATTTTATATATAATAATAATATTTGTCCCATTGTGCAGGAAGTTTACATTTTTTTGTGTAGTTGTTTTTATTACTGAGAAATATCCTGAGTAATGGCTATATTTCAAGACTAAAAATTATTCTTTCATATTTATACATTTTATTTATGTCTAAGCCTTTGATTCATTTGTCATTGTCAAAAGCTAAATGATCTGACCTATCCTTCAGCTTGTTATTTTAGTTTCCATTGGTCAGGGGAGCCCTGTAAGACACCATGGTATTTTTTCGTTATTGTGCTTTTGAGTGACATTTTTATTGTGGCTGGTGTTGGGGTAGCAGCTAAGTCACTGTCTTCAGTGTCAGGATCATATATGGTTGCCAGCTGGAATCCTGACTGCTCCACTTCCAATCCAGATCCCTGCTAATGTGCCTGAGAAATCAGCAGGAAATGGCCAAAAGGCTTAGCCCCCCCTGCACTCATGTGGAAGCCCAGATGAGGCTCATAGTCCTGGTTTTAGCCTGACCCCGCCTCTGCCATTTGCAGAGTGAACCAGCTGATGGAAGATTTCTTCCTCTCTCTGTTTCAAAAACAATAAATAGATCATAAAAATGTTAACGTCTCTCAGATTGACTTATCACGTAAAAACACAATTCAGTATAGAGATTGAAGCCAAGGGTTTTGCACCTTAGTGGTTTGTTACTTGGCCTTTCAATAGTTATTTAATGTTTTAGTCTGTTTCTCATTTAAGTGAGCCTAAGCAAGGCGTTTCATAGAGGAGTTACGGTAAGTTCCAGACTCACAGTAAGTTCCTTACTTACTGAATCGTTCCCATCAATATATAAACAACGCTTCCTCCGCCTTCGGAACTGGCCATCCCTCCCTTCTCTCTGTCTGCTTTCCCCCTTTTCTTCTCTCCCTCTCTTCTCCCCTTCCCTTCCCTTTCTTTTCTCTTCTCTTTTATCCTGCCTGGTATGGTCCTGATTCTCTCACTTAGGACCGTAAAACTTCTCTGAGGAATTGTTAGTGCTTGATACATATAGTTTTTCTTTTCTTCTTTCTTAAATGTATCACAGTTAGGGCAAAAGCCTCTGGTGCTACATGGAATCCATTCTTGGACTGGTCTCCAATAACTGAGGGGCTCATGCGTTGGAATAGTAGGTTAATCCTCTTTTTGTGGTGCTAGTATCCCATACGGGCGTGGGTTTGAGTCCTGGCTGCTTCACTTCTGATGCAACTCCCTGCTGAAGTGCCTGGGAAAGCAACAAAATGTGATCCAAGTCTTTGGACCTCAGTACCCATGTTGGAGATGCAGAAGAAACTCCAGGCTGTTGGCTGGCCCTGCAGCTCTGACCACTGCAGCTGTTACAGGAGTGAACCAGCAGATGGAACAGCTTTCTCTTCCTATGTCTGCTTCCCTCTTTTAAACAAAAATAAATGAATCTTCGAAAAAACAAAACAAAAATAACATTCAGTAGTCGGTTCCTGTCAGTACTTGCAATGTGTTACATCTGATGCTAAGTTCCTTTTCCTTGGTATAGTTTTTCATTGTTGCCTAGGATGTCACGTTTCTGGTTCTATCTCTTTACTAAGTCTCATTTTCTTCTCTTCTTCCTTCTTAACTTGTTAGGCGGAGGTCGGAGCCTAGTCATTGGGAATTTTATCATTCTACATGAGAGGGTAATTTAAAAAAAATTTGGTAAATGCCATTACAAAAGGTTTATTTGGGGAAGATATATTACAAAAGAAGTTACTTCTGTAGAAAATCCATTCATAAGAAGTGAAACATTTATGGAAATATATATTATGAAAGCACAGTGCATGGATTTCAGTGTTTTGTAACAAAGTAAGCAAAATTTAATTCCATTTCCCTGAATGGTAATATCCTTGAATATTCATTGTCAGGATGATTGCATTCAATTTCATGTTTTTTTATTATCAATAAGATCAACTTAGTTGTCTTTTTTTTCAGCCTGAACTCCACGTCTACAAATCAAATTGAAATATATATATATATATATATATATATATATATATATATATATATATATAAATCTGTTATTGTCATGTCAAACAGTTTCTGAACAGTGACCTTGTGTTCTTTCTCTTCGAGGTCTGTTTCATCTGTTTTCTATCTCACTCTATTGTTAACACATTCATCTTTCTAGTAGAGTACCTCTTTGATCTTTGTCAATATGTGAGAGAACTTTTGAAAGCTGCATGTTTAATTTACAGTATTGCACTGTTTTCATTACTGATGTTTTTATTCTTTATTCCCCCATACAAAAAAGCATACAATATAAAAGTACTTTATGATTTCGTCCAAATTTCAGTGTTTATTTAATTAACTTGTCTAATCATATTGAATAGCAGATTCATTTCTGGACATTAATCTCTATCAGCTGTTTTTTTTTACTTGAATATTAAATAGAGCTGGAATCGTGATTCAGTGACTCTTGAATTGCTTGCAATAATAGTAATTATTCCCAGGGCTTATTCAGCTTGAAATTTGGAATCCCTAGGAGGGTTATACTGTACCTGATAATGGATTGATGATTGGAATTCGTATAGTTTATATAATTTTGTAATTAATTTAGAAATTAAATTTAGTGATGATTACATATTTTAAAAAAACATTTAGTTTTACTTCTTTCCCATCGAAGCCTGCCGTTCACACACCCCTTAGTGTTTAAGGCAACAGGTGAATCCCGAGATTATAGCCTCTCAATTTCTGCTGCTGCCTGTGCTTGACTCTGTCCTTAGACAGTTAGGAATGAACAAGAGGAAGGAAGACTGGATTTGTTCCTTCTGTCTTTAGACTTGATACTAGCAATTTAGTATCAAGTTGGGCAGTACACTTACTTAAACAGCTGTTGTAGGAACAAATAATTTTAGTGGCACAGCTGTCGTTTAATGAAACAAGTTATTGCATGTTTTTATCCCACATTTTGAAACTTTTTTATTTATCAGTGTGAACTACATTAATTAAGGAAAATAATTATGTATGATATGTGTATCTAAAGGCCAAATCACCATTTATGTCTATTCTTCAACTTAAATTTGTAGTCTGGAATTTTTTCCGTAGCATAGAATATAATTTGTATTCAAATGGATAAAATTGTTCCTTGGACAGTCCAAAAGCAAAGGACCAATTTGCAATTTTTAAATCTTGTATCTTATTCTAATAAGCTAAGTAGACATTTGATACTTTCTCATTGATATACACTTGCATCCTAAATGTAATAATGAATGCATACAAATTTATATTCAGTAAGTAATGCATAAGAGAAAACCAATGCTGTGTACCTCTGAAGTTGATTTCTTTCTTTTCAGTTTACAATGCTGGTTTTGCACTGAGTTTGCTGTCATGAAAATGCAGGCAACAGACACACCACACATTTATCATGACTGAGTTCACTGTACCAAGCAGAAAAATTACATTAATATGCCATATGGAAAATATAACACACATAAACAACTCAGCATTTTAAGAACATGTCTGACTTATTGATTAGCTTAAATATCTCTTAGTAACATGAGACACCCCTGTAGAGTGCGCGCACTCAGCAGAGTAAGGACTTCTTGTGCTGATAAATGAGCCTATTTCCTTTTCATGTGTCGCAATGAAGATCAGATCTTACCAAGATGATCCTTTTCCTTTGGAGTCCCTAAGTTTATCACAATTAAATTGTTTCTAGGGTTCTTCAGATAAAGTGCACTTTGAAAAATTATTTTTAGGGCTTGGCAGTGTGGCCTAGTGGCTAAGGTCCTTGCCTTGATCCCATATGGCTGCTGGTTCTAATCCCAGCAGCTCCACTTCCTCTCTATCTCTCCTCCTCTCAGTATATCTGACTTTGTAATAAAAATAAAATAAATCTTAAAAAAAAAAAAAAAGAAAAATTATTTTTAAAGCCCTTTCATATGTTTACATTTATGTTTGGTGTTCTGAATCTCTTTTCCAGAAGTTTGTGCTCTTTTTCTGAGCCTCTTGTTTTAAATCTTTTTTAATGATGTGTTGATGTGTAAGTGAGAATTAGAGAGAGTTCTTCCATCAGTTGGTTCACTCCACAGGTGGCTCCTACAGCCTGGGCTTTACCAGGCAACAGCCAGGAGCTTCATCCACGTTGTTCAGTGCACTTGGGTGACAGGGGCCCAAACACTTGGAAAAGATTTTGCTGCTTTCCTCAGAAACTAGCAGGGAGACGAATAGGAAGTGAGGTAGACTGGACTCAGATCAGCACCAAGATGGGATGGTTAAAATGAGGATACTTTCTTCCAAGTGTAGTTCATGTCCTGTCAGTTTGCAAATTTTTCTTTGTATAAAATGTTCTGTACTAGTTTTTATTTGTCGAATTACAATGTCTAGATCTAAATAAAAATGAAAACTGCCTCACTTCCATTGAGATGGTTCCAAGGACTTTTCTATGTTACACATTCTCAAATATCAAGAAACAGGGCCTGGATATTTTCCCATAAACATTAATTAGTTGCCTGTACTCCAGCGTTGTTGATAGAGTTAAACAAGAGAGATAAAGCCTTTTTTTGTGTGTGGGTTTTCCAATTCTAGAAATGAAAGGTAGATGTTCTGCCATTTAATTTTATAGTTACCTACTTAGTTACAATTGAGATGATAAGCAAAAATCAGAAAATTACCTTCTTTTAAGATTTTTCTCTTGTCTCATTGGCTTTTTTCCTTTGAAAATATAGCTTTAATTGGGTGAATTACTCTTAAAATAATGGATGTTTCAAGTGGTAAAATAAGTTTTCTAAATATAAGCAATACAATATGCTATATCTGGGTAAATTCAGTGGGGGAAATATTAGAAAGCAATCTATTCTTGACATTAGGTGAACTGTAGTAAATATGGGATTTGAGAAGCTGAAATAATTTAAAGATGATGAAAATATTTATAAAAGGAAGATGCAGTAAAGTCAATTAGTAAGTATCTCTTATAGGAAATAAGATTTGATTAAAAGCAAATGCCTTATTAGATATGTTATTATATTAAGTGTTATTTCCAGTGGCTTGAAGAACGTCATATGGTTTTTTTTTTTATTGTGATAATCATGCGAAGTTAATTTTGAAAGAATAGTAAAGTATGCAGTGAAGCTAAAAATTTGCAAATATAAAATCATAATGCACATAAATGTTATAATTGGGTAGATTGTGAATGTAGATATACCTTCTTCATTCGTAGTCTTATAATGCTGCTCATTTATCCAGCTGGAGATGACAAATACTGTTGAAAGTGCTGTTTAACCCATTTATAACTTAAAAAAATTTTGAGTAGTATTGATTTAAATATGCAGAAAAAAGTATTCATCTATCTTAAGTGACATACAAAGCTATGATAGAAAGAACAGTCAGCTGGGCTTGCCTCCAAGTGAGCGCTGTTAATTGAGATGTAATTATATGCAGAAGGGCAGTTGCCTCTAAGATACTTAACTATTGTATATTTGCTTTTAGTCAAAGTGTAATTTAGAGGTTGTGAAGTACTGAATATGCTTTTATTTCTTACTTCCATTTAGCATATACATGAAAAAAATAAACACTAGGATACCTCTACTGGGCTGTGATTTTGATGGATATGGGTAGAATATTAAGTTCACATGATTGATATTGGATTGTCTTTACTTGTTTCCTGCTGTTGAAAAACAAATAGTTAATATTAAAGGTGAAATAATTTAAACCTACTTGAGAACATCTTACTCACTGTAGTATAACAAGCATTTTAAGGCTTAGACTGAAAAGATGTGTTCATAATTGCAGTAAGAGTATATTTTCAAAGATTATTACAGGTTTTAAAGCATTGTCTGCTATCGTAAGAATGTTATGTTGCTTTTTTGCTGAACAGTTTTAACAGTTGTAATTACTAAGAAAAATTTTCCTTTGTATATATTGTACATTGGTTTTCAAAGGTGGTTTTGTAATGTGATCATTAGTTGTTGAAAGATATATAGCACAGATAACCTGCTCAGAGAAGGCAGTTGGCTTTTAGATTGGGGAAAGTAGTTGGAAAAGTGTAATAGGTTTAAACTTTGTTTTTAGAAATACAAGTATTAAAAGCCTTTGTAATTTTGTCATTTTAAAAAAATTCTTAGGTATGCTTTTTATTTAGCTTTTAGTAACTTGTAATTTAAGATCACAGTTATTAGGTGTATTTCTGCATTTTATATATCACTCCCAGATGCTACAGTATTAGTTTTTATCACTGCATATTTTATGAAATGTCAGCCTTCTGTTGGCTGTTCACACAGCATTGTTAGTGATCAAAGACACAACATAAAGGAAAGGAATCTAAATACTTGGCTTATCTTTTGTCCTTCACTGTGACAAAAATCCTTTAAAATTATTATATAAAGTCAAATATAGATATCAGCATGAAAGTTTTTTTTACTGAAACAAAATCTCAAAGGGTTTAATGTCCTAAAACTCCATTATAAAGGCAAATAATTTCTGATTACACAAACTTTTCTTTGTAAAATTATGAGGGTGATTGGTCATGTCTAATGTGGTAATATTTTGCTGAGAATGTTTCTGTCTAGAACAAACCACCCAGTGTGTAACATCACAAGAGATTACGCAGTTAAAACTCTTAATTTTGTTTTATAGGCTGTATAGCCTAGAAATGTGATTTTTGAGTTTTAGCATATGTGTTCATTTGTACATGATCTAGTTTATTAAAATATTCTCTTTATTTGTCCTTCTGTTTGAATTAACTATTTCACAGATATAAATGTTTCCTTTTATATCAGTTCTACTATCAAGATTATAGAATGGGAGAAAAATTCTCAAAGCACGAAAGAAAATCTGTAAGAATAAAAATCTTGAATGATTTTGATCAGCTGTTGTGTATGCCCAACACAGCAGTTGGTTCAATCAATTTTATGTTTTGGGATGGCTTTATTAAAATGAGCTGCTGCTTTCAGTAAATCACTGAGAACGATGCTGGCTTTCTACATGTCTTTTTTGGGTGGGGGTAGGGCTTGTGATTGCATCCTTGTAAGTCAGTAACATTGGAGACAATTCTGATTGCCATGAAAGTAGTGTGTTTCCCTGTTATCTGTAGGCATGTGGAAACAGAAGTAGAATGAGGATTTCGACTGAAAAATGATTTTCTAGCAATGGCTTTCTGTAGGAAACTAGTACTATAATCATTAGCAGATAATAGTGACTTAAATATCTTTAGCTTTAGCTTTTTGTGCAGTTTCTTGTTTTGAAAAATAAATGAATAAAACTTAGTTGTTTTTCACTGGAAGAATTAGGTCTAATTTAAAGGATGCAGTCGTTCAATCAGAATTAGTGACTTTGCTTTTTTTTTTTTTTTTTTTTTTTTTTTTGTCCCAGGGTATTTTCCACACTAACTGCCTGAAGTTTGATCTGTAAATCAGCATTATCGGTGATCCCTGAGAGCCTGGTAGAAATATCAGACCTCTGACACTAGCCCTTGGTACTAAATCAGAATCAGAATGGGAAAAAAAAAAACATTTTGCAAGATATAGATATATATCTGATGAAGTATCAATACTGAGAGCGTACAGGGCACCCCAGAAATTCAATAATAAGCCAGACAACCCAGTTGAGAAATGGGCAAAGAATCTCAGTGGCATTTTTCAAGACATAATACAAATGGCCAATACACACATTTTTTAAAAAATGCTCAATCTCATTAAGCCACCAGGGAAATGCAAATAATTACAATGAGCCAGCCATCATTTCCGTCCAGTTAAATAGGCTGCTATGGACAAGTCAAAAAACAGCTAAATGATGGTGAAGATGTAGAAGAAAGACACTTCTAATCCACTCCTGAAAGGAGTACTGGTTAATGCTGCTAGTATGGAAACAGTGTGGGAATTCCTTAAGAAACTAAAGCAACCCACAGTATGGGAGAAGATCTTCACGCACTATGTAGGTGATGGAGGGCTAATCTCCAGAATATACAAAGAACTACAAAACAACCAAGATGTCAAAACAAACAAGCCACTCAAGAAATGGGCAGACACTTCACAAAGGAACAAACCCAAATGGCAAATAAACATATGAAAAAATGCTCAAGTTCCCTGGCAATAAGGGAAATCCAAATTAAAACATCAATGAGGTACCACCTAACGCCAGTAAGACTGACCCACATGAATAAAAGCACCAACAACACTTGCTGGCGAGGTTGCAGGGAAAAGGGAACCCTACTCCACTGCTGGTGGGGCTTCAGGCTGGTATAGCCGCTATGGAAATCAGTATGGAGAACATTCAAACAACTCAAAATCAATATACTGTATGATCCAGCAATAGCACTCCTAGGAATATATCCAGAACACTTGTTTTATGAGAAACCAACATGCACTCCTATGTTCATAGCAGCATAATCAGTAATTGCAAAAACATGGAAGCAGCCAAAATGCCCATCAGCAGAGGATTGGATAAGAAAGCTTGGTTCATCTACTCCATGGAATACTACTCAGCTGTTAAAAAAAACAAAATGCAGTTCTTTGTGGCCAAATGGGCCAAACTGGAAACCATAATGCTAAGGGAAATGAGCCAATCCCAAAAGGTTAAATACCACATGTTTGCCTTAATTTAAGATGATATGATGTTATGTATAACATGTTATGTATGTTATATGTTGTGTATAAACTAAAATTGAAATGTCAATGAGGTGGTCACAGAAGGTGGTTAAGAACTCTCATTTATTTTTAACATATTGGTTATTCATTACTATGTCAATTAATTCCATAATGATGTAAATTTTTGCTGATGGTATGTTGGAGCTTTTAATTGATCGGGATAATACTCTGCTGGCTCTGTCTTCAGACCAGAGAGGGTATACCTAAGAAGCCGTTGAACTTGACTAGACAATAAGATGCTGGACTCTATGTTTGGTATACGCTTGCAATGGGGGAATCTCAACTGAACTTGAACTGTGGTTATACAACAAGGTAGAGGAATCCACCATGGTGGGAGGGTTTGGGGAGCGGTGGGGAGAATCCAAGTACCTATGAAACTGTGTCACATAATACAATGTAATTAATGAATTAAAATAAATGAATGAATGAATGAATGAATGAATAAATAAATAAATAAATAAAAGAAACTAAAAATAGATCTACCGCATGACCAAAATATCCCACTTCTGGGAATATGTCCAAAGGGAATGAAGTCAACATAGAAAGATATGTCTGTACTCTCATGTTTGTTGTAGCAAGGATATGGCATCAGCTGGTATGACCATCAGTGGATGACTGGGCAAAGAAAATATGGAATATGTACACAGAGGAATATTACTAATCCACTAAGAAGGATGAAATCCTGATATTTGCAGCAAAATGAGTGAAATTGCAAATCATGCTAAGTGAAATAAGCTTGACAAAAGAAGAATTTCACATTTTTTTCTCATAAGGAAGTTATATATACATACATATAGTGATTAAAATGTGGTGTTGTATTATTTATATAGATATTTATAAATATCTTCACTGAATTGTATACCTTATATAATAATGCATGCCGCTTTCCTCATTTGTGAACTTTCTGTCATGATTTCCAAGTTATATCTATTTATCCCTACTTTAAAAATTGTGTGTATACTCTCATTGTGCTTTTTATACTTTTATGTATTCTTTTAAATATTTTAAAATAAGGTCGTGCATATGGCTCCTGCCTGGGGTGGAATCCAGTGCCTTTGTGACATTGCCCTGGGGAGGCCTGGAAAAAAAATAGTGCCTAACTCTTAGGGGTGCAATGTGAGGATTGTGTCGTTTAATTGTATTTTTCTTTTAGTATTTCCAGGTCCCTAGTAAAGGCTCAAGAAATATGAAGTATTCGCTCAGAAACAATAAAAACATCTCCATTTGTTTAGTACCCCCCACGTAGTTCATGTGAATATTTAGACTTGGGAAGTGATGGTATAACACTTCTCCTTCAGACTTTTTATTTGCTGTGTTTGTATGTTTAAAACTTAAAACAATTTTTTAAAATTTTGAAACTGGGGCATGGGAATACAAAGAAGAAGAAATATCTCTCACTGGTCATTCTTTCAATGACCACAAACAACTAGGCCTGGGGCTGGGCCTGGGCTGACACTGGGAGCCAAGAACTCCATCTGGATCACTCGTGTGAATGACAGGGACCCATCTCTCTGAGCCTCAGGCCTTCCTCCTAAGTGCACATTAGTAGTAAGCTGGAATTAAAAGTAGAGGGAGCTTGAATGCATGCACTCTTGATATGGGACATGGGAGTTCCAAGTGATTGTCTGCAGCAACTCAGTGTAACCCAACATCTTCCAGACCTAATTGTCCAGAGCATCGCTTTATGTTATCTTCTCATATTGCATGGGTACAAAATATTTCTTTCTGAATTTATTTTAATAAAAACTAAATTAAAAAGGCAGGGAAAACTTTGAAATTGCCATTGTGTTACGCTACTTAAAACATACTCTCTAATACTGTTATTTAAGTGCAAAAGGTGAGTGGTGCTAAAACCCTTGTGGACAGAAGGAGTTAAGTATGTAAACATTGGGGCCAGCGTGGTGACTCCATAGGCCAATCCTTGGAGTTGTGGCACTGGCTTCTGATGTGGGTGCTGGTTTGTGTCCCAACTGCTTCTCTTCTGATCCAGCTGTTTGTTTATGATCTGGGAAAGCAGTGGACGATGGTTCAAATTCTTGGGACCCTGCACCAACATGGGAGACTCAGAAGCAGCTCCTGGCTGCCAGTTTCATTGTAGCTCAGCTCTGGCCATTGTGGCCAGTTGTGGAGTGAACCAGTGGATGGAAGACCTATTTCTCTTTCTACTTAAAGTCAGCTTTTCAAATAGAAGTAATTAAACCTTTTAAAAATGCACACATTGTAGAGGTCTGGTATTACTGAGAGTTATTCTTTGGAAAATATGTTTTGAACTGACCTCAGTGACATTTGGTTAATAAATGTAAAGAAATTTAGTATTCTGTTTACTACAGAGGAATAAAAACATAAGCAATGGAACAAGCTAAACATTTCAGAGAATAAACGTTTAGTTATTTCTAATGTAGCGGAGACTCTACTGGGCTTTGGAGGGAAGGATAGTTAATAGGATATTATTCTAACTCCAGTTGCTGATTGGAGTGATTATAGTGCTTTCTGGGAACGTTTGAGAGAAACAAACAAATGAACAACCAAAACAACAAAACCTCTTAAATCTAAAACATAGGATTTTGATTGGAGATTTGTTTAAAAACAAGTTAATAAGTAAAATTGGTTTGAAAGATCATATGGAAGTGTGGGCTTCTGGTTGGGAGAAACAGAATGTTATACGAGGGAATTGAAAAACTTATATAAGAAAGCATGAATGGCCTTGGAAATACTACATCTGTAGAGGTTCTAAAATGTAAAGCATCAATGCAAAAATGCGGTGTATTATGACAGTTCAAGCCATTGCTAGACTGAGTAATAGAAGTTCTGCTCACCAATTACCAACTTCATATTGGGACATCTTACACTTGCTTCAGTTGTGACATGGATATAATAGGATAGGCAAAGCAGCAAATGGCTAACTCTGAAAACTAGTCATTAAAATGATCTTTAATTTACAGAGGAGCTGTAATAGTAAGAATGGAACGGCCTTTACCCAGATTTACCTTTTGTTAACATTTTATTCTCCTTTGTTGTTGTCTGTGCACTGTGCTTCCATTCTCACTCCCTACACAGTATGTTCATTCACAACTTTTTCTGGAACCTTTGAAGTGTAGAATATTACCTCATGGCTTTGCATATTTCCAAAAATCATTCTGTGTTTTTCCTAAGAATTTGAATCTTCACTTTCATAACGATAATATACCAATCAGCATCCATAAATTTAATATTGTCACAAAATTGTCTAATTCATATCTTGATTGTGTCAAATGACATAATAATATTCTTTATGCGTTGTCTAAATTTACATAGTGCCCTTTTCATGGCTGTTTAGCCTTCTTTAGTTTCATAGCTTTTCCTTGTCTTTTATGACATTAATCTTTTTTCAGTATAGCCCTCCGGTGCTTGTCCATCCGGCTTGCTGGCTAGCAACTGGTCCTCATTTGGGACTGCCTACTGTGTCCTCAGCCCGTGACTTCAGAGCGTCCTCGCTGACTAGGACGCTAAAGGAATGATGTGCCCTTCGGGGGGTATCACATCAGGAGATATTTTCGAGATGATCACTCAGCGAAGGCATTGCTGGATTTCTCTTCTCTTTCGCATTCCTTTTCTCCTCTCTCCACCCTTCCCATCACTCCCCACTCTCTCCCCTTCCTTCTTTTTGTCTGATGCAGCAATAAATACTTTTTGGGAAAATACTTAAAGACTATACAAGTGTGATGCTCCTCATCAAAATTTTCACCTAGATTGAGTGTACAATGATGATTCCTGACCCAAAATTTTTTAATGGTTGCAAACAATTAATTTTGCTGTTCTAGTCCTTCTTCTTTGGTATTTACTATCAACTTTAGCATTCTGAGAAATAAAAACATTTGTGGTTGGCTGACTTTTCTTTTGATTGTTATCATTAGCATGAGCTTGTAGATGTCTGTTTTTAAGTGGTTTATTCTGTATTATTGCATTTGAACAGCTGACTACTAAGATTACCCACCTCTGGTTAGTTGAAGGTTTTAGCAGTCCTTTATCACATACCTGAGTGCTTCCTATTCTCTAGTTCAAAGGCAGGAGACAGGAACCCCTTCCGGATCTCCCACACCGGTGCAGGTCTCAAGGCTTTGGGCCATCCTCGACTGCTTTCTCAGACCACGAGCAGGGAGCTGGATGGAAAGTGGAGCTGCTGGGACACAAACTAGGACCTGTCTGGGGTTCCAGTGTGTGCAAGGCAAGCATTTAACCACTGAGCCCTTGTGTGGGCCCTCTGATTTTTTTAATGCAGAAACCTATAATCACCAAGATTATGGCACTAATATGCTTGTTGTTACTAGGTCCTTTCTAAAGGCTTGAATGTTGATATGGTATTAATGTTAAATGCAGTTAATTTTACTTATTTTACTTTTCTTTTAGTTTTTTTTCTTCCTACATATATTTGTTTATTTTAATTTTTACCATTGTTTAGTTGAAAATCAGAATGAGCGAGCGAGCGAGAAAGAGAGAGAGAGAGAGAGAGAGAGAGAGAGATTTCATCTGCTGATTGACTTTCCAGTTGGCCCCAGCAGCCATGACTGAGCTGGGCTGAAGCCAGGAAGCCTAACCTCCATTGTGGCCTCCCACATGGATGGCATCTACGGCCTATTTCTGCTTCTTTTCAGGCTTGTGGAAACCAGTGAGGTCTGAAACTAGCAAGAAGCTGGCATTACACGCAGCAGCAGAACTTGCTTTTCTATGGTGACCCCTACATATTTTTATTGATCTAATATTTTGAATATGTTAAACATATAATCTGCTCTTCTTACAATAATATATACTCAGGTAACTTAATTCCATTCTTATGTCATACCCTATCAGTTGTGTTAAGCCAACTTTATTGTTTCTGAGCTGTACTCATTTTTATATAAATATGTAGATGTATTTTCTTATTTCTGTTTCTCATACAGACGCAGAGATAGTATGCAAGAAAATGTTCTTCTGCACTTTGTATTTTTATCATTCTCAGCTCTATTGTAATTCCAGATCCATTCAGAGATTTTTCTAATGCAATTTATCGATGCTTGTATTTTACTGTATGTAAAATACAACCAATGTCATCTGCTTGTACATTTAAGTAGCTTTCTGTGTTTTGCATTTACAGTGTTGTGAGGAATAACTTTGTGCATTCTTATTGTCATTCTATTGGAGATATGTTTCCAGAATAAATTCTTGGACATAGAATTGCTGTTTCAAAGCTCAGATGCTTATGCGCTGTCATTTACTGTTCCCCAGTTTTTTGTACTTGGGACTTGTACTGTGTTACCTGCTTTCCAGCGTAACAGTGCCTGCCTCTCCCAAACCCTTCCAAATAAGAGGGACTCCAAAACCTTTTGAGTTTTTAGAAATCATATTTTGGTATCAGTTTAATTTTTTACCCTGTTAGTACAAGGGTAGATGAGAGTTTATAACATCTAATTTCTATAGAAAATTTGACCTTATCTCCCCTTAGTTTTAAGGATTGTAAGTTTCAGCCTCCTGTCTGTGATGTATGTTGCAGTTATTTTCTTTAATTTTTTTTGTTTACAGTTTTTTGCTTGTATTCTGTCATGCCGAAGTTTTATATTTGCATTTAACTTCTTTCCTTTATAAACTCCCAGCTTATTAGAGGAATTCAGACATTTATTTTTTAGTGTTTATAATAGTTTGATTTCTTTACAATGCACATCTAATCTCTCGGCTTGAGCTTGGGCTAGAGACAGATGTAAGTGTCACAGAGAATGAGGATTTCAGGCGTGGCATTGGACCCAAAGTGGCATGAGTGGGCGGAAGGAGAGATCCAGTGAGAAAATATCAGCCAATGGGATTTTAGAGTACAAAAACATGCTAATGTGATAGTAGCCTTGCAAGAAAAGAGTCAGAAACTGACATGTAGGAGGACAATTGAGTGGATATGATTTCTGTGAGAACAACTGATTGGATATCCTTTGAATGGGAACAATTGATTTGCATATATAAAAGAAAGATGCTTTCAGACAAGTGTGTGGAAACAGTTGTTGAGTTCCACAGACAGACTTCTGGGAACTATGCAAGTTCCCCAATACCTCCTCCCTTATCCTATGTGACCATCAGTCTACAAAAGCCTGATGCCACTAACGTACTTTGGCTGTTGACCATCAGTCAGTGGTCCATGTGTGTGATTATCGGCTCTGTGCACCAAGTCCGTCACTGCAGGACAGTGAACACTGACAGGTAAGTTGTTGGATAGAAAAGTAGAAACAAAGGGAAAAAATTGGGGGCAGAGATCCTCCATGGACCATACAGACTTCCAAAATGCCATTGATTGCATCTGGACCATTCTGAGAGCAGGTGTGCTAGAGCAGCAAGTTTGTACTTGTGTAAAGGAAAAGGTAAAATATATCTAGATCCCTTAGAGAACAGTGGGAAGAGGTTTTGAGAAGTTAGGCAGATAACTTTGGTGTTTCATTAGACTTCCAAAGTTTTAGAAAAGTGAAAAAATGTTAATTTAGAAAATTCTTATGTATTAGAAGGTGAATTGGAGAAAGGGAAAGCATGATAAGAAGCCTCTTTTGAACACAGTGGTAAATATGAATGGTGGGAAACCTCTGGAGGCGTGTAGGAAGATATTCCAGGTTTTCAGATCTAGGAAAATGTTACTGAAGAATAAGTGCCAAGAATATTGGTGAAGGCTGCTTAAATCGCAAATAATTTTGACAACTGTAAAGTGATACTTTAAAATTGGGCTGGGGGTTACTGAAGAATAATGGATTATAACTATTTTATTCTGACACAAGAAAGCAGTAAGGTTTACTGGAGACATTATAGAGAGGTGCTTAGGGATACTGGCCCCTCTGATGATTTTGCCAAATGATTAAAAGGATATTGTAAATTACAGCAGGAATTTGGCATGGCGTGATGGCTCACTTTAAGATCAGCTTTTTGCCTGTACGTGCTGGCATCCCATATGGATGCTCCACTTCTAATTCAACTTCCTGTATGTGGCCTGAGAAAGCAGCAGAGAATGGCCCAAAGTCTTGGGATCCTGTACGTGTGTGGGAAACCTAGAGAAGGCTCCTAGTCCTTGCCTTTGGATCAGCTCAGCTCTGGCTCTTGTGGTCATTTTGGGAGTGAACCAGCAGATGAAAAATCTTTCTGTTTCTCCTTCTCTCTGTAAATTTGCCTTTCCAATAAAAATGTATTTTGTTGTTGTTGTTTCAAATGCAATTTTGTTTCCATTTAGAAAACAATGAAAATGCAATGTTTTCTGAAAAGAGAGAGAGAGGAATTTTTCTACTCCTACCAAATGTTAGCACATAAATACATCATGTAGGACTGCTTGATGGTTCTTGTGAGACTTAGCCCAACTAATGATTACACAAAAGGAAAAATACAGTTATGGAGCAGGAAAAGTGGCCATACTAACTCAAAATTGGAAGCCACAGTTTTGCTTATATATCCAGCACACTGTCTGAATTCTTTTATTGAATCTAATAGTGTCTGAAGATCTTCTTGTTGGCTCCAAATTGACTGTCTTAGTTGATGGAATAGCAGCTTTGTTTCTTCTCACACTCACTCATTTTTTCTCTCCTTTCTATGTTGTCTTAGAATTTTAACTTCTTTTGTAAAACTCTTTTTTTGGGGAAGTGCCTTTAATCTGTCAATATGTTTCCCATGATTTTCAGAAATACGCATTTCAACTGCAGAGTGATAGAGAAAGCACACTTCTGTCTATGGGTTTACTTCCCAAATGATGGACCCAGGGTGGGCCAGACTGAAGCCACGAGCCAGGATCCTCATATGGATCTTGCTGTGGAAGGCAGGAATTCAGTTATCTGGACTTGTCCTCTGCACTTTTCTCTGGTGCATTAGCAAGTATCTGGAGCAGGTGCTCCGCAGCTGGTTGTTGAGCCAGCCATTCTTTGAACCTTCGTTCTGGTACGAGACTCAGGCATCCAGTAGGTGGTTTAACCAGCAGTGTCACAGTAACAGCCCTCCTCTATTTTCCCCTAAAATCCTCTTCTAATTTTCAAAATCATCAGTGATGTTTAATGTTGTCAGAGCAGTTTTTCTCAGTCTGTTGATCAGTGTTCACAACGTTGGTTTATTTTTCCTCATATCTGTAATAATTGTAGTTTTAAAATGTAAAAACATTTACAGTTAGTTTTAGGGGGAATAAATTATTAGAATGAATGCGGAAAGGTTGCTAAAGTGGATCAAGTTTATATAAAACTGAAACTAGGAATTGGAGGGAGGGTACAAGTTGTCACAGATCATTAGGTAGTCTTAAAATTTGTGAAATTTAGATTCTGCTTTTACTCACTACCATCCATATGTTGAAAATTTGGGGTTTTTTTGTGTGTGTGTGTATGTGTTGCAAGTAAGTTGTTATTCAGAAAATAAATTGCAATTTGTGTTTCTAAATGAAAGTTACATCTCTCTAACAATGTTCCTTTAAATATCTTTAATAATGTAATTTTAGAAATTGTTTTATAGTTACCTGTTTTTTTTTAAACCATTTCTGTTGTATTCACTATTATAAGCATATACTTTGCAAGTTAGATACCTTGGGAAGTAACTAGTTTTGTTTTCATTTTCTTAAAGTTTATTTTATTTGGAGGCTGACACTGTGGCATTGTGCATAAACCTCCCACCGGCAGCAGTGGCATCTGGCATAGGTGCTGGTTCAAGTTGTAGCTGCTCTACTTCTGATTCAGCTCACTTCTGGTGTGTCTTGGAGAAGTAGTGAAAAGGGACGCAAGTGCTTGGGTCTTTGCGCCAGGGTGGGAGACATGGAACAACCTCCTGGCTCCTTCCTGTCTTTGGCCTGGACCAGCCCCAGCCATTGCGCCATCTTGGGAGTGAACCTGCAGATGATCTTACTGTGTCTCTCTTCTCTCTGGTCCTCTGCCTTTCGAATACAGAAGCCAGAGGCACACGCACACCCTCCATCTGCTGCTTCCCAGTTGCCTTAGCAGAGCTAGATTAGAATTATTGTACCCAGGCCTCATATTGGTGCCTTTGTGGGATGCTGAAGCCACAGTGAGAGGGTTAACCCACTGTGGCACAATGCTGGCAACTAGCAACTGACTTTAACACTACTAGCAGTTCTGCCATGTTGAATCATTCTCTTCTGAAAAGTTGCATTAACTGTTCAGGGGAAATTGATTAAGCCATGTCTTGTTGCCCCCATCCCCTGCTTCCTTGTTTTGGTGCATTACATTTGAGAGCAGAAATTTTCTGTTTTGTCTGAAGCCAGTGATAGGCAATCAAAATTTTCCTTGAGACATGTGATATGGAGTACTAATTTTCAGTTATTTTTAATTTTTAAACTTTTTTGCTCATAATAGAAATGACTTATTAGTTTTATGTTCTAATCTTAAAAATGATTTTAGAACTTGTGAACTGACCATATAATATGTATTATAAAATGCTGTATTTAATTTTTCACTCCTGAAGAACTTTCATTCATATTTAATCATATCAAGTTAAATGTTTCTTAGGTGTCATATTTTCATTTCATTTGTGTCTTCCAAAAGTTATTACAATACAAATTTCATGAATATTAATGATTACTAGTAATAATTTTCCTTATGAAAATATGTATCAGTAATCTATTTTATAATGAGTTATAGCAGTCTCATGTTTCATATGTTGATATTACTAGGTTTGAGTGAAAGACTCAAGTAAAAATACCTCAGGGGAGAAATTTTTGGTAAAAAAATAGACCGGATTAGGGAGCTTCTGAGTGGAGTTTATTAGATGAGGAGAAGGAGCATGAAGGTAGTCACGGAAGGAAGGCCCTGCGCTCCTTGTGTTCTGTCACAGTGGAGATCAATGTGCCTTCAGTTACCCAGCGTGCTCCGATGACTGCTCATTTATTCCAGAGTGCAGCAGAAGCCACAATACTTTGGTGAATGTCCTTCATCTTTCTATAAAAAAGTGGATTTCATATCACAGAAAAGCATTTGTTATTATACATAGCGTAAATGTGATTTCTGTGTCACATTATTGGATATTAACGAAGATTTTTTTAAATTGTGCTTTTGTGTTTCTTGTTTGTTTTCTTATCTTAAAGGCCTGGTGAGATGGATTGGTGATAGAGTTTACATGCACATTGGATATGTGCTTGTTAACTGACCAGCCCCCAGATGAAGCACAGTGTCTTACCTGCACAGAGGTCGACTCAGTAAACTCAAAGTATGGATGAACTCTGTTTTCTTACGTCATCACATGTTCTCATTACCGAAAAGACTGTTTTCCTTTTTTAAACATTAGGTGCCTAAACTTAGGAACATAATTTAACCTTTGTGGAATGAACTTTTCAGTTCAAAAAGCTTAAGTTTTAGAAATCTGAAGACTTCTGTGCAGAATTCCGATTGCTAAGAATTTAAGAATTGCAGGTAAACTAGACATTTTCATTACATGTAGTGCAAAGCATTACTCGTAATTGAGTTCTGCTAAGCATGCTTGAAAAATTCTAGGGTTTTCTGATGTATGTTGCTTGTAGGATATTATATAATTGGCATGTATGTATTCTAGTTGTGTAAAAGTACTTAATTCTAAGTGACTAATACTTGCTGTGGCTTAATAAGCCGATTCCTTTAAAATTATCATGTTGCTAAGTCACCCATTTCTGCAGAAACAATCTCAAATTCTATGATGCCTAGAAGGGCTGGTTGTCTGGGACACACAGCTGTGCTGCTCTGAGAAAGGGGTTTGCTCTAAACAGAGATCTGACCTTAAGATCAACCCAGAAAAGACTGAACCTATCTAAAGGTGGATATTTTAAGTATGTAAAATCCAGATGTTAACTTATTTAAAATAATGTGACCGTTAACAAATTAATGGTCAGTAAAGTTTTATTAAGGCGTTTCTAGCCACAAAATCTTGTTTACATTCAGCTGAAATTAGACTAAGCTACTGAAGATTACAGTAGTCATATATGCATGATAGTTTATGAACTTAATCTTTTTTTGAGAATTAAAGCGATTTATCAATCTATTTAAAAGAATTTATGAATTAATTACAGTGACATATTTAAACGAAGAGGATCCTTTGTTTGAAAATGCACTTGGGGGCCAGTGCGCCAGCGCAACAGACTAATGCTCTGTCCTGTGGCGCCAGCATCTTGTATGGGTGCTGATTTGTATCCCAGCTGCTCTACTTCCCATCCATCTCTCTGCTTGTGGCCTGGGAAAACAGCAGAGGATGGCTCAAGTCCTTGGGACCTTCTACCCACATGAGAGACCTGGGAAAACGTCCTGTCTCCCAGCTTTAGATCAGCTCAGCTTTGGTTGTTGCAGCCATCTGGGGGGTGAAACAGCGGATGGTAGAACGTTTCTCTTTGTAAAAGCTGTCTTTCAGATAAAAATAAATGAATCGGTTTTCAAAAATGAGTTTGTACAGTATTCTGTGAAGGATAACTGTGTTTAAAAGTCCCAGGTCTTTGTCTGGCACAGGAAATGAAATCAGACTAACGTAAGCTGAAAGGAGCTTTTTCTTCTGAGTAGGATTGAATCTGTAACTCTCTTAGGGAAACCACAGTTCTTGGGATTTCCTGATGGCACATGTGACATTGGAATGAACCCCAGGTACCTAAAGTACCTGTCAGAATTGACATAGCCTCATTTGATCCATTAGAACGAGTGATGGAGACCACTGTTTCTTACTCAGATACGTTGAACTTGATATCAGGAGCTTCATCTTATGTGGAACCAAAGTATATAAAAGAGAAGTTATCTTTTTGATATCAATAAAAATTTTGGAAATGTATTCCTTAATTTCAAAAGCATCTCTTTTCGATTTATATGTTCATTGTTTCTTGTTTTTAGTACTGCCTAGAGCTAAGGGTAGAATGGAAGTCAAATTTAGCACCAAATATGGCAAATGATGAATAAATATGAATATTAGGTGGAAAAATATCTTGAATGGGAGTACTTCATGGAAAATGAAATTGAAAGACAAGGTCATGTTGATGAAAACTTTTTAGTAATCTGCATATATTAAGATCGTGATTTAAAAAAAACTCGTGGATTGAAAAAATTTATTTTGAAAAGAAATTTACTTTTTGATTTTAATTCTGTTTTCCTTGAGCCTAATTATGAAGGAAGATTAAGGAAGATTAGGGAGTGAACCTGTGTTTTATTATTAGAAGACCATAGAAGCGTTTCATTTACACAGGAGAGGGACAGACTTACCCTGTGTCAGTAGTTTTGAAACGCTTATAAAGATGAAGGGAATTCACTAACATAGTGGGTAATGATGGAGTAAACCCATTTGCCTGTTATCCCGTTTAGCCATCTCTCTAAAATCAGTGTAGCATCTTATAGTGGTTAAGACCGAATGGACACCAGGGTCAGATTGCTTGGACTCGGATCTTGGCAGTGTCACTAGCTAGTTATGAGATCATAAGGAAGTCAGTGCTCTTAAATTTTTCCTCTACATTTTTTTTCCAGATAGTCCTTGAGAAGGGTAGGGAAATTGGAAGGCATGAATGAAATATTAGATATAATAGTAAGAATTCTGTAGATGTTACTGTTTTTGACTGTATTATAGCATGTTCTGATTTAAATCATGGGGTGAAAAATGACCCAATAAAACTATTGAGTTACAACTGTTAACTTTAGAATAGCTTTAAATTAGCAAAACAAAAACTGGGAAACAGTATAACATTCCGGTGTATCCTGTATCTAGCTTCCTCTGTATTAACAGCTTAATTTAGTATGACATGTTGTCATAATTTGTGTGCCACATCCAGCTTCTCCTGCTTTTTAAAGTTCAGCTTCTCTCACCCTGCCTTACCTCCTAGCCTATAGTAATCAACAGTCTGTATTCAGATTTAGGCTAGTTTTTTTTTTTTTTTTTTAATTTTATTCAAAAGTCAGATATACAGAGGGGGGAAGATCTTCCATCCACTGATGTCACTGTCCAAGTGGCCACCACAACCAGAGCTGAGCCAATCCAAATCCAGGAGCCCGGAGCCTCTTCCGGGTCTCCCACACGGGTGCAGGGTCCCAAGGCTTTCCCAGGCCAGAAGCAGGGAGCTGGATGGATTAGAACCAGCTCCCATATGGGATCCTGGCGCATTCAAGGCGAGGACTTTAGCCACTAGGCTACCGTGCCAAGCCCAGCTTTTTTTTTTAAAACTGTCCCCAGCTGAGGGAAAATATATGCAATTTGTCATCCTGTGTCTGTTTCACTCAGTTGGCTGTCCTCCACTTCCATTCATTTGCTACGAAAGACAGGGTTTCATTCTTTTTTTCAATATGGCTGAGTAATATCCCATTGTGTGTGTAGGCTCCATTTTCGTGAGCCATGCATTTGAAGAGGAGCTCCTCAGTTGGTTGTGTAACTTGACTGCAGTGGGACAGGTAGAGCATCTTTTGATTTGTAAGAACGCAAGAAAATACTTCTCTCTGAACTTCAAGCATTTAACTTCACAGGTGAACAATGAAAGAGTTATTTGCACTTAGAAATTTTAAAATTAAAAAATGAGTTCAATTAACATTGGGCTAAAGTTGAGATTTTCTAAGCCATCAGAACACTGATGCCAGCCTTGCCCCCGACTAATGGGAGATGTGGGTCAACAGTGCTGCAGAGTAACATTGGTGCTCATGCCTATGGGCCACACTTTGCAGTTTGCTAAGCGATTGGAGGTAGCTAGAAATACAGTGGACATTTTCCGTGCTGCATACTGCTTGGGTGCTGGTGTAGGTTATTATCACATGGTGTCACTGAGCCGGGGTTCATGTGTGAAAGAGGGAGGTGGAGAGAGACACAGATCATTTTCCAAGGTTTGTTCCATCAGCAGCTGTAGTTCTTCCATCAAGTTCTGATGGCCAGCCCGTCAATCTCTTCCTGATTTCTTCATTGTTGCTCCCATCACTGTAGCCTTAAACTGTTCGCATCTCACATCCGACTACTTCCTTGCAATTCCCTTTAGCCCTCTTTCTGATTCAGTCGAATATGATATTTTGTCAAAATAGAGTTGACTGTGATACCTTATTTAAAACTCTTTAGTGTGCACCTGGCATGGTAGCCTAGGGAATGAAATCCTGGCCTTGCATGCGCTGGTTTGTATCCCAGCTGCTCTATTTCCACCCAGCTCTCTGCTTGTGGCCTGGGAGAACAGTGGAGCATGGCCCAAAGCCTTGGGACCCTGCACCCATGTGGGAGACCCACAAGAATCTTCAGGCTCCTGGCTTTTGATCAGCTCAGCTCTGGTCGTGGTAACCACTTGGGGAGTGAACCAGTGCATGAAAGGCCTCTCTCTCTGTCTCTCCTCTCTGTAAATCTGACTTTCCAGTAAAACAAACAAACAAACAAAAACCCTCTTCAGTGATTTGGCTGACACTGTGTCGGATCACCTTGTTTCAGGTGCGTCCCCCTGCTGGTGTGAAGGAAGTCTCTGATCCTGTCTGGCCCCTGCACGTGCTGTTAGCACTTCTGCTTGGACCTTTGCGTTTGCTATGCCCCAGGCTGAACCACCTCCCATTTTTTAGCTTTCAGCTCTCATCTGAAACAGTTGTACATCTTTGCTGATCTTTGTAAAAAATCAAATTGTATGTTATAAAATCTCATAGTGCCTCACCCCATATTTTTTAATAGCATTGAATTTTGTGTGCACTTAGCTGCTGGAATTTGCATGCTTACTATGCACTGTCTTTTTCCCTAAGTCAAGTGTAAGTTTCATGAGGACGAGACAGTTTCAACATTTACAGAAGCCCAGAACAGCCCTGACTGTAGGTGACAAGTACTGAATGACTGATTGAGATGTATAACTTAGGCAGTTGTAACATCAAGCAATTAATTCTAGAGTGAGGCCATCGTGGTGACTGCGAAGCACTGTTACTTGGTAGTACTTACATTATTGTTGCTTTGGTTTTATTTCCTTATTCTGTTTTATCCATTGAAAGTAAACACAAATAATATTTTTTGTTTTAATTTTTTTCTTTTTTTTGTTGTTTGTTTGTTTCCAAGTATTATTTTAATTGTTTAGTTTCCTAGTGTGGATTAAGAACATTTCAGAACTCGGTTCTTCTTGAAAAAGCATTAGAGTAAAAATGTTCTGTAATTGAATGTAGGACATTGTGACCCTAGAAGGTCAGTGAGCACAGGATTACAGTTGATTGAACAATATTTGTATGATAAACAATTGAATGGGTGTCTTTTGTGTGACTGATTAGATATCCTTTGCATGAGAACAACTGAATGACTACCTTTTGTATACCTGATGGGATAACATTTGTATAAGAACAGTTGAGTGGAAAATAATAAACAAGACAAAAGGACTTCCAAACAAAGACATAGAAACAGTTGATGGTTTTGTTGATGAGCTAAGTATCTCTACTCTAATCCTACATGACCCTCAGTGTATAAAGTCTGTTGCCCCCAATAAACTATTGATTATCAGTCAGTAGTCCATGTGTGTTACTATCAGCTCCATACACCAAGTCCATCGCTGCAGGACAGCAACAATTGAATCTTCGCAGTATTTGAAGTTTACAATTGAAATAAAAAGGGGTAACCGATTACTTATATTGTGAATTTTACTATTCAGAATGTGTTCAGTTTTTCATTTATTTTAGCTGATAAGGCATTCAAATTCTAGAATTCTCTGACCTTCCTAATTCAAGATATTATAGCTGTTTGAATTTTTTAGATCTTATGAAACTTTGAAGCCTAAAATAATATCAGAACTTTTTTTTATATTTGTTTTTTGTAGTTTTCAGTACATAGCTATTGTTGGCAGTTGGAAATATACTTTTGAAGACTCTGAAGGTTTTAATAATTCTTTGAATATTGGTTTGGTACTATTATTTACAGTTTGAAATTTGTATCTTCAGTAAGAGTTTGGTTGCCACCGCTCCTGAATTCTCCCTGTGAATGTAAACCTCAAAAACAGAGGCATAGTCAGCCGGAAAAAAAAATTTTAAAAAAGGTGATTTGAGCATTTATGCGTTAAATATGCATGTTAATTAGGAGAAAAATTAGAAAAAAATATGAAAACAGATGTTACATAAATTATTGCAGTCCCAGGGCAGCAATAACTCACATACTGACAACAATTTTTATATGTGTATGGGTATCTCTATTTCTAGATTTCTCAATATTTACGCAATTCCTGAGAGAATAACTAGAAAAAGAACTGGTATATCCTTTCAGTGTAACTGTGGTAAAATTCTTTCTGCAGATACGTTGCTCCAGAAGTCTAAGTGTTTCATGCAGCTTTAGTGTAAATACTGTATTGTTCTCCTTTCTTTCTTGATTTCTTTGTTGGTATATAGTTTGTCATTTTGGGGGGTGAATTGTTTTTTTTTTTAAACATATTTTTATTGCATTTCCTTTTTTAAAAAATTAATTACATTGCATTATGTGATACATTTTTTTATGCACTGGGATTCCCCCCGCCCCTCCTCAAACCCTCCCCCCACGGTGGATTGCTCCACCTTGTTGCATTTCCATAGTTCAAATTCAGTTGAGATTCTTTCATTGGAGATATTTACCAAGCATAAAGTCCAGCATCTTATTGTCCTGGTAAGTTCAATGGTTTCTTGGTGAGACCATCTCTGGTCTGAAGGTAGAGCCAGCAGAGTATCATCCCAATCAATTAAAAGCCCCAACATAATATTTCCAACCATTTAAAACATTATGGCATTAATTGACATGGTATTGATTAACCAATATGTTAATAGGAAAATGCAGGTTTTCAACCACAACCTGTGACTTCTTCATAGACATTTCAATTTTGGTTTACATTCAACCGTGTTCTATACACCTTAAAATAACTTAGATTGCTATTCAGCTGTCTCATGCCAATTTTAATTTTAGTCTTTAGCAGTTTATAGCATTGAAGCATGATTTCGCTGAACCTGGCTGTTTTTCAGGTGGTCTAACTCTATAATTCTTATAGGATATATGTCAACAGTTTAGGTGAGCATGTTTAGGAGGGGTGTGCAGAGAAATCTTCCATACCCCAGTGAGGAGTAACTAATCTTTGTGTCCCACCCAGTGAGTTATAAGTACATACACGCTGACTGTTTCCTGTCTGTTTCTAAGCTTTCCTTGTTGTTCTCTGTCTATCTATTCTAGTTTGGTTTGTTTGTTTGTTTGTTTTGAGGGGTTTCTGGAGCGCTCCTGATGGTTATTACGAGAGGGGGTGGGGACCCAAAGTTGGAAACAGGCAAGGACCAGAGAAAGCTCCTCTCCCTAGTCCCGAAGGAAGTTTACTGTTCTTCTGTTTCTGCGGACCACTCAGGGTTCCTGGTTGTTGTTCCAATGACCTTGGATCCTGCAAGGCAGGAATTGGGCTTCTTCCATCCCATGTGGTAGATCCAAATGGGGGTGGTTGACCTCAGAGTTCTTGGTCTCCGAAAGCACTCCATTTCCTTGTGGTCTCCTTGGCAGTAGGGATGTAGTCCTCGGTGCCCCTTGGTACTGATAGTCCTTGGTGAGTATCTGGGAGTCTTCAGGGTGGGGATAAAAGCCTCCTCCTGTCCGCCTGCTCCACTCTGGGGTTCCCCCTGCTCTTTGCATATGACCTCCTTTTAAGAGGTTGTTAGGATTACTCCTGATTCCCCCATATGCCTTTGTAGTTTTACTATTGCCTAATGCTAATTCGAATCTGTTGTCTATGAGTTACCAGTTATTATCCTGATAGGTTATATTTCCCGTCTGCCTCACATCTTCTAGGGTGATGTAAGATTTCTCTGCTCTCCCTCCCCTTTTCCAAGTATCATGGGGCCTTACAAGTACATTAGGTTTAATTTTCTTTTTCTTTTTTTTTTCTTGCCCTAGTGTTTATGTTTACTATTGCTGGGAATCACCAGAAATTCATCTCTGACCTACACAAAGGCTGGCCTTATTCAAGAGTGTCCCTAAGCAGCTTTTTCTGATCGTAAAAAACTCCATAGCTCGCCGCCGGACAGCCAGCAGGCAGAGCCTGGCACCATTTGGTGCACTGGTCGCCCAAAGCCAGGGACCCCCTCACTGCCTTGCGGCGATGGTCTTGGCATGCTGAGTCCTCGTTCTCGGATTTGGCCTGGCTGGGCCGCCCCCCCAGGGCCACTCCGAGCCCTGGGGGGCAGCCAGCCGCCTCTAGGCCAGCCAAGGTTCCAAACCCTCCCCCACTCGCCCCACCTCTAGCTTATGGCTGAGGGGCGGAGCTAGCCCTCTAGCCCCGGTCTGGAGGTTCTTGGGGGGTGAATTGTGCCCAACAAGATTCATTAATGATCTTAGTTGTGTAAGAAATTCTATGCTGCCTTGTAATTTAAAATTGGTTTAAAAATGTGATTAAAAATTTTTTAAAAAATCAGAAACTACTTAGGACATTGATTATACTGTCACATTTACTTTGGGTGTCTGTTACACATTCTGGAAAAATAGTCATTCACTGAAGAGTAGTGACTCGGTAGTAGAGGAACATGTACTAAAAGTTCTTAAATAAACATACACTAGGTATATAGTGTATATATACGTATATATGTTGGAGTGATTGAAAGGTATTTGTATAGCCTTTACCCTCTAGAATTATCCATAGAATAAAAGTCTCTATTTTTACAAATGAAACATGAGAATTGGAAATAGGATTGGCTTTAGTTTAGTGTGTAGCATTTTTTTAGTTCTTCCATAGAAGAAACATCATGGGAGCATACTGCTGTCCAAGGTGTGGTTAACAACATGTAGATATTTTCCAAATGTGTAATGTAATTTGAAAAAGTACTATTTATAGTTTTCCAGGAAACACTGAAAGCTGAAGTTAGCAAATGCTGCTTAGAATGGAGTAAATGATTCTGATTATCTGACTGATAGAAAGCATGAATTATACTCAATAGAATGGATATACCTTGAAGAGCATAAAACAGCTTCTGGAAATTCTTTTAGTAGGAAAGTGACAGTAGCTATTTGGCTTTTGTTGCAAATGATAATCAAATGTTTGAACTAAAATTTGAACTTGACCTTGGTAAGTTTCAGCTTGATTTTTCAGTTTTGTGTTATTGATATTTTTTATATAATTTTGCCTAACAACTTTTTTTTTATATGTGCTGGACCAATAAATGTTTCTTTATTGAATTTTATGGATTGATAGAATGAAATTTAGAGAATAATGTTTGTCAATTTATTAATCAGAGATTATATAACTTAAATACCGTATTTAAGAAAATCAGTTATTATTCTTGCAGATTTTATGTAGAAATATACTCCAAATATGGTAGTTGGAAGTATAGTACTGAAGGTGAAAAGATGTCTTTTTCTCTTGAAAAGGCTATGAAAATTAATTTATAACTCAGAAGTGATATTTGCTTGTCATCATCGATAGAGCATTCTAATTCTAAATTGTATTAATGCTTTGAAATTCAGTTTTAATGGAATTTTTTCACATTTGTTTTCAAATGTCAAATTTCCATTTTGTTGTATTATGTCATTTTAAAATGTGATATTCTATGCGTTAGAATAGGATGTTTGCTTTTTGCCCCCGCCCAGGTGGCAGAGACAGGCGGGGCTCCAGGCTGGGCCTGCCTGAAGTCACCTTGAGCCTCCATGCTCCTCAGGAGCCACGGACAACTTCAGAGGCCTGCTCAGGTCTTTTTGCCCCTGCTAGGAACCCTCCGGAAACTTGGGGTTGAGGATGTGTAGGGAGATTGGGGAATTGCACAGGGGAGGGAGAGCGATGACCTGCAGATTCATGCCCATGTGAAGTATTACTGCTGAGGGGCATCCATGGATAAGGGCACTGTATATGTAGGTAAGGAATGACTCCTGAGGGACCCCCAACGACAAGCACTGTACTTGCGGGTAGCCGAGAGGACTTAAACCTGGTGGTTTGAAGGGGAGAGATGGGAAAACCTTTATTGGTCAGACCGATGCACCAGCACAAATCGGAGTCCTGATCTGGGCTTGTTAGCATGGAACGTTGCTGACCACCACAAGCCAAAAGCTAGGGTTGGATGTATGTCTGGCAGGGCTAGATTCCAGTACATGGTAGTGAGTGTTGGAACAGTGGACAGATCAAATTAGGCTGGGCCATGACACCAACCAGCACACAAGAAAACCGGGTCCAGAGGTAGATCCTGTAGGGGATATGTGGGCCTAACCCTGTGGAAATACAAGTTCTGCTGCTTAGCTTAAGAATTGGGTGGTGAGGTGCTGAGCTAGGCATGGCCATGGAACCTGCCATCACTCCCCGGTACTGGGACTGGGAACAGGCTTGGCAGGAGGATACAACCGTACATTACAATCTGTGGAGGACATCTGGTACCATAACACAAGACAGAAGATAGAACAAATTTATCAACTATCCCAACCATATGTTGACATTGAAAATCTGGGTGGACTGTGTCAGCCAGTGGATTCTGGAGAGATTACATTGTGTTTGGAGTGGCGAGATTGGCAACAATTCAAAAATGTTGAACTATCAAAACCACTTGAGTAGTGCCCTTGGGAGCATGCCTCACATCAGGAACTCTGGGATGATTGGGAGGTGGGTGTGGCTTCTCCCTTTATCTCTTCCCTTCCCCCAGATACGGGAAGGGAAAAAAGAGAATGTGGAAACAGTGGTCTTACTCACTTTCCTGTAGCCCTTGACCCTTTGTGCCCTAATCAACTATGTAAAGATCATCAAAAATATAAACAAAAAACGAAGAAAGAATAGTATTTTCATTCTTTCAATATTTTTGTCATTTTAGTGAAAAGCTGCATGAAATTATAACAGGTGATTTGTTTTATAGTAAGCACCTTTGATTTTCTATTTGTTTTTGCCTTTTGTTTTTGTAGTTAAAAGGCCTTTCTTCTAGGAATTAAGATAAGGAGTGATTAATGAATGTGGCTAATTTTTGTATTTTATGACTCTTATATTTTGATATGAATTTTTAAATCTTGGTGTTTTTGTTTGGTTTGGTTTAGGGTTTCTTCCGGAATGTAAGTATTGAAAGCTGTTTTGTTTATTTATCTTTCCAGAAACTCAGTTGCAGAAGAATTCAGGATTGCCTGTGTTTTGATCGTCTTTAGTTCCTGTTTGTCTATGACTTGTCTGTGGAGGATTCTGTTGACCTGAGGTGAAGTCATCCTTGACCTGTAATAACAACATGCATTTTCAAGTGTCAAGTATATTTATGGATCAGTAAATTTGTTATGAAAGGTAAGTGTAACTTTAATCAAAGTACACATGTAAAAATCACATGCTTTAACTTCCCCTCGGTGGTAAAAAAGGTTCTGTAGTTGTTTTATTTCTAACTACTAAAAATGTCTGTGTATTTGTGTGTATAACCAAAAATATATATGCTGCAGGTGGTGAAGTAACAACTGCTCAAGCGTCCACGCTAGAGAGGAGGTATCTGGTGCTCCCTATAGCCTTACCTAGATTCCTTCTAAATGCAGTTTCTGGCTTGTTTCAGTCCACTTTTAGCACAGTACAAGTCTCCTGTTTTCTTGTGTTGCGCACCTGCCTTTTGTCAAGGTCTGGAGTGTGGAATGTGCTCATAGGTTGGGAGAGGTCGCCCAGCATTTTACGAACTGTGAGAGGGATCTCAGAAAAGGTTCCTTTCCCTGAGCTAATGGCTCATACGTTACAGCCAAGTCTTTCACTAGCTTTGAGCGAAATCCTTGTAAGAATATTTACTGTTGAGAATCTCCCAGTTTCCCTGTCCCCCTTCAAGTACATTAGGGTATTTCCAAGCTTCATGGAAATTTTGCAACATTTTTAAACTCCATTTTTCCACAAACAGTTGAAATCCTGTTGAACATCTTTTCTTGAGGTGCCATTTGATTTTCTGGGGCCTGGTTTCTGTGTTTGGGTACTGACCTGAAACCACTTATTGTAATCTGAAATCAGAAACTTGTTTGCAAAATGCTTGTTCTGAAAGTCTGTTGTATTTCCTGATACATTGTGTTTTCTTATAAGCAGATGTTTTTGTTTTCAATTTTCAAAACTCCAATCCCATCCCATTAGTTTTTCAGAATTAAAGAGGACAAACTGTGATGGCTTTTAAATTTTATGGTAATCATGTGTTTTGAATAGCAGATAAGAACAGTGCTCTAATATGTTTCATTGAATTTAAAAACTTTAAATGGAGAGGCTCTCTGGGAAGGTACGGGAAGGGGAAGTGATCAGCCTCTGTTTGTACACTCTAGAATGTCAGCTTTGAGAGTAAAATCTATCTGAAATAATTCCCCTGGTCAATAAGTGTTTATTAACTCTTTACTCTAGGGCAGATACTTTTGTTCAAGAAAGAGGTGGGGAGAGAAAGGGAGACAGAGAGAAGGAGAAGATCCTCCATCTGCTGGTTCACTCTCTAATCCGCTGCAGTGGCCAGAGCTAGGCGGACCTGAAGCTCGGAGTCTGGAGCTTCTTCCAGGTTTCCAGTTGGGTACCGTTTTCCAGGACTTGAGCCATCTTTTACTGCCTTCTCAGGGTATGAGCATGGGGGTGTATCAGGAAGTAGAGCAACCAGGGACTCAAACTGGTGCTCACTTGGAATGCCAGCGCCAGCAGGCAGAGGGTTAGCTTATTGTGACACTATGCCTTCATACGTAAATCTTTTTAAAAATACTTAGCTTTTTTAAATTGGCCGATATGAGGCAGAGTGTGTTCATTTCTTTTCTCCTGTTTAAAGTTTTATTGGATTTTCTCTGCGTCTACAATGCGACTCTCACTGCTGTGATAGTAGGGAAACAAGTGAATTCTAGATAACAGTGAATGTGGAAAACAGAATCTGTTTCACTTCCTGCTTCTCTTAAAGTTTTACTAGCGTTAAGAAAGCATGAGCTTGAAAGGTTGTTGCTTGCATTCCTGGAAGTTTTCTAAGGTACTTAAGCACGAAAGGAGGAGGAATGCTCTTCAGTCAGAAGAGAGAGGTTATATGAACCCCATACTCAGACAAATAAAAAATTAACCCTGGTGTTTAGATGTGACTGTATTTCTTTCTTCACATGCACCTGTATAAATAAAATACACATTTATTATGTATTTCCATTTGTCATGGAAATTTTACAGTTCGAACTTCAGCTTATTCCCAGTGAAGAAATATGTTGTAGTCTGCCCAGAACTGACCCATTTCTTTTAATTTTCAGTTTAATTTGTAATGATTCAACAATTATGCCACTGACATTGTGGTTATTGAGACAATAAGGTTTCAGCTATTAAAAACATTTCTAAAATTTTATAGGCAATATGAATAATTATTTTGCCTGCATTTAGGAGTTTTATAATTTACCTGGTATGCTAGTAACGTTTGCTGAAGAATTACTGAAAACCCAAATCCTTGCAATAATATTTGAAACCTCTGCTCTTCTGAATTGCTGTTCAAATGTCGCATGTGTGTTTGGATCATTTATACTACAGACTCAAAGTCCTATAAGAGCTCACACGTAATAGATTTAAGTTGGTGCTGTTGGAACTATTTCACCCACATTACTCAGCTATAGCTGTCTGAAATAAAACTTCATGAAATAAGCATGTGAAATAGCTATTTAAAATATTTTTAATCCAACAGCATGTATTTTAATTCTTACAAGTAAAACAGGAATACTTCTAAAGGAAGTTTTCAGGTTGAATGAATTGGTATGTTTTTGGTATTATTGGTCAAAGATATTTTTAGAAATATGTTTATTATTACTTTTGTAAAATGCATGAGCTTCTGTTATGTCTTCCATGTTAATCTAATTTCCTATTAAAGTCAGAGATTAAGGGGAATTGTGTACCAGTAGGGTTCTAAAACCTTGACATTATTTTAATCTGATAACAAATGGGTTTAAGTTCATGTTCTTTCAGTTGTTGGCAACACATCTAAACCTGTATTTTTTGGATTTATGAGGATAAGTCCTGCTTTGGCAATCTTGTAGCTCCTCCAGAGAATATTTAAACAGTGATTAATCATTGTTTCTTCACTGAGTGTGCAGAAAAGAATGGAAAAGCTGCATTTCACACTTCTGAAGCAATTAATCCCCATGATCTTAGCCAGGTTTGTCTTGTAGATAAGTCGGGATACAAAATGGTACCTAATTTATCAATGTATGCGTGCCATAAAGTATAAAACACACAATTTACTTCATATCATTTATAGTCAGATGTAAAAAAAGAGTGACTTTGCCATATCCAAGAGTGCTTCCTACATTACCTTCATATAAACTAAGTACCAGAGATTACAATGGGATTCCTGTTTATTGTGCACATCTGGTGCAGTCACTATGCATTTTCTCATTCACTTGCTGGCATTTTTAGTGATTGTGGCATAAATCACCTTGCTAATCAGAAACATAAGTGACGGGAAGTCATCTCCTTTTTTTGAACAATGGGAAAAAACATATGGCTTCTTAGACAGTACTTGGCTGTTATACTATTTATGTGGCATTATATTCTGTATTTAGAATTTCATATTAATTGCAGTAGTTGGTCTAAGCCATTGAAAACCCAGGATTTTGGCCATATTTGTTTTATACTACTTTTATAACAAATGAGAAGGTAAAATTGAGTCTCTTTTTTAAAAAGAAGAAATATAATGAAAACTACTTTGGGAAGAGTTTTTAAAATTAAGATGAATTTGAGGAAACACATACTAAAAAATTTTTGTAGGTGCTTAACTGCATAGAAGCAGTGACTCTAAATTGTAACAGTTTTTTTTTTTCATTGTGAAATACTGTGCTGATCAGAATAAAAGTTACTGTCTTTGAGGTGCTGAAGCATAATTCAAGACAGTTTGTTTTCTTAGAAGTAGTAGTATTTCAAGATGACTAGCACTTTGGGTGAGTTGTTGTTTGTTGCTTGGAACCATGTCTGCATATTCTACGATTCGACTTAAAAGATGAAGTTAAAAACTCCTTGAATTTGTTTGTGTAGACTTAAAAGATTGCACTGTGGAAATGTACTGCTGTTTTGTTCTAGAATGCATGCTATAGGTTTGAGAATTTTCTTTTTTTCCTCGATAGTCACCTAACTTTCAAAGTGTTATAAATGTAATGATCTTTGTCCTTTTGTGACTGGGTATTACTTTGCTACCGATTCTTTGTCAACTTCTTTTTTCTTACAATTGGATTTAAGTATATAAATTTCCAATGAAAATTTGTCCAGAGAAACTTGTGTCTTTTATACCTTTTTTTTTCTCTGTATGATTTGTGAATGTAAAGAAGTGAGGCAGAATTTTTAAAAATAATATATCCAAGCCTATTTATTAACATACATGTTTTTCATGTGGAGTGATCCCCATGGGAAGATGCACATATCATCCATTCATCAAGGTACTTTGGGGATGCTCTTTCTGAATTTTCTTCAGTGGAATTGATGTATGAGCATAACTGCTCCAAATGGATACTTTGAAGGGAGATAAGATTCGTTTTGTGTATATACGTGCTAGTATTTTTGTTTAAAAAAATCAATCATAATAGCTTGTATTGCAGCCTGTGTATACCTTGTAGGTAATTGGACACTGTGAATAGAAATGCAATTTTGAAAAATTGCCTAAATTTTAAGTAAATGGTTATATTCATGCATTTTGTTTTAAATTTTTTTTATGGCATTGTCTCAAGAACCACCTGCAGTAGGAGTCCACAAATTGAGTAAGTGCAACCAAAGGATAGGTTTTTTTTTCTTTTGCTGATTTTCAAAATGCCACTAGATTCTATATTAAGTCATACAGAGTATGCTTTAGAATTTTAGTTAAAACTGTATTAAGACCTCGTCTGTTGATAAAAATTATCCAGTGCTTGCAATACATGAAACCTATACTCTACTACTTTTAGTCCCTGGCCATTTGTGTGGCCATGCTTTTACAAACTCTGCTGCCACCACCCCCTCCTCCATTTTGATTTAAGGAAGGTTGTGGTGTATTGATTGTAAAGATAAATTTAAAAGTAGCACAGTTTGAACACATGTCCATTTCTCCTTTTTCTTCATCAGAATTAAAAATTCTATAGGCTAGTGTTAAGATCCAAGAAATAAACAGTTTAAGGAAAAGCTCAAATGATCAGAAGAAATGAGGAAAAATGAAAAATTCTATTTGCTGTAACTAAACAGTTTGAAATTTGTTAGGGTACTCTGAGGGAAAATTTCTTGCAAAAACACTTACTGAAGAAAATTTATTACCCCAAGATATTTGCTTATTCATTAAGCTTTCAAAGCCAAACATTTAATTTCTAAAAATATATAAATTTTTTATAACATTGAGCTATTAGTAACCTTGCTATTCTCTGTACATTTTGTTTAAATTTTGCTTTTTTTTATATAGATTTTGTCTCATTCTTTTACCCTTTAGGCATCCTTTGTCATAATTACTTAAAGTCATAACTATCATTTATTGTTTATTATTCTCCATAATGAGCTTTGAACTGAGCATAGAACTTGGAAGAGATTACTTTTCTTTCCTAATGTTCTCATTGCATAAAAAGCAAATTCTTTCATCCTAGGGATAACCTTACAGATATTTCCTAGCCAGGCACAGTCCTGCCTGCTGTGGCTCTTTCTAGCTGTTTCTTTTTCTCCTTGTGCGTTCTGTGGAGGCAGCATTTGGGCTGTTGATGGAGCTGTGTCCACCATGGTAGATGATAATGCCTTCAAACTCTAGAAATGTCTGCTAGTGAGGTATTCTCAAAAAAGCAAGAGTTTTACTTGTGACTAGGAATGCTACTTTGAGTGGCGTATGCAATTCACAAATTGTAATGCAATATTTTTAGTAGAGTGTGCTGAGTATGAGAAACATGGAATCCAAAAGGATATTCCATGTCTAAGTGTATCTGTACTTACCATGTTCTTACTGTGGCCCTCACTTGTGAACCACAAGTATTCAGCTCTTTGGGATGTAGAAACTTGCACGGTTGAGCTGCCAATAGACTCGAAGATGGAGGATCAGCAGGAGTTACGGAGGATGAAGGCAGCAGCCAGCTGGGGGCAGTCTCATTTGCTGGAGAAGCTGTATCTCTGGGTTTGCTTTGTTTCTGAGTCCAAGCCTCTTAGACCTTTTGTTAGAGGTGTGTAGAAATAGAAAGATGGTAGGTTTTTAAGAAAAATGTTTTTCTTAAATTGTTTTAAGAAATTTTTCTTAAAAAGCTTTTTTTAAGAAAAAATGATTTTCAGAATGAACAGGACTGGTAGCATAGGAATGAGGGGACAGACAGCATGCACCTGCCCTGTCTTTCAGTGGGGCAGAGAAAGACATTTCTCCCACTTGCCACACTGCAGAGACTGCCGCTTTGTAGATGGGACTGTACTGGGTAGTGCTGAGAGGGTGTGAGCGTGCCGTGGTTGACTGCTGTGCGGTGCTGATCGCAGAGGGCCAGAGGCCTCCGCGTTAGTGAGGATGGAGTTGCAGTGCTTTGCTGTCAGTTCCCGTGCTGACTTGGTGGCAATTGAAGCCCATTCCGTTTTAGTTTGGAGGCAGAGGAATGAGCAAACCTCAGATACCACATAGAGGAGAGGCAAGAGGCATGGTGGAATGATAGCCGTGATGGGGGTTCTCTGGTCTACTTCATGAATACGTGGGAGACACTTTGGACAATTTCCAGCACCATTCTGGGAGGGCAGATTATAGAGGCTGGGAAGGCAGCGTGAAGGTGCAACTGAGAACTCCACAAGGGAAAGTTTACATTTATCTTGTAAAATAATGTGCAGGTTTATTGAGATACTAAAGCTTTCTCTTTTTTCTTACTTGCCTACTGTGGCAAATGGTTTTTTTAAGTGTTAGATCAACTAAATTGCAGTTCTTTCACTGAGGAGCTTGTAGTTTCTAGGAGAGACTGGCAGTGAAAAACTTACCACCCAGTGTGATGAGTAGTGTTCATAGATCAGGCGTGGGGGACAAAACACCCTAGGAGAAAGATGCTCTCCTTGTAAAAACTTAAAAATTAGTGTGTAATATTTGCACAGTTTTATAGAATACCATGTCATATTTTACATGTACACAACATAAACTGATTCCATTTCTTCCTCTTTTCTTTATAATTGGAACTGTGATTTAGAAAAAAATATTCTTAATCCAGCTTGGAGGGCAAGATAGACAGTGCCCCAGGGATTCTTCCTGGAAAAATTATAGGTGTATGAAGAATGTTGGAAAAGGTAATACTGGGAGATGAAAGTAGTGATTGTGGGAACCCATCAAGAACTGTGAACCAGAGGATGCCTGAGGAGCTGCTGCTTCTTTGGGTTTATATAGTGAGACATTGTGGAGATAGATATAAGGTCTAGATTTTATAAGGGCATGTGGATTTCACCAAGGGTCTGTATTTTTTTTTTAAGATTTTTATTATTATTGGAAAGCCAGATATACAGAGAGGAGGAGAGACAGAGAGGAAGATCTTCCATCCGATGTTTCACTCCCCAAGTGAGCCGCAACAGGCCGGTGCGCGCCGATCCGATGCCAGGAACCAGGAACCTCTTCCGGGTCTCCCACGCGGGTGAAGTGTCCCAAAGCTTTGGGCCGTCCTCAACTGCTTTCCCAGGCCACAAGCAGGGAACTGGATGGGAAGTGGAGCTGCCGGGATTAGAACCAGCGCCCACATGGGATCCCGGGGCGTTCAAGGCGAGGACTTTAGCCGCTAGGCCACGCCGCCGGGCCCGGGGTCTGTATTTTTTTTAACCCTAGAAGAGAAAGGAGGGCTGTTTGTATAGACAGAACTTCAAATGGCAAGGCCTGGCATTATGATCTACTGAAGGAATGTAAGCCAAGAAGAAGTGATCACATTTGAATGTTAGGAAGAACATTTATGTGCTTAGATTGACAGGAGAACTCAAGAAACCCAAGTACTAGGTAGGAGACTATTGCAGATTTGAGGAGAAATTTAGACAGTAAATTAGGTCAGGGGCCGAGGTATGGAAGAAGAGACTAATTGCAGAGGTCAAACAGTTCCTTAGAGAAGAAGAGAGGAAAAAGAGGATGACTTCTGTTTGGAGTGTTGTTGTTTATAAAGACATTTAGATGGTAGTTGAAAATATGTCTTGCTAAAATCATATATACATGTATCGATATATATGCATGGAAACATTAAGTATTGGTATGAATTTATTTAACAGATATTTCTTGAGCATTTTCAACCTTTGTTAAAGAAATGTACTGACAAGTGTTTGTAAGACTGCTCGGGGATCACATTATAGGTGTAAGGAGAGGACCTGAACAGGTGGACTAGTGGAAAGAGGATGATGAGAAATAAAGATGAATGTGGGAATCCTTGAGTGCTGCTGTGAGTGCAGCAGCAAGGACAATGTAACAGAGGAGGTCAGATACACAGTACTGGAACGTGTTTGCTGAATCTCATATCTGCAGTGCACCGAGGAGCAGCTGGAATGTTGTGAAGTATAGTTGGCCCACAGGATCATTTCTGCCGTTTCTAATCCAGCTCCCTGCTTGTGGCCTGCTTGTGGCCTGAGTACACACCTTGGGTCCTGCATCCATTTGGGAGACCCAGAAGAAGCTCCTGACTCCTGGCTTCGGATCAGCTCAGCTCTGGCTGTTGTGGCCACTTGGGGAGTAAAGCTGGGCATGGAAGGCACATCTGTTTCTTTCTCTTTCTCTGTTAAAAAAGAAAATCTGTGTTTCAAATAAAAAGAAGTATAAACAAATTGTCCTTGTTTCAGGGGGTAAAAATACTTGTAGTACTTGCCTGGCAAGTCATAAATATTTGATACAACTTTTGATGACACTAAAACTAATTTTTTTCAAATTTAGAGATTGTATCTTGGTTCTAAATATTTTAATAGTTTCTGGTTATCTGGCCTATTTTACTTGATGGAGCTAAGGGTGGGGTGAAGGTGAGGCCTTTGTTCTCAGCGCCCACGTGTCTCCTAGCGGCTTTGACCCTAATTGAGGTTGGACCCCACTGACCATTCTCATGTCAAAGAATGAAACCTCTGACTCCCTACTACTTATCAAAAAGTGCTTGATGTGATTTTAAAACTATTTCCATTTTATAAATTGGGTAAGTCCTTCAAAATGAAGTTACTTTATAGCTATCTTAATTAGTAGTTCCATCTGAATGTATGATTATGTATAACATATGTGGGTATGAGGCTTTTTATTACATTAACTTTTTAAAAGGCAATGTAGTGAAAGAAAATATTAACTGCTAAATACATGTATTATATTTATATATTTATAATTTTATGCTTGTATTCAGTAGTACTTTCTCCATCAATGACTGAGTTTTTCCTGACAACACTTAGTCATTCCTTGTTTTTTTTTTGTTTGAGAGGGAAACTTAAGATTATAATTTATTTGAGCATCAGTTTCAAGTACGTATATGAAGTGCAGTCCTCTTTATTTGCTCTGTTACATAAGCACATTGGATAAAAATCACTGAACTTTTTTATATTTATGTAAATTTATTTAAAATTGAATTCAAATTTACTACCATATGCCTCAAAGGCTAAACATAATATAGACTATTATAATCATTTATATAAATTGGTTTTAAAAACCAGTTCAATATGTTTAATCAATATGTCATGAATTTCCTATCTGTATAGTTGTCATCCTCGTAAATTCCATGACATGTACTTTTACAGCATACAGATTTTAAAGAAAATTGAATAGACTTTTGTAGCCTGCATTATGGAGGAACTTCTGTTTTCATCCAGTAGACTGATTTAACATGAGAAAAGAACCATTTTCCTTAACTATGACATAGCACAGGATTTTCATGTGTCAGTCGGGTTTCCTGATTGTCCCTTGTTTACAGATCTGTGTATTATATAGAATAATGTGAAAGTAGTGGGTGATTTAAAATGTGCCCTTGTTTTCTTTCTTTGGGTCTTTGCCAATCCGTTGCTTGAATCTTTGTGGAACTTCAGGATAATGCCAAGGTTCTTGGAACCTACACGTTCGTGTAGTTTGTCAATTAGTGGACAGGAAAAGCACATCTTACGTCTGTGGAGGGTAGATGTGAGGCCTTTTGGAAATGATGATGCATTCTCTTGTTCAAATAGTTGGAGATTACTAGTATACTAGTGATGGCAAATACTTTGTAGTCATATGATTAAAAATATAAGCATGAATAAAGCTAGCAATTTTAGGATAAATACAAGGGAATAGTGTTAGAAAAAATCAGTAATGTTTTTGAACGAAGACCTAGAGCAGGGGTTACGAATGATAAAGTATTAAACTTATTTCCTATGGAGAACTGTCTCAGAAGTTTTTCTAGGATTTCTTTTTATTTCTTTAAAATCTGGTGAAAATGAAGTGTTTATGTATTTGTCACTTACCTTGAATGCTAAACAGCTCACCATAGTACTCGTTCTGTGTAATAATGCATTCCTGTGTAATAATGCTACTTAATACTTGGCAAAATGTATTTGATGTACCAAAAACCAGTTCCTACCAATTTTTCTTAGCAAGGTTAGGTTAATGCAGTTATCCTGCTATAAATTTCTCATGAATACAAAGGCTTTAACCTGCTTTTCAAGAGTGATAATCATGATCCTTGAGCATTCTCTCACTTTTTAATATTTACTAAGTATAAAATAGCAATATAAAATTCTATTTCTTATGTTGTTGGAATATTTTGTTTTTAAGCAATTGCCTGTCATTTGTTCTGAAACCTTATTTGTCTCCTATTCAGAATGCATGAAAAATGTAGTGGAAAGTTGATTTTTAAGTTGACACGTTCTAAATGCCCTCTAGAGCATTGTTACCAAAGCCCACTGTGCTTTAGAAAGAGAGAAGTTAAAAACTGAGCAAGAATTGGTGTGCTTCCTGGCCGTGTTATTTTGATTCAGTAGATGAGGGCTCTATCCTAATTTGTCGAATTTCAGAATTTACCAGGGTTTTTTTTATTCTGGATATCTTTCTGGTCTTTTTGGTGTTGCATGGTTCTTACCTTGTCGTGCACAGATCTATTTTGTTTATTTAGAGCAACTTGTATTTGTCTTCAGAAACACTGAAGGCTGGAGACTCCAATCCATTTTCAGTGTGTTGTATTAACTGCTGTGCTGTATATACATTTTATATTTATGTCAGGAAAGGGCTGCAGAGGGGTGCTTTAGAACCACCTTTCCAGCTCTAAATAGCTATTGTGTACATATGGTAAGGTACTGCTGCTTAACAATTAGTAACTGCTTTGATGAAACTAAATTACATGTTTAAGTTCCCATCAGGAAGTCGCTTCACATATCTGTATTAATGTATTCAAGGCTCGAGAAGGAAAGTTAATTTTCCAGCTTAAATATTTAATTCAAGCTTAAAATTTAGTCTGTAATTAGAGCTCCCAAATGGCAGGAACATGGAGTATTTGTCCATTTTAATTAGATTGTTGTTTACCTATTAATTATATATCATATCTTGTCATATAGTTTTGATGGTAACAGATGGTGCTAGGAGTTAGTAAGGGTTTGAACAAAATAAGATTCCACATGATTTATTAAGTTGCACTTTATTAGTGAGTGGTCTGCTTTAGTCAGGGTATTCTGCAGAATAAGAACTGTGAAACATTTCACTAATTTTAGTAATTATCCTTTTGTGGACTCTTAAGAAATGTTGTACATAAATAAGTCTGAAATGAGTGATGGCTGATTAGAAACACAATGGATTTATTTAGACTTCTTTTAAGGAACTTGTATTGCCAATTTGTATCTTGGTATGAATTTAAAACAGTTGGAGAATCAGAATTTTGGTTTTGGTAAAAAAAAATATATATATTTTTTATTTAGCCTCTTTTATTTTGTTAAATGCTAGTTCATTTTTTGTATTTTGTATTATTGTTAACAGGATGTTAAATTATAAATTTTCATTTACTGTAGCTTTGTTTGACCATTCTAGGTGTGTGTGTGTGTGTGTATATATATATATATATATACACATAAATATAGATATTTGTATATTTGCCACATATGTTTTAAACTGTCATTACAAAACAGAAAAAAGATCTAGAAAAATCAAACACATACTTTGGTGACTTATTGTTAGGGAAGCACACTTGTGATTGGAGTCAGGATCGAGGATATTATAGTCACTGCAGCAACCACTCCTTTTGCTTTGTGCTAATCCCAGTCCTCTGTATTCCTCCGAAAGTAATGATTTTTGTGCTTCTCAGAATTACTTTAGTTCAGTTTACTTATGGTAGTAACCCAGTTTTGTATCATGTATAAGTTTAGAATTCTGTGTCCTTCAGCTTATTTATTTTAAAATTATGTACTTCATTTTTAATTTGCGAGGCAGAGAGACAGAGACAGACAGCTCTGTTCCGCCTGCTGGGTTTCTCCTCAGATGCCTGCCGCAGCCAGAGCTGGTTCAGGCCGCTTAGATCTCCTTCCTCACCATGGGGACCGGAGACTTCGTGGAGATACCTCCTTCTGCCTCCTGGGGAGGACAGTAGCACCAACCGGGCGGCTGCTAGACACAAAGTGAAACTCAGGCATTCGAAAAGGAATGCAGGCATCTCGAGCGATGTCTTGGTCACTGTGCTAACATACCCATTTATGCTGTTAGTGTGAAAATTTTGTATTTGTTTTACAAAAGTTTTTCTTCTAAGGAATTCTAAAAGAAGTCCTTTAAGGGACTTCCTTAAGTTCTTCTAAAATAAAATTTAAAAAATTTTTGTTTTGGAGGCTACATTGTTGATCGATATAGAGAGATCTTCTAACCTGTTGCTTCATTTACAATATTCTCAGAGAAGCTGGGGCTAGGCCAGGCTGAAGCTAGGAGCCCAGCTCAGTTCATGTCCGTTAATAAACTTTTACTGTGTGACCCACAAACCCCCCAGTGTTTGCTTTCTGGGGATTCATGGAATAACTATCAAATATCTTTTTGAACAATTGTTTTTTTCTTCCTTTTCCCTTTTAATCTTTTGCTCACAATAAATAATTTCCATCAATCTCTACATCTATTTTTTGAAAAATATTGATTTCTGTAATTGTATTTTTTGCCATGCTTATGACCGTTAATGTCTGACCACACTGACATATATTTTCTGTACAAAATTTTTGGTTTTCTTTTATGTATGATTACTGAATGCTTTTTAAAAAGATCGATTTAAAAAATAAGTTCATAGGCTATTGACTGGTGTTAAGTCAAAGGCTATTCTTAAATGTTTACCAGACAATCTTGGGCAGTATTAATATTAAATCATAAGTTTTGGTGATAATTTTCTATTGTAAAGGCTGTTCTTTTTGTTTCCATGAACTAAAATTACAAAGTAATTAATGAATCAACTGTTCGAAGCATTCTGAGAATCAATATTTTGGGTTAACCTCAGCCATTCCCCAGGAGCTGTGTTGTGGCCCAGTGAGCTAAACTACCACCTACAGTGCTGGTATGGACACATGGGCACTGGTTTGATGGTCACCTTCTGTACCTCCTCCTGCCGTGCCTGGGAAAGCACTATAAGATAGCCCAGGTCCTTAGCCACTGCATCCAAGTGGGGGACCTTGATGAAATTCCTGACCTTGGCCTGCCTAGGCCTGACTGTTGGTGTCCTTTTGGGGAGTGAAACAGCTGGTGACAGATCTCTCTCTCTTTTTCTGGTTCTCCCTCCCCTCCTCACTTTGTCTTAAAAACACATAAAATCTTTTTAAAAATTACGTTCATTTATTTGAAAGGACAGTGACAGAGAAAGAGAGGGAGAGAAGCAGAGCCTCTATCTTCTGGTTTACTCTTCACTTCCTCAAGTCCCTAGGCTGGTACTGGCCAAGCCAAGAAGTTAGGAGCTTGATCTGAGGCTCTCACGTGCATGTTAGGGACTCAAAGCCATGACAGCCCATGGTGTGTGTTGATAGGGAGTTGTGTTGAAAGCAGAGGTGTGACTCAATTCCAGGTGCTCCAGTATGGGATGCAGGAATCCCAAGCGGTGCCCTAACTTGACACGCCACAGATTTTAAGATAGGAATTCCATTAAAGATCACATTCTGATTTGACTATCTTTTCTTATTGCACCATCATTTATTATTTTTATTTTTTAATAGAATTGTAGCAAAACAGAGTTCTTGAAAGTATTTTTGGTAATATGTGTACAGAAAGAGAGACAGAGATTTGGCAGTTTTAACCCTCTGAGTGGATCACTGTATTCAGCAATTACAGATTTTGCATCATGACAATTTCTAATGTTTTCACACTAGCTGTACTTGGCAATCAGGACGTCCAGACTGACTCACTCTTAAAATTTCAAGATGCTACTCCTTTGTTTTGAGCTATTACTGGGTCTTTGTGTCGTCGTCTTCTCTCTCTGACTTAAAGTTCTTACATTCGTGTCCCAAGGAATGATAAATGTTAATTTTTCATATTTCAGTTTCTTTCATTTTCTCTGGCTTTTCTTTGTGTTCAAAGAATGCAAGCATGGACTACTAAGGGAAATTTACACGAAAGCATATTTGTTTTAATGCTTGCTAGCAGCAGAGCACATTGCAGAATACATATTTTTATTTGGAAGAGTGATGTGTTGGCACACAAACTTATCACCATCAAGTAACTACATCCAACTTGAATGTTAATTTTCATGAGCTTTTGTGGTCAAAACAGCTCTGAGAAAAGGAAGATAGTACTCTGTTCTTTTTCTAAGTCATTTCATAGCTTTAATGTTGAAGATTATTCATAGGCTATTTCATTTATATAGTGATCACTTGTTGCTCTGCCCTTACGCAGTTCTTTTACCACAAGTGTTATTGTTACCTGTTGTTTCACTAGAGGTTTAAACATTCATTACTACATAATATGGGTTTGAATCATTTTAAGGAGTTAAGTTTTTATTTTATTTGGAAGGAGAGTATATAAGATGCATTTTATACTTGTGAAATTATACAAATGTGAACTTGCTTTGGCAATTTGCTGCATGTGTCTTTAGTAAAATAAATGGTCAGTAAGTGCAGTTCATTTTCCTATGTAAATTATTGTTCTACAGGCAGTTCGTAAGGATCGCTTTTCTTGCTGTTAATTAATTGAATAGTGTGGAACAGTCATTTATGACATTTCTCCTAAGTAGTTTGTAAATAACAATAACAAAATCACCAACTTTTGAAAATGAGTTTTACTTTTGTTAAGTTAGGCCTGATGTACGATTATCTTTGTAACAATGTCCTTGTTGATCCGTTGTGTTCTGATAGAGAGAGATGCAGCAAGGACGATCGTGATGTTAGTACTTCTCATGGGGTTGTGACTAGCAACTTGGGGGGGCAGAGCTAGCAGCTCTAGAAGAGGTATGGAAGTGATAAGGAGAGACCAACTTGAGTTGGTTTTTCAGAAGTCTTGAAGAGATGATCATGAAACTACAAATAATGTAAATGAAAATTTATTAACATAATTAATCCAAGAGAGTAATGAAGTGGGGGCAGGGAGAGAGAGAAGGAGGGTGAGGGGAGAGCTTGAATATGATGGTTCACTTCACAGAGGCTCACCACATCCAGGCCTGGTCTAGACCAAAGCGAGAGCCCCGAGCCTGGTATCTCATCCGCATTTCCCACGTGTGTGCCGGGAGTCGACGGACTGGGCCATGCTCTGCGGGCTTCCAGGAACTTCAACAGGAAGATGGGTCCGAGTTGGACGCAGGTGCATCCCAGGTACCATGACACAGAATGCAGCTGCCCAACAGACAGCTTAACTCACCTCATCACAGTGCCCAACCTCTGGGTGATGTCCTGAAGCTGACTTTTTTTTAAAGATTTATTCATTTTTATTGAAAAGTCACATGTACAGAGAAGAGGAGAGACAGAGAGGAAGATTTTCGGTCTGTTGATTCACTCCCCAGCTGACCGCCACAGCCGGAGCTGAGCTGATCCGAAGCCAGGAGCCAAGAGCTTCTTCTGGGTCTCCCATGCGGGTGCAGGGTCCCAATGCATTGGGCCGTCCTCAACTGCTTTCCCAGGCCACAAGCAGGGAGCTGGATGGGAAGTCAGCCTACTGGGATTAGAACTGGCACCCATAGGGGATCCCAGCATGTGCAAGGCAGGGACTTTAGCAGCAAGGCTACCACGCTAGGCCCAAAACTGAATTTTAAATCATTAGAAACTATGCAAGCGTAGGCTACATATATAGGAAATAGATGGTGATAGAACTGAAAAGAGATAAAGAGCTATTGCCCTTAGTTGAGCTATACAGTTTCTGACTGGTAAACACTTGAATTTTGTGCACATAAACAATATTGTAATGAATAAGCTCATATAGATTCTCAATCTTTTATCTGATGTTCTTAGGGGTGAGCTAGATATGTTTTGTCATTAATAGTTGTTTGAATTTTGGAAATTTTATGTAAGGTGTTTTCCAGAATTCCAGGACACTTTCAGTGGATGTTGCACGTGGTAAACAAATGAACTGTTTCTGATGGAGAATGCATACTTGGCACACTGCTGGCTGAATAAGGCTAACTAGCTCCGTATCACTTGAAGTCGAATTTTATTGCGCAATATCTACATGTTAAAATTAAAATATTTTTGGTTTTTGAATATTGGAGATATGTATGTATGCTGGTATTTTTATGGGAATAATTTGCAATGAAGATTTTCTTGATAAGAAAATTCATTTGTAGTTTTGGGAAAGATTTATTTATTTTTTATTGCAAAGTCATATATATAGAGAGGAGGAGAGACAGAAAGATCTTCCATTTGTTGATTCACTCCCCAAGCAACCTCAATGGCTGGAGCTGAGCCAATCCAAAGCCAGGAGCCTGGATCCTCTTCCGGGTCTCCCATGCGGGTGCAGGGTCTCAAGGCCTTGGGCCGTCCTCGACTGCTTTCCTAGGCCACAAGCAGGGAGCTGGATGGGAAGCAGGATTGCCAGAATTAGAATCAGTGCCCATATTGGATCCCGGTGTGTTCAAGGCAAGGACTTTAGCTGCTAGGCTATCGTGCCAGGCCCTTATTCAACTTTCTTAAATCAATAAATAGGTAAGTCATGTTTGAGCTCAATCTATTAGTCCAGTGAAAAAATAATACCTTTCATATAGTTGACTTTGTTTTTGCCACTAAATTTGCATCATAAAGTTAATGTTTTCTATCTGCCAGGCAGGATGTGTTTTTCTTACTATTAATTAGAACATGACTAATAAGTGCAAACGCTGCTCATGCAAGATCTCCGGGGGAAATGTTAGGGTACACTGATTCCTTAGGCTGGAGTCCTGAAATGTCCTTAAACTCATTGCCCTGTGTGGCTTTTATAATGTGGCCATTTCTTTTCATTGTGTTTCCATGACAGATTCCTTTTCCCCATTCAAGCCTGTTTAAATGTCGCCTCTTTGGATCCCTGTGCACCTGTCTGAAGTATCCCCCAGTCTCTTTCTGTTCCGTCAGTTTATTTTCACCATAGTGGTTAATTTTACCTGGTATTTTTATGTTTGTTTATGGTCTGTCTTCCACCACTTGTATTTAAGCTGTGTTTGTTCAAGGCCTTGTGCCTTATTTAGATTTTTTTTTTAAACTAGGGCCTAGAATAGTGGCTGGCACATGCTACGTTTTCAGTAGTTATTCTTCGTTTGCCTTTTTGCTGCTGCCTCCTTCAGAGCACCTTCCCTTTCGTCGGGCCTTGTCTGCTTCTCCTCACGTTGTGCTCTTGGGCTTCGGAGGGGGATGATAGACAGTCTGATTTCATTTGGAAAGTGTCATAATGATTTTCACTCTCCTTGGAAACGTCTCAGAGTTCTTCATTTGGGATTGGAAGCGCAGTTTTGTTGTTGTTGCTGCTGTTTAAGAGCTCTAATAGGAAGTGTGCCTTACCCAGCCGTGTCGCTTCCCTTACTTGGAGAAGCTTGTTTTTTTTTTTTTATGCCTCAGTGTTACTAACTTAAGATCCTTGTGTCAATTATTTGCAAGTATCGATGCATGTATACTCAGATTTTCAATGAGAGTAATAGTTTTCATATTAGAAACACCTTTAAGAGTAAAAAGTGACACACCAACACCAGCTTACCATGTTCAGAACCAGTGTTCTCCTGCACCATTGCGCAAGTGCTTGGAGACCTTGGATGTGATATCAACACACTGTATGCATTAGAAAATAAAAGTAAGGGCAGGAGTTTAAAAATTCACAATACCCTCACCCCTGAAGATCTTCTAAGTTTCAACCCGATGAACTAGATGTTATGCCTCATTTTAATATGTAGTTATTTTGGGTGTTCATATGTTTTATGTTTTGATCACTGTTCAGTATTTAACTCCTTCAAATGTGCAAAGATTAAATGTTTAATAAAAATTGCTTGTTGTTTTCAACATCTGTGTTCAGAGAACAATGGCCCACTGGAGTGCAGAAAGCTTGTAAAGTTTTCAAATGTATTGAGAATGACAGAAAGTTCAGTGAAGAGTTTGCTTCCCTCATTACAGAACTACTTCTGTGGCTGCGATTACACTAAGAGCATCTTTAATTGCTTTAAAATCTGAATGCATGATAAGAATGGATTAATTTGATTTTTCTGTTACTACAAGTAGCAGATGGTTTATGTCTTAGGAATGCTCATGTTGTAAAATGAGATCCCCAGCTCATCCGTGATTGGTCACTGTTAATGAAGCATGCTGTGCTGATTATTGATTTAGAAAATGAGGATGACATGAGTATTGTGTGTGTTGCTGTAATAAATTAAAGAGGAGTATTTTAATAGCCAGCAGACATACACCTTAAATAACATGAAATATTTGATTTTCTATTCAGGTGTTCTCTGCCCTGTCAAACTAATTTTATTGTTTATTAAAAAGATATACTTTTATAGTTTCAGCTAACAAGCAGATGGTCGTCTTTCCTTATTTCTGTTTTGTATTGCTGTATGACCGATCAGATGCATGATAGGAACCCAAATTAGCTTGTTGTCTACAAAGCAGTGGTGCAGCCACGGGAGGAAATCTTTTCCTGTTTGTGTGAGTGCTTACTTACACATGCATACACACACCAACAACTGCCTGCTTTTATGCTGTTTATTCCTTATTCCTTTTTGAAAGCAAACCTATACAATAAAAATTGTTTAATAATTTTAGCTGTTTTCCACATAATTTTTAACGTGATAGATGTAAGAGAAAATATAATTGTATAATTGCGTTTGGTGGTTTACGATAATTCGATGTGAACATTGAAATGAATTTATCCCATCACATTTCAGGCAATTGAAAAATCCAGAATGATAACAGACTACTTATATTTTAATATAAAGTTTTACATGTATGTGGTAGTTGGTAGTGCCCATAGATGTATGAGTTCTGTATTGTTTTAGCAAAATGCTACTATGCATTACAGAGAGTGGATTTCCTTATTGCTTAGGTTAGACTGAAGTTTTTGAGAATATCTCCTAATGTTTTGCTTTACTGTAGTGTTCATTTTGACCATGGTGTAAGCATTACAGCTTAGAGTGCCTCCAATTCAGCCTGTGAATACGGTGAACGGAGGCATGTCCATTTGCTGTTGTCTTATTCTGGGGGGGGGGTTTAATTTAGATATTCTGTTTTTATTTTAAATATGTGTTTCAGTTTAGATGAACAAGGCTGTTTTCAACAATTTTATGTGATTCAGTACATTTTAATTGTAGACAGCAGAGTCAGGAGCATAGAAATCAACTTCTGATACAGAGAGAATCTGTCAGATAATGAGGAGATCAGTATTCTTCAATGATTCAGCTTTAATGTTGAGTCTTATCCATTTAAAATATCGTCATAGTAAACGCTTTTCTATTACTTTAGTTGTAATTCCGAAGCAAGTGGAGGGGAGAAACTCAAATTATTTAAGAGCTTTCATTTGACACTAATATGTCATTTATTCATGTAAAGAGAATATTAACTTATAAGATACTCATGGAATTGTTCTCCTTCACATAATGTCCTTTCACAGGAAGCTTAGGAAAAACCAAACAAAATGGGAAGGCAAATTAAGGAGGTTAATTGGATGCTTTATATGACAATCCGTTTTGCAAATGGAGAGTAGCAAAACATTGTTTATTAAAACAGAGTCATTATGGGCCAGTGAAGGAACAACCTGTTGCGTGTGCATTGAATGGTGGTAATCAGATTTTCTTTTGTAACTTGTAATAAAATTATATCATAAACTTATTTTCCTAATCAAATAGCTACTAATATTCTATGCTTATTCATTTATCATGGGGAAACTCATTAGAATGAACAAGAACTAGTTTTTATGTATTTTTAAGTGTGTTTGGCTAGTAGTTGTAGGTATCAACAGAAAGTGAGTGGAAGTATTTACTGCCTCTGCCTCATATATTAGCAATCAGATATGGAAAAGGAAATTCCACTTAATAATAAATAACAGTATAGCCTTAAAATGGTTTAAACTTAATAGCCAATTTTATGGAAAGTATTAGTGTGTGGAATGACTGTTTACTAGAATGGGATATTTTGTGAGTCCTTTTGGTTTACCAGAAAATCTATATGTAGATGGGATAAGAAAGTGATCATTTTAAATATCTGTTTCATGACTCATCTATGTTTTGTGTACAAGCATATATATCCTTCATTTTGTCAGCCCAGAAAATGAATACATTCATTATTGCTTAGTGTAAATTCTTTTTTCTATCCAGGGCTTAATAAAAGTCACTCTTGTTACACAGAGGAACAAAATAGTAACACTGTCCTCTACGCTTTTCTCTTCCATGTTTTCATTTTATGCATTTACTTCCCTCAACAACAGCTTTAGAGTCTAGAAATGATTATTTTAAAAATACTTTGAAGACAAATATGGATTTACAGACAATGATAGATAATATTTTTATTTACACATGTCTTAATGTACCTGCAGGATACAAAATGCACAGTGGTTTTTTTTTCGTTGTTCTTTGCCTTTATGAGACCAAGTTATTGTCAAGTAAAAGCACTGTAGGATAGTTTCTGTGTAACTTTTGAGGTATAACAGCCATAGGTTCAGTCATTTGCTAGGAGTGCGTGAAGTTCTAGCACCCTGGTTTGGGATGTGTCATATACTGATTTCTACAACTAGATGTTTTCACTAGTAGCCAAGTTATTTTCTCATTGTTTTTGCCTTGTAAAATTTTAAGTAAGTAAATGAAAAAATCTTTACACAATTCTAAACTCTCAGTCTTCTTCCTTGTGTGTTGTTCTGAGCAGACTGAAGAAATAGAACTGAGATTTTCTGTATTTCTCATTGCACATATTGCAATAAACAGCTATAGAATTATATCATGGAATCAGCTATCCTCATGTGCAATGTGATCAGGTTGTTACTATGGTAACCTTCTTACTTGTGAGTTTTTATGTAGTTAAAATTTGTAGACATCATATCATACTACCATTGGCTTTTGATTTTTCATGTGAATAAATCCCTGTGCTAGCTTGCATGCTATTGAGTGATACCAGACGTTAAGTGCTTAACTGCCCACCTTGAACTCCAGGGAATCAAAGCAGGAAAGTGAAAGAAAGGGGAGCATCTCACAGAACCACATTCGTGAGTTTCCTTGCGTTGCTGGAGTCAGAGCACTGTGAGTCATTCCGAGGTGCTTCACTTTTCCCAAGTCTGCAGTGATTCAGTTGGTTAGATATGGTAGCAGTAGGAGGTAAGAAGGACTTTAATTTATCAGCGAAATGGGTGCTAAATAAGCAAAGGAACTAAAGACCATTCTAAGAGGGAGAAGATTCATTTTGAAAGCAATCTCTTCATTTTAGCCCTGTTAACTGTTATCAATTTATTCTGTTTTCGGGTGTTTAAATGTTACCCTGCTTATTTCACTCTGATTATGAATCAGATTCTAATATCTTAGGTTAACTTGGATTAAAATAGCCTATAATGTTCCCCTGTATCAATTACTGTGTTCTAGTAAAGATCCCCACTGTTTTTGTTTTGTTTTGCTTCCCAAAGCACCCTGCTGCTGTTGATTACACCTAGATCTGCCACTGATTGGAACTGTGAAAAGGCAAAGATAGTGTGGCTGCTTGCTGAATCATTTAATTGTAGGACTAATGAGAGATGTTCTCCATGGAACCTAACAGAAATAGTGACAGTAGAATATTATAATGTGCAAGGTGGCCAGTAAATATTCTTTTACTCTTTAACAATATTTATAGACATGAAATTTATTGACTTAGGATCTAACGGAAGCATACTGCCAGCCTGCTTAGATTTTTTTAACAGTGGAGCTGAGCTAGGTTGAGAGGAAAAGGAAAGAAAGTGGAAACTCTCAATTAAATATAGCAGTGTATGGTAGGTGATTTATGTTTGTGATACCTACAGAATTCCTAAAATTTAACGAAAAAAGTCTGCCCAAATAAATGGCTCAATTCAAAAATACGCAGTTGTACTTGAATACACTTTTCTCCCAGGAAACCATTCAACTGGCAGTATTAGCTGTTGAGAGGGTGTTAAGAATCACTAATCATTACGAAAGGAATTAAGAATGCACATAAGAACAATAAAACAGCATAGCTCCTCAGGGAAATAGGACAGAAGGTAAGGAAAGTCAGAGTTCGGAATCTTGTGGACCTTTGATGAGAATCTGAAGTGAACTAGCCATTGTGTAACAAGCAGGAGAGCTCAAATGTGTAAGATGGAGTTTCCATATGATGCAGTGTCTTTGTCCATTTTCTGTTGTTACAATGGAAAATATTCAATGTTTATAAATTTGAACAAGAAGGAAAGAACAAAAAAAAAAAGGAGTGGTGGGGAGGAAGGGGAAAGGTGAGTATTTTATTTGATTTCTTGTTTAAAAGTTTAATCATTTGAAAGAGAAGGAGATTCATGAGAGAGACAGAGACAAAAACAGACAGCTGCTTTTCACCTGCTGGTTCGCTCTCCGACGGCTGGAACCCAGAGCTTCTTCCCAGTCTCCCACATGGGTGCAGGGATCCCAGGAAGTCGAACCATCTTCCACTGCTTTTCCAGGCACATTGCCAGGGAGCTGGATATCGAAGTGGAGTTGCTAGGACACGAATTGGTTGATCACATGAATTTGTTGATCACTCCCTCAAATGGCCACAGTGGCTGAAACTGGGCTCATCTGAAGCCAGAAGCCAGGAGTTTCTTCAGGTATCCCACATGGTTACAGGGACCCAAGGACTTGGGTCATCCTCTGATGTTTTTTCTGGGCATTATCAAGGACCTGGATAGGGAGTGGAATAGCCAAAACTCGAGCTGCTGGCCATATGGAATGCTGGCACCATAGGCTCTTTCTAAGGCACAGTGCCAGCCCTGAAATAAGCAAAACTGAGGACTTAAAATGTAGGTTGATTTTGATGCAAGAAAGTTTTAAATTCGTGCATCTATGCAGTTTTTCATAATATACATTTTCGATGTAGGTTTTAAAAGGCAAAAAATATATATTTGGTAAATTTTTTCCACTAATGTAAGTATTTTAATTTTCTTCTTCTGACAAACCTTTATTGTATGCTTATACATTGAGATGAATTAAAGATGATGCCCCCAAGGGATTATTTGTATACCCATATTCATAGCAATGTTATTCATATTTGCAACAAGGGAGCTCCAGAGTATACTGGTAGAGCAATAGATAATAAAAATGTGTTATTTGTGTGCAGTTTGGAATATTAACCTTAAAAAAGAGAGAAGAGTCTGATATATGGGTATAACATGATTGAACTTGAAGAGATACGTTGAGGGAAATAAGTCAATCATAAAAAGGCAAATACTGTGTATGATTCTGTTTGTACAAGTGTGAGTTGTTAAGAGTTGTCAACATCACAGAGACAGAAAGTACAACGGTGATTGCCAGGGATTGAGTTGGGGGGTTAAGAGCTTAATCATTTAGCGTCTATGGAGTTCTGGTTTTACACAATGAAGAGAGTTGTAAAGGTGATGGAGACGGATTATGGCTGCTCAACTCTCTGAATTCATATAACATCACTGAATTATACAACCCAAAGTTGACCAGCTGGCAATTTTTCTGTGTATTTTGATGTAAAACTCACCAATTTTTAAAATCTACAGTTGTACCTCATTGTGGGGGTTGGTTCCATGACTCCACAAATAACAGAATTTTCAGATGCTCAAATTCCTTGCATGAAGAGGCACAGTGTTTGCACATATCCTATATGTATATATCCTATACACATCTTCCCATACACTAGAAATCATTTCCAGATTACTTGTAGCACCTAGCAGAATGTTAGCTTATATAAGTAGTTATTGTTTAGGGAATAATTTTTAAGAAAAATATCTGCCATGTTCAGTACAGATACAATTTTCTTCTTGAATATTTTTTATTTCTTGTTGAATCTATTAATGCAAATGCTATAGACACAGAAGCCAGACCGTATTCATGTGTACATGTACTTAGCATTTTGAGGGTTATGTAAAAATCATCCCTCAAACAGATGATGCCAATGTATATAACCTTCAACAGATGTTATTGTTGCAAAACATACTTTTTAAAAGGTGGAATGGTATTATTTGTCAGAAATATTTTGTTGAAAGAAATTGATGTGTGTTAAGCCAGAAAGACAGAATCAACACTTCAAAGAGTGTCTTTTGACAAATAAAGAGATCTTGAAAGTTTCTTACATTAAATTTACAATCTGTTTGAGAAACTTCTTGAGCCACAGATTGTAGAAGATCATCTCTACTTATGTCAGTTGAATCTACTTTTAGCACTTCTTTAAAAAATAATTTTTACATATCTTATAATGTGTCTTGGTTTTAAAAAACACTCTATATCCTCTCCTCTATTTCTGTTTCTTTTTTTTTTTTTTTTTTTTTTTACATTTTGTTAATTCCAGACCACTAAACAGATTGTTATTTTAATCTTTGGAATAAAAAATTGTTCTCTTGGGCCCGGCATGGTGGCCTAGTGTCTAAAGTCCTCCACTTGAACGTGCCGGGATCCCATATGGGCGCCGATTCTAATCCCGGCAGCTACACTTCCCATCCAGCTCCCTGCCTGTGGCCTGGGAAGGCAGTCGAGGACTGCCCAAAGCCTTTGGACCCTGCACACATGTGGGTGACCTGGAGGATGTTCCTGGCTCCTGGCTCCAGATCAGCACAGCACCGGCCGTTGCGGCTCACTAGGGGAGTGAATCAATGGATGAAAGATCTTCCTCTCTGTCTGTCCTCCTCTCTGTATATCCAACTTAGTAATAAAAAAAATAAAATGAATCTTTAAAAAAAATTGTTCTCTTGGGCTGATACCGATTCTTTAGATGGCAAGTTATGAAGCAAAGTTTATTCTTTATAGGCCAAGATGGGAATGTCTGAAGCTGGAGTTTGTTGTGGAAACACTGCAGTCCTTTAGTTATTACTGCACACAGGCCACTGTGGACGTCACCAGGTGCCAGGCACAAGATTTCACATGCAAATGAACCATGCCTTTTACAGCAGTTGTTTTGTCAAATGCCTTTGACTTAGACTTTGGCAAGCATCAAGCTGTAGTGTTGTCATAAAATAACAGTTCTAATCCCAGCAGCCCACTTCCCATCCAGCTCTCTGCTTGTGGCCTGGGAAAGAAGTCAAGGACTGCCCAAAGCCTTGTTACCCTGCACCCACGTGGGAGGCCTGAAGAGGCTCTGGGCTCCTGGCTTCGGGTCAGCTCAGCTTTGGCCCTTGCGGCCCTTCGGATCGGTGCACTGAAGATCTTGCTCTCTGTCTGTCCTCTCTGTATACCTGACTTTCCAATTAAGAACAAACAAAGAAACAAAAACTAGTCAATGTAAGTGAACTGGATTTCTGCCCTCTTAATGCTTGTACTTAAGCAAACTGACATTAAAAACACTTGGTAGAAAACCTTGTGAATGCATTTATTAAAAGAGAAATATGGAAACTTTCTTCTTTGTTTAATTGAAAATTTTGCATCTTTTATGCATGTAGTTTGTTACTGGCAAAGCTTGGTGGGTTCTTTCCTCAGGTTAGTATAGAAATAAAAAGGCATGAATTAGTTGCAGACAGAGAGGTTTTAATTGCAGAGTGAACAAGCAAACATGAACAGAAGAAGGAAGGGAAAAGCAACTCTGGCAGTGATCTGGACTAACAGGGTATCTCCTGAAAAAGAGAGAGAGAAAGAGAGAGAGAGAGAATGAATGAAGAGACAGGGTTTCAGGATCTGTCTTGGGTTCTTACAAGTTCCCTGACTCCTCCTTATGTGGGCTTGCAGAAGATCTTCTCCATTGGTGGTCTCTCAGCCTATTAGCATATGGCTGGGCAATTCCTGTGTTGCCCACTGGAAAGTGAGATTTTATTGGCCACGTGGTGAGGGACAAATGGTGGCCTGCTTGACAAATGGCAAGTTGGTCTTCTCCCTGCGGTTTCTGGTTTCTCAGGGTTTAAACGCTATCCTGTTTGCCAGTACTCACAGTGTGTGCACACATGGGGCAGTGAGCTAGTGGCCCCAGCAGAATGGCTGTCTGAGGCTTGCTCCTGGGCCCGACACCAGATTTCAGTGAGCTGGAAAGTTCTGGCAGTTCACATCAAGGATGTCTGAGGCTTGAACAGTTTAAATGAGTTAAAAGCTTACCATTTTAGTTATTCCTTGAGACATCCCAAATGAGTAAAATATGGAAATAGCACAGACCACATTTGATTATTCGATTGTATTTAATTTTAAAAAAATCATTGAACCTACATTTAGATCCTTCCTTCAAGTATTCTGTTGCCTTTGCTTATCTTTGTGAGACTAATTCCTGTGTCCTTAATTAATGACTGCAAAAGAACGAGCCCACTGTCTGTTAATTCCAAAAGGGAATTCCAGTGATTCAACATGCATTGGTTTGAACATTGGTGATGGTTTGATTCCTACACATTGGGATACCAGCACTGTCTACCTTGTTTCTTTTTGCCTTCCCTTCACCTTGTTAAATGCTGTGGAGAAGTGGAGGTGTTAGCTGAGACCTGCTGCCTCCGAAGCCTTGGCAGGTGTTATGGAAAACCAGGACCTTGTGGGAAGATAATGAAGTGATAGAATGCTGTTGTAGACTTTGCAATCACTGCTCTCAGGAAGAGGGGAAAAGATGTTAATTTGAATCTAAATCAGGTTTTCTATTCGACTGTAAATTTTTTTCCTCTCCATTTACATATATACATGTACATTAAATAAGATCTAGTGAGAGATTATTAATCCACCTGTAAGAATCTTTTTTATGTATCTGACTCATTAATAATTACAGTGTGGACTTTAAAGATTTATTTATTAATTTGAAAAGCAGGGTGACAGAAAAGGAGGGATTGAGAGAGGTTCCTGAATCTGTGATTAAATTTGAATGACTTTGCATCCTCAAATACAAAAAAGTCTAAATGTAAGCTGTTTAATCTGTGTAGTTTTACTAATTCTAAATAGGGCCCCGTTTCCCATGTTTGGAGGCGCATCTATACTAACAGATTTGAGTACTTTTTACAACATTGCTAACTGCAGTTTACAGGAAATACCATATTGATCTTAATTACATAACTTAGAGTTACATAACTTAGAAAGAGAATTGCTTCAAATTTTGGAAAGGCCATTTTTTTAAAGGTTCAAAGTGGAATGAAAGACAGAGATGTGTCCTGAGGTGTGTGTTGGCGTGGCAGGTGTGTATGTATAGGAAAAGGACAGGAGATGTATTCACACAGGTACTGACTCCCTACACTGCAGAAACAAAAGCACAGCAACATCAGAATAAAATAAATAAGAATGAATGGAATTAACTCTTTTTTAGACTCACATTCATGGGGAGAGTGTTGACTTTCCTAAAATCCTGTTGGCAAAAGAATCCATAAAACTTATATTGAGTCTATCGGTTTGTTTAATCTGATTTTTGTTATTATCCAAAGCAGTTTCTGACTGAAGTATAACACAAGAGACCTAGCTTTTGCTATTTGTTCGTTACAGTACTGAGTGACTCCCTCTTCTTCCTAGGGTTTGATGTGCCAGTGTTGTGTAGGTGCTCCCGGACTTTAATAAACATCAGAGAACTATTTTAGCTTTTAATTTAGTCAATGAAATTATTAGTTTTAATTGAGTTCTATGCTCAGATATTTTTATTTTCTTTACATCTTTGCATTAACAGGTCAAATAAACTAGCACTATATTTTAAATATTTTGTAAGCAAAAACAAGAACAAATTTGAGGATTATTAGATTACAGAAAAGAAATTATTCCTGAATTTAAAAAAAAAACTGAGGATAAGAACTTGGGTAAATAGCAGAAATTTTTGTAAGTTTGGTTTTTCCAAGAAAGAACAACATAATCTAGCTTAAAAGCAATGATTTAGCCAGTGCATGATATTGTATTCCTGATTTTGAAGTATACAAGGGGGCCTTGGAAAACTCAGAGATTTTATAATGAAAGGTTATTTCTTCCCACTGTTACTCCATTTAAAACATTGTATTTTTTTTCCAATGACAAATACTTGTGGTGGTCTCTCCTTTTAAAGATAGAGAAAAGAGTGCTAGTTACTTGAGCTTGGCTGATGAATCAAGTTGTTGTGGTCATCCCTGTTCAACACTCCTCCCCGCCACCCCTCCCCCACCACCAAGGTTGCTGTTTGAAGTGTGTCTTTATACACTTGTTTCCTTTGAATTGTGCTTCTAGAGTCAATCAGTCTTTTCCTCACAGAAACCAACAGCTGCCCTTTGCGTGCATATACTCAAGGTGTCATTGTGGCTTAAACCAGTACCTACTTTTCTGTACATGAGGGGACTTTGAAAAGTTCTCAGAAAATGAAATCTAATCTTTAGGTGTGGGCATTTAGCTTAGCAGTTAAGACAGCGAAGTAATTCACTGATGTGGCTCTGATTCCTGACTCTAATTTCCTATTAATATGCACTATCGAAAGATTGGCGATGGCTCAGGTCAGTGAGTTCCCAGCACCCACTTGGGGATCCCTGTTCCTACCTTACACACAGCCCAACTGCTGGCAGCTGTAGGCGTTTGAACCAGTCATTGAAGTCTGCCTGTGTCACACACAAAAGAAGTTGATTATGTTGAAAAAGTCAAAATGCATGCCTGGCATTTTCCATGAACTTTAAAAAGGTGTGTGTGTGTGTGTGTGTGAGAGAGAGAGAGAGAGAGAGAGAGAGAGAGACTGACTCAGCTCCTCCCTGCCTCCTTTCCGCTCACTCACACAGTCCTAATGATGTCATGATGGATAGATAGGGCTTGCCAGGAACCATGTAACCAGTGGAACTAAACTGATCCATTAGTGGAGGGTGGCACGTCAAGGAAGCCCTAACGAAAAAGTGAAATCATGCATTTTGCTCCTCAGGCAAAGTGTAACAAAGATGTTGTCTGCTAAGGGGAAAACAGTGAAGCTGGCATGAACTTGTCTTGTTTGTAGACAATGCAGTTGGAAGCCAGAGAACCCAAGGACCAGAGCAAGAGAGGTAGCCAAGGAACCTCGAGGGCCTTGAGGGTCCTGTGGAAACGTTTGTGTCTGAGAGTGCTTGGCTGGGTACCTGCCCTGCTCACCCACTCAGTGGTCAGAATGATAAAATGAATTGGTACGTGTCAGTGTTTGTGAATCTTTTTCCGTTTATTTTCAGTCATTGCTGTACTAAAAAGCTTTATTTGCAGACTTTTCCTATGTCATTTTCCCTCCCCCATGAAAATTTCAAACCACAGATATATGCCGATGCACTGTATATCTGTTTATGTACTGTGGGCTGCTTGAGGGCCGTAAACCAATGGGGTGTCTAACGTTCCCCACCCCCTACTCCAAAGACCTATTTTTGCCCCCTTGGGAACAATCTTATGCCCATTGAGAATGCACAATATACGTGCAAGTTTTTTAAAACTGCAAATGCTATTTAAATGTAAAGCTTTATTGTTAATAATTTGCATTTTATATGATATTGTATGTCTGTTTTGCAGCTGCCTTTTTCTCATTGCAGATTTCCCTGTTGCATGCATACGCATTTACTATTCTGTTACCCATTTTGTTGCCTTTGGAAAAATCTTTTGAGTTGACCTCTGATCAGCTCTGCCTCCCCATCTGTGCCGTGCAAGTGTCATGCTTCACAGCCCGTCCTGGATTTTTCTTTTCTCTGGGAGGTTTGTCAAGCACCCCATATTTGTCCCTAGACCTCTGGAAGCTCTTTTCAATACATTTATTTGGTTGTGATTTTTGCTTTTCATTACCATGATCTCTGTATTTTCTGTAATCTGTTGGAGAGATGGTTCATGACGCCATTGATAGATACTCCGTGTCTCCTCATGCCTGTTCCCCAGTGGCATTGTACCCAGTAAAAACAAAAACCCATAGCTTATCATGCCTGCCTCAGTTTGCACCTTTGTAAACTATAGGTAATGTTAATCCATCTTTGTAGGAATTCTGGAAGATAGACGTCTCTGTGTGTGCCTGTATATATAAAAAGCATAGTGGCACTTAGTAAATCTAGTAAAATATTAGTAATCAGCAATACTCTAAGCAGTTCTGAGCACAGGAAATGATAAATGATGCTAATTAGTTTATTATCATAATCACTCTATGTCATTATTCAGAAAGACAAGTATTTATTGTTCATTGTATGAACATTTTTCTTTAAATTTTTATGTATTATTGTATCATTGGAAAGGCACAGAGACAGACACCTCATTCTCTGCTCACTGCTCCGGATAACCACACGAACTGGAGCAGGACCAGGCCAAGGGCTCTGAGTGTCCGTCTGATTTTCCCACACAGGTGGGGCATTGTGGTGCTGGAGCCATCGTCTGCCTCTGAGCACACACATCACCGAAAGCTCTGGCTGCAGGTGGAACTGGGCTTAGAACCTGCACTCCGACAAGGCTGCATGCATCCGTGTGGCATCTTAGCTACTGCTTCAAACAGCTGCTGCTTTTGCTCCAAAATTTTCTTTTCCAAATTTTTTATTTACAATGTAACCTGGAATATAATTTACCATAAATTTGGAAAATTTCAAATGTAACGTAAATGTACTATATGCTTTTCGATGAAAAATTTAAGAGTGTTACTTTATATTTTGCAGTACGAAAGAATGTTAAATGCTTGAAGAGATAAACATAATTACCCTACTTGGGCATTAGCCATGTGGATATGATCTTACTCTTAATATAACTGTTAAAATTGTATTTTTTAAAAGATTTACTTTATTTTTATTGGAAAGTCAGATATACAGAGAAGAGGAGAGACAGAGAGGAAGATCTTCTGTCCGATGGTTCACTCCCAAAGTGACTGCAATGGCCGGAGCTGCACCGATCTGAAGCCAGGAGCCCAGAGCCTCTTCCAGGTCTTCCACACAGGTGCAGGAACCCAAGGCTTTGGGCCAGTCTTTACTGCTTTCCCAAGCCATGAGCAGGGAGCTGGATGGGAAGTGGAGCAAGCCGGGACATGAACAGGTGCCCATATGGGATGCTGGCGCTTGCAAGGCAAGGACTTAAGCCACTAGGCTACCATGCCGGGCCCCAAACTGTATTTTTGAAATGAAAAATGTAACAGAACAAGCATTTCCATGAAAAGGATAATTTTGGCAGTTTTCTTATTTGTGGAAAAACTGTACTCAATATGGGATTTTAAATATTGAGTATTTCTCAAATCTCTGCAATCCATTTAGGCGTTTCAAATCTGTGACTGTTGTATTTTTGTCACCTTTTTTTCTCCTCCATTTAACAGCTGAGAGTTTCCACTAAGATGTTTGGTTGGTTGGTGAGTTTCTTCACAGTTGTTTTTCTCAGGACAGTTGAGAAGCAGGTTCCTTTGGGTCTAGGGCCAGTAAATGTTGGTAGTCCAGTTCTTTCTAGTAACCATCAGAGAAACAGCTTTGCTGCCTTTGGGGGAGTCCCTTTCGGACCGCAAGCAGAGAGTTTGGTCCTGTTCAGTGCTGAAGCTCCAGCGCTGGACTCTGCAGGTTTGTTTTCCTCATGGCTGCTTGCCTTCAGCTGTCTTCTGCTGAAGTTGTCAGAGTATTGGCGGCCCAGTAAAATTTGATTTTCAGACCATAGTTTTTAGCGTAATTATATATCAGATATTACATTTGTTTTTCTGAAGTTGTACCTTAACTGAACCTCCTGTTTTGTCTTATCATTGTACTATGTCAGTTAGTTTTTCATGGGCTCTTTCCTCAATAAACTTTGAGCATTTTGAGTAGCAGCCTTCAAGTTTACCCTTATTTATGTAAACCTAGCTTTTTGGTTCCAATGGTAGGCGATTTTTTTTTTGCTTTGTTTTAATTGACTATGAAAATGAACTCTTTATTCAGCTGTAATGTTTCTTTATCTGAGTATTTATATAGCATCTTTACTGAATTCTCCCTTTCTGTGAATTAAATTCATTGAAAAAAAAATCAGTGAATCAGTGAATTCAGCTTCGGTGAATAATTGCACATCTCAACTTTAATTTGAAAAAAGCTCCAGCTTCCTCCATCAGTTCTCTTCCTCTTGTCTTCCCAACTCTTACTATAATTAGCTAGCATTAACAGCAAATGTTTGCTTTAGTTAAATTATTCAGAACATTTATTTTACTTGTCAAAGGTTAGATCAGGTTGTTGTTTGAACTGGTAATTAAATGCAGCCTAATATGCTCTCATATTATTCGCACTATAAGCCTGTTTCCTCAGCATTCTGTATCATTTTATGATCTTCAGTGCTGACATTTCAAAAAGAATTCTGATTTTGTGAAAAAGAAGACATTCTGAGTAATCTGATTTGTTATCTAATGTGAGAGTATCCCAAGTTATAATTGAAAATGAATGTATTTCATTAATAATGTAATGTGCATTATCATAGTGGTAATTTTAACCAAATAGCATTCAAAAACTAAGCATATTGCCTGTTGATTTTGCATATGATACAAGGAACAGTATTCTGTTACTTTAATAGGTGTTTTAACACATGTTAAAAACTTAACTGAGAGACAGACAGCTCACGTTTTCTGGTTCATTCCCCAAATGTGCACAGTGACTGGATGTAGGCTGTATCTGAAGGCCGGGCCCAAGAATGCGATCTGGTCCTCCCATGTGTGTGAGCGGAACTCAACTTTTTGAACCGTCTCTGCCTCCCAGGGTCTTCATTGGCAGGAAGCTGGAGTCAGGATTCAGAGCTGGGAATTGGTCCTCGGGTGCTCTTCACTGCTAGGCTAAATATCTGCTCTTGGTGCTGCTGGTTGTTACTATTGCAGTAAATTACAATAAGGATTATTGCATAGTGCATTACAGTTTTTGAAATATATGCCCATACATTATTTTTTCAATCCATCTGTCAGTGGCGAAATAGGTATCATATGAAATTAACAAATAGATGTAATTTATGTTTATAGAATTCCATCTTTTTCAAAGCATTTAATTTTCTCTGAAGATAAAATACATAATTGGAATAGAAGTGAAAACATACTTTAAATTATAAGTAGGGTTAGCTGCATATCACACCTTGTTTGTATTTGTGTGTTTTCTTAATAAAATCGACTTAAAGGATTACCCAGAAGATATTATCTACTTTATATCAAATATAAACCAGATGTAATTCTAAAATACTTTAAAACTCTACTTTTGTTATGAAATATTGAAGGAGTATTTTTTTTACTTTGTATAAGATACTTGAGATTGCAGTGGTCAGTTTTTTTTAAAATAACACTTATTAATTTGATTAATCATATGAGTGCTTAGTGGCGTGTTGTCCTTGCTTTGTACATGATCCTTTTATTGTTTGTTTATGGATGGTTACGTTTGTAAAGCTTGCATAATATACAATATTTGTAGCTTCTCAGCAGGTTTTTGAAATTTTCATTGTGAAAGTTAAAGCACAGAGCTTATATAGGAGTGCTTACCTGCTGTACACTATTTTATCTCAGAATTTTCCAGTGTCAGGCAGAAATTTAAAAATGCATCTTTTCCTTGAAAGTGAATGAAATTGGCTCAAAGCTCACAGACCACAGGTTGAGGGAAATGCACAGAGAATGCCATGCCCTGTGACCTTCATTTCTTTTCTTGGGAGCGGACAGACTCTAGACCCAGGGGAAGGTTAAGATGAGACTTTCCTGCTGCTTGAAGGGCATAATGAAGACCGATTCTCAGTAGAGTACACCTGCAGAGCCAGAGTGGTTTCAGCCAAGCCAGGTGAATTCCATGTGGATTCTCACCTGTAGGAATATTTCTCTGAAGATGTTAATTGTCCATTGTCCTTTCAGTGTTATGGGAACTTCTCAAAAATCTGGATTCTAATTTCTCACGTTTAGTTTGTTGTAATATTTACCACTAATATGCACCTAAGAGAACACCTATGAATTAAGCTAAATAAAAAACTCTGTTGAGTTAAATTGGATTTCTTCCCTACTGCTTTGCTGGGAGACTTAAATTTTACCAAGAATGCCATAGTGAAAAATCCCAATGCCGTTCAGTGTGGGAGAGCAGGACAGTCATACAATCATGGAACTTACCACAGAAAGTTGCTGCACGGTAAACAATATACAAATGAGTATGTAACGTGTTAGGCAATGATGAGCGTTATATGAGAAGGAAAGCTCGATAAACATTAAACACTAAGAAAGGAGATACATATGATGTGTGGTCATAGGTGATCTCGCAAATAAAACAGCTTTTGAATCATAACCTGATGGTACTAGAGAAGAGAACCAAGTGGACCTCGAAAATGTAGACCAGAGGCAATTTTCAAGTCCTCTAGTGGCAAGAAGTTACTTAGCACATTTGGGGAATTTAACATGGTAAGTAGGACCGCAGAGCTTGTATGAAACGCAGAGAGTTCTGGGATAAGAGATCAAAACAATAGCAAGGAACAGGAGCATGCTTTACAAAGTTTTTAAAAATTTTGTTCTGAATGAATTGAGAATTTCTTGCAAGGTTTTGGGCAAAAGATAAAGAAGAGCTGAGTTGAATTTTAGTGGACCACTCTGGCTGCTGTAAAGAGACTGCAGGTGGCACGGGTGGGAACAGGGACATGTATCGGATGCAGGGAGCTGTCGCATGCCAGGCAATGACAGTGATCTGGATCAGGGCAGATCTGTATCTGTGACACACAGTAGTCTCATCCTGCAGAGCATTTCGAAGGTAGGATTGGAAATTAGCTAGTGTTTAAGATTTCATGGAATGCTTTCTGGTAGCTTACATTCTAGCAGATATCGGAATGATAAGTAGGCTACAGTGTTCTTAGCAGTCAATAGATGGATGCTCAGGGGCCTAAAATGGCCATAACTTGTGTTTTTGTGTAAGGAGTAGTCAAAGGCTTGTGTGACCAGAGCACCTCAGGAGAAAAGGGAGTAGGACCAGAGAATAAGAAATGGTTGGGCCTCTTCAAGAGGTTAACTTTCATGCTAAGTGTATTCTGAAACTGCTTGCAGCAGGGAGCAGTAACACTGGATATTGTGTGGTGCTGGATTGTAATAGGTGGATATAATAGACTGATTACAGCTGAAAGCAACCGGAAAACGCCTATTGAGTTAGGATGATTTCTGTTATGAAGGCTAAAGGTGGGGCGAATCTGGAGTTGCCAAGTCTATTATTATCAAGGGTGTAAATCCTGGTAATTGAGAGAAATGTGTTCTCAAGAAGCCCCTGACTGCAAATCACTTATCCCAACCAATCTTGCCAAGGCAATTAGACCATTATGATCGGCTTTACAAGAGTGGGAAGAAACAAAGTAGGAAGGTGTTACAAGAGTTCAGGGTGATGTGAAGACTAGGCTTGGGACCTTAGGAGCAGGGGTAAACAAACGCTTAAATAAGATGTTAACGTTCTGTTGAAGTTTCCTGTTACATACCGGAAGTAGACTGAAGTTTTATAACCTCAACTCCATGCTGCAAGATTTGCATATTGATACTGTAATGGGGGGGGGGATCTCAGTTTATGCAAAATTGTACCACATAATTCAAAAATTCAAAAAATATATATATATATATAAAAGAAACTGTGATCTGTTGTGATGGTGTTTGGAGAATCTTTGGGAGTTAATTACATCATGAGGGTAAAGCCTGCATGAATTGGATTAGTGTCTTTTCAAAGGAGATTATGAGAGAGATGATCTCAAGTGAGGATACAGCATTAAGCTGGGCACCTGAACACCAGGAACAGCATCAGAATTGAATGTTGGAAATTTGTGTAAAATACACAAGGAAGAGGCAAGGCAGCCCCAGGAAGGAAAGTGCTCCAAGGAAACTGAGTGGGGGGAAAGCATAGATGTTTTTATTTGCCGGGACCAAGTAGCGCTTCCTCGCTTCTCATCTCCCCTTAGTAATGTCCTTTGGCACTAAAGTGATGGTAGGTGTAACATCCATCCACTGCAAGGTGCATTTAAATCTTGTACATTTTTGACTGTTTAAACATAGTGACTTTAAGTTCCAGCATGACATTTTCATAATTGGTAGTTCTGCTGAGGCATCTGTGCCTTGTGCCTGAAGCCACAGCTTACTGGAGTGTTTTTCCTCATTAGACGTACACATACTCTGAGACTGTGATTAGTAAGATATATATTATCCTTGACACTGCTATGGACCTCTTAAAGTTAGTCTTCCAGAGTTTGAAAGAGCTTGCATGGTCTGGTGAGAGTGTTCCCATTATATAATAATTGATACAATGACAAAGGTATTCTCTTCAATGAGTACTAAAATTTCTTTGATTTTCCTGGCCCTACCATTTATTCAGAAGAAGGGATAAATGTAATATTCCGAAGGACTTTTAGAATGCTTGTCCCAAAGTTGGTTCGATGCTGCTAAAATCATGTCTGCTCTTCCTGGGTTTGTACTCAGGAGAGGTTTTGTTCATTTATTTTCCACAAAATGTTTGATTTGATTTAATGCTTATTAAAAAGACTGTAGTTGCTTGTTTCTTTCTCTTAGTCTGGCATCACAGGTTTACTACATTTGACCAAATTATTGTTGTTTTATCTTCAGATTTTTTTTTCATCCATCCAATGTTGTCTGTTGTATATAATCATTGGTTGTGCTAAAATCTGAGACCTGTTTAATGGTGTGGGTATTATGCATAAAAACAGGACAAGACACAGTTGGAAGCCTTCGGATGGGGCTGCATCATGTTCAAAGGCTACTGAGTGGTCAGGCAACCTTCTCACCTTAGGATCTCGGGCCAGCATTTGCTCAGAATCTAGGATCCCATGAAGGTCATTGTAGAAAGCTTTCTGATGGGAAGATGGACTCCAAGTGTTTGGTTTATTACTGTATTATGTGGTCACAATTGCCACTTTTTAATGACTGTAGCGTTTTAATATTAAAAGGTCAAATGAAACATAAAATATTAAACTACCTATCAACCAACCTGGTCAGCATGTCTTGTTATGTGTATAGTTTATGAATCTGATATTTTAATTTATAGTTAATTATTTATTCTAAGCATCTTATCCTTATCTTTAGTTTTTCAGATATTATTGAAGAAATTTAATAGAAATAGAAAGAGAATTCAAGATCTAAGAATTACAGAGCCAATAAATAAAATAATTTTCTTTTGATTGTTCTTACAAGTAGACCATGATTACACTCCTACACCTACTTGTGAAACAACACTTGAATATTATGATTGTGTGGTTGGTAAAAATGAACTAGACTTTCAGAGTTTTACCAATGGGTGATATTTAATATTGAATGACATGTATTAAGACAAATGCTTTTATATATAATTTATTTGGCATTGTAAATGCATTTATCTTGTGAGAAATAGAACCCCTGTTGTTAAATGAAGTATTCGGAAAGGTTTGGAGTAAATAAGTAATAAAACTACTGTGATACACAATCTAACAATATTAAATATTAAGACTTTCAGATGATTGATTTTAATAGTTAATTAACTTATTTAAAGTTCAGTGTAACCCTCTTACATTAAAGATTGACAGAATTTAACATTGCAGATTCTCTTTGTTTTCTGTCTTCTGCTTTTCTTTTTGTCTTCTTTCTTTTCCTCTGCTGTAATACTTCTGAGCATCAGTTTCTAGTTGGCAACTTTGTGATTTTCACCATTGCTGAATGAAAAAAAAAATTGAGGGGCTAAATCTACAGATAATTTTTCAATCACACTCTCTCTTTTTAATGAAAGGACAGTTTCTGTAAAAACAAACAAACAAACTTACAAAGCCAAATATCGTATTTCAGGTGAAACCGTGATTATGGTGAATGCATGCTGCGTATTGCACGTGCCTTTTCATGCTGGATCCTCTTTCTCATATTCAAACTCTAGCAATAGTTCATGTAAGCTGTTTTATATGTTTTTATTACAGGAGAAATCTTTATGTAAAGTAATACTACTTTGTCATTGCAGTGCTTGATTTTTGTTTATCATCAGTCAAGAATTTAAGTAAATGAGTTATGGCTACACGAGCTTCCCTGAATATGTATGTGTTCAGAATCATACAATTCAGAATACTAATTCTTTGTCTAAGTATCAGAAACAGTGATGGAATGAATATAAGCTGAAATACATATTGTATCATACGCAGAAGGAAAATATTTTTTCCAATGTTTCTATTCACATGATTCCATGTTAAATGTTATTCCTTTTATGTATTGTTTTGGCTGTTCAGTGGTAATGCTTGGAAGTCTTCATGTAGACTGCTTGTTTATCTGAAAAGTGTTATTTTGCATATTTTAATGTATTTTATAATTATCTGCTGAGTTTTAGTGCTAAACTCCCACCTTTTTGATAAACACTGTTAGCTCTTAAACCGAACTTCCTTTTATTAGGGGAAACGACTTTTATCTTAACATTTAATACTGCAGGCACCAGTCTTGTGAAACCAATAAACTCTCCTTAAGATTTTGCCTTGTATTTTAAAAAGAAGTTTCACCCTAATTTGTCAGTTCCTGTGACAAACAGGAAAGTTGTGAGACCATATTGTAAAGCCAAGCTTTGTTTTTCCAAATAATGAGTTCAAGCAAAGCAGGAAAAACAATTGTTTATAATCAACAAAACTTATGCAGGATACCTTCTTTCCATATCTTGGAAAGATATATATTGCTGTGCTTTGTGTATTTCAAGAAAAAAGGATTGCTTTTATTTCCACTAAGAGTATCTCTGAGTATCATTTTATCAATCAGAGAGATTCTAAGATAAGTATCATTTGAGGTGAACTCTAACAATTATGGACTTGCACATTCATTTTTCTAAGGGACGTATTTCTGGGACTGATGTATTTTTCTCTGTGTGTAATATTCAAGTTGAATTTTTGACTGTTACAGCCATATTTATTGGTAAAGAAGTTACTCATGATGATTAAAGTCAGTGTAGACATATTTGTTGAAAGGTCACATTCTGCTTGGTAGTAAACATTATCTCTTAATCATATGTACATAGGGGCCCAGTACAGTAGCCTAGCAGCTAAAATCCTTACCTTGCAAGCCCCAGGATCCCATATGGGTGCCTTCCTGTTCCAGTTTGCATCCAGATCCTTGCTTGTGGCCTGGGCAAGTAGTTGAGGCCAGCCCAAAGCCTTGGGACCCTACACCTGCGTGAGAGATCTGCAAGAAGCTCCTGGTTCCTGACTTTGGATTGGCTCAGCTCTGGCCTTTGCTGCCACTTCGGGAGTGAACCATTGGATGGAAGATCTTCCTCTCTGTCTCTCCTCCTCTCTGTAAATCAGACTTTCCAATAATAATAAAATAAATATTAAAATCATGTATAGATATATGAAATAAAAATTATGCTCAGTGAAGTAAGTCAATCCCCAAAGGACAAATACCATATGTTCTCTGATATAATGCAGCTTTCATGCAAATTGTAACATCAGTAACCATTTCCATACTTACTTGCTACCGCCGTTGTGTTTTAATGTTTTTGTTTTTATTTTCATTTCTTCCAAATAGTTTCTTTTATCAATTTATTCAATGACTCAGATCACACAGTATCATCATTTTACCTAGGAAGCTTTTGTGTTTTCTTTTTCATTTCTTCGCCGATACATTGGTTATTCAGTAGCATGTTGTTTAACTCCATGGTGTTATAAATTTTTTCTTTTAACTTCATTGAATTTGTTTCATGGCTTCTTGTGTGAGGGAAAGTATAATGATGGTGTAATAGAGACTGTCATATCCTGATGTGAGGATACAATGCAATATGCATCCCTACTTCCAAATCAATGATGGACTCCAAAAGAACCTGTTGAATATATCTTAACAATAGAATGCTGGACTGTCTGGCATTGTCTGTACCAGCAAGGTCAGGACACACTTAAATAACAGACTGATGGACTTATGACTGCTTAGGAAGGACTATACTATTGTAATAATATGGGGAAAATCAGTTGAGGGGTTGGGAATTTGGTTGGGAAGGGGGTACGGAAATACTAGACCCTATGTCATTATAGCATAAAAATCAATAATAATAATAAAATTAAAAAATATATAGATAGACGGACTGCCAATTGAGCAATTATTTTTCCTAAACATTCATTTGTTTGAAAGGCAGTGTGACAGAGAGAAAGAGATCCTTCATACAGCAGCATTTCATGCCAGTGGTGGGGCTGGGCTGAAGCAGAAGCTGGAAGCTACTTAGGCAATAGTAGCTGGACTGCTGGCTGCTGCTTTCCCAGGGAGCTAGACTGATAAAACAGGTGGGATATGAATCAGTCCGCCTCACAGGTTCCCCGTGTCACAAGTGATGGCCTGTCATGTTCCAGCACAGCACCAGACCCTCAAATAGAGAACATCTTAAGAAAATCCGTGCTCATTTAAGAGCAACATTTTATTGTGATTTTATAAGGTAAACACAACAATAGTAATCAACATAATAATGTTTTTCTTAATATATTATAAAAAGTTAAAATAGTGCTTTTTATTTAAAACAAAATAACAAAACCCAAAACTAATTTTTTAGTAAGTTCTTTTTGATTTAGGTTATGACCCGTAATAAGGAAAACTAATACTATTAACACCTTTTTATTCAGAAGCTTGCTTGATAATAATTTATTACTAGTCAGCAGGTTTATTTTATTTCATTATAAAACATTCCGATGTTTCAGTTCCAACTTATAGAAATAATGCTTTAAGATCTGGTAATTCCTGATAGAAAGAGCAGCCATGGATTGGTGTATTAGGTTAATTCCGTGGCCTTGTTATTCAGCAGTACTATTGGCTTCTCCAATTTTGACTATCTAAAGACTGAATTCACTGAATGACTTCTTGATTCTTAATTAAATCTCTTTCAGCACGTTGAATGAACAGCATTTTGTTTTCAGGTATTTCATCTTAGTTGTACAAAGATTAATGAATTTAAATTTTTCCTTTCAAAATAATCTTTGACATGAGGTTGCTTGTCACTTGCTTAGTTTCTCTAAAGTTTGAAATACATCTATTGTATATATTTTGTACATAAGGTATATAGCAGTGGTAATAAACTAGATTACATAATAAACTAACTAAATTATAAAACATGACTTAAAATTAAATTTGAGGGAAGTCTACCAATTAACTTGTAATATACATTTTTAAGTATTCCCTTTCATATTTTTAAGATTATAAATGTGTATAAGAGAATAAGGATCTTATATTAAAATGGTTGCCTGCAAGCTAAATACAATTTTGAAACATGTTTCATGTGTTCCTCATTTTTTCTGTTGTACATTTGATTCGCCAGCATTTACAGATAAACTGATTTAATGTAAAACTCTGGATTTCCAGTTTGTCTTCAAAGCTGAAGCAGAATAAAGGATGCTCCAGTTACCCGCAGGCTCTGTCCTCAGAGGATCCTCTTGGTCAACTGAGACCTGCTGGTTTCATTGCCTGAGTTACTGAGAACTAAATGTTCGGGAAGAGACAGAATGTAGCTGCAAAGGCTGGATTCAAATTCTGTCTTCAACGTTTGTACATTGTGTGACTGTAGGCAAATTAATTTGTCTTGCTATAGCTCAGTTTTCTCTAAGGATGAAGAAAATAATCATTTGATGTAATAATATACAGAAACATTTAGAGTATCTAACTTTTATTCACTGCTTTTAAATTTCATACAGTTGATAGTCCTTTTTATCTGACCACAGTAGGTGTTTGAATTTGATAATCATCACCATTTTGTAATAAAGGACTTTATTTCTTCATCTCTTCATTTGTTTGTTCAACGTAATTTTATCAGTTTCTGTTTTATACTTCTGCTGATCATTTTTCTCTTCGCCACATTGCTTCCCCAGATTTTTTTCTAGGCACTCTGTGTGTGTTTATTCATTTGCACATGTAGTTAACAAAAACAGCTGTGTAGATTGACTGATATGGAGTTTATGGCTTTAGGAATTTTTACATGTTTGTTAAAAGCAAATGTTTTCTGTTTTCCTGAATTTCATTCATCTCTTGTTTTTTTACCCATGAGTCTACAGGGGCAGGACTTCAAATTTGACTGTGATTGTGGTTGGGTAGCTGGATTGGATTCTGGTAAATCGTAGGACAGTGTTCCTTGATGTTTTACAAGGTTACAGTTTTAATAAGAAAATAGATGGGATACATTTTGTGCATTTTGTGTTGGATGTATGGGTATCTCTGGAACCTTGATTCCATAGATGAAAACCATATCCTATACAAGTAGATCCATATTTTGGGTAGACCTGCCCCTCCACTTACCTGTTCTCATTTCTTCTTCTCATATGCCCCTTGCTCTTAAAATAGTAGGTTACGGTATCTATATTCTTTTGTATGAAAATGGGTGAATCTGGTTTGTGTTTTGTAAGACTTCTTATTTAGGAAGATAAATTCATTCTTATGAAAACAAAATGTGTAAAGCTTAGTGTCTCCTTGGAAAAACTAGTTTGTTTTTTAAAGTCTGGATTTGGAGTAATTTATAGAAATTACTGTTAAGAGAGAAACCTTCAAAATACTAAAATAAAAATATAATGGTAGTTTCTGTAATTTTGTCATTGTAGCTGTCACACCAGATGCAGAAATAAAATATTGAGGTATTGATGCTCTTGAATACATAAATACAAAAATTTGATGAAGTCACAAAAATACCGTGCGAGTTCAAGGTTGACAACCTTTGAGGAAAACACATGTTTTATATAACAAAGATTTAAATTTTTAAAAAGACTTATTTTATTAATTTGAAAGACAGAGTTACAGTGAGGAACAGAGATCTTTGATCCATTGTTCACTTCCCAAAAGGTCAAGACTGGGCAAGGCCAAAGCCTGGAGATTCATGAGGGTCTCCCATGTGGATTCAAGAGCCAAGCACTTGCACTGCCTTCCATTGCTTTTCCAGGCCCGTTAGCAGTGAGCTGGACCAGAAGCAGAGCAACTGGAGCACAGCCTGGCCCATTTAGGAAGCTGGCTTTGCAGGCAGTGGCGGTGTGTCATGCCTTCAGAAGTTGTCAGCCAACTGGGAAACCCAGACAGAGTTCCTGCCTTCTGGCTTTGGTCTGGCTAGCTCTGGCTGCTGCTGGCATTTAAAGCCAATAGAGGATCTCACTCTCATTCTGCCTTTCAAATAAATACAAATAAATAAATAAAAACAACAAACTTTTATCTTAAGACAAATAAGAAACAGATTCTGTTCAAAGATATTGATTGTCAGCCTGTTCATAGAATTGAACAACTAAAACTATCCTAATTGCTTGCGAATAAGCCATCGGTTCTGGAAATTGTGATAACTTATGTGTCTGTTTACTGGCTGGAAAATGCTGCTTTGGGTGCCTGAGACCCGTGGTGAATGCCTTGCTCCAAGTCCTGGGGTTGGATCCAGATTCCAAGTTTGTGCAAGTGGAGACTCTGGGAGACAACGGTTGACAGCTCAGTTAGTTGTGCCCCTGTGGCTCCCTGGAGGCCTCTCCTTCATTCCCAATGTTTTAGCTTCAGCCTGGCTGGGTTCTGGATAGTATGGCCTTTGTGAAGTGAACTGGTGGATGTGAGCTTGCTAGTTGTTTGTTTCTTTTATAATCACCATCTTTGTGCCTTTACAATAAAAGAACATTTAAAGGAATTTGGAAAAGCATCACATGGAATGCCAGGGATTTATTAGAAATGGCAATATAGTCATATTTCTTTTTTAAATTAGTAGGGAAAGCATTCATGATAAAGTATATAATCAGCATGTTCAATATGATAAATTAAAATAAAAATGTAAATTTGTAGATCGTCAGAATATAGATAGGAAGAGTATGTCCTGAAATGTTAAAAGTTAAATTTGTGGTTAATACAATTTGTAGTCATTTAATTTTGCTGTATTTTCTGTATTTTAAAAATTTCTGTCGTGAAGGTTTATTGTTTTTATCAGTATAACAAAAGTATAACTGTGACAATATTTCTTTAATTTCAGCACTTTTTTGTATGAAAGTTTGTTGAAAATAAATTTGATTCAGAACTAAGATCAAGGTTATAAACTTTAGATTGTAGGAGTAATTGTTGAAATGGAAATTTTCATCCCACCTTTTTTGCTTCCTTGCATAAGTCTGCCAACGTGTAGTAACAGTCCCTGGAGCCTGTGAAACACTTGTTAATGTTTATAATGCTCATTTAATCATCTTGTCTTGTATTTATCCCCAGTCATAGCAGAATGGAAAATCATTTCTCTCTTAATTTTTTCACCTTTATAGGTAGTAACTTCTGGTGACATTGTCCAGTTGCCAACATGTATCATTCCTTATCTGAAACTAGACATCCCTTGCAAGCCGAAGAACAGGAAGTGGGCATTGATCCCTTGTCAGGTTACTCCAAGTCTGGAGGTGAGTCTTCCCTGCTTCAGCTGCCTGAGTGCGGGTAGAGCGGGCGTGAGAGTGCCAGTGAGTTCAAACTATTTTCTGGGTGACTTTCTTCCTGAAGCCCGACTGGGCAACTCCAACAGCATTTCCTTGGTTTTGTATACAACACTCTTGACATTCATACCATAAAAGTCCCAAAGCTTTGGGCTATCCTGCACTGCCTTCCCAGGCTGCAAGCAGGGAGCCAGATGGCAAGTGGAACAGCCGGGACAAGAACCAGTGCCCATATGGGATGTTGGCTCGTAAGGTGGAATATTAACCAATTGAGCCATCACATGAGGGTAGCGTGGATATTTCTTTACAATATGTTTGTGTCTTTGTACATCTTTAATACCTTTTCATTATAAAAGTTCAATTGATTTTTAATGAAAATAGCAAAGTTTATTTATTTCTGTGATTTTATTAAGTAAGGATTCTGAAACAATGCTGATTCCAGACTTTTATGTAAGTATAGTGTCTGTTTCAGTTTTTTTTATTATCTTCGTGATAAGCATGATACCTTTCCTAGGGTACTTTTTGTTAAATGGTGCCCGACAGATGTCCTCAATATTAATCAGTGAAACTGTCATCAAAAACTGCTATAATTGTGTTTTCAGGTTAAGATGTCTTTGTGTTACAAATATAGAAAACATTATCAACTAAATGTTTTTAAGCTAATTGTTTTATATGCTTCAGAGCATTGTTGTTTTTAAGTTCATATTTTTTCCTCTGGTATTTCATTAAATGCCTTTTTTTTTCTTTTTTTTTCCCCCTTAAACCTGGTTAAGAACTATTTTAAATTAATTTTAGCATTCATTGTTTCCAGGAATGAGTAGTTACCTTTACTGAAAAGACATTTCGTTTATATCCCAGCCCAACATTTCTGTGACATACTAAGTTATTAGGTCTGAATTGATGTTTAAAAGTGCCATTAATTCATTTACCCCAAATGTTCATTAACAATGTAAATGTATGCTGATGTTCTATGAGACAAGGAAGTGACTAATGACTCTTCCAACTAACAACACTTAAAATGAATAGAAACTTTAGATAGCTAATCTTGAAGTAATCAAGACCCTCATTCAGCTTGGCATCTCTGTATGCTCTAAAACAGCTGTCAACTGTTAAAAATATACACAAAACACACACACGCACACACACGCACACCCCCCCACACATCCACATGCAAAAAAGAAAGATATGTAAATATCTAGTATTCTAAAACCTTCAAGGTTACTAGGTTACTAACCATAGTGGGTTTTGTGCATTGTATATTTGAACATATAAAACATCTATTTCATCTTCTTTAATTACCATTTTGTAGAAAAATATGTGTTGCATTTTAATAGGGTTGTCATATTTCCTTAAAGACTCATCACCTTTCATTTGTTTGTTTCTTTTAATATGTGCCTTCCCTGGGGTTTCTTCAAGTTGGGATCTTTTTACACATTTCTGTCAAAATCATTAGAAAGTTCATGGATACTGGATGGCTTAAATTCCAGAAAAATGTTGGACTTATATAGCTAGTTCCCAGAGTAAATATCATTTGTCTTTTTATAAAACTCCTGTTTTGTATTTCATTAGTAAAGAAATCTTTCATTTCTAAAATATGATTTTTAATGTTTACAAACAGTACTGACTTAATGTGATTTTTAGGATTTTTAAATTTAATATAAATAGAATAGGAATGGAGAGTTCCTATTTTCATGAGTAATTGAGGAAAATAGATAAGGAAAGTAAAATGTATATCAGATATGAATACATAATCTTAGAGGATATTTTCCTTTTGAGTGTTTAAACTGTTTTTTGTTAGTAGAGAAACCTCTGTTGCTCAAGTGTATACACGATGGTTATAGGCAATATTTAAATCTGAATATTTCAGTTTCACCCATAGACATATACATTTTTGTACTCCGTATATTAGTTTTCAGAAATCATTGTGAACCTGTAATTGTTGTCAGTTTTGGAGAAGCTTATTTCAGTAAGCGTAATGATTTCCAGTTGCATCCATTTTGTTGCAAAAGACAGGATTTCATTCCTTTTGGGGGGGCAGAGGAAGGGTTGAGCTTTTTTCCATAGTGTATATTTACCACAATTTCTTTATCCGGTCATCAGTTGATGTACATCTGTGTTGATTCTATGTCGACTTTGGTGTGTTGAGTGGCTATAAGCACATGTGTGCAGAAAACAGTTTGATAGACTGCTTTCATTTCCTTTGGTTAAATTTCTCAGAATAAGAAGACTGGGCGCGTGATGTATGCATTTTCAGATTTCTGAAGAATCTCCGTACTGCCTTTCACAGTATGTTAACTGCTAGTTAACATTCCCACCAATTTGGGTCCCTGCGCATCTTCGCCACTAGCTTTTATTCTTTGAGTTTTGAATGTTAGCCATTCTGACTGGGGTGAGACCACATTCAGATTTTCATTTGCATTTTCCTGCTGGCCTGAGATCCTGAGCATCTTTTCATGTGTTTGTTGGTCATTTATTCGTCATCATTTGAGAATTGCCTGTTCACATCCTCAGCTGTGTCTTCACTAGATTGTTTTGTTGTAGAATTTCTTGATATGTTTATATATCTAGATATTGATCCTTTATCATATGTATAATTTTCAGATAGTTTCTCCCATTCTTTTTGGCTTCCTCTTTGGTGAGTGTTTTCTTTGCTATGCATGAGCTTCTTAGTTTAATGTACTCTCTTTTGTCGATTTTTGCTTTTATTTACTGAGTCTTAGCTTATGCCAGTGACTTGGAATGGTTTTCCTATGTTTTCCTTTACTAATTTGAGGGGTTTAGGTCTTAAATTAGAGTCCTGTTCCATTGTCAGTTGATTATTTAAGATGTAAAATATGAGAATTATTTCATATTTACACATGCATAGATCCAGTTTTTCCAATTATTTGCTGAAAAGACTGGCTTTTCTGCAGGTAGTGATTTTTACTTTTTGGTCAAAGATCATTTGGTTGCAAATGAGTTGATTAATTTCTGTGGTCTCTAGTCCTTCCCATTGGTTGACATGTCTATTCTTATGTCAGAATCAAGGTGTTTTGATTATAATTGCCCTTTAATATCTTTTAAAATCAGGTATTATGATGCAGCCAACCTTGTATTGTCTTGGGTTGTCTTAACCACTCAGGGTCTCTTGACTGATTTCATATGAAGTTTAAGGTCCCCCTCACCCAGATTTGCGAGCATGTTTGGCCTTTTTGTTGGGATGACACTGAATCTACACATTGCTTTCAGTAGTGCGGACAATAGGATTATTTTAATTCATCCATTCCGTGAATAGAGAAGGTTTTTCCATATCGTGTATCTTCTTCCTTTTTTTTCCTTAAATCTTTTTAAATTTTCTTTTCTTTCTTTTTTTTTTCTTCTTAAAGCAGGCAACATGTCATATCAGTTCAGGCAAGCACAATTTTTTTTAAGCATTTATTTATTTTTTATTGAAAAGTCAGATATACAGAGAGGAGGAGAGACAGAGAGGAAGATCTTCTGTGTGTTGATTCACTCCCCAAGTGGCTGCAACTGCCGGAGCTGCGCCGATCCGAAGCCAGGAGCCCAGAGCCTCTTCCAGGTCTCCCAAACAGGTGCAGGGCCACAAGGCTTAGGGCCATCCTCGACTGGTTTCCCAGGCCACAAGCAGGGAGCTGGATGGGAAGCAGGGCTGCTGGGATTAGAACCGTTGCCCATATAGGATCCTGGCGCGTGCAAGATGAGGACTTTAGCTGATAGACTGCTGTGCCAGGCTCCTATCTACTTTTTTTTTTTTTCTTAGAGGGGGAAAGACAGAGAGGCAGATCTTCCATCAGATAATTCACTCCCCAAATGGCCGCAATGGCCAGAACTGAGCTGTTCTGAAACCAGGAGCCTCTTCCAGGTCTCCCACGCGGGTGCAGGGTCCAAAGGCTTTGGGAGGTCCTCAGCTGCTTTTCCAGGCCACAAGCAGGGAGCTGGATGGGCAGTAGGGCTACTGGGATTGGATCTGGTGCCCATATGGGATTCCAGTGCAAGCAAGGTGAGGAGTTAAGCTCTAGCCTGCACACATGGAGACCCAGAAGAAGCTCTTCAACCTGGCTTTGGATCAGCTTGGCTCTGTCTGTTGTGACCATTTGGGAAATGAACCCAGCAGATGGAAGACCTTTCTTTCCCTCCTTTCCCTCTATAAAATCTGCCTTTCAAATGATAATAGAATTACACTGATTATTTTTGTCTTACCTAAACTAAAAAATACATTTAATTTTGGTATGGAAAAAAATGCCAACCATCTTGATTATGCAGAGAGAAAGTTCACATTTTGATTAAGTCAAACATGAAGAATTGTATACTCCAAATACTCTTTTATATTAGGAGATGTGCGTACTAAAATCATATTTCTCCTACTTCCCAATTTCCTTATTCCCAGTGTGTGGTTTAATGGTAGTGTAGTCGCTTTTCTGCTTACTGAAAATTTTAGTGAAATGTGATTGAGTTAGACCACACTTCAAACATTACTATCAGTTGTAGCTGCAATTGAACAGTTGAGTAGGTTTGTTTTATTGAACTGGTTGGTTTCTAATCAGACATGTTCAAATGATTGTTAAGAAGGTTCAGTAATACTTCAAAAGTAAATCAGGATCAGAGAGACCGATGTATTTCGTCATGACGAGTAAGAGCCAAGGGCCACTGATCTGATTTTCATCCATTCATGCAAACATCTCCGTCTTGTGGAATTCCCGTTCTAGCTTGAGAGAGGCCATTCTTCAAGAAGTGAATTAGTATGGAAATTAGAAAATTCAGAGTGACAAATATCAGATGAAGAAGTAAAATGGGGTAATGTGAGTGAATACTTTAGACTGAAGATCTTTTAAAAGATGGTTGTCTCAGAGTGCTTGGATATAAGGTACTCGAATGGGATTTCAGTGCCTCAGACAGAGGATTACCCTGAGGCACCACCATGCCAGCCCCGTCATCATTTTTTTAATACATATTCTTCCAACTTGGTGATGGGGATGTAATAAGTAATGCCTAATTCATACAATACTATAGTATTTCAGAAATTTGGTTTTGTGATATAATCCTCCATACCAGTTTGTTTCCTTACACTGAATATGTTAACAATTAACAACTTAATTGTTAAATCCAACCCTGCTTCATGTGAGATAAAACAATGCCTTAAAATTTGCCATTTATCTCAAAGTTCTGTTTCTACTGTGTGGTCCACTTTATGCCCTGCTTGCCTGTTATCTACAGCCTGGGACACCTCGTCCCTTGAACTCTGTGTGTGTGTTCACTCGTGTGCGGGGTCCAGGAGGACATCTAACCAGCATCTCCCTCTGCTGATGTAATGCAGAGTTTTTTCCTCTAGGATATATTAGAACAATGTGTTTAATGCTCTTCAATTTAATTTGCTAGTATCACAATTAATACAATTAGGGTCACTTGAAATGAAACTGTTAACAAATTGAGTAATTTACTTTAACAATGTCAATGTGTTCTCACAATTACATTTGCTTTAATTAGTATACAAGCTATTATTTAATAGCATACTTCACATAGAAAATTGTAATAATGTATTCTTGGCTCCTTATAAAAGGAAAGAAAACTTTTAATGGACCAAGTAATTTCTGGAAGAGCTGTTATCAATAAAGTGATGGAGGAGAAAGAAGAGAGTCAGAGAGGACAGCAGGCAGGAATGTTTGGAAATATTAGCAATTTTTTTTGGTTGCTGCCAGTACAAGGGATTTCAAGAGAGTTTATGGAAAATTATAATTATTTTGTATTTTTTTCTGGAAATTGTTTAAAGCTTGTTTGTACGTGTTCTATTTATAATTGTATGAAAGAAATTGGATTGGTAGTTAGTGAAGGGAACATGGGTATTTTGGTGTACATATTTTGTGTGTACGTATTTTGTGTGTCCAGGTTTGTTTTTTAACAAAAAGATTCATTTGTTTAAAGAACAAGACAGCGACAGAGGATTAAACCTCTTCAGATCCCTGGCACCTGCCGAAATGTTTGCAACATCCATCTTTGAGCCAGCCCAGCGTCAGGAGTGAGGACATTTTCTGTTAATTTCATTTTTCTTGTGAATGAGCCTTTAAAATGATTTTTTTGGATATGATATTGTGGCAACCCTAGAAGGAAGGTTCTCCTCTTTTTGCAGTTGCTTGTTAGTGCTAATAGGGGGGACTGAAGTTTTAATGACTGTTATATCCATTTTTTAAAAATATATTACTTTCATCAAAAGGCAGGTTTTCCAGGGAGAAAAGGAGAGGCAGAGAAGTCTTTTATATGATGGTTTGTTCCCCAGATGGCCTCAGTGGCTGTGAATGAGGGAGTCTGAAGTCAGGGGTCCAAGGCCTTGAGCCATCTCCAACTGGTTTCCCAAGTCATAAGCAATTGAGCTGATCAGAAGTGAAGCAGCCAGGACTTCAGCTGGCACCCGTAGTAGATGTTGGCACTGCAGGTGGAGGATTACCTTGTTATGCTACCGCACTGGCTCCTATATTCATTTTTATAACATCCTTCTTTGTCATGTATCAGCTGTAATGACTGTTTACTTAGCGTAGTTGTCAGCTTATGTTGTCATAGTTTCCTTAAATGCTTGGAGCCAGGAAGAAAAAAAATTAATTAATACCCTCATGGACTTGGCTTTCTGGTTCTGTGCTGAAGAGGAGAAAGGCTTGGATAAAGGTGGAGTCCGTGGTGATCTTTTCTGAATGTGAGTTCGACATTGGCACGTGAGTGATGCTCAGAGTGCCCCGACAGATGTGCTACCTTCCAGAAGCACTCAGTCCCACGGGTCTCCTTCCTAATCCATGCTTTCTCATGCTGTTGCACATGCCAACCCCTTGTCCCAATGATTACTTCTGCCTCCACTTCCATAAGACAAATACTTTCTGACTCTCAGTACTTTTACAAACACCATTCAGGAAGCTCGCATCACCCTCTGAACCAGATCATAAAAGGAAAGTACTTGGGTTTGTTTTCCAGGAAGTGCCAGGAGGTAACACTTTCACTCTCCTTTCTTGCAAAGTAAGGCCCTTTCTGGCCTCAGGGTTGTGAACTTATCTGCGCCTTTAATCACCCCTCCAGGCGGCAGGACAATGAGAAGTGGCACAACACTCTCTCTTCATCTTTGTCCTGTTTAGGTTTTTGCTAGATTTCAGAGCCCTGCAAGTGTTCATTCTTACAGTTTTGCCAGCATGATAGTTGTTTTGGAGGAGTTATGTAGCCAAGGAATTTCTGGCTCTGCCCTCAGCCTACTGATAGACTGTGGTGAAAGTTAAATTTTATTTAGAAGTTTCTGTCTTTTAAAATATTACAGAGAGAGAGCATGCATGTGCAGAAAAATTCTCTACATTGTTCTCAGACATATTTGCATAGAAGTCACAAACTTTATTACAAAATACTTAACAAAAAGTTTTATTTCGATACTAAAAATTCCTAAAATTTTCTTTTTTTTTCAGTTTTTAGAAGATGGTTTTGATAATACTACACTTTCAAACTGCTTGATGTTAATATTGTATTTTAAATATAGTTTCCATTTCTATCTTAAATATGTTTGTGCTAAATAATTGCATGCTCATAGTTACTTTGTAAATCAAAAGAATTAAATATTATTACTCTTTCAGATTTTTCTTTAAAAAAAATCAAGTTGAAGGAATGCAAGTGCAGACACGTTGCCTTGGGCTCTGTGGATTCAACCTTGGTAATGAGGTGGAGCTTGCATACTTAAATATTACCTGTTATCCCAGTGTGGCCTGTGGGTGTTTTATTTGTTGTATTACCTGTTATTGCGGTTATTAAAGTCACAGCAGTGTGCTTGGAACAATGGAGGCTCCTTTCCAGATCTGGGGCGGGAGCCCCTTTATCAGTTACTGAGCTTATATGCTTAAAGCTGAACTGTGATTCTCCTGATGACATGTCTGCTAGTGGCTTCCTTCATTCGTCTCATGGTTTTGTAAAAACTCCTGAGCATAATTGTGATTGCTCTCTAAACTCATCTTGTTCAGGTTGCTGTATTTCATAATAAGTATAACTTTATTTTGACATGCATGTTGTATGAGCCAAACTGATTGATATATGATATTTCTGTGTCATTTGAGATTCATTTACTTTTTAAAGATTTATTTTATTTTTACTGAAAAGCCAGATATACAAAGAGGAGAGACAGAGAGGAAGATCTTCCATCTGATGATTCACTCCCCAAGTGGCCACAATGGCCAGAGCTGAGCCGATCCGAAGCCAGGAGCCAGGAACCTCTTCCAGGTCTCCCACATGGGTGCAGGGTCCCAAGACCCTGGCCCGTCCTCCACTGCTTTCCCAGGCCACAAGCAAGGTGCTGGATGGGAAGTGGGGCTGCCAGGATTACAACCGATGGCCATATGGGGTCCTGACGTGTCCAAGGTGCGCTGGGCCTGAGATTAATTTTTTTTTTTTTGTAGCTGGAAGTCATAATATTTTAATAGTCCTCTGTCTACATTTAGTTAATTGTGTGTTAAAATGAACAGGACAAGTAACTTAGCGGCAGTGTTGACGTAATTCTTTTGTCCTGATTTAACTTTGTACAGTTAGATGCCTGACATCTGTGTCGCCTACTTTTGGTGATTTTTTGGTGATTTGAGAATATGATTAATTCAATAATATGACCATATTTAATTCACGAAAGCTATTTATGTTTCTATATATGAAAGCTGCCAAATGAAAGTGCTTCAAATAGTTCATGGAAAATGTAAATAACAGATAACTTTCAGTGCAAAAAGAATTTTTGAAATCCCTGCATAGTTTTTTCAAAAACAGTATTTTTTACAAATCTTTAGAGTGTCCCTCAAAAACATGTTTTCAAAATTTTTGTATCTAAATAATCTTACCTTCTCGTTTCTTATTCTGAAATATTCCTTTTGCAGTACCTCATATATTATAATTCATGTCTGAGTTTTCTGATTACAGAATTCACATCCATAAAACCTTTTTTTAACATTATTTAAAAACACAATAGTAAAATCTTCCTACAAACATACTGAAAAGCAGAGATTTGGGTTGTGAATTCATCATAAAATGTCATGTTTTAATTATTGTCATACCAAGAAAATAAGTAACTGATCTGAGCTAGCGTTGTGCTATAGTAGGTGAAGCTTCATGTGTGGCTCAGCATCTCTGACGTTCATGTCCTGGCCGCTCCACTTCCAGCAGCTCCCTGCTCTTGGCCTGGAAAAGCCGCAGAATGGCGCGCGTGCTTGGGCCTCTGCCATACCTGTGGCAGTGAAGCTTCCGGCTTGTGACTCTGGCCTGGCCCAGCCTTGCCCGTTGTGGCCATTTGGAGAGTGAAGCAGCAAATGGAAGACAACCCTCCTCACCTCTCCAGTAACTCTCACATTCAAAAGAAATAAGTCTCCTTACAACGTAGCTGATTCGAGTCATTGAATATTCTTGCCATGGCAAATACAAATAGGGTTCTTTGAAATTTTCTCCTATGATCAAATACATAGAAGCAATTAGGATAGGGGATCTGGAAACTACTGGAAACTGCTTTAATGGGAAGAAGGCAGGGAATGACTTTTAAGAATGTTTTTTTAATGATATGTTATAGAATTAATTTCTAACAACTTTTGATTATTCTCTACTTTTAGAGATTACTGTGAAATTAATTTTCTCTCCAAAGATGGAGAAATGCTGTTCTACTTAAAATCTAGGCAAGGGACTAAGATAAATCAATGTCTGTGTGAGGCGAGCTGATGGAAATGCCAAAAAGCATTACAGAGCTGGTAATTTCTTGCCATTTAAAAACACACAGACACATCTACACACACATATACACAAGTACACACACACACATTAGGTGTATATTTATGCACAATCTGGCCTTTTAACAAAGAAAAATAAGCCTATGTTTAGGCTGCCACTGATAGAAGCAAAACAGCTGAGACTTTAATGAGCACCATACTGAGGGCATGTAGGACATAAGGCGAATTAAGCAGGTTACAAACTGCACATCTTCTGTTTAGATATAGAAGATCTCTACAATCCTGACAATTAGTTGTACTGACAAAGCAAGCAGACAGACAGAAACAGAAGGAGATCATTTGTATCAATTTGAGAAACAGAACTAGGAATGTAGCAAAATAGCCACACAAAAATAATGCATCTTTTACTTCAAAATTGTTTCTTCTTCCGTACATTCTCCAAAAATAAATGTATACTGTTAAATGAAAGCTCCTTTTATTTTGTTTGCAAATAAAGACCAATGTAGTTTTTATTTTACTGTATTTTGAGAAAAGATTTTTCAGGACACCCAAACACATTTTAGTCGTGGTAACCTGACAGCTTTGTTTAAACATTGAATGTGAGTTTCCTTTCATGAGAATCTTTTCCGAGGACAGCAGTTCAGCTGTGAAAACCTGAATACATTAATGATGACAAAGGCGCTCCGGAATGAGCCAACATTTGTTTTCTTCTTTTACACCATTTCTTGATAAATTGCATACACAAAAGTGTTGCGGGGTTGTTTTAATTTCCCCTATTTCTTTGCTAATAATTATTGTGCTTATCTTTTTAGATATAATACCTTATTATTCATCACTAAATTTGTAAATATACATGTATGTATTTAAAAAGAAAAACACCCTGAGTGTATATACTACAAGTCACATATAAGCACTGTCTTCGATGTTGGAGGTGAAATACCAAAGGAACATTGCTCACCTTGAGGTTGTAGATGATGTTCTCCGGGAGTAAGCCCCTTTCAGCTCTAAGGCAAATGTGCTTTCAAGGTATTGAGGGTCATTTGCATTGTATCTTGAGTTATAAGAAACACACGAATTATTTACAAAAACCAACTTTTAAATATTTTAATGTGAAACTGTCAGAAGGGTCGCAGTGCCCCTTTCTAGAAAGATCCGTTCTTACGCTGAGTGGAGTTGTTTTATTCTCTGAAATAAATGTTTTCTTTGTGAGAAATTTTTATTTTTCTAAATTTAATATGTATCCAATCCTTTTTCAGAAACATTTAATGCATAATTTGCGACATATTATTAAAGATTTTGTTTTTGATTCATTATCAATTTATAAAATACTTTCTAGTAAAAACATTAATGTTTCTTGAATTGTATCTCGATATATTTTGCATTTGTAGTTTTAAGAATAATTTAAATGACATACTCATATATGTAAGTTGAGTCATTAAAATGACCTATGCTTGCCAGTTAGAGGTTTGGAATGTGTCAGGCAGTAGTATTTCATATTATACGTCGTGTATCAGGTAGCTTTTGTTCTGTAGTAAACTATGTCGAAACTTGGTCATTTAAGAAGCAGTTGCTCTGGCTCATGATGGAATAGTTTCATCTGAGCAGTTGTCTTACTCTGGACAGAGTCTGTCGGGGAATGGCTGTGTAAGATGACTTTCCTTTTGTGCATGCAGGTTGGCATACGTTGAGTGAACCTGTTAGAGCCACCCGAACTACAAGCCTCATCCTTTAGCAGACTGGCCAGTTTTTCATTACATGGCAGTGTCCACATCCTGAAAGGACAGACGTGTCCATGAGGCCACAGCTTAGCTCTGATGCGTTATCAGATTTCACTAGCCATGGGAAGTCACAAAGCCAGTCAGAGTGGAGCAGTAGCGAATTGTATATACCACCACTAAGCAACTATGTAATAATTACAAGCAAAAATTTCTGTTCATGGTAGTGTTAAGAAGATAAAAAATACTTATAGTGGAAATAAAAAGAAGAGGAAAAGTAACAAAAATAGGAATGTAGGTAACATAAAAAATACTTATGAATATATTTTACAGAAAATTATAAAATGCTATTAGATAATATATTAGTTAAAATAATTAAAACTGTTAGGAAAATTTTGGTCACTTGGTGGGAAAATAAAATGAGGTGATTAAATTTCTTTCATTATTATTATTATTATTATTACTATTATTATTATTAAGAGAATGAGAGGAGAGAAAGTGAGATTTTGAGATCTTAGATCTGCTGTCTCATCATGGAGTGCTTGGCATAGCTGGGCTGGGCCAGGACCTGGGAACTGCACCTGCATCTCCGATGTGGGAGACAAGGACCCAAACACCGTAATATCCTAACAGAAAGCTGGATTGGAAGCAAATTAGCTGTTTTTCAAAGAGACAAATTAGTAATACTGTAATCTGTTTTAAGTAAAATATTAAGCATTATGTAAGATCCAAGAAGATGTGCTTTGCTTTCTACATTATATTTTACACAATATGTAAGTATTATAGAGCCATTCAATATTATTTTGATAAAATTTTTAAAAGGATACACAAATACAGTTGGGTAACAAATAATAAAATGTAAAGGAAGAAATAAAATCCTGTGTGATCCTATGACCACTAAGATCATGGAAAAGGGGGCCTGATTGATAGCCTAGTGGCTAAAGTCTTTGCCTTGCATGAGCCTGGATCTCTTATGGGTGCCATTTTGTGTCCTGACTGCTCCACTTCCCCAGCCAGCTCTCTGCTTGTGGCGTAGGAAAGCAGGGGAGGATGGCACTCGCATGGGGGACCCAGAGGAAGCTCCTGACTCCTGGCTTTAGATCGGCTCTGCCCCAGCCATTGTGGCCACTTGGGGAGTGAACCATCAAACCCTAGATCTTTCTCTCTGTCTCTCCTTCTCTCTGTAAATCTGTCTTTACAATAAAAAATAAACAGATCTTTAAAAAAATGATTGTGGAAAAAGCAATTATAATCCTATAGAGAAAACAGAAGACCCAGTTTGGGAACAGACGATTTCTAACAAAGAGGAAATTTTACTCTAGTAAAAAAATCATAGGTTCCAAGCTTAAGCCGCTGTCTGCAATGCCAACATTCCGTTTAGGTGCTTATTGGAGACACAGCTGTTCATTTCCTATGCAGCTCTGCTAATGCACTGAGAAGCAGCAGGGGCTGGCCCAGTGTGCCTGGGACGGTTGCACCCTATGTCCTGACTGTAGCCTGGCCGGGTCCTGGCTGTGGTGGCCACCTGGCTAGTGAAACAACACACGCAAGATGTCTCTGTGTCACCTTCTAGTTCTCTCTAAAGTAAGTAAAGAAATCTTCAATTCATAGCAGTTTTAGTTAGTGGTGTTATGAGAACGGCCAAACTATTCTTGCTCATAAATATGTATACAAGTGATAGTTTATTGAAGCAGACTAGGAAGTTTAAAAAATAATGTATATGACTGTGTTGTGTCTATCTCAGGAGTACAAGATTAGGTCTGTGAATTATCTGTTACTTTCACTCAACTGTTAACACTAACATAGAGTAGTTGTTCCCTTAATCTAGACTAGATGAAACAGTGCAAAAACTTCAGGCAACTTTAGGATAAAATTAGTCAAAATAATTGTAAGTGAAAAGAGTTCAGTCTACAGCCATTCTATCCTGAAAGAGCAGGCTTAAGCCGGTTTAGTATTTGTGTCACCTGTTGGCACTTCCAGGCTGAGAAACTTAAAAGATGGGGGCAAAAGCCAAATATGAAAAAAAGACATCTTCTTTAATATGCAAAGGCATCTAAAACAACTAAGCGAAATCATCCTTGGTTTTAATTTTGAATTTTAAGTTCTGTTTTAAATGAAAACAATACAGATAAATTATTAGAATTAATAATATAGTCTACCTATTTTTTTGGTATAAACTGTTGCTGTAAAAACATCTTGCACTAAAAATGCTAAAGCAACAAACATGTAACATTTTTTTTACATGTAACATTTTTAATATCATAAAAATGTGAGTAATCTTTCCTAAATTTAATAAACTATATTTTGTGCAGAATGTTATGAAACTATTAGAAGTCACTCAGCAAGGCTTGGATAAAAGCAGAGAACATCCATGTTCAGGATCAAAATGCCTTATTGTCACAGAGCTGTTAGATTGTCACAAAGTGAGCTGTAATTTCAGTGTAATTTTTGGTAACAAAAATGTTGGGGTTTTTTTTTATTTGTTTTTTTTGCAACTTTGCATATTAATTAAAATACTTATAGAGCAGAAAAAGAAATGTTTAATCATCAAATCACTTCTTAAAAACAACCATCATTATATTAACAAGTAATGTGATAGTAGTTCATGATTGAGAACTGTAGATCATAACCAATGAAAAGGACAGAAAGACTCCATCGACAACACATACATGGAAACCTAAATATGTCACAATTGGCATAGTCCGTCAGTGGTGGAAAAAGAGGAATATTTATTTTTTGTCTTTTTTTTTTGCAGTAAAAGAACTGCATAGTAATCACAAATATATGAAAATGTAAAAAAAAATGCTGGACAGACTTCATACCATACTTTCAAGGTTGACAAAAATTAACTCTAGCACTGTGTATTGCACTATGTAGAGCACTTTATATATAGCACTATATAAAGACGTGGGGGGTGTCATATATATATATATATATATATACTTGTATATACAAAGGAAAATGTTTCAAAGGATATACTTTAACTTGTTCACAGTGATAACCTCTGGGGAATGGGATTAGAGGGAAGGGGATTTATGTGGCTGTCTGTACACTGGGTGGGATATTGTGCTTTTATTTCTGTATTTGAATTTTTAATAAATATGTATTATTTATATATTTTTAAAAAATCATTACAAGCACTTTAGTGTTAGTTCAGCATTACCAGAAAAATAAATATGATGATATCTTCACTAGGACGTACTATTCCTATGGAGAACATAGAAACACTGTTGCATATCTGCATCGGGAAGCCTGTATAAGAGCATTTATAGCTCTTGTAATGATTGTAATGCATGTAGGCATGATTGTAATGAATTATTGTAATGAGGTCATGAATTATACCAACTGTTCTATACAACACATAGATGGTGCCAAAATTACATATGTAAAATCCTAACATACACGAAGATCCATTTATCATGTTTGAGAACTAGGAAGAACACCAATGAGAATGGAGTATGAAAGTGAACCACAGTGAACAGTATGTGGTATGGCCAAAGATGTTGGCATGGGACAGTAAAACTTTGTAATTCGAGCTTTGTAAATCAGAGAAGCTTCAGTTGGAATCCAAGGACACTGGACAATTGTTGAAGCATTTCGAAACAGAAAAGTAACATGGTCTCCTTTAATTTAATTATTTGTTGGGGTGGGCGATGAACTCGGTCTCTTGTGCTTTCTCTTTGGCAGCATCAGGTAGCAATTTAACATGCTCAAAGTCGCACCCGTGAGCACAAGCAAGTGGGCGAGGGCCTTTCCCATGCAAGTTGAACCCTCACAGTGGTCTTCACTCGACAGGGGCCACACCTGTAGATGAGATGACCTAGAAACCTAGAGACCCTGGACCAAGCTATTCCTGCCACCATTTTTATCCTAAATGGAGATTTTTTAAATCCGTTTTTTGGAAAAGATTTATTTGTTTTGAAAGCCAATTATTAAGTTGGGAGAAAAAGAGAAAGAGAGTGAGTAAGAGAGCTTTTCCATTCAATTGTTCACTCTCCAGGGTGGACACATGGCCAGGGCTGCATCAGGTGGAAACCAAAAGTCAGGAGCTTCATCCGGGTCTCCCATATGGGTGCAGAAGCCCAAGCCCTTGAGCCTTTTTCCTCTACTTACTTGGCACATTATCAGGGAGCTGGATTCGAAGTGGAGCAGCCAGGACTTGTACCAGGGCACACCCAGTAAGATCCTAATGATGACAGGATGACTTTACTAGGTATGCCATAGTGCCAGCCACAAGACATCGGTTTTTCTTTGAAGGACTAGTTGTTAGAGTGTACTTTATTTAAAAAGTTGTTTTCTCTCCATTGACTTGCTATGTGCTTTTGTCAAAGTCTGTTGGCTGTACTTCAATGAGACTATTTCTAGCCTCTCGCTTCTGCGCCATCGGCCAGTATGTGTGTCCCTATGACCATACCATAATGACTTGGTTACTGTAAGGATATTCCTTCTCGGTGAGGTTTTTGTTGCCTCCAAGGAAGCAAAAATTTGTTCTTAGAAAATTAAAAAAATCTTTTATTTGTCACTTTACGTATATGTTACAGTTCTACAAAAGATCACAATGTATATACAGGTGTGCATTATATTTGTGGCATTCAAATTTTACAGATTATGGACAATTAAACAAAAAATTATCTTTAAAATGTTGCTTAAGAAGATTATAGTGAATAAAAGATTGGGAAATTCTTCTATATAGTAATTCTGGAAAAAAAAAAAGCCTTTTTCCCCTAACTTCTCAAAGCCTAAGAATATTTTGATTATTCTTCTGTAACCCTTCATTTACATGTTTAGAAAACCTGCACTGCACAGTGTTGCTGTGTCCTGTATCCATGTCTCAGAAGTGTTTTGATTTGACTAGTTTGGTATCCTGGCCTTTTCATGTAAATTTTAGGGGATTTTAACAATTTCTCTGCATCTTTAAAAGTCCTGTTATGATTTTAATTGAAAATGTAATTCACATTTTTTATCAGTGCCTCTGTCTTTCTGTACATAGGTGATGAGTAGATAAGAGTAAAAGCAGGGAGGCCAATTAGGAAAGGCCGTTGCCTCCTAAGAGAGCTGGCAGTAGATTCAGATTGAAAATAATCAGGGTAGAAACGAAGAAAAGCAAGCATATATAGGACCTATTTTTATAGAGGTTACATAAATAGTTGATAAAATAAGAAGTGTATCCAAAAGAGTCCTGGGTTTTATCATTGGGCAGCTGACTAGAGATGATGCTGTTTGACTAAAGTGTTGAAAACGATGGAAAATTAAGCCAACTTCTGGTGTAAAGCTGTATATATGATGAAGTCCTTGTCATGTGCAATGGAGGGGTTAATATAATGCTTGTGCAAAATTATGTGTTATAACTAAAAAAGTTAAGATATTAAAAGAGAATAAAAGACTTAGTCCATTCACTCTGCATTAGACTTAGAAATTTTATTTTTGTTTGCATTTAACTCAAAAGTAGTTGCATTAACTAGAAAAAAAGAATTTTTCTGTGCTTTACTGCTGCCTCCACTGGAGAAGATTGCCATGTTACTCCTGGTGGGAGACAGCAAAGCAAGAGGGGCCAGCCCCCTCCCTCAGGTGTTTGTATGGCAGCACTATTGCATTCATCAGTCAGGGTCCTCATGACCTCATCAGTTTCCCCAAGGCCCCACCACCTAACACTGACCCACAGGGAAGGAACTCACCAACATGTGCATTTAGGGGATGCATTTGGGCCACAGCAGTTGGTGCTTGCACACTGGCCTGCAAACCACATATGACGAAGGTTCTGTGGAGTCGAGAGAAGAGGCAGCTAGCTGCAGAGATGGGCTGGAGAGCATCATCCTAACAGCTCCCAGGAAGGTCCAAGAAAGGAAAGTGGAGAAGACAATATGCCTGACAATGTGTGTCAGGCAGAGGGGAGCAGCCTGCATGTGAGGCAGGCTCACCGTGGCTCTCATGGAGGGAGTGGTTGTTCATGAGGGACAGGTTGGTTGTCAGATAGAAAAGATCAAACCAGTAAGGTCTGTCTTTGTTACTTTTTCACAGATGCTGTGATTCCTGTAACCTATCGTGTTTCTTCTCTATCTAATTTCTTGAGCTCAGTATATGACTATTGGAATAAGGCTGTTATGGCTCAGTCTCCCTTACAAATAGATCTGGCCTAGTGACTACATTTTGGTAACCAGGATGCAAGGGGATGCAGTGTGTGTATCTTCCAGGGACCTTTCTCTGGCTTTCTTTTTCCTGCATATCAAGTTGTCTGGACTTAGAGCTGCTATCTTTTAACTAGATGAAGTGCAATTGTAGAAATGAGTAGAGCAATAACATTTAAGGGCCTACACTTATGTTAAACACAAGCTAAATTTCTGGCCTAAGTTTTAAAGGAAAAGCCAAATATTTCTTCATTAATAGAGATTTCTGTCTTGTTTTGGCAAAATTATCGTGAAGTTTGATTTATTGAGCCTAGATAAGTATAATGGAAAAGAAGAATGGTTTACAAAAACCCCTCCACATTTTTCTTTTGTATGAGTAAAGTAAGTGTTCAAAATCTCTGTTTCACCGATTACTACACCAGACCTTTGTATTTTATATGCTACATAATTCAGGTTTATTTTGGGCTCTGTAAATGTAGTTAAATTCATAAGGAATGAATGCTGCAATATTCAGGGATTCATCATTACAAATTTGTGCAAGAATGCATGTGTTTACATTAATGTGCTAAGTTATTTTAATCTTCCATCACTATCACACATTTTTAATAGTGTGCTAGGGTAAAACTGTATAAGGCAAACAATCAATGTTCTAATTAATCTCTGACTATTCGAATGTACTCTCCAGATATTAGCACTTGAGAATACCAGCCAAAGTCTGTTTTAATTCTATGCATTTTAATCAAATTTTGGTCAGAATTGTCAGAATTGTATCTTTCAATAAATATGATCTGCAGTTTGTGATATATTTCTCTTTCATTGTAGTTCAAGGATTGAGCAGCTGTAATGATTGGGTAGATAGATTAGGGTGGTCTTCAAAATCTTCAAATTTGTAGAATAATAGAATCTTACACAAATCTTAGAATTTAAGACCATCACATCTGATTTTGGGTGTTCTGGTTGATTGTTAGTGTGAAAAAAAAAAGTATTATTTCTTTAGTACTATTTATTGAGTGCCAGAGTTATGCCACAGTTTGTAACAGATGCAGGAAATACAGGTGTGAACAAAACGACAATCTCTTCTGTTCTGAAGACGCTTACGATTCTGAAAAAGGACTGATAATAAGCCAGTTTAATATGTGACATAGATCATGTTCCATAGCAAATAGTGCCTGCGAAAGAAGAAAGCCTGGCCCAAGGGGAGAATGTGAGTCAGGAATGATGTTGGAGTTTTAGGGCAGCGGGAGAGACGCGTCCGGAAGGTGTAAGCCAGAGAAGGCCTCCTCTCCTGTTAACAATCTCCTTGCTTAAAACCTCCAAGAAGCTAAATCACTTACTAGAGCGTCGTCAAGTTTTAATATTCTTAAAATTACACACCTTGATTAAGAATGTTGAAAGACTTATAATATCCCAGAAGTTGCACCATCATTTATTTAGTATGTCCTGTTAGTGTAATTTACTATTTTAATACTTTAAGGGTAGCTTGCTTTCTTCTCACCTCCTACAGCAGCAAATGTGTGGTTTTGTTGATTTTATCACTGCAGTAGAAAGGAAGTCAGTTAAGTTTTATTAACATGTACCAAAATACATTAAAATACATGACATTGTGAATACGTGTACTGGATAATGTTCTGATTTTTTTAATAGATGCTGTTTATATAGTACTATTAATTATCGTTTTTCACTAGATCTTTTGAAAATGCTATGAAATTAAAAAGATGGGTAGTTTTCTTCCACAATTTTAAAAAATACCTTAAATTTCCCTTTAGAATAGATTTCTTAACCCTTTGCTTAATCAATTTTTTTTCTTTTTTGAGCAAAAAATATTGATACACGTACTACTTCATTACTCTTGGATTTTTATCCTGCTATGAAATAATTTAAAGCAATATTCATCGTATTCTCTATTCCTTAAGTACATGTCAAGGGAGAAGAGAATTGCTACTGTACTCTGTTATCTGAGTACCCAGTGTGCCCGCTGCCTGTTAGTTTTCTGAGCTGCATTTCCCTCTACCTAGCACTCAAGTAGTACTGTCACCGTGACAGGAAGGTGGTGCTCCACTTCTGCCCTCCTTAAGTGATGGCACCTGTTGAGCTCTCCGAGTTAACTCTTGCCGTAACACCTGTCTTCAGTGCTGTGCTATGTCCATTCACATCCCTACCAGTGTGGAGCGATGGTGCCTGTGATACTTGCCAGTTTGCTGGAGCAGTGGCGTGTGAATCCCAGCAGCACGATAGAGCCTGTATCTCGAAACTCTTGTGGGCAGATGGAGGCATAGGTCATTTTCCTTATAAAAGGTTGTGTTGCAGTGCACAAATTGTCACTTCAGTGTAAAGTTAATTACAATACCAAATTTGGTTCATCTGTGGAAATAGAAGTATGCAACAACTAACTTCATTTCTCTTTCTTCATAACTGCTCTTAGCAGGTCTCAGCACATGCTGTTTTAATAAAAATGCTAAATTGTATTCTGCTAAATTTTGGATACAGTATTTTTGTTTTTAAAAAATTGATAATGTGAAGTAAATAGAACTTAATATTTTCTATTAGATTAGGTGAATTCTGAAGTAGTACCATTAGCCAATTTAGCTATCTATGGGTGGCTTCTTCCCTAAAGTAGCATTGTCAGTGGGTTGGTGAAAATCGCTGTTTGAACACCCTAAAGTAAGTGCCTATGGAGCAAGTGGTTGGCCTAGTGCGAAGGATGCTGAGTGTAAGTGCACTTTCCATTACAGCTTGCTGCTAGTGACCCCGGAAGGCAACAGTGACGGCTCAGGCAGCGTGGGTCTTCTATCCCTGTGGTGACCTGGGCTGAATCCCCGACTCCCTGCTTTTGCCGGGCCATTGCAGGATTTGGACAGCCAGCCAGTGGATGGGATATGTTTGTCTCTGACTCTTCCTCTCCGCAGTCACTCACATAATTTTTCAAAAATATGTTTAAAAGGGCAGGTGCTGTGGTACAGACTTGTGCCTCCACCTGGGTTGCTTACATCCAACATTAGGATGCCTGGGATTGAGTCCTGTCTCTAGTTGCCTTCTAACTTCCTGCTAGTGCAGCCGAACCTAGCAGAGAATGGCCCAAGTACTTGTTCCTAGCCATCACCAGAAGACCTGCATTGAGTTTGTAGCTTCTGGCATCCATCTGACTCAACCCCAGCTATTGCAGGCATTTGCGGACTGAAAAAATGGATGGAAATGTTTTGTTTGTTTTTGTTTTATTTCTGTCTTTGTTTTTCCTCTTCTTAATCTGTTGCACTGTATTTTAGATATGTAGGTAGATGAAGGATAGATAGATAAGTAGATAGAATATGAAAAGATTTAAAAAGTGACAGAAAAATAATGCAAAAGGGATATATAGTAGAGTGAACCAGTGAATACATTCTGGTAGAACTGGAAGAAAGTCTGCGGAGTTAGACTAAAGTTCAGGTTCGGATGGAAGTGTGGGGAAACGAGTGACTGGCGGAATCACAGCTCATTTCACAGCTTCATTTCAGATAGAATATAAAGGGTTGGGATGGTTCAAAAATGAGATGATTAACTAAATTCTTTACATAAAACATTTGTTCTTTTGGTGTATTTCATTTCCTGTACAGAAAGTTATGTATTCTAATGAAAATTAAAGAGCATGTTGCGTTTGGAAGATCAGGTCATCGTAACTCATTGACATTAGGCCACATAACTGAATAATGTCTTCCTTCAGTGAAATACATCAAATGAGATCAACAATTATGACTCATAAACATGCCTCGCAGGCATAAAACAGCAGGGAATTAGCATGTGAGGCTGATAAATATGCATGTAAATAAGCTCCCAAAGGAATAACATGGGTTTGATTGATAGGTTTAGAATTGGAACATATGTAAACCCCTTTATTCCTCATTCTGGTGTAGCTAAGTAAAGATGCGTTTTACTTGTTAAAAAGTTTCAATAACTTTGTAAATCTTAATGCCACATCTGGTTTTTTTTCCCTGTGCATGTCACTTGTAAGATTAATTGAATTGTCTACAGGCTGGATGGCCCCTCACATAATGTAAATGGCGGAACATGTGAATGAGGAGCTATGCATGTAGAGTTTGAAACAGGGTAAAAATATCCAGGAAATCTCTGTTTTTCCATCTGTAAAAAAATTTCTATTGGAAACAAAAGATGATATGATATTCTAAATAATATATTTTCATTTCATTTTTAAAAAATAAAATTCTTTAAGATCTGTTTATTTGGTAGAGTTACAGAGAAAGAGAAGGTTCACTCCACAGGTGGCTACAGTGGCCAGGATTGGGACCGACTGAAGCCAGGAGTCAGTAACTTCTTCTAGGTATTCCATGTCAGTGCAGGGACCCAGACACTTGGGCCATCTGCTGCTTTTCCAGGCACATTCGCAGAGAGCTAAGTAGGAAGTGAGGCAGGCAGGATTTGAACTAGTGCCAGTTTGGGCTGCTGACACTGTAGGCAGCAACTTAACCTGGTTGGATTAGCGGTAGAGCAGCCATGCTGTGAACTGGTACTACTAAGGGATGTTAACAGTGCAGGCAAAGGCTTTAACCATGATGCTGTAACACCAGCCCCAATGTTTCACTTTTACCAATTGAATTTCTAGGCTTTTATCTCTTATACCTCCTCAATAGTCTGTAATTACCATGTATCTTTTTAATACTTCATTTTCAGTGTGAAAACTCATATGCTTATCCTGATTGTTCTAAGTTGGTATGCACAAACTGATGGAACCTAATAAGTGTTATGCTCAAATCGTAGTAAGATTTCACAGGTATATCATTTACTCTGCAAGCCTTGCAAGCATCATTTAACTTGGGATAGTAATAATCTCCTCTCCCAGACTCAAGTCATTTTAGGTAAATAGAAGAAATCAGGCACTTTATTTATTGATGCTTATTCAAAATGCATATTTCTCTCATTTTTCTTTGGCCTCTGTGTTCATTATAGTATAGTCTGAATTGGACAAAGTCAAGGATGGGGTGCTGCTTAGTACACAAGAAAGAATTACACGAGAAGGTTGAGTTAAGGAATGTAGACTCAGATTTTTAGGATAAGGAACACTAGGTAATTCAGCTGTCAGTTTATGAAATTTTTGTCTAAGGTCAGCAACTTGGGGTAACCGACTGACAGCAATACCCTAGTCTTGCTTAAGTCCTCTTCCTCCTCTACTACCCAGAAGTATTTAGAAGCAAAAAATGATGTGTTTGGTGCTGGGGGTAGAGCAGTCCAATGACAGCCAGGGAACTCCCCTGATCTTCAGTATGTTATGGATCATTATTCTACAGTGCAGTGAAAAGCTCACATAATGTAGGACTCTTTCCGCTAACGCTCACAGCTGTGCCACTGACACGATGCAGCAGAGAGCTGTTGAGGCTGAGAAGAGTGAAGACAGATAGGGTCTTCACTCTTGGGCAGCAAAGGGGACTTTCTGTCCCAGAGAACTAGAGATTCTGGCTGAGTTTATGCTCCTTGCTGATGTGGGGAAGCAAAAACTTTCATCTTGATATAGAAAAATTTAATGCTAGGAACATACATAAAGCCATGGGATGGATCTACATCTGGCATTGCATTCTTCTGGGCTTCATTGTGTCAGGAAGATATGGTTTGGTTTAATCCAGGGTATGTTCTTCCATATAAATAAGCACAAAACTAATCCCAGGTGAGCCTTCCTCTTCCCTTGATAGCCACACTGGACAAATGATAACCAATACGAGAAACTTGATCCAGTTTCTTATGATGCGAATGACTTAAATACAAATATGTGGATACTGAATGAAAACAGGAAAGTGATTCTACATGACCATCCTCTTCTCCCTCAGTTAATGAGAAAAAAAAAATTTTTTTAAAGAGAGAGCTGTGTACTCCATGAATGATCAAATGGTAAAAAAGCAAAAGATGATAATCGGAAAATTTTTTCTCCTGCAAGGGAGGGACGAAAAGCAGGTTTGGGACCTGGCGTGATATACTAGCGGTTAAAGTCCTCGCCTTGCATGCACCGGGATCCCATATGGAAGCCAGTTCTAATCCCAGCAGCCCGACTTCCCATCCAGCACCCTGCTTGTGGGCTGGGAAAGCAGTCAAAGACTGCCCAAAGCCTTGAGACCCTGCACTCGCGTGGGAGACCTGGAAGAGGCTTTGGCTCCTGGCTTCAGATCGGCACAGCTCCGGTGGTTGCAGCCACTTTGGGAGTGAATCAATGCACAGAAGATCTTCCTCTCTGTCTCTCCTCCTCTCTGTGTGTCTGACTTTTTAATAACAAATTAAAAAGTTAAAAAAGAAAACCACGTTTTATTAAAATGTACCTTTTATTTTCAATATGAAAGCATTCTTTTCAAAGTATGAGAATGTTATAAAAGGCTAAGGAGAAAGAATCCTGGGACAAGGTAAATGAAAATTAAAAGAACTTGCAGTGTAATTATAGAAATTTAACTTCTCTTAGAAGCATTACAAAATAGAATCAGCAAATGTAAAAGCAAGAGTTAATCCTTATGGAGGGATTATTAAAGGAAAGGTATAAAATGAGGTGCTAGATGTAATGAAAGCCTAAATTCCTAATAGGGCATTGAGATTTTGATAGTGGGCTCATACCGATCAGGACACAGGTTCTTTAAGAACTTGTATTCTTTGGTGGGAAGGGGTTCATTTGGGGCCATTATCAGGCCGAGTAACACACCTACTACCCTGTGATCTGAGTCCCTGTGCTTTGTCTTCATAAACATGACTGTTTTTATGAACATTATGCTTAGAACTGTTGAGGGAGAAAATGAAAGCCAAAGAAATTCTGAGAAGTGACAGGTCTATGGTTTAGGTTTTGAAGCCAATGAATGGAGGAGTAGCTTTGTAAATGAAAAGTAATGTAAGAAGCTTAAAGCATTGTGTACCATAAATCAACACATTCAGTAACTATGGGAATAGCTGAGACAAAAAAAAAATGTTCCTGTAAGTCTTGGATTTGACACAAACCCATGGTGAATACATAAGAACGTTAAGGACCAAACATGTTGGAAGTGTAGAAAAGGAAACTCCCAACCAATGATATGTGTGAATGTGTGGTGTCTGGGAAGACAAGATGAGTGATTGTCTTAAGATGATGTTATATTTTGCTTCTAATACTGCATTGGTATTAACCTCCTGGAGAGTAACAGACACAGCAAACTATACACACTTTTAATTATATTGCCTTGTCCTGCACTATGCTTGATTTAGCTCACTGTAGATTGTTCCTCCCTGTGCTTTATTTGCAAGTTAACATTTTAATAATTATCATAAATAGTTACTTGATTTGCATACTGTGGTTCATAATCCAACTGTTGTGTGGATCAACCACAGTTCTGCCAAGACTTCTATGTTAGTGTGAATAATCTATCCTAGACTGCATTTCTGTTTCCAGTTCTCTGAGCTTTTTATAGCTCTAAATAAGTGGGGTTTTTTTTAAATCAAAGGATTGAATCATACACATTCTAGTATATATCTCTGTGGCAAATTGTTGTGTTGAAGTTAATTTTTATAGTTCTATGAACACTATTTGCAGTTGGTAAATCTTTGTTGTCAAAACCTTCATAATTTCATGTCCATGTGATACGTTGTATTTTTGTCCTTTTAGAGTGCATGTTAAAATGAGAGTAGTGGGCTTTTATAGCAAAGCCTGAAAAAAAAATTTAGCGAGTCAAGTTATAAATGACTTAGCGTAATAGATATGATCATGTTAAAGACACAGAATAGATGAGAGACCAGCTCAAGGATAGGGCTATAATATAATTAGTGAAACTAATACAACTAGAGAGAAATAATCCATCTTCAGGAAGATTGTCTAGAAATGGGAAGGGGTGAGCATCAGTAATCATCCAAGCATCAGCCACTACAGGGATGGCTGTTAGAAAGCCATGGTGTTCTCATCGGTTGTATACAAAGATGTGGTCAAGTCGATGCATTAAGGAAGATGAGTTTGCAACTGCAAACGTTACATGATTACAACTGAGTCCTCCTTTGACATCTTGTCATTTTCACTTTTGAAATCTTGCCATCTGAGGTAGTTTCTCGAACATCTAGAGAACATGCAGCTTAGATTCTTTTCGTCAGTTGCTCGGGTGGTTCTCTAATAACATATTCTTTCATTGGCACAGATCTTAATACCGTATTTAATTGGGAATAACTTGAGTACTAAAAGTACAAATATTAAATCACATTCTGTGAAGGCTGTTTCTACGTACTACACTCCTGTTTTATCACCTAATACCTTCTTCAGAAATTTTATTTTCTTCCTGTTTCTATTAGCTGTTTTCTATAAGCTTGCAGTGTCAGTTTTGCAAAGAAAACCTAACTTTCATCCAAGGCTATTTTTAATCCATGTATTTGTTACCAGTGAAAAGTGAGTATTATAACTCAGGTCTTTAAGCTCTGCTTACTAGGGTTGTGAGGCAGTGAATATGTTGCTTGTCATGCCGGTGTCCCATGTCAGAATACCGGTGCTGGTGTTGGCCACTCTGCTTCTGATTCAGCTTCCTGCTAATGTACCTGATAAGGCAGCAGAAGATGGGATGAGTGCTTGTGTCCCTGCCGCCCACATGAAAGACCTGAGTAAGGTTCTTGGCTCCTGGCTTCAGCCTGGTCCAGACCTGGTTGTTAGGGCCATTTGGTGAGTGAACCAACAGGTGGTCTCCACCTCTATACCCCCACCCCCTAGTATCTCCCCTCTTTTTCCTTCTATTGATCTGCCAAATAAATAAATCAGTTTTAACAATGTACTGTTCTTGGACACATGTAACTATCAGCCGTTGATTAGGCATGCTTCATGGTATTAAGTATTGTTTTTTGATGTCTGAAATATAAAAGATATTAAAACCTTGATGGAAAATAGATGTTATGATAAAACGATACATTCATTAATGCCAAGGTTATGCCCCAAAACTTACCTTTTAATTTCATTTTCATGAAAGTTTTGAGGATACTGTTATTGTTTGTAATAAACCTCAGTTGAGGAGATTAAAGTCTTGGATTTACTTATGTTTGTATTCTGTATAGTACCACAGAGTGAATTTTTTTTTTATTTCAAGTTGTTAAACTACAATATTTATTTAAACCTAACTGCAAAGGAAAGTAATCATGCGTATTTTTCCCTAACCTAAGTGGACTTGTTTTGATAGATAGAAGTTGGGTGAGTTTGCTTTGTGGGGTATTTGGTGTGGTTTGTCATTGGTGAGCTGCTTAACTTCAGCAATACAAAGGTATTATCTTCTGGCCTGTAGCACAGGGAATAATCAGTTATAACTCTACAGTTGACAAATGAGTGAGCTTAAGGGGAAAGTTAAGATAGTAAGCTTTGAAAACCGTAATAACAGAGCATTAAACATGCATAAATAATATTTATATATATAAATATTTGGGTTTACTTCTGATTTCTGCTAAGGGAAATAGAAGGCTGGAAAGGGCATCACTCCCAATTGTACTACAAAGAAAAACTACTAATACACAGCTTACAATCCCTGTTGGACATACTGAGTGTTGAAGTTACAGAGCAAGGAAACTAATCCATAGTCTGAGATGAACAATAGACACTACCAAGAGAGGTATCTGCCAGGACTGATTTACCTGGATCAAACACAATGGAATACATTCAGAGAGAGGTCAGCAGAGGAGGTCGCTGTACTGGGACAGCCCGAGTACTGTTAACCAGAAGTTTAATCCACTGGGATCCACAACTGTTGGGAAAATCTCTACCTGCTTTCTGTTCTTCATGAGCTCTTTTCAAAGGTCCAAGAAAATGTCTGTCATAATGCTGAACAGGGAGAAGCATAGCAGACACTGGTGGAAGGGTAATAGACTCTACCTGGACCCTCTGCCCCATTCAACTATGAAATAAAGCCGTATTGTATCAGTTGTATTGTGGTGTGCTGGGTTTCGCCTAGCCTACAATAATGGCATCCTGTATGAGCACTGGATTGTGTTTCTATGGTCACACTTCCAGTTCAGCTCCCTGCTAATATGCCTGGGAGAGCAGTGGAAGACAGCTCAACTACTTGGGCTCCTACAAACCACAGGAGAGACACAGATGGAGTTCCAGGCTCCTGGCTTTAGCCTGGCACAGCCCTGCCTGTTGTGGCCATTAGGAGAGTGAACCAGCAGATTGAAGATATGTGTCTCTCTGTTTGGCTCTCTCTGCAACTCTTGCTTTCAACTAAATAAATAATCTTTTTTTTTATGGACATCTACAAGCAGCTTACAGCTTACTTAATGATGAAAGAAGGACTGCTTTCCCCTCATGTCTGGACTAGTACAAGGATGTTCTGTCACCGCTCTTGAACCTCACGCCGGAAGGTCAACCCAGTGCAGTTAGACAACACAGAGGAGCAGGAAGCATCCAGATCCGAAGGAAGGGGAAAACCATTCCTGTTGGCTGACTATTTAGTCATCCATATAGAAAACTTAAAAGGCCACGTGACAAAACTTCTGCATCTAATGTGAAGTTTGAAAAGTCGTAGAATGCATTGCTAATATTCGAAATTATGTTCCTGTGTACCAACCAGTGAAGAATAGAATTTGAAATTTCAAAAGTAGCATTTAGTAGCATCAAAAAAGAGGAAGCACTTTTAAATCTAATTAAGTGTTCATATTTTGTATATATGGAAATCAGTAAAACACTCAGGAGAGAAATTCAAAGAACATCTAAAGAAATGGAGCCGTGATTCAATATTAAGGCAGAATATATTAATTCTATATTTTTATCATAAATTGAACATCATCCTAATTAAAAAATTCTATGGGTTTTGTTTGTTTTTGTAGCAACCACTTGATTCTAAAATTCATGTAAAAAGGTAAAGGAGCCAGAATATCCTAACTGTTTTGGAAAATGAACTAAGCTGGAAAAATCCCAGGGCCTAATCTTAGGATTCACTGCAAGAAAAGTAAGTGATTCCTGGAATCAGATAACCCGGAGCTGATTGCAAACAGGTCAGTTGGCTCTTTGGAAGATGATTTTTGAGGGTGCAGCTTCCTGGTACAACCAGTTGAGCTGCGGCCTGAGATAGATTTCCAGTACTGATGCTGGTTCCTGCCTGAGCTGCCCTTCTTCCTGTCCAGCTCCCTGCTGGCAACTTAGGGAAAGCAGCAGAAGATGGCCCAATTGCTTGGCCTCTGGTCAGCGACACAGTGAATCAGAAGAAAGCTCCTGGATCTGCCAAAGCCTCAACCGGTCGCACTGGCGCAGCCTGTTGGGGATGAAATCAGTCGACAGAAGTTCTCTTTGTCTCTGTGTCTCCCTCTCTAACTCTGCATTTCAAATAAATTAATTGGTTTTGAAAATACATTTATGAACTTCAAATGTCTGTGGCAGGAACCCAGCACTTGTATCCTCCATGATTCATCCTTATTCAGCATGAATCAGTATTCTCTTTTTTAACGGTTAATAGAATTACATTATATTGTTGGACAACGTACTTAATAAATCCACTCATTCTATATTATTTTCATTTTGAATTTACTATAAATAACATTGCTATAAACATTCACATGTAGAACTTCATGTGGACTTTTGTATGTATTTTCTTTGGGTAAATTCTTAAAAATAGAGTTGGCATTTCTTGGGGCAAATTTATATTTCCCTTCTGAAAAAATTACCTAACATTTACTAAAATAGTCGCATCATTTTATGTCTCATGATCGGTGTATTAAGGCTACAGTTTCTGTACATCACCAGTTTATTTTATTTTATTTTATTTTATTTTATTTTATTTTATTTTAAGGTTTATTTATTTTTACTGGGAAGTCAGATTTAGAAAGAAGAGAGAGACAAAGATCTTCCATCTGATGGCTCACTACCCAAGTGGCTGCAACAGCCGGAGCTGAGCCATTCAAGGATAGAAGCCAGGAGCTCTTCCAGGTCTCCCACGCAGGTGTGGTCCCAAGGCTTTGGGCCGTCCTCGACTGCTTTCCCAGGTCACAAGCAGGGAACTGGATGGGAAGTGGAGAAGCTGGGACACAAACTAGTGTCCATATGGAATCCCAGTGGATGCAAAGTGAGGATGCAAAGCCAGACCCCACCAGTATTTATTTGTTAATAGCTATTCTGGTGTTTGAAGTGTTAAATCGATGTGATTTTAAACTTGTGGTTTCCTAATGACTAATTAACCTGAACATATCTCATACACTCACTGGAAAATTGTATATTCCTATTTTTTGTTTTTATTCATTTGTCTTCTTGCTCAGTTATAAGAAGTCTGTATTCTGGTTAGAAGGCCTTTGTAAGACAGATGATTTACATATGTGTTTTCCCAGTTTGTAACTTAGGTTTCATTTTGTCCATGGTATCTTTTAATTTGGAATGGTCCTTCTTGCCAATTTTTCTTTCATGGTTTGTGCTTTTGGTGTTGTGTCTGAGAAATCTCATCTAATTAAAGGCTAAAACTATTCTCTCACATTTTCTTTAAACAACTCTGTAGTTATAATAAATTATCAGTTAATTTTTATATATTCTGTGCAGTTTTTGGATGCCAGTTCATCCATTTGCTTCTTACCTATTTTTCTAACCTTTTGGTACTCATGATTTTTTTCTTTTTTATTGTACTGTATATTATAGGGAATAGATTTCATGTATTTCAGATACACTATTTTAGTAATACTTTCCACCATACCACCTCCTCCTTTTCTTATGAGTTTTTTCAATAACATAATTTGTTTACTCTATAATCATGACCTTAACCCGCCACTAAATAAATAGTTCAAGTAGATAGACCACTGTTACTCTGAAGAGCTACAAACAATAATCGTATCTCAAGATATCAATTTCATACATGTTATATTTTTGCACTGTGTTTTTGTTACAATGAATCAGAGAAAATACATGATATTCATCTTTTGGGGCTGGTTTATTTCACTAAACATAATGGTGTCCAACTGCATCCGTGTGTGTGTGTGTGTATTCCTAATTATGACTTAACTTTCCAACATGAATTTATCAATGCAAGTATTATGTACTTTTCTCTCTTTTTCCAACTATTTCAAACCCTTTGTAATCTGAAACTTCTGAATCGCTAAAGATGGCCCAGCACATTTCACAGAGAGAGTGTAAGCGGTTCTTTCTGATCTCCTTTATTTGTACTAGTTAACCTGCTACCACACCCACACCATCCTCTTTTTATCCCAAAGATGTGTTCTGTGTGTCTGATCAGTTCCTGCAGTCTTGATCTGGCTCTCTTTATCATCTCAAGAATCCTGGGCTCTGCGTTAGCTTTCCCTTGCGTCTTCACCATCTCTTTCCCTTGGACCTCTCCTGCTCTTTGATAGTGTGTTCTGCTCAGTTGCATGAGTTGCAGAATTTCCTCTGTTGGTCCTACTTCTACTTTCAGGTACTGCAGTGTCATTTCTCTTTTATTCATAGTCATACCTGAGAGGTTGTAAATAATTTCTTATCTTCCTGTAGCATCTGGCTACTCCAGTTGTACCTGATTGAATCTTTGATAAGAGTACCAGTGATCTCTTTTAAAGTAAATCCATTTAAAAAGCCTTTTTTTGACTTGGTATGAGCATTCTACATGTTTGACTCCATCCTTCTAAAAATGTTCTTTTTTAATTTCATTAATGCAATTTTCTCTTAATGTTTCCTGATAGCTCCACTTTTTGGTATGTTCTTTAAAATTATTCATCTGTAGAAGTTTTTTTTTTCCCCATGACTGTTCTTATTCAACACTTTAGGAGCTTCTAAGAGTCTGAAGTCTATACTACTCCTCTCTTCATGAATCTGACTTTCTAGGTTACATGTCTCTAAGTCCGTGTGTCCACACTATAGCCATGCTCTTCCCTTACAGACCTCTTTCCCGTCTTCCTTGTCACAGCCAATGGGACCAGTATCCATGTGGTTATGTAGCTGGAAGCATTACTAACATCTCCTATCCATCACCTCTCATACCTAATTAGCTACCAAATGTGATAGATTTAGCTCATAAAGATCTCAGAAAGCCTTTCCATTTTTTTTCCTGAAGTTACTAACATTATTTTAATGCTATTATAATTCCTTTCAGGGATAAGATTTGTTTCTTGTATCTTATACAGAGAACTAGATGGACCTTGGCTAATTTCGGCTGTATTTGAACAGTACATAAATAAAATAAAAATGATGTCCCTGTGGGAGGAATAGGAGTTTGGGAAGGAAGTTCCAGAGAAGGACATCTCAGAGAAAAGGGTGGTTATCTTCCAATGGAATAAAAAGCCCTGTCCTAACCAGTGAGGATGGAAATAGCTATTTCCTTCTGAGCCTTGTATTATTTAGGGTGGCAGTATATACTCAAAACACTGTGATGTTAGCTTGACAGAATATATTACACTTATTGGGCAGTTCACTCTGGTTGGCCAGTTCCACTCTGAAAGTGTTCAGAGACTCCAGGCTCTGTCTCTGTTGCTCCGTCTTTCCTCGATGGTGTCTTAGAGCCCTGTCTAACCCACATTTAAGGACAGTTAAAAGGACAGAGAATTTTAGTATGCAATAGGAAAAACATCAGGGCTTATAAGGTATATGTGCTTTTATTTTGCTTTTATAGTAGCATTTTTATTGTAGTTGAGGAAAATATTGGTCTGAGAATTTGCGAAAAAAATTTACAATTACGCTTCATGAAAGATTTGCCCTGTTCTCTGATTTTTTAAACATATATTTTAGAAGGCAAAATCTGGAAGCAGGCGTAGTAATGCAATCAGTGTAGGTACAACTTGGGTCACTGTATTGGTCAAGCTTTCTGCTAAGGTGTGTTCTGGGATGGAAGCAGATGATGGTTCAAGTATTGGGGCACCTGACACCCATGTGGGAGACCTGTAAGGAGTTCCTGGCTCCTGACTTCAGCCTTTCCCAGCTTGAATATTGCAGGCATTTGAAGAGTAAACCAACTGATGGAAGATTTTTCTCTGTATTTCACTCTGCCATTCAATAGATAATAAAAATAGTGAATAAACCTTAAAAATATTAAAACTGGGGTGTGTGTTTGACCTGGTGGTAAAGACAGTGTACATCCCTGTTCCTTGTGGAAGGTGTGGACTCGGTGCTGCCTCTGGTTCCTGCATGTAGCTTCCTGAGAGGCAGTGGTGATGGCTCAAAGGGTGGCAGTGCAGCATCTGCGTGGGGAGCTGGACTTCACTGCTGGTAGCATCTGCCTGGCCAAACCCCAGCTCCTGCGGATATTTGCAAAATGAGCGAGGGCTGGGAGTGTTCTCTGTTTCTGCGTCCCTCTCTCCTGTCCTTCCTCCCATCCTCCCTTACCTCTCAAATAAATATGAAACAAATAATATAACCTTTTATATGAAAGAGGTCATTATTCTGACCTGGCTACTTATTGACCAAGCTGTTCCATACATCGAAAAGACAAGAGAGCTGATAAAAGCATTGTACAGATTATTGTTTAAATAATCTGAACAGAATCTGCACTGTTGCTTGTGAACATGGTTCTACATCTAAGCATAAAGGAGTTGTGAAATATAATTTGTTGCTGGGTTGCCATGTGCTCAGCAAGAAGAGGAAAACAGATTTGGGGCAGCAGCTGGCACCACGAGATCCCTAAATCAAGGTTTTCAAAGTGCAGGTGTTCCTTCAGAGTTTGACCTTCAGTTGGCTCACTTCTCACATGGACAGTTCTCTGTAGGCTGCCTGGGATCACTTGCAGTGCAAATAACAACTTGCTGATGGCCTGTAATTATTTTTTAAAAATCAGTTATTTTACAAAATCATATTTATGGATTAAAAAATATTTTATAATAAAATCAGATCATATATTCAAGTTGTAGAGTATATATATATATATTATATGCTGTTTTTAGATTTAAGGAAGTCTCTTAAGATCTTTAAAGTGGTAGAATTGTGTGTGTGTGTGTTCTTTAAATTTGGTTGAGAAGCATAGAGCGTGAGTAAGTACTTTTATCTTCTGATTCACTTCCTAATTGCCCAGAGCAGCCAAGGCCAGGCGAGACTGAAACCAGGACCTAGGATCTCAGTCCACATCTCCTCTGAGGCTGAATCTGCAATCTGGTGTTAGAGTCAGGAACTGAATCTAACTACTCTGACCTGGGCATCTTAACTAGCGTGTCAACAGCTGGATCAAATGCCTGCCCATTTGGTTTCCTCTTTATATAGATCTACACTTGAAAATTTTCCACAGTAATTAATCTGTATTCATTTTATAATTTTTTTGTTATATATTAGTTTTATAATTTGGTCATTACCTTTCAAGCTCCCACTCAATTTACTTATCTGTCAAAGCAGCTGTGCCAAGATTCATACACAAGAATTTTTAATGTGTGATGTCTAGAATAGATACTTTTTAAAGATCTATTTTCTTTTTGTTTGAAAGGCAGAATTACAGACAGAAAGAGAGGTTTTCTAGTCACTGGTTCACCACCCCACATGTCCCAGCAGTCAGAGCTGGGCAGATTCAAAGCCAGGAATCCCAGGTTTCTCAGGTGGGCGCAGGGTCTCTTGGGCCTGGGCCACCTCCACTGCTTTCCAGGCCGTAAGCATGGAGCTGGATCAGAAGTGGAGCCGCCAGGATGTGAACCACCATCCATACGGGATTCAAATGCTCCAGGTGGGATCTTTCAGTTTTCCTTAAATCAAGGAGACATGATTACCGCCACATGGCTCGGGTGGCTGGGTTCCTCTCCCCATGTGGGAGATTTGGATGCAGTTCTCCGCTCCTGGGACACTGTGGCCATTTCCGCAGCAAAGGCGGAGACGGGACCATTTGCCGTTTCCTTTGCTCTCAGATAACTAAAAATTAGGACTAAAACCTAAAAACTCCAGTTTAAAAAGTAAAAAGAAAAAAAAAGGCGTAGGAGAAATGCATACTTGTATAATACAATAAAATAATAAATCACAAAATTGTTTAGTTGTATGTGATTTTAATTTTGTAGAAGTCAAATTGGAAAGATGTTCTCAACATAATTACATTGTAGGTGATTTTTCTTTTTGTCCTGCTTACTTTTTTTTAATTCTCTTGCTTTTAGATTTTTATCTTAAAGTTTGCATTTTCTGTCATTTTCTATATCTACATTGTCGTGATACACTTAAACAGGATGTTGGACTTGTGACTGCTGCTGAAGGGCGATACACTGTTGTAATAGGATGGAGAACGGTGCGAGGGTGGGAGGGATGGAAGGGGGAGTTCCTGTGCTTATGGAACCATATTATGAAACATAAAAAAATAAAGAACAATTGTTTAAATGTGTGTATATTTACAACTGGAAGAATAATGTTTAATGAAAGAAATATGAACACTAAAAGAAACCAAGTTGGTTTTGCATTCTAATATTGTCTTAATTTAAATAATTTAATTTTTACATGTGCTCTTTATGCTAAAAACATTTTGAATGAAACCAATGAGAAAATAATTAGATTGCACTGATGATTTATTATTCATTGTGAATCTAATGATAGTTTTGACAAGTGTTTGTATTTTGAAAATTTACCAAGGTTCTGTATTGTCCCGTGGGTCTCTGAGGCTCCGTTCGTACTATCGATCTTGCTTCTGATTTACTGGATCATTCCTCTGTCATTTTCATGCTGTTACTAATGCTCATCTCATGAACTTTAAAATTTTCAGACATTGTCCTTCTAGTCCTAAAATTTCTATTTGCTTCTATTAATTGTTTTTTTGTGAATTTTTAAGATTGTGAGCTATAGTTTCTCTAATTCATTTCAGAGTGCACCGTTGCCTCCCAGAGCAGAGTCACAGTGCTTTGCAAAGTGTTCATCCCGACGTCTGGGTCATCAGGGTTGGCAGCCATCCGTTGTGTTTTACTTCAAAAAGTGATGAGAATTTTCTGAGTTTCTGACATATCAATTAATTTTGGACTATGTCCTCAACACTTGGAATATTTGTTGTTTATGATTTATATGTCAGTCATATTGAAGAAACAAGTCAACCTCTGATTTAAGCAGAAAGCACCTTATTAGAATAAATAAAATAACATTAAAACAATTCTTTGGAAATAAAATCTCAAGATCACGGTTACTTATTTTTCCTACCATTCAGATCCGATCCACTTCATAACATACTGGAATAAAATATGCAGCGCCCTCTAGCCTGATCCTGACACATCGCACCTTTGCCCGTGGTCTTCTTCCAGTCTTTCTATGCTTAGCCAGAATGATGTTTTCCTGGCATGAACTGCTTTATTTCCTCATTTTAAAACTTTTTTGTGGCTTCATTGTACCTGAAAATCCAGACTTCCTTCTTAGCACACCCCAAGTCCCACGTCCACTCATCATGTAGGCCTCATCTCCAGCTGGTGCAGGTCAGGCAGGCAGCTGTGTAACATCTGTGTAGCCAGTGGTACCTGTAAGCCAGAGCCCTGTCCCGTGTGCAGTGCTCTCCCCCTCGGCAATCAACATCCCCTTGTTCTGGGGTGTCCTTATTGCCTAATACACTCCACTTGGAAGTGCATGGGTTTATCATAAAACTCTGGGGTAGTTGATGTGTCGGCAGGGGCAACCTTCACCGGCTCATCTAAGGAGGTTCTGGGAGATCTCTGTCCAGCCAGAGACCATGACGGGAGAAGGTGCCGGGAATGCTCTGCCTCTCTTCCCCACCCCCCTCTCCTTCGGAGGCCACTTGCCACTCATGACTGGTGTTTCTCTGTGTAGGCAACCCTTGTGTGTGTGTCTGCGTTTGCTTTCTCACTTTTAAATAAAAATGTATCGCTTTACACATGCCCATGTAATCCGTTCAGGCATTGTTTGCTGCTGCGGAGTTGGTCTTTACTATCAATGTGAGCTTGGAAGTTGATGTTGCTGATAACATGTTAGCATAAGGGCCTTTTAGGGTTCACACTGTCTCTGTCTCTGCTGCCCCCACACCATCCTTGATCTTTATGTCCCTCCTGATGCATTTCCTCCCTTAATTGATTTAAGACCAAGTTGGGAAATCAAACAAACAAAAAGCTTAGATTTCAACAAAGGATCATCCAAAGCGTTTGTATTCTCCTTCGCTGATTTTATATTTTCGTAATATTTATTTGAGAGGCAGAATGACAGAAAGAGGAAGTGGGGGATACCTCTGTCCACTGGTTCCTTCCTGAAATGGCTGCAGCTGCCAAGGATGGGGAAGGCCAGGCCAGGAGCCTGTTCTCCTGCAGGGGCCAGGGATCATTGTCTGCTGTCTGCCCACGCACATTAGCAAGAAACGATGGGATGCCAGGTCTCAAACTGGTAATGTGATATGGTATGCTGGCATGGTAAGTGTTGGCTTAATCCCCTGCACTCCGCACTGAACCTGTGTTTTTATATTGTTCAGGATTTTAGAAGCCCATTTGTTTAGTAGCTGTTTTTGAAAATACTTATTCATAGTCATATCGCAGTGGCTGAGGTCTTTGTTTCTTATCTTGTGTTACAAGATATGTTTGATTGTCAGGAGCTATTAAAAGCAACAGCGTCTCAACAATGAGAAAACCCAACACGGGAGAACCCAAAGCCGGTGTTTGTAGCTTGGCTCTGTGCTGCCAAGTCTGTAAGCAGTTACCCAGGCTGGCATGCCTTTGCACTGTGTTCTCTGTTTCCTTCTGATCATGCGTATTGCTCTGGGCATGCAAATGACCGTCTCTGTTTTCTCATATGCGTGTGTCCTTTGAAATGTCCTGAGTTCTCAAAGACATTCTTAGTTGCGATGCTTCTAGGCGTTAGGTTGGTCTGGTTTCTGCTTCGTTGTGATCTTGTGTCCCACACGTCTGTGGGTTCTCGGTTTGTGTTTTGGTGTGTAGCAAAGATGCCTATGGCTTTTCTTCTAAGTTGCCTGAACAAAGAGAGAACACCTTAGGTGGCCCTTCAGGTTGCCCCTCACAGGCTGAAGCAGGTGCGCTCGGCAGCTTGCTCCATGTTCTGCCTGTGCTGGGTCCAGAACCAGGAACCAGAGCCTAAGCTGCGGGTGTGTGCCCCCCTCGGCACCAGTGCTGCCGCCAAGGGAGCGGGCGGCAGAAGGGCGAGTGAAAAAAGGCCTCAGAATTTTTGAGTTGCCTTTTTCATGATTCTGTATTCATTTGGCTTTTGTAAGTCTTTGACTGTTTTTCCAGATTTTGACAAAATTTGCTTGATTAATTGCTTGTCTTTCAGCGTTTCTGTGGGAGGACAAGTACTTGGCGTTTCATACTCTGCCTTTTGGCTGACGTCCGTCTGCTTTCTTTTCATTTTTAAAAAACTAATTCTGTTAATTGTTTAATCGGATTCACAAGATGCTTCCTAAAATTAAATGATCTACCTGAAAGTGTCTTTTCATTTAAAATTGTTCAATATTTTTCTGTTGTATATCTTTTTTATATTAATATTAAAAACATAGAGAACTAACTAGGACGATTAATAACCATTTACTTTATTAAGGGTTTTTTAGAAGTTTAACTAAAACTTTACAGTAAATATATTTAAAAGACAGAAAGCCTTTTAAGATGTTTACCATGAACCTTCGGTTATTTTCAGCTTAGTTTGAACCAAGGCATTTTTTTTTCCTCCTCTTACTAATTGCATATTGTACATGGTTTGTGACATCCCTCTACAATTGTGAAGGTTAGATCCTTTCTTACTTCTGTGTTAGTTCTCAGATATAATGCCTAGTGTGAAGTGATATTCTGGTACTCAGGGGTTTTACATGTAAATTGAAGGCACTTTGAGGAGGTGTGCTTGTTTAAAGTGTTATCCTGCGTGTTTTTAACATAACCTAGTTTAAAATCGCCGGGTCTCCCTTCCTGAAATAGACAGATGTTTGTGCATAGAAAGTACCTTTTGTATACCTTTGTCTGCTTTGATTTCAACTTGCACTTATGGAACCCATAAATGCCCTTGCTAAACCTAGCTTCAGCTCAAACAAGAAGCCTAATTCTGTTTACCATGTGAAAATTTAAGTCACAATTACATTTTTTTTTGGTTTGATAGAAATATATGTGTTAGAAATTACTCTTGTAAAATCTATGCTTTTGTGTCCTCTGTTAAACTAAGACAACTGGATAACACGTCTTTTTGAAATTAGCAGACTTATTTTAATTATGAATGTCAGGAATCTTGCAAAGTTGCTTGCCAGTTAATGTTATATAAATTTCAAATTCTTCCAGTCATAAGTAATTGATGAACTGTTCCTTTAGATATAAAACATATTATTAAATTTGTGGTGGCAAGCTAATATATATGTGTATATATATATATATAATTTATGCATGTATTGAAAATGTATAACCTGAAGAACAATACCCCGATCCTGTAACTGGCTAGTTTACAGTACATACTGAAATACCTTTAAAAATTACTGTTAATTACTCAGACAAATATATTATCTTAAAATATTTTTAGGTGTTCTATGCTGTGTGATCATTGAAAGGATCTTAGGTAAGGTATGAGTGAAAAACAGCCAGTGCATTCTCATTACAGCTACTGCTGACAACTTAGTTCAGGAATTGGAATAGCAGTGAAAAGCATCATATTAAACTCTCTTGCACCCTCTGTTGTCATTTTTGAGCACAACACTTATCCCTAGGATTGTTTTGTCATTACGTTTATTTCTTTGATAAAATTAATACTTATTTTATTATGCTTATCTTGAAATTAAATCCAGAAATAAACCAACATTGCTTGTAATTCTTATTTGGTATTCTCTAATGGCACAAATGGTTTTATCATATACAAGCTTAGATGAAATACGGGGCTCTCTGTTCATCTTTGATTTCTCCTAGTTACCAGTATGAATCCCCTCCAAATGTTTCACACAAATGAAATCTCTACAGGATGTAGCACATTGTACGTACAATTTCCCAGCGTTACAGGTTCTGTCTGTTCTTTTGTAAACCTTTCAATGCTCTGACAGTTTCCTTCCAAAGTAAGAGTCTGGAAACATCCATACTAAAATTAAGAATTTATAACTGTGAGGAACAGATGTTTTCATAAACATTTGCTATAATTAATTTCAACTAGAGGATTGAGGAAACAAAGCAGTTTTTCCCGCTTCAAAACTTTATTGCTTTTTTCCCATATAGCAAACTCTGGAATTTTTTTTTCTAATATAGCCTAGTGAAATGATCATACTCCTTATTTGGTATGTTTTCAAGGAAAAAAAACTGCTTTTTTTCCCCCTATTGCCATCTCTTGTACCTTGAAAGTTAAATTTAATATGCTATTTTCTTTTTGTAGCAGTTATAAACAGCAAAAAATCCTTTACAATTTCTTATGATTATAAAGTCTCTTTTTAAAAAAAATTGTTTCAGCTATTTAAAGGAGTTTATATTTAACTTAATAAACACAAGCTTGAACAAGAAGTAATTTTAGTGAGATGTATTAGATGTAACTATCATAATCCTTAATTTTAATATAGAAGGCTCATATTTTCAATACATCCTATACTGCTTGTTCTATACTGATTGGATATTTGGATCTGCAAAAGAATGTATTATATCAAATTTTCGCTTAGGGTGGAGGCTACATGTTATTTAGATCTTTTTGGTTTCTTAGAATAATGCTGATTTTTGTTAATAAAGTGAAGTATGCTGTATGTGTAATCATACCTTGCCCATGTTTTCAAAGCATTGACAACACGTACACAAGCAGATTACATCTGAAGCTTTGGACTGTTTTAGTCACCATTTACTCGTGTTGTAATCCATCCTAGGATTCTTTTATTCTTTACTAAGGAAAAATCCTGAAAGCATGTCTTGCAAAAAGCGTGGAGTTAACAGGTTCGGGACGTGGGCACGGTCCCTGTCTCCATCCGCCTGAGCGCTTTGGCACAGCTGCAAAGATCTGGAAGAGAACGAATGTTCTTGACTCATCTGTCAACTATAAAATGTGTAGAAAAATAGGTAGCTGTCATGAAAATTACATTTCAGCTTTCAGTAACCATTTAATGAGTAGCATAATTATATAAGTATGGTACCTTAAGTACTATACTCAATAATTAAAAATAATCTCATCTTTACACTGAAAGCTCTGTAATTACTATTTGACTTCACCAGGACCACTGTGAGGCTCTCCAGTGGCACGTTATATTGTTCCGAGTGGATTAAAATCATAAGATAAAATTGGATAAATCATTAAATTATTAAGCTTTAACTATTGTAAGAATGAATATATCCTGATGTTAGAAAATTATGTTGTGGAAATTTGGAGTCTACAGATTCTAGTCTTTGTTTTGAAGAGTTATAATCTATTCATAACTAAATGTTGAAATATATATTTTAAAAATTAGACAAATTTCTATCAAAGAATATATACTATACGTTGAGGCATTAGTTAGCATTTTTACAGTTCCTTTAATAAATCTATTTTAATTCTATGCATCATAGGCTAATATGTATGATTTGTTCAAAATTTTATTTTTTTGTTAACACTCCTGTTTCTTGCATAAAATAATTTTTCAGGTGTTTGATAGTATTTATTGCATGGGAGATCGATATCTTCTAGTTTTTTTGTTTGTTTTTGTTTTTTTTTAATAAGTGAACTTTTGGCAGATGGAACAATTGAAACAAATTTTTGGTTAATCCTGTAAAATGTATTAGAAGTGTATTAGAATTTGTTCTTGACCACTGCCTACCGAAGTCTGCTTTCTTTTACTTCTCTGCTTCTTAAAACCCCGGCCAGTGGGGAACCGGGACTAGAGGGCCGTCCCGGGCCAGTCTCTGCCTCATGTCTTTTGACCGTGCCCGTTGTCAGCACAGTGACCTGGTCACCAACAGAAAATTGCCTTTGTTCACAAACGTTACCATGTGACTAGAAGGTTTATTCACTTTAGGTTTTCCTGTTTAGCTTTGTAATCTGCCTAAAGAATGTATGATCTGTTCAATCATGGTGAGCTGTTGTTTGTAAATAAGCCATGAAATATACACTTTGAGAATTATATTTCTTTCTTTCTGTGTATCTATGTATGTATCTATCTGGTGACATTGGTAAGCATTGTTAGTTTCTTTAGTGAATGTATTTCTATTCTATAGACTTTAAATTGAAATATATGAATATCTTAAGAAGGTAATGTCCTGCTTATACTTCATTTGTTCCATTAGCAATTACTTTTATAGTATTACTATCTAATTTAGTAGTGGTGTTAGTTCATATGTTGGCGTCAAGATGGGTATTTTTCATAAGAAGGCAGTTGAGTACAAAATTAATTTGCAGAATGCAAAAAGTGATATGTACTATTTGGTTAATAATACTACATAGAACTGTTACACAGTTGTTGCTTTAATTGCAATATGTTGTAATCTCCATTATCTTAGTGTTTCTTAATTTTTTTTCCAGGAGATTCAAATCAAAATGGAAGAAGAACAAGTTCCACTTTAGACTCTGAAGGGACTTTTAATTCCTATAGGTAGGTGGTGAATACACAGATATAATGCAAGCCACTATATAACATCAGATACTTAGAGATACATTAAGAATACAAAGGAACCATGACTTGAGTTTTTAGAATATGATAATATGTAATTATTGTGGCATGTGATTAATGAGCTACAGAAAGTGTAGCCTCCCAAGTTCTTGAGTCAGTGCAGTCACTGCAGCTGGTTCTTGCTGTCCAAGCCGATGGGTACAGTAATCATGGTTGGTTCTTGCTTTTCCTTCGTCCTTGTTAAAGTCCCAGCACTTCTTTTGGAGCACCTGTGAAAGGCCAGAATCTCTTCACTGGACCCAGCGCTGCTGCTGCTGCCTTTTAAGGGCATTTTCTAAAGTAGGGCAGTTATAGCACAAATAATTATTTTAAAGGACTCCAGAATAAAGAAATATTCATTTAGTTTTGTTGCTATTCTCTTCATAGCTTGAATTTTCGCTCATTTAGTGCTTACAAGTTTTTGGCCTTTATTACAAGGAAACCCAGGAAGGGCAACATTTAAAGTATATTCAGTATTAATTGAGAATTCATATACTGAAACAAGATGTATAAGATCTTGACTGTTTTAGGTAAAGATAAGTGCAGATTCAATATTAGTACATTTTAGTGTGGTAGATGAAGATGTATATTTTGAAGAAATATTTTGAGCTCATTGTCCTTAGGTTAGGGTACGTTAGTTGTGTTGCTTGCCTAGAAGCAATATAAAATAATGTGAGAAACATTATATACCTTGAAGCTCATTTGAATGTTAAACTCTATCTTTTCTATAGTCAATATGGAGAATTTGTACTTAGGTAGTTTATGCTTTTATTTGTATCCATACTCTGTATCCCGTATTGGGATTGTGTCATTGTCTCTACAGATCCCAGGCTGGCTTTTAACATGTAGCATAGTGCCTTGTCTATAGGAAGCACTTAAGAATGTGGCAAATGAGAAAATTTTACAATTTGTTTATGAATTCCAGAAATGAGATGATAATTGAAACACTTGACATCTTTATTTTATACCAGTTGGAATCAGTATAAATATTCAGTCGTTCAAGTGTCACAGACAGTACAAAAGGCTTATGTTCCCGTGGAGTTCTGGAAGACCATTATCACAGCAGTGACGCTCCTATATTGCCGCGGTATTTTCACTGTGCCCGTTCTATCTTACCACGTTGTAATTCTCCAAATCCTTCTCTTAGTCCTGAAGGGTAATATAAAGCTTGGAATTTGACATGTTAAATAATAGATAGAATCCCCTATCTGAACCTGTCACAGCTTATCACAACAAGCAAAAGTGTGAATGTAAAAGATAGTTAAATAAATATTCATGATTTGGCATGTAAGTGAGGAATGTTAATATAATAATATAATGTGAAATATATGATGGTAATACTATTAATACATGCAAATACAATAAAAACAACCAAGCTAAAATGGAGGTAGGGCATGAATTTCAGAAAAAGGAAAATGAGTAAGTATATAAATTTTGGTGGTGAATGCGCTCTCACAATTTAATCTATAGTTTAATTATAGTAAATAACAGACTTGATATGAAGAGATGTTTTACTGTGAAGATGCCATGTTGTCTTATAGTTTATTTTGTCCTTTGGATCGTTTGATGATTAAAGTGTCTTAGTATCACTGAATTATGATGGCATTTTGAAAGTGAATTTCTAAGGTAACTTTGCACAACAAATAGTAATGTTGTTAACTAAATATTTTTAATCAATGCCTGTCACTGTTGTAAGGTTAGAATATTAATTTATTATTATGGTAAAAAAAAAAAAGGCAAGGTAAAATGTTCAGGTAATACAGTGTACCATGTAAAATCAGGCTTTTAATAGTTGGCAAGCCAACACTGCTATTAACTAGTATTATAGTATTTAAGGTATGAAATTAATATTTTTCTACCCGGTAGGCAGTAGCTCTCACAATATAATGAGCTTAATTGTGATTTTGACACTTGGGTTAAATGTGGAATTCATAGAAACACAGTCCTAGTATGTATTTTCTTATTAAACGTTAACTGACAAATCCTAGAATACGTGGCAGGATCACATTAAAGTGGCAACAGGATTGTCAGTAAAATTTATTTGACAGAATGGAAATTATTTTTCTGTTGCCATTGTAGCTCTTTTAACTAATAACATGTTTTTAGGAACACATAAATTGTCTAATATTCAGAAATCCTTTTATATAACAAATCTTTGTTATTTAAACTGCCACAGAAATCCCAGCCTTTCTTCGTAATTCCACCGCTCAGGCCTTGAGCCTGGCACAAACACACCAGAGCTTGTGTCGAGGGTAAAGATTAGCTTTAGTTTCCATCTGTGAAAGGGGCATTTTATTGACTAATCTGTTTCTTTTCCACAATTCCTTTTTAAATACTGAGATAAAATATGTAAATTAAAGACTTTTGAAAATCTAAATAGAAAGCCATCATATTTTATTAATATATGCTGTCCCCATGCAAACAAATAACTCTGGGCCTCGCTGTTCACCCTCTAACACATGTGCCTTTTACAGCATGTGTTGAGGTTTTGTTAATTTTTGAATAGTGTCAAGTGGGTTATAGAAAGCACTTTTCTTCATTATTTTTGTATTGTAATGTTAGATTGTTAGTTGCAGGAGGCATAGTTTTTGATTATTAGTTTTTGACTACTTTAAAAATTATTATTTTATAATGCAGTTCCATGGTCTCTGGGATTTCTACTCCCCCTTAACCAAATCCCCTCCCCTCACTGACTTTCCCCATACTTCTACAGTAGTATAGTCCTTCGTAAGCAGTCACCCGTCCATCATCCTGCTATTTAAGCGTATCCTGACATTGTAGGTATGGACAATGGCAGTGAGTCCAGCATCCCATTGTCGAGACGTATTTAACAGTTTCATTGGGAGTCCATGTTTGATTTGGAAGTAGAGAAGCAAACTGTATTGCATCTTCACAACTGGTTATGACAGTTTCTATTACATAGCTACTATACATCCCCTTAAATGAAATTCCATGGGACAAATCAACAACAGGATAAAAGTTAAAAAGTTTACAATACCGTGAATGTAAATAACATGCTACTGAATATGTCGTTGAAAAATGAAAAAGAAAATCAAAAAGCTTCTTGAAGAAAGCAATGCTGCTGTATGACCTGTGTGTCACTGAAGAAGGAGCGGAAAGTTGGAGTGAAGTTACACTTGATAGAATATTCTGTTACAAAACACAGGGGCAATGGAGGGGAGATATTATAAATGTCCTTTTTAATACTGTTTTTGCATAGTTTGTTTTAAAGTAGTATCTAAACAAAATGCATTGATTAAAATCCTGATTACAAATGCTTTGAAGACTTTGAACAATCTCAGCCTCAGTTTCCTCACTTTTGAAGTAGGGATGGTGAGATAAAGTTGGCATGAGGACTTTTTGGGATCATGTGTTCTTGGTAAATGCTGAATAACGAATGCCTTTATGTTGTAGTCATTTCCCATCATCAGTGTTGTCATCATCATTAACCTTTTGGCATATTCTGGAAAAAATTTATAGTGCCTTTGGATAGAAACACCAAAAAAGAAATGACAAACAGTATGTCTTACGAGAAGCCAGCTTTCTTTCTTTTAGCAGAAAGGGAGCTAAGAACGAGCTCACCTGGGGGCTTGAAAGTCTACATCTCTGAGACGTTATTCCTGGTTTCTTTGTGAATCCGGTGAAGATGAAGGGAAGGTGTGTCGCTAGGAGTGTAAGAGGTGGTCTCTGGATGTGAGGTCAATGGACCTTAACTGTAGCTTTCTACGCCTTTGCTCCCAGACTTATTCTGATGGCTTAGAGGGTTTTACTTTGGGTTTGTGTTCCTCTGTGCTGTTTCTTCATTGATTCAGATAGATAGGTAAAATTGGGCTTAACTCCTAAAATATCTGTCTGGTGTTAATACGATGCCTGGATGTTATTAGACCATATCTTGCCTTGGAATGTTAGAGTTTGATTATTAATCTTCCAGCTAATTTGCATGATGTGTTAAAACAGGAAATGTTTAGGTATTGAGAATGTATTATTAATTTTATCTGGTATATTTTAAAGGCTTTACATACCAATGTGGATTTTTTTTTTCAAGTTCTGTTAACTTTATTTCTTATTTTACCATTTAACCTGAGAGAACTCTGCTAGCTATATATCTGTGTGTGTATATATATAAAATGAGAGGTAGTTTCCTGTGTCTGCTGCAGTGGATGCTTAACTAGCTCAGTGTGGCACACATGGCCACATGGTGGAAGGAATATTGTTACTGCATCCCGCCCCCCTCTTCCCAAGGGCAACTGACCTTCTCCTCGCCAAAAGAGGCGAGCCCCTTGCCAGCACATATGACTACAGACTATTACATTAATCTGTTTAGCTGTAGTACCAGCTGCTTGCATGTTTTTAATTATCTTATTAGATGGTATAACAGTGACCTATGAAATAAATTGAAGGTGAACATTTTTAAACTTTCCTTTTATTACTCTATGTCTCCAAATATCTTTTGATTAAATTATTGCTTTCTACAAAAGTTGGTCGGCAGTCTGTTTGGTTTTTGAGTCACGTAATCCTTTTTTTTGTTTGTTTTAAAGTATAATGTGATACTTCCCAGTATAGAAAATAACTTAATTTTTGCCTCATTTATTGATAGATTTCAGTTGTGCTTATGTAGCCAAAAATCTTGGTAAAACTTGGCTTACTAGGCAATTTTGTTAGATTGAACTCAGACCACTTATTTGGCATTCTCTGGGAAACTCAAAATACTCCTTCGTTTTCACACATCAATTTGGCATTGCATAAATGGCATAGGATAGAGCACAAATTATTGTATCTTGATTTAAAGTAAATTTTAAATTATTTTTTACTCTGTCTAGATTCTGTGTATATAGTAGTACATTATCCAGTTTACTCTGTTCTTAAAAATTTAGTTGTACTTGGCATCATTTATGAGTACCGTATCCCAAGCTTTGCCGTCAGGAACAATGCTTTGTCCTCTAGGCTTTGACAACTGGATAATTTTGAAGTCATAATCTGCAAGTGCAGTGCTGACTTTAAAAGGCACACCGAGGGGTGGCACTGTGGCATGGTGGCTTCAGTTTCCAGTGCCAGCCTCCTGCAGCATCACCAGTTCGAACTCTGGGCTGCCTCACTTCAGATCCAGCTCCCTGCATAAGACCTGGGCAGGCAGTGGAGGATGGCCCGAGGCCTTGAGCACAGGCTCCACCTGCTGGTTCGCTCCCTAACCGGCTGGTGTGGTTGGAACTAAGCTGGTCCAAAGCCTGTGGGGTGGAGGGGAGACACAATATTAACAATCAGTGATGCTCAGTTAAAAGTCTAACATACTAAATATTGCAATATTATTTTAGTCAGGAACCCTGACGTTGCATTAAACTTTTTTAAAAACTATCTTGATGTGAGATAGTTATAGAATACTTTTCTGCGTCTTTGTAAGTTCTGTAAGTGGTATAGTAGAGTGACTGGATTCTTAGTGTTTAATGCATGATACCAGTGCTTACACACTCTCATAATGTGTTTTCCACTGAAGAAATACTATGTTTAGTATTTCAAAAGATCTTTTACTGATGAATAAAAGGGAACATTTTTCTACATATATTTTATTCTTCCTAAAGACAGGAAAAAGGCACTTGGCTTCAAAATAGTGTATTCTATCCTTCATTTGAAGTGAGTTCCAAAATCCTTTCCCTTTCCCAGTATGAAGCTAACTTGGTAAAAAGTCTTTATTATTAATATTTTTAAAATATCTTTATTGCCATGCAATACTTTCATGGTACAGTCTTTTAACACATGTACACATAAACACGGGTACCAGTCCTTCGTGTACAGCCATCCTTCAGTACCATGCACAAAGCAGACATCAGTCAGCATGCATTAGTCACACCAGGAAGAAAGCCTTCCACTTCCCTAGCTTTGCTTTGCTTTTTTTTTTTTTTTAAGATTGATTTTATTTTTTTATTGGAAATTGGGATCCTGGCACGTACAAGGCGAGGACCTTAGCCACTAGGCTACTGTGCCAGGCCCTTCCCTAGCTTTTCTTTGTGCTTACAACTTCCAGCTCCTCTCTTCCAGTTGTTCAGTATGTAATACATGATGCTGCAGCTGCCCCGCCGTGCTTTGCCACGCTGGAACTGGTGATTTCTGTGTGTTTGTACCTGCAGTAGTAGTAGTCTCCCTGCATCCTCTTAGCACACACCTTTCCCAGCCTCATTTACATTTCCTGAGCGGTAGTGATATTAATCAGTTTTTCATGTTCTTGTTTTCTTTGTATTTTTCTTCAGAGTAATGTCTATTCAGATCCTTTGCTTATTTGTTAAGTGGATTGTTTAAGCTTTTGTGGAAACTTGGGAGTTCCTTATATATTCTGAATTAATCCTTTGTTAGATTAATAATTTGCAATTATTTTCTCTCATTCTGTCAGAGTTTGTTTCTTTTGCTGAGTAGACACTTCTCACTTTTCTATAATCATATTTGATAATATTTTGTTTTTCTGTCTGTGCTTTCGGGAGTCCTATTCAAAATAATTTTACCTTTTGTCAGGTCTTACATTGAAATCTTCAGTCCATTTTGAGATGATTGTAGGTGTGAGTGAGAGGCACAGGTGAAATTGTGGTCATGTGGGTGTGGGTTAACTAGGATATGTGGATTTCCTGGCATCACTTAAGTCCTTTCTCTGATGTGTGTTTTTGACACATTTGTCAAAGAGGCATTGGCTGTGGTAATGTAGATTATTTCTGAGGTCTCTTTTCTGTTCCAGTAGTCTGTCTGTTTTTATGTTGGTACCATGCTGTTTGATTACAGTAACTCTATAATATGTCTTGAAATCTGACACTGCTATACTCCAACTTTGTTCTTTCTATTCAAGATTGCTTTAACTGTTTGTGGGTTTGTGTGTATGTGTGCTTACATATGAATTTTAGGATTTGTTTTCTAGTTCAGTGAAAAACGTCTTCAGTATTTTTATGAGAATACCGTTGGATCTGTGATTGCTACAGATAATACGGGTATTCTAATAGCATTAATTCTAATCTGCAAACAAGGAGGAATCTTCCACTTTCTTTTGTCTGCTTCAGATTCTCTTCTCAGTGCTTTATAATTTCCATTGTCATTTAAATGAGATGTATGACAATCTAGTATATAAATATAAAAAGTACTGAATTTCTTAAATGTAAATTTTAGGACAATATTTCCTGCATCCCCTCAAGTTCCTGATTACATATAAAAATGTACATAAAAAATCTTTACTATGAAGACTTGAAATCTAATTTTCTAAATGTACTCAACAACTATAAATCAATGTGCTTTTTCTTATTCAGATATGATTTAATTTCTAAACCAATGCATCTTTCAGACTTCACTGGAAAGGACCGAAGTGGTAGCTGAGTTAAGATAGTCTAGTGAGCATATCCCAACACAGAAGATAGTTTGAATAGCTATTCACAAACCAGGTCAGTAACCAGCCACGCAGGAGACCCTGATGAAGCTCCCAGCTTTTCAGTACAGCTAGCATTACAAACTGTATAGCCAATTGTTTACCTTGTTATTAAAAAATTAGATATCAAATAAGAGAAAAGTCTCAAAGGACACAATTTTCCCTTATGTATTAGTTATAATACCAAAAAGACATGCAAGGACACGTATTTACCCTAGTGGTTATAGTGTTCACATCCACCTTGGAGTACCTTAACTTTGAGCCCTACCTCTGCTTGCTGATGGCAGCTGCCAGCTGAGGTGGGCCCTGGAAGGCAGCGGACATGGCTCCGCCCACAGGGAGGAGCCGGGTGGACATCCTGGCTCTGAGCCGGGCCTGGCCCAGTCTCGCTGTCGCAGGCATTTGTGGAAACGATCCCTGCGTAGGAACCTCTCCTCGTCTGTCCAGCTTGGTCTGCCCTCTGCGTGGCAAGGAAAATTTTAAAAACAGAAAAGAAGCAAAAGTAGATCACAGAAAAAGTTACTGTATGCGGAGAGCCCCGCAGGCATTTCCTGGTAAAGCAGCCTTTACCTGTCTCATTCCTAAATGTTGATCCTGTTTTTAAAAATAATGTAATGGTGTATATTAAATTTTTATGAAACTAAAAATGAAAACCTTTCAAAAGTTAAAAATTTTTGATGCAGATTTTTTCGGTTCCTTTAATAAAGGTGTAATTGAATTTCCCTATCTTAGTATGACTGGAGAGGCTATTAAACTTTAGTTTTTGAAGAAAATGATACATCTCTGTGCACAAAATCAGACATTGCATCTGATAATGTGTAAGCTTTTGTTTTGAATTCAGTTCTTCATGTCCTTGTGGATATTGAGGTGGGAGCCCAAGATTTCTCAATTCAAAGTTGAAAGCAAAGCTTAAATAACCAAAAACCATGTTGATTTTAGCAGTGAGTCCTTCACTCAAGGCGCCTCCTCGCTTTGTCCCCGGGAAGCCTCATCGTGCGAGAACGGATTTCATCTAGACATATGAAGGAATCCATTGTTGGGCTAGTGGATAATTGTGCATTCCGTTGTATATGTGTTTATAGATGTGTAAGAGATATGCCCTGGTGCTTCATTAATGGGGGAGGAAGAAGGCTTTAAGCAAATTTTAAAAATTCCTGATACAAGAAGCAAAAAAACCAGCACAGTTTCTAATTGCCTTTTGGAGACTAGGAGTTCCCTCATCACCAGTGATTTAAGCTAAAAATGAGGTAATTACAGGTACCATCAGTGTTTCTGTGGTTGATCGTGGCACCTGCAGGCCTAACACTGAGCTCACCTATACCCGGTGCCGTGCTTTGCAGTCTGATGCTGACATGCCTAATTTACACTCTTCATACTCCCATTAATTTTTAAGTTAGATATTTCTTATTCTATTTGAATCATATTTTTAAAATCCTATCTTTAAAATGGTGTAAAATATATAGCCTTCAATGTAAAATGTTGAAATTATAGATTTCTTTCCTCGACATCAGTCAGTAATGTATTTTATACAGATTAAAAACAAATGCAGACATTTTTTTATTATCTTTCCTTTGCATTTACTAAATTAAATTTGACATGATAAGTTAGTTTAAAAAAAATATCAGCATGTGCTTACGGACCAGAAAGGTATGCAAATAAGCCTTTCTGTATCCGGCTCAACTGTCCGCTCTAGGGCCCCACAGCTCCAGGTAGCCCACCTCCCAGCTGCCTGAAGCTTCAGGCAGCCCACCTCCCAGCTGCCCCCCAGCTTCAGGCAGCCCACCTCCCAGCTGCCCCCTCAGCTTCAGGCAGCCCACCTCCCAGCTGCCCCCCAGCTTCAGGCAGCCCACCTCCCAGCTGCCCCCCAGCTTCAGGCAGCCCACCTCCCAGCTGCCCCCCAGCTCCAGGTAGCCCACCTCCCAGCTGCCCTTCAGTCCTGCGTGCAGGTCGCTTTCATCCTGCCCCGAAAACCTGCCACTGAGATCTCAGGGGTCGAGCCCGGTCGGGTCGGCGGGCTGGCTCGGGACTCTGCGCTTGGCCCGAGGGCCGCCCTGCCACTCTGATGAAGCATTGGCGTCTTTACACTAGACTGGTGTGGCGCAGTCTTTATGCTGCTTACCAGTTTATACCTGCTTGGCTTTGTTAAATTAACCTCGCTAAAATACCCAAAATTGGGCTGGAAACTAATTATATAAATATGATTTTCTGTAATATACTATCCAATTTGGAATAATAATTCAAATATTTGGTAATATTAGCACATCATTTAGACATTTATACATACCTTATTTTTACAAAAATTAAACAATTAAATTTTTTTTTTAAAGATTATTCATTTTATTACAGCCAGATATACACAGAGGAGGAGAGACAGAGAGGAAGATCTTCCATCCGATGGTTCACTCCCCAAGTGAGCCGCAACAGGCCAATGCGCGCTGATCCGATGCCGGGAACCAGGAACCTCTTCCGGGTCTCCCACGCGGGTGCAGTGTCCCAAATCCTTGGGCCGTCCTCAACTGCTTTCCCAGGCCACAAGCAGGGAGCTGGATGGGAAGTGGAGCTGCCGGGATTCGAACCGGCGCCCATATGGGATCCCGGGGCTTTCAAGGCGAGGACTTTAGCCGGTAGGCCACGCCGCCAGGCCCAACAATTAAATTTAGAAGGTGCAAATTGAATACCAATTTAAGTTCCTGCCTTTGAAAATTATAATTAGAAATAGATATTCCTTTGTAAGCATCAACTGTATTTATTTATTGTCTGCATTTATTCATGACATAGTTAGTGTCATGCATTGTTGCAGGATGTGTAAGTATTTAAAAGGTTGTTTAAAAGGGAAAGCATCAATTACTGCTGCAAAAGTTAATCTTACTCCTTGTGAAATGATTCAACATCAACGTTTTTAGTCAGTCACAGTGTTGTTTTCTGAGAACAAGGATGGGGTGAAATCCTGCTCAATGGCGTTGCTTCCGAGACAGCAACTAGGTCCCCTAGCATCAGAGCCTGGCAATGAAACCCAACACACCCTGTCTCTCTAATGGGCACTGATGGTTTTCAGGGACCCAGTACCTGTAAGGTAGAATTACTGCCACTAGGTGGCACTGCTGTCTTGAAAAGGAATCCTTAGAGAGCCACACTTCCAAACTTCTTAGGTTGTTTTTTTGTTGTTGTTTTTTAAGGCAGATTTACAGACTGGGGAAGAGAGATCTTCCATCGACTGGTTCACTCCCCAAATTATTTCAATAGGATCCAGAAGTTCCATCAGGTTCTCTCCCCACACACGCAGGGCCCAAATGCCATCCTTTTCAGATTTCTTGGGCACTTTAGCAGGGAACTGGGTCAGAAGTGGAGCAACCAGTGCCCCTATGAGATAGCGGCGCAGCAGGTGGCAGCCTGACTCACTGTGCCACAGCCATGACCCACAATTTTAGACGCAATTTTTAACCCTCACAGCAGCTGTTGTTACCCTGTCTTTCCAGATTACCTGGGGAAACATCCCTATGACCTTAGATGTCATATTCCCAGACAAAAAACATCTGAGCAAGAACTCACACATCTCAGCCCCACCTTGTGCTCGAAGCAGTTATTTAGGGTTATCTTGCTTTTGGGTTGTTTTTTTTTTAACTGTAATTTCCTCATTTGGAAAGAAAGGTTATTGTAAAGGTAGAGGTGAGTTACGTGAAATGTGTTTCCGGAAGTGGACTCGTTGGCGTGTGAAGGAGCTTGTTGCTGGCGTTCATTGCTGTCAGTTACTTGTTCTTGCCGTCCCACTCTTGCTGCACGTTACCTCCGTCATGGGTATTCAAAACATTCAGAAAAAAAAATGTGTCTCAAGAAAAAACTGAGAGTGAATTTTGAAATTTTTGTGCTAAAATGAACTTGTCTTTTAAAATAGAAAAATAAAGCTATTTAAGGGAGTTACAGAGAAGGAGAAAGGGGTCTTCCATCCCCTGGTTCACTCCCCCAGAGGCCACACTGGCCAGGGCTGGGCCAGGCAGGAGCCAGGGGCTGCAGCCAGGCCGCTCCCAGCCCTGGAACGTCCGGCGCTGCTCTCCCGGGAGCATTGGCAGGCAGCTGGATCCCAGGCGGAGCAGCAGACTGACGGCATTGCAGTCCGTGGCCCTACGAAGCTCCACTGGCCCCTGAGTCTATCATGTAATACTATTTTCCATGAACTCTTTGAAATCCTCTTCTATATAAATTCTTAAATAAAAGACAAAATTTCATGACAGCTTTTCCTTTAATTTTGTTAACCTGAGTAAGTTCACTGCTGAATCCTGGACTCCCCCGTTCTTTTGCTGTGTGCTGTGGAAGTTGCAGAGTAGGTACCCCATTCTCTGTGGTTGTAAAGGGAATATACTGTGGCCTGGCTCTGCTACGTGTGCTCAACCTTTCAGTATTTTTTTTTCTTCCAGTGTTTCTGTAATCTGGTAACTGGAAATTAGTATTTCAGTTCCTGAGGTGCTGCAGTCATTTCAAAACCTGAGTTACAATTCTGAAATATCAAACCATTGTTCCCACCCTGTACTAACGGAGTGCTTTGTATAAATTATGTTATTATTGGTTTTACTCATCCGTGTTCTACTCCCTTCACTTCATCCTTAAAGAAAACAAACTCCTCTGTGACTGCTAAGAACACAGGAGGCACCTAATAAATGTTTAGCATGTGTCGCAATGTGCCGATGAAGCGGTGTTCCATGGGAGGCGAAGACAGAGTAGATTGTCTTGTGGCCTTTCTGTTCTTCTTGAGCTTTTCATCAGTGTGAGATGTTACGCCTTAATTAGAACTCTAAGTACTCACGAATACATTGAAATGATTGTAGATTTCAGAGAAAATGTTTCCCATTCACATGGCTTAGTCTCCTTTTCTCTGCGCTAGCACTGCAATCAAGGTACAGGGTCTTATGTAAGCTAACAAATAATTATCCTTCGTTACATAAGTAGTATGTAACTTGACCTCACAAGCCTACTTAGCTTGACAAGATGGCAGTGCCTCTAGCCACCAGCTGGGTCTGCTCTCACCGCTTCCTGGTGCCTGTGAATAGGAGCTGATTTGGGAACACACAGAAGGGCTCCCTGCTTCCTCTTCCCTCTCAGGCCGTAGCACTACATGAGTTCTCCTCGACTGTGATTTCTGTAGGTCTCAAATGCATTTGAAGTCAGAAATGTGTGCTTTTTTATCACAGACCACAGGTGTTTCAGCGATATATACTCAACCATTCAAGAGAATGAAATTCTGCCATTTGCAACAAAGTGATCCCAACTGGAGACCATTATGCTCAGTAAAATAAGCCAATCACAAATATCTTATCTTCTCTCTGATACAAAGCAGCATTCATGCAAAATACAAAACAAGCAGATATGAGTGAGCAAACATATTTTCATAGGTTAACTGTATGATGGAGACTGGCATTCCAGGAAGTAAAGATACCTTACAGTACGCATCTCTACTCATGAAGAAGAGGAGAAATGCGAGAAACAGTTAAATGTACCAGTTAAAGAACATTCTAGATTTTCTGCCTCTGCACCTACAGTGCTGTGCTGCACATGGATAGCGCAGCGTTAACCTTGTGGCTGTGACTGAAGGACCGTGTGACTGACAGTACATGGCGGAAATGTGGGCGGAAAACAGCCGGAAGAGGGCCAGGTGCACAGGGCTGCCTCCACCCACAAAACTGTATCTTGGAAAACAATAACAATCATTTTGAAACAAGAATTTCTGATATATATTCCTGTACCCGTTGCTTATCTTATCTCTAATTATATGACTAAAAACTGCATGAAGCAGACTTCGGTACGGCTTGAGATGACAGCGTGGATGGCACTGTTTAGAAGCAGGAAGCGTTTAAAGTGCTTCAGGTGGCACAGATGAACTAGGGCAGGGGAGACGAAACAAAGCAGGGTTTCAGTGATCGCTCCTCTGACCTTAGAGTGCCGGAGTTTTTCCCAACGCTGGAAGGAGCAGCCAAAGGTTACGTCTAAATTACGTATGAATTAAAAATCGCTGCATTGAAAATCAAGACAGTTGGAAAAAATGTGGCTGAGAAATTATAATGTCTTTGATATATGAAGAATGTTTTTTTCTGGTCAATAAGCTTTACTATAATAAAAGCAATATTATAATAATTCTTAAAAATATTATGTTTTTAAATGCTGCGATGTACTTCTCCAGACTCCTCATAGATTCTCTTCCTAGTTCTCTGCCCTGGGTGCTCTTATTTCATGGGTTGACACGGGAGAAAAGGAGTTTGTTTTGTTGGAGTAGCTAGCGCCTAGCAAGTAAATTGTGCCCTGCCGCTGGTTGCCTGGCTGGTTCTGTTGATGCTAGAATGTAGCAGGACGTTTCCAGCCTCCTTCCCACCGCCCTGCTTCACTCAGAGCAGCAGAGGGCAGGAAGGGAAGGTTTAAAAAGATGAGCTACTCAAGACTCCAAAAGCACAAACGTCTTGAAGTTGCACTAATATTACACAAGCAAATTAAGTGCTTTTTTGTGCTCTTTTTTTTAAAAAAAAAAAGTTTATTTTATTTTTATTGGAAAGTCAGAAATATACAGAGAGGAGGAGAGACAGAGAGGAAGATCCTCTGTCCGCTGACTCATTCCTCTAGCAGCCTCAATGGCTGGAGCTACGCCCGTCCAAAGCCAGGAGCCAGAAGCCCCCTCTGGGTCTCTCATGTGGGTCCAGAGTCCCAAGACTTTGGACTGTCCTCACCTGCCCTCCCAGGAAGGGTAGCAGGGAGGTGGGCAGGAAGCTGGCTCGCTGGGATATGCGATCCTGGCGTGCAAGGCTAGGACCCCAGCCACCAGGCCACCGAGCTGGGCCCATTAAGTGCTTCTGTTGCTAATAGAGAGGTATGATTAAGAAGCTGGTGGTGGAAATGCGTGTGTTTCAGTGTGAGGTTAGAATGTGTTGACCATAAAGAATGTGGTTAAGAACAGATATCAGCAGGGGATGGTTGGGCTTTGTGCTGCTGCTGGCGGGAGGAACAGGCCGTTGACTTTGGTTGCACTACTGGCTTTCAAGATATATCCTTCGGGCAGTGAGGTTTTTGAGCTTCAGTTGTTCCGTTGCTTATAGTTAAGGCTCTGAGCATAGTGGGCACGACTGTCCTTTCTCCAGGTGTCTGGAAGCTGGCAGGTGACCACTGCAAGCACATGTGTGCAGCATGACTGGAGCTCTCAGTGGCTTGCTGCTTAGCAAGTCTCTCCTAAGATAATGTGACCAGGATTTCAGCATTGCTAAGAAAGTTTAAATTATAGTTTATTTTATTGTGCCATGATAAAATTTGAAAGGAATTCGTAAAGCTGATCTTCTTTGCCTGCGTTGTTGACAAATGAATCTTAATGTTCGGTTTGCTACAAAATGCAGGGAATACAGGTCGAATTCCTTTATTCAAACTCAGTCAATGGTTTGGGACAATTAATTTCCAATTGTTTCCCAGTGGAGCAGATTTACTTGGATATTAATGAGGCACAGGTGTTAGGCCCTTGGTGCCTGCATGCCTGGGAGGCATATTTCAGTTGTGTATCTGCTCAGCCATAGGTACTGCAAGGTACTCAAGCTTGCCTTTAACAGTTTTTACAGTGAGGCTTTTTAATTTTTTGATTTTTTTCAAATTTGCCCACACCTGTTAAAATTTTAAAACTGATCATGTAGAAAGAAGTTGTAGTGATTTCAATGTAGCACGAACAGCTAAAGCAAGTCATCTTTGTTACACCTAACGGCCCAGCCTAACATTAAAGAGAAAGGCGTTTACTTAAACAGATATTTCACATGAGGAATTAATGTAATGAACAGTTAACCTTTTTTGTGTGTATTTTTGGTGGGAATATGTCTTTGGCATTCAAGTATTTATTTGGAACCAAGTATTTATATTAATATTCATTTTTTTGTTTATTCGCTGAAGTGCACTACCAGCATTTTAGTGGAGATGGACTAGCCTCCACAGACATTATGAATTTCAGTTGCTGGCATAATTATAGCTATCTACATATTCATTAAATCTACAGAAGAGCTGCGTCCAAAAAGACAGCCATGCACTCAGAAACAGTACACAACTACATATACACGTTTTAAAAGTTGCCTTTCTTAGACTTGTTCAAAATTAATTTCCTGTAGCACTCTTGTCTAAGCAGAGGACTTTGAACAAAAGGATTCTCATGCTTTGCTTTCTTTCCTCCAGAAAAGAATGGGAAGAACTGTTTGTAAACAACAATTACTTGGCAACAATAAGGCAGAAGGGGATTAATGGGCAGCTGAGGAGCAGCAGGTTTCGCAGCATTTGCTGGAAGGTAAGAGGAAAATATTTATTTACAGGTTGTGATTGCAATATATCAACACATTACCTGCTGCCCTGGAAGGTTACCCAGGAAGGGATCCCTGAATTTTCCAATTCTTCACTCCCAGTTATTTGGCCATTCCTGTTTGTCTTTGATAGGACCTTTCCTAATGAGAGTGAACCACCTTAGTGCCGAAGAACTAGTAATGATAGAGCAGTTATTTGAAATAACTGTCTTTTGGTGGTGCAACAATTTTATGTTCCCCAAAGATGTCTGCAGCAATTCTTGAGCAGTGGAGGGGGAGGGCGGGGCAGTTAGCTTGCAGGTTCTCGCTGCACCAAGGGCCACCATGCCGGCGTCCTCCCTTTCAGAAACAGAGGGTGGGAAAGACTTCTCACATTTCTTTGCTTAGAAACACAGGAGTGAAGGCAACAGGCAGTGGAGGAAGTTGAGTCAGTCTCTTCTGGAAGGTGACAAAAACGAGGATTGCTCAGCAGCAGCTGTCTTCGTAGTTACTTTGAAATAGTATTGCCTTTTGTTCTCCAAAAATGAATTGAATTTGGGTTTAGGCTCTTTCTGAAATGACTTGTTAGTGAACGTTTGCAGAGTTATCTATGTGAAGTGAGCACACTGAGTCTGCATGTAAACACAGTAAGAAATGCATGATATGTGAGACAGTTTTAGATTTAATAATTTAGATTTAATAATTAAAATACATTTTTCTTCTGTTATATGCAAGCAGTAATGGCAGGAGACCTGCTGCTAGAATATTTGTGTACAAATATTTGTGTACCACCCCCATTGCCTGTTGTTTAACTTTTTAGTAACCTTCATTTGCTAAAAATAAACCTAAATCCAGATTTATTTGAATGTTGTATGAAACTAAATTAAATCAGATTTGTCATTTTAAGAATGCTTATTGCTTTCAAAGCTGATTGCCTGTTGTAGATTGCATTTTTTTTTCTTTAAAAGAAACCACTTTGTCTTGCAGGCTGCGACCTCTGTCCTCACGCTGTTTTTCCTCGTATTCATCTGCTTGTTTTAAAACAGAGCCTGATACAAAGAGATGACTAGTTGAATCTTAGTTCTCAATAACCCCTGCCACTTCCACTAAGATTGGGATCATATTCAATATGGTTCACACCTCCGCACATTTTTCTCCATTTTTTAAAATACATGTAGAGAGGATTTTCAGTCTATTCTATAATGTAGCCTCTGAAACCTCGCTTTTTACCCTCTGATTGTTAAGTTCTTAATTTTTTTAATACTATGTACCTTAAATATTCCCCCCAAATAAATGATCAGGAATTGGGATGGTCACATGAATATGAAATGTCGTGACTGTCACACCTCTGCAGTTTTCAGGTAATTGTGTTTGACCAGTTTTACATTTTACTATGATTTTGATGAAGATTTTCTTGTTTCTTCTTGACAGCTATTTCTTTGTGTTCTTCCTCAAGACAAAAGTCAGTGGATAAATAGAATTAAAGAATTAAGAGCATGGTATAGCAACATTAAAGAAATAGTAAGTAAATAATAAATTAAATCTGATGTGATTTTTTAAAAATCCATGCTTTGTATTCCTCAGCCTGCAATCGTTATATGTTTTCTTACTTTCCCAGCATATTACAAACCCAAGGAAGGTGGTTGGCCAACAAGATTTGATGATCAATAATCCCCTCTCTCAGGATGAAGGGGTAAGCTCTGTCTTTGTTTATCTCAGTCCCTCTTAGCTGTAAGAAAAGGCAGGTGAGACCAGTTACCACTTATTCTGAAAGCATTGTATTTCATGTCAGTTGTTTGCTTTAGTCCACACACTGCCCTGCCAGAGCCTGGTAGACTCACCAGATGCTGGATACAGGACGGCTCAGTTTTCCAATCTGAAATGTAAAATAACTCAGAAGTGTAAATCCAATCATTTCAATGAGTACGTTAGAGCAGAGGCAGGTGTTTCAGTCCAGCGACTTAGGCTGCCATTTTAAATACTCGGGACCCCTGATGGACTGCCTGAGTGTGTGTTCCCTGGGTTCGATGCCTGAGTCCGCCTTCCTACCAATGCAGGGCCTGAGACATAGCAGTGGTGGTCCAAGGGGTGGATGTCCTGCAACCCCGGTGAGACCTTGATGGAGTTTCAGGCTCCTGGCTTCAGCCCAGGCCATTGCAGATGTTTGGGGAGTAAACTAGCTGCTGCCTCTTCATCTCTTTGCTTGTCAAATAAAATCAATTTTTTAAAAGTTGTTGAATTAAAATCATGAACGTCAACAGAGGTTCTTCTTATTTCAGAGTCTTTGGAACAAATTCTTCCAGGATAAAGAGCTTCGATCAATGATTGAACAAGATGTCAAAAGAACGTATGTAGAACTGTTTACAAGTTGCTTCTAAGAATTTAGATTAGTGATGCTTTCTTATAATTTTAGCAGAATACAAAATCCATTGAGAAGCCTTACTTAATTCAATGCAAAGATTCTACTTGTGTTAACAAGATTTTTTTAATTGAATTTTGATTATATTTTCTATTCTCAGAATACAGATTTCTATGGCCCCTTTAAAAAGTAAATTATAGTTATGATACTGATTATTTTAAAAATGCAGTTTATCGGTTCTGTCAGTTACCAGCAGGTGTTTGAAGTCGTGTGAATCTGGTAAACTTGTATTGTGCAGTCATTATATTGGTATTGCCAGAAGACCTTATCTCTTGCTGTAGGTAGTTGAATTCCTTTCCTACCAAATGACTTTTTAAGTAACAGCCTTTTTTATCCTTCTCATTTTTCTTCTTGAAACCATTCAGTTGTGAGCAGCCTCTTCGCTCTAGCTGCGCAGTGTTTTCATTGCAACACGGTAGTTTGTCAGTTACTGCACAGCTGTAACCCATAACTTTGACATCCTACACTTTGTTATGGGAAGCACGTGGAATCTGGCTCCAAAGATCCTAGGGTGACTTCCAGCTAATTTACCCTGTAATGCTGCATGATTCACTTCCAGCATCTTTCAGTTTCCTCTTCTGAGCGATAATGAAATGAAGTTACAATGATCACCGCTCAGGACTTTGTAGATGACCAAGAACAGACAAAGTATTTCTTACACAAAATCAGCGGTTTCTGAGATGTTTCAGATTTTTGCAGGTGATAGGGTGCTTTACAATATTCGTCTTGGCGAACGAGGCTATCTTGCATGCACCATAATCCCATAAGTGTGCCGGTTCGTGTCCCAGCTGCTCCACTTCCCATCCACCTTCCTGCTTGTGGCCTAGGAAAGCAGACAAGGGCGCCCCAAAGCCTTCAGGTCCTGCAACTGCCTGGGAGACCTGAGGAGGCTCCTGGCTTCTGACTTCAGCTCAGCTCAGCTCTGGCTGTTGCAGCCACTTGGGGAGTGAACCTGCAGGTGAAAGATCTTTTTTTTTTTGTCTCTCCTTCTCTCTGTAAATCTGACTTCCCAACAAAAAGACAAATAAATCTAAGAAAAAAAAAGGAAGAATACTTGCATCCACTTTACTGAGTCACACTTCATGATTGAATTTTCAGACTAGGTGTGCTCCATTTGTAAATGTAACACTATTTGGGCATTGCATGACTATTAATAGGCTTGTATTTAATCCTTGGGGTCTAGAACTGGCCAGGAATATAATGGACAGTCCTGAGAACCTCCAGTAGCTTCTTTCACATCCTGTACACCTTCACCTGCGTGCCTCTAATTCAGCTCCTCCTGTAGCTATTGCAACACCACAGCGTCTGGATTTGCACGGTCCTCTCTTTCCATATACCAAATAACTAATATTTTGATGACCTGATCTGCCTTTAAGACTATACTACATTTAAACAGATGATATTTTCTATTGTTTCTTAAGATTTATTTATTTTTACTGACAAGGCAGATTTACAGAGAGAAGGAAATATATAGAGAAAAATCTTCCATCCACTGGTTCACTCTCCAAGTAGCCACAACGGCCGAAGATGAATCAATCCGAAACCAGGAGCCAGGTTCTCCTGCGGCTCCCATGTGAATGCAGGGTTCCCAGGCTTTGGGCTGTCCTTGACTGTTTTCCCAGGCCACAAGCAGGGAGCTGGTGGGAAGTGGAGCAGCCAGAACATGATCTGGCACCCATATTGGATCCTGACAGGTACAAGGCAAGGATTTAGCACATGGCACGAAATTTTGTATTTTAAAATCAAAGTAATTCAGGAGAGTTAAACATTCAAAATAAGGCAAAACTGTAAGTAATTGTGGAGTGCTGGGAGATCATTGTTGTTGGCTTGAGTTATCCAGTTAAGTCACTGCTTTAGGAAACTACCCTCGAGGTGTTGGGTGCAGTGCGGACTCAACCAGCACTTTGAAAAGGGATGCTAACATTGCAAGCAGCCACCTGTCCTGGTGTGTTCCAGTACCACCCCAAGTATTAGTTCATGAAAGCTCTATTCTTTCCTATTTGGTTTTATGTGAGGTGGGTTTTTTTTTTTTTTTTTGCATTTTAACATAAGTATATAAATGTAGTAATATAAGATACAAGTAGAAATTATTTTTAGCTTCCCTCCAAAAAAACTTGACCCTACTAGTATATTTTCAAGATTCACGGACCCCACTGAGAAGCTGTAGGTTCCTGGAGAGCTTCCCTGCCTTGAGAGGGCTCCCTTGACCTCTTCCACATGCTCAGTGTCTCCGTGTCACCTCTCCATACATTTTTCTGGCAAGGAACTTGGTGTGTGAAGTAATGCTATCTTATCTTAATGCTACAGAACTGCTTAACTACAAAACCTGAAGAGCTCAAATAATTTTCAACTATGTGTCTTTATAAGGCATGCCATGATCTCACATTCCTGTCTGTTAGTCCAGCCTGTGAAGCAGTTCCTGACCCCGTAAGGCAAGAAGCATAGTGAAGCCCAGAGAAGGTGTGCAGTGCTATTTGTTCCCCAGCATCTGTGATTGGAATTTTATGTTTTTGAAGGCATCTGTACCATCCACTGTGTTTCAGGCTCATCCTTTGCATGAATAGAACAGCCTGATGACCAACATCACTGAGTATGTATTTCCTGTGGAAGGGCAGCAGGGCTGAGATGTGTGTACACAAGAGAGGAACTGTCTAGCGTGATAATCACTCTGAAAAATAAAGCAGGATAAGAGGATGGTTGAAATTTGCCAGAAGGATGGCTACTGTAGGGCCAGTGATCAGAAAAGGCGTCTTGGGGCAAGGGACATTTGGGCTGAGATGTGGAAATATTTTAAAGGCCAGACATGTTATTTTAAAAAAAAATATTCCACGCAGAAGTGATTGAAAATGTTTAGTCCCTCAGTGAGAGTGAGCTCATTGTTGAGAAGAGCGACATCGAGGTGGGTACGGCCACAGCCAGGTGATTCAGAGAGGGAAGTCTGGGAAGAGGCGAGGCTGGAGAAAAGCAGGCACAGACCACAGGAGGAAGGCTCCCTTTCCCTTGCATTGCCGTCGGAAGCTGTTGGAGGGTACTGAGCAGGAGTGTCTGATCTGGCTGCAGTGCAGTGGCGTGAAGGCGGACGTCAGAGCAGACACTGGAATCTGTGGCAATCTTCCAAGTCAAGTAATGTTCATGACTGAAACTAAAGATGTAATAAAGGCAGGAGTGAAGAAATCAAGGAGATACCGCTGGTACTTTCAGACACAAATGAGAGCATCGGTAGATGTAACTGTCTTATGTTCATTAATTTTATTTCATTTTATTGCTGTTTCAGGTCTTTTTGCTTCCCACCTGTGGTCTCTTAATTGTTTAATTTTTCTCTTTGGGTCTACTGTCTTTCTACTTCCAGTCCATTCCATGTATTGTCATCACACTTGTCACAGCACATTTATGATCAAGCTATTTGGCAGTTCCAAAACCTTCTATGATTCCCCGTGGCCTTGAAACAAAGGGGTCCCTTTCAGGCCAGTGGTTCTGGCATTAGTCCATGGCAGGTTTTCTGTTTTCCTTTTTCAGTGCTTTGGAATATTCCTCGCTCTGCTGGGATCCTACTTCTGTCCACTACGCTTTGTTGGACTGCCGATAGTTCATCTCTCAAGGACTTAGTTCAGCACCACTGGGCCCATGGAGTATTTTCTAGCCTTTGTAACTATTTTGTGCTTAGTCACAGTACAATGGCATTTTCTGGATAACTTTTTAACAGTAGTGTTTGGGGTCGTATGTTTAGGCTCATCTGCCAATGTAGTCACTACATTTATATTCATCTCCTTAGAATTTGAGTCATTTGATATGTGAAGATAAATATGACATGGACTTTGAAGAAGGTGGCTGTCTAGTAGAGAATGTAACTGATGCTGTAATCGAGGCAGGGTAGGGTACTGGGAAAGCTCACGGACAGGGCCAGGTATTGGGTACCACAAATTCAGCTACTGCTTTCAGTGTAGTTCCCTGCTGATGAGCCTGGTAAGCAGCAGCGGGTGGCCCAAGGATGCAAGTCCCTGACACTCATGTGGGAGACCCAGATGGAGTTCCTAGTTCCCGGTTTCTGGCTGCAGACTGGCCCAGACCTAACTGTTACACAGTTTGGGGAGAGTGAACCCATGAGAGGAAGATATCTCTCTCTTGTCTATTCTCTGTTTCACTGTCACTCTGTAAAATAAATAACTCTTTACAAAAGAGAGAAAATACTAATATCAACTTCCTATATGGACTTTCTGAGTCAGGTTTTTGCCATTGTTACTGAACTTAATTGATCTGGGTATGTCAGTGTTATTTTCCCCTTCAATTAATTGTAATGCTCTTTGATGCTGCTAACGCTTTTGATACCTCAAAGGATTTTGCATCCATTTGATTAATTGTTCTTTATCTCAATATAATGAATTTACTACTGTTTGCATCTTTATTACTGTAAAAACTGATAATCAAAGGTGTGCTCACTTTGGCAGGACATATGCACAGGGATCACAAGGAACTTCCAATTTACAGCATTTGTAATTTAGAGCTTGAATTATGTGTTCTGGACCAATTTTGCCATGTTTCAGAAGCTGTAACATTAAATGGAATATAGCATTCTTTAAAATGACGGGACATAATCAGTTCGAGATAAAATATTATTTCCACGTTAGATGCCAAAGAAGTATGTTATTTGGTCTATCAAGGTCTATTCTAAAAATACATAGACAGCATCTATAACATCATTTGCAAATTAACATATTTAAAAGCTATTGCCAATAGCTTTTCTTAAAATCTGTTTCTCTCTCTGTTGAACTAAATGATTAAAATTTCTGTAACCTACTTTTATCATGTAACTGACCATATTTAAAAGTTTACCTGATTGCTTTTTGACATGGTAGCTGTTATATTTCATTTGGTGGCCTTTGGTTTTTCTGGTTAGTGCAGCTGACATTTTGGGTAGCTTATTTGTCAGTTATTTTTTGTTTGCTTTGTGAATCTCCATGACATGGTTAGAATTTTTTAAAGATTGAACCTTCTAATTTTCATGCTTAATTTTTAAAAATTTTTATTTTTCATGATACATGCTTAATTTTGTTTAAAGTTCATATGTGGGCCAAATGTCAAACATTAAGCAAACTTTAGTATCTTAATGCTATTATTTTATATTTGATTGATTTATTAGTAATTGCTATAAGTATAAAACTAGAGAAGTGTGCTATCCAATTTGATAAGCACCATGTATATTTGAGTACTTTAACTAAGATTAAATTAATAGTTTAATCTTTATTCATGAAAGCTGCACTGTTCTATTGGTACATAGAATATGATATATATTTCTATATTATATTTTTTATCCTTGTTAAACTTCTATTAACCTATGCAAAGCATTATGTCTGTTTCCTCGCTCTTTCCCTAAGAAAGCTGAATTTTTATAGTGTGTAAGTTTAGCTGCGTTTTTGTCAATCAGAGCTATTATGTTATATTGTAGTAGGTGGCTGGAAACTGAACTACTCTTTTGAAAATGTTTTTATACTAGAATACTACAGAGCGAACATTGATTTTTTTTTTACATTACATTCTTCTCTTCTCATTTTTTGAAGAAATATTGGCTCCTCTTTGGTCCATTGGCTGTCACCCTTCACCAAGTTAAAACATCCTGAATGTTAGTGTTTTTTTTAAACAGTTTCTTCCAAGCCATTTTTATTCAAATAAGAAAAAACAAATTCCTCTGGGAAGGAGGATTTTAGAAGCATTTTCAGAGCAGAATTGATTTTGGTGTGTGTTAATGCAGACAATCTGCCCAGTGTTAAAATGTTAAAGAGAAAAAAAATACAAGCTGCCATATTCGTGTGATCACACCAGAATAGCAGCTTGTATTTGTGTTTTCGGTCTCCTCGAGGTGGACTGCGGGCACACATGAATGAGTGGATGCACTTGGTGCTGTGCTGGGGTTTCATCTAATGCAGGCAGAGTACTGCTTGCGCATGCACGACCAGGCCTCACATATGCACTTGTTCACAGCCGAGAAAGCGAAAACTACAACACCAGCCGCTCTCTGAGAGTCGTCCCCAACCTGTGTGTGTGTGTGTGTGTGTGTGTTGCTTCAATATTAAAGAGGGGGAGAAGCAGATTTTCAGGAATATGAGAAACAGCTCCTCTGTCAAATGGCCTACAATCTTTACTTGTTTGATATATAAGGTAAAAAAATTATTGTTAATAATTATTGTAGCACATATATATTTAGCAATACATATTTTTCTATTCTGCTCCTGTTTTAAGATGTGTGTGTTTTTCCAGTTCTGTTCCATATAAGCTTGCACATTCTAAGCGTACACTTATTCTAATTTATGAGCATTTTTAAAACCTTTACAATGTTTCAGTATCTCAGTAGGAGTAGAGGTTCATTTGCTCTGCAACAGGCAGTTGGAGGGTTAGGTCAGCGTCCGAGGCTGTCGGTCTCTGTTGCTGGAGAGCAGGGGTGCCTGGAGGCGCCTGTCATCTAGCAGTGAGCTGCCTCCCTGTTGAATTTTCCGTCTTGACGTCTTTTTTGTTTCCAGTTAGCCAAGTTTGTTGTCAGTTTATATGATTAAGGGAAGGTTAGAAGGCAAAACCTGGTAGATCATCAAGTAACATTCCGTCTGAAATGTTACAATGGGCATGGTGCTTCTTGGTAGTCGCGGGATCTCTTCAGAACACTCAGAGTTGGAGCTGAAGCTACTTAGGACTCTAGTGCTAAATGCTTGGATTTTCTCTTTTCTTTCTCTCTCTGTCTCTCTGTCTCTGTCTCTCTCTCTCTTTCATAGTTGTGAAAAACTACAAAAATAAGGTTTGCATTCCTACTGGTGACGTATTCGTCCATGGTTCTCTCTGGCTTTCCGACTTCATTTTGGATTGTTTGCAGCAGTGAAGGAGTGGCGGAGAGGGCTTGGTTTGTGACTCTGGGCACTGGGACATGAGAAGGACGCTTAAGGGAGAGCTTGTGCTTAGGTGACCCGACACACCGCCTGCTGCTCTGCAGCCTCTCTGCCCTCATCCCAGTCTACCTCGTCCCAGTCTCCTGCCCCGGGATATACAGCTTCTACCTTCCCTGGCAGGCTCTCGGAGGTGTTTCTGTTCTTTGGGCCTATGTCCTGTTCATGGTGATCAGGATAAAATCTTATTTTCTTTTCTTTGACTTTCAAAACTTGATATTCTTCCTTTTTGTGGCCTATGGACACTATGTGCAATTCTTTATTAATTACAGAAACAAATCAAGGACTGCCCCAGGTTTACCTTCCTGCTCCTAATCCCTGGACCCATGGACTTTATTTTCTTTTTTCTTGCTGTTTGTGTTGGTGAGTTTGTAGATGTGATTTCTTCCTTCAACAAATACTGTTTAAGAAATCAGTATGTGCCAACTACTGCTATAGAAGTTGAAAATTCTAATGAAAATAAAGACTGCATAAAATACAGAACTTTTTAGTGTATCGTGCCTATTTTATTATAATTATCTTTTTAAAATATGTTAAATGTGGTGTTCTCTTCCACATCCTAAAGTGTGAATTGTTGTGTTTTGTATCATATCCCTCAGAGTAGCCAAGCAGCTACTATGTTATTGGTAACTTTTCATTTAAAACCTTTTATTTTGCAAAAGTAAAGAGAGAATGTGATTTGAGTAAGCTGTAGGTCTTTTCACAGCCCTGTAGTTTATGTTAATCTTGTTTGCTTAGGTTGAACACTTCTTCAATGCCCGAAACACTGACTGTCTTCAGTGTACAAAGCCCTCCATGATACAAAAGGACTGAAACATACATGAATCTGTGTCTCGAACCTTATTCAGAAAGAAATGGACACTAAATAAAGTAAATTTTGTTTCTGCTGTCCGGGTTCATTTACTCTAGTGAAGGTTTTCTGGCTTTGGGAATCTTGACATTTGGAGCCAATGAGTTCTTGGTTGTGGGAGGCTGTCAGGAAACATGTAGAATCTTTTGGGGTGCCATTGGCCTCTCCCTGCCAGCGGCTCTCAGCTTTCTGAGGGCCATTTGTCTTGACTTAGAGGATCTCTGAGGCATCACCTGGAAGCGCTCCGAAATCTTAAGCGAGTTTTATGGCTCCCCTTTGTGTTTTGCGTTCAGGTCTTCGTTTTCTTCCTGCCCCACATTTGCTCTTTGCACGGAGCACTTCCTTAACACTGCTAATCAGAGAGGTGGGAATGAGAATAAGCCCAGCATGTTCTGGCATTATTTACTTATTTATTTATTTTACCAATTCTTCCTTTTGATTTGTTTCTTCTCTTTCAGTTTACTATAAAATAACAAGAGTAAGCCAGAGGGCACCACCACCATTCTGCTTGGTTATCTCCCAGCTCATTAGATGTGTTTTCTATTTTTTGTTTAACCAGAAGACACCCTGTTGATAGACTTTCTGTAACTGCGTAAGAGGGGACACTTTCCCTTCATTTCCCCATATGGTCTTCCTCACTTTCATCTAAGCCCGTACTGCTCCAGGACAGTCTTTCTCTAATAGTCCCTTCCTTACCCTTCAGTTTTTCGCTGATAGTCTACTGAAAATCCTTCTGCTTTCTATTTAGTCCCATTGTATTTCATTTTAGTTTAGTTTAGCTTATTATGTCATAATTGTTTCAGATCATGGATTTGGGAGAAACTTAGATGGGAGATTCAGGTTTATGAGTGTGTCACAAGACTGTGGTCAGACACCTGCAGACCTTGATAGCCTGTCTAGGGCTTGGGGATCCACATTGGTTCTTCTTAATGGTGATGTGACCATGAAGGTGATTGTGTGTCGCCGCCCTGCTGCAACACTAAAATGACGAGGAATATTCTCGGAGGTCGGGGGGAAACTGGCAAAAGTGGCTGCGCTTAAAACCTTCTCTCCGCTGCGCCTGCACCGTTTGTCTAAGCTTTCCTACCCGCTTCTTCACCACCCTTCCTCCCGTTTTCCACCACCCTGCTTCCCAATTCTTCCCGTTTCTGTATTCCCCCCCACTCCCCATGTAAGAGCCACCAGAATGTCACGAACCAAAGAGCCAAAAAGACCTTTATTGCCGAAAGCGAGCTGCTTAAATATAGTTCTTCCACCAATCACTTCTGCACGTGGTCCACGGGGCGCTATCTGATAGGCCAGCCCCAGCGAGGGAGAATTAGCCTATCCTTGTGACTTCCTGCCTGCCCACTGGCAGGAACAAGTCCCGCCTCCTGGCACTCGGCCAGCCGCCATCTTGAAGCCCCTCATCCATGTGGGGTCGGCCGCTCCCCACAATTGTGTCCTACAGAAAAGATACTTCATCCAGAGTAACCAATCCAGGAAGCTAAGGGAGCCAGCCAAATAGAAGCCATCTTGTTTATATGCTTTAACCTCAGTAAGGAGGTATGGTGAGGAACCTGTAAGTGTTTTTTTAAATTGTTTTTGTTTTATTTATTTGAGAGCTAAACAGGTATACAGTGTGTGTTCCAATCCACTGATAGCACTACCCAGATACTTAAAACAGCCTTAGACAGGGGACAAAAAGGAGACAGGAGCTCAATCCAGGTCTCCCAGGTGGGGAGTAAGAACCCAGTCCTTAAGCCGTCAGTGTTGCCTCCAGGTTTCAGTGTCAGTAGCAGGCTGAAGCCAGGAGCCAGAGCCGGGTGTTGAACCCATGCACTGTAGCAGGGAGAGTGGTGCTCCTAACATGTCAACTCCCGACTGAAGTGACCGACACGCACCTTTCCTTGGCACAGTCCCCTGCAGCTTCTCAGGTCTCCCCAGGGATCATTTGCATCCCATTTGCTGAAAGAGGAAGTGTGCACGGGTTCCTTCCCTGGGTGATTGGGGTGAGGTGGAGTTAGTGATCAGTCCTAACTTCCTCTCTCATTCTATTGGTGAGCTCTCAGTGACATATTCTACAGGTAACCGGAAATGTAACCAGGGGAGTAAATCCAGCTGTGATCCTAGGGAGGAGAGAAGAGGGATGTGCTGAATGGGAAGAGTGGGATGTCTTTGACACAGGAAGACAACAAAATGTAGTGCATCTGCTTTTGTCCTATGTCACATTGTCCCACTTAATGGTTTGGCTTGATTTTTCAGTTTTCCTTCACAAAAAGCAATAACCCACACTGAGGTATTATAGCTATTTGGTGTTTAATAATATTCAAGGGAGTTTTATCAGCTCAGTTTCAATTTTGGGTGAGTGCTTGTTTTGATTTTCTGTTTTTGAAATATGGGCATAGCATCAGTTATTGTTCATTCAAGTCCTTCTGTGCTTCTTTGTCCTACTGCATGATTATAAACCCTCACCAAGGGCTTTATTTTTTCCCGTGGGGCATCTTATTGAATACTTACGCTTCAGTAATTCATCTGGGCCCAATGCTTTGTCTGTTTTAATACTTCTAATTACCTAATTATGTACTATAATGTGGTAACAAAGCCCTTTATCATTTTTGCTCTTTTCTTAACCCTTTTCTTGCATTGAAAATGTTACTTTTTTGTGTCTTTGTTGTCATACAACTCTTTCTAACTGATATCCATGGCCATTGTGTGCCCTTTCTTTGTTGACATTACACTGGACCAGTGCGCTCCTAAGTCTCTCCTACTTGCTCTGAGGCGCGGGGTGGCTGTTTGATGAGGCTCTAAAATCACTGTACAGTTGCCCTGTACTCCTCTCTTCTTGATTGTCTCCTCATACTGACGTCTTAAGAGAGCTGAAAGACAGAATAGGTTCTCCTGGATGAATAATAAGGTGTTTTGCATGAAAAACAGGACAAGTCTACAAGAACAAACAAGAATGTGATAACAAATTATAGTCAACATGTATCACTTAGTTCTGAAACAAATTAATCACAATTTGGGGCAAATTAGAGAAATTTGAAAGTTGTCTAGATGTTTGATTAAGTTAACGTTTTTTTTTCTTAGTGGTGTTGTAATGATACTATGGTTATGTGTTTCAAAAGTGTCTACATTTCACAGGTACAATTGTGATATTTGTAGAGTTAGTGATGTCTAGAGTTAGTTTCAAACTAATGCAGCATTTGGGGAGGAGTACACACAGCATGAGTTGATTAATGGTAAAGCTGGTTTAATGGATACATTGGAGTTCTATTTTGTCTCCTGCATTAATGTTTGTATTTTTCATGATGAAAGATGTTTGAAATTTATCAAAAATTGTATCATTATCCCAATTTTGATTTGTTTCCACAGAAAACTCAAGCATTTATAATACCTATTGTGGTTTTTTTTCTTCCTGCAATTTTTTTAGATAGATGATAATTGTATTTCAGTATAATTAATTTTTGTGTATGTATTTTTCTTTTGTTACTGTAGTGATAAGTTATAATTATGTGTATTTGTGACCTATGAAGTGAGGTTGTGATTTGTGAATAGAGTATATAATGCTTGAATAAAACTAACTTCTCCATAACAAACAACTGACATTTCTCGAGATGAGAACATTTGAGATTTATTCTCTTAGTGATGTTGAAATGAATAAGACTCACTGATCAGCTCAGTCATCATGCTCTGTATTAGAGCTCAGAAAATAAAATAGCCTACCAGGGACTTGGTATTCACTAAACATCAACTCCTTAGTGTCCCCTATTTCTCAGGCTCTGGTAACCACCATTCAGCCCTTACCTATGTGAGTTCCACTGTTTTAGCTTCCACATATTACTAAGAAGATGATCATTTGTCACTTTGTGTTTGGCTTATTTTATTTACCATAATGTTCTCCAGTTCCATCCATCTTGTCGTAAATGACAGGTTTTTTAGAGGTTAAATACTATACACTTTTATACATACACACACACACACACACACACACACATTTTCTTTATCCATTTGTCCACTTAATGGACACCTAGGCTGATTTCACAGGTTGGCTATTGGGAACAGTGGGGTAATGAGTATTGATAGGCAGATACCTATTCCACAAACTGATTTCAGTAAAAACGTTGAAGCAGTATTGCTGGATCATATAGTAGGTATAATTTTAGGGGTTTTTTAATTGTTAAGATTCTTTTTATAATTTAGTTTAATTGTTTGAAACGCAGAGTTACAGAACGGGTAAGGAGAGATAGGTGAGATAGTGGGATAAGCCACTGCCTGCAGTGCTGGCATGGCATGTGGATGTGGGTCAGATTGTGTCTGGTCCATCTCCAGTCCAGTGCACTGCTGATGGCTTGTGAAACACAGTGGACTGTGGCTCACCTAGTTGGGAGAGATGAAAGAAGCTTCTGGATCATTTCTTCTGACTTTGTGACCATTTGGAAAGTGAACCAGTGAAATGAATATAGCTGTCATCTTTTTTCCTCTCTCTGTAACTCTGATTTCCAAATAAATAAATAAATCTTTAACAACAACAAAAAGAAAATTTCCAAAGAATTAACAGGGAAGGGAACACATAAAATCACCTAGAAACTTACAACTTCATAAGAACCCAACAAAAGATCAGGATGATTTATAAAACAACTGAGGTCTCCACAAATAGGAAACCTTTCCTTCATATTATAATGACTATTGTAAAAATAGGCACTGTCACTCTGTTTAAAAAACTCATTAAACTGTTTTTCCATTTTCATAATGTCATGTAACTCCATTCTCATATTTTTATTTTTAAGAAAGGTTTTAGTTTTAAGTCTATCTATTTTTACCACTTGAACTAACATTATAAGATACTAATAATGACCTGTATTTCTGAGCTTAAGCTATTTGTCAAGTACTGTTCTTAATGCTTTTACATGCTCTCATCTTCAAAACAAGCTCAGCGTTTGTATTCCCTACTTAATAGATGGAGTAATTGAGCATCACTGGCTTAAGGTTACATGGTTAAGAATTGTGCTTCACGAGCTTGAATTGGAATGTCAGCTTTTCTGTTGAGGCTTCTGACTGTATAACCTGTGTCCTTCCTATAAACTCTACTCTTCCGCTTATTCCCAAGTTGAGTTAACAAGCACTCCTCTGTTGTTCCTTTGTTCAAAAATGTGGAGTCTCTGTGTAGTGCTCCAGCTGCAAATTCAGTGCCCGGGGCTCCCCACCTTTTCTTACGTCCAGCTCTCCTGTTCCTAAAATGGCATGACTGCACAGAAATCCTTTTTGCTTGCTGGTTACTAATGACCATGCTGTGTTGCATGCTGGGAATCTTCATCTTCCTTCTGATCTCATGACTTACCCCACTGATGTTCCATGTAACTCCTTGCCTAAAAATTGATGTTCTAACCTTCTAGGGTTAACTCTGGTTAGCTGTTTAACCCTGAAGTGGCCTTCCCTCCTGTGCACTGTGTCCTGCTCTGCTGTGGTTTTGACCCTTGACCTCCTGCACTTCTGTATGATTATGTTGAGAGCAACAACTTAAGCTCTTCAGGAAACTCCCCTGTCCTTTGTGTCACGTTACGTCATGGTAGCTGATGGAATTTTTGATCCAGAGGACATTTTAATAACACTTAGTAACTTTTGTTCCGTTTGAAGTTTACATTTTAATGCCTTGAGGCTTACATTGTGATCATATGTAATATTTGACGCTGTGATATTTGCAATAAGGAAAAAATGACAATGATTTCTTGAAAAAGTTGCTACTTTTGCAAAATCTCTTTCGAGTAATCAAAACTTTATGAACTAAAACCACACAACTCTCCACCCCCAAGATACAGACTGCGACTTTCCTTAAAAATGTCAGTATTCATATATGTGGGGCCTTCAAGTGTATGAAAATTTGGAAATGTTTCCATGTTGACTATCATTTACCTTTGAACTGTAATGCCCTGCCAATTTGTCTGGCCAATAGAGCCTCATTTTAAATCTTGCAGCAACCTTAGAGATGAGAGTTTGAGAGTGATTCTCAAAACCATGCTTGTCAGTTTCAATACTGTGTTTTCTTTTTCCAGGTTTCCTGAAATGCAGTTTTTCCAACAAGAAAATGTGAGAAAAATTCTTACAGATGTTCTTTTCTGTTATGCTAGAGAAAATGAGCAGTTGCTTTATAAACAGGTAATGAAAATATCTTACAGGTGGCATCTATTGACTCAAAATTTTCTATACAGCTTGACAAATGATAGAGCAATAATGCAGCCTTTATTGTATCCAGAGTTGTATTATAATGCTAAAGCAATTGACAAGCTGCTTGTCAGCTGCTTGGTGAGAAGAGTAAACTCATTGAAGCACACGTGCATCTTCCCCATTAGAAGACATTCCAGCAAAGTGTCTTCCCTGTAAGGTGTTCAGTCTTTTCAACTTTTGGGAGTTTGTTTATAAACACCATCTTTAAAGTCAGTACACTAATACAACTTCAGAGGTGTGGGTCTAAATACTGTTTCAAAGTGCTCTGTTTATAAATATGTAACATGTCATTTGAAAAAAAATGTCACATTCTTCTTTAAAGCTTACCAGTAATAGAACTTTGGAAACTTTGCTTAAATTTTTTGAAATTTATACATGGGTTCTTTGACTAAATTTAATGTTATTGAGTTGTTTTATTTTTACTGAAGGGTATGTATTTTTGATAAATAAAGGCATGGCTAAGTTTTCTACTTAAGGCTGTGATATTTCAATACAATCACACATACATAGATTTTCATGTATTTCTCCAAATACATATTGTGGCAATTTAAGCTAAATTAATAAATTATCCAGCAATTATGTATACCTAATTGATCACAGAAATTCAGTGTGATGTAACAGAATATACCTGTAATAGAAGCAGTATATTTAATTTGAAATACACTTGACACATGTAAGGATATTAAACTGAGTCAGATTATCATTATAATGAAAAATATAGTCATTATTATTGTATATATAGAACACCCAAAGGAAATTATTTTTAATATTACCAACATGTCTTTATTTTAATTACATGCTAAACAGTAGCTTTTTAGGATTGAAAATGAAAAAGTATATCCTATTAAATGACAACCAAAATTATATAAATATTTTAAGAGATATGAAGTAGAACTTGAATAAACATAAATTATAGCATATTTTAGATCGAAAATTTTAAAAATATTTCTGCTTTCCAAATTAATATGTAAGTATATTATCATTTCAGTGATAATTTAATTAAGATAGGTGGGATTTTTGTTGTTTGTTTTTGTTGTTCTTGCTGTTTTGTTTTTATGAGATGGAAAACTAAACCAGTTATTTTCAATTAAGTACCTAAAACCTTTATAGTTATTTGACAATTATAATATAGCTTAGTGATTAAAAGCACTGGATCCATAATCAAATAGCTTTATTAGAATCTCAGCTCCTCCATTTACCAGCTATATATTAAGAAATTTACTTAGCTTCACTAATAGTCTTTTTATGAGCAAATATTAGACTTGTATGCTTTTTACTTACTCAGTTTATGTAAACTGAGGACAACATCAGTATTCTTACATTAAGAATATATAAAGCTCACCAAAGATTCATATTGGTGGTTGTGGTCATTGTTAATTTTATTGTAATCATTTTTTAAAGATTTATTTATTTTTATTGGAAAGTCTGATATACAGAGAGGAGGCGAGACAGAAAGATCTTCCATCCTCGAGTTCACTCCCCAAGTGGCTCAGCTCAGCAGTCTGAGCTGAGCCGATCTAAAACCAGGAGCCAGGAGCTTCTTCTGGGCTCCCGTTTGGGTGCCGGGTCCCACGGGTTTGGGCTATTTTCTACTACTTTCCCAGGCCACAAGCAGAGAGATAGAAAGGAAGTGGAGCAGCCAGGACATGAACTATGTCCATATGAGATCCCGGTGCTAGCAAGGCAAGGACTCTAGCCACTAGGCTGTCGTACCAGGTCCAATTTTAGTGTAATTATTAAGTATGTTCATTTTTCAGTGAATTCAGGAAAGGAAAGGTTGGTAAAAGAAGATAATAAAACATCCTTAAAAATTGTTTTAATCCAATTAATGGATGTTTTATGTAAATCAACATATCATTAAAGCTATGTGAGAATAAGTTCTTATGGATGGGATCTTAGTGAACTACTGAGAATGTTGTAATTATAGCTGGTAGGTAAGATTTGAATTATGTCTTTATTGGTGAAAAATTCCACATGGAGTAAAGACACAAATGGAAACTAAAAATATGTACAAATATTATAAACGATGTAGAATTAATTTTGTTTCATTTCACAGTAGAAGAGACCTTTGTAAACAAAATGGTGTTATCCACAAGTTATATGTAAGCTCTAAAGTTCATAAGAAAAAAAGGTAAACAAACCAAAACAGAGGCTGCTGCAGGTGTCTTTGTAACAAATAACCAAAAGTGGTATTCAGAATGGCTTCAGCCCAAACTGTTCATGGATGCTTGAAACACACAGTGTAGGGGTCGGCAGCAGCATTAGTTTATAGTATCTTGGAATCTTTGTGAAGGATCTAGAATGTTTTTTCTACTCTTTTCACAGTGAGTTGTCTTTTATTGTAAAGCTGTCTTCTAGTTGTGCTCAGTACTCTTTGAAACATTTGAAAATACCTCAGAGTAAAAGATTTGGTAGCAGTGAAGCAAGAAGGTATGAAATTATCCCATGTTACACATCTATTTTCCTATATGCAGTAAAGTGTGCTAATAGCGGAAACAAGTTCAAGAGACATTGTTGCTGCATGTGACCCACCATTTGTGATGTGTGAGGCCCACTCCACTAGTGGGAGACTAAATGGAAATATGGACCATTCGATTTTGGATACTTTAGACTAAGTCCATCAATTATTAAATAACAACTGAGCTTACTGTTGAGTGTTACTTAAAAAGAATTTCTCCATGTACACATTTAAAATTCTGCAGATTCTTTACAGAGAGCTAATACTTTATTGTAGAAGGATTGAATGTTTAGCCAGATCAAATTTAAGAAAAAAAACTTGAGTTTCCTCACAAGCTGTTAAAGCTATTATTTTGTACTAGGTGACACCCCGTTTAACATCGACCATATTGTTAATAGTTATGGGATTTTATTGAATTAATGAGACTGTTATCATGTAGTAGAATGTCTTGCTGAGTTAATTGAAACTGCAGAGATTATATAAATGGTATTAATGAACTTTGACTGCCTGATGTCTCGGCTTTAATAAAGACTGCTTGGTGAGCTAAATGAACACAGGCAGATAAAAGAACAGGTTCAATTTTGTGAGCCTACAGGCTGCTGATGAAGAAAACTTTGTTACCTTTATTTTCTACTGGCGTGAATTTAGAGTGTCGTGACTCTAAATATCTCTCAGGGATAAAGGTTTAGGAAAACAGAATGCTGTCACACTTGGAAGCAAAATACAAATTCTAAGGACCAAGAATATAGTGAAATACAGATTTTTTATTGTGTTTTTTTCAAATGTACAGCATATTCATATTTTTTTCTTTCTGGATATGTCTCTCTTTTGTCTACATATTTGCCACTTATAATTATTAATCATATATTAGTAGTCAAAATGCAGAGCAGGACCAATGATCTCTAACACATATTTGGGAATATAGTTCTAGTTTGTGCAGAACTTACAAATCATTATCTTAACAGTATTCATAGAGAATCTATCCTGCATAAATAACACTGCAGTTTATTCACTTGAAATATGAATTAGTGTTAGTCTTCTTCTTTTCATATTGCAGGGTAACTTTCTCAATCTGTTGATACATCAAGTTGTAGATAATAGGTCATTGAGTTAACCTGTAGTGAATACCTTCTTTGCTGGGCATGCAGCAGGATCTGGGTGTGTGTTAGCAGTCACTCAGTAACCCTGGATTTGGGTCTAGGACCTACTATGTTAGCAAAATCTGTGGATGCTGAAGTCCTTTGATTGGCATAGTACATAGCATTAGGCCTGTGTACATCCTCGTATACTTTAAATTAACTCCTAATGAAATGTAAATTTCATGTAAACAGTTGTTACACTATAGTATATAGGAAATAATAAGGAAAAAATCTACATGTTTAGTACAGATTCAGTTATTTCTCATGAATATTTTTAATCCATAGTTGGTTGAATCTACAAATACATCAGAACCAGTGGATAGAGCCCTCCGTACCGGTGTTCACACAGATGCGGATCCTGTACACTCACACACACCACTTACCTTAATTTATAATTATGTAGTCATTTCTTTTTTTAATCTTTAAGATTTATTTGTAAACACAGAGGAGAGAGAGAGATTTTCTACCCAGTGGCCCGCTCCCGAAATTTTTACAGTAACAGGGTTAAACTGAGTCAACACTGAGTGCCTGGAACTCCATCTGAGCTTCCCAGGTGGGTGCCAGAAGCCCAAGCGCTGGGACCATTGCCTGCCACCCCGCAGAGTGCACATCAGCCTGCGGCTGGAGTCAGCCACCGAGTCAAGACTTCGACTCAGGCGCTCTGGCATGACGTGTAGACAACCCATGCTTCTTAGCTGCTGTGCTGACACCTACTTGTTGTGTAATTATTTCTGTGCTTACTTTATTGTGTCTCCTTCTGTACACAGTACATTCCATCAAGGCGAGGAACTTGCCCACCTCATTCAGTTTTGTACCCATAGTACATGCAGTCATTTAATAATTTTTGCACTAAATGAACGATGAATGATGCTTGAACAGACGGAGTCTCTGTGGACAGAATAACATCACAGAAGCTGGAGAGAATAGCATATTAAAAGATGAGAGATTCATTTAGCAACTATTCTTCATTACTAAACCAGTGATAATTAGTAAGAAAATATGTAGGAGGGGAGATACCCAGAAAAGGGGTCCCCACTAACCACAAAGGATAAAAACAATCCTAAAAATAAACTGACAAGCTCATTAGTTTAATAATAACTATGTAGTTCTACAAATGATTAGATTGGAAAATCTAGTATACTTAAAGTGCCTGTTCTTCTCAAGTTAATATTAATGTGATACCACTAATATGTAAAAGTGTTTTGTATGGTATTTTATATAACTAAATTATAGTTAATTGTAAGTGGAAGAAAAAGTCAAGCTATAATAGACAGAGGATTGGCATTTGCTTTAGAAATTAAAATGCTGCTTGGAATGCCCGCGTCCCGTATCGGATGGCCTGGGTTCAAGTTCCAACTCTGCCACCGATTCCAGCTTCCGGGTAAGGCTCACTCGGGGAGGAAGCAATGCTAGCTGGAATGCTCGTGCCCCTGCCCTTCATGTCGGAGACCTGAGTGGAGGTCAGCTCCCAGCACTGGGCCCAGCCAATCTGGTTTTTGCCTGTATTTCATTATAATTCAGCAGAGGGAAGATCTTTATCTGATTTCTTTGTTTCTACCTTCCCTCCCTGTCTCCCTCTGTCTCTTTGCCTTTCATGTAAAGCATAAACAATTTTGAAAGAAAAATGTTTGAAAGAAAAATTTTGAAAGAAAAATTGGCCAGATCATTTGGAAAAATAGAGTGGAAGATTAGAATATTTTAAAGGTCAGTAGTTATAATGGTGCAGGTCTTATGAAAAATATACAGCAGTTGGCCCTGTAGCATAGTAGGTAGAGTGACCACAGATCATATATGGTGCCAGTTCAAATCCCTGCTTGTTCCACTTGTGATCTAGTTTCTTGGATCAGGAAAAGCAGCAGAGGATGGCCCAAAGCCTTGGGCCCCTGCAGCTAGTGGGTGACCAAAAAGAAGCTCCTGGCTTTGGGCATGGAGACAGTGGATAGAAGACCTCTCTCTCTAACCCTGCCTTTTTTTTTTTAAGATTTAATTTTTTGTTTATTGGAAAGGCAAATTTACATAGAGAAGGAGATACAGAAAGATACTCCGTCTGCTAGTTCACTCTCCAAGTGGACCCAATGGCCATAGCTGAGTTGATCCAAAGGCAGAAGCTTCTTCCGGGTCTCCCACATGGTTGCAGTGGTCCAAAGCTTTGGGCCATCAGCTGTTACTTTCCCAGGCCACAAGCAGGGAGCTGAATGGGAAGTGGAGCAGCCAGGACATGAACTAGCACCCATATCAGATCCTGACTGTGCCAGGGGAGAATTGAGCCACTCGGCCATCCTGATGGCTTGTAACTCTGTCATTCAAATAAATAACTAAAACATTTTTTTAATCCTAAAGAAAGAATGTACAAACTGGGGTTATCATTTGTATTATCAGCAAATGACTGCGTGCAATTCCAGCATCCCATTTGGGAGTGCCAGCTTGAGTTGCAGCTGCTCCACTTCGAATCCAGCTCCCTGGTGATGTGCCTGGGAAGACAGTGGAAGATGTGCAAGTGCTTAAACTCTGCCAACCATATGGGAGGACTGGATCAAGTTCCTAGCTCCTGGTTCCGGGCCATTGGGGTGTGAGCCAGTTTATGGAAGATCGCTCCCATAACTTCCTCCTCTCTGCCCATCAGTATTTCCCTCCCTCCCTTTCTGTAGCTCTACCTTTCAAATAAATAAATACAGTGTAAAAATATGCAAATCATGCAAAAGTGAGCTCTCAGCAAAAACCTAGGAAAAGATGTGAACTTTATGTCCAATTTATAGTAAAGAGGGCTTCTCAAAACACTTGGGAAGAGATAGATTATCTAACTTACTGAAAACATTCAGTCTGTTGAACAAAGAATGATTATTCAATACATTAGTCTAATCCTTTTTTAGAAAAATACTTATTCTTCATGTCAAAAATTGAAACTAGTGTCAGGTGGGTAAGAATTAACAGAAAACAAAGGCAGCTGTGTTCTTAATGTCAGTGTAAGGAAAGACATGAGATCGTGAAGCATGAATTATTGCACTGACTATTTTGAAATTTATAATTTCACTATGAAATAAGATGTCATAATCAAAATTAAAAGACAGATGATATACATGGGAAATATTTATAACAAAAAATGACAAAGGGTAGTTAATTGATGAACTATAACAGATCATCAGGGAAGAGGAGATGATTCATTAAAACAAAGTGTACAACTGATTGAATGAAATGCCAAATGTTGGAATTCAATCTCTAGTAGCATTTAAACAATTTGAAAAGATTTTTGTGTTAACCACATATAGATTAGGATGTGTGAGGTGCTGGTTTTCTGTGCTGCAGTGAGGATTCCTGCTGGAGAGAATAAGACAGTTGGACAGATGCCTGTACCCGGTCACCCGGAAATTCTACGTCTAAAGACTGTCCTAAGGAAGCAATCAGAAACAAGCAAAAAGATGACCACAATGACATGTACTTTGGTGTTTAATTCCTATATCTCTTCCTCCTTCACCACCCCTTGATCTACTTCTTACAGACTTTATCCTAAGGAAGCCAGCAAAAGTAGAAAGATTACCACAGTAATGTTTATCATAGTTTTTGACTTCTACCTTCCAGTCATTCCCTCTTTGGCGTTCTTTCTTTTTTGGTTGAGTGATCTATCTCCCTTCCTTTCAAATTTTGCTTTTCCATAGTTTTCTACTAAGCAACTATTACTTTGATGATCAAAATCGTGGCACTTTCTTTTTGAATAGCAAGACTATTCTAAGAATTGAAAACCTTGTGGAAATTGTTAAAATGTATTCAACATCTAATTTCATGTTTGGATTTCTTCTGTGTTCTAAAATATATGATAGCCTAAAAGATTGAAATTATATTTACTAGTATGTCCCAAGTCAAGCAAATTGGCAATGGATCATAAAGCATTTTATATTTAAGATTTCATAAAACCCTGCTAGGTTAAGGTTGTTGGTGACTGTTTCTAACTGAAGTCTGATACTCCTGAAGAGTAACACGGTACAGCTAGACTGAGTCAGCAGGTTGTGTGAATCTATCCTTCCATGCCAGGAAGCCTTCTCTCATTCTAAGAGCTAAAAACATCTCTCTTCTCTACTCCAATACTTTATTTCCTCTAAAGGAGTGTGTTTTGCTATCATGTACAAGGAACTTGGTAATTTGCTCACTTTAAGAGCAGGGTACAGTATAATCAATCTACTTTACATTGCCAGAAGACGGTGTTTGATAGGGATAAGGAGAGCCTCTTAGTAAGGCTAATCTTTGATATGAAATACCTTATGTCCTCAAATAACTAGAAGTATGGATTGTTTAATGTCTTTTTAAAAGTCTTTTTAATTTATTTTTATTGAAAAGGCAGATTTACAGAGAGAAAGAGACAGAAAGATCTGTCTGCTGGTTTACTCCCCCCAGTGGCTGCAATTGCTGAAGCTGAGCTGATCCGAAGCCAGGAGACAAGAGCTTCTTCCAGGTCCTCCATGTGAGCGTAGGGTCCCATGGCCGCGGGCCATCCTCTGCTGCTTTCCCAGGCCTCAAGCAGGGACTGGATGGGAAGTGGAGCAGCCAGGACAGGAACCAGCACCCACATGGGATCCTGGTGCATGCAAGGCAAGGATTTAGCCACTGAGCCCTTGCACCAGGTCCCAGTTGTTTTAATTTCTTTTTAAGACAGCTTAGTAACTAATATTATAACTTTTTATTTCCTTGGCTATCAGTATAATCCACAGGTGAACCTCAATGTAAAGGAAACAAATTGTATTGGTGAAAATTTTAGATACAATAAGAGCTAGCTTTTTAGTGAAGTGGACAGGAAAATAGGATTTTCTCATTGAGCAGATTGAAAATCACTTTTAAAACTTTATTTCTGTTATACCTGCTAAAGGTCGTTTCTTTTCTTATCCAGCGTGTCTAGCCGGCTGCCTTTAGCTCTTCCTAAATCTACAGACATCCTAATTTTGAACCATTATATAATGAAAACATTGGATATAATTTCCTTAGGTCTACAGTTCTTAGTTACTCTTCTTACTGCAGGTCTTTACACTGTAGCTCATGATTATGATTTGCATAAATGAAATTCATATTTATGAGTACAGTTCTTGTAGCAACTGACAGGTGCAAGGTTGCCTACCATGCCAATTTATTGTTTGTCATATCATTTTAAAGAGAACTGTTTCCCATGTTTTAAAGAAGAATATGTACTGCAGGTTAACTGGAACTAAACACTGAAAGTGGATAAAATCGCATTTTGTAGTTTGCCTTTTTTAGGGTTTTCTATATAAGATTAAGATCTTGGCAAAGGAATCAGTTGAAGAGTCGAAGAGAGCTTGAACTGGCCACGAACGAGCTCTGAGTGCCAGTCCCTCTGCTTCCTCTGGGCTTTCTCTTCCAGGGCATGCACGAGCTGTTAGCACCCATCGTCTTCACCCTACACTGCGACCACCAGGCCTTTCTGCATGCCAGTGAGTCCGCACAACCCAGGCAAGTGTCCTCAAGAGTCCCACCTGGGCTTTCAGCCCCTGCCATACTCTGACTTTTACCTTAAATTCTTTCAAGTTGAAGGTACTTGTAAGTTTTGTTTTTGTGTGTGTTGACTGTTATTCTTACCAGACAACTCAAATGCCAGTTTAGCTATGGGACAAATTGGGAATCATAAATATATCTTTGAAAATTTTAAGTCTGTGCCTTAAAAATCATTAATGAATCAAAAAGAGGACATTTTTTAATTGTCATGACATAAGTGCTACTGTTTGATAATGCTTATCTCAGCCACCCCCTAGTAACGTATTTTTCGCAGCAAATAGAACAGCTTATCTGTGAGATACATTGTCATCTGTGAGAATGATGTGTCAGGGGTGCGAGGAACTTCAGTCTCTCAACAAGTCAAGTGGCTTCTAAATGCCTGTTGCAATGCGGTTGTTTATTCATTTCTGCAAATGACCATTGTAATTTTGTTTGACTTGAGATATATATATATATATATCTCAGAATTAATTTTTCTAAGTTAAAATGCGCTAACTGATGAGTCAGAGAGACAACCAGGAAGACTTTTTAGGACTAGACGACGATGAACTATAAGTCTGTGTTAAGAATATTCTACAAGCAAGGCTACATATGTTCAGAAAGGAGGAACTGGCAGAATATTGTGTGTGTCTAATTATATATATGCTGCTTAGTGACTGTCTATATCCAGGCCTTTGTTAAATTTACTTTTGTCTACCAAATTATAGATTAGTGTGTTTAAGTTTCCCTAAAGTTTTCTAATTTTACTGAATTTACTGGATTTTTATAAATTTATTTACTTAAAAGTTAGAGACACAGAGTCCCATCTGCTCACTCACTCTCCAGATACCTACGTGCCTAAGCTAGGCCAAGTTGGGACTGGAAGCCCTGATCCTGAGCAGGATCCACTGTGTGAAGAGCAGGACCCCTGTTACCTGAGCCAGCCCAGCTACCCTCAAGCTCTGCCTTGGCAGGAAGCTTGAATCGGGAAGCAGTAAGAGATTGAATGCAGGTGTAACACTGTAGGTTTGCAGGCACCTTCACCATTGGATTCAACATGTGCTCCCAGTTTATTGTATTTTGACAAGAGTAACCATATCTTAGTTGTTTTCACTTTAATTATCTAAACTATAATGATAAGTTAGCTTGGGGATTTTGTTTCCCTTCCGGTTTTTGTCTTCTTTTTAAATGTAGAAAACAGTACAGGAAAAAATAGGGAAATAGCTTTTAAGTGATTGTGACCTGCTTTTTAGCGGCATCAGTCCTTTGAAAAGGTGAAGTAACACTGAAGTGGGGGTTGGCATTGAGACACAGCTGGTTAAGCAGCATTCTGCAACTCTGGATGTCCATATGAGTGCCCATCTGAGTGCCAGCTGCTCCACTTGTGATCAGCTCCATGCTGATATGCCAAGGAGAGCAGCGGAGGTTGGCACAAAGCGCTGCCTCCCTCCCCTGCTTGGGAGGCCAAGGTGGGGTTCCAGACTTCTGGTTCTGGCTTGACAACCCTGGCCTTTACCACCATCGGGGCAATGAACCAACAGATGGGGGATCTCTGTCTCTCCTTCTCTCTAACTCTTTCAAATATATATACAAATATATTATATATATATATATATACACACACACACACATATGTATATATTTGTTTTGTTTTGAGCAAATCGTAGATTGCAAAGCAATTAATTATTCTAGATCAAGCATGGGCAAAGAGTATGTTGTTACTGTCTACGCTTTTTAGAATTAGTTACTTAACTGTGACATTGAGAAAGCAAAGCATTTATTATCTTTATAGAAAGGATTCTACTTAATAGATTATTCTAAAGCATATTTTTGTATGTTGGCTTATGAACATAAAATAAGGCAAAGTATGCATCCCTAGCAGTGATAATATGTACATTCTGATTGTTTGTATCGTTTTTTTGTTTTAAGTGAGGAAATGAAAACTCTGCTGAACCCCGAGTATCTGGAACATGATGCCTAGTAAGTAGAAAAATTTTTTTGACTTTGTTTGTAATCATCATTACTTTAATGAATCTTAAAACACGGTGTTATATTATTTTTCTAATTTTAGTGCAATGTTCTCACAACTCATGGAAACTGCTGAGCCTTGGTTTTCTACTTTTGAGCATGATGGTCACAAGGTAAACTCCTTCTTAAGATTGATTGATTGATTTGAAAGACAGACAATGAGAGAAAGACAGTAAGAGTCTGTCATCGACTGGTACACTTCCCAAATAGCCACAGAAATCCAATCTGGGCAGGCCGCAGCCAGGATCCAGGAGCCCCTGCTTGGTCTCCCACATGGGCGGCAGCAGCCCAAGTATTCAAACCATCCTCCCCTGTCTTGCTAGGGGCTTAGTGCAGAGCTGGAGCAGAAGCTAAGCAGCCAGGACTTGAACTGGCACTCCGTGTATGCTGCTCGTGCTACCAGCAACAGCTTAACCCACTGTATCACCGCTCTGGCCCCAACAGGCAAATCCTAAGTGTACTGATCTTTTCAATATATTTGAGATAAATGATGTTATCAAAGCAAATACAAGGGTGTATATAATGGGATTAGAGTATAAGATTGTTCAAAAAAATTTTTAAGTTTATGCGTACAAATGGTCTAAAAGCTTCACAAAGAGGCTAAATAAGGAAGGATGGATGGAAGGCTGTAGGGAAATATATTCTTAGAATTATGGTTATGAGCAAACTGTAATCTGTCGTTTTAGTATTAATATCAGATTAACATGCGCATTGAGAATTATATTATAGTAATTATCATGTATTTGACATGACCTGGGAAATCTAATAATACATTCCTTTAAAACTTCATGAAAAATAATTATTATAGAAAAGTTATCCATGTTTCTAATAATATTTTATACCAAAATAACTTATTTCCCTGGTGTAATCAGATTATAATATATAATATGTAGCCATTACTATTGCTATAGTAGACAATAAAAATAACCTAGAAATCTACATGACTACTTCAATAATTGGGGGATAATGGAACTAAAAAACAAGTTTAGGGCCAGACACCACATGTGATACACTAATCCCTGTTGGAGTGACTGGGTTTGAGTAACAGCTCCACTTCTGACTCAACTTCCTGCAGATAGACACATGGGGAGGCGAGAGGCAATGGCTTAAGGCTGTGGGTCTCTTCACGCTCGTGGGAGACCCCAATCTCCTGGCTGCTGCCTGCCTAACCCAGTTCTGTGTATCGGGAGCATTTAGGGGAAGCAGCAGATGGAAGATCTCTGTGTCTTCTTTGTTTATTTTTTTGGTCTAACAAAGAAATAGGGGGTTTTTTTCCTTAAAGTTTATTTTGGTACAAAATATTTTTGAAATGGACTAGCAACTTTGTTATAATACTAATTTTTCATAAACTTTTGGTGACTTCTTTCATGCACATTTCCATTTTTGACATCAAAATAAGCTTCTCTTTTAATTTCATTTTCCATCAATATTTTTAAAATTCCTCCTACACATCTCTCTAATACTATTGGCAGGTATTTAGTAGCAATATAAAGATTTTATATGAGCAAGTAGAAATTTTCCTTTATGTTGGTATATATTATTCACACAGTATAACCACTTAATTATGAAATTGTGGTAAACATTCTATTGCTATCCTAGTGAGTTTATATAAACATTGTTTCTAAAGTTACATTTAAAAAATCTTTGTTAAATGTATTTCTCAGGTTTTACCAATATATTGCTGTTAAAGTCACATAGTAAGCATGAATAATTCTTACCCACACTTCCTCTTATCATTTTTAAAAAATGTTAATTCGGGCCCGGCCCGGTAGCCTAGTAGCTAAAGTTCTCATGTCACATGCACCAGCATCCCTCGTGGGCGCCGATTCTAATCCCTGCAGCCCCGCTTCCCATCCAGCTCCTTGCTGGTAGCCTGGGGAAGCAGTCGAGGATGGCCCAAAGTCTTGAGACCCTGCACCCACCTGGGAGACCCAGAAGAGGTTCCTGCCTCCTGGATTCGAATCGGCTCAGCTCCGGCCATTGCAGCCACTTGGGGAGTGAATCAACGGACGAAAGATCTTCCTTTCTGTATCTCCTTCTCTCTGTATACCTGGCTTATCAATAAAAATAAAATAAATCTTTAAAAATATATAAAAATATCAATTGTTTTATTTGAAAGGCTTACAGAGAGAGAGAGAGCACTCAAAAGAGGGTAGCGAAAGAGAGAGAGATTTTTATCTCCAGCTTTTCTCCCCAAATGACCACAGTGGCAAGAGATGGGCCACTTTGGAGCAAGGAGTCAGAAGGTTCTTCCAGGTCTCCCACAGAGGTGCGGGGCCCCAAACACTCGGGCCACTGCTGTCCAGGCACACTGACAGGGAGCTGGATCAAAAATGGAGCAGCTGGGACTTGACATTGAATCTGCACCCTAACAGGCTGCACAGAGACAGCCTCTTATCCTGACTGTATTTTCATGGTGATGCAACTCACATAACTTTTACTTTCCTAATACATTGTAGTTCTTTTTAGAATATTCACTAATTACAGAACGTTTGTATCCCCCAAGAAGGAAGGCCATGCCCATTAGAGGTCACTCCTCATTCTTTCCTGTCCATAACGCTTGGCGTCACTAATCTTCCTTCCGTCTCAATGAATGTAATGATCCTAAGAATTGCATGTCAGTGGGATCATGGCACATATTGCCTGTTAGGGCCACCTCCTTTAACTTAGCGTAGTGTTCTCATTAGTCACCCAAGCTGTATCATTTAAATATTTCATTCCTTTACACTGCTGAATAAAATTCCATTATATAGATATACAATGTTTTGTTTATGTCTGCCTTAACTGAAAGGCATTTGAATACTTTTCATTTTCATTATTGTGTATAATGTTATTATAAAATTGAGGTACATACTTCGGTGTGAACATATGTTTTCAGTTCTCCTGAAGTATTCCTAGTTGCTGCATTAATTATCATTTTTAACCTAAAATAGATGTTATCTTTAAAGATCATCGTGGTATTTTTATTATCACATGATATTGTAAAAATTTTGACTTTTGTTGGCAGTAAATGTTGTTAAGAATATATGGGGTTTTTCCTAGTGTGGTTATCTTCTTCTGTATTGGTTTAGTTTATTGCATTCTGTTTAAAAGTGCATTTTACTCAGTCACTTTATTCTGGTTCTTAAAAAGTTAAAATGTGGAACTGGTGCTTCTAATGTGAGCGCTCTTGGATTAAGCCCAAACATCTCTCTTTCTGTCCATGTTATGAGTTAAGAAAGGTTTTGCTTTTTTGAGTGGTTAGATATCTATAGGAAAAATAATATTCTGTGATACATGAAAATTACATGAAGTTCAAATTAACGTGTTCATGAATAGAAAGTTTCATTGGGACATAGCCATTTACATTTGTTTATTTGTCATTTGTGGCTGCCTGGTCGTTATTATGGTAGTAATTACCATCGTACCACACAGATTATATCACCTGTAAACCCTGAAATATTTACTACCCCAGGTGTTAAAGTATTTCTCCTTGTACCAACAAGTTCCATTCTATAAAGGCTTCTGAAGGTGAGACCTGCTGTCCACACGTTTGACAAACTAGATTCTTGGACAAGGGATTTGAGGAAGTCACAACTTCTGTGAGCGTTAGAATTTTGAACAGTGGTCAAAATTTCATGCTGTGGACATTTTGTATTTTGTGACTGATTCTAACAGTATCTGGGAAATAGATATTGAAACTGTGAAGGCTACGTTTTCTGAGTTCTGCCTTACAGTAGATGCTGATACTACTGCTCCCAGTTTATGAAAATAGCTAATACCACACAAGATATTTTCCATTTTGCTATAAATTATCATTAGTATTACTTTTGAGTTTTTTTTTGCTTATGGGATTTTAAGCCTTCCATGCAAAGTGGAAGTCTTTCCAAAGCAGTGTTTGTATCGGCACAGATTTGTAACCGACACGTCAATCCTGATCGGAAACATAATTTGAAAAACAAAGCACATGTGCTGCTGATTAATGACAGCTCATTCTGTTCACAATAGGCATTGACTGCATGATTTGATTAAGTTAAACATGATTTGAATGGTTTGATTTAGGATCGGTTCCCTCCACAGCTATTGATTGTATTTTGTATAATTCTATTTATCCAAGATAGTTAGAAGATGAGTAGGTATGTTGCATGATTTTTAGAAACTTTACCTGAGGCCAGCATTGTGGCACAGCACGTTAACCTACAGCCTGCCATGCCATTGCTATTTGCTCAGCTTCTGATCCATCTCCCTGCCACTGCACCTGCTGCAGGTGGCTGAAATACCTGTGCCCCTGCTATCCTTTTGGGAGACCCAGAAGAGTCTCCTGGCTCCTGGCTTTGGCCTAACCCACATTTGTCTGTTATGGTCATCTTGGAAGTAAAAACATCTCTCTCACTCCGAATATTAGAAAGAGAAATAAAAAAGAAAGAAAAGAAAGTAATTGAGAGGAAAACAAATCACCTGAGCTAAGTGTCTCCTCCCAACAGTTCTCTGCTGAAGGGAAACTGTGTGACCAAAATATGCTAGACACTGAGAGGGGTAGTGAGAGCGTGTGTGAGAGAGAGCTTTCATGAGCTGGCTCACTCCTGCAGAACGCATTAGGGGCCTGGCAGCTGAAACTCCATCTGTGTCTCCCCAGTGTGTGCCAGGAACTCAGGCTCTTGGCTGTGCTCGGCTGCTCTCCAGGTGTGGGCAGGAGGCTGAATAGGACGTGGAGCAGCTGGGACTCGAACTGGTAACTCCGTGAGATGCTAGGCTTTGCTACTCTCCAGCCTGAAAATGTATGAATTATTAGTCATTAGTAAAAGTTATTTGCCCCAGATGTTAACATCATTAAAAATTATTTGAATGTCAGTATGATTTTGATAGGGATGAAAATTTTTCATTAAAACATCCTATCATTTGAAGAGAATACTAGATAGTAAAAATTGAGAAAATAAGTGTCCATGATCCATGGAGAGTACCCCTTATACATGGGACCTGAGGTGTGTGGATTCACAGATTGGGGGCTTGAATGCATTTGCGTGCACATAATGAACTCTCCTGGGAATGGGCCCCAAGTAGAAACACAACATTCACTTTTCTTCCGGACCCACCTTATACAGACAGCCAAGGGTAATGGTACACAGTTGCTTCAGTGTGCCTGGCATTCTTAGCATGAGCAGTCACAAAGGCAGGTGTACAATTTCCTACTGTGGCATCATATCAGTGCTCAACTAGTTGGAGATTTTTGTAATATTTCGTATTTCAGATTCTAAAATTAGCCATGAGCAACCTCTTTAGAGGGTCATTTTCTATTGTCTATCCAAATTAACACAAATGAATTGAATTATAAAAATTAATAAGGTCTTATAACCTTTGGATAAAGATACAAGAGCCCGGTGTAGGGAACACAAAGCAGATTTGAAACGACTCTGGACAGAATCTTCCAGCAAGTCTTCCCTTCTACCTACATTTCCTTCCAGTCCCCACTGGGTATCCTCCATGCCGATTAGCAGGTGGTCTGATGTGGAGTTCTGGGATGTTCTGTTTAGTCTTTTCTACAGTACTTTGTCTTCTTTATCATTGTTGTCAGAGCTGTTCCACCGATAAAAACATGGCATTCCTTGGAGAGATCTCAGAGGTTAGTAGGAGAGACAAGAAGTAAAGGGAGAGAGAGGAAGTTAGAGAAGTAACAGCAGCGCTGCAGCACAAGAGTTAGGTGTGCATTTGAGTTCCTTAGTGAAAACACTGAGAAGGTGATGTTTCAGCTGGGAGAGGGGCAGCTCAGGCCCTGGAAGCAGACTTCAGGAGGGGCTGACCAGATAGCAAAAGGCCTCAGGGGCCTAAGGTATTCATGTGCTTTTCTTGAGTGGAAATGATGAAACACTAACAAAAAGCTTACCAAGGGAATTTTCTGTACTGTGTTTTCTGTTTTTCTTTCTTTTTATTTAAAATTTATTTATTTTTATTGGAAAGGCAGATATACCGAGAGAAGGAGAGACAGAGAGGAAGATCTGATCTAACGTCCAATGGTTCACTCCCCAAGCGGCCGCAACGACTGGAGCTGAGCCAATCTGAAACCAGGAACCAGGAGCTCTTCTGGGTTTCCCACATGGGTGCAGGATTCCAAGGTTTTGGGCCATCCTCAACTGCTTTCCCAGGCCACAAGCAGGGAGCTAGATGGGAAGCAGGACCGCCTGGATTAGAGCAGGTGCCCAACCACTACGCTATCGCACTGGGCCCTGTTTTCTATTTTTCAAAGATTTATTTTATTTACTTGGAAGCCAGAAGTATATATATATATAGAGAGAGAATTTTTTCCACCTGCTAGTTCATTTCCCAATTGGCTGCAACAGCCAGGTTGAGCCAGAATGAACCTAGAGCCAAAAACTCCATCCAGGTCTCCCACATGCATGCAGGCGCTCACACACTTGGGTCACCTTGCGCTCCTTTCCCAGGCCATTAGCTGGATGGGAAGTGGAGCGGCTGAGATGCGAACTGGTGCCCATGTGGGATTCTGGCATTGCATTTGAAGGCCTTACTGCCTGTGCCACGTTCTGGCCTCATCTACTTTCTATTTTAAATAACTCACCTTTTGTGCTTTGGCAGGTTAAATAGATCATAAATTTAGAGGCACCTAGAGCAGTGAACAGGAAAGAAATTATTAGGCCTCAAGTCATATTGTGACAATTGGGCAGCAGGAAAAAGGACAGATAAAAGTGGCACCAAGGAGCCAAAATAAGCAAAATTCCAGGAGGCCTGAGGTGGGCGGAAGTGAAGGGAAGAACATGTTTCTGAGCAGAAGATGATGAAGTTCGGTTGTAGGACTACAGAATTAGAGAGCTTCTGGCAGTCCAGGGTTCCTTGCCAATGTTTGAATTTATTGGAGGCATTCAAGAGTTCTAGGCTAAGAATACATGCTGGGAACACTAGTATTGGTAGAAGCAGTGTGTGAGATCACTTGGGGATAGCATGTAAGTATGATTATAAAGTGCAGCTAATACCAGAACTACATGAAAAAGCAGAATTTGAAAATTAGAAGAATACGAGGTAGAGAGACTAACTGAGAATGAGCGGTAGACCAAACGCCACGGCAGAGATGCTGTCATGCCGTCATGGGAAAGGTTGAACCTGAGCACTGAATGTCAAAGAAAGAGAAGACACAATGTTAGAAAAAAATCACTGGACTTGGGGAGGTTGTATGGATGTTGGAGTTTACCTGCAAGCATTAGAATGAGTTGCTGAGAGATCTCTTTATGTGGACAAAGGAGAACAGGAAGAGAAGTTGATCCAATGTGTTGTGTTTTTTTTTAAGTCACCTATACTTTTTGGTTTAGACACTTTTAAAATCTTTTTTCTTGGCTATGTAATTGAAAAGGATGTTTAGATAACATCTTTGCTTCAAAGTCTCGTTTCCTCTAACTTTTTAAATCTTTTTTTAGCTCAGATTAGAGAAGTTTTCATGTACTGTTTTTAATGTTGAAATGTATGCCCCAAGCAGTAGATTTCTATCAAGGTACCCGTTGTATGCTACAGATGGTCAACTAAACTGACTGGGGACAGACTGTAGTGGCCCCACTACCTCAGCCAGAATTACCTCGTAAGAAACATAGTGCCACAGATTGGCATTGTGGCATAGTGGGGCAAAGCCATATGGGTGCCAGTTTGAGTCCCAGATGTTTCACCTCTGTCCAGCTCCATGCTGATGTGCCTGGGAAAAGCAGGGAAGGATGTCCCAAATGTTTGGGGCCCTGCACCCATGTTGAAAACCCAAAAGATGCTGCTGACTCCTGGCTTGGTACTGGTCCAGCCCTGGCCATTGGCAGTCATGAAGCAACTCTTTAACTCTGACTTCTAAATAAATGAAAAATAAACCTTGAAAGGGGAAAAAAGTTGTTTTGACGAGAGGAAATGAGTCAAGGGGATACACAATGAAAGATCTTTTAGAACAGTTTCTGACTGTATCCTTATGAGCACCATCATTAGATGTTAGCACATGATTGTACATTTAAAGCATTGGCCGTGAGAAGGTTTTTGTTCTTGTTTCAGCTTTCATTATGTACATATATTTGTTAATCTCATATGGAAATAATACATATTTTATTTTTGCTTGTTTTAGGGGAAAGAAACGTTGATGACTCCTATTCCCTTTGCTAGACCACAGGATCTAGGGCCAACAATTGCAATTGTTACTAAAGTCAACCAAATCCAGGATCATCTCCTGAAGAAGCATGATATTGAACTCTACATGCACTTGAACAGACTGGAGATTGCACCACAGATATATGGCTTGTAAGTGTTAAAGTCTCAAATTTAACTATATCTAATTATGATTTTAAAAAGCTTTTACATGTCTGAGATACCTAAAAGTGGGAACTGGTTCTATTTCAGCTCCACTTTGTTTTACATGTGTGTTATGGTCCTATGTACCGTGCTTTAAGCCTGTTATAATAATAACTGGGTATTTATTATACCTTTGTTATAGTTGAAACTAATGCCTAAACCAATTTTACACATATTAAACAATGAATTCACAAATCAGATGCAGACAGGATTGGCTACATAATTTGCAGGGTCCTGTTTGAAAAAAAATGCAAGCTTCTGTTAAAAAAAAAAAGATCAGTAAGAACCTCAAAATGATGCCGGCAGATCTTTAAGCCAAACAGTCTCAACAGTGCAACACTGCACGGGGAGAGAGGCTATGCAGCGCCAGCCTCCAATCCAAGCAGTCCTAGAAGAGATTCATGTGGATTTCTCTTGGTAAGAATCATGTCCCTCTCAGTGAACTTGATTTTTTTTCCAGCTGCTTAACTTCTTTTATTTTAAACATTTTGATACATGTATTTATGGGGAACAGTGTGATAATTCAGTACATGTAGTCAGTACGTCAGAATCATCTCAGGTTGCTTATATTTGCTATTCTTCAGTAATTGACAACGTATTTCATTAATGAGCATATCCACAGGGTGCAGTGTGATGTTCAATAAAAGCACGCATGTACTGATCACATCAAAGTCACTCATTTTCCTGTAATACATACTATAGCACTCCTTAGATATGTGAGGAGTGCTGTACAAGTTTTAGTGGCTATAAATTGTGTAGAAAAATTAGAAAAGTCATAGCTTTAATTAATATGAATAAACTGTGTAATGCTAGAGAAATCAGAGTCCTTTAAATTTAAATAGCAAAATATTCACATCCAGCACAGAGCATTTTCTTGGTCGATATTTTCTGCACCCCCTGAGTCTGCGTTAGGGAGAAATGTGCGCCTCAGAAGGTACTGTGAAGTTATGCATTGCAGATGCTCACCAAGTTACGAATTCATTGTCTGAAATGCAGAGAATCCCAAACGAGTCAAAAGTTTCAGACCATCATGGGGCTGTTTATTTAACCCAGACAAAATAATCAAGGAGTGTTTTATTTATGTTCTCACCTTATGCATAGTCTTTAATTTATAATAACCTCCATTATTTTTCTGCTCTGGAAGCCCTGAACTCTGATTAAAGAAGTCTGCCTTCCTGTGTTAGTGCTGTTTGTTTTCATTCCTATGACTTAAGATTGACCTCATCATTGAAAACAGTACCATCCTTCCCACTGCAAATGAGAAGGTAGCATTTGACATGGGAATTGGGTAGCACTATAGTTTATGAATGAATGGCTGTTTGTACTTAGAAGTCTAATATGTGTATGATGGTAGACATAAAAAGTTATTTTAATATAGCTTGTAACAAGGTTAGGAATTAAATTCTATCTTCCTCTACATTATACACACTGAGGCTTAATTATATTCAGATCCAAAAGTCTATTTATACTCTGAAAAATTGTATACTAACATCTAAAAATTGGTTTTAAATACTGGGAAAAATTTGATTCAGATGATATTTTCACTTCTTTGAAATGCTTTACAGTATTTTGCCTCTTTTCCTGAACTGGAAATTTATGCTGCAATGGCCTTGACACGGGCTTGTGTAGAATCATTCATAACCAGGATGTTCTTGTTTCTTTTCAGGTGTTAGTTTCCTTCCATTTTCTCTTCCTTATAATAATTCATAGAGTTTCTTGTCATCTTGACCAATTGCTTCCCAGTAATATTCCATGATCCATGACATAATTTTTTCTGGAAGGAAAAATTACGGGGAGATTGAGGCAGAGATAAAAAGAGAAAGAGAGACATCTTGCATTCACTGGTTCACTCCCACATGGTTAAAACCCCTGGTTGGACCAGGTCAGAGTCAGGAGCCAGGGACTGCCCGTGGGTCTACTTCAAGGGGAGCAGGAGCCCAAGGAGTTAGGCTATGTTCTGATCCTTTCTCTGGTGCGTTAGTAGGGAACGGCTTAGAAGTGAAGCAGCTGCAACTGGAACTCAGGCCTATGCAGGATGCCAGCGCTGGTGGTGACGGCTTACCCAGTGTGCCACATGCTGGCGCTCCCGTTTATGCTTTGCTCACCAGAATTATGTATTATTAAACTTTGAGGAAGAGGTAACTCAGTGTTTCACTTTGGTCTCTATCTCACTTTTTAATGGAAGGATTTTACTTAACCCGTTCCTTGCTTTAGCAGAATTTTATTTCTTTTATGGGGTGCGTGGAAGTTCATTTGATTGAATTTTCTTATGGCCCTGTGTGCTACCCTATGCTATGTTATTCCATCTGTATGTTTCTTATTGATAACTGTTAGAAATTCTGAGATCAAAGAATAATATAGAGACACAGACTTTGACATGGACAGACCACTTTGAACCTTTGTTTTTTGTTTGTGGAATGGAAATTTAAAATGTGTCTATAAATTGACTTTGAGAATTAAGTCACAGTATACAAAAATGTAGTGTTTTCTACATAGTAAACATGTAGCACCTATTTGGAAATACCTTTATTATCATTGTCTGTCGTTACCGTTGTTTAATTAGATACCATAGCTGTCTGATTCATGAACTATTTCAGCTCTTTGACTTTGTGTGTTTTCTTCACTGAAGCATATGGGCTTCTACATATTTAGGATCTTGTAACAGCCATCATTTCTAAAGAGATGGTGTAGAAGTTGAGAATGAACTTCTAGAAATTACCACAGCAACTTGGCACAGTAACTGTGTATCTTCAAACTTAACACTTAGTGTAGCTTTGTATCTCGTAGAAATTATTGGAATATTTTGCTGTTTTCTATATTGTAGAGGTATTATTGGTCTAATTGCTAATGCCACTCCTTGTTGGAAGAAGTTGTTAATTTTAGAGTCAAAATTAATACTTGAAATGTAGTCTCTGGTTTGAGTATATTATCATCAGTGGGGAAAATATGAAATGATAAAGTTTTAAGTTCATAAAAATGCTCTTGAGGTGACTTTTGCCCTACCAATGAAGATGTTAAGATTAAGATGACTGGACCCAGCATGATAGCCAACAGGCTAAATCCTCACCTTGCATGCGCCTGGATTCTGTGTGGGCACTGGCATGAGTCCCAGGCTGTTCCACTTCCCATCCAGCAAGGGATGGTTTCAGAAATGGAGCAGCAGGGGCGTAAATTGGTGCCCACACGGTGTGCTGTGTTGCAAGTGGTGGCTTAGACCAAAATAAGTATTTTCTTGCAAATTAGGTTTTTCAACAAAATTAGAAAATTGTATCAGGAAAATATCAATAATGTATAAGCTGATGGTAAAATGTTAACCATTATCACTGACTTGAATAAAATGAGAAATAAATTAAGTATTTGGGGTAAGGTCCTAGAAACTAGGCTGATGTATATCCAATAGTGAGTTCCGGTTTCTAATTTTAGTTAACCTGCAATACTTAAGAAATTATCTAAATTTGTTTTCTAGTGGCATTATAGTTGTCTTTTAGAATAACAGTGTTAGTTACTCCATTCTTAAACCCAATCATGAATTTGTTTTCAAGTCTCCTGAGGTGGAAGATGTGCTGTGTATAAACATATGCACTACATTTGGCTAGCAAAATTATTTAAAATTAGGATCAATGGTTATTGACAAAATATTAATTGCGCTGACATTGGATAACATTATTCCAAATTAACTTGTCCTAATTATTGGTAAATTGATAATTATTTACCTTGAAATACAAGAATAAATACTCATAAAATCCTGAATGCTATAAAGTGCATAACTTACCACATATTGTACATGTTGTATATAAAGTACATTATCTCCTAGATAATTTTAATTTTTTGCATTTGTTTTTGCTATTGTTAGCAAATGTTGAATCAGTTTTGTTAGGTTGAAATTAACCTGCAAGTATATGTTTAACATGTGACAGTATAAAATAATACATGGTAAAAGTAGCTTGCACTGGGGTTTTAAATTTTTGCAAAAATTTCTCTTGCTGCTTTTAGAATGAAACTCTGCATGCTTTGGTTCAATATAATAAACATTCCTGGATTGTATTTTGCTTAGCAATTATTGATTGGTATTTGGGTTTTTTTTAAATAGGTTTTATAATAGAAGCTCTTGATGCACAATAACCAATTTCCAAAACAAGAGTTTGAATAAGTTATTTTCAGTTTGCAGAGTTATGTCTGTGGTGTTTTCATTTTATGCATGACAAGAATGTCCTGTGTTTTCATCACTTGAAGAATTTTGTGCAGAAGCATCTAAAATATTTGTTATGTTCCTATGACTAGTCACTTCCATATTGTCCAATCTTCATTACAAAAGATCAAACAGAAATTCAATATTCTTTGCACTTAATATTATTATGCTATACTTTTACAAAGAGAATAAAATTGAAATTTAAGTTAAACATATTTACTAGATTAACTGTTTTATTAATACCTTCAAATATATTGAATCTGTGCATTTAGACGATATTTTGTGCTTTGATATAAATAGAGTGCATAATAAGCATCTGTGGGATGTGCAATTAATGTCACTTTTGAGGAAAGACCCTCATCACACACTTGGGCTTTGGCACTCCTGAATTACGAGCTCTTTGTGACACTCACGGGATGAATTCTGTATCCCCCAAATGCTTATTATACATCTTCCATGTCTACTTTCTATTTTCTGGACTAGCAGTTACTTTGCTCTGTAGTTTATGAGGAAGTTAATTGAGATTCTTAGTTATTGATAAATAATCTGCTAAATGTTGTGATAAAATTTAAAGTGTATTTATATCACATACACTAGTCCTGATATATTATCTTTTAATTGTATGTGAATATTAAGTTTTTCTTTAACCTTACATGTAAATATAAACATGATTAGAAAGTGTCACTCTGAACCATCAGGAGTCAGTATAATTATTCACGTTAAAAATTCTATCACAAGTGAGGAGAGTCCTAGACAGCTCCTGAGTGTTGTACGCCTTCTGCTTTGTTTTTACATGATAAGCATAACTGGTAAACTATGAGGACTGAAAGTTAATAAGCCTTGTTTTCATTTACCATGGAATATTCTAGAATTTCTACTTCTGAAAAAGCTGAACTTCTTTTCCTGAGCTGTAATTTTGCTTTTCATTCTTGTGATCACATAATTAAGAAAAATAAAACATTTCTTAATTGGTGTATCTCCTCTGGCGTGGTGCGTCACAGGAGCTGGCGAAAGCACTGTTAGTGGATGCAGACACGCAGTAGGCCCTAATCCAATGTATTTCTAAATAACTCTTTATAGACAATTCTGAATTACGGCTTAGTCTGAGGTAGTGAAAGATTTAAAAGTGAAGCTTAATTTATTACTCTATCTGGCCATGGTTTTAAAGTTTCTGACTTTGAAGATCTTCCTTAAATGTGAGGCATGTTTATTAAATTAAATACTCTTTCTTGATATACATTAAGCACACTAAAATGCTTTTCAATAAATAAGAACATTTTAGATACAGGAAATTCTGATTCGACTGCCATGGTTCAAGCCACAAATACAAAGCAGACATTTCTCCCTGTCTTCAGCTCTTGCCTTTGGCAGGCAAAACAGCACAAACCACCACACCTGTGAGACCTGTTGGACTCAGATTTTCTAATTTTCAAGGATAAATCCAGACTCCCAACAGGCTTTCAAATAGGGTTCACTATGGAAAAAGTTTGTCTAAACATTGTTAGGTCCAGTCATAACTGAGGGGGAAGACAGAACGTTTACTGAACTGGAAGCACTACCAGAGTTTCAGTAAGCCAAGTGATATTCATTTATTCACACAATGTAATCTTACTTAAATCAGGACTTTCAGTCCAAAATATTCTGTCAGTTATTTATGATCTAAATTCTAGTGGGTGAGAATTAAATTATGATACACATTTAAAAACTTGAGTTTTTGCCTTAATGAAATATTTGAGATCATGGCTCATATTTGCAAATATTCATGGAGTATTTGTTATTGGCATTAAGCATCATTTTTTTTCTTAATGGTTTATTCATCTTTATAGCAGAGGCAGATTTACGGAGAAAAGAGACAGACAGAAAGTTCTATCTGCTATCACTCTCCCCAGTGGCTGCAACCGCTTGAGCTGAGCTGATCTGAAGCCAGGAGACAAGAGCTTCTTCCAGGTCTTCCCAAGAACTTGGGCCATCCTCCACTGTTTTCCCAGGCCACAAGCAGGGAGCTGGATGGGAAGTGGAGCAGCTGGGACACAAACTAGCACCTATTTGGGATCCCAGGGCTTTTAAGGGGAGAATTTTAGCCAATTGAGCCTCACACAAAGCCCAGCACTAAGCATCTTACTGAAGGCTTTCCATAAATTTTCATGTTGGTCTTTAAAACACATTGTGATAGGCATTGCTATTGTCTCCATTTTGCAAATCCAGAAATGAAAGCTTACAATAGCTTGGTTGTGTCAAACAGCTACCAAAAAGCTAAGCTAGACTGAAATATTAAACATACATTCATTCTAATTTTTAAACATTTTTTTAAAAATTACTTTCATTTTGTTTGAAAAGTAGAGAAGCAGACCCAGAGTTCTCCCATGTACTGAATCACTCACCCAATGCCCGCCAGCAGCCCAAAACTCCCAGTAATGTCTTACTCAGATGACAGAGACCAAAGACCAGAGCCATCACCTGCTACCTTCATAGATTACGCAGGAAACTTGATTGGTGTTAGAGGAGCTGGGATTCATCTGAAGGAGAGTAAAGCAGGGAATTCGCATGCTATGTTTCTCTGCTTTATATATATATGTACATATATATATATATAAAGCAGTTTATATATATATACATATATATATAAAGTTTATACATATATATAAAGCAGTTTAAAAATAATTAGGAAAGATTATAGAATAAGATAATAAAAAAGTGTCTTTTGTTAGAAATACTGTCTATATTTGCTTGCTTCCCCCCCTTTTTTCCTTTTTTTTTTCATCTTTTTTTCTATTCATTTATTCATTAATTACAGTGTATTACATGACACAATTTCATAGGTACTGGGATTCTCCCCCCTTCACCCCAAACCCCTCCCCCATGGTGAGTCCCCCCACCTTGATGCATAACCACAGCCCAAGTTCCACCGAGACTCCCTAATTAAAAGCTCACACCATACAGAGTCCAGCATCCCACTTGTCCAGTCAAGTTCAACGGCCTCTTAGGGAGGCCCTCTCAGGTTTGAGGGCAGAGCCAGCAGAGCGTCACCTCGATCAATGAGATCAGCAACAATCCAGCTACGATGAGACTGGTGCAGAGTCCACTGATTGACATAGTCCGTCTTAGAGTTTCCCCTTGTCCAGTTTTTCGCTGCAAACATATAGCTGAGGTGGTTGATTGATCTACTCCATCTTCTATCTTTTCTTGGTTAATGTTTTGATTCCTCCATTTTGTTCAGGGGAATCCCCAAAGAAATTTTGAGGTGTTCCCAGTCCAGGCGAGGAGCTGGGATTCAAACCAGGCATTCCAGTGTGAGTTGCAACATCCCAAGTGATAATTTAAGTGCTCTAGCCAATAACCTACAATGTAATTTTACGAAGACTGTTAGCTTGTTAAAAAGAAAAAAAACTAAGGCAGCAAAAGTTACTGTGCATCACATTGGACCACAAACCAAGTTCAGCATCACAAATCAAGCTTCTAAAGGTGGGGAATTGGAAACATCTCATGAATGATCAGAAAATATCCTTATAAAGAAGATGTAGGGCCAGATGCAATGGTTCCATGGCTAAATCCTCAGCTTGCAAGTGCCAGGCTCCTGTAGAGGTGCCAGTTCCTGTCCTGGCAGCTCCATATGCCACCCAGCTCCCTGATTATGCCCTGAGAAAGCAGGTGCTTGGGATCCGGCCCCCACATGGGAGACCCAGAGGAGGCCCCCTAACTTCCAATTGGCTCAGTTCTGGTTCTGTCAGCCATTTGGGAAGTGAAGTAGCAGATGGAAGATCTTTCTGTTTCTCCTTTCCTTAAATCTCATCTGTCTTTCCAGTAAAAATAAATAAAATCTTTTAAGAGAAAAAGAAGATATAGAAGCTCAAGGACCCTGGAAAACCCTGACAACAATCAGAAATAGAAAAGCTCAAAGTCTTCCACATGAGGATATGTCAGCCAGCAGCAGGATGGCTAAAATACTCAGCCATCGCTTCTAGGTTTAAATGCTAGATCTGAGTCCAACACTGACCTTATTTGGGTCAGCCTGCCAGATAAAAAATAAAGAGGGGCAGCTATTGATGATCATGGGAATTTTCGACTTTAATTTTATATTTGACCTACCAAAAGGAAGAGTTAATTGTTTAAGTGAAAGAAATAAATCGTGCCAAAGTTTGTCTTAGCATGGACACAGGATAGGGAAGATGAGTGGCACCAAGTCACACATCCACAAACTTAGTAAAGGTGCCATCCACACGCCTCCCGAAGGAAAATTATGCATTTCCCAGTGAGTGTGAATAAAAGCTAAAGATTCAGCCAACCAAAGGGAAAACACATCTAAGAGGACAGCTGTAAAACGCTGTCCCTGCGAAATGATGCGGTCTCTAGAGCTGAATGCAACTGTCACTAGTACTTTGAAGAGCAGCAGTCATTTAAAGCATTTATTTATTCCTTAGATCTACCTTGTCCTAATTAAGAGGGAAGTATAGAATTTGTATAATTTATCAGCACACTTAGAGGAGATCAAATACACCATTTCATTGCTATTTCTGAATTAAGGTAATTTTTTAAAAATCCTTGGTAAAATAGTACCTATGCCATAGTATTGTGAGGGTAAATGAGAAAAATCAGAGTATAATACCTCACACATTGTAAGCATTCAATAAAAGTTCATTGTTGTTCATTTTTATGTACTTTATGCAAAATGCTTGGCTCCTAATGAGATTCACTGAAGAGTAATAATAAAAACAAGTGAAAAGAATGCTTACGAAGGAAATGTAAAAGATGATGACAAAACTATTACACAATAGTTACAGAATGTAAATGCCTTAAGCTAACCTGGTGAAACATTTAGATTCTCCACTGACTAACCTTATGAGCCACATCCAACTCTGTGTTACTTAACAGACACAGCTAAAATAAATTCAGAGTTGCTGATTTGATACCAGAGTGATAATATCAAGAAAATGTACTTCCAAAGAAAGCATTGGAAGGAACAAGTATCCTGCTGTATTGCTAAAACACTCAAGAGTATGGACACTACGGGCCTGCTGTTAAGACACCCCTTTGGAACGCCAGCATACCATATTGAAGTGCCTGAGTTCAAGTCCCTGTTCTGCTTCTCATCTAACTCCCTGGTAGTGCACACCATGACAGGGAGCAAGTGAAGACCAAGAGCATAGACCTCTGTAACCCACCAGGGAGATCAGCTGGAGTTCCTGACTGTTGACTTCAGTCTGGTCTGGTCCAGCCTTACCTGTTGCAGGCATTTGGAGAGTGGACCATAGATGGAAGATTTTTTTCCTCTCTCTCCATCTGTTTCTGTCTGCCTTAAACTTTCAGTGTTTTTAAAGATTTATTTTTTTATTTAAAAACCAGAATTATAGGGAAGGAGGGAGGGAGGGAGGAAGAGATGGAGAGAGAGATTCAATGTGCTGATTGAGAACCCCGAATCATTGCAATAGCCAAGACTGTTCATTGATACATCTATCAGATGCTTTCCTAATGGAACCTGCAGCATGACACATATTCCATTATTATTTTTGATATGTGGCTCTATGAAAAGAAAGGAAAAAGAAAGCAAGAATCACAAACCATTTAGATGAAGTAGTTATTAAAAATATAGTGTGATAGAAAATTTACAGTTTGGTGGAAATTAAGCAAAAAAAATAGAAAAACAATTAGTGAAAAATATATAGGAATAGATCAGCTCTGTTCCAAAAACCGTGGAGTTCCTGAAAATATCGGAGAAAGACATTCTAACAGGGTAAATTTAAAATTTTACTTCCCCAAAATTCCAATCCAGTAAAATTCAGAACATAGACAAAATGATTCAAAGAAAATCAACATGTATAGAGAAAATGTACAAAATAAATACGTTATTTTCTCTCTACAGAGAGAACTCTTAGAAATAGTTTGAGAGACTAATCCATAAAGATATGAAAAAACTAATAATGACCAATAAGTATAAAGAAAACCTTTCAACTCTAAATGTATTTCAAAAAACAAATAACATATAATTTTGATTTAGATTAATAAAGATTGAAGAAAATTATATTCATTGCTGAAATAGTTTATTGGGGAGTTAGTTGGGAATGTGAGTGAGAAACCAAAATTGAGATCTTTGATACATGATTCCGCTTATCAACATTTCATATCTTAATCTGTGGAACAAAGGTCCGTGTGTGAGATGTTTATGACAAGAAGTGAAGCTAATGTAGTTCCAACAATAGAAGAAATAATTGAAAAAACTAAATCCACTGAAAATGGATTTAATTTATATATTTGAAAGGCTGCATAATCACATAGAAGGATGATTGTGACACAGTTATAATGGAAAAAAAAAGATCAGGTTTAAAAATGACATAGTAAGGACTGCAGCAGGTGGGTAGCCTAGCAGTTGAAACACTCCTCAAGATGCCTTGTCCCCTAATGGAGGACCTGGTTTTGATACCTGGTTTGGCCCCTGACTCAAGGTCCCTGTTGATTTTGTGGTTCCTGGGAGGCAGTGTAGGTGGCTCAACATTTGATTCTCTTCAAGTTATACAGATGACCTGGACTGAGTCCCAAGGGCTTGGCTTTGACCCAGCTGCAAGCCTGTCATTGTGTGTGTGACACAGCAATGAGAGGTCCTGTTTTTCTCTCTGCCCACTAAGTAAGTAAGTTGTTAAAATACCACATACTATGTTTTCCTACTTCAATAAACTATACAAGGGGATCTTTAAAAAGTTAATGAAAAATGCACATCCCAGCAAACCCATTTATGCATTTCAAAACTATTTCTCTTAAGTGTATTCCATAGAGCAGATTTTTTTAAAGATTTATTTATCTATTTGACAGTCTGAGTTACACAGAGAGAGGAAGACAGAAGGGAAGGCTTTTCAGGCTGCTGACTCATTCCCCGAATGTCCAGAATGGCCAAGACTGGGCCAGGCCAAAGCCAGAAGCATGGAGCTTCTTCACATGAGTGCAAGTGCCCATGAACTTGAGCCATTCTCGGTTGCTTTCCCAGGCACACTAGCAGAAGGCTGGGTTTGAAATAGAGCGCCAATATGGAATGTCAGTGTTGCAAGCGGAGGCCTTAGCCACTTTACCGCAACCCCAGCCCTATACAAATATTATTCATATTGGTGAAATTCAATTTACAAACTCTTTGTTATCTGGAAAGTATTTTTTGATGTCATGTCACATAACTTTGCTCAAACCTTTAGCATTCTATCCAATTTTTTTGTGCTTTCATATTATAATTAGGTCAGTAATGCATTTTGAGTTCATTTTTCTGTATTTTGTTGTTATTCTTATTGTCCACGATATACTTTTGTAGATATAGGGATTCCATTGTCCCCTTTACCCCCTCTCTTTTTCTAGCCCACTATGTTTTTTCCATATGATCACAGAAGTATAGGCCTTCAGTAACAGTTGCAAGTTTGGCATTCTGCTGTGTAAGCGTATCATGGCATATGGTATAGGCAAAGGTTGAGTTTGAGTTCACTTAAATAAAGAGGTGGTCAGATTCTGTCTTCATAAAAAGAATTGTATTAATCTCTTGCTCTCTTTCTTTTCAGCTTCTTTTCTTCCAGTTCTTACTGTTACTATTGCTTTCCTTCTGCTTACCTTGCGTTTAGTTTGCTCTTCTCTTCCAAGGTAAGGTCAAGTCCAGATGAGTGACTTCAGATGTTCCTTCTTTTTAATAATTTTTTTTTTGCAAACTTGTTTGCAAGAGAGAGACACAGCTCTTGCATCTGATGGTTCACACTTTCAGAATGCCTGACCGGCTAAGGTTGAAGCAGGCCAAAACCACGAGGTAGGAGCTCATGAAAGTAGCAAGGATCTGATGACCTGGGCTGCCATGTGCAGCCTCCCAAGTGTCTGTGCACACGCAGGAAGCTGGAATTAGGGACAGGGCACAACCCCAGTACTCCAGTACAGGAGGCAGGTGGCACAAATGGTGTCTTCACAGTGCTTTAATGCCTGCTGCTAATATACATGTTTCTAAGTCTCTAAGTTTATCCCTAAACACTGCTTTAGCTACATCCTGAAAATGTTGGCTCTTCATTTCCCTTAAACAGCTGTTTAAAATCTTTCTGTCAACTCTTTAAGCCATGAGATATTTACAAGTATGTCACTTCAGTTCTAAATATTACATCATTTCTTTATCCATTGATCTGCTCATTAGGTACTGCTAGTTTAATTTCCTTATAATACAAGAATCCTCTGTGATTTCTTTTTCTTTCTTTTTCCTCTCCTTCCCCTCTCCATGTCTTTCCTGCCCTTCCCCTCCCTTTCCCTTCCTGTCTCCCTCCCTTCTGTCCTTCCTTTTTGCCTCTGTTGAAGTTTATTTTTTAGCTCTAAATATGTTCTATCTTGGTGGCTTTTCCACGTGTACATGAGAAAAATGTTCTGCTGTTGTTGAGTGGAATGTTCTGTAAATGTCAGGTAGGTCAAGTTGATTGATCATCTTGTTCAGATCTGTATGTTTGCTCTTTCTCCGTCTGCTTATTCCGTTAATTACTGATGGAGGAATTTTCAGCTGTAATTGGACATTTCCCTGTTTCTGAATCTAAAACTACTTTAAATTGACCAGAATTTTACAACTTAGAATTAACCAGTTACTATCTTACCCGAGATAATAGCACCTTTTTCTTTGAATTGTAAAGGAAACTGAAGGAGTTTTTGGTTTTGATTTAGAGGCAGTTGGTGGTTTGTTTCTGCTTTTCTTACATTACTCTCTTGATACATTTTAGCCAGAAGGATTCATTCTAACCCTGTAACGGTCCAATCCTGTGAATCTATTGCAAAATATGATGAAAATACAACTGAGAGATCACACATTTATTGAGTAGCTCCAGCTTTTACTGAAAGGTATATCTGGATTAATTAAGTCAATGGGACCTCAACAATTTAAGATAGTACTAATGAGAAGAGTGGATGGTGAGGACTCTGAGACTTCAGTCAAGGCAGTAATTCCTGGCAGAAGTAATTTCTCTCGCCAAAGAGTCCACAAAAATGGCCAGGCTTCCCACCCAGAGTGGCAGGAGGGAGGATCTAGAATTCCAAATGTATGTGATGTTATTGCTTGGTACATATTGTAGGTTCGGTTCCTTTGAATTTCAGTTTATAATATGTTATATTTGGAACTCTTCAGTCATTACACCCATAACCTGATCTTGTCTTTTAGGAATAGCAGCCAATGGAAAAGTTGAGTTAATGCCAGATTAAGAGTACTTTCTTTATAGGAGGACCCTGTGTCATTTCTATTTGCAAAGCACTTAGGGGACACATTGTACATTTTTATTAAATAATTTTAAGGCAGTTGTTGTGGGTGCAAGTAAGATCATGCCAAACAAGTCTAGGGTTTATTAAGGAGTCTTTATTAGCCAAGTTTGGTGATAACAGGGCTCACTAGAAATAGAAAAATCACAAGCCCATATGGCAATCCAGTCAATCAAACCTCAAGAGGAGCAAATGTCATTACCCTGAAGTCCATCGTTAAGCTGAAGATCTATGTCCCAGCTTCCCCAACAATGTAAGTTATCCTAAGAGACATGCAACGAATAACCTGGGCACACTTACAAAGCTGCAGACATTCACCCTTCCCTGGCTTCTCTGCCCACATTCCATCACTGCTAGGCCTCACCTCTCCTGGGGCTCCCAATAGCACACACATTAGAAATACAAAGCATCTTAGCATTGCTGTCTTCACCGCCCTGCCCAAGCAGTGAACAGAGGGTGAGGAATACAGACACACAGGGGCCGTGCTCAGGGGCTACCTGTCCTCAGTCTGTCCTTGGGAAGCCAGAGAGCAAGCAGGTCCTGGGACAGCCAAGAGTCAAGAGTGCCAGACCAAAAGAGTGAGCCCCTCCCTATCATGAACCTTTATAGGGGCTTGTGAGGGGCGTGATTACACAATACAATACTACCCCCTCTGAGGTTCCAGGTGAAGATAGGTGAGTCTCAGGTGGGCACAAGAGAACACTTAGGTGGGGGAAGGGGAATGACTTCCGGGCTCGTGACCCTGAACTAGCTGCCTACACAGTGGTCATGAAATGCTAATCAGGATTTCATGCCACTAAATAATAATAAAAGCTATGAATAATATTACTCCCTCAGACTGAAAATTCACAGCAAGGATTTCTTCCAGAGTCATCAGTGCCATACCCCAAAAGACTCTTGCTGAGGGTTTGCTGTTATTAATGAGCTGTCTTCTTGCGTGGTCAGTACCAGGCAAGAGGCTCTCTGCCTCTTTTGATATTTATGACAGCAGTGCCAACTCAGGACAGACTGGCTCCTAAGGCTATTTTGTCCCTCCTCAACTTCTCTCCCCATTCTTTGCTTTGTAGAACTTGATCTGTATGAAATACTAGTAAAACTAAGGGAACAGTGATGAGTTCTCCAACTTGTGGTACAGTGTTATGCTTCATATAATGAAACCAAAATCATGTTTTAGGTGTTATTCAATGATGAACATAATGTTTATAAATATTATGGTGAAGTAAAAAGTGTGGATTACATAAAGAAGGAATTTCATTCCTATAAGATACTAATTCATTTAGTGACTGAAATGAGTTTTGTTTTTTGTTTTGTTTTTAGTTTGGTTTTCCACTGAAGTTATTTTAATTGGCCTTAACCTTCCGAGAGTGGGTGTTTATTCTTTAAAAACCGTTGGGAGCATACAGGAGCCTCTAGGGTGCTGTAAATAGAACAGGGTCCTGGGCTGGTATGGCACCCATAAAAATAGCCAAGCCAGTAAACTGTCATATCATCTTTCAGTCGTAAGGTAGCAGTTAGAGGATCTAGGAGACATTTGAGTACAGTTCTATAGAAATTTTGGATTGTAAGAAAACAACTAGAGGGAAATGAAAAGGGAGTGAATCGATCCCATCCTTGGATGACAAACCACAGTCCAGTTGGCCAGATTTGGATTTTTAGCTATTGCCCAGCTGGTGAACAGTTGAAAACTGTTTAGATCACATGATCGCATTGTAGCCAATTGGGAGGTTTGGCAAACACCAACGAATATCTATTCACAGAAATTATCTGCCTACTGCGTTTGTCTATGTGCACTCTGTGTTTGTACTGATGACAACACCTCTGCCTAGATGGTTGGACAAATTGTGTGAATAGGTCCCTACCTATGTATTTATACACAGTAATTACATACTCTGATTCCTTCTAGGAAACAGAATGGTAGGAATAATCTAGTTAAAGCAGTTTCTATGGGGATTTTTTTTACTCCTTTTTTCATATTTCCTCTAGTTGTAAAAATTACAGTGATTACACATCATAAAGCCTATCTGTAATAAAACGCATCAGCTGGCCAAGGTTTTCATCGCACACTCAATAATCCATTAATACAGCAACGCTGCCCAGGCATCTTTATAATACCAACTCGGAGGTAATTTTAATCAGCTAGACCAGCTGGTATTTAACAGCAGCTGCTGGAGATGCCACAAATATACTCAATAGCTGACATCTTTATTTGCAGTTTTTCAAGGGGAGAAGAGATTCTCCTGTGGTTCCTTGTATTAAGCATTTAAAGAAAGGCGTAAAGTATGCAGAGGTTTATACCTCGCTGAGAAGGGGGAAAGATTAGTGATAAAACAAAGGTGATAAATCCTGTCAGAAGGAGGGATTTATAAATGAAGACCCTGATTAAGAATATATTGGCTTTGGGTGGACATCAGAGCTTTCCCGGTTACATTTACACTAATCTTGGTAATCTGTGATTTCACTTGCAGTAGAAATAGTCGGCCATGTGGCAGCAGTTACCCTGCTACGTTACATCTCGGTTATCCTGTACGACAAAAGTCTGTGAAAAATAATTTGATTCCATGAAAGAGTGATCTGCTCATGTGTGTCTGTTCTCTCAGCCCCTGTATAGTACATCTTTTTTTCTATTTTTTGAATATATTTTTGTTAATGTTCAATTTCTCTATTTTGGATGAAAAGAATCACCATCAATATGTAGTGCCTAGTATAAAATGTGGAATGCCAGTTTGCATGGGTGTGTGTTAGCATGTGTGAGGAAAACACGCACAGGCAACGTGGAGCTAGCAGTCACAACCCATTATAAATAAAAATTTAATTACACTTGGGGGAGCTTGCTTACAAAGCTCAGAAATCCATAATGGAGCTGGCTGGTAATAAATGTCTGATCTGTTTGTTAAACTCCACAGTTTTCATCCTGTTTCTCATCTTCTTTATAAAAAATACTTTTGACATCTCCACTGATTAAAAATTGTGAAAGAGCATTCTGATTTGTAAACTCTTTTCCCCTGTTTCTCTTTGTTGCCTTTTTGGTTTAGTAAGGAAAAGTGGAAAAATTTAAGTAGCAAATTTATAATGAGAAAAGCAAAGAATGTTTAAGATAGTTGTAGTTCATACAGATAGATGACTGTGCATGGATATGTGATGATTATGTAAATATCTGATATTTTATGTTAATAGAAGTCAGATGACTTCCATTTTCAATAGATAGTTTCTGTGTTATTTACCCAGATTTGAAAACATAATGGTATTTTAAATAAACTAGCAGTGTTTAATAATAAACTCAGTACACTTGGTATAGAAATAAGTTTGTTATTTCTTTCTCATGGAGCAATCATAACCTTTCTCATGCTAATAATTTTTCTGGGAAATGAAGCATTACATAAACTTAATGAAGCAAAGTGTACTACCTGTTGTACTTAATTGTCAGAAGTTAGCCAAAGTCATGGGCATGCCAGTCTTTTGCTGATAGCTTCATTTACCAGTGCCCCTGATTTTTCTCTTCCCAGAGTCAAATAGTGATATATCTGTGTTGGGCTATGATTGAATACTTAAAATTAAAATCCAGTGACAGAATGGATTACTGAGATAGCAATTTGAATATAAAAATCACTTAGCAAGCACTTTTTGTTGTTATTTCTAGTGAAAACAGCCTGTTTAAGTTTGTGCAGTGTGTTTGACAGCCGACAGTTTGATCTATTGCTGGGCACAGCGGTAGATTGGACTTGAGTAGTATTAGCTCTCAGTGTTTTGATTAATGGTAATTGTTTCCTTTGAAAAGGCATGTTCTTATGCACAACTCATAGTTCTGGAAAACAGAAGTCAACTTGCAAAATCCATAATTACTATTCTGAGTTAGCATATAAAAAGGGCAAGGAGAACCTGCTGGAGGGGCCCAGTAGCTTTTTTCTTCTTGCTTTGTGTTGTGGTTACAAACTGTTCTTTATGTCAGAATATAAATCTTCTGTTATTTATCTTTTGTTCAGTACTTGAAGTTGATTTATGACACATTGCTGTATCCCATAATTTAGTTTGAATCCTTTACCAAGGTGAAATTTCACCTGTCTCTGTAGTTGACTGTTTAAGGATCCCAAAGCAACAGACTGTGATATAAAGGGAAACACACACAAACACTCTCTCTCTCTCTCTGTTTTCTTCTCTCTCTCTCCCTCCCACCTCTGGTTTCCTTCTCCTGCTTTAAAATAATTCAACATAGAAAACAATTAGAAGGCTCGTTTTAACCCTTGAGATGTTTCTGCAGCTTTTCTAAATAAAACTTTTTGTGTGTTATTAATGTATGCAAACCCAAGGGAAAATAAAGGTAATTAATTTTAGTTTTTGGAGACAAAAGATGGGGAGGCATCTAATGACTAACTTTGTGTTCACTTTGAAACATCAGGATATATTCCTGATTGCATGTTGAATTCTCATACATAGGTCTGTGTGTGATATGATTGAGATGTATAGACATATCTTTGTACCAAATGCATACTGCATTATGTATAGATTATTAATTTATAATTCTAGATCTTGTGTGAGTATCCTTTCTCTGAGCATAAATGAGAGGTAAGAGCTTCTTTCTGGATTTGTGGTGGTGTCAGTACTTCTGTGAGTGCTCTAAGTTTTCTTTTACGTCTTTCAGATCAAAGGAGAAGTTAGTGTAAATCAGCATGCTTGCTTGATGGGAGAGAAGTCTTGGCAAGGAGGGGGAGGAATGCCGTTGCCACATTTAACAATTCTTGTTTTATGTTAAGAAATTTTGCAGGTGGGTAGTAGTGGATTTTTTTTTTTTAGATTACTGAAGAAAAGAACTATCTAATGTGGTGAAATTATCTAAATGTTCCTTAAGTGGCTTAAACAGCAGCTATGTTTGTGAAAGGAAGGTTGAGAATCAGTATTTGCATAATTACCGTCCCCTAGTTACTTTCCTAAAAGAAACATAGAAATTTTTTAGTTTTTTGGATAAATATTTACTCAGGAAACCTAGTGACATTTTTAAAATAATAGTCTTCCCTGGTAATGGCAGGATTTTAGGTTTATATTACTACTAGAACTTTCTCCCTAGCTCCCTGGCCCCGGCCATTGTGGTCCTTATGGGAGAACATCCTGCTGTCTGCCCCTCTTTGTCGCTCTCTGTAACTCTGGCTTTCAATTAAATGAATTAATTTAAGATATATCTGTTAGAGTTTTCTCACAAACATAAGCAAAGATCTCCTGTTTGGCTTGCTGTCAACCGTGTTCTAGAATGCATTTGGGCAAAGGATGAAATCCATGAAGCAACAACTTGTGATGTTAGTGAATGATTATATCTAAATTGAATGGTCTTATTCCACAGTGGCCTTGATTGAAATACCTTTTTGGAGGTTGTTTATTTCAAGCAAAATTATAATTAATAAATGCCTGTCTAATGTATATCTAAGCCTTTGACACAAAAGTAATTTTAAAAAAATGTCCTCATAGTTAACAACCATATGTCATCGTGGCATCTTTTATTGAAAGGAACTTTATTTAAGTAGCATAAACTTGTTGAATGGGCTTCAATTAAATGATGATTTGTTAATGCAAATGTGTATCGAATGACTGGTAGTACATCTGTCTCTTCATCCATAGGCCATTACTGTGCAATGTTAGCACATGATTGTAAAAAACGAGATATCATTACATGCAGGTAGTACATATTCAATCAATTCTGACCTTATGTCTCTAGCGAAATAAAAAAATATATATAATGTAAGTTATATTTAACTCGAATAACAACAACAAAAAAAGCAGCTCTTTGACCCCGTGGCTAAAGCTTCTGGGTGCTGTGAGGTGTCTGCTGGTGGGAGAGCCGGTTAGTGGCAGTGCAGCGGGAGAGGCAGGCAGCTTCATCCTTCGTCACTCCTCCGTCCTACCCCCGTCAGCCCACATTACATTTTTAGCAGCTTTTTGTCGGTTCAGTTTTTTGTTCTTTTGGAAAATGTTTTGTGGGCTAGTGATGAAAAAATGGGTGCTGCTGACCACCAATATGAGTGTGTCAAACAAGCAGTGGCAATCAAAGAAGAAAAATTTTTGTACAATTAGCTTCAGCTCTATAAGTGTCTAATGAGCCATTAGTCAGTCTTTTGGTGAAATAAACTACTCTATCTTAATTCTCCACTCTTGCAGCAAATAAATAAAAGTTATGAAACACCCGGGCACCAATAAAATATAATTTATTTCACAGGGCATGACAGAACTCTTTACATATCTAAAATGAACATGTTATTTACAAATGACTTGTGATACTCATATAAACCATGGATCTGTGTGCTAACTGCTTTCATTATAGAGATATGCATTTTTTTCTGATTGTTTAATCATTTAAACGTATCATTACTCCTAAAGGCATGTGAGTTAAAGTGACTCCTCCTGGTGTCATTAACTCATGAGTCCAAAAAGTACCTCAGAAATGAGCTATGCTGCAGCTGAAGACGTTAAGAATTTACCGGAAAGGACAAAACAGTAATTTTCATTTGGGAACCTTTCAGCTCTCTGTTGATTATCTTCCTGCCCCTCATTTATTTTTAGGACCCCCCGGTCTCTCCAAAGTTTTCATCATCACTGTACAGCAAAGAAAGCAATGCTTTAGGCTTTTTTTTTTTATTTGTGCTTTATACTAGGTAAAAAGTTGTAATCAAGCATACTGATTTTAAATGCATTGAAAATGTGAAATATCGTTCGAATGGAAGAAGCTGAGATACTTTTAAAAAGGAGTAACTTAGTTATCTTAAAAAGCAACAGCGTCGGTAGAACCTGCTTGTTTCAATAGGTTATGCCAGTGGTGTTCCACTGTCACCGGATGCCAGCCATAACTGCGTGCCGGGGAGTTTGTTATGACTATGTACTCTACACTCACAGCTATCCACTCGACTCAGAAAGGGATCTGCAGTCTGTGTTGCAATAAGCCCTGAAATTGATCCTGGTATGTGGTAAAGTTTATGAATCACTGGATGTATGAGGATGGAATGATTGAGGGCAAAAAACAAGCCAGTGGTGCATAAGTAGAACTCAGAAGCATTTGAACTTGAGATCGTTTTCACCAGATCCAATCCATCTCCTTTTCAACTCGCCCTGCCACTTCTCATGCTCTTTCTTAGTTTAACACACCCGCCTTTCTCTACCCATTTTGCGAGACAGCGATAGGATTTGCAGGCAAATTCTATGTTGTTTGATCTGGCATTACCTGTTGCTGCTAACCAAATGTCTCTGTGATCAGAAAATTCTCATATGTAACAGTTATCTTTTATAAATTCATCTTTTGCATTTATTTTAAAGCTGTACGTTGAAAGTCCATTTCAGGTGAAAGCAGGTGTTTTTGGTGTTTGCATGCTGAATCTTTGAAGGAGCAGGCACCTCGGGTGGTGACAAGTCACGTACCTAAAAGTGACGGTGAAGCAGCGTGAGGACTCAGTGCACTGGACCCGCAGCCATTATGATCAGCCACTGCTTCCAGTAGCTGTGTATTGAGCAAAGAAGCAAACTGAGTCTAAAGTGGAGGGTGGCAAAAAGTAATCAGAGAGAAGACAGACAGAAAGGACTTTACAACAGCTGAATAAGAGCCGGTGACAATATAAAGGCACTTTCAAGATTGGCAGGAGATTTGTATATACTTTAAAAATAGGGAGTCGAAAGCGTACCGTTAACCTGCTGGTTAGAATGCCAGTTTAGAAACTGCTGCCTCCCAGGCCTGCTTCCCACGTAAGTGCTGGTTTCTGTCCCAGCACTTTCACTTCCAGTCCAGCTCCCAAGTACTGGCCTGGGAAAGGCAGCACAAGAGGGCCCAATGTGGGAGACTGGGTGCAGTTCCAGGCTCCTGGCTTCAGCCTGACCCGGCCTTGGCCATCGCAGCCATCCAGGCTGTGACCGGAAGATGGAAGATATGTCCGCTCTGACTCCTCTCTGTGACTCCGACTTGCAAATAAATAAGTAAATGTTTGAGAGAGAGAAAGATAAAAGAGGTAGAACTCGGTTTCGTTACTCTAACCCTCCACTGCAGTTTCCTAATGGACGTCAATGCTGAGAAGTAGCCTTCATGGCTCCAGTAACTGGGCGCTCCCAGCCACGTGAACTCTGGGCTTGTGGCGTCAGCCGTGCCAGTGTGGGCACTGGAGGAATAAACCAGCAGATGGGATCATTTCCAAAACCTTCACTGCTTCTCCTCTCCTCTCTCTCTCTCTCTCTCTCTCTCTCTCTCTCTCTTTCTCTCTGTCTCACATTCACTCTGCCCCTCAAATTATTTTTTTATTCATTACGACCAGCGTAGTATATTAGCCAGCAAAAGATTGGATCAAAAGCTAAGAGTGAAGGTGCGTATCTAAGCTGTATTCCAAGTGGGTTTTCAACAGACATCTAGTGCCTTTCCAACTTAAAATATTTGCCCAAATCTTTTTTTTAAAGTGTTAAAAATATTGAGATTGTATTTTACTTCATCTCAGGAAGTTAAATAAAAGGAGCATGCTTGTACACTTTTTTTGTTATTTAATCTTTAACTGAAAACTTCAATTTTAGGGCACAGCACAGTAGCCTAGTGGCTAAAGTCCTCTCCTTGCATGTACTGGGATCCCATTTGGGTCCCAGTTCATATCGCAGCTGCCCCACTTCCCACCCAGCTCGCCGCTTGTGGCCTGGGAAAGCTGTCGGTGATGCCCCCAAAACCTTGGGACCCTGCACTCACATGGGAGTCCCAGAAGTTGCTGGTTTCAGATTAGTGGAGCTCCAGCCATCACAGCCACTTGGGGAGTGAATCAGCCAGGCATAAGATCTTTTTGTCTGTATCTCCTTCCCTCTGTATATCTGCCTTTCCAATAAGAGTAAAGAAATAAAGAAAAGTTAAAAAAAAAAAAATTCAGGGCCCGGTGCTGTAGCCTAGTGGCTAAAGTCCTCACTCTGAGCACGCTGGGATCCCATATGGGCGCCAGTTCTAATCCCGGTGCCCCTACTTCCCATCCAGCTCCCTGCTTGTGGCCTGGGAAGGCAGTAGAGGATGGCCCGAGGTCTCAGGCCCCTATACTCATGTAGGAAACCTGGAAGAAGCTCCCGGCTCCTGGCTTTGGATTGGCACAGCTCCGGCCATTGCAGCCACTTGGGGAGTGAATTATCAGATGGAAGATCTTCCTCTCTGTCTCTCCTCCTCTCTCTATGTCTGACTTTGCAATAAAAACAAAGAAAGAAAAAAAAAGAATTCAGTTATAGCTAATTCTCAGTTATTCATAGTAAGAGGGAAAAGAATAGGCTAATGTGTGAGCCTTACTGCAATCAGTGACCATGTACGTAGTAAGAAACAAATACAGACTAATTTTATAATAAGGAAAAATTTAGTTTAATAAAGCTAATCTTAACATTAGCTAATGTAGAAATGAGTACATTAAACCTATTAATTTAAATGTAGAGTAAAGATTTTGCTTTAATTTAGTGCTGTTAGATGCTTGTGCTAACTCTGGGAATACAGATTCAGGAATTCATCATGATGCATGAAAGCAGTTAACCCTGAAATAAAAGGCAGATAATTCTGAAAAAACTAGTGAGGGAATGAAGGTGTATAAGACTTAGAAAAATTATCTCATCATGGTTAGTAGACAAAGTAAGGAGAGATTTGCAAGCAAGGTTCTGAGGAAGTCGCCCCAATCCATGGGAAGGCAGAGCACTTCTCCAAAAGCAGTAAGCAGAACGGGACCCTGCAGTGGCCTGCCGGTGCGAAAGTGGCCAGACGAGTCCCAGCAGACATGCCTTTCAGATGTCCCAGGAAGGCGTTCATTAGATGAACAGAACAGAGAATTAGTCAGGCACACAATTGAGAAAGCTCTCTCCAGCAGGCAGAATGGGCCTTCATGAGATGGCCTCTGGGACACAGATCAGGAAGTGGAAAGGCATTTATCAGGAGTTGGAAAGGTGACTGACAGTGGAGAGGAAAAGAGAGCCACAGTGAGATCATGGTGAGTCTTGACCCACGTGAGTTGATAAGGACGTCTTCAGAGCTGAGCGAGGCATTCACCCCAGATCCAGGAGAGAGTACTATGGGAGAAGCAAAATGACAGTCCATCAGAAAACTGTAACTTTTAATATTCGGTTTCTTACTACAATTTTCAGCTTGAATACCTCTTTTTATAATTATATACATAAAGATACATGTATATATCTTCCCAGGTAGCTTTTCTCATATACATATGATACTTGAGAAGATCTACTACATTTAAGTATCACCTAGTGGGAGGCCTTGTACAGCAGTGATTAGGAATACGAGTTGGAGGCACCGTTGTGGCACGCTGGCTTAGACCACCCCCTGGACACCAGCATCACAGAGTGGAACGCTGGTGTGAATCCCAGCTGCTCTGCAGCAAATCTAACTTCTTACGAAGGTAAAAAGGCTCCCGAGTACTTGGGGTTCTGCCACCTCCATGGGAGGCCGAGGTGGAGTCCTTGGGTTCTGGCTTTGGCCTGGCCTAGTTCTGGTTGTTTCTGCCATTTGGGGAATGAACCAGCAGATGGAAGATCCACGTCCCCTTTGTGCCACCCCCCACAACCTGCCACCAGCCTTACTCTGCCTTTCAAGTAAATGAAGAATTAACTTTCTTTTAAATTATGTGAATCAGCCTAGCTAGAATTGAATACTAACTTCTACTTCCTCTGTATAACCTCAGAAAACTTTTAAGCTCCAGATCGTTGTCAGCAGAGTGAAGATAAATACCTGCAAGAGTTTAGAGTTCAATGCTATGGGCAAAGCACTCAGCATAACTACTCAAATATTAACCACCGTTATTTATTATAACTTGAAACATTGTTTTATAGGAAAATAAAATTTTCAAACAAAGCTGTTGCAGAAAATACTTTCATGTTTTTATAATAATAAGGTCATTGTGATAAACTCATTAAGTAGAATTAAAAGTTAGGTAAATATTGATATGACATTTTCAGAGAGTTGCAATCTGCAAAGGCCAGTTCAGGAGTTCATTTACAAGGAAGAGAACCAGCGGTGAGTGATTACATTAGCAAAGAAACAGAAGAGGTGCTGGAGGTACGGGTTACTGGAAGAAGAAATAATATACTAGAGGGCACACCACTCTATTCTAGAAACATGTATGCATTAAATTGCTTATAGCTCTTGGAAGGAAACTGTTCGGTCATCTACTCCAGCCTTGCTCACACAAAGTCATATTGCTTTTTAAAAATGTATTATTTGAAACATGCTAGAGACAGAGAAATAAATCTTCCATGTGATAGTTCCCCCCCAGTTGTCCCAATGATTAGGCCTGGCCCAGCCCAATGCCAGGAGTCTGGAACTCCGTGTGAACTCCCCACAGGGTAACTGGGCCATGGCCAGTTGCTCAGGTCCTGGGTGCTAGGTAAGAGGAGCAGCAGGCTTCTGCAGGCAGCGGCGTCACGCACTGCACCACAACACCAGCCTCCCTGTTTCCCTTTTCCAGCTCCAGTGCTTGTTCATCTCTTTGACAGAGTGTGAGCACTCTCACGGACAGCAGTGGTATTTCTCTAGGGATATTTTGGCTTGCTGCTCTCGATTTCCTAACAGAAAGGAAGAGCTGCAGTCTTTGCCAGAGCCTGTGCTTGGGCTTGCCTGATGTGTTTTCTCCAAACTGGCCGACTCTACATTGTGTGTGAGCGTGGTGGTCAGCCAAGTCTGCCTGTTGCTCAGAGGTCACTCCTGGATGTGCTCAGCCCCTGCCCACTGCTGCTTGCCAGCACTGCTGCTCTCACCACCCTGCCCTGTGCTGGCTGCTAGAATGACCTGGAAGCCTGCTTCCTTGGCAGTTTTCTTCTGCAGGCTCGTCCCGTTGGCCTGCATGTGGTTGTTCATACTAGTGGAGAACAGGCTTTTTGATGATTTCATTTTCAGGCAAGTTGTGGATTGCTGCCTGGTCTGTTCAGGCCCTAACCCACTCCCAGTTAGAAGAGACCTAAACACGTCCTGGAGACGTAGGACCAACCCTACTTCCCCGAGCATTGCTGGAACCCCTGTTCCACCTGTGGAACACTGGGGTGCCTTTGGGGGGGCGTGCAAACACGCAGTGGGAACTGTGGCCTTTCTACCAGCATCGAAGAAAACTGGCACGTTTGCCTCCTTTTGGCAACTATTTCAAAGCTTCATTCAAGAATTAATTAAACAATGCTGTGTTTCTCACATTAACATTCATTCCAGATGAAAATGTAAAGCTAATTTTTCTTCATTAATCTTGTGTGAAGTCTTTGATTGTTTTCTCTCTAGCATTAATTTTAGAAATTGACCCACATCTTTACTTCTTCCTTAAAAATGATCTCCTTACCCATGAGTAGAAGAATGATCTCCTTGATTCTCTTGAATGACTTTGTTGTAGATAGCCTTCACAAACTATGTCAGTGGTGATTTTTTTTTCGTTTTGGTCATACATTTAATGCCTTTTACAGACCCGCATACACCAGTATGTGAAGGTCTAGCTTTTCTGAAATGCTAACCATCAGAATATTTGAGGCAATATAGATGACCACTTACGGCTGGCCAAATCCTTTTCTTCGAGTATTTTCTTCTGACAGAAATTACTGAGCGGCTTTTCAGAGAAAGCCTAGCTTGATGGCTCGTCACAGAAGCTATTTGACATTTGTCCCCAGTCAGACCGGATGCCACATGAAAAATTTACTCAGGCAAGAGGCCCCTAGGAATGAACAGTCCTCCAGCGTGGCTCACAGGGGACTCGGCAAGGTGAGCGGAACTTCAACTTGTCACGGATGCACTGTTCTGACAAACATAAGTAGATGCTAATGGCTAAATCGTGACAGAATAAAGTCCCACAACCATATGGCTAATTGCCACAACAATATCTTCAGTGTTATTAATCAAGTTTTCATAGTGTGCCATGATAATTGGAATAATTAGAAACAGCATAGGCAATGCTTGTCTCCACCGCACATCCCGCAGACAGGGGCCACAAACAACCACAATGGCACTTTCAGGACCGTGTTATTTAGTGCTGTCCTTCCTCAAAATTAACTTGGTTAATTAATGTATTAGATTCTTGCTATCAGCGTATTTTGTGCTACCTTCTATAGGGACACATGTGTCTAAATGAGAACGCCAAAGTCCTGTGTGTCTGCTTAAATAGACAATACTTCTTTCAGGTAGAAATAGAAATCTACCCATCTTGGATCTTACCATTTATAAGATGATTCACTGTACACTGATCTGGATGATGGACATTCATTTTTGTGGTCATATATTTCCTCTTTTAGCTAATTTACTTAAGAAATGAGGAATTAGAAAGCAGTTGAATGAATTACAAGATGTAAGGATTTGCATAATTTGTTCCAGGCAAATACTATATAGTAATGTTCCCAAAATGAGTTATTTTAAACATGTCTTTTAATTACAGATGTAGTTAATATTACCTCATTTAATGTCACAATTGAAAAGTATAGGTCCATGTTGCTGATACTAAAATATCAATACTAAAATCTGTATTCACTATGGTGGATATGTTCCACTGTTGCTAGTGGAACATGAGTGCATTTGTGCTTGGGGCCGTGTGTGCTTGGCGCAGTGCTTTAAATTCGGATAAGCTGTCGGGCTGCCTTGCTTTGTGGAAAGATGCCATCCCAGGGCCGGAACCACTCGGTGCTGCCTCCCAGATGCGTTGGATCAGAACCACCGGAACAGATCCTGGTACCTGCCCTCCAGGTTGAGAGGCAGGCATCCCATGTTGCAGTGTAACACACCGCACCACGATGCCTGCCGCTTCTTTCTGTCCTTCTTGCTGTTCATTAAGTAGAAGCTGAACAGAGGAGTAACGAAACTCTTCATTTGTTACTCAGTAAAGGTTACTACAAAATATGTGTACAGAAAAATTTAAAACCAGTGTCTAAAATGAGGTCTGCCTTATGTGTAGATTTTATTCATTGCTGTTCTGCTTTGAATAAAGGTATCTGTGTTCCTTTTTTCAAGTTCAGGGTTATCCTTGGTATCACAATTCTTTTGTTTCCAAGCTTCAGAAAAGCTGATCTTGAGCTGACTGAGCATGAAGTACCTTTTCTTTTGCAAGGCTGAGCTCTGGAGCGGCTGCTGCGCCGGGGGCTCAGTGGAAGCTCCAGGACTGTCCCGTCTCCACCGTGGTAGCATCGTCATCACCAGTTTCTTCCTAAGATTCATTCCTTGTAAATTACAGTGACTAGAACAGGCCACATTACATCATGGGCCTACCCCAAGCCCAAAAACAACTTCCAAGGAGACCCTCCACTGTTTGCTTTCAACTATTGGAGTATTCCTTCGGGTCTTTGGCTCTAAGATGTAGTCCCTGGACCGGCAGTATTATGTACCCTGGGAACTTGTTAAGATGTGAATAACCAAATCCCACCCTACCTTGACAAAATTAGAAGCTCTGGGTTAGGGCCCAGTCATCTGTATTTTTGAAAACTCTCCACATCATTATGGTGTGCTATGTTTGAGAAGCACTAACCCTGGGAGCAAGGAATGCCTTGAATGTCTTTCCGTATATGGGGGGACACACTCATAGAGGAACTAAATGCAGTTTCAGAAGGAATGAGGTCAGAATTGATTTTTGATAGTTACCCTGTCTGTACTTTAAAGTGAATTACATTCATCTCGTTTGCAAAATTATTTCTCATACAATGTACTATAAATCATTTGCAATGAATATCAAATATACTGGATTCTTTTCCTGTTAAGTCAAATGTGGCAAGCGCTTCTATTTAACTACCAAGAACCCATCCCCCTCTCTCTTCTTTGCTAAAAGGAGTGTGGGATTTGGTTGGTTTTTGTTGTGAGAATAATAATGTATCAGCTTGTAATGTGCAGTGACACAGTTCCGGCCACTCGTTGATAATCTTTAGTCTGCTGGCAGTCAGCTCAAAGATGTGCTTTCCAGACCTGGGACACTTCCCTGCTCTGCGTTACCTCTCTCTGTGCTGTGCTGGCTGGTGACGCTACAGCCGTTTCACAGCTGTGTGTGGAACGAGAAACAGAGAAATGAATTCTGAACAACAGGTGCTGCAGAACCAAACCCAGTTACCCACTTTAGACTTGGAGTTATGGGAGACAAAGTAAACTTCTTATTTAAGATGGTTTAGATTTCTTCATATTAGAAAGTAGATACAATCCTAGTTAATGTAGTATAACTGTTTCATAAATGAAGAAATATGCAGCTTTCCTGTTTGTACATTTTCTTCCACTGTTTTTGAGACCTGGTAAAATAAAAAAAAAATGCCAAGCACTTATCAGACAGCTCAGCTCACATGCGTTACTAACTGTGGTGGGCATGTTGTAGAACTTCTTTAACCCCTGGTTTCTTCTGAAGTAAAATTAGAATAATAATGCTTCATTTGGCCATTAAGGAGATTACGTATATGCATGGACATCTGTTGTTAGCCCCAGACCTGACACATATGAATTCTGGGAATTGGTGGCTGTGTTGTTAAAGCTCACTGAAGATGAAAGTGATATTTGTTGGGAGCGGGGCAATGTTGTGATCTGCTGGCTTAAGAAGAGCCTGAAATTCTAGCATCCCATACCAGCCCCATTTTGTGTTCCAGCTGCCTTGCTTTTGATTCAACTCTCTGCTAATGCATTTGGGAAAGCAGCCAAGGATGACCCAAGTACCTGTACCCCTGGAGAGACCCAGATAAAGTTCCTGGTTCCTGGCTTCAGCCTGCACCTACCCTAGGCTGTTGTGGCCATTGAGGAATGAACCAGCAGGTGGCACTTCTCTCTGTTTCTCTCTCCCTCTTTTTTTTATAACTGACTTTCAATTAAATAATTTAATCTTTAAAAAAATAAAAATAAAAAAGAAGGTGACCTCTATGAAAGTGAACATCATAGTGTTCAACAGTGTAGGAATAAGGGTATAAGAGAAGGTCACCATAAATCCCATCTTGTATTTAAACCTGTTTGGGCATTGTGAAACCCCAATACCCTCCAGTAATCATGAATATACTTTTGTTTCTTACGTCTAGATAATTCTTAATTCTTTGGTGGGATGTATCACTTAAATTTTCCAATGCAGTAGCCAAAACCTATCCCGCCCAACTTGATACTCTCTAAAATACACAGTATGTTCTCTGTAGACGTCTTAAACAGGTCATTGTTTAGATTCTTAATTTGAGCGGGAAGGGAACAATATCTATTTAATTTTCAGAGTCATTCAAGCAGTTAACATTTACAAATGGGCATCAAAAAAATGGTTGTCAATAAGGACATACCTCTATGAGATGCTGGTATGGAACATATCAGCTTATCCTGCTACACCACAGCACCAAAACTAGCCTTTTTGTTTGTTTTTTTCTTGTTGCTTTTTTTTTCAAGGCAGAGAGAGCGCTCCTATTTCTGGCTCACTGATGAAATGCCCCCAAATTCAAGATTTGGCCAGCTGAAGGTACAGAGTCTTCCCACACACATTGCAGAAATCCCACTGCTCGTACCATCAACTGCTGAAAATCATGGCAGCTCATATGGCCACTGGTTCATATTCTGGCTCCTCTACCTGTGATCCAGCTTCTTGCGATGAGCCTGGGAAGGCAGTGGGGTGGGGGGCCCGAGTAGCTCGGCCTCTACCACCCATGTGGGAACTCAGGTGAGCCTCCCACTTCCTGGCTTCAGTGTGGCCCAGTCCCAGCCATTGTGGTCATTTGGGAACAAACCAACAAACAGAAACATCAGTCTGTTTTTCTTTCTCTCTTTAGCCGTGTCTTTAAGAAAAAACTCTTTTTTTTTTTTTTTTATAGCAGTGAGACACTAGCATCTTAAAAAAATGTTTCAAGTGTTAGGCTAAATGCTTGCCTCACCTTTCTTGGTTTTTTTCTTTTTGTCCTCTGACAGAAAAACTTAACTACAGACATAATATCAAATAAGACTGTAACTCACCAAGACATGTTTAGTAATACTAGTCTATTAAAATAATCAAATTAGCATTTAACATTTCAAGATGCTCTTCTAAGTAATTGCCATTCCTATCTTTAGTTATATAGACTTAGGTTTGTGGCTTAGATCAAATTTAAATCTTGGTGTCGCATTTTGCTTAACGGGGTACATGGATAATTGATTTTATACAGATTTTAGTGTTATTTCAAAGCTGACTGGCTTATCTGTGCTGTATCTGTAGATTTTTCCCACCACAACTACCAGCAACAACTGAATTGACCACTGTGCTTGCCCTTAAATATGCAAAGTTAGCTAATTAAGTTCCTAGCTCCAATTACCCTGTTCTTGATCCCTTTGTACGATTCTATAGAAACATAAAACCATTTATCCAGAGATTATAACAGGAACTGACTCACCAGTATCTTGGGATGGAGAATCAGGTAGGTCTGGAGAAGAAAGACTGGATCCCACGATTCTTTTGAATGAGAAAGAAGTATTTCTTTTTTGTCACTGACCTTGTACTAAGAAGATATCTTTGTGAAACCAAGTCTTTGGTTTTGTAGTTTGCTTGTTCTGCTCGGGTATTAATACTGACCCCACTGTTTTCATGACTTTGTAACATTGAGGAAGTTGGTTTTAGCTTCACCAGCTGCTTCTGTACAATAGTAACGAAATACTAACTTCCCAGAAGTGACGCAAGGGCAAAGAAAATGATTTATTACAGATTTTCTACAGCAAACCTCTTTGGTTAATGTTAGTTCCTTTACAAGTTGCCAAAGTGTGTATTCCTCTAGGAATTAACTTCAATCTGAATTCGTAAGCCTGATTTAGGTGTAAAAAAAATCAGTATTTTTATGGGACAGATAATATCTGTCCATAGGTATTCATTGACTCCCACAAGCTGCACCACTTGCTCCTGGGGTCAGACGAGATTTGATTTCTTGTAACTGTGTCGCTTCTAAAACCTGCGCCTTAAACATGCTGCTCTCCGCTTGTCTTGCCACCTCACTCCTTTCATTACCTTATTTTACCCAGGCGAACACGGGATTTATCCTACCACTTTTTCATCGTGTATTGTACTAATGTCCTCACTTCCCCAGCTAATCCCACACTCCATCGTTTCAATCATTCCTTTGCTTTTATCCTCAATAATCGGTCCCCTTCTCCCTCCGTGTTGTTTGATTAGAAAATGCCAAACCCTACCTATGGTTGACAGTGAGCAGCTGAAAATGTCGGGAGAAAATAGTAACCCTAAATACTCCACTCACTTTCTGTACCTTCAAGTAGACCTCACCACTACCTGGCAGCTTTGCTTGGCTCATGTCCCCTGGCTTAGCTGTCCAACACTTCTCTCCGGTCTCCCTCTGTGCCGTGACACCCTTGCCACTTGTGTAACTGAGAACATGGGAGACATCTGTGACATTCGCGGGAGCACATCTTAACAGCTTTTCCATTTTCTCCCCGCTCCCTTCTAAAGGTAACCATTACCATGAGGGTCTAGGCATCTCGGCATGAGGTCATACTGTGTCCTGCTCAGAGATTTATTTCCGAGGTCATGTCCATTTTGGCCTGCTTTATGAATTTCTTCTTTCTTCTGTATTGTTTTTTGATTGTATAATATAATTTATAAATCTTTTTGGTGAATTTAATGCATCGTCGCTGAATTACAACTGAGTCATTCATCTTATAACTTCATCAGCAATAACTGGTTCATTTTCGGGTTGCTTGCTGACCAGTCAGTTGTACCTTTAGAAATTCAAGGGATGAACTTTTGAGAAATGTACAAATTTATTCTTATAGCTACGTGGATTTTGTTCATCCTGTGAACTTTTTTAAAGATTTATTTCTTTTTATCGGAAAGTCAGATATACATAGATGAGCAGAGACAGAGAGGAAGCTCCTCAGTCTGCTGGTTCACTTCCTAAGTGGCCGCAATGGCTGCAGCTGAACTGATTTGAAGCCAGGAGCTTCCACCGGGTCTCCCACATGGGTTCAGAGTTCCAAGGCTTTAGGCTGGAGGAGCATATTCAGGTTGTGCTCCCAAGAGGGGATCAAGAGGCCAGACGAGAGACAGAAGGGCAGTGCAGTCCACTGGGTCAGATCGTACTGGTATAGGCTAGAATGAGAATGGAGGGGAAAAATGGATCCAAAGTTTAGACTGCAGATTCTTGGATGGGAAGGAGAAGATCAGTTGGAAACTGAGAACATAGAGAAGTCAAGCCATGTTTGGATTTTGGCCTGATCTGCTAAAGATGGAGACCACCGCTAGAGGCTGGCTGGAGGTTAAAAATGAGTTGACCGTGGATATGCTAACTCTCAGGTGCTTTGGGGCAGGTAGGTGGTGAAGTCCAGTGCCCAGGCAGCCATACGTTGGAGTCAGAGGGTTACATGGAAGGCATCCAGTCTGCAAAGGAGACTTACTAGATGAATGGTTTTACAAGAGGTGAGATGATATAAAGATGGGAGAGAACCATCTAAAGGTTTCTTAATAGGAGCACATAGAGAATATGAAGCAACTGAAAATGAGCTAGCAACAGCTTGAGAGAAAGCTGAGTAGGGTTGAGGACACCTCCAGATTGAAGAGTACTTTGGTTTATTTGGGACACAGTCATTGCATTTGGATGATTACCATAGCAACCATTAGCTACCTGTGTGTGCAGACAGAACAGTGACCTTATCCAGGTTTGGCACTTTGCCATATAGATCAAACCTGGATAGTGGAGAAATTGAATTTATATCATTGATCTGAGCTAGCAGGGAAGAAAATGGAGACTGTAGAACAAGCCTGGGAAGGTAGACGAGGAGATTAGAGCTTGTAATGAGGTTGAAGGAGTTTCTCTGAGAGAGGTGATTGAGTTCAAACAGTAGAGAATTGGGACAACTGACCCAGCAGGAAAGATGATGTGTGGGACCCCCATATCCACTGTTGAAAAAAGTGGGCTTTAGCCTTGGCTCTATGTTCAATTCTAGTTTCCCACTAATGTACCCTGGGAGGGAAACAGATGATAGCTGAAGTGCTTGGGTTCAGACCAACCCATGTGGGAAACCTGAACTCAGTCCACAAATCCTGGCTTTGTCCTGGCCCAGTCCTGATTGTTGGAGGCATTCTGGAAGTGAACCAGGAAATGGAAAATATGTCTCTGTCCCTTTGCCTTTCAAATAAACATTCATTCATGCATTCATTCATTAAGAACAATGAAGAACTATGAGTGTTACCATGTTTTATTCAAAGCCCTGTTTGCAGTACTGCTGGATTATGTCTATAAGTGAAATGTCTTCTTGAATTCGAGGAAGAGAAATTTGTAATAGAAACATCCTGTTATTATTCCGGAGTTTCTCCTAATATGCCTTATGTCTGGTGGTCTCTGATCAAGAATACAGAAAATAAATTCTGTTATTTTATCAAAGACAGAATTAGCAAGATGGGAGGATGAAGTCTGACAGAATCCAAAGTAGTAGTCATCTTCTCTGGAATGTTCTGTGGATTTCAGACAGAATGTTTAAGAAGAGAGGCCCAGGAGCTTGGGACTGACACACAGACACAGCGCAGGTGGTAGTGAAAGAACAGCATTAGGCTGGAAGTCGGCAGATCTGCCACTTCCGTGATTTTAATTTCCACTTTATATGTGAATAAATCAAAGATGTAATTTTTGCCTCATTTTCTGAAATTAAGTTTACAATCACTTGTCTGATGTTTCATAAGTTAACATATTTTTTGTTTTCTTTTTAATCTTCCATGAAGTCAGGAATCTCAGTTTTTGCTTGTTCCAACAAGCAACAAATAGTTATCAATACGAAGTAAAACTTAACACCAAGTTAAGGTAGCTTAAGAATCATTTATTTAAAAATCATTAATTTTAGCTTTTACAGCATGTCCAGCTATAGTATATGCATACCCCTTCCTCATCTCCACACAGGAGAGAGAACCTTTGTTACTTCTCTTTCAGTGCTCACTACTTCACTCAATATGTCTTCCAGATCCATTTATGTTATTGTAAATAACAGAATTTTATTCTTTTTGTGACTAAATAATATTCCATTATGACCATGCAACACCTATACTTTGGTTTTCTGTAATGGTTGTCCCACCAGTTATGCTTAACAGTCCCCTTTCCCTACATTCAAGATAATTTTGTCATTTTCATTAAATATAATTATTCTTTGCGGGGCAAGATAATAATCTCATTGTGTTTCAAATTTGTTTCCCTAATAATTGACGATATCGAGGTGGTTTTGAAATACCTGTTAGCCCATTTGTTTTTTTAGAAATACCTGTTGGCTGCTTATCTCATTTTGAGAACTGCCTATTCAAAACATTTGCCCATACCCAAGGTAAAAATTTACAATTATTTTGATATATCAACCTTGCAGCTTTGAAATGTTCTAAATCCACTCATTGGCTTACTTATTCTTGTAAATTGTTCAGGATTTTGTAAACAAGAGTAAATGTCATCAACACTTAGAATTTTACGAAGGGTTTTTGTACTTATGATCAAGCTAAATATTGCTCGTTGGTGTTCCCTTAGTTTTTTTTTTTTAATTTGGAAATCTTGATGTAATTCTAGACTTATGGTAGGATTTTGTGTGTCTCATACTTCCAAGAAGGGCTCTTGAGAAGTTGCGATTGTTCCTTTATGAAATGTGTAGTTGTGAGTCACATTTCCCTGTTTCCTCACAGGAAATGTACTAATTTATTGAATGCTACACATTTTGAAGGTTATGTTTGTTGGCTTCCTCAATTTATAGTCTTGAAAGGAATACTGATCTTACTTTTGGTTATCTGTTCAATTACCCTGGGATTATCTTGATTTTCTAAGCTCATTTTTGCATACACGAAAAAGTGAGAGAGAGACAGAATAATTTCCACCCTCCAGTTTACTTGGCAGGTGGTTGCAACAGCTAGGACTGGACCAGGCCCAAGCAAGTAGACTGAACCTGCACGGTGCACCCCCACGTTACTGGCAGGGTCGAGGTACTTGAACCATCACCTGCTGTCTCCCACAGGGTGCAGTGCAGGAAGTTAGACCAGAAGCAAGGGTAGCACTCAGACCCACGCACTCTGCTAGAGCATACATGCATCCCAAACAGTGGCTCAGCCTGAGTAAAGGGGAGAAGTATAAAACAATTTGTGCAGGCACAACAGGAAAAGCAAATGGAAATGAAGAGGTGTAATGATATTCATAGGAGACAAAGTGAATTTAAAGCAAATGGCATTGAATGAGATAAATGAGAACACTTTATAATAAAAAGTTTACAATTCACAAATGAATCTCTTTCTTTAATCATGATACACCCCCTCCCTGCTGGCCTACAAAAAACTAGCATTCGTCACATAACAGCTACAGGAAATGTAAGACAAAATACAATACTAGTCAGTGACTCATACCTCTTCTATTGCGTGGTAAATCAGACAAACTCTATAGACTGAGGATGTCGAGAGCCTTACGTTTAATCTCATGAATTACCTATAATTGATATATATCAAACCATCTGTGATATAAGCAGAAAATCAACTTGATGTATTTGTGTAACATTTATTTTGAAAGTAGCCATACCAAAGGAGCAGCGGGGAAGCCTAACATTTAGTAAAATTCATGTAGTAGAAACAGTGCAAGTTTTGTTCTTTGAGAACAAAATAAAACTCATAACAAAACTAGAATCCCCCCCCCCCAAAAAAGGTTTATTTCATTTTTGAAAGGTAGAGTTAGAGATAAGGAGAGACAGGGAAAGAGATAGGAATCTTCCATCCACTGCTTCACTCTCCACATGGCCATAACAGCTAGAGCTACATGAGCTCCAGGAGCCAGGAATCCAGGTGCTTAGGCTGTCCCCCACTGCTTTCTGCCAGTGCATAGCAGGCAGCTAAATTGGAAGGGGACCAGTTGTGACTTGAACCGGCACCCATATGGGAGACCAGCACTGCAGGGAGCTATTTAACCCACATGTCACGAGCACCAGCCCCCAAATTTTTGCCCTTGAACTAAAAAGAAATCAAGTTAGTATGATAGAGCATATTAAAACCCATTGATTTTTTTCTAAAGTAACACTCTCTAAAATTCTTCACCTTTTATTGGTGAGTCACTCAACAAAGTGATAAAAATGTATGAATGAAAGATTCATCTCAAGTAATAAAGAAATAGCATTAAGATAAATCTTAAGGGAAAGAGTTAAAACCAAATGCAGTTATGAATGAATAAGAACATAAATGACTGCTAATTGAGCTTTTTGTTTTGTAGAAAATAACGTTTTTGCATGTATTATATAATATAGGCATATAGAAATGCATGAATTTTTAAAATTTATAGAAATAATTTCAAATGCATGTTTAAGTATACCAGAAATGTTCTGGGATAAGGTCATTGGCCCCACAACAGTAAATGTGTTATTAAGATACTGCAACTTTGACAGTTTGGATTTTCAACATAGATAAGTCTTACGGGTAAAATGCTTAATAAAAGTAGAATTCTTTTTCCTTTTTCTTTTTCTTTTTTTGAGATTTATTTTTCTTCGGAAGCCGAGGTTACAGAGAGAGATCTTCTATCCATTGGTTCACTTCCTGAGTGGCTGCAACAGCCAGACCTGGGCCAATCTGAAGCCAGAGACCCGGAACTTCTTCCAGGTCTTCCACGTGGGTACCAGGGACCAAGCACTTGGGCCATCTTCCTCTTCTTTCCTAGGCCATTAAGAAATGAGCTGGATTGGAAGAGGAACAGCCAGGACACAAAGCAGTGCCCATAGGGAATGCTGGTGCCACAAGCTGGAGAATTAGCGTGTTGCGCCACCGTGCCAGCCCCATAGAATTCAACTCATTGGAAAAATAATAGATTATTCTGAAATGCAGTTTGAGAACTAACTAGCCACTTTGTAGAGCCTTCTCGGAATTTTACACGCAATGAATCTCAGAGGAATCGATGATCTAGATAAGCAGAAAATTATCACTTACATCTTCTTCGATGGGCAATTCATAAGCCCATCAAAATGAAGAAAAATCTTAGTGAACTTGACATTACAATATAATTTCTCTCTAGGAAAAGGTGCTAAAGAGAGGTAGAAAAAAAAAATAGAAACCTTACTTCCTGGTAGCTTTTGGGCCCAAGACTGTATCCTTTTATATAATCTTAAAATAGTGACTCAAACTTGAGCCAACAACAGAATCTCCCATAGAGCTTATTAAAATACAGATTGCTGGACCCTCAGCAGAGCTGCTGATGGAGCAGATACGTGCCGAATGCAGGCCAAGGGTTTGCAAGTGACGCAGTCGGGAAACTGTACTTTAATACTAGCGCATTGCAGTGTGCCCTAACCTCCTTTTTTGTGAGATTTCTCAAACACTGTTCTTTGGAATCAAAGACCTAACTCAGAGTAGTGAAGTCTTGAGATAACATAAAATCAAACAAATCAGGAACCAGGAAATCCATCTGGATCCCGCCATGTGGATGGCCGCAACCCAGGAACTCAAAACTTCGGCTGCTTTCCCAGGCAGATTGGCAGGGAATTGTTCAGAAGCGGAGCAACAAGGATGTCAGCGGGCACCCTGATCTGAGGTGCTGAGCAGCAGCGTGTCCCTGTGCGCCAGATGCAGGCCCCCTCTTATGTTTTTAAAAGGTGCGTGAATCTACAAAAACTTATGCTGTGAAAGAACAGTTGCAGGAGAGTGGACTTGTTGGCAGGGAGCAGATCAGGAATAGAAGGGAAGATGGTTTCTTATTATATCCTGTACACTATAAAATTCTTTTTCTCTACCTACAAAAAAAAAATCCACAAAATTACAGAAGAATGGCTCTGTGTAGTTTTCATGTTAATTCTCAAGGAAATAAAGAATTCAGAAAGTGAGAAAGATGATGAGCGAGAATGGGAAGCTTTGCAGAGAGCAGTGCTTCAAACTTGGAAGTCTGCGATTTGGAGCAGTACACACCAGGAATTAACCGTAGTAACCGGGAGCTCATGTGGAAAGAATGAGTGTGTTGATGAAAATAAATTTGAAGTTTTTTTCTGTGATGTTTCAGCTGCTTCATATTTGAGTTGGTTTACGAGCAGATTAATTTATGAGCATTACATACCACGATGCCCTCACTAAACACAAACTCCACTGAGTTTCCGTTCTTTCTGTTAGCCTGATGGGTAATTTGAGGGCTCATAATTCTTTCTGAAATCAGCTGACCAGAAGTCGCAATTAACTTTTCGTTGCAAGTTCTTAGTTCTTTCTAGTTTCCTTAATGAGTTTCCTTGAAAGGAAGCATTCTGAATCGTACAGGGCCCTGTGGCTGTAATTACTACTGTATTGTAAGTGGTGGCTTCAAGAAAGAGCAGGCCTGCACAAGCCCCATTTCTTCTACTCGGAAAAGTGCGGTCACCATAGATGACACAGCAAATTACATGTTGTGAATCCTATGATCCTCCATATTAGTGTGGAGAAATTTTATAAACGAGCATCTGAATAGGAACTAAAGAAGACTATGAAAGTGAAAAAAATTCCAGGCTAGGGGTTACATTTTCATCTAATAATCTGTAGGCTGCTTTTGGCTGTGTGGTGACATCAGACCATGGCAAGTCTCTCTGTAAAACTTGTATTTTACTTGCAAAAACGTGTATTCTTGCCTGTGTTGTTCGGTCAGGAGTTACGAACCGGAAGGTAAACGAAAACATGACCTTATATAAAGGGGCTTTTTTGCCCTAGGAGTTCTAATGCATTTATTTTGCAGAACATTCAGAATAAGATGTGCTTTTGAAAGAGTAAGATGGCGTTGGCCTTGTGGCACTGTGTGTAAAACGGCTGCCTGAGATTCTGGCATCCCATGTGGGCATCAGTTCTTGTCCCTGTTGCTCCATTTCCGATCCAGCTCCTTGCCAGTGGCCTGGGAAGGCAGCAGAAGATGGCTCCTGCGCCCGTGTGGGAGGCCGGGCAGGAGCTGCTGGCTCCTTGCTTCAGCCCTGCATAGCCCTGGCTGCTGTGGCATCGGGAGTAAACCAGCAGATGGGGGGCCTTTCACCTTCCTCATCTCTCTCTGTATCAGACTTTCAAATAAATAAATGAATGAATCTCTTTTTAAAAGTTGAGATTTATGTAAAAATCGAATACTATTGTTTTGTAGCAAAGTTCTATAAATGTGTAATATTTGCCATATTAGAAATTGTGATTATTTTAAAATATCGAGTTGTAGTCTTCCTTGCATAAGAAAACAAATTTTTCTTATCAATACACATTTGCCTTTTTAAAAATGGGTATGAGTACAACACACATGTGCAAATGTAAATGTACTTTATTGTAAAGTTATGTGGACAGCCCCTCTTTAACTTTTGTTTCCATTTAGCTTCTACTAAGAAGGGAAAGGTCATTTTTGACCATTTTGGTTGAATTTCTGAGAGTCTCACGAATTGAGTAGACTCCGTCAGGAGTGTGGTGGAGCTCCCTGCCCCTCGCGCTCCACGGCTCGTTCAAGGCTGCTTTTGTTCTTCCCTGCGTTTACTTGCCCCCTCGTAAAGCACCTGGGTGACATGCAGATATGTTCAGCTCTTGATTATCTGCATTAGTGGATGGAAACTAGGGCATGTGTAGTCCCCAGTGGTAGATAATCCAAAAACCATTAATACTTGGCTTTGAAATGTATTTAGTAATGCTTTAAATTGTTTTTACCTTCCTAATTATATTTTGCTAATGTTGCCATTAGTTTGCATTCCCTTAACAAACTCTGGTTCTTGTGGGGGGGGCACAGAAAAACACAGAGTGACTGTGGGAAGCCAACTTAATAGGATTATTATTGAATTGAAATTTCACTTTGGATAATTTTCGTGTTAATGATTGAGAGTTGTCAGCATGGCATCCAGTCCATAGGACTGCAACAGTGTACAGGCACTTCAAAAAGTTCTTGGACAATGAAATTAAAACCTAAGTTCAACTTATTTTGGTACAAAAATTTTGAGATCTATGAATCATAATTCTTTATTGTATATATTTTGCATGATCTTTAAAGTAGGCTGAGAAGATTTAGAGAGAAACCAAAACTTCCTATATCGTGGTTTTCAAAGTATTATCTCACAATCAAACTCCACCTAAATGTTCTCTATCAGAAAAGCTCTGGAGGTGGGGTCTGGCAAGCTGTGTGGGGCCATCTTCCTCTGCTTTTCCAGGCATAGTAAGAAGCTGGATTAGAACTGAAACAGCTTGGACAAGAACCTGCCATGCCTTTGTGGCATTTATTTATTTTCGAACAATAGAAGCTTGAAAATAATTTTGTTAAGAATATAACTACCAGTAGCTGAGTCGTGGCAAGGCCCAATCATATGACAGGGTGCAAAGGCTGACTCTTCAGTAGCTTTTACGTGACAGGGTGCAAAGGCTGACTCTTCAGTAGCTTTTACGTCACCTCCAGTGTGTCTTAGTGGGGACGGACGAGAAGATTCTCAACAATAGTGCCTCCTGGTCGTAAACTGCATCTAGACCAGACTGCTGCATCTTCCATGGGCTCAGGTGAACTCACTGATCACACATGGCTAGTCATACATGCAGAAGTTACTCTGTCCTTGAGTACATTACTTTTAATTCAAATAGCTGACCTGTTTCGGAGAGAGAATGGATATTAAAGCATTACACAGTCTCAGAAGCATATGATTGTTAACTTCTGTGTCATATACCCTCATGAACCTCCTATCCCTGAAAAAACACAGGTACACAGGTACACAGGCTCTAGTTTCCATTCAGACCTTCTTTGTGAACTCTATATTACCTTTGTTCCAACAAAATAGCTTCAAACACTTGCCAAGGAGAAAAAATTTTAGTAAGATTGGGTGATAATTATTAGGACTTATTTTTGGATAAGAAAGCTCCATAATAAAGGACTATTTTCTGTCCTCTGAAAGGAACAGAGAATTTTCCCTAAATAAAAATAATAAGAAGAAGAAGAAGAACTTTCAAAAGCTAAAGTACACATGCTGTGGGTGTTAAATTAGGATCAGCATGTTCCCAGAAAGCCAAGTTCAGGCACATTTCAACATGTATTACAAGAAACTTAAAAGATTTATTTATTTCTATTTGGAAAGCGTATTTTAGCAAGAGAGAAGGAGAGAGAAAGAGGTCTTCTTTCCACTGGCTCACTCCCCAAATGGCCACAATGGCTAGAGCTGAGCTGATTGGAAACTGGGAGCCAGGAGCCAGTAGCTTCTTCTGAATCTCCCATGTGGGTGCAGGGGCTCAGGACTCAAGGGCCTCCAATGCTTACCCTGGCCATAGACAGGGAGCTGGATAGGAAGTGGAGCAGCCATGGACTAGCATGGACTAGCGTCTCTACCAGCCGCATTGGTGGAGGATTAGCTCGCTCTGCCGCCAGACCAGCCCCTATAAGGAACACTTTAACAGTAAACTTGAATTCTGTAAAACACCATAACTAGTTTGAAAATTCTATTCTTTCTGTTTTTGAGGCAGTTTGATGGATGTGAAGCATTCAAATAATTCTGTAAGTCACGTGATAGATCTAATATTTTTAAGAGGACTTAATTGAAATAGTTGACTAGGTTAAAATTTTTTTCTAAATAATTTAAACGTCTTCCAATAATGTATTCTGCAAAGCACTTCGGAGAATAAACTAAGTGTAATTCTGTAACAAAATCATTTATTTGGCTTTCATTTTTTTGTAATGTTCCTATCTAGAGAATGTAGGATTAAAGATGAGAATGCCTGTGACACTAATTATAATAAGTGTGAAAATTCAGTTCTGATTTCAGGACTGTTTCCACAGAGTTGATACAGAAAACTCAGAATATTAATTTCAAAGCAACTGAGTACCTAGGGACCAATGTAAGAGGAGTTTGAACTCAGTCAAGGTGATGAGCCTTTGGTTTCTCTGGTGTTAATATAGATCTTGGATTCTGTGTTTATTTTATACCAGGCATGGATTATTTAAAAATTGTTAGTTTTGGAAAGTACAAGTAAACAGAAAGCAAAGCATAGTATCATTGATCAAAAGTACACATTATTCTTTTGTGTTCTAAAATGCTTACCCAGTGCTGTTTCGTGATTGTGGGTTACTGGGGGTGCTTTTGCAATGTTTGTGAAATTACGCAGTATATAGCTCTTCTGTAATCCTGGTTGTGAGGTAGCAGTACTAGCATCGTATCAAACAGAAAAGGAGGAGATAGGAAATGAAGATCTACGGTTTGCTTTTCTTTCTTCCTGTATTATACAGAACAGCAGTACTGGATTAAAACTGTTTTCATTTAAATGTCCCTCAGTTGGTGACTTTATGAACTGATTGCTGTATTGTTACAAATGGTTTCTTTAAGTGTTTCCAGGGTCATCGGCTGCACTGCTATGCTATCAGTACTATCGGTCCTCTGGCACTAGCAGTTTACATACTCAGAAATTTAAAACTGAGAATAATGGTATAAATGCAGTCATGGAAACTATGTCTGTTATTGGGCAGTCTATTAGTAAATTTAATAGCTCAGTTTTTTATGTTTGTGCATATTTTAATTACCAAGTAGATCTACAGGTGTAACATACATAAAGCAGGGGTAATCGTTTCATGCAGTTAGACTGAAGCAGTCTGAAATTGGGAAAGGCTTACTGCTACCTGTAACTGTGACTTTAAGCTCTCACTCAGTATTTTCTAACTGCAATAAGAGTATGTTGATTGTGGTGCTGACTTCTTTATAAGACCTCATTTCTTAGACTAAGTTTTGTAAGAATGCAAAAGCTTACTAAAATAATTTCTAACTCATTTCATACAGAGCTGAGTTTTTCTTTGATTTTAAACTCAATGAAGAAAGCTCAGAATAGCACAGGAAATTTTGTGTGTTGTGAATAAATGTATGAACTAAATCCAATTGAGATGAAAGTGATTAAATTATGATAAGGCCATTGTTGGTCTCATAGCATTTCATTAGTTGTATGATTCTTAAATATTTTGAGAATTTGGCCTAATTTTCTTATAACTGCATGCAAAATAAAACTATTTTGCTGCAATACCCTCACATGTACAACTTATTAAGTCGTTAAAAAAAAACCTGCAAAACATCTAATAATAGATTTTTTCTTATGCGTTTCTGAGTTTTTTTCCCATATTGTAAATTCTTTTTATTTCCAAGATTAACCAGATCAGCACCTATGATTTCAACTAGCTGTGCCTTTGCTTCCTGCCAGCATGATAGGGGCTTGCAGAGAGTTTAACAAGACTTTAGTAAATTCATCGAGCTCTTTGCAAATCAGTTTCTGGGTTTCAACCCTTCCTCTTCTTACACGCTGTCTGACTATTGCCCTTCAGTTATTTGTCAATGTGTTTGGCAAAGTAAGACTTCAAGAATGACACTGAGTGGAACATTTATAAAGTAGCATGAGGTAGATTACACTTTAGTGTGCGAGAGAACTGAAACCTGTGCAGTATGTGTCATTTCACACAGAAAGCACGAGGACATATTTTACTCTATGTAGATTCCTGGACATGACAATGCTGCATTAGAAATGGCTGCTTACTTGTCTGCATGGTGGTTTTGGAAGCTGAGCTCCCACAGCCGTCAGCAGCAGGAAGGCTGCAGGGGAGGGTTGAGCAGTCGTTGGGCATTTTTGCTGCCGAAACAGTACAGTAGAAGTTACACCTGGTAAGTAAGTTGCCTTGTTGCCTGTTCAGTTCCTGAAGCACTGTGTGTGATAAAACCAAATCGGAGAGTGCAGGTAAGAAAATTGCAGGCAGTCGTGCTGGACAGAGGGGAAGACACTGCGGCCCCGTCCGTTCCGTCATCTTTTCTGGTCGTGGGTGGACTTTTTTTCACTCGTGTCAGTTGAGTAACCATAAGCAACCATACTTTAAGCATTTTAGTCATGTAAAAATCCAGATACCTGTGTCAGTCAAAAATCCTTGAAACAGGTGTCCCACATGGTTCGACCTGCGTCTTTTTTTTCTTCTCTTTGTCTAACTCTAGTTCCGATACTGTTTGCCAGACCCATTAACTGTTTGTAATTAAGAAGAGCGATCCATTCCATGCAGCAGGTTTTTTGTTCTTACAATGGTAAAGATTAACATTTATAATCTGGAAAGATTACAAGAAAGTGGAAGAGTAATTTTTTTCCCTTCAATCACATAAACACAGGCATATCAGACCGAAAACTGTTTTGTGTGAGTCCCGCTTCATTTCAGCAGTGGAATAACGCTCAAGATAAAAATTGTGAGAGATATTGTAACATTTGTGAGCAGTAAATGTTACCTATGTATTTTTTTTCCTGAAAACTAGAATAATGGATGTAGTTGAAAATATCATCTAATCATTTGCTAATTGATTTCATAATGTGAATAAAAGAACTTAAGTGTCCAGTCACATACATGGTTCCTGATAAACTGCTCTGTGTGTGTGTGATTATACACTCTTGTCACAGCTTTGATTTCTCCTGAAATATGATACTCCCTCAGGAATGTATTTGATTTTTTTTGCCCCACTTTAACCCCACAGATGGTTATATTTGATTCCAAACTTAACGAAGAAGTAATAGCTCTTAATGTTTAAACTAAAAATGTCTTCTATTTTGTACGTTTAATTATACTTAAAATTTGGAATTATTAATTCTTTGCTGCACAGCAGATTCACAGAGTGAGTTCTTGCTTGCATAAGAAAGCTACATTATTTCAAATTGGAAGGAAATGGATAAAATACTTCAAATTGAATTATTTTTATTTTTCATAAGAATTAGGTAAAAATGGCATGATTAACGTTTTTCAAAGTTCAGAGTGTCTCGATCCACGCTAAACAATTACATACAGATGCTGCTTAGTATTCTGATTAGCTGCTCATGTCTGCTGTGCGGCTGCTCATGTCTGCTGTGCGGCTGCTCATGTCTGCTGTGTGGCGTGTCCGTCTTCTTGGCCGAAGGATGACTGTGAAAAGCACCTCTCTCTAAGTAAAAAGATGGCTCTCTGAGTAAATCTGTCCTAAAGCTGAAAGATCAAGCACTGCTTTGTTCATGTCAGGCAATCGTCTGTGTTTAATGAGAGGGAAAAAAAATCACAGCTCCAGGAGTACTGAATATTTGCTATAATTTCGTTTTTAACCATTTTAGAGAGAAGGAAGTTGTGAAGAAATGGTTTTCTAAGTTTGGCTATGGTATTTTTTCATAGAAACATTTGCAGAAAGCTAAGTAACAACAGAAATCAGATAAGATGAAATTTTGGAAATTCTTCATTCGTAATCTTGCGTGTGGGCTAACAATTAAACCATGGTATATTCATTTGCTCATTACTTTGAAGGATTTGTGATTTCTGTTAAATATGAACTGTTTCTCCCATTTTCAAGCATTGTACTTGCAGTTTATGCATGAAAGAAGAAGGTTCGGTGTCTGTGGCCTAGTTACAGAATCACAAAATTCATCTTGAAAGCTTAAAATTTAGATTTTACTATACTAGTATTTTGCTATATAGTATTTTTGCAAAGCAAATTTGACTGTGCTATATTTCTCATAGGTGGTGTTTGCTTACTGTACTCAGTTAATAAGTCATAATTTTTCCACAGTTGTGATAGAAACTAATTACTTGATACGACTCTGATAAGTACCATTTTCTGAATTGTTTGTTTGTTTCCCTGCAGACGGTGGGTGCGGCTGCTGTTTGGGAGAGAGTTCCCCCTGCAGGATCTCCTGGTGGTCTGGGATGCCTTGTTTGCAGATGGGCTCAGCCTGAGTTTAGTCGATTACATCTTCCTAGCCATGCTGCTCTACATCCGAGATGCTTGTAAGTGTTAGTGGGCTGCCCTACGTCACATAGGTAGTCCTGGTATTTTCAAATGTCTTGCCTTTTGGATACACTGTATATTCTGTATCATCTGGCTTACATGTACACAAATTTTCAGGTAGGTAGTATATTGAAATTTCAAAGGAACATACTAAACATCATTTTGTTGCTTAACTATGGACATATTGGAAAATGTAGATGATATTATCCTGAGAGAACTGGAATATTCTTTCGAACCATTTTTCCAAAGGCTTTACTCTTGCTTTAATCTCTCATTACATGTAATTGTGAAATGCATATATAAAAGCCAGAGTTTCAGATATGTTTAGAGCTCCACCTTCTGACAGGTAAGAGTATTTAAGAATATTTATCAGGAGATTGGAGCTGATTTTTTAGTATCAACCTCTTGCCAATTAAGTTACACTTAGATATATTTTCACTTCTTTCTGGGGATGTCATGTTTTAGATTAATGGTAGATTTGCTTTGATCTCCTTAGATCTGTCTTATGGTGTTTGTAATACCCAGCGAGACAGTGCCTGTCCCTTTGGAATGGTCTGATAATCCTCAGCTTGAAGAAGATATCAAAGCATGCTTTAAATTTCAAAATACCTCAAGTTATGTTCCTTTCAAGAGAAATAATCACAGCTCACAAAATATAATTAGGGAAAGATTGTACAAAGTGGTGTGATTGAATTAAGAGAAGAGCTATCCTGGGAGTAGGACTTTGTCAGAAGAACATATAGGCTCATTCAGAATCATGATGGTAAAGTCACTGTGTGAGTCTCTGCTTGTTCATTGAATACCAGTTGTGCCAGATGCTCTTGTTATGCCTCTGGTAACACTAATATTCTTTAAAATTTTAGATTAGACTTTTAAAATCCATCCAAATTATTTAGAAGAAATAAGTGAGAAAAAACATTACATTTCATCCAAAAATTGAAGATTTTTAATCCATGCCTCGAAGGTCAGATAGTTAGGATTTTGGCAGACAAAATGTAAGTTTCATCTTTCTGAGCTGAAGCTAATCATACCAGAACATGGAAATCATCAGAGGAAACATCTGGAAACTGGAGGAGGAGGTTTGGGTAGCTTTGCTGGATACTGACTTTTAGAATACTCAAGACTGATCTCCCTTGTAATGCTGTAAGCTGCTTCTGATGTAAGTTAAAGAGGAACAAAGGCAATGCGAAACCTCCTTCAGAGAAAATCCTTCTGGATTGTATTTACACAAAACTTTCAAACTCAAACAACTTTTGAAATGTGTCCTGATTTTCCGTATTAAACACTTCAGTTCCCTCTTTCCACACCTTTTTACATCACCACTATATGCTTGGCTTGTTCGTCCTCTTACGCTAAGGTCTGTTCTCTTAATTTTATAAAACATGGCACATTTTTGACAACTGAAGCCTTTAAGCATTTTACATCTTTTCTCTGATGACTTAGGAAACATATGGACACATGTGGAAAATGCAGAAGTAATACAACTTTTCATTTCAGTATTTAATCCAACTTCTTTTCATTTTCTTGGTTAGCTCCACAACAGTGATTGAGATCTCCTAATGTTTAAAAAAAGAAAAAAGGTGTGAATACACATTAAGTATCTAATCACACTGCACCTAACAAGGAATTCTGACATAATTAGCACTAATATAGATGGTGCTGTGATTGAAACATGATAGCATGAACACGGAGGGTAAGGCACTGACTTCCCCTCTGTGCCAGCATGAGTGAACAGAGAAAGTGGTTCATGTGGGCGGGCATGGCGGGCATGGCAGGCACGGAGACCTGAGAGAGCAGAAGTGTGGTCACTTTAGAGTAAAATGAACTTGACAGAGACAAGACTAGGGTAAGAAAATCAGGTAAAAGGTCATGACAGTCATGCAGGGGAGAAAATAGTTGATTAGAAAAGTGTTGAGAGCTAAAGCCAACATGCTTTAATGATGAAATATGATAGACAATGAGGAATGGGAAGGGTGACCAAGAAAGCAACTGTTACTCAAGCATTTATTCAAAGAATCAATCACTCAATGAGTGTTTAACTGAGTCCCTGCTGTTTGCCAGCCATCATGACGCATCAGTGATGATGATGTGGGGGGGTTGATGGACGAATATATGTACAGTGAGACTTCAAGGAACGATGAGTGTTTTAGTGGAAAGATAGGAAACAGTGGCTTGGAAGCAGAACCAGGAAGCTACAGGAGCCTTCGCCTTTCCCCAACTCCCAGGGGTCGCAGGGGCAGCAGTGACTCTGGAAGGGCTAGGCGTGGAAAGAAAAGCCACTGCTCCTCAGAATAAAGGGTCGGGAGGCAGAACAGAGCTGGCAGAGTGCACTGGAGGGCAGTGCTAATGAGATAATTTCATTACACGTCCTGCCAAGCACTAGGAGGAAGCTGAATAACATGCCAGCCCTGGTCCTCCAAGAATGTTGGTGTCAAGTTGTTGTCCCAGGCCTGTGGCTTCTGACTCCTGGTGCTGTGCTGGAGCTTCCAGACTATAAGGTTCAGTTCCGCCCAGTAGTGTCAGGTTCATCAGATCAAAAAATCCCAAGTCGACATCACAGTACAGAATATAACATGTGTTCTCTTAAAGCTCCAGTTGTAACTGAGAGATGCTTCACTTGAGGGAGGCCTTCCTTCAGAGATGCCCGTCCTTGTGTGTTTACCGGAGTCTGCATGTCCTCGCGATTCAACAGATGGGCTGCAAAGGGTGTAACCATCCCGATGCTGTGCAAAACACTGTATGTGTATTTCTACGAATCGGAGGTCTGTACTGTGATCATTTTTTCAGAGAAACGCATAATATGAAAAAGCGTTGAAGGCTTACTACATGTAGTCCAAAACTCTAATGTTACAGGCTCAGGTAATTATATCCCTCAAGAAGAGATGTTGAAGTAACCCTAACTTCAGAATGTGACCCAATTTGAGAATAGATTGTTGTTACTATAATTAGTTATGATGAGGTCATATTGGAGTGTGATGGGCCTCTGGTCCAATGCGACTAATGTTTTTATAAGAAGGAGAAAATCTGAACAAAGACGTGCACACAGGGGAGACAGCATGAAGACAAGGAGAATAGTGTGATGTAAAGGCAGAGACGATCTGAGTGATGCTTCCACCAGCTAACCAGAGGCGAGGATTTTTCAGCCATCACCAGAAGCTAGCAGAAAGAGAACAGCTTCTCCCTCCAAGTCCTCAGCCAAGCAAACCCTGCCGGCACCCGCAGCTTGAAAAGAAAGCATTCTCCCTTTTACTGTTTCCTTGGGGAACATGGCCTCCAGAGTAGTGAGACTAAACATTTCTGCTGTTTGTGTTGTTGTATGGAGTAAAATTATACAGAGACAAACAGGAGAATTCAGAGATATGAAAACAATGTGCCAGTAATCATGAATTGTTATTCCCATAATAGTTTTTAAAAGGCACACTTTTCCTCACAACTGTTCACTCATTTTCTTTAAAGATACAAAGAGAGCTCTTTCAGCCACGGTTCACTCCCCGGATGAATGGTGAAGGAGCCCAGAACTGCGCACGAGCAGAGAGCCAGTACATGGGCCGTTCTCGAGCATCACAGGCCACCACTCTGGGATTGGGTGCGGGCACCCTCGGCCTGCTGCAGCCGCCCCTGGGCACACTGCTGTTTAACTGACCTCAGTCTGTCCTGCGAATCCCTCCTTCCCCTCTGTCCGCTTCCCTAAGTCCTGCTCCATCAAGCCGGGAGGGAAACAGCTTTACAGTAAACCTTTTCTTAGCGTGCTAGCCCTCATTGATCTTCCACTATTGCAGTTTCATAAGATTTTAAACAATACCATGCAATAAGTAGCATTTAATTATACATGTTCCTTTTTATTGTTCCTTAGTTTATGGATGTTTGTCTTATCATCCCAACTTAATCATAAGCTTTGTTTGTTCCAGAACAAGTTACAAGTGGTTTTTTTTTTTAATTATTATTCTTGTTTTCCATTTTTCAGCCTTTTAGATATAGGGCTTCCCTCCTTTCTCTCTCTTTTTTATCCTCCTTCTCCCTCCATCCCCATTGTCCCCTGGGCTTTATGATAAAAGAGTGCTTAAACTGTAGTCACAACTCCAGCACTCTGCTCTCTGGGGTGTCATGACATTATAGGTGTAAGCAAAGGTGGAGAGTCTAGCATTTTGTTGTCAAGGTTTATTTAACAGTTTTATTGGGGGAGTGGAGACACAGTGGAGTTGTTTGATTCTGCGACTATGGTCTCCATTATACCATTCGTTTATGAGATTACAAGTGCGTGTTTGTTCCCTCCTCCCCCTGCACACATTGAAAGATCTTTGTGTGTCCAGTTAATACTGGGGCAATATCCGACCACAAAACAGAGAGCCAGGAGTGGACTTCTGTGCAGGGTGCTAAAAGGAGAGGTGCAAGTCTCACGCTTGGAATATGGTCATAATGAGTAAATGATCATTTTTTAATGATCATTTTAAACTATACTTTTCACGATGACTTTTTCAAAGACATCATTGTCTGTTTTTAAAATTACCTAATTTTTTCACATCCTGATGTAAAATTTTACCTTAACTATTATCAAGCATTCTAATTTTGATGTAACATTGCTTTTATTTCTCTTGTAAATTGCATTAGTAGCCCAAATGCTATAATTAAGCCTACTTAACTATAGGTTTTCTCAAGCATAAAGTATCTCTCACATAGTTAGGGTCTTGTTAAATTTACTTTTTCTCTGAACACTCTGCAAATGGCAAGTTTCCCTCTTGGCACGTAGGCCCAGTGTTTCCTGCCTCGTGGTTTGGCCAGCACAATCACCTTGGCGTACTAGGGTTTACCTGTCTCCTTCCGCCACTCCCTCGCCTGGCCTGGCCTGACAGGTGTGTCCTCTTTGTGAATCACATGTTGTGCCTTTCGTTGCCTCGTTCCTCTGAGCTGACTCTTCAGCCCCAGTCTGTCTGCCAGCGCTCCCATCTGTCCCACCCCCAAAGCTTTACTTCTCTATTTTCTAGTTAAAAACATGATTTCAACATTATACTCATGTCAAAATGCAGTTTATTTCAACTGCAAATTGAATTTTCGTATCTTTTCTAGAAAAAGCAGCACCCAGCCTCAGTTACTAAAAATAAACACTCTCTTAAACCACATGGTAATGTGTCACAGAGTTTTATCAAAGCACAAATTGGCGGTCCTGTTTTAGAAGGAATGTTTAAGCACCTCCTGCCTGCCAGCTCTCTTCCCTTCAGACATAAAATATTGACAGTTGTTTTCATGGCCATATCAGTTATGGGTATTAACGTGTCCTTTGAGTTACAAATGTCACTTATATTATGTTTTATTATAGAGTAACTGTTTTATGAAATTTCACTAACACATTCAGAAATACTGTAGTGGCTCACTGTCTATTTTTTATTTAATGTTCACATTTAAAAAATAGACTTTAGTTTTAAAGAGAAGTTTAGATTCACAGCAAGACCAGGCAGAATATATAGAGTTCCCACATATCCCAAGCTCCCACATGTTCCCAGCTGCCCTCACTGTTGTCAGTCCGTGAGCCTGCTTAGATACAGCAGTACTGCCCGGAGCCCATGGTCTGCGTTAGGGCTCACTCCCGGTACTGTGCATTTGCAGGTTTAGACCAGGTCTCAGGACATGTGCTCCCCATTGTAGTGTCCCATCGAGTGGTTTCACTGCCCTGCACATGCAGAGTGCTTTGTCTCGTCATCCTCCTTTCCCTCTAACTCCTGTCTTTCTGCTGTCTGCGTCGCTTGACCTTTCCCAAAATGTCCTATAGTTGGAGTCATTCAGGAGGTGGCTTTTCTAGATTAGCATCTTTTGCTAGGTGATACACCATACATATACAATACATACATATTTTTTTTGTATGACTTGACTGGTCATTTACTTTTAATACTGAAGAGCACCCCATTATCTGGGGTGGGTGTTTGTGAAGGTGTGTCCCTGGGGACACCTGCCTCATGCATCGGTGTGCCTACTCCACCTGCTGCCTCTTCACTCCCACTTCCTGCTAATGTGCACTCTGGGAAACAGATGCTGAAGTAGTTGGTCCCTGCCAGCACGTGAGGGATCCAGCTGGCGTCCCTAGCTCCGGGTGTCAGTCCGGCACAGCCCCAGTGGTTACTGGCGTTGGGGGGTGGGAGATTCCTTTCTTTCTGCCCTTCAAAATAAACACCTTGAAAAAACAAACCCGTCACTGTCTAGATGTTCATAGTTTATCCATCCACCTACAGAAAGACATCTCCGCAAATTCAATTTGTCTTTCTAGTAAAAAGTAAATAAGTCTAAAAAAAAAAAAAAAAAAAGACAGACTCGGGATTTTAGGCACCAAACTAAGAATCACTGTTTTGTGGGGCTAAAACAGTGCCTTACACTTTCCCCAAGACCAGAAAGATTTAAAAAGTTTTGTTTTTTATTTATGGTTTATTTCCTTCTCATTCTCCCTTTGTTTGATGGTCCATTTGAAATTCCATTTTGATCATTGCTGTTTTGTCCTGGGAAAGTCAGCACTGTAAGGGTCTTTAAGTAGTTGAGGTGCTGCTGATTGTTTCATGTTTTTTCATGTCTGTAGTTGGACTGCAGCAAGTATTCAGAGTACATGGTATTTGTTTCGTTCAGTGCCTCCTTTTTGCCAGGGCCTCACAGGGCACTAACCAACCAATTGGATTGATTTTCAGTAGAAACAGCGATGAATTATGAGAAAGCCTGAAGCTTTACTTGTTTGTCAGCTCATTTAGGATGGCACATTCAAGGTGAGGTCTTTAGCCACTAGGCTAAAGGCTGGACCCATTGCACGGGTTTTTAAACAGCTGCTATAAGTGAGTCATGTAGATGATCTTCAGGTGACTTTATGGACAATTTAAATAGGGTCTCTAGATTGAAATCCAGTCCTGAATACTGAGCCTAAAATCCTTTAGGCAAAACTCCTGCCTGCCTTACCAAATTTATATAAAAAGGCCCCCTTCGTCGGGTCCTAAAATACAGTCATTATAGAATCTGAAAAAAATAACTTCTTCAGTTATCAGATAAATTAATTATTTTTCCCAGTTTTGTTCACTTGTCAGAACTCTAAACAAACCATGAAATGGAAACATTGTACCGTTCTTAGTATCCAAGCATTTTGAATTTCTAGCGACCAAGTGGGAACAGGTAACTGAATGTTACATAAGGACGGTAGACAAGGAGAGTGGGAAGAGACAGAGAAAGGGTGGGACAACCGAGTGCTTTACAAATGAAAGCAGATGTATGAAATTACAAGTTGTCAGCTCAGCAGTGGAAATGAAGATGATAAAGTGGTTCCTTACATCGAGCCTAATTACTCATTTTGCCCAGTCCTGTCTCCTCCTCGCACAGTGCTCATGTGTGCAGAGAAAGGAGTGAGAAGCTACCGGAAGACATGGTTTCTCTCAACAGGAGAAAAAAAAAAGCTAAGAATCAGTGGTATCTCTGATTCGAATAATTGTTATTTTGAGATTCATGTTGTTCCCACTAAAGCCCAGTTGCTGTCCTGTGGAACATTTTTCAAGGAACTTGAAAGTGAAAGTGAATCGCTGACAAGCACAGGAAGTTGTGACTGTTCAGTTTCCTTGCGGCCAGCGCTGTGAAGGCGATCATGTGACTTCCCCAGCAAGGCCTGTGGAGGGGCCCGGCTACAGCAGCAATGGCGGACTGCAACGCAGTAAGCCTGTTCACCCAGACCTGCCTGGAAACGGGGTTTAATTAAAAAAAAAGAAGAAAGAAAGAAAGAAATGAGGGTCTGAGGAAGTTAACTATGAAGATTTTGACATTTTTTTTCCCTACAGAAACACTGAATACATATTTCCTCTCCAAATTTCCTGTTACCTTTAGGAATACAAACAATTGAAAGAAATTATATTTTCTTGAACTTCTAATTATGTAATATTTATATCTAGGAAAGAATAACATGTAAGTTATAAAGCGTAGTAATCAAGGTAAATGTTATGAGAATTTTAAACTGGTTCTTTCTCATTAATAAGATTTTTGTTACTAATTTCTAAGCAGCAAAACTGGAGACATTTAAACACAGCCATATAAATGGCAATAAATATGCATGTTTCTGGGAATTTATTTATATTGCAAACGTGAGCACATATCTGGATTGAAGCTGTTCCTTCCAGCACTGAGGATAAGCACTAGTATGTTAGGTTGCAGTTAACAATACAGGAAGTGGCTTCAAAGGCCATTTTGGTAAAGACGCCTTCTCCTTCCTTCCTTTTATCAATTATTGCTTTGCCTGCTTTGGCTCTACGTTGTTCATTTCTATGTTGTTAGTAATGCAAGGTGTCCTCAGAAGTGCTGTGTCTGAACTCTCCTTCCCTGTCGTTTAGTGATCTCCAGCAACTACCAGACGTGCCTGGGCCTCCTGATGCAGTACCCCCTCATCGGGGATGTGCACTCGCTCATTCTTAAGGCTCTGTTCCTCCGAGATCCAAAGGTAAGCTTCCCAAGAACGATACGTACAGTTTCAACTTGGGTGAAAAAAATAGACTTCTCCGAATGAGTTGAAGAATTCTTAAGGTGAGATTGTCTAATAACAGATAAAATGCCTGATGGTAGAATTTGCTTAAAGTTGTATGCCAAAACTCACTATCTCGTTGGCCAGCCGGTCAGCTGACAGATCGAACGGACACTGCCATGTAAAACTAGAACAGGTATCTCTTGTCCTGCAGAAGGTTGTCCTACCCTCCCTCCTGCTTTCCTCTTAACAAGTAGAGGAGTTAACAACTGCCTCTCCTTAGAGCCTAACCATTACCAACTCACCCAACAGAGGATCAGAAGCTATGTGATGGTCAAGAAGGTAGGCCTATACAAAGGGCCAGTTCTGAAGGAGCTCTTAATTCTATGAAAAACTGATTTAGTTCATATTATAAATGTATATATATCTCTTTTAAAAATTAATTTTTATTGGAAAGTCAGATACACTGAGAGGAGGAGAAACAGAGAGGAAGATCTTCCGTCCGATTCTTCGCTCCCCAAGTGGCCACAGTGGCCACAGCTGAGCCAATCCGAATCCAGGAGCCCAGAGCCTCTTCCAGATCTCCCGTGTGGGTGCAGGTTCCCATGGTTTTGTGCTGTCCTCAATTGCTTTCTCAGGGAGCTGGATGAGAAATGGGGCCACCGGGACATGAACCCGCATCCATATGGAATCACAGTGCATGTAAAACAAGGATTTCGCCACTAGGCTATTGTGCCAGGCCCTACATATCTTATTTTGTGAGCTAAAGGTAGCTTAATAAAATTAAGATTTAAAGAAAATTTGACACTGATTTCTCTATTTGAGTATAAAGTGATTTCTTTACACTTCAGAGAAAAAGTGTACTCTTTTACCACTAATGTTATATTTCTTGAAAATAAGAACATTTAATCATCTAAAAAAAATCTGTGAATCCATACTACTTTTGATCCAAACAAAAATATTGGCTGAAGTATAAGAGAGAAAGCTTCAAACACAAGTTATCGGAGTGCCAGGCACTGGATGGAAATCCAAGCCTCTGGCTTCTTGGCAGCCACCCCAACAGGCACGTTGGCAGTTGGTACACTGTCTGAGTCAGTCGGTCCGTCTGTGGATTCCATTGCCAAAGCTGTCTGATCAACTTGAGCCTCCAAGTTTCACATAAATGTTGAAGCTGAAGTTTTTCTGCCCTTTTTTTCTTGCCTGCTGACTTCGACCTTTGAGCATATCCCCTGTTTTGTTGTTTGATTGATTTAAAAGAATTTATTTCTTTATGTATCTATTTGTTTTCTGCAAAAATCATTTTTTTACATCAAGAAATATCATTAGGCATCAGATACGTACGCCATCAGTTCTCTGATGTTTAAGGAACAATGCATTTTTTTCTCTCATAAGGCTTAGGAATCTGAGTATAAAATCTAAAATTTCATATTTAGATTTTTATGTGCAAAAATGTGTGTGGGTTGTATAAGTACTTCTTACAAAAGGGAGGAAAAGGCATCCACCACAGTGAGGAAATGTTTATATAAAGAACAAGGTTGCTGGTCAACAATGTATGAGTTTTGATCTAAATTTTAAGGCATTCTCTCAGGTTAGAATTAGAAATTCATGCAGAGTGGGAAAAATGCTAAAAGATGTAATTTTCTGCTTGTGTAATTTGTTTGATTTAATTGAAGGGAGAAATGAATATGCTCTCCAAACCTATGGATCTTGGTAATGCTTCCCTACTTAAATCTGCTAGATCTTATGATTCATTTTTCAGGTTCCAGAATCTTTTAGAGTATTTTTTAACTGCATAATAAAACGGTGCACATAATGCATGTATATAATGAAACAAATTCTCCACGCATTACAAATACAGGTTCTTTGGGGTTTAATAAGATGAAATAGCATATGTCCGAGTAAAATGAATGATTGTGCACCTTTCCATTAAGTCTTACCAATTAAAAATGCAGTCAAGGACCCGACTCGATGACCTAGTGGCTAATGTCCTCACCTTGCGTCCGCTGGGATCCCATCTTGTCCTGGCTGCTCTGCTTCCCATCCAGCTCCCTGCTTATGTGCTGGGAAAGCAGTAGAGGACGGCTCAACGTCTTGGGACCCCGCATGGGAGACCTGGAAGAAACTCCTGGCTTCAAATCAGCTGAGCTCTGGCCATTGCAGGCACTTGGGGCGTGATCTAGCAGTCAGATCATCATTCTCTCTGTCTCTTCTTCTCTCTGAAAATCTGCCTTTCCAAGAAAAATAAGTGAACCCTTTTTTAAAAAAAGAAAATGCAGCCAAGATTGTGGCATAAAATGTAAGATATTAACCGGATAGTTCTAAAACATAAGAAATTGAGCGTGATAGGGAGTCAAGGTCACAAGACACTTGGGAGCGCATTGCTGTAATGGTCATGTCTGCGTCCAGAGGGAGTGGGAGCTCTAGGGAGCCTTAAGGAGCTTGCAGGTGGCTAACCTAGGGACGGGTGATGGTTCCCTGTGTAGAATGGCTTGCCCATTGATGACTAATGAATTATAAATAACAGCCTTTATCTCTTGCCACCGTGTGCTCATGTAGGTCTGTGGCAGCGTAGTGTTCTGCAAGAAAGGAATTGGGATCCTGGGTCAAGCTTGATTCTGCCATCAGCCACCCTCATCATTTTGGCAATGTCATGCTGGCTGAACCTTAGATATTCTGTTTTGTAATATGTGGAGGTTAAATTAAGTTATCTCTAATGACCTGCCCAGTCAGTTTGTCTTTAAAGAACTGACTTTTTCATGAAATAATAAGAAGTTATATTTTAGAAACCCACAAATAGTCAGAAATTTCATTGTAGTTTTTGTTGGTTACAGTCACAGAAGTAACCATTTATGCCAGGGAAGAAAAAAGAGGCAAAAACAATCCTCCTAGTGCTTGAATGCTTTATATTTAGTGGCAACAATGAAATACTTAGAATATTTGAACCAATCTCCAATGAAAAGAACTGGTAGAAAGATGAGATTTGAGGCATGAAAGCACATTTTCCCATTTCCCAGCTTCTTATGACAGTAATGTTGAGTGCTGTTGACAGGTTCAATAAAATAAAAACAAAACAGGAACTCTAAGCCTTAGTAAGTTCATTGTAAAGCCACAGAAAAGCACTTTGTCCTGCCGCCATTCCTAAATCCCTCTAGAGACTGCTCGGTTGAAAATAGATTGCACTGGTAGACCTTGAGACATTGAGCTTTCATTTCTTTCCTGGGGAAACCCTTCTCATTTGAACAGACTGTAAACTCTAATAATAGGATCTTACTCCTACCCAGTTTTCCAGCCATTTGGCACCTTTCATTGGGCCCTCATAGCAGCCCCATGAAGTATTCAGAGAAGGTTACTGTCCCTCGGTCTTTTCTGGTGGAGTTTAAAATTACGTGGCCTTCTCAAGGTCAGCAAGTTTGTAAGCTTCCTGGTTCACAGTAGTAGCTTTATGGCTCCTCTGTCAGTTCGTCCCCTCTTTAGGTTGCTGCCTTCCCTCCTGCTTTCTTTGTGACATCATCCCGAGGTGCAGGGACGCTGTGTCCTTGAATCTTTGCAACACCTTGCGTCTTATCTGTTTTCATATTTAATCAACATTCTTCCTTAGGACTTGGGTCCTATTCGTTTTGTAAGCATATAGCTTATGCTTATTATTACGACTGTTAGAACTGAATTCCTGCTCAAACACAACCCTCTTTCCAGTGCACAGCACTGACTTTAATCTACGTGGAGTTCACTAACCAAGAATATTTCATATCCATATTCCACAAAAAAACCAGCAGTATAGTTTTCATCTTCCATTAAAGTGGTGTCATACCTATATATTTCTGTATAAATTCTTTTATTCATAATAGATATGTCATTGCATCTCTTTTTAATTGAAGCTGAAATGAAACTTCCATGTTTATAAGTGACCTAAGAACTCTTCAAAACTTTTGAAAATGTGTGTGTAAGGATGAAAATGATTGTGAAGGGTTCATACCATGCTGTACACTTTAAACATAGATTTTTATGCTTAACTCTGCAGACCACAATCATAATTCTCCTTTCTTCTTGGTTATAATGGAACTACTGAGCAGATTTCCAAAAACAATTCAGTAAAGTAAGAGGTATAGAAAGAGGACAGTGTGAAAAATATGAAGTGATTAAAAAGCATTGTTCTGGCTGGTTGTTCAAATTCCAAGAAAAAAAAATTTTAAAGCCCAATTAGAAACAAAAGTCATAGAAAATGTGAACATATTGTGTTCCTGAAATAACCAGATGTTCGTTCCTTCCTGAAGGCAGTCGGGGCTAGGAATAAAGGTTTAAAACTATTGTCTTAAGTTACTGTGAATTTTGCAAATCTGTTTTTACCCTTTAGCAACTAAAATTCTAATACAGAAACATACGCAAAGTAATTTTCATTTGTTGGTGATCCCTGATTTGTGCTGTGCACTCCCCTGTCAGCCGCATCTCAGAGACTTCTTACAAAGGACCTGCTGGACTTTGACAGCTCCTATTCCGTTTGAAGACTAGAATATTTGAGGAAAAGAATTCGATAAGTTTGTGAGCAACCTTTTTAGGCAGTGACTGTTACTGATTATGGAAAAAAAATGGTTGGAAATAAGTTTCATAGTCATGCTTGTATATAAATACACTGTAAAAATATAATGTACAGTGTTTATATGCTTCACCAATTCTGATTCGACCTTTGTGATTTTTTTTAATTTTTTATTCTTAAATTTAAATTTTTAACTATTTTAAATGTCTAAATTTTAAATTTCAGCTGCTGTACAGGTAATTAAATTTTTACTCATTTAGTTTCCCAAAAACCACTGTCAGGCAACATTTTTTGGCATTGTCGTGTAATTTGGTCAAATGTCATGCATCAGAATTGAAAAGTAGTGAATGGATTCCAGGCTACTATTACCAAGGAGACATTGTAGAAAACTGTTCCTTTCTAGCAACTTCGTTGTAACCCTTTCTTTTTTCCCCCATTTATTGTCATCATTATTATTATTTTGTGAAGCAATTTCATAGGCCCTGGGATTTCCATTACCTCCTCCCCAACTCCCTTCCCCCAGCTGTGTTCCCTTATATTATTACAATAGTGTAGTTCTTCATACACAGTCAGAAGTCCATCATTGTGGGCGTGGATAATGGCAGAGAGTCCAGCATCCTGTTGTCAAGATAGAGTTAACAGTTTCATTGGGAGTCCTCACTTCCCAAACTGCAATATTTCTTTGAAGGGTATTTTTCTTGAGAATCAGTTCTTTTTATCCTAGTATTTATATTAGGATCATAAGAAAAGCTGTTTTTTCTTTGTTTCTGACTACTTCAAAATGTTCATGGAAAATAGAAATGTAAAAGCTTATTATGGTACAAACATTTTTAAACCCATGCATATTTTTCCATAATATTCCTTTTCTGAGCATTTTTTAAAGATTCCTCCTCTTTCTTTCTGATTTTCTGTGTCTACTACAAGTGGTTGGATGTTTCTTAGAGTTGATAGTTAGGCATATTTAGGCATTGGTGATTGATTAGGGATTTTTCACAGCAAGTCAAATACAGACTTTCTGACATCAATTAGCATTTCAAAAATTTTTATTTTAAGTAAATGTAAAATGAAATTCTGTAAGGTTTATTTAATGAGTAAATCTTCATTGAACTAGTATTTGACATTTATAATCTGTTTTCAGACATCTTATAATACAGAGTCATGTTTCTCAAAATATAGTAAGGATTTCATAGAGGACTTAAATAATTGTAAATGATTTTTGTAGTATTTTGCACTTATTAATTCATTCAATCAGTCTTTATTGTGTATCTTTCATTTGTCAGACACTGTTTAGATACAAGTAGTAGTTGTGAACAGCAGCAAAAACAATAACAAAAAAGAAAGATATGGCCCATGTTATGCTAAACGGTTTTAACAAACAAGAAAGTACAGATGATGGTGTATTACAGAAGGTGCCTCAGGATTGGAATCCTCAGTGGGTGTGGAATGTGGGCCAAGTGAAGGTGCAGTCTTGGCCAGTCAGTCAGAAGGCCTGCTTTGAGGAAGAGAAGGAACCAGCCAGACCAGGACATGACAAAAAGCTTCCAGACCAAAACAGTGAATGCAAAGGTTTGAAGAACACAAAGAACTCAGACTATGCATGGCGGAGCTCAAGCCCAGCAAGCTGGACCTGGGGCCGGGGAACCTGCCGGTAGGAGTTGAGGCGCCACGGAATGTGCCTGTGATTGCTTTGTTTTTCCTTTGTGCACTCACTTGGTGATGTAGATCAAACACATGTTTATTATCAGGTTTTGAAATACCAAAAAGGTTGCTGGAGTCAGACAGACTCTTCTTGATGATGAACACACTCCTCTTAAGCTTATTCTTGCAGGGCTAGGCTGCCGGCTCAGAATGTTGAGCCTGTGTCTACTACGTTTCCAAGCCCTGACTGCTCTGCTCCTGATCCAGCTCCCTGCTAATGCGCCCGGGAAGGCAGCAGAGAAGGTACTACACAGACACTGCCCACCCAGGAGAACTGAGTGGAATTCCAGGTTTTGGCTTCAGCATGGCCCAGCTCCAACCATTGCAGCCCTTTGGGGAGCAAGCCAGCAGATGGAGGATCTTTATCTCTTCCTCTTTCTCTCCCTGCCTTTCAAATCATTAAATAACTCTTTAAAAACAAATGAACAACAACAACAAAAAAAAAAAAAACTACTTTTGCTCTCAACCAGAAATTCAGAGAAGTCATGGTGAATGAGTGCTCATTTGATAACACATTCGCTAACTCAGTCCCCAAGCCTATCACATGGACCAGGCTAGCAGGCTCGTGCTGGACTGAGGAAGACTGTGTCCAGTACCCTGCACCCCTTTAGTCACACTATCTGTAAGAAGTAGCCTTAGCTGCCCTCTACCCGCCACAAGGCTCCACCTCCTTTACTGTTAATGTCAGCATCCTGCTTTGCTGTGCAGTCACCAAGGAGCCTGCCTGTTCTCTCTCACCTACCAAACTGAACTCTGCCAGGCCTGGCACTGAACTCCCAGCAGCAGTAGCCCGCTGTCTGCTCCCTGAGAGGAGCTTAGCATACTGTGTGTGTTGGGCGAGTCCAGCCTCTGGCAGTGCAGTGAGGATTCTAAACCGCTCAGCTCAACAGACACAACTGGATGTTCAGAGAGTTAATCCCCGTGGTTAGTGTTGTCGTCATGTGTTTCCCAGGTTTTTCAGTCCAGTTTCTTCCTGTATGAGCTCTGAATTCAACGCAGGGCTGCAAGGGCAGGGTTGACTTCAAGTAAGAGAATTCGTATGTATTCACCCTGCGTGCAGGCGCTGCCCAAGGAGAGGTCGTTAGCGTGACCTGACCAGAGAGGCTTGCCCATGAGGGAGACGGCAGAGGAAAGGGCTCTGAGGCAGAACGGCTGCCCCATGCAGTGGCCCCCGTCAGGGCGGGGGGGCTCACCGTAATCAGTACACAAACTGCCTCCGGGGGGTGAGTGTGCGCAGGGTCCTCTGGGAGTTTTATAGCGCCACCGAGGGAGCTCCACCTGGACGTGCCCATCACAGCGCCTTTCCTTCCTGGTTCCGGAGGAGACCCGGGTACACACAGGACATTCCACTCAGGGGGCCAGAGAAAGACTGGACCCTGCCCCTGGCCTCCTCAGGCCCTCCTGTGCTTGCAAATACGCACAATCAAAAGCCTGTGAGATGTAGAAGGAGTTTTATTCGATAGCATTTTATTTGGTAGTGCTTTGCATAATGTGCTAGCTTCTGTGTTATTATTTAACAGATTGTTCTTTGTGTCAGTAAGTCCCCGTGAAAAGGACCTCAGCCCAGTGAACTTTATTGTTTATTGGCCATAAATAGTGACACACTGATGATATTTGCTGAAAATAAACGTGTCTTTGTTTAGATCGCAGAAGAGAGCTCCGGTAGTTTGGGGAAATGGTTACTGCGACGGTTTCTAGCACAGGGTTCTTTTGCTAAGACGCAACTGAAGTCATCAGGCTGGTGGTTTATTTTTTCCCAGATAACTAAAAGAGACTGAAATCCTTGGGTTAGTTCTGTTCTGATTATCAGTAAGAAAGCAAAAATACAATCTCTGCTTCTTAGTTGATAGTTTCTAATCAGGAAAATATCAGTTTTTAAGGAGAAATGTTTGTTTCAAAAACAGCAGTTAGGTTTTTAAGCTGTTGATCCTATGTGTGTGCTCAGACAGCCCTTAGAAAGCGCCAAATGTAAGAGTACTAAAACATATTACAGGAAAATGATGGTGACGCGTCCCAGAGGTCAGGAATAAAGCGACTGCTCTGCTTTATGGCTGACTTGCTGTTCTACCCCCTGGGAAATCATTTAACCTTTGCTGCCTTAAATTCAGGTTCATTAATTGTTTTTTTAAAACAATGACGGGTGGCTGGTAATGTCATAATTAGCCTATAATCTCTAAAAGTCATTTCTAGCTATAAGTGCTGTGACAACCTAGCTAATCACTTATTTCCCTGAACTGTGTGAAGTAGCTTGTTCAGAAAGAACAGGCACTATTCTGTGTGTTTCTGTGTCATTTTAATGTTATAAAGATTGAAAAATAGAGGTCGTGTATGAAGGAAATACAAGATAAACCTACTGGGGTGGTTATTTTATTTTGTGGCTAAGACATGGTGGAGCAGGCATTGTGGCTTAGCAGATAAAGCCTTCACCTGCAGTGTGGCATCTAATATGGACGCCAGTTCCTGTCCAGCTGCTCCACTTCTGATCCACGTCCCTGCTAATAGCCTGGGAAGGCTGCAGAAAATGGCCCAAGTGCTTGGGGCCCCTGCCAGCCCCGTAGGAGACATTAAAGAAGCTTCAGAAGCTTCTACCTCAGCCTGACCCAACTCTGCCCGTTGTGAGCATCCAGGACGGGAACCAGCAGATGGAATCTCTGAATGTAACTGTGACTTTCAAGTAAAGAAATTAACAAATCTTACTAAGAAGAATGGCTTAAAAGGATGCCATGTGGGGTGTCTGCATCCCACACTGCGGAGCCTGGCTTGGAGTCCTGTCTCTGACCTGGAACCCAGCGTCCTGCTAACGTGCCCTCAAGGGACTGGAAGAGTGAAGCCATGGGAGTGAGTGCTCTAGCTCTGCCTCTCAAATAAGTAAACTAAGTCTACAGAGGATTTGTTTTTTGACACAGAGGAGTTTGAAATGCACACATTTTTTTTCATAGTATAGATTTTTCGCAAACTTTTTGAAAGCCACATGCATGGATTTTTTTACACCAAAATAAACTTTTAACTCCATTTTGACAGGTCTTTGGAAGTACTTTTGTGTTATGACAAAAAATATTAAGACTGACAAAATAGGAAAAAGAAGTATAATTCTGTTTAATACAAGTAGTTCTGGCCGTGTATCAAATCTGACTCTATGGAAAACACTCTGGCATTTGCTGGACCACTATGAACCTCGTTTGCCAGCAGAAACATTTTCTCCAAGAGTCTTAATAGGATTTTGAGAAGTTCTCTGTTTACTTGGTGGATTTTCCTGGTTTTGAAGAAAAACTCAACAGTTTCATTCTTCACATTGTTTTTTTTTCCTCCGTAATGCTCATTTAGCCAGAATGTACCTAGCAGCTGAAGTCTTACCAAGTCCCTCAACCACTACCCCACTCAACATGAATCGAATGGCCTTGTGCCGTTCCAACCACCCCATTCACCCTCGGGTGGTGTCATCATGCCCTGTGGCCTCGGGCAGTCTTGCTGGCAGAGCTGATGATGAAGCAGGATCATGAGGTCGTAGTCTTGCCGGCATCCTGGACAGTGACATGTGCCACTCGGCTGTGTCCCCATGGTTCTGCCCACGTGTGCCCCTTTGACTCTGCATCTCTGCTTGCCTGGCACATCTCTCTGATTGACATATTCTTTCTTGTCACGTATAAGAAAGGAGTAGGCATTGTGGCACAGCAGATTAACCCGCCACCTGGGAAGCCTATAATCCCATATTAGAGTGCCGATGGAGTCCTGGACTCTACGTGTTAACCAACTCTGGGAGGCACCCAATGGTGGCACAAAAACTCGACTTCCTGGCACATGCTTGGGCGACTCAGATGGAGTTTCTGGCTCCTGGCTTCAACTTAGCCCAGCCCCACCATTGCAGCCACTGGGAGAATGAACTCATGGGCAGGTCATTCTCAGTCTCTCTCTCTCTCTCTCTCTCTCTCTCTGCCTTTCAAACAAATAGTTATTTTTTTTTATTTTCTTTTATTTATCATGATATGGTTTTGTAGATAAAAAGGTTTTTCCCTTCCCCTGCCTCGTTTCCTCCCCAGCACTGTTATTCCCCAAACGATTTCAGTATAGGAATAGTTAAAACAGTTCACTTGAAGCTGTGTAACTGTTTCATGATGTTCTGGGTATGGGTAGAGCTATGCTGTCTAGTGGCATGCTGCGTGGGCACATTAACATGATTCGTACTGGGAGTAGAGACATGTACTGTAACATCACCCTACTACCCAGTATGCCAGTCTTCAGTATACTGTTCATCTGGGAGAGTGTGTGTAAGTACTTGGTTACCTACACGGTTTTTTGTAGTTTGCCTAATTGACTTTGTCAGAGGCAAATTGGAAATAATTGTCTCTTCCACTTGCTTGCTTTTTCAGAGACATATACTTTTAGCATCATTTTGCTGTGTGGGTGCCTCAGTAAATCAAGGTGGATTAGAAGTGAAGCAGTTGAAACTAGAACTAGCATCCATATGGGATGCGGTGTTTGCAAACAGTAGCTTAACCCGTTATGCCACAATACTGGCCTCCCTCATTTTTTTTCTTTTTTGTGAAGATTTTCTTATTGGGCCCAGTGCAATGGCTCAGCATTAAATCCTCACCTTGAACATGCCGGTAACCAGCATGGGCACCAGTTCATGTCCTGGATGTTCAAATACCCTTACAGCTCCCCGCTTGTGGCCTAGAAAAGCAGTAGGGGGTGGACCAAGGCTTTGGGACTCTGCAGTCATGTGGGAACTCAGAAGAAGCTCCTGGCCCCTGGCTTTGGCTCAGCTCAGCTCTGGCCGTTGCTTCCACCTGGGGAGTGAACCAGCAGACAGAAGATCTGCCTTTTTCTCCTTGTCTCTGTAAATCTACATTTCCAATAAATATGTAAAAGATTATAGCAGATTAAGAAATAAAGAAATGAAATATAGAGAAGACAGTATGGAATCGGAAGGTAAAACAACAGCATAGTGCCATTAATGGCAACTATTGATGATCTGCTGACTGCGCAGATAGTACAGGACTTCGCCATGAACTCCTCACTAAAGTAGTATGTTCAATCTTTTCATTCTTACTTTTGAAAGGTGTGAAAAATCTTAAAGTACTATTGATAACATAGAGACACGCTGATGAAACTAGCAGAAAAATGACCATGACTGTAAACTGTAACTATTTATCCCAGAGACAAAACAGATAATTAGCAGTGTTCTTACTTTCTTGAACTCTACATAAAAGTGACAGCCACTTGCATGTGAGCCAAGGTTTAAAGATAGAACTGGATCAATTTCTGGCTGTTCCTTTACTGTGTCACATGACATTGGGCAAACAACCAATGATTCTGAACTGATTTCTTTTTCTAATGGTGATGAGTTTGCTGTGAAAAATTTGTGACTGTAAGATCACGTTTGTAAAGGTGTTACCCACTAGGTACTGTAAATAATAGCCAGCGCTCTCTGTGGTCTCCGAGAGGAGGAGGCAGGACTGAACAGACTCGGCCTCCTCGGCGTATTCAGGCTGTGATCCAGTTATCTGCATGTTGTGCCTAATTGATGCCTCACATGAACAAATTCTCCCTTCACTCTAATCTTCAATTTCTAGCTACATACAACAAATTCTAAATAACTTAATTGTATGGTATATTATCATTTAGTAAAATCATCTATTGCTTTCCATGTATTTGTATATGCAGATAACATTAGATAGTTCAAGAACACATCAGTCATTCAACAGTGCAGTCGAGACAGTGAAGTCATGCAGCGGTAGTTGATGGGAGCTGCGGGAAGGACAAGAGCAGTTAATTTCATTCTCTTCTCGTTAAGCTGTGCCTCCTCCCTCCGTCACCATCCATCAAAGCACAGGGCCAGTTAGTGCCTCTCGTCCTTCACACCGGCGCTCCCTTGTGACTTCATCTGCAGAGTCCTCCCTGATGTCCTCAAGGAAGCCAGATTGCCCTGGGATCTCCTCTCCTAATAGATTATTATACATCCTTCATTATTCATTTAGCATACACATAATGTTTTAAAGATTCATTAAAACAGTTACACAGAGAGAGAGAGAGAGAGAGATCTTCCATCTGTTGGTTCACTCCCCGAATGGTCACAACAGCCAGAGTAGGACCAGACTGAAACCAGACAGCAGGAGCTTCCTCCTGGTCTCCCGTGTGAGTGCAGGGGCCCAAGCATCTGGGCCCTCTGCTGCTGCTTTCCCTGGCACTTTGGCAAAGAGCTGGAGCAAATGTGAAACACCCACGACATGATTCAGCACTCATGACAAGTATTACACTCCTGGGAGAAAAGCAGCCAAAAGCTTGCAGGCATTCCTAACCTGGTTAATGCCAAATTCGTTAACTATGTACCAGGGTGACAATATAGTTGCCTATTTTTTTTAAGATATGTGTGGAAGGGAGGGAATGCCAGGCTAGGACATGCCAACCTTGCCCCAAGGTAGAGGGGCTGCTGATTCCCGGAGCAAGGAGTCTAGGGATATATTAGAATGGGTGCAGCTGAGGGCATGTTTGACCAGGAAGGAATGACTTTTGGGGTCTTCCATGGACCAGGCCACAGCACTCACAGGTAGATGAATGAGCTGAGGCAGGGTGGTTTAAAAGAGAGAAACTTGGACATGTCTGGATCAGGCCATGACACCTGCTCGCAGAGGAGACCTGAGCTGGGCTAAATAAAATCGCCCATCACGGAGCAGTGAAGAGGGTCCATTCCTGGGGCTGGGATAGACTGAGCAGCTTGCCTGTGAGGTGAGGGCTGTAGCACAGGATGACTGTGTCAGGCTGGCACACAGCACCCACCAGAGTGTGAGAGAGCTGAGTCTGTGGCCACAATCTATAGGGGATTTGTGGGATGACCTCTGTGGAGCTGTAGCACCTGCCAGTTTGCACAGAGGACTGGGAATGGTGATGAGCGAGGCAGTCTGGGCCGTTTAACTCACCTGACACACATGGGAGCTGGGGCTGGGAGGAGGCCAGGTGCGGGCCAGGTTGGTCAAGGCAGCACCCATCAGCATATGTGTGGGCCAGAGCTACAGGTGCCTCAGACTCAGCTAGGCTGCAACACACATGGTTTGTGCATGAGAGCCAGATGAAATGTGGGATGGATCGGACTAAGCTGCAAACCATATGAGCACATGCAAAGACCAGGGCTCGGGGCAGCCCTAGTCAGGGCTATTGAGGGTTTCCCCAGCTAGGTCACAGTACCCACTGGTACGTGTGAGGACTGTCTGCTGCAGGCTGGGTTAGGCCATGTTACAGTACCCACTGGTACATGTGAGGACTGTCTGCTGCAGGCTGGGATAGGCCATGTTACAGCACCCACTGGTACGTGTGAGGACTGTCTGCTGCAGGCTGGGATGGGCCATGTTACAGCACCCATCAGCTCACATGAGATATGCGTTGGGATGTGGACTGCGGCATCCACCTCTATGTGCACTGGCTGGTGCCGGTGATGGACCGAACCCAACCCTGCATGGCTGGACCCCCAAGAGTCAAGTCTGAGGTCACCCCAGTGAGATTTCCTTGGAAACCTTCACAGCTGGACTGCTGAGCTCAGACACCCCAGCCACAGAGAAAATTGTAAGATATGTCTGACCTTGAAATGCCTGTGCAGTGAACAGCATGCCCAGATGCACACAGGGGACATGGCAACTGGTTAATCTAGGCCAGCAGAGAATGTCAAGTGCCTTGTCAGAGCATAGAAGGAAGGACAGATTGTATAACTTTCTCGGCCAAGCTTTGCAGCAAGTGTCTGAGTCTGTAGATGTGCTAAGGTGGACTTGGTCAGCCAGTTAACCTTGGAAAGATTTTCTCCACCCTGATGCAGTGAAGCTGACATCTCAGTACTTTCAAAACCACTCAAGTAACCCCTCGAAACACTCTTTCCCACACTGAGGTCTCTGACCCCATCAGTAGTGTGTGAGGGAAGTGTAACACAGCACAGGGTAAGGGAATTCTAATGATGGAGATATGGTGCATGGGCCTGGCACTGTGGCTTAATGGCAGAATCTAACAGGAATAGGTAAAAGGATATATTAAGCAGTAGTGGGGTGTGCATACAGAACATGTAATCAAGAAAGGGCTCATAGGCCCAGTGTAGTAGCCTATTGGCTAAACACTCACCTGGCATCTATTGAGATCCAATATGAGCACCAGTTTGTATCCCAGCTACTCCACTTCCCATTCAGCTCCTGAGTGTGGCTTTGGGAAGCCGTAGAGGACAGCCCAAAGCCTTGGGGCCTTGCACCCGCATGGGAGATCTGGAGGAAGCTCCTGGCTCCTGGCTTCAGATCAACTCAGCTCTGGCTACTATGGCTTTTCCCTTTGTCTCTCCCCTTCCCCCAGATACAGAAAGGAAAAAAAGAGAATGTGGGAACAATGGTCTAACCCACTTTCCTGTAGCCCTTGACCCTTTGTGCTCTAATCAACTATATAAACATCATCAAAATTAAAAAAAAAATGAGAAAAAAAATAAACTTTATATTTTCTTCCAATATTGATGTAGGGTATAAACTAGTGGTATTAACAATACCTGAAACACTGCCATTAAAAGCAGTCATCACTGTTTCACACTGCGTTACAGTTGATAAAGATATCTTGAAATACCATTTACAGTCATCACTTCTTCAAAATTATAATAATGATTAGACCAGCTACTATATCTTGTTATTTAATATATTAATACAAAAGCACATGTCACTGTGCTACAAAATTGTTAAATATTTTGATTAGTTTTTCAGTATAATTGAATTCCTTTATGACCCTCTGTGTTTTTCTTCACGCTTTTGAAAGAGATTACTCTGAAAAGGAAGCCAAAGTCGGCAGCAGAAGCAGAGCAGTCCCTGGCAGAAAAAAAAAGATTGAGACCCAGTGGCACAGATAGCGGAATGAATGAATGGCTTACAGATGGTGTGTGCCAATCATTATCGCTAAATATTTGAGGGGCCTTTGGTGTTAAGGCTGAATGGCATCAAGGGTTATTGATTGAAACAAAAATGCCTCCCAGCGTTATCTACTGCTTAGAGAAGCTCACATCTCACATCAGCGGTGTTTTTCATAAAGACGAAAGCCCATCATCTGCGTGGACTCTTCTCTCGGGGGTCTTCTCTGCGCGGGGACTTGACATGCTTTATTAAAACAGAGACTAGGCCCAATAAGAAAAAGGAGCTCTAGTGTGTATACTGTTTATATTTACATTTCTGATTTTGCTGTTCATTTAAGAACTTGAAGGTTCATTATTGCTATGTCAGTGTTGCACCAAAAAATGCACCACAGAAAATAACAACGCAATAGGCAGAGGTTTGTCACCTGGTTTGAGTCCAGCTTCCTGCTAATGGACACGAGATAAGGGCTCAGTTGCTGGGGAACCCTTTCCTCATGCGCGAGCGCTGAGTGGAGCGTCCAGCTCGTCAGCCTGGCCCAGCCCTGGCCGTTGCAGGATGGGAACCGGAACTTACACCCAAGCTCTGCCCTATGGGATGTGCTGCTCGTTCCAAGCGGCAGCTCAGCCCTGGAAAGTTTTCTATGTACATAATGAAGCTTGTGAAGTACTCAGGAACAGACAAATGGATATACAGATTTCTTTAAATCTCCGAAGTAAGAATCTCCCCACCTAACCCCCTGCCGACACGGAAGGAGGGAATAGGTGAAGAACGGAAGTCGTGCCTGAGAAGACCTGCCCTGGAGGTTTTGAGGCCTGCCGCTACAACAGATGTAAAGGGGCAGGTGTCTGTCGCATTAGCACAGCACGCGGGACGCTTGGAGACGGTTCCAGAGTGCCTGGGTTCAGAGGCCAGCTCCACCCCTGCTTCCGCAGACTCACTAATGCATACCCTGGGAGGCTGCAGACAATGACCGAAGCTTTTGCAATCCACATAAGAGACCGAGAACTTAGGGAATAAAGTCACAGATGAAGCTCTCTCTATGTCTCTGCCTCTCAGATGAATAACATCAATAAATAAAAATTTGTAGAAAGAAAATTTGTTAACCTAAATTCCTTCTTTCCATTTATATAAATAGCAAATTGGGGGAAGGGTGTGTGTTACTCTGGCATCTTCCTTGAATGTTCAATTCAAAAATATAAATGCATTAGAGAAAGGAAATGTTTTGGTTTCGCTTTGGGTGTCTATTGTTTGAGTTGAACATAACGCACAGGTGGTTTCCAATGTGTCCCTGCCATCTGAGTCTCGGCTTGCCAGGGTGTACAAGGGCATGCCACTTTGGGGAATTGGCCTTATTCAGTCTGTGAAATGAGACTGGCATGGGTTCAGAGGTTTTGTCTGTGTCTTTACCCGATGAGCAATGGATTTGCTTCGTTTTTTTTTTTTTTTAACTTTTTCTCTTCTACAGTTTTTTGAAGTTTTAATTTACAGTTACATAGAGGAGATTTATCTGAATTTTTGTCAGTTGCTTTTAACACTTAGTACCTAGCAAATTCTTAGTACCTAGGAACTATTAATATATAAACCAAAGCGTATTTTTATAGTGGTATTCAGGTAATATAAAGCCAATATTTATATTCCTGTTTTGATGAAGATTCGTATTAACTTGATGAAAGTAATATATATGTTTGTGTGTATATATATATACGCACACATATATGTGTATACAGTTCAGACTTTGTAATATTAAAAAAAAAGTTAACCAGGTCTTCTTATTCCATTTTTGCAGCTTGATTTTATACTAAGTATGTGAAATTAATTAACTCACAGTGTGGTTTGTTTCAAAAAGAAAAAGAACTGGTCTAAATACAGAGAACGTGGCTCAAGATCCTCATCCACATAAATACACACAGGAAGCGAGTATTGTCCTCAGTCACGAGGAACACAGAAAGAAAAGCAGCGAGGGAAGAAGTAGTGTAAATAGTCGGTTTGACAACGGCGTCCAGACCGCACCGCTGGGAGTGATCTGTGCGTGTGTTCACCTGCAAAAGAGAATCTTGTGAGCATTTAGGATTGTGCTGTCTCCCTGTTTGATCCCAGTGTTAACTGTGTCTGTGTTTGATGAAGAGGTCAGTATGTGGCAATGAGAGAGAGAGATGGTGAGACCTTTCTGAGCCCTCCAGCAATCACAAATTTCCCCAGCTTTAATTACAGGCAAAAGAAAAGACAGAATTAGCATTTTAATATAGAAATATCTTAGGCTTTAGGAGAATTATGATAAATCTAATGTTGCCTAGTGAACCAAAGAGGGGATATTACAACAAACTGTCTCCTTAGGAATATCTGTTTAAATAAAGGCAACAATACTTCATGCTTATCTTTTTTGGATAATTATCACTATTTCAGGCTGTTCTTTGTTCCAGATTTAAAATACCTTCAGTTGTTTCTTTCCTTCTTCTTCTCCTTCTTTTTTTTTTTTATTAATTGGCCGTGTTTGCTTTCTATGAAACCACAGGAAGAGAAAATCTCTCTTTGGTTGGCACTACCAAGCAACTGTTTTAGGGAGAGCTCTGCTCTGCAGCTCCAGTTCACCTCGCCACGGCTTCTCTGCACTTGGGTATGTTTAGGGGAGCTCATTTCAGTTACGGCAAATTAAACCAGCTCCTCTGCCATGGCTGAGGTTTGCCCACCTGGCTCCCTAAAACACCTGCAACATATGTTTGCATAGCCCTGGAATGCTTTGCCTTGGGGGTCCCAGGAAATTCCCCCAGAGCTTTTTGCTTATGAACAGCTGAGCAATTCGTTTTTCTAATGATGGTTGCTTTTCCCCCAGCCTTGAAGCAATCACATATTCACTATAATAAGAATCTCATTTTTCATCAAAGAGAAACGTTCGACACGTTGTTACAGTATGGTTTCTCCTTCTAAGCCTTGTGTGTCCTTTTTTCTAATCTGGCAGGCTGAAAGAATTGCAGGTTGGTAGCAAGATGCTAGACGAAAGAAAATAAGTAATTCTTCATCTTGTCACATGCTTTGTTTTTTTCATGCCAGACATATATTATACTATCCATATAAACAATTGTTGTCTGTTAAACACAAAAAAGAACTTTGTCAGTTTAGTGTAAAAACCATAACCAGTAGGGCCCAGCGCCATAGCCTAGCAGCTAAAGTCCCCCCCACCTTGCAAGTGCTGGAATCCCGTATGGGCACTGGTTCTAATCCCAGTAGCCCTGCTTCCCATCCAGCTCCCTGCTTGTGACCTGGGAAGGCAGTCAAGGACGGTACAAAGCCTTGGGACCCTGCATCCACGTGGGAGACCCAGAAGAAGCTCCAGGCTCCTGGTTTGGATCAACTCAGTTCTTTTTTTTTTATAAGATTTATTCATTTTATTACAGTCAGATATACAGAGAGGAGGAGAGACAGAGAGGAAGATCTTCTGTCCGATGATTCACTCCCCAAGTGAGCCGCAACGGGCTGGTGCGCGCCGATCCGGAGCCGGGAACCTGGAACCTCTTCCAGGTCTCCCACGCGGGTGCAGGGTCCCAATGCATTGGGCCGTCCTCGACTGCTTTCCCAGGCCACAAGCAGGGAGCTGGATGGGAAGTGGAGCTGCCGGGATTAGAACCGGCGCCCATATGGGATCCCGGGGCGTTCAAGGCGAGGACTTTAGCCGCTAGGCCACGCCCCGGGCCCTCAACTCAGTTCTTTCTCTCTCTCTTCTTCTCTGCCCCTTCCCCACCCCATCAGTAACTCTGACTTCCAAAATGAATAAATATATAGTTTTCTTTGGGAAAAAAAATCCTTTAAAATAAAAATAAGTATCTATTTTTTCATTTGACTGAAGCTAAGATTTGTTCATTTGTCTCCCTAGACAGACAACGTAGTCCCTGTTGCCTGTCAGTTTACCTACAAGTGAACCTTACATGTGTGTTTTTAATAATTATTTACAACTGTTGGTCTTGTATGTTTTTGTTTGTGTGAGAAGTATTCCAAAATATTTTGGATTTTTAAAAGCTCACTCAGGAGAGAGAAAACTAAATTAACTACAAGATTTATAGGTAAATTAAAGAACCATCAGTACTGATATTTATTTATTTTTTTTTTTTTTGAATGAAGCTATTTTCATTGTGTTTGAAACGCAGGAAGACAGAGCAAGAAAGAATTTCCATTCACCGGTTCGCTCCCCAAGTGCATGCCACAGCCAGGATGGAGCAGCGCAGAGCCAGGAACTCAGAACTTAATTCGATTCTCCCGTGTGTGGGGCTGTCACCTGCTGCCTCCCAGTACATGCAGTGGTGGGAAGCTGGTATCCTAGCTGTATGCAGGGCTCAAACCCAAGAACTTCACTGTGGGATGCTGCGTACTAAATAGTGCCTTCACTGCTATGCCAAAGGCTTTCTGCCGTGAGTCTTAGTGTATGAAAGTACTGCATTGTCCATGTGTTGCTGCATACGGGCATACAGTGCTTTAAAAGCATATGAGGTGGGCCTGGCGACGTGGCCTAGCGGCTAAAGTCCTCGCCTTGAATCCCATATGGGTGCCGGTTCTAATCCCGGCAACTCCACTTCCCATCCAGCTCCCTGCTTGTGGCCTGGGAAAGCAGTCGAGGACGGCCCAAATGTTTTGGGACCCTGCACCCGCATGGGAGACCTGGAGGAGGTTCCTGGATCCTGGCTCCGGATCGGCACAGCACCGGCCATTGTGGTCACTTGGGGAGTGAATCATCGGACGGAAGATCTTCCTCTCTGTCTCCCCTCCTCTCTGTACATCTGACTTTGTAATAAAAATAAATAAATCATTTAAAAAAAAAGCATACGAGGCATCTAGCCCTGTATTGTCCAGTACACTAGCCACAAGTCACGTTGTGTGGCATTTGAAATCTGGCTGGTTCAAACTGAGATGTGCCAGAAGTAGGATGTAACAAATAGCAATACAACTTGATATTGATTACGTGTTGAAGTGATAACATTTTAGTATGTTTAACTGAGTAAAATATTACCAAAGAACACTTTAAATTCAGATGAAGTTTGCATTTGTGACCCATATCATATTTCTGTTGTATTTCCATTAAACAGTGCCAGACTGGATTACTTATATGTCTGCATATTTATGTTTGAAATGCTGTTTGTCAACATCACCTTTGAGGTTTTATTGTTTTGGTTTCCAGTATAGTGACACTTTGAACTGCCTTTTCTTGGTTAGCAGCAAGTCTGCTAGGAATTTAGTCCCCAGTGAAGGCGTTACTTGAGCCTTTTCCTGTGTTCAAAGTAGATGATTATTCCAAATAATGGCTCCAAGCGCCTAGTAGATGAACACATCAGGTCTCCAGCTGCCTGTCATTTCTTTATAAAGATGTTTCAGGAAATTTGCTCCATGTGATCCCTTTCGTTATTTTCTATATTAACAAAAACAAAACCTATATTTCCAGATACTGAGAATAAAGAACAGAATTAGTCATGAACAGTAATCCTATGTACGTTCATTTTAAAAATAAAGCATGATGCACTGTCAAGCTGTCAGTGTGACTTCGACCTTCATTTTCTTTTCTCGCTATACTTGATTCCCGGTTGTCATCAACGAGCATGAGAAAACCTGTAGATTTCCTAGAGAGAGCAAAGTTGCACTGGTAGACCAGTAGTATGGTAGCCATGGAAGCATCAGTTATCTTCATCAAGGCCATTCAGATTTGATTATCATCGCGCTGTGTTGCGTACGGAACCAGTGGCGTCGTAGCTAGAGCTGTGTCAGGGGATTGTCGTTTCTGTCAGATGATTAGGGCTGGCGTGGAAGCAACATGACAGGGTTGAGCTGTGTAAATATTCTCTTCTCAACAGAGCAAGAAAAGGTCCCTCGTGGCCAGCGAGATGCCGCTTGTTCGCTTGATGAATTTCAAACTGTTTAACCTTAGCAATTATATCCTGGCTCTCCCTCAAGCCCACGTGCAGGTCTGTCGGTCCTGGAGATGATGGCTCCAAGGACTGATATCTAAGCACACTGGTGATTTTGTATGAAAGATAAAATGCAGCATTTCTGCATCTAAATGTATCTCTCAGAGCGCAATGTATGCTCTGGCTCCCGAGACCTAATCATTACTTGAATGCTGTGCTCAAGTAAACATGAAAACACTTTTATTTGGAAGTGCTTAAAAACTTTTTAAATGGGGATGCAGCATTTTAACACGGCAGAGATAATAACAATCATTTAAATTATGATGATCTTTATTGTGTGTATGTAAACAGTTTTATAAAGTAGAAGTGTGTTGGTTTTCTTGTCCACAAGGAGCTTGGTGCACTTGAGTAACGGTGCCACTTTAATACAGACACACCCGACAAAAGGATTCAAGGCTGTGTCTGCGTTGCCGGAGAGGGCAGACTTACCTGTGCTTGTGTGAGGATGTACATTGATGCATTTGTTTTTGTGTCATCATGATTACCCTGCTAATATTTCTACTACCTGGCATGTTTTGGGAACTTATTAAACTCGTAAATAAGGATATACGACATAGAAATTGCTAACTTTAAAGCAATTGCTGAATTTGAAATAAATCATTCATTTTGAAAGAAGGACTTGGTGTGCCATCTAGTGGATCTACTTAGCACTCTGACCATCGGAGGCCACCGGTGATTGTTAAGTTTCCTCTGCCTCACTGCTTTGTGTCTCTCAGCACTTCAGTCAAAACAAATAGTTTGCTCTTGTGTTATATCTCGTACAGTTTTTCTGTTTTCTTATCGTTTGATCTGCTGTTTTGTGAGCTATATTTTAACTGATTGAAGGCATCAAAAATCTAATGTTAGGAATGATCTGAACTATGAGACAGGTAAAAATATATTGGAATAGTTTCAGTGTTCAAGCCGAAGAAAGACCAGTTATAAAAGAACTGAAACAGTAGAGGCAAAACGTAACCACACTAATCAACAAGTCTCATTGTTACACACAGTCCTTTCTGAAGTAAAAATTATTATATTTTTATGTGTTAATATTCAAGTCCAGTAGCCTTATGTGTTTTCATGTATTGGTTGTTTCTTTTTTTTTTTTTTTTCAGAGAAACCCAAGACCAGTGACTTATCAGTTCCATCCAAATTTAGATTATTACAAAGCACGAGGAGCCGACCTTATGAATAAAAGCCGGTAAGTCTCTTCTGCCTGTGCTGGTTAAAAAATACAATTTCAGAAACATTTTTGGAAAATTTTACACAAATACTAGAAGATATTTCCCGCATTCAAGCATGTTAATGGTTAATGTGCATAATGAATCATTATTGAGTGAGCTATCTGCCTTTTTTAAGGAGTAACAAAATGGCAGGTTTTGATGCAAGTGGTGAAGATGAAGAATTAAATAAAGTAAACTTGTTACAGTTTGGAGTTAGGCAACTTCATTTTTCTAACACTAATAAACTTGAATAAATTGTGCCTACTTGTATAATCTTTTTCTAGATCCTTGCTGTTGATTGAAAAGAGGCAGTTTTATAATATATTTTTAAATTATTTCAGTAACAAAATTAAAATTGGGTTTCCCAACTGTCTTTAGAACTACACAATAAGCTTATAAATGCTTATATGTGCGTTTGTGATTGCATACATAGAAATTTTAAGGGTCACTGTAGGAATAAAGAACATTAAAATCCCACTTTTTAAAGAAATCAGCACTGTTGTGAAGGGTTGATGAACAGTCCTGCTCTTTCATAATGCTGCACTCAGATGTCTCAAGAGTTAACTTGTCGAAGCAGCACCACCATTTCAAGTCAGAATGTAATTTCAAAGTTTACTCTGGAAGACTTAAAATGTTAGTAATGATAAATGTTGCCAAGTTGTCCGAATTGTCTTCTGTACATATATTGCCGTCTGCGCCGGCTTTCCCTCAGTAGAAATCCAACAGCCTGAATGTACATTTGCGGAATGCATATCCATAGTGTGTTCTGCAATTCCTGGAGAGTTAAAATTCCTGCCACACAGGAACTCATCATCCAAGGGGCGAGGAGGGGTTTACATCAAAGCGGCTAACTTAGAGCTTGCAGTGTTGAGAGTGCCCCAGACTAGAAGTCGGCAAGACTGGCCGCATCCTGCTGCTCCTCACCAGCATGTATGCACTAAATAGAAAGGCATGGAAGACCCTTACAACAAACAGGTGCCCAGGGACAGCAAAAGTTAGGTTTCGACGGAAACAAGTTAAAAAGGGTCCCATTAAGACCGCCTCTGCCAGACCTGGCACGGTAGCCTAGTGACTAAAGTCCTTGCCTTGCATGCACCTGGATCCCGTATGGGCACCAGTTCGTGTCTCAGCTGCTCCACTTCCCATCCAGTTCCCTGTTTGTGGTCTGGGAAAGCCCAAAGCCTTGGGACTCTACAGCCGTGTGGGGGACCTGGAAAAAGCACCTGACTCCTAGCTTTGGATCAGCTCAGCTGCAGCCATTGTGGGTACTTAAGGAGTGAACCAGCAGACAGAAGATCTTTCTAGTTTTGTGTCTCCTTCTCTCTGTATATTTGCCTTTCCAATAAAAATAGAATCTTTAAAAAACAAAAAAAGAAAGAAATATTGGGATCAACACTGTAGCCTAGTGGCTAAAGTCCTCACCTTGAACGTGCCAGGATCCCATATGGGTACCAGTTCGTGTCCCGGATGCTCTGCTTCCCATCCTGCTCCCTGCTTGTGGCCTGGGAAAGCAGCAGAGGATGGTGCAAAGCCTTGGGACCCTGCACTCACATGGGAGACCTGGAGAAAGCTCCTGGCTCCTGGCTTCAGATCGACTCAGCACCAGCATCGCAGCACTTGAGGAGTGAATCAAGATCTTCCTTTGTCTCTATTCCTCTCTGTGTATCTACCTTTCCAATAAAAATAAAAGAAATCTTAAAAAAAAAAAAAAAGATTGCCCCTGCCATAACAGTATCTAACATAGCCACCACACTTGCTCCTTTGAGACACTACACTGAAGACACACAGCCACCCCCGGGATGCTAAATCTCACTGGCCTGGACTATTTTCCATCAGCCCTCCCCTTTTGTGAGAACTTCTCTGCTCCTGTCCTTATGGAAATAAAACTTCACTTCTACTCTTATGGTTATATCCAGTCTAGTGAATTGTCGTCAACACATTGACACCAGGACACAATCCCAAGATCTTGTCAACAGTTTTCCTGCAACAGTTTCTTAAAATATCTTTAAAGACTTATTTTTTTTCCTTTTCTTAAAAGAATTTTATTTTTTTATTTTGTGAGACACTTCCATAAGCTCTGTAATTTCCCTTACCCCTTTTGCAAATTCCCTCTCCCCCCACCACTGATTTCCCCTGTATTATTACAGCAGTACAGTCCTTCATAAGCAGCTATCAGTCCATCATTCTGGTATTGAAGTATATCCTGACATGGCAGGTACAGGCAGTGGCAGAGTCCAGCATTCTGTTGTCAAGATACATCCAACAGTTTCATTAGGAGTCCATCTTTGATCTAGAAGTAGGGATGTATAGTCTCTATTACACAGTTACTATACATCCCCTTAAATGAAAAGCCATAAAACAAAATCAACATCAAGATTATAGTTTAAAAGTTTACAATACCATGAAGTTAAATAACATGCTACTGAATGACCAATGTGTCAGTGAAAAAATGGAAAAGAAAATAAAAAAACCGTCTTAGAGAAAATGATGCTACTGTATGACCTATGAGTCAGTGAAGAATTTAATAAGAGAAAATAAACTATTTTGGAGAAATGAAAATAAAAATATCAAGCCCATGAGTTGCAGCGAAATCAGTATTGAAAGGGCTATTGATTTTATATTATGCATGAAGGTTGCCTTTTATCAGAGAGATCATATTTTGGGATTGGCTTATTTCGCTGAGCATAATGGTCTCTAGTTGGGACCAATTCATTGTAAATGGTAAGACATGTACTTTTATTGGAAAGGTAGAGTCACAGAATGAAGGAAACATAGATCATTCATCTGCTGCTTCACTCCCCAAATGGCCACAGCAGCCAGAGCAAAGCTGATCCGAAGCCAAGAGCTAGGAGCTTCCTCCAGGTCTGCTGTGTGGGTGCAGGGGCCCAAGGCCTTGGGCCGTCCTCTTCTGCTTTCCCAGGCCGTTAGCAGGGAGCTGGATCAGAGGAAGAGCAGCCAGACTTGAACCGGTGCCCACATGGAATACCGGCATTGCAGACAGAGGATTCAGTGTGCTGAGCCACCGCTCCAACCCCAACCTGCAACAGTTGGAACCCTGTGTCAGTGTCATGTCGTTGCAGCTTTGATGGTAATCTGCCACCTGTTTTGGTGTAATGTGTGATCTCTGAAGCTCTTTGTCATTTGCTCATTTCATCTGAGTCTCATTTTCACAAATGAAAAACTTTTCTTTGGAGTCTCATGTTCACTTAATTCAACACATTCTTACTGAAGGCCCAACTTTGTTTATTTAGATGCCAGAGGTACTCAACAAACACATCAGGCGCAAGTCTCTGTCCTCGAGAATTTTAGTCTCCTCAGTTTTCTTGTCATTCTCTGTCCATTACCCCCACCCAGACGGTCGCCATTACAGCAGTCATCACTAAAGTTTAAGGGTATTTATCAGCTGTCTCCCAACTTCCCCCTGGACTTTGAGCCCCCTGAAGGAAGGCACCCTGCCTTCCTCACCACCTGGTAGCAAAGCCTTGAATAAGGAAAGGACTCGACGAATATTTGTTGTGTGTGTATGTTGTAACATTCTTCCACCCCATTCCCAACCATCCCCATTCCCCTCCCCAGCGAAGGAAAAAGACTTCATCCTTTTCTTTTTTCCCTTCATGTTCTGCTTTTCTTCTATTTAGCCTTCACTCCCTGCATGTTTCAGCAAGAGTATTGGCTCCGTTTTCCATATTTCATTTAAGCACATTGTTAAGATTTTTATGTGAGATTTCATTTAATAAGTAGAAGGAAAGCTTTTCATCATCTCTTGCAATTTCAGAGCTTAAAATTGAAATTGAACCAAGTGAAATGTAAGGTGTCTGGTTAGAGGGCATCAGTGATGGCGCTGAGAAAATTGACAGATCCTTGAAAATATATCAGTTTGTAACATTCCCACACTCACAGTACACTCAGAACACAAACACAGAAATAAAGTACAAACGCTTTCCTGACTCAACAACGTTTTAACCGGCCATGGTATACCCCAAATGGTAAAAGATAACAGTCACTCAATGAAAGCAATTACAAGCAGCAAAGATTAAAAAGGTGGTTAAGAAGTGGTCAAAAGTGAATAAAAATTAAAGCAACAATAGAGCACCATTTTCACTTTTCATATCAGCAAATTAAAATTGAACCAGGAACCTGCATGGTGGCACTGCAGGCTAATCCTCTGCCCAGTGATACCAGCATCCCATGTGAGCACCAGTTCATGTTCCAGCTGATCCACTTTTAATCCAACTCCCTGCTATGGCCTAGGAAAGCAGCAGAGCATGGCCCACGTCCGTGGGACCCTGTATCATGTAGGCGACCCAGAAGAAGCTCCTGGCCCCCAGCTTCAGATAGCTCATCTCCAGCTGCTTGTCCATTTGCACAGTGAACCAATGGATGGAAGACCTGCTCTGTCTCCTTCTATCTCCATAAAATCTGCCTTTCAAATAAAAATAAATAAATCTTTTTTTAAAAAAAAATAAGCCAACATTGGTGAAGGTGCCATGAATCCCTTCAGTCAGCAGCAGAGGAATACAGATGGACAGACTTGGTGATCTCAGCCAAGATTTCTTCTGCTGCCCCTTCCCCTTTCCAGCATTCTTCACCAATTTTCTCTTCTACTTGTGATCAAAAGCCGCTGTAGCTGGGACTGGTGTTGTGACATCGTGTGTTAAGCCACAGCCCACAACACAGCATCCTATGTGGGCACTAGTTCCGCCTGTTTCAATTCCATTCCAGCTCCCTGTCAATGCACCTGGGAAAGTAGCAAAAGATGACCCAAGTGATCGGGCCCTTACAGCCACAGGGGAGACTTGGGAGAAGTTCCTGGTGCCTGGCGTCCCTGACCATTGCAGGCATTTAGGTAGTAAATCGGCAATGGAAGATTTCTCTCCATCTCTCTCTCTCCCTGTCTGTATTTCTGCCTTTCAAATAAAATACATCTTTAAAACAGACATACGCACATACTGTAGCTCTGAAACAATTGATGAAGTCTTCGTTTAGCTATGTGTGGCTCCTGGGCCCTTCCGCCATAACTGGCACCACTACTGGTACTTTCCGAGTCGATTGGAGGCTCCTAAAGGCATGATGCTTTGACTCACGGCTGAGTATCAAGCACGGAAGTGGGGATGATCCAGAGTTTTAACTGCTAGTAAGGGAAACCCCCCAGAAATGATGAGGGAGTAGAGACTACAGAGACAGGCAGACACCCCAAAGTCTAGGCCAACACCTAGTACATCTGTGGCACTGCGCTTTGATCTGCGTCGCGTTTCCAAACAAGGAACAAAGATGCAAAGACGGCATGTGATTTCATGGATAAGAATATCTCCACAAATCAAGAGGCCTGATTTCTCGTCTCTGCTTTACCATGAATTGCTATAATTAAATCTTTCAAAGCAAGTGCCTAGGTATTTTCGTGGTAGAGTTTCCATTACACACGGAGATAAGATGTACTGCACTCTGATTTCACTTACTTGCACATTCCTTTTTAAAAATGGGAACTGATATTTTGTTATTCATTCAACTTTTGAGCTCAGAATGACAATTTAGCACTGAAATCTTGTTCCAATTTTGTCTTTAAATAACCAGAAATTGCTGCTATAAAAAAGTACATTTAAATTGTGACCAGTCTTCAGAAAGATCCATCTAATTTATTTAAGAATCTCTAACTTGAAATGCCCGAGTCGTCTCAGAACTGAATTTCATGCTTTTTAAAAAACTGCATTCTCCTATGTTGAGAGCAGAAGCACATATCTTTCTTACTTCAGAACATTTTTGCATTTTCTGTTTTGAAAATGGCACATTTTTTTTAGATGTGCATTATTCCCTCCTGTGTGGAGGTGATGAATAAGTGGTAGCTGAGCTGTCAGGAGCAAGGTGCTTGTTCCAGGCTCCACAGCTGTAGGTCTTTCAGCTTGACTCAGCAGGTTCCCATCAGCCAAAGCAGGTGCTTCCTCTCACTGAGGTATGTGTTTCGGAGACGGGGAATGTCAAGCTTGGTTCCTGACCTCTTACTCAGCAAGTCGGCAATAGCGTTCTCTGTGCTCACCTTCCCAGGCTTAAAGAACTCAATTGATACTTATGACTGAAGATTCCAGAATCAGAATTGTGTCAGGCAGGTCTTCCCAGAAGGCCCAAGGCAGGATGATTGCATGGGGTCTGAGAGGACGTGAGACTCCCAGGCAAAATCCACGCAGGCTCTCAAGGTGTGTCATGCGTTCCTCAGCAGGGTCCGGGTGTCCTGGAGCCGCGGCCTCCAAACCTCCCCTCAGAGTGCCTGCCGTTCCTTCCAGGGATCAGGAGCTGCCTCAGATAGGAGTGCCCTTCCCAGGGCCTGCCCTATCTGGAATATTCTGGGGAAGTGTCAATTCCCATGGAGCACCAAGCGTCTTCTAACAGTGATAAGCTTGGGATGTAAACTGTACGAGCTGGAGCACATCTGTCTTTTGTGTTGCTGCTTTCCTGAAGGTTGCACAGACAAGAAATCGGAGTATGTAAGAAATGAATGAACGTGCATTAGTTTGAATTGCAGAGTAAGACTGCAGTGCCTAAGACTGACACTTTACGTTAGTGTGAACACCTGTGATGTCAGGAACTGGTCTGAAAATCTTCGTAGTCCCAGGGCGTGGCATAGTACCCAACACTGTAGGATTCCATAAATAGCTAATGACTGTACTAAATACTACTTTGAAACCTAAGGCAAATCCTAAGATTCTCCAGGACAGTTTCCATTTTGTATGTCAACAAAGTTTTTATAATTAGGCTTTTTTATATTTACTTACATAATTACTTACATAATTTTTCAGAGCTGTTTTGTATCTGAAATAAGGCTTAAAAGATGCAATAATGTTCTATAAGCCAGGACACCAAGTAGTCCAGTGTTATCAGCACTAGTAGTTGATTGGCTGCTCAGAATTTGATCGAACACCAATGGCTGTGTAGTTGTACTTTGATATATATGTGTTCAAGACTGAACATTTATGTTTTAAACACATCTGTGTCAGAAGTGCTCTTATTGTTCTAGCTAAGAAAGTGAAGTCTTAAGTTATTTAAATAGAATGATAAAACTGTCTTCTATCTTGGATGAATCACTTTCTTTAAAAAACAAACAGGTATAATTGTCATGTACATGTGTAGCATCTTTAATCCTGAAATTCAAAACTTTCTGAGTTCCAAAATGATGCTCAAAAATTTTGGATTTTGAAGCAAAATGGGTTTGATATTTTCAGATTAGGAATACTAAGCTCAGAAAACCTATGCAAATATTCCAAAATCCGAAAAACTCTGAAATCTGAAGCACTTCTAGTCCCAAATGTTTCAGGGTCAGGGGTTCTTACCGTATGGTCTGGGTACATATTTAGGCCTTAACTTTGCAGTCTGGTGATGTGACAGCCATCTCAGACAGTGTGTCTGGAATGAACCTTTCTTTTACATCAGAATCCCCTGAGCTTCAACCCCCTGCTCCAAGGCAGCTACTTTCTGCTCTCGAGTTTCATACAAGTGAAACCATACGATATTTACTCTTTTAAGAAGTTTCATTTATTTTTTTTAAAGAGCAGAGTGCTAGGAACAGGGCAAGGGATCTTCACCTCCTGGCTCACTTTGCAAATCCCTACCACAGCTGGGCTGGCCAGGCTGAAGCCAGAAGCCAAGAATTCCATCCAGCTCTCCAACATACCCAAGGACATGGCCATCATCTCCTGCCTGTTAGCTGGAAACTGGATGGGGTTGGAGGTGGGACTTGATCCCAGGCACTCTGGAATTAATTGTGAACCTTCTATGGGATGAGTGAACCCACAGCCTACCTTAGTAGACCCTCTTGTGTTCATTAGGGGGGTGTTTTTCATTTATCCATGCTCTGGAAATTCATCCAGGTTTTTTGCATATAGTTTTAATTAATTCCTTTAGATTGTTGAGTAGTATTTCATGATCAAGTTAAAATCAGGAAAGGAGAGATGTTAGAGTCTAATCATAATTTGTTTATCTGTTCTTTGGTTGATGAATGCTGAATTTTCAGATTTGGGGTACTTCGAACATGCTGCTATCAACATTTTTGTACAGGAACTTGGATGTTATTTGCAGATACATGTTTTTATTTATTTTGAATAAACACCTGGAAATTAAATTGCCACATTATAGGGCCGGTGCCTATTCACCTGTTACCTGCTGTGCGCTCATCACGCCGTCCTGCACTCACCTGTGGGATAGATGAGGCTGCGGTTTCTCCACATCCCTGCCAACATTTGCTGTTGTCAGTCTTTTCTGTTGCATCTCTTCTTTTTTTAGAAAGATTTATTTTTTTTATTGGAAAGTCAGATTTACACAGAGCAGGAGAGACAGATAAGATCTTCCATCTGCTGGCTCGCTCCCCAAATGAAAAAGCCAGGAGCCTCTTCTAGGTCTCCCACATGAATGTGAGTTCCCGAGGCTTTGGGCCATCCTCTGCTGTTTTTCCAGGTCCCAGGCAGGGAGCTGGGACATGGTCCAGTGTCCGTATGAGATGTTGGGGCTTGCAGACAGAGGATTAGCCAATTGAGCCATCACACCAGGCCCTTTGTTGTATCTATCCTCATAGAATTTTAGTGATTTGTGTCTTTTTGTATATGAAGTGCCTATTCCAGTATCTTGCCTATTTTTAGATGAGTTATTTATTTCTTGAATTGTAAGAATTCTTTATATATATAAGAAGACATATGTATGTCTATATATATATATATTCTGGACAGGAAACTTTTGTCAGTCATATGTACTGTAAATATTACTAATGCTACTCCCCAGTGTGTGGTGTTCCTTTCTTTTCTAAATAGTGTCATTTGATGAACAGAAAAACTTAATTTTCATGAAGATCATTTTTAAGTGTTTTTTGTTTTCTTTATAGAAAATCTTTTACTATCTTTAATCTCTATTGTTGGTGATCCATAAGAGCACCAGCAGGTTCACTGATTAACTGAGACATCTGAACAAAATTCAGAGGCTCTTCTCTTGATGACAGTGAGATTACAGGGAAAGGATGTGGATAAAATCAGGAAAGGACAGGGTTTGAGGTCCTCCAATAGAGTGTTGAACCCTCTTGGCAACAGTGCAGGTGTCGCCAGCTGAGGAGTTGAACCAAACCTCTGTCCCTCAGAGTGTTTTGATGGGGCCCCATCAGGTAGGCACACAGCACCCATGTGGCCAACCTTAGCTACTCAGTCTCCAGGCCACCAGAGGTCAGATTAATAACCTTGGCAAACGGAAAAACAGATGTTCACCATAAATTCCACTGTTAGCAGAAACTGTTTGGTGTGACCAAGGTCCAGGTAGGCAGGTACTTTTATCAGACCAGACATTTCAAAATTAAGGGCCAATCCTGAACATTTTGGGACTATGTGAGAATTGGACTTTCCAGATCTACTGAGTTAACGTTTTACTATACAGTTGCAAGAACAGTCTCCTGCTGTCTTCTAAAAGCTGTGTGGTTCTACCACTTTTGCTTAAATTTGTGATCTACCACAAATTACCTCTGCATGTGGAGTGAGGTAAAGGCTGAAGTTCATCTTTTTCCATGTAGAGATCTAACTCTTAAGTATCATTTGTCAAAATTCATTCCCCTCATTAAATTAAATAAGATTCTTGGTTGAAAAGTCTATTGGCCATGTATTTGTATGGCCATTCCTGAACTCTGACCTTTAATTACTCACCAGCTGGGACCCACATTGTGGCACAGGTGAAGACACCAATTGGGACACTTACAGGCTCTATCAAGTGGCGGGTTCAAATCCTGCTACTCCATACTTCATGTTAATGTGCCTGGGAGGCAGCAGATGATGCCCAGGTTCCTGAGTTCCTGCCACCCACGTAGGAGACCTTATGGAGTTTCTGGTTATCAGCTTCCACCTGGCCGAGTCCCAGCATTTAAAGAGTGGTTAGAAGATTGGACTCTCTCTCCCTCTCTCTCTCTTCCTCCTTCTGTGTGTGTGTGAGTGTGTGTATTTGTATTTGATTCTGCCCTTCAAATAAATTCTTAAGAAAAAAAATAATACACTGGCACCTCTTATTTTGGGTATTCTGGACCCTTTTTATTTTCTTTATAAGTTATTATCAAGGTGTCAGTTTTATTAAAATTCTGGGAGTTTGATTGTAATTATTTTGTAGTTTGTAAAGAATTGATATATTACTGAATTTCCCAGTCCATGAACATAGACTACCTCTTCATTTATTTAGGTCTTTTTTTACTTACAAGCAATGTTTTATGGTTTCTATGTAAAGGTATTTTAGTGTTTTTTTTTTAATTAAGAGAAATTAAATTTCTTGCTTCTGCATCTATCCTGTTCTTTCATACGCCAGCATTTTAAAAACAAGACCATTTTCCCTTTCTGGGCTCACGCCTTTGTATTTTATCGCATTCCATGCCCCAGGCTTAAAACGTTTAACATGTAATTCTTGATACACACACACACACACACACACACACACACACACACACACACACATAACTACATCTGTGTTTCATTGTGTGATTCCCGGAGTGGGAAAAGAGAAGTGAAGAGAGCAAACCTTTCCCAGATGTGCAGCATCTTGGGATCTCTTCCCTTTTTGCTCTGGTGCATCCTGAACCTTCTGAAGATCCGCCAGTGTGAACTCTGACTGCCTGTGGGAATCATTTATAAGCCTCAGGGACATCTGGCCAGAGAAGGAGTTAGTTGAAAACTGCCACCCTAGAAATAGAAACCTCAAATTTATTAAGATGAATGTGTCTGAAGAAGTCTATCTCCTGTTTCTCTATGCTATGGTTATTACATCAAGCTTATTTGTCATGATCTACCACTGTGATAAGCGATGCGCACACCCAGTTGGATAACCCTGTCATCCAGCCTGTGGCCACCCACTTGTCAATGCCGCCTTCTTATCCCCAGCAAGCATTCTCTCCATGCCTCACATCACTCTGAAAAAACTTACCCACCGAACTATAAAAAAAAATCATTTTTATAACTAAAAGGAAACATTCCCCACAATTCAAACTCCTAAGGAATAAGTAATAACAAGCTTACTTTTATTATATCATTTTATTAAATACCTACAAATCTCGACATGTGGAGGGAGTTCATTCTCAAAATTACAAACCTCTCAGTTTGGCAACAAATTAGAACTTAATAGAGATGAATTCATGGAAATAACTCTGATACAATTAAAGTTACAGAACTAGGAAGTTAGGAAGACAGTTTATATTCTAGAATTCAAATCTATCAGCTTTCAAAAATGTTTAAAAGTACATCTTGAGTATTTACTTAGATGTTAGAATCATCTTAAAAAGTATGAGATTGCAATTCTGGCAAGCAGAGTATTTAAATCTACAAGTAAATTGAAATCCATAAGTAATGAGAAACCAAGTATGACCCATAACCCAACCCACTCATATACATCAACAATGGGCCAGTAATAAGCAGGAAGAGAAAGATAAAATTGTGTCCATCACCAAATCAAATAAAATATGTGTACTCTAGGGAAAAACTTTAAAGGTTTTTATGGAAGAAAACAAAGTTAGTGTTTTTTTAAAGATTCAGTTTATTTATTAGAAAGGAAGAGCTCAGAGAGAGAGAGGAAGAGACCAAGATTGAGCCCCATACAGCCGCAACAGCCGACACTGAGCCAGGGCGGGACCAGGAGTCGGGAGTTTCCTTCCAGGCTCTCACATGGTTGCAGGGGCCCAAGCATGGAAGCCACCTTCCCAATGGCTGCTGCCCAGGCACAGTAGTAGGGAGCTGGGTTGGAAGTGGATAGGAAGATGTAGCTAGAGTTACACAGTTTTATAGTTCTTACAAACTCAGCCAATAGAACCCCAAATCAAGCCAGGTTGGAACAAAGGAGTTGTTTTCAACAGAGCAGGGTTCTCACACCGGTACTTTGAAGAGATTCTTTGATCTTCAGAAAGTTCTCCTATTGATCATGGTATAATCTGATGCATGTAGTTGGGCCAAAAAGGACTGTACTGTTATAATATTGTAGTAATATAAGGAGAAGTAGCAGTGGGGTGGAGAATGGAGAGGAAGGAAGAGGTGGTGGAGAGGGAATCCCTATACCTACAAAACCATATCATGGAAAAGTAATCATTTAAAAATAACTTAATTGGTGAGCCTGGCATGTAGCCTAGTAGCTGAAGGCCTCACTTGTATGCGCCATGCACCAGGATCCCATATGGATGCCAATTCGTATCTCAGCTGCTCCACTTTCCATCCAACTCCCTGCTTGTGGCCTGGGAAAGCAGTAGTGGATGGCCCAAGGCCTTGGGACTCTGCACCTGCGTGGGAGACCCAGAAGAGGCTCTGGGCTCCTGGCTTCAGGTCGGCTTGGCTCCTGTTGTTGCAAGCACTTGGGGAGTGAGCCAGGGAATAGAAGCTCTTTCTACCTCTGCTGCTCTCTGTAAATACGGCTTCCCAAGAAAAATAAATAGATCTACAAAGAAAAAAAAATGTTTTGGCACAACTTAAAACATTCTCATAGGTGCTGCTATGTTTTTTCTATCAGAGCATGCACTGTAAAAGTCTTTTTGAACAGTAAAAAATCTTGTGATACTACCACTTTAATAACACTAAGTAGATGATAGTAATGAAAGACTTTGATTACATGGAATCTCATTGGATTTGACTTCTTGACTCTGAATTCCTTTGGCTATTTATTTTTACAGTTTTTACTCTTTAGTCCCATCAGAGCGCTGTGACACCTGTATTAATTTTTGTTAGCTGAGCATGCGTATCTTACTGATATATCCCACAATTGTTGGCAATTGCTCAGCCTACGTGTGAAGTATGGTGCTGTTTTATATCTCAATGAGACAACTCGGAACATGAAGGTTGTCGTACCAGGCGAGCTGGAAGCACGCACACCCATACATGCAGCGTGTTTTCTCTTGAAATGTTTGATCTGTAGCCTAAAACTTCATAGAGACGTCTTAAGTGGTTGTTTAGAAAAGGAAGTGTGCTTCTTGGAAATGACGGGTGGTGGATGAGGGGGAAGTCGTTAAAAACAAAAACATACTCAGAGGAGGACAGCAGTGCTCCTCCGCGATGGAGAGCTATTCTGATGAAAAATTGCTCGGCACGCGCCTGATCTATATGTTTCTCATGGTTATTAGTAGTAATGAAGATGCATTAACCATATTCTCTTGATAATGCTCTAGCAGTTTCTTAGTACTTTTATCAACATATAAATTTTACAACTGGCAGTATGGGAATTTCAGTAGTACATTTTTGTTTATAGGAAAGGGTAACAATATTATAACTTCTTCATATCTGTGAATTATGAATCTTGATTGGCAAAAAAAAAGAAAGAAAAGCAAAAGTAAACTGCAGTAGAACTTCAGCGTCACGATTACTCGTGCCGCCACTCGCGGGGGATGGGCATGCGCGCAGACTGCCCAGTGGAGCGCATGCCAGAGGGGAGTGCCTCGTTAATGTAGGATTCATGAGTTCTTTTCATTTCACTCTTTCTTTTCGATAAACATGTTTTTAGCGCCTTCTCCGTTGCTAGCCTGTATTATCTGTAAATTCTAAATGCTCTGCTTGAATAGGAAGCAGCTAAAAACCAAAAGTGGTGTGTAATCACTTTATACGCTAATCTCCATTAGGAAACATTATTTTTAATCATTTTTGGAAGGATGTTAAAAAGCCCTGTTCATTCAAGATGAAACTCTATACAAAAGGATACATTTGAATATTTACACATTTCACTGAGTGATAAATGAATGCATCTTTCCTTTAGAATACTGAATTTTGTCTCCAAAGCAGTGTAAGCCTCTGCTACCTAACCCGTAACAAACACTTAGCTAGCTCACATCACGTACTGCTGTCTCCTCTTCATTGTAGAACTACAGATCACTCTTGCTTTAGAGCGCTACCTGGTAATGACAGGGATGTAGCTATTGTGTGAAAAGCAGAATTACTGTGCGAGTGCTGCCAGGGAGAGCTGAGAGAAGGCAATGATACGAAATTGAGGACAACTAACAGAATAAGTGCATCAAGTGACATGAGATTCAGGTTAACTAAAATCAAATAAGAATCTCTCAAACTCAGTTATCAATTTCCTGCTTTTATGAATAAGAAGCAAAGTACCAAAACAACCCACAAGTTTGTTTTAACAGGTTGACCAATAAAAATTAACTTGAGTACTGTCAGGGAGATGACCCACTTCATATATCTAATTTAATTTACAGTCCTATCTAGTCTTCGAAATAATAGCCCCGAGATACTAGAAGATTCCAAATCATCTGAGAAGCGACTGCCCGCTTGACAAATGTTTGCTTGGCCCCTGACCGTTGGGACGCAAGTCTGGCAAGCTCAGTAAGCCAGGAAAGAGTACAGGAGGAAAAGGAAAGCTGCGGGTGCTGTTTGCTGCCGAGAAGTGAAGTCGTTGGTGATGGCAGAAGCTGCAGTCAGAGCTTAGTCCTTATAAGACTGCAGCATCAGAGACAACACATTAGGATAGCTCTACAAAATGTGAACAGGAAACACAATGGGCCTAACCAGAAACGAACATGCCTGTAGTAGCCCCCTGGTTGCCCACTGACGGGGATGGTGATGCAAAGGCAGGTGCCACAGCAGCAGTCTTAGATGGAGAGAAGTGAGAGGCTGGTCTCAGCCGGGAGCAGGGCGCTCTGCTGCTAGTGCTGCTGCCAGGACAGGTAGAAAGGGAGCCGACAGGGACGTGCACCTGCCACGCAGCAAATCACATGTAAGGTCCCTGCGGTGTACTGGGTCCTGAGCAGTCACCAAGAGATAGAGATCCATGCCCTCCTGAAGCTTCGCAGCAGGTTTGAGTGGGGGTGGAGGGAGTGGACACCTGTTACCCATGTAAGGATGTCACATGATGAAAGTGCTGTTCAGCTAAGGGGACAGGAAGTGGTGGAGTGCTGGGGGCAAAGCAGGGTGGGTGGCAGGCTCATGGACCAAGGCAGAACCCCCACACGTTGCCTGCCTGTCAGGCACGTTCATGTGGAGGATGAGGTTAGATCTGGCCTGCTAGCCTCTGCCATGGCTGATGGGTGATCCGTCCTCAGCCCCCTTCTCCAAGTGCCCCCTCTGTGAGCACCCAGGACGTACTAAGCCTTGCCCCTCTTAGGGATCCACCTCCCAGGTTCTGAACCTGCGTTTGCTTGTGTGGTTAATGGGTGACTGTCATTGCTTCTCTGGTGCAGTAGAGGCTCTTCATCAGTGATACCCCCAGAATGAATGCATTGCTGGTGAATGATGAGAGCTGTGTGTGGAAGGAACGAATGAGAAATAGTACATCTGTTTTCCATGAGCCACTTTTGTTTTGTTTTTTAAGGGTCTTGTTTTATTATTATGTGATCGTGGAATTTGCACTACTCATCACCCGTGGCCGAGCTGGTTAAAGGGTCTTTGTCAGAGCTGCGCAGCCGTGTTGTTAGAGCAGTGGGGGTACAGCAAAGAGTCATCCTCTCATTCAAATAATCTCTCCACTTACTATTTTGTATTGTTTTGTTTTACAGGACCAATGCCAAAGGTGCTCCCCTGAATATAAATAAAGTCTCTAATAGCCTGATTAATTTCGGAAGAAAGCTCATTTCCCCAGCAATGGCCCCGGGTGGGGCAGGCACCCCTGTCCCTGGGGGCAGTGGTGGCAGCACCTCCTCTGGGATTCCCACCAGAACGTCCATGGAAGCCCCGAAACATCACCTGCAGCAGCAGCAGCAGCAGCGGCTGCTGAAGTCAGAGAGCATGCCAGTGCAACTCAACAAAGGTAAGAACCAAGGGGGAGCCGGTGCCAAGGAGATGCCTGGTGTGTAGCCGGGGATCTCCTCACCTGCCTGTAGGGAGCCAACCTCCCAGAAAAAAAAGTTAAGGCAAAATTAACTTATGGTAAATCCCATATTTGACCATTTTTAAGTTGGAATGTCGTCTGTATTTTTACACAAGGACATGTCAGGAGGTTATTGGTTAAAGCGAAATTGCATACTTAGAGGATGGGGGCATGACATCACAGGACACAGACCTTGGCTGCTGCTGGGTCTGTACAGTACCGCCTCTGAGAACTTGCAGCCCTGTGCCCTGCACTGCCTGTAGCGTCTGTCAGTGCTTTGCTCCGTGCATCAGACCAGCGGTACGTTGCTCAGGTTTGGAAGAAGCATTCCACACCGGATTTCAACCTCTTACCCAGCTGCTTCACCTCCAAGATATAGAATAGGGAAGAGAGTGTGAGTGTGAGCACTACCAGTTAGACCGTGCCTGGACTGTTACCCAGAGGACACCTGGGAGGGCATGCAGTCCAGGCTGTCCTGTCAGGGTCAAGGCTGTGCTCTGGCTGCGCACTGGCTGCCGGAACTCCAGGGGCTCCCTCTGAGCCAGGCTTTCCCACCACCAGGGCTCCCCAAAACACTTGACTCTCAAAAGAGCCATTCAGGTTCTTACTCCACATCACCCGCCACTCACAGCAGATCGGAAGCCATGACATTTGGTTATGGTGGCATCCTGGTGATGATGCTATGAAAGCAAAAGAAAAGTAGCAAATTCTAGAGCAGTGAGTCCTGAGCTTGCAGGACGGCCACATGGGGCCGTGAGGTGTCAAGGCAGACACGCAGAGCCAGGCCCCCACGGGACCCCTGTGCGGCAGCAGTGTTGTCTGACCTTGACTGTAAAACGAGCAATACAAGTGTACTTCAAAGTTACAGGGTAAATTTACCTTTATACAAAAAAGGAAAACTTGAAATCTATGCATAGTTTTTTTCATAATGAACATTTTCCACAGATCTTTAAAGGCCCCCATTTTGTTAAAAAAAAAAAAAAGTCTTAAACTGTGTTCCACATACTCTGTTTAGGAAGATTTTCCCAAAAGTATTGAAATTTTTACATCTTGGCCTTTAAGTTGTAACCTTGTGTTAAGTACTTCATTCCCCAAGGACGTGCGGCAACACCATCCCGTGAGGGCACGTTGGTGCGCATGCGCGGCACACAGGGCTGTACCCCCATGAGACCCCGACCTCTGGCTCCTCTCTTTCTTTGCCCATATAAAATGTCAGACCGTATATAATGAGTGTTTGGATTTTTGTTAAAACAGTCCATCTACCTTACAAGAAGATAATTTTGTTTTGAAATGTATTCTTTTCTCTTGTACATACGTGATTTAAAGAAAAGGAGACTTCAAATCATTAACATGTTGCAAAATGTATTTTAATGCCAGGAGACATGCCCACTTCCAGAATGGAAATGAATGTTATTTTATATATTTCTTAATTGTACTACTGTTTTATTGTTCTAAACAAATATGATTTCAATATTGCTTTGATAACAAGCTTTAGTCAGTTGTAATTCTAACTTATGCCAGGCAAATGAGTCAGAGAATCTCTTAACACTGTAGCTTAAATTTTCTGAGGAACCAAGCCAAATGGCTGTAGAAATATAAAGTTGTGTCTCCAAGGAAATGTCAAGTATTAATATCACAGTACGTGAGAAAGGAAGCGCGTGGAGCTGGGACAATTGATGAAAACCAAGTCCCCAGTTATAAGGAGACAACGGAGCACTTAAGCGAGGCGTTTGGAAGGGAAGCCTCCCAGCCCCTTGGTAACCGGTCCCTCGTCTCCATGGAAATTGCCCTCGCCTGGCAGCTCCTCTCTATTTTGTTTCTGGTTTCTTCTTCTCGTGTAGTCTACCCGAAAAAAAAGCATTTCTGACTTCATGTCAAAGATAAACATTCCTGCTACGACCCTTCCTGCAGAAAGATTTGAGTAAAACTGAGCACGGAGTACAGTGACCGGAAGCAGGAGGCAGCGTTGTTTGGCTCTCCCCAACGGACACCCCGAAGCTCTCCACCTGAAAAGAGGGCACCACTGATCCCCTGTCTGCTCCAGGCTCTGGGCTGCTCCCATCCTGGCTCTGTGGGCTGGTTTATTCCAGAAGCACCCTCTGCGCCGGCCCAGTGAGCACAGGCAAGAGGGTCCGCTGGTAGAAGAGACGAAGGACCGCGACAGGTAGGCGGTCTGCAGGCCCGTGCTCCTTCATGGCTTCAGGATCTCAGAACGGAGCCTGGGGCTTCTGTGGGGACACTTGGATTGGCATCCCAGTCTGTACATGCGCAAAAGGCACTCTGTGCTGTGTGGAAGAAAGACAAGGTAGCCCAGATGCCTGCCCCACCTCATGTCCTCGATGACATTCCATGTTAAAATGAGGGTTCAGTCCCTGCATACACATGAGTAGGCAATCCGGAAACAACAGAGTAAGATGCATCCTAGGCATAACATTAAAATCTCAGGTACACAGCAAGCCGGCGCCACTCATCAGTGAATTCAGACTTGACTGTATTATGAAAACACAGGGCCTGACTTTTTCTACTGAAAGCAATCCATCACTTCTTTTGGGCACATTGCTATTTCTAGATTTTATCTCAGTTATCAGAGAACATAATGTGTGTGCCGTTAATTGACGGGAATGATGTAATTACAACCCAACAATTTCCAGCTGAGCTGGACACACTGTAAATCATGATTGGAGAATATGTTCAGGATACGGATGGTATAGCATTTAATCCAAAAATTGATTCCTTTTTTTTCTACTGTATGTATTATGCAAGCACTAAAGGGGACACAAGCCTGTCATTCCTAAATAACCGGTTAATATGATGCCTTTTAAAAATGCTTGTTTTTAACTTGTTCATCTCAAAATAGCATCAGCCTTGTGACGCTGAACTCCGCAGGGTAGAAGTCTGCTGGGTCTTGGTCCGTGTCAGCGGGCGGGAACCCATGAACCAAGGAAGTCTCCCCTCGAAGCATTAGCCTTCCCCAAGTCCCCACAGGGTCTGCGGGGGGCTCCTCGCCTCTCTGTGTCCGTAAAATGCACTTTCCCCTGCCCCATTCCTATTCCCTTTGTTTGTGTTTCTAATTGCTTTTTGCACGGGAACATGCGTATGCTCATCAGCACTTGTGGTCACTTAAGAAATTCTTTTTATTTCTGGATATGCACGCACATGGAATGTACTTAAGTCTTTTTCACTGAAAAAGTTGGTTTCAAGTTTAGTTTAAATACATTATTTTCTGATGTGGGAGGAAATCGGTCTTGAAACAATACCTGATAATAAAAGACATATATAATTTCATTCTAGGTATAAAGGTTTTTAAGACGAAAACATAAACTCACACTAATATTTATAGTACCTTGGAATCTAATGAGAGATATTAAGTTTTAAATTAAATATTAATGAAGTTTTCTGCTCTCAAGATTAGTAGAAACTTCTTAGTAAGCATTCTTTTAAAATATTGTTTTGTGTAAATTTGTGGTGCATTTTGTGTTGTACTATATTATTAGAAATTTGATAAAAGTATTACAGTATTAGGTATGAATGAAAGTGGATTATTTCCCTTTTATGAAATCTAATTACTTTTTCTTATGAAATCCAGGCGATGTAGTTACAGGAAGTGATGCTCAGGTTTCTGTTCCTGTCCAGAACCTGACTGACCTCCAAGGTACAGTTACCATGGCGATGCAGCGTGCATCTCTGCCTACAGCATCATCATTGCCTATTCATTCATGCCTTTTACCGGTTCATTACCATTGTTTAGCCACTGGGTGGCGCTGTTGTGTAAAAGAAAAGTCCCCGTTCGTGTCCCATCTCCGTGATTCTGGCTGTGGTGTGAGTTTTCTTGCTTGCGAAGCAGGATTCCCTCTGTATGTTTGTTTTTATGTGAATGCGACAGTTCATATGGAAGCCCACACTGAGGTGAGCTGTTCAGTGCACGTCCATGCTGTGACTGTCCAATTTAAATGCTGTGGTTAGCTAAAGGCACTAATATTTTCCCTAAAAGGATTGCAACCTGATTTTAAAATGGTTTTAAGCACAATTTTTGAGTTCAGAATTATATTAATACAATGCAAGTGTGGCCTATATCCTATGTGGTAGCTAGTTTAAAATAAAGAACGTTTCATTTATATATCCATTTGTTCATACTATGGAAAAAGCATAGTTTAAGAAAGATTCAAAAAAACATGCTCGTTGTCATCCTCCTGCCCTCAATCCTACAGAGACTTGTTTTCTTAGAGACAAGATCAGGGCGTGGGGCTGTCCTTGAGGATTGCCTGTGAACGACGGCACACACATGTGCCTTGGGGACAGGGCCATACTCAGACATGGAGAATCCTCCCTCCCTCACTATCGTCCACCCTCCCTCCCTTCCTCTTCTTTCAAATGTATAGATGTTTTTTAAAAGAGAAGAGGGCACGGTGCAACAGCCTAGCGGCTAAAGTCCTTGCCTTGAACTTGCCAGGATCCCATAAGGGTGCAGGTTCTAATCCTGACAGCCCTGCTTCCCATCCAGCTCCCTGCCTGAGGCCTGGGAAAACAGTCGAGGACGGCCCAATCCCTTGGGACCCTGTACCTGCATGGGAGAGTTGGAAGAAGCTCCTGGCTCCTAGCTTCGGACTGGCTCAGCTCCAGCCATTGCAGCCACTTGGGGTGTGAACCATCAAACAGAAAATCTTCCTCTCTGTCTCTCCTCCTCTCTGTGTATCTACCTTTACAATAAAAATAAATAAAATCTTAAAAAAAAAAACAGAGAGAAGAAAAAGATTAGGCCATATATACCCAGTATATGTAAAAAACACTTACAATGTAAAGTAACTTTAGGAATTGTCATGGATCAGAAATCCTGAGAACCAAACTGAGGGACAGGATGTGAGTGTAGGAAGCTTAGGGTGTTCCCTCGGGCTGGGCGGAGGTGGCTCTGGTTCCTTTAAACCTAAATCAGTCACATGATGTGGGGGTACTAAGGGCTACAAGCTTGTGGAGATGACAAGCCCCAGAGCTCCTGCTCAGAGCGGTCCAGCTTGGCTTGGGTGAGGCCCCACCCATTCCGCATGGGGCACCTTGCAGGTGAGACCAGGGTCTCCGTGAACTAAACGTGCAAAAGGCAGGGAAGCCCCGCTTGATTCTTGCTCCCTGCAGGACCCCTGACCCCCTTAGGACATTCCCAGCACTCCCTGGGGATTCCACTTACTAAAGGGTCTAAGTGTCGGTGTTCCCTGCTTGTTGGTAAGTTAGTTTTCATAATGGATGTTTATGTGAGTGGTGGGCCAAGTTGTTTGATAACTGTGCTCCTGATTTGAAGTGTGATCATGCAGAAATGAACTTGGCGCAAACTCCCCATTGTATCCTCACTGCAAGGGAAGGTTGTTGAGCAGAATAATGGCCGTGGAAGAAGCCTGTGAGCTGCTGCTCTGCAGGGAGCAGACCGCTTTCAGATTCCTCCCCTAGTCTCGCGCAGTAAATAATGTAAAAGCTAATTTATTAAGGCAGGTATTCTAAAGATTTCTCCCAGACACATCATTACTTTATTTTTTTATGGTAGCAACAAAATCTAATAACCTTCATGCTGTGGAAAATGCTTGGAAGTCTCGACTACTCATTGATTTACACCTGCACCGTTCAACACAGTATCCCCGGGCAGATGGGCCATGGAACATTTGAAATTAATATATTATGATGTTAAAATAGGAGTTGAATCTTAATGACTTAGTATGGAAAAAAAATAAAGGTAAACCATATTAAATTTTTTATTGTGACTACGTGTTACAATGTTAATGGTCCAACAAGCAAAATTAATTCCACCTTCCTTTTTAAAGTGAATTCTAGAAAATTAAAATTGTATTGGTGACTCAGCACTTCCCATTGGATATGAGCAGACCGTGACCATAGCCCCAGACAGCCACAGGGAAAGCAGCTCGTGTCCACGGCCTGTGCCCTTGGTGATCCAAGCAGAGACATCTACAGCTTGACCATCAGCTGCTTTCAGTTCCCATAAAAAGCCCTCTCAAAATACACATATCCTAAAGTTGTCTAGAAAAACCTGTCATCCATCCTCCGGCACAGAAGGCTCGGCTGGAGCCGTGTGCCGCTGCTTTAATGAGGGAACCGATCTAGAAGCCCTGGGGCGTGCACATGTCCCACTTCCGGATTCTGTGATGCACTAAGACTAAAAGAAACTCTTGAAAATTTTTGTTGAAAGATTTGAACTTTTTAACTTTATTAATATGCGCAGTGAGGGACACTCCAGTAACTTAAACCATTGACTTGTGAAAACATAACAATTCGATTTTTTATATGTGTGTGCGAGTAGTGCTTAGACTGTTGTCATGTATGCTACATGTAGAAAATTACATTGTTATTTCATTTTTTTGAAAAAGATTGGCAACTGCATTGATCCATGAAATTGCATGCGTCTTCGAACTCCACAGCACCATCGTACTGAAATTGTAAATAAGTTGGTGTCATGATTAGTCACTTATTGCTAGCCGTAGATCCGGTACCTCAGTGAGGATTTCTGATGTTTCATCATTGCCACTTTTTCTTGCAGAGCAAAGTTCAAAAAACATCAGTTCGTCTCCAAGCACTGAGAGTTTGCCTGGAGGAAGAGAATTCACTGGCTCTCCACCTGCCCCTGCCACAAAGAAAGATTCCTTCTTCAGCAACATCTCTCGTGCCCGCACACACAGCAAAACTGTGGGCAGAAAAGAGTCTGTAAGTGTTTAAGGCTGGTTCTCATTTTCCTCTGGATGGTGGCTGCCTTTGTGGAAAGCTCCCTCAGTGAGCCCCCAGCTTATCGTGCACTAAAACTGCAATGAATTGTTTTATCCAGAGTATCTTAATTTTATTGTTATAATTTCATCATATCTTATGGCTTTGATCTGTGTTACACTGGGAAAAAGATAGCCTCCATTTGAACAAGTTGAATCTTTATCAAATCCCTGTCCTTGTTTCCCCCTTGCAAATGTCTCCTTTCAAAGCCCGCTTTCTCTCAAATGTGAGATAATGGTACTTATAACAGACTAAAGTGGGTCTTTTCCAGGTATTCCTTGAAAATTACAGAGAACTCTTTTACTGTTTGTTTAAACAAGTTATACAAAACACCTTGAGGCAATGGGCTTTTGCTAGCTGCCGTGTAAGATCCTTTGTGTCCATTTCTCAAAAGGACAGTGTCACAGGACTGCACTTTGAACCACACTGTGTAACCAGTTCAGTGCCCAATATCCCCACATGGTGAACTCTTCTGTCCCCTGTAAGCGCATGAATGCACCCTGAGGGGGACTTGCCTGGCTGTGACTGACATGGTCTGAAACTAGAAAAACAAGCCCTCCGTAAAGCCTTGGTGGGACACTTGTCTTCTTGCTGCTTCAGCCACCTCCTGTGCGAGTGAAATCACATTCATTCAAACGCCATCTAGCAACAGGAATGTCTTCCGAGAAGTGTGGAAGTTTGTTGTTCTGTAAGCATTACACAAAGTGAGATGGCTACAGCATCACTGGGACGTATAATCCGTTGTTCTTCCTGTGAATTGTCTTGAGAGAGACCTGTCCGCATCTGCTAGTTCCCCGATGCCTGCGGCAGCTGGTGTTAGGACAGAAGCAGAACAAAGAGGTGACATATGAAGTCACTACAAGAACAAGTGTCTTCAAGGGGATCAACCTGAGGGGCGCCCACTGCCAGCATGCACACAGGACGAACACGTGGCGGAGGGCTAGAATGCTCCGACCGGCTAGGCTGACTCAGCTGAAGGCAGCTGAGGAGGGGAGTGTTACATGGGCTGAGCTTTTCACCGGTGCAGGTGTCCAAGCTCTCCTTGTGGCTGGCTAGTTAGTTGGGGAGAAGATATATCTTCCAAACGGGAGACTTGGAGGACCTGGGATCTATTCCCAGACACACAGGCAGAGTCCTGTAATTGAGCTGGTCAAGGGAGATGCCAGGAAAGACGTCTGGCAAATGCAGACGGGTGGGGTTGGGCTGGGTGAGAAAGAATGCAAGAGGTTGCTTGGTGTTTGCTCCATCGGTCCCAGTTCTGAGGCCAGAAGGGAGATGGAGGCTGGTTGCTTGCTGGCTCCTGCCTGCTGCTGGGGAAGAGGAGCCGCGCTGTGGTGTTCCCGAGACGTGGCTTGGGACACAGCAACCATCTGTTCCCATAGGAAGGCTTGAAATATGTTAATGATACATAGTAGGCAGAAAAGCACCGTGATTGTAAGGACAAAAGGACGTAATAGAGACATTACCCATGGTGGGAAAGACAACCAAATGAGGCAGGGTTATTTTGGGATTGGATTGCATTAGCATGCATTTTATGTACTCACCCTCTCCTCTCACCACACTCGATTTATTGGTGTAAAAACAGCACTTTTCTCCCCCAAACAGGCAGAGTCCTCTGAGTTCAGTGGTGAGATCTAACCCCTAGTGGTTAGAAGGCCACTGCCACCAAGGAACCCGCCTGATCCCAGAGCTGCGGCAGATGCTGGTGTTAAGCTACTCCTTTCTTTTTGGAGAATGAAGGGATAAGTCTGTGGTTTTATTTGCTTTTTCTGCCGAAATCGCCAGCCTAGTTTTTCCTGTCCCCAATCCCTGCCAGGACACCCAATGAGATGAGCGGGGGGTGGGTCTACAATCTCTCTTGATGTGGTAGCTTAGACAGTTGTTCTATAGGAGAGGACGTGCCAGGCGGGGCGGAGCGAGAGTGGGTCCATGATGGCTGTTGTTCTGGACACCTGCCCGAGGCTGAAAGCCTCATCCAAGGAAGTGCGGGGTATCCTTCAGAGGCCCTTCTGACCTTATCAGGCATGTCTGGAACCAGGAACCCACCAGGCTTTGTCTCAGCCCTGCTTGGTGATTTCCCTGAGCCACATGTCATACACATCCTCTCCCATTCCCCTGTGCCCCAGAGCTGTCGACCCGGGGCAGCCATTTCCCTCAGGCGCACCCTGCCATGTGGAGGTGGAGCAGTCCGGCAGACTCTTCCCCTCTGATCCTAGCAGGACAGAGGGGGAACAGGAAAACCAGAGTGCAAGGTCCTGTCCAGTTGGTGGGAAGAAAGTTGTATGACCTAGTTTTTGCAAAGAAAGAACACTCCCGTTTTGTTTAGCGTGTACATGCTGGTAAGGAGCTGTGCAGTGGCGTTCCTCTGACCTGCTTCTAGCCCAGGCCTCCCTCCCTCTGCCTGTGGAAGTCCTGCCTGCTGTCAGCACGTGGGGCAGCAACCAGTCTGGCATCTTCAAGCTGAGTCGGTACAGAGCAGGGCCCATGTTCAAAACAGGGTCCCAGCAAAAGATGGCCTCTCAAAGGCCACATTGTTGCCATCCAAGGTTTTGTGTGCATGGCCGTCTAGAATTTCAGTCTGGAGAAACCAGTCTGACAAGAGGTCAGAACCAAATGACGGAGTCGTTATCAGAAGGCCTAGGAAAGGTGCTCTCCAAACCAGGAGGTTTCCCCGTTGACAAGCAAATGGAAACTGACAAAAAGGCTTGCTAGCAATCAGGAGGCTGTGAAGGCCTGGCTGAATGTATGAGGCCCAGTCCCATCTGTCATTTGGATAAAGAGAGAGAGAGAGAGAGGAGAGAGAGAGGAGAGACAGAGAAGAAGATCTTCCATCCAATGATTCACTCCCCAAGCGGCCGCAGCGGTCAGAGCTGAGCCAGTCCGAAGCCAGGAGCCAGGAACCTCTTCAGGGTCTCCCATACGGGCGCAGAAGCCTAAGTCTTTGGCCCATCCTTGACTGCTTTCTCAGGCCACAAGCAGGGAGCTGGACGGAAAGTGGGGACTTTAGCTACTCGGCCACCACGCTGGGCCCCTGCCATTCATTTTTAAAGTTTTCAGGAAACCTGTACTTAAGGACATCTGTTAAGAGTATTTTTTATAAATCTGATTGCATTTTGAAAGAATATAAAACTGTGTGTAAAAAATATTTAAACAGCCATGGTTAAAATTATGAAAAATCAATTCATCAGGAAGGAGAGGCATTTGTTAGCCACACACAGTAATGAGAGGACAGCTGTAGGATTTTGTTGTTTTTTTTTAATTTTTAAAACACCTTTATTTGCTTTAAAAACATAAGACTTCTTGTACACTAAAGCATAGGCATGTTTCATCTACAAAGTCAGAATATCTTCCTCATGGAACACGCAGGAAGAAAGGAAAAACACACACATGGCAAAGTAGTCACAGATTACCTCTAAAATAATTAAGACTTTCGGCCAGAAAAATTAATCTTTTGAAAACAAAAGTAGCTGTAGGATTTTGTAAACCTTTGTGTCGTGTAGGCCTGTGGGCCTTTTTCAAGAAAATACTCATCATCCTAACATCGTGAAGTATGGTTCATTAGACTTTTGTTAACTTTTGGATATTGGTATCATTAACTTTTCATATTATCATTACTTAAAGTTTAATGTCACGTCATATCTTGACAGTACCCTTAATGTAATCCAAACAACCTAATTAGTTAGTGTCTCTAGAGACAAGAGCTATGTTTGACATTTCCAGGAGCCCATATGGAAATATCAGAGTCCAAAGAATTTAGAACTTTAATCATTTTTAATGCCTGTCAAAGATGCCAAGAGGGCCTAAAACACCTGGTTGAAAATAGGATCCCTCAGCATGAAATCGTATGTGTGAGGAGTGGCTGGATATCCCTCGGGAGCTTGATGAGACCCTGCCATTTTGAACCCAGCGCCGCTTCTGCTTCCCCTTCCCGCAGCTTGCAGATTTCACGCTGTTCCGGTTGTCCAGCGATCTGCTGGTAAAGCCACCCCCACCCCAGTACGCTGTGACCTCGGGACATACTCCTGACAGCCTCACTCACCAACCCCTCGTGGCCCCTCTCCCTCATCTCCACCCATTTGCCAATTCCCTGTGCCTCTGACAGTCTTTGCCCCCAATCCCCTGGGGCCTTCCCACAGCCCCTACCAACCCATCCCTACCCTGCTGCAATGGAGGGCCCCTGGGCACCTCGCTGCCTATGTTTTTTGGCTGATTGTGGCAGACTTATCCCAAAATGAGGACTTGGTTGCACATGAGAACTAACAACATCTAGGATAATTTAACCAGTAACATAGCAAGTGGACCTGAGAAGTTAGTCAGGTGTTTCAAGAAGAATTAGATTCTCTTCTCCACTCTGGCAGAACACTGTGAGTTGAATTCTCTGAACAGTGTGAGCAGAGTGTGGCTGCAGCGAGGGAACGTGGCGCGGTGCCGCACAGGCCTGCCTGCTGCATCACGGTGAGGGGCTTACGTGAGTGCTACGTTTGGGATGCTCAGGTCTCTCCACTTGCTCCCCAGGCTACCAACAGGTGTGAGCCTCCAGGCAGAGAGTGGCAGAATTCTCTCTAAGCAAAACGCCCTCTGAGCAAGTGCATACTGACCTGAGTGGTTCAGGGACACAGCCAGTGGCTTCGCGGTGGATCTCAGCATCAGCAAGGCCTGTCATGACACAGGCGTCTTAGCTTTCTGCTTCACACTGTTCTGCATGAACACTCAGCTGAGGATTACGGACACCTGACGGGAGCATCATGAAAACAAACGAAAAGAAAGCAAGTGGGAAGAAATAAAGTTATGCAGGACAAGGAGGTTCCTCAGAAAATACAGAAACGTGACCCCCAGTACCCACAAAGGGCTGGCTGGTAGCAAGACCCTCTGCCCCAGCAGATGCTACATTTTAGAGGTGCTCAAGTCCTTTATGTAAATGACACAGTGTTTGCATGTAACCCTCATATACTCTCTCATATTCTTTAAATTGTCTCTGGGCTATTTATCACACATATACTACTATACTGCCATGGAGATGCTTGTTAAACTGTGTTGTGTAAGGAACTGGGACAAGACAAAAAGTCTCCACATGTTCAGTGCAGAATTTATGGTTTTCCTGAGTATCTGCTTGAATCCACAGATGTGGAGCCCATTGGTGAGCAGCACTGCCTTTAACTCATGCAGAGAATTTTTAAGAGGAGCTATTAAAAATTAAAGCGTAATGTTAAAATGTGAAATTCAGTAGAAAAGTTGGAAAGCAATCTTCCCCTAAAGTATGACAGAAATAGAAAATAAATGAGAGAAAATTTTAAGAAAGTTAAAGTACTGACACAAGAGGTTCAAAATCTAAAAAATGGAAGTTCCCAAGAGAACAAAGAAAATAAAGGACCTTCTTAAAAAGTGTAATTGAAGAACTGTTTCCACCAGTGGAAACCTGAGTCTCAGGATTGGAAGTCTTGCAGAAGGCACTACAGGAGTAAAACAAACCTACCAGATAATGTCACTGAAAAAGTTCAGGGGCCCAGCGCGATAGCCTAGCAGCTGAAGTCCTCACCTTGAACGTGCCAGGTTCCCGGCAACCCCGCTTCCCATCCAGCTCCCTGCTTGTGGCCTGGGAAAGCAGTCGAGGACGGCCCAAAGCCTTGGGACCCTGCGCCCGTGTGGGAGACCCGGAAGAGCTCCTGGCTTCAGGTCAGCTCAGCTGCAGCCGTTGCAGCCGCTTGAGGAGTGAATCAATGGATGGAAGATCTTCCTCTCTGTCTCTGCTCCTCTTTGTATATCAGCCTTTGCAATAAAAATAAATAAATGTTTTATTTAAAAAAAAAGTTCAGAACTTCAGGAATGAAACATACCTTACAGACTTGTGAAGCCAAGCGAAAAGAAGGATTTCACATGAAGACTCAGGAATTAGAATAGCTACAGATTTTTCAGTAGCAACACTAAAAACAAAACCATGGAGAGTACCCTCCAGTTTAGGCTGAGAAAATATTACTTCCTGGCCAGACTGAGCACGCAGATGAACTGAGGGTAGAATGAGGCTACCTTCATGATCAAAGATTAGAAAATATATAGGCCTATCCTCTCACTCCAAGAGTCCACTGAAGGATGTGCTCCCCCAAAGAACTAAGTAAATAAATAAGTAAAATGAGCCCTAAAGCAAGGAGGCTGGATGCATGAGAACTGGCCAACGGGATGGCTGGCAAGAAGGAAAGGCCCCATAATGGTCATATAGGGAGACACCCAGAGTGTAGCCCAGCTGTTTAGGCACAGGAAGTAGCATTCAGCCACCGTAGAGCAGATTGGAAGGTTCCAGAAATTTTTCAAAGAAGTTGAAGTTGGAAAAAAAAGTGAGAGATTTATTCACCCAGAGGCAAGGTTGGATCTGAATTGGTGAAGCTCTCTGACTTTCAGATAGATAAAAATAAAAAGACACACACACACAAATAGACAAACACATTTTAAAACAAAAATAATACTAACGTGAAGTACTAGGAAATCGGTGACCCCCAAGTAAAGCAAAGTGTCTGACAAGCCTACGGCTGAGCTGTGACCTGGATTTTGAGAACATTACATTGTAAGCCTACTTACTATTAATCTACTCGACACTGTGTTGTCCCTAGTGGGGGATGAGATGTGGGCGCTGTGTAGGAAGTGAGAGTGGGCGGGTGTGGTCAACAGAGCTGAATCTTGGTCATGAATAGTGGGAAATCAGTGAAGAATGCTCCAGAAAAAGGGAAAAGAAGTGGTATGATCTAGAGAATAGAGGTAGAAAACAAACCGTAGAGAAGAATTGGCAGCGGTTACCCCGAGGACAGGAAGTGGAGGGTGGGGTTGTGGGAACTGCTTCTCTTAACCAGTCTTGTAGAAAGAGTTGACTCTTCAAGTGATGCATACCTAACTCAAATTAAAAATAATGACTAGAAATTACAGCAGAAATAGGATGGATTGGCATAATAGATTTGAAGAGATGTCTGTGCAGAGAACACGGGTGTGAAGGAGAGGGCTGAGGGAATACTGAACAGGAAGAGGCATGTGAAGGCAGGCTCGCTTGCTTTCTCTCGTACTTTGTTGGCCTCCGGATGAGTCTACAACACCAATTAATTTCTTTATAGTGACAATACAACTAAAAATCAAGAAGTTGAGAAAAATAAAAATAGAATAAGCGTATCTCTCCACAGAGACCTGTCACGAACCAAGGTACAGAATGCAAGAGAGCATTCAAAGCTGTAATGCATTACACAGGTGGGAGAAAAATAGACATTTTCGAGGAAAAGGCTCATGGTTTTCCAAGTGATTTTATCTCCTTTTTTTTATGAAATTCTGTGCCGTGTGCAGTGCACGTGGCCGGTTCTCGCTGCTCTGGGCACTGGAGAGGATTGTGGCTCCTTGCTCCCTGTAGTGAGGAGCGTGTATGCACAGCTGTGCTCGGTGGTTGTGAGTACAGGGCCGCTGCAGGGCCACACAGCACCGTGTCAGAGGGTGGAAGCGTGTGGTCTCATAGCACGTGAGTGATTTAAGCTCCTGGGCTTGATGCTCATCACAGCATAGGGTGTACAGTTGGAAAGGTTCAGGTTCCTGGGTGGGAAGTTTTGTCCCTGGCAAGCCACCTGCTGCCACCAAAGTGAACCAGTGGACTGTAGTGGGGTATCTGCCACCCTGGGCTCATTTTGCTTTCACATCCAGCTAGTTTCATATGATACAAATAGATCCTGTGTTTGTAAAAGAGTTCCAGTTTTGGGGGGGGGGGGTTTGTTTGTTTTTTAAATCATCATCATCAGTTTCTCGTACAAACAACAGGCCCAAAACTGAAACAAAAACATCTGTTGCTTTTGCGAGTCCCCTGTGTGTGTATACATGATAGCTTTTCAATTGCAGGATTCAGCTGATAGTTTTTAAGTGGTCCAGGGTCAAGAAATTGTTTCAGCCATTTAGCCAAAGGTTAAAATAGCTATTGAAACAGACATCACCAAACATCCCCCAGTCGTAGCTATCCGCCTAAGTGTGCTGAAGTCCACTTGTGATGGTGTTTTGAAATGGGTGTACTTACACCTTTAGTATCTACTTATACCTGTATACCTTCTTGTCCCTAGTTTCACAAGCAGGTATAAGTAGAGTGCATCCTAGACAAGGGTTGCACATTATGTCATAGAGCTTGCCTTTTATGTGTCATGCAGAGCCTTTCTGTAATCTATAGACTGTCCTCAGAGGAAGACATATCAAATTTCCTGCTGCTAATGCTCCTGTTACGGCCATAAAAGATAACATAGTTCAGCTAACTCAGATGCAACAGAGCAAATTCAGCCTTCGGAGAGGTGTCTGACAATCATCATTACAGTTCTGCACTGGAATGTGAATAAACTGACAGGGAATTTTAAAACTTGACCACGTGACTGCTTTTTGAAGGCAGGAATGTGTTCATGAAGTCAGTTTTCCTCTGCTTTTTTGCCCAAAATAATCTTTATAGCTCCTTTAATTCAAACTTAGGTTTTAATTAAACTCGGGCTTTTTGTTTTGAAGAATGAGGCTTTTGATATTTAAATTTCAACTGATTTGTTTTGCCCTAAAATGTAAGTGGTATTCAATACTTAGTTTTGGAGAAATCTATTTTAGTTGGTCATTTATCTGACTGTTAAATGAATCTTTCTAGTTTTGGCACTGTTAGTCGTGTTCTATGACTGTTGCCAAATACTTTTCCAAGAATATTTTTGCCAAGGGTAAAGGATAGGGAAAACACTGCGGGTAAGAAAAACTCCAAAATTGATTTGTATTTGAATAAGTTGCAGTATTTACTCATATCAAGGAGTTAAAAAGATTTTTTTTTTTAATTCTTGATGAACTAGAAGACGTTTTGCTAAGTGTTGCATTAATTACGTGATATTCTCCAAAGATTGGAAAGTATCCATGGGTAAAAATCCTCGCTCAACCACAAAATAGAAAAATGAGTGGAAAATTACTGCAGATAGCAGGATGCATGATGAGATGTCAGCACCGGCGGCTCGCGGCACTGCTGGGGATGCTCCGTCCTGTGCCTGTACACAGCATTGCCTGGAGCAGTGGGAACCCATGCTGCGGACGTCCACACACAGTTTTGTTTTGTTGTAGTTATCAACGTACATTCTGAATTGTGACAATAGCACAAAACACCGAGTGAGTGAAAAGAAATTTGAAAGCAGCATCTCATTTACTTCTGGAAAAGTAAGCATGTTTGAACATTGCTTCATGTATTTCAAGCCATGCTCTAGAAAGTGAAATATGAGGCATTAGGTACGTATGTGTAAGGAATTTTACAAAGCTGTCTCAGCGAGGATTCTTAGTGCAGTCAAGGGGGCAAATGTTAAGACTTGCACTGCATTAAAGCGAATCTATAGTTAAATGCTATATGAGCAATAAAATTAATAAACAGCATGTCTGCCAAGGAGAGGCCAGCTCTGTTGGTCTAGACAAGCTTCATGTGAGAGGTATATTTGAACTACAGACATGTATCTTCTTTCTCGAAGCATTTTGCCCTTGTGGAAGTCTAATAGCGTCCTGGGACTGGTAGAAGTGCTATGTCTATAAAATATGCTATAGGAGTTCTCCCTCACACTTTCTGGAAGAACATAAAACAGAGTTAGATTGAGTTGCTTTTGCTTAAAAGAGAGAGGGGCTGAGAGAGAGAGAATTCTCTCAAATGATGAAGTGTGTTGTTTGCTATATCTTGGCAAGCATCCTGAAGTAGATCCAGAATGGAACAACTGAGTTGTGGAGTGTGACCGTCTCCCCTCGGCCATCTTCAGTGTGTCGGCTTCGTCCTCACCTTGCCTTCTTCGTGTTCACACAAGAGCTGACACGGAGTTGGCAAGGCCTTTCTTGCTCTCTCTCTGGGTGTGTGTGTCTGCACACATACATATACACACACCCTTACACCTTCTAGAGAAGTCTATTTGGGATTTCCCCAGCAAGCTTTCCTTTGCATCTCTTTGGCCAGGATTCAATCACACATGCACTGCTAAACCAACCTCACTTAAAGGGACTATTAAGACAGGCCCATAGCTGGGCTCCAAGGGGATATGATGAGGCAGTGGGTAATCTGGAAGGCAAGTTAGCCCAAAAGTATTAATTGCCAGAATGTGTTATTTTGTCCTTCCTTGCAGCATTTGCATTTGGGAACTAATTCTGTTACCGCCAGTCCTGGTTTAGTCATGGATTTTCAAGTAACTCAAGGGGGATTTGTGTTGGAAAGAGAAATGGAGGCTTCCCAAGATGCCAGATTTTCTTTTTAGTCAATGGTGTGCACTTGCTAGGAACACATATTCTGTAATGGATTTCTGTACGGGCTTGTGAATGGAACTGGAAGCTGGTATCTAGTTTTGATCTAGTTTTGAGGTTTTTCCATTCATAAATATGTATTTGTATCCTGAGAGTTTAATTAATAATGTTAATGATACCTGCATTAAAATTCAGTCCCATTTAAAATCTATTCATTACAATGAATAGTTATAAAATGAATTTAGACATCTTTTAAAGTCTCATGATAAAAATTTTCGTCTAAGATTGAATTAAGTCAGATATTTGCAACATAGCATTTGTTTAGTTACTCTAACCTTGTCCACAGCCTGCCAGTGAGTCCACTCAAAGTCAGAGCGAGGGTCGATCTCAGATCTTTGGGGAACGTTTTTGCATCTCCATTCTTTGCCTCTCAGTTAACATACATTCATTGCAAAGAAACATGACTGTCGCAGGGAGCCCCACACAAAGCCCTGTTGTCAGACAGTTGACAGTATGAGTTTTAATGGTGGTTTTGTGAACAGGTGCACAGGCACCTTAGCATCTTCATGCTTTGATACATTGGAGACCTGAACACTTGAGGAGCCTGGGAAAGCAAAGCCACAGGAGTGCTGCCTCTAGGCTGCCATGCCCTCTGTGGACCAACACTGTCATGCTGGGCCCGCATCCTCCTTCATTTGTCTTCATCCCCATCCGCTCTGGAGAAGGCAGGGATGCCAGATGGCAGCCAGGCTGGACACTGCCCAGGGGCACAGACAGTGGTTTCGGAAGAGCTCAAGGGAAGCCAGCAGATCACTTTGAGTCTCTGGCCAGAAATTCCTGTGGATTTGAATCATGCTCGACTCAGTGTGTCTTTGATGTAGCATTAGCTTCCTTCCAATGACCTTTCTTCAAACTTGTTATGTGTTTATTCTTCCCCTGCCACATTGCCTTGAGGATAGTAATTTGTTCCCTTAAGGGCAAGTGTGCATGGTAGGGAAGGAAATAAGGGCTTCAAATTGCCCTGGGCATATGGGGATCAGAACAGAAGCCAGATTGTGGGGGCAGTAAGCCCGGCCTCCTCTCGGCCCCTCGCCGGCACCACCACACTCTACGTCGCAGTGTTTTCTTCCTTTTAAACCTCATTGCTTGTTCTTGAAATGTCTATTAACTGTCCCAGGAAGTCATATTTTTAACCTACTAGGCCTTTCTTTGTTCCAGAAAGAATAGCGTTTCTTACTTTTGTCAAAGGAGTCCTAGGTGTATAGAACCCAGGAGGACAGTTGTCACAGATTGCATGTGGCAGGCAGTCTTTACTTTGGCCCTGAAACCTTAAGGCCCAGGTACGACTTTTTTTTATCTCTTCTCACAGCTTAACTGGAGTTGTTATTCCTAGAAAGCTACTCACATATGTGGGCTAGTTTATCAGAACTCTTGCATTAAACTCTGCTGTTTGTCCCCCACCAGCTTTCTTCCCCAAGATGCTGTGTCAGGAATGTGTGTATCTATAAGGATGGCCAGGACTGCACACCAGGAACCTCCACCTGTAGCATGCTCTCTGTGAAGAGCATACTGTGAGGAGCGACATCTGTGAAAACCCCTGCCATTTGGGACTCAGTATCATTTTAAACATCTGCTTCCCCTGGGTTGGCTTCCTTAAGATTCACGCGTCCTACAGGTTCAGATTTTGTTGTCTGCCAATCTGCTGTAACTTCCTAACTGTTCCCACCAAACCTCTGTAATGTCATGGTCCCGTACCTGACAGCTCTTTCCACCAACCCGTTGCGGCCCCTCCCCCTAGTCCTTGCCCATCTATCAGTCCTATCCACCAATCCCTCACGGCCCCATGACACCTGCTCTTGGCCACAAAAAGCGACACACTTGAAGGCACGTCTCCCTTGGCATGCTGCCTCTTCCCCTGCTCGGCCTCCCCGCCCCCTAATCCTCCTTTGTGTTGTCCCCGTTCCCTTGCAGCCCAGTCTGCCGCCATGGCAGGAGACAGTCCCCGTCTGTCTCTGCCTGTGCCTTCAAGCCCGCTCCTACCCTGCGGGAGTAAAGGACCGCCTAGGTGCCTCACTGCATCTGGTATTTTGGCTTATTGTGGCAAACTTATCCCGAAGAAAACGCAGCTGCACGAAAGGGCTAACCCGTATTAAATGAGGGGCCGCATTTGCCTGAAGAAGAGCGCTCATTTTCTCTACAAAGCAACACCCTTCAAGTCCTGCCTGGAAGAAGGTGCCCATCAAAAGTGTGTTCTAGATTAGGGAAGAGGAACCTGCGTTGGCTGCAAGATTCATGACCTTCATATTTCATATTTTATCATGACAGTTATGATAAAATTTTAAAAACTTGTATGGTTCCAATAAAACAGATCAGCATGAACATGAACAAGAAATGAGGTACAGTCAGAATAATGATCATGGAATCACCAGCTAGTATTTGATATTCTGAGTTGGGTTTTTGTGGTATGATAAAATGGTTACATATTGCCATGCAAGAGTGTTGACATAACACAATTATTCTTGAAGGCAGGGATCATGTCTTATTCCTCTGAAAATGTATTATACGAATAGTAGCATTTAAGATATTCACTGTTCAATTGCATTTCTAAAATGAATTGTCAGAAATAGGGTTTGAGATCTAGTTCTCTATATAACAATTTTTAGAAATTATTTACAACTTGATTTTGGTAATAAATTTTTAAGTTCAATTAAGAAAAAGGAGTAAAGAGATGAGAAAATATCTCACTTGATCACAAGGTTAATACCAGGCATAGTCATTTCCACTGAGTTTCCCATTCATGCCTTATTAATCTTTTTAATAAGCATGTCTCATTACAAACACATCTAATTGCCTTTGTCATAAGTTGTATTTTATTAAGCTAAGTAGAGGGGCTTATGTAAGCTTGACCTTGAAGTAGGCATTTGCCTGTAAAATACAGCTGTTCACAGTGCATTTTGAAAACATTGAGGGACTGGGGTTGTGGCATAGCACGCCTGTGTCGCCATCATCCTGTTTGAGTGCCAGTTTTTGCCCCAGGTGCTCCACTTCTGCTTCAGCTCCTTGCCAATGTGCTTGGGAACGCAGAACTAGATGACCCAAGCATGTGGGCACCTGTACCCACATGGGAGACCTCAATAAAGCTCCTGGTTTAAGGCTTCATGCTGGTCTAGCCGTGGCTGACTGTGACTTTTAGGGGCTGAGCCAACAGATGCAAGAATTCTTTCTCTGACTCTCCTCCTCTCCTTGTAACACATTAAAGCAAATCAATACATATTTTAAAAAAAATCAAAAAAGACCACCATCAAGAAGACTCCTTCCAGTCCTGACAATATTGTGGCTGAAGAATTTTAAAAGCCTTGAATACCTAGAAGATAATGTCATTGAAATCCCAAACTTCCTTTTTGCTTAAAGAGGATGGCATCTTTTCGTTGGACTTGTTGCCAGTGATAGCTTAGTGTTTCGGGTACAGTTCTACCAACCAGAACCTTTTTCCACAGTTGCCTTGCTCAGTAGATGGCAACTGTAATAGTAACTTGAAGTGAGATTGTAATAACCCAAAATCAAACTAGCTCTGTGCCCTAAGGAGTTATGGGCCATATTTGAAAACAGGTCAACAAAGCATAAAGAAAACAGACTTGCAGAGCAGGGGTGGGAGAGCTGCCTCCTCTCCTGCGCGTCCCACCACCCATCGGAGACCCTAGGCTGGATGCCCATCCCTGGCCTTCCCAGACATGTTTGCCTTGTGTGTGGTTCACCCACAATGTTCCTAGTGTTGTACTTTAAAAAGTCAGGCTGACGGATCTGAAAGGCAGAGGGACAGAGGGAAAGACGTGGGTGCTCGAGCCACCTCCCAGTGCCTCCCCAGTCACACGAGCAGGAAGCTGGGTGAAAGGCAGAGTGCCAGCAGGCTGACTGGCACACTCACGCACAATGCTGGCATTGCACTCAGGTAACCATCAGTGATGAACGAAGCAAGGGAAGAATTTAAGCCTGATTTTTACATGTTGTGAGACTAAGAAATCAGTAAATATGACAATGAAAAATCTGCTTGGCCGGGGATGTGGACATCAGAAGAATGGCAGCTTGTGAGAGATTTTAAAGAGATGGTTCTGGAGTTTGAGAGATTGGGCTGAGGAAGCTGGCGTTATCCGTGACGTGTGTGCCACACGCGTTCGTTCTTCTGTGCTCACTCAGCGTTTCTTGTGGATGAAATCCTGCATATGTGGGCCTGGCGTGGTAGCCTCGCAGCTAAAGTCGCCTTGAGCATGCTGGGATCCCATATGGGCACCGGTTCTAATCCCGGTGGCCCCCGCTTCCCATCCAGCTCCCTGCCTGTGGCCTGGGAAAGCAGTCGAGAATGGCCCAAAGCCTTGGGACCCTGCACCCATGTGGGAGACCCAGAAGAGGCTCCGGGCTCCTGGCTTCAGATTGGCGCAGCTCCAGCCGTTGCGGCCGCTTGGGGAGTGAATCCATGGACAGAAGATCTTTGTTTCTCCTCCTCTCTGTATACCTGACTTTCCAATAAAAATAAAATAAATCTTCAAAAGAAATTATGCATAAGGAAAAGTGAAGTTCAGGGTGCATTCAAGCTGTTTCCTAATGTATTGGTCTTGTTGAAACAGATTCACGTATTGAAACCAGATTCACGTGTTGGAACAGAGCTGACTTTCCACGTGTCTGACACGCAGCTTCTGAGTTTGGACTAGAGGACGAAGGATAGTGAAGGACTATAGCCCACAGTGTTTTTGTTCTCAGTTCAGTGTACAGCCGCTCTAGCTGGGACCCTGGTAGACAGACTATTCCAGAACCCACCCCCAGCCTGGAGAAGCAGCATGTTGCGATTGATGTGGGGTGTCCCACAGTGCCTGCTGGAGTTACCTTCACTCTGGGTCTCAGGGCACCACTTGCATTGGCCTAAGAGGTTGTTACAAGTGCCTGGCTCCCTCAGGGCTACCTCCAGACTAGATGCTGTGTCTGGCAGCTGGTACCCACTCAGGACTGAATTGGTGCTGTGGAGTGTGTTCGGATGTAGCGAGTTTCGCTCTGGCAACGACTAGAGCCTATTTCTCAGTGGCATTTACCAGCCACCTATAAAAGCTAATTGGAACCATTGGTATTCGTTCAGAGATGGAATTTCTATAGATTTAAAGAAGGAATTTAAGAAAAAGTGTCACAGGCATATGAGTAAATGCGATAATACAGAGAATTAGCTCCTTCTTATCCTTTTTTACTTGCCAAAATTCTCAACATTGATAGTATTTTTGTTAAGCGAAATATTAAGGCTATTCCAACGCTTGCATTCCCTTAGCAGTGGTCACTTAAACTTCCTAAGTCATGCTCCATGCTCAACCTGGGCTTGCTTGCAGGGCGCAGTTTTTTTGTTTGTGTCTACTGGACATTACGAGGCTCGCTTACTCCAGAGGATGATGCTCCAAGTGCACACACTTCACATGGCTCAGTTAGGTTTGCCTTACAAGCAGCAGCCTTGGCCTGGGCCTTCCTGTCCGGGTCAGCCACTGCGCAGGTGCTGCTTCATGGTGCCAGCAGCAGTGAGTAAGACAGCACACAGTTGGTTATGCCCACCCAGCAACACCACGGGAGACTCAGCTGGAGGGCCTGGTGCCAGCTGGGTGACTTCAGCAGCTCCTGTCGTCACATGTGAGCAGAGAGGGGGTGCCCTGGTTAAACGGAGTAACATCTGTGCTAGTTGGCTTCCAAAAGATTGGTCACGTTGCCTAATTATAGAAACACGGCACGGACAGGACAAGCTGAAAGACCGGAAGATGGGACCATTTCTCTACAGATTCCACTGAATTCTACTCGTGGGCACGAGGACAGGGTTTCTAACACAGACCTGAGAAAATGCTCAGAAGACAGGTGATTGCTTTAGCAACCATGCTGAATACTCTGATAGCTTTTTAATCTTGATAGGGCAAAGATGTACCTAAGGCATAGCTCGTGCAGGTGGTTTTCCAAAGGGCAGTTAGCGAATTGCAAACACAGTTTGCACCATGCCAGTGAGGTTTTCTTCCTCATCTAGTGTATCTATGTGTGATGGCAGTCCTAGGTAAGGATTTTGTGTTTATTTCCAGTTTATTTATTCAAGGATTGTGAGCTTACACAGTTTACCTTGGGACTTGTAGCATGTGATCCTACTCTGGCACTGTTCTTTTCATTTCTATTGATTCTACTTAATTTTTTTTATAAGCTACTTTGAGGAAAAACAAAGGATAAAATAGCTTATTGCAGTGGTGAAGTGGCAATAGGCATGTAGGCATGTTGCTAAAGGCTAAAGTTTAACGAATCTCACGTATTATTTTGATAATAATATCTCCAAAACATCAACCGTGATTTTGAATCCCACAACTTATAGGAGCATCCATTTCACTGCATTCAGGCTTGGAAGCACCTGGGATTCTGACGCTGTCACAGAGCTGCTGTGTCCAAAGTGACAGAACAAAGCACGTAGAATCCCACAGTTAATCTGTCGCTTAACGGGCAGTTTATAAGTCCTAGTAGAAGCAATTGACACCTAGGCGTCTGTGAATTCACTCTAAAGAGAGTAAATGGAGCCAGTGTGTGCCGGATGTGCTCAGGGAAGTTGGAAGGCCGTTCTGGAAGCTTGTCACCCTGCTTCTCTCCCCCACACTGCATCCTTCTCCATGTTGAGAAGAGATCTTCTGGAAGATTACCAAGAATGCAGCTAACTGTGCAGCCATCTGTTAACACTGCCTCGGAGCAGGAAGATGGCATTTACAACCTTCCCCAAAGGCGTGGAAGCCAGACTCTGCGATCAATAGGAGAGCGCGAGGTGGCCGCACCATCGCAGCCATCCGCAGTGTGATGCTCTGGCCACCAGGGAGCTTGTCAGCCACACGGACTCCTAGGCCTACCCCAGACCCAGGGAGGTGGGCTGCATGTCAGCCAGGTGCTCAGGTTATTTTTGTGCCATATTAAAGTTCTACAAGAATTGTTCTAAGATTAGTTGATACCAAATCAGGAATGATGCTTTCCACATAAAAAACAAGTTTCCAATATAGTGCTAAAGGATCTAGAAGGCTCTCCACGGAGGGCCTCGGTTCTGATCTCCTGGAATCCTCCAGCTTTATCTCCTCTGAGGTGCCTGCTGAAATGCCCTCCCATTTCACAGAGAAGGGAACTGAGGCATAGCAGGGCATGGTTAGCCCCATGGACAAAACCGCTTAGCAGCCGTGCCTGAGCGGGGCGGGGCGGGGGGGGCGGCAAAGCATAAAATGGCCTAAGAAACTGAGAGCTTTGTACTGCCTCAATCAGAATGAGAGGCCACTGAGAACATCTTTTTCTGTTAAAGTTGTGAGCCTCATGTCCCCTGTTTCTGAAAATACAGTCTGCATTCCACATGGCTGACCCATGGCAAACACATGAACTAAGTTAGTCACCTTAACCTACTGACCGCTGAATTTGAATTGGAGAACCAATGAAAAGAATGTGATTTGCCGTGCAATCAATCAGCCACTCCAGGAATGTGCTAGAAGTCAGGCTACAGTTTGGTAGAGGAAGAGTCGGTGTCTGCCTTGTACTGCACCTCATAGACTTGCTCTCTGGCTGTTCGCCGGGCTGCCACAGGGAAGGGCTAGCCAAGGTAGCAGGTAGGAGAGGAGCTGGGCTGGGCAGAAGCCAGACTCATGCCTAGTTGGCCAACTCCAGCTCTCACATGTGCAAGTTTTAAGTGTATAAACGACAGGGAGGCAACACTGTGTCATATTCCACTTGCAGGAAGAAATTAGGAATTGCGAAGCATGTTGCAGACTGCCATGGAGCTGGGTGTCAGGGCCTTGGCTAGGGACTGGGGTCTGCCTGCACCACCGCAGAGGAGGGGCCAGTGTGCAGGGCTCAGGGATTCTCCAGTCCCCAGGGGTACACCTCTCAGCTCAGGACACCGCAGGCCAGAGGGGTCCCGAGGCAGGCACCTCACATGCTGGTGTGAGCTCCTGGCCAGCTACCTGAACAGGAAAGCTCCTTCTTGTTAGAAATGAGGCTTCCTCTGCTCTCAAAAGACAATTCCAGCTGCAGAAAGACTTGATGGTATAAATTTAATCCCTGAGCTCTGATTTTAGCTCAAAATGTCTAATTGCTATTTCCATTCATATTTAATATGTTTGCTTTCACCGTGCCTGAAAATGAATACCTTTATTTGATTGAGAATTGGATCAGCATCTTTATTATTTAAGTATTTTTTAGAAGGTTGCCTATTTGAAGGGGAGAATTACAGAAAGGCAAAAGATTTCTCTCTGCTGGTTCACTCCCCCAATGGCTGCAGTTGAAAAAACCTGGAACCCAGAGCTCTATCCAGGTTTTTCACGGGCATGACTGGGGCCCAAGTATTTGAGCCCCATTATCTGCCACCTTCCCAAGCATATTAGCAGGCAATTGGATGGGGAGCTGAACAGCTGGGACTCAAATTGCTGCCAGTGACAGAAGATGCCAACATTGCAGGCAGCGGCATAGCATACTGCACCACAGCGCGGGCCTCGTTTAGTGTCTCTGAGGATCTGTGCTTTCCAGGAGTGGAAGAGAGTGGCGTCCCCTGCCCCCACAATGGAAGTAAAGCACTTCATCCTGAAAGATCTGTTTGGAGCTTGTGCAACGAACCTTTTCTTTACAAATTCACTTTAACTTTTCTTTCCCACTTGTTGTGTGGAGCACAGACGTGATCAGAGAAGTGCAGAGGGTCATTAAGACTGATTTGGAATTGATTTTGGTCATTTAAAGATATCAACACCTCTTTTTTCCCCCTTGATAATCCTTCCTTTTTAAAATCCCTTCCTTCTCAATAATATTATTTGAATAATAATTTGATTTTTCTTATTGCAAAAATATGATCCAATATAATAGAAAATGCAGGGAAGATGAACAGACAGATAGCGATAGTCTGACCATGTGCAGGCTGCACACAGGGAGCGCTGTGAATGCTTTTCCAGCACTGTTCTCTGTAGCCTTCGTTTTCATAGTCAGAATCATGCTTCACCTGTTGATTTTGCAGCCTGATTTCCCGTTTAATATGTGATATCTTATTGCTAAATGTTCTCATAGAAGACCTTTTAAAAAAGATGTATTGTATTTGAAAAGCAGAATTACAGAGGGAGGAAGAGATCACTAGAGTGACAGGGAGAGAGATCTTTTATCTGTTGATTCACTCCCCTAAATGAGTTCAAATGAGTGCAACAATTAGTGCTGGATCAGACAAAAACCAGAAACTCCACCCACGTCTCCCACATGGCTGCAGGGGCCCAAAAGACTTGGGCTGTCTTTACTGCTTTTCCAAGTCTGTTTGCAGGAAGCTAGATCAGAAGTAGGGCAGATAGGACTTGAATCACTGCCCGTTGCAGGCAGCAGCTTATCCCACTATGCCACAATGCCACCCCCCATAAAAGTACTGTTTAAGGTGTGATGGTATTCTATTCACAAATATGCTTAAGTCACCTGTCATTAGAAATAGAGGAGTAATGTGAGGACGTGTGTGTGTGTGTGTGTGTGTGTGTGTGTGTGTGTACTTTGCCATTGAATTAATGGGCACTATCCTGGGTGTTATGTGTTTAAATACATTCACCATTCCTTGGAATAACTTTCCAAGACTATAGTACCGTTTAGAATCATTTCCTATTTACCGGATAAGTATTTCATCTGGGACATGTCGTAGAACAGTCCTCCAGCAATCTAGAGTTCACAACTGTCTGGTCATTCTACAGACAGGTCAGAGAGCTTGGCAGGACAGCCAGGGGCAGAGGTGAGCAGTGCTGGCCCAAGGCCTGTTCGTTCTAGGGCTAAGGATTTTGTAGCTCGGCTCGTTCCCCAGCATGGCTGCGCCACTACCCGCACCCAGACCTCTTCTCTGTATGCCCCTCCAACACCCCAGCGCTCCTCTTCCCTTTTGCCTGGCAGTGTCTTCCTCTGCTGATGCCACACGCACCTGCTCGGGTCTCCTTCACGCTGTGCGTGCGCTGCCCTTGTGCGGCATAGCTTCCTCAGCATCCTCGCCTTCCGACTTTTTCTCCTCGACACTTGCTGTTTCCTTCACTTCCCACTTCTTGTTCCCCCATCTGTTCAAGAAGCCCTGGGCGCCTTTCCTGTCTGCTGGCTGCTCTATTTAGCCCTGCAAGTCAGCATTCATTCCTGTGTCTGCTGCTCCTGTACTCTGAGGACGCCCACTGAGACCTGAGCAGCGCTGCACCTGCTGTCTCTCCTCCCCGCTCAGTCCACACACAGATGCACCGCCCCGGCCTGTGGGATTTTCCAGGAGCAAGGTGTGTGTCGGGAATAGTGGCCGCAGCAGTGTGCAGGCAATCCTGACCCCTGACATCTAATTAGCAAAAGGAAGAGCAAGTTACGCTGAGTGCGATGGGAAGTCTTTCTGCTGCCTCTCTGCCCCTGCTGCCCAACCCATGACTGCCGCCCTACTGCTCCACCCACCCCGCCCCCACACACCCTGGCTCATTTCTTCTGAGCCAAATCCTACTCCTCCTTCAACTCGCTCACCCTTATCCCCTGAAAATGGTACCCCTGCTGCCTCTTCAGAAAACCTGCTTTCATTTCCACATTAACCAGAGTTATCCTCCCATCGCTGTCCTGCAGAACCATCTGAACTCTTCTCCAAGCTCTGCTGCACAGATCTTGTCTTCTCTGAACTCACAGTGGTCAGACTGTGCTTCCCACAAGACCTAGCAAAATGCAAATGCACGTATTAAATAAATTCATGAGTACATAAATAAATAATGAACTACCAAAACATCCCCTATTTCTAATTCAGTAACAGCAGAAAGACATTGCAGCAGTCAACAAAACTGGTGTATCAAATGCATGCATGATAAACACTTGAGATGTTTAGTAATCTAGGAAAAACATAAAGATGCATCAGCTATTCCAGCGGAAATGATCATGGAAACACCAAGCAAACTCAAAACCCCAGTTCTTCAGATGATTTGGTCAAAATGGAAACTCATCAACAATACCCGAATGCTTTTGAAGGAAAATAATGAAGTTAGCAGGTTGGGATTGGAACTCAATGTTACAGTTGTTGAATTCCCTTGAAGGAAACAGACATGAGGTCACTTGTTGGAAGGACTGTGGTAACTGTGCATAAGAAAGAATGTGTGGGGCCCGGCGACATGGCCTAGCAGCTAAAGTCCTCTCCTTGAAAGCCCCGGGATCCCATATGGGTGCCGGTTCTGATCCCGGCAGCTCCACTTCCCATCCAGCTCCCTGCTTGTGGCCTGGGAAAGCAGTTGAGGACGGCCCAATGCTTTGGGACCCTGCACCCGTGTGGGAGACCAGGAGGAAGTTCCTGGCTCCTGGCTCCGGATCGGCGCAGACCAGCCGTTGTGCTCACTTGGGGACTGAATCATCGGACGGAAGATCTTCCTCTCTGTCTCTCCTCTCTGTATATCGGACTTTGTAATAAAATAAATAAATCTTAAAAAAAAAAAAAAAGAATGTGTGCCCAGGGACGAGTTGGGAGTAATGGGCCAGGAGACTAAGGTTCTCAAAGCTGTCTGAACTTGAGCATACACTTTCAGAGAATGTGGCTCACAGAGCAGGCCATGTTTCCATTAGGAAATTGTGAGAAAATCTACCACATAGATTTGTTGAGAGGATTATGTGTGCTGATCCATGCAAGCGCCGTGTCTGCCATGTTGTAATCACTCTGACAAGACTAGATGCTGGCTGCTGTTCCCCTCTGATGGACTGGCCCTCACCCTCTTGTCCCCTGCAGAGTCACCCAGTGCAGCTGGCAGTGTGGCCCGCCGTGGTCAGCAGGTGGCCCTGCCTGCCATGACTCCCCGGCAGCTTCTTCCCTTGAGTATTAACGTGCTGTCCAGAACTGAAGACATTGATGAGTCCTTAAGCCCTAATTAATCTTTCTAGGCTAAGACACATAGAGTTTTAAAACCAGAAGCCAGGGTTTTCCAGCAGTGAATCAAACCCATGTACTTAAAGTCCATTGCACTCTTTTTGCCTGGCTATGAATTTTTAAAAACCAGTTACCATTATTGAGAAAGACTTCATCTTGTCTGTATTCTTTTGTTCTCCCACCAGTTCTGCCAGTTAGGGTTGAGGGCACCTAGAAATTCAGGAAATTGGGGGCAACAGGTTAATCCTCTGCCTGCAGGCAGTGGCATTCCATAGGGGCACCGGTTCATATCCCAGCTGCTCCACTTCCAATCCAGCTCCCTGCTTTATGACCTAGTAGGGCAGAAGAGGATTACCCAAAGCCTTGGGACCATGTACCCACATGGGAGACCCACACAAGGCTCCTGGCTCTTGGCTTCAGATCAGCTCAGCTCCAGCCATTGTTGCCTTTGGGGGAATAAACCAACAAAGGAAAGATCTTCCTGTCTGTCTCTCTTTGTAAATCTGCCTTTCCAATATAAATAAATAAATCTTTAAAAAAAAAAAAAAGAAATTAAGTAATGTATCCAAGATTGGACAGCTCATAATTGTTAAGACGTAAACCAATTTGTTTTCTACTCCGAAACATATATGCAAAATATAGTGAGCATTTTTCGTCAGTGTTGTATTTACACTTAAACATTATTAGAAGACAATTAGCCAAGCTCTTATTTGTGCTTGCGGGGACCAGTGTAATGATAGCCAACGAACGATACTGTTGCTGTTTAAAGCATTGTTAGTTAGAAGCAGTGTGGAGCATGAGAACCCAAGATAGAAATGTAAAATCAGTTCCACAATTTTAGAAGCTTGGTTCTTGGCTCTCTTTTTTCTGTGATTATGTAACATAGCAAGGAATAAATGACAAGCCACCCCGTTGCCTTTAAATGATTCTATTTCTATTTATAAAGTCTGAGTGATAGATCGAGTCTTGAGGAAAATTCTAAGATTAAGCAAAACTCCAGAGGGAGCATATATTGGACCTCCAACTCCCATCTGGAAGAAGTTCTTGGCCACTCAACTGGCTTAAGCCAAATAGTCCTCTTGCCTCATGTCGCGAGCGCTTTTTAAATAAGCTTTCCTTTGAACAAGGTTTCAAAGGGCACAAGTTGAGACAGAGTCTGCAGCAGGGTTTACTTGGGTTTTAGGCTGGCAGGATGCTCCTTAGTCGCTGTCATCAGCGCCTTAAGCGAAGTGGCAACTGTAGTTTTGGATCCTGCATGTTACCCCAGCTGGTTCCTCAGCTGCCCTGCTGTGGGCCAACCCCGTACCCTTGCACAGGTCACTGCATGCTGTAGAGGGCCCCAGTCTCACCATCCTCTTCATGACAGTGATGCTCCCACTCAGGCCATTACATGTTGTAAGGAGGAGGCCCACGGCCTTCCTTCCAGCTGCCCAGGCCTCACCACTTTCTGCTCTAAGATGGGTCCTTTGAAGTTCTTCCCTCCCAGCTTTTGCCAAGAAGGACAACTGAACTAAATAGAGCTGTTTAGGAGGAAGGGAGGGAGTGCTAGGGATTAAAGCTCCCAGAGCTGTTTGTATCTCAAAAGCTAATCCGAATGAGACACACGCATGGAGTAAAATGGAAATGTCTTTAAGCCAGGAGACATTGCAATCCTGGTGCCCTTTGTCTGCCCTTGGCTGGCAGCACCGTAGTTGGTAGCCACATGCAAGGAGGGGGCTGGTGCCTGTTCTTTCAGAATCCTGTCAAACCCCAGGGCCGACCTAGACTCAGGTGGCTTGGGCAGTAGAGGGGGCGGGAGGCTGAGGCCAGGATTCCTAGAGCACTCGTTTCTTCATGGTAAGACTTTGTTGTACACTGATGCACCTTCCAGAATCTTTACAGCCTTACACCGTTTGCTTGTTGCAGCTTCCAGTTCCGGTTTGCTCCTTGGGAGAAAGGCCTCTGGCTGGCAGTCCCCAGACAGAGCCATGTCAGGCACAGAGCACATGACTTGCTAAGACCAGTGCCAGAGCTAGAACAAAAGTTTCCTCATGCCACGTTCCAGCTGAGGGTTCTTTCCAGTCTACCACTATTTCAGTTATCTCTTGCAACATCACAGACCGCTCCAAAGCACGGTTTCTTAAACAACAGCGCTGTCGTCTCTCATGAGTGTAGGGGCCAGGAATCTGGCCAGGACCCTGCTGGGCTGCGCTTCTGCCCCACACACTCTTGTCACGTGTTCTCACTCCCTTGACTGCCCTGAGCTAGGTGGACAGAAAGGCCAGGAAACCTTGATTGGCTTGCCAGTGCCCCAGTGCCCCTCTCTCTGCTCTTGCTCCTTCCTGTCCTGTGGCCTTGCCTGGACTTCTTTCCAGCTTGGCATTTGTCATCGTCCAGTGAAAGCATAAGTTGGTCAGCCTCCTGAACTTGCCCTGAATTGGCACAAATTAACTTCTGGATCAATGCCTGTCTAGATTCAAGTGGAAAAGAGATCCATACTCCTCCTTAATAAGTCCAGCAATGTGCATATTCAGGAGCAGAAGGGAGTGATGGTTCTTGGGAGACTAATCACAGCCGTAGGTAATCAACAAATGGCATCTTTGTCACATTCCCATAAAACAGGCAAGTTTGAGCCTATGTGAAAACCTAAGTGGAAGAAGGGACAGGAGTTATGGGGCGTCCACATAGTCCCTTGATTGTCCCTCAGCCGAGCTTCGGAGGCCTTAGTTCAGATGTGTACTGGAGGGGTGGCAGCCGCACGCCACATGTGCGCAGCGCCCAGTCAGTGCCTGTGCCGCCCTGCCGGGGGATTCCATTCGGTTGGTGCTGCTGAGCTGAGTCTGTGTTCTGTGTTGAGTGTTGCCTTACAAATTCCTAAGGGCTTTTTCTCCAGGCAGCAGTCAAAACCCATGCTCTTCAGTGCTGCATTTATGTGTTAGAATAGAATGCACCTGCAGGCAACCTTCAACTATCAATTGGCACGTGCAGGTCCTTATTCTCTAAGAAAAGGGATGTCAGTCGATTTTTCCTCCCTTCCTTTGAATGACGAAGAATTCGGATATGAAAGCGCAAGCATCTAAGTAGGAAAAGCAATTAAAAAAAGATTTTATTTGAAAATCGGAGTTACAGAGAGAAAGGGGAGAGACAGAGAGATCTTCCATCTCTTAGTTCACTTCCCTAATAGCCTCAGTGGCAGGAGCTGGGCCAGGTTGAAGCCAGGGACCCAGAGCTCCTGCCGGGTCTCCCACAGGGTACAGAGGCCCAAGCTTCTGGCCCATGCTATCTTCTGCTACTTTTCCAGACATATTAGCAGGGAGCTGGATTGGAAGAGGGACTGGGTCTCGAACCAGCACTCATATGGGACACTGGTGTTGCAGGTGGTGACTTCACGTACTGCACCACAATGCTGACCCCTGGAAAACCCATTTTCTAGCCTGTCCCCACCCTAGTAGCAGTCTTTCCTTGTTTTCTGCCTAACTTAGTTTTAAGTTTCCTTAATGATGACGATCATCCTTTTGCTCTGAGAAAAATACTCATAATCTACATTTCATTGGGAAAGTTTTTGTATGTATTATATTTTCATTTAGAAAACAAGACTTTGTACTTCTATTATGGTTAGATTGTCTTTTACCACTTAATTTCAAACCACAGTACTTATTCCTAGAAACAAACAACCATCTAAATTGTTTATTGCCGTATCCAGAGAGGAAATAGAAGAAAAGCTGTTTCTAGGCTGTTGGGCAGAGCTTTTCTAAGTGCTTTGGGAAATCTCACATTTCCAGAGATTGTCATTGACTCTCAAGTTATGAAATTTGTCTTACATGAGACAAAAGGTTTGGTCTCCCAAATGTGTGTGGGAAGAAATGCAGTGTTTTTGTGTGGAAGTATAGTTGACTGCACTATAATTCACGCGACTAATTTGTGTCACTCATTAGTTATTAGCGCCATCTTACGTGTTCTTTCTGTGAGGGGTCCTATGTGTTAGCGCCCACGCAGGCGCAGAGCTAGGATTCAATCAGGCAAAGTCTGGGTGGTGGCAGTGGTGGGCTTGTTTTTTATTTGTTGTTTGTTTTGTCTCTGAAGAAAGATTATGCCTCTTGAAAACAGCCGAGTCCATTTTGAGGCCTTGGAGGATTTTGTTATGAAAAGGTTGTCCTTCTTTTTTCCTGTCATGTTAGGAAGAAGAATTAGAAGCCCAGATTTCCTTTCTTCAAGGACAACTGAATGACCTTGATGCCATGTGCAAGTACTGTGCCAAGGTGATGGACACCCATCTTGGTGAGTGACCTGAACGGCCAGGCCCAGGGCAGCCTCATGGACAAAATGACCAATGTTCGAAGTTTGATACCTTCATAGAATTGAAGTATTTGAATTCAGATGTAGGGCGAGGAGTTGAAGACTTGTTTTCCTAAGTCCCGTCCTTTCCTGTCAACTTCAGAAGACTGTTTTCCTGTGTTCATTTCTGCACTACCCAGTGACGGCCCTTCTTTTTCATCCTGACAGCTGAGCTGAGAACCATTGACCATGTTAACCCCTTGGCTGCACTTGGCTGCTTTTAGACTTGCCCTACTTCACACATAATTGCATGTGGGTGAGCAACCTATGTGCAGTGGTGAGCAGGTGGGCCAAGCCACCCGCTGTTTACCCAGGGTATATGTGCTGCTCACCCACCGGACTGTAGTACCCACACCCACCTGCCCCAAACACGGGATTTCCCCTTAGTTCTAGGGTGGTTATGCACTCAGGTTCCAGCAGCTTCCCTCCCATCAGTTATTTCTACAAAATGAAAGATCCAACGCAAGGAAGGAAGGATAAGGAAGTTGTCCAGGAGCTCCCTGAGAGATCTTAGGAGGACTGTGACAGCTCGCAGGCCCTGGGAGCCTTCTCAGCTGCTCTTTAGTTCACAAATGGAAAAGCCAGGCCTAGGAAGGATGAAGACGAGCAGCTGGGAGGAATTGCAGCCTGGACCCGGCCCTGGCGCTCGCTCACTGCAGCTCTGCTCAACTTCCCGAGCAGCAGTGGAACTTCCGGCGCTCTGCTGTCTTCCTGTACGCAGCAGCACTGATTTTGCACTTACCCTTCTGTTAATGTAAGAATCATCTATAAGAGGAGGCCAGGTTTTAGGATCAGTTTATTGGCCATTGTAAGAACCTTCTACATCTGATTTTCTGATATTCGTTTTTAAAAGAAAGAATAAAGACTTTTGATGTGTGTCTTTGGCAGTATTCAAGAAGGGGGTTAGCTAATGGCATTTAAAGAAGTACGAAGAAAAGGGGGATCACCAGACAGCTGCTTCTCGGTCGCTCACCCACGATAAGCGCTTCCTATAATTATGTAAGCATTCTGAGTATCCTGTTGGGTTGTGAGTCACAGTGTCCTGTATAAAAGAGGAACAGCAGCTTCACCAGAGGGTCTTGTTGGGCACGTGGATTCGGAGTGAACAGGTCCAGCCGGCGAGGGAAGCCCCACATGGGGGTGAACTTGATGTACAATTTGCACAAGTGGCTGCCATCTGGCTTTTCCCTTGAGTGCCATTAGCTTTAATATGTACTACTTACTTGGGAAGAAATTGTGCATTATATTCTTGCTTCTACACGGGAAACTGAGCCTTTACTGCAACTTTTTCTGCCTTTGGCTGTGAGATTGTACACCGTGCTGGCAAGTTCAGCATTTCGTGCTTCTGCCGTATGTAAGGCACGAGAAGGCATTCTGTTTCGCTGTTTTGACAGTTGCAGGTGCAGTTTACACACAGAAGTGGGCTGGCGACCAGAAGGCAGCGTTCATGTCAGCAGCATGGCTGTCCGTGCCACCTTAGATCTAGAGTAAGCGGTGGAACCGGCAAGGCGGAGGATGCACACAGTCAGTCCTGCACAGAGACCCCGACTCTGCGCTCACCTGCAGAGCCACGGGCAGATCCACTGCTGTGCCTGAAGCGTCTGCTTAAGGCGCGTTGTCCCAACAACCCGAGGAAGTTGTTCAGACAGCCACTGATAAGCAAACAGCAGGAAAGCAAATCAGAGGTTGTGTTCTCTGGAGTTAAGCAGGCCGAGATAGGTGGTCCAGGCCGAGATAGGTGGTCCAGGCCGAGATAGGTGGTCCAGGCAGAGACAGCTGGCTCACCCTTTCGCTGTGGCCTTCAGCCACACGCTTGCACGGTGACCTGCGGAGCTCCTGCCAGCATTTCACACAGAAGGGGGAAGAAGCGACACCAGAAGTCAGACTCGAGTCACCCCAACACCCACCACCACCACCCTCGAGGCCCTGCCCCGAAGCCCCATGTGTCCAGGGGTTCTGCCCGCAGCTCATTAGCCCGAGTGCTGGTGTGTGGCTGCCGCGCCGTGAGGAGAGGGCTGCCCAGCACTGCCCGGAATCCCGGGCAGGAGTGCTGGGGAGGAAGGAGAGGAGCGTGCAGCTGAGGGCACTGCCCACCCCCACCCCTTCCTGCGAATGAGGAGCCTGGCCTGGGGGCCCCTCTGCTTGTCTAGACCGGCGGCAGTAACCCCGGGGCATGGAAGAGTGTCCTGTCCCTCCTCCCAGTACACCCGTGTCTTCATCCGCACTCCCTTCTGGAGCCCTAAGGTCGTGCTTTGAGTAGATGGATCTGCGGGCGACCCACAGCAACACAGGGCACCCGAGAGAAGAGGGTTGGGCCCTCAGGACGTAGGGCGTGCTGACACTTGGCCGGCATGCACTCTCGTGCAGACACCGGCCACCTCCGGATTGGGACAGTACCTCTGTCTGTCTAACCCCAGCTGACCACAAAGCTTGCCATGAAGTTCCAGTCCCAGCCTTGCAGCCCACGGGTTTGAACTTGCCAGCTGGAGACAGCTCAGGCTGTCCGAGGTTAGCATTCTGTCTGAGTAAATGCCCACAGTTGATCTCTCCCCGTGTGTCCCAGGAGTCAAGGCAGTGATAAAAACAAAAGCTGAGCTTTCCCGGTCCTCTGAAAGCCCTCCAGATCTGGTTTTTGTCCGTTTTCTGCAGTGGTTTGTTGTTAAAATCTTGTTGAGTAGCTTCAGTTTTGTTTTGTTTTGAGAGGGAACAAATTGTTACAGGCTTTTAAGGAAAGCTAAAACATTTGCTCTCTAATTTTCTCTCTCACTCCATTCCCATTGAACGGACACTCTGGTTTGGGAACAGGCCCCTCTGTTGGCTTAAAGCGCAGGCAGGTTCTCTTGGTAAGTAAACGCCACTGCCGTAGGGTGCAGCAGGCTCAAGGACCGGGCGGCCTGGCTTCGGGATTTGCCTGACTGAAGGTTCCAGTGCGCCGTCAGGCCGAAGCGTGTGCAGACGACATCGTCTTTGCTTACTCCTTCCTGGGAAGTCTCTGGAAATATCCAAAAGGGACACAATTTTGAAACATAAGCCCTGAAACTGTCTTCCATTCCTTCAGGCAATAAGGGACACTTAACTGTGTTCCTGTGATGGATCAGGAATGACTTTGAAGGGCTGGACATGTAACCCGGAGCACAAGCATGTCTTGGAACTCCTGTCCCCCCTTAGAGGGAGGCGGGTGGTGAGTGAGCCGGCAGATCCATGCAGTGACAGCAGACAGTATGGCAGAGGCCGGAAGGGGATTTGGGCACTGCTGTACTGTGGATTCTTTGGGGTAGACCCTGGAGCAGGCTGCTGAGCAGTGAGGTGTGGGTCTTAATTAGCCCGTTCACAGGCTAACTGCCCAAAGTGCGTGCACCCATGTGGGATGTTGAGCAAGCGTGGGGCAGCTCTGTGGAGTGAATGACTGAAGCTAAGTAGCACGTAAGCCATGACAAGTGGGATAAACCGACAGAAAGAAAGAAAGCAGGAAGTGTTGATGGAGCGTAAGCTTGTTCTCTCTCAGGTTCTCGAATGGGTATGCCTGTCAGTATGTCTAGGAAACTGCTGGCGGGAAGCCGTCCCACCCTGACACACTCCCCAGTCAGCCTCGGGGCCATGGGTTTCTCTCTCATTCCCAGCTGCCTCTGCGACTGTCGCCCCAAAAGCCCCAGTCCCTGGCAGTGCTGTGTGAACCCTGGAGCTGCCGCAATTTGGATGTGGTTGTGGGCAGTGCAATGCTGAGTTCCCAGATCTCTGCCCTTGGCCGTGGAGGGAGGAGTCCCTGGGCCTGGAGGGAGGAGTCTCTGGGCAGAGGCCACAGAGAGCCACACCTGTGCACAGCTGGGGACGTGCTGGAGACCCATGTGTGTCGTTGCATTTTCACTTTCTTTTTGAAGCTGCAGGTTTTTTTGTTGTTATTCTAAATCCTTAAAGACCATTTCTTCAGTAAGTTTAGTTACTGAGTGGAGGAGGCAGGAGAGATGGGGGGAGGTGGGAGTGTTGAACGTTAGGGAGGGTAAGTTAGCACAGTGTAGGGAGCCCAGCTGGAAACGCCCCGCTGTGAAAACACCCCAGCCAGAGGGAGGTCCCAGCTGGGTGGTCAAGGCTCGGTCGCTCACGCTGACTGGCAGGTCTGCTGCGCGTCCCAGGCCCACCACTGCCCTCTGCTCCAGCCAGCAGCTTTTCGTGGCTACAGTTGGCAGAGCACTGTGCATGGGAATCACTGTTATGAAACTTGGCAGAAAAATTCCTGTTTTTCTTCAGAGTCCTCATGTGGCAGCAGGTAAGTTAGACTCGGAGCGTTAGTTACAAAATGTCACCCTTCTATTTTCAGTAAATATTCAAGATGTGATATTACAAGAAAACTTGGAAAAGGAAGATCAAATTCTGGTTTCGTTGGCGGGACTGAAGCAGGTACCACAGCATCATGACACTGTTCCCTCGTGCCCCGCGGGCCACCCGCCTGGTGCCCACTGTGGAAGGGCCCCCAGGACCTGGAACCCCCTCTGCTCCCAGGCAGCCCTGTCTGAGCCCCCACTCCTCACGTCTGCTTCTTCTGAGGATTACATGTGACAGCGCCCAGCTCAGATGGGACTCCCGTATCCCACACTGCCCCTCCCCCCACACCTGTTCATTCCTCAGCAAGAACAGGTGTGACATGTCCCAACGTCATGTTCAGTCAGTCAGTCATCCGGCCCTAGATCTGTGAATATCCTTGGAGCACACGTCAGAAACGTGCCCTGTGCTGGGCCTCAGGCCCTCCCGTTGACCAGGCCCTCAGAAGTCTAAAACACTGTGGATGTCCCAGATGTCAGTCAGGGTCACAGCCAGCCACAGCTGCCGTGGAGCCGCTCCTCCGGCCCACGCTGCTGAGTGGGTTGGTGTGCAGGCAAGCAGCATTTCCGGTTTAGCATAACCAGGTGGCACCCATGCCTGACCCAGTGGGGACCTGGCCGTCACTGCCCTGACGTTTTCCTTGGTCATTCCTAGGTCAGCAGCTTTGATCAAGTTGAATTCTACACACACCACCCACTCTCTGCTGCATTATTTCTGTCTTATGATAAAATGCCAGCAGCCATACTGTTAAAAATGGTCAATGACAAGCCTGGTTTAAACATGTAAGAGATTTGCTTACACTTATTCATCTTTTCTGATTTGAAAACAGATCAAAGACATCCTGAAGGGGTCGCTGCGTTTCAACCAGAGCCAGCTGGAGGCCGAGGAGAACGAGCAGATCACCATCTCCGACGACCACTACTGCTCCGGCGGCCAGGGCCGCGGCGGCCCGGTGCCCGGGGCCCCCAGCCAGGGGCGGCAGGTGGGTTGGCACGCGTGTGCTCACGTGAGTCCTTGGAAGTTCAGCGCCGTAAAACCTTACCCAGGTGACTTAAAGATGCCACGTGTGAGGTTCAGCTGTGAAGTTCCGGTAGCCCAAGCCGGGGTGCTGAGTAAAGCTGTGTAGAAGATACACTGCAGTCCCCAGGGTAAGGGTGCCACTCACGGTGACAGCGATGACACTGTGCCTCCTGGAGCTGTGTACTTACATGCAGGCTTGCTAACCTGGTCTCACCCCCATCCCCGGGCGGAGGAAGCCAGGCCTGTCGCGGGTGTCGGCAGCTGCCCCAGGGGGGGCCTCCATTACCAACACCATCCGTATGTCCCCGGTGGATCCCAGCGGCTCTCTTCCTCACTATAGCTCCTTTGTGGTCCTGTCTTCTGAGGCGGTGCCTGCTAGTTGTTTCCGTAAAGGGCCAGTTAGCACATACGTTAGCAGGCCACGATGGCCAAACCTGTCTCCAGCTCTTTGGTTTGGTTTTGTTTAGTTTGGTTTTTTTGTCCTTATGTCCCTTTAAAAGCATAGAAACTGGCCACTCTTAGCTCAAGGCTCATACAGAGGCAGGTCAATGCCAGATGCAATGGGGTGGGGGCCCTCAGCACAGTGCTGGGTGTCGCTTATTCTAACTGAACCTCAGGGCTCTCCAGCTGGCAAGGACCCTAGTGCTTCCTTATCCGTGCTTGATCCCATCTGCTTATTTTAGGACAAGAAAACCGAGGCCAGAGGGCTCACCAGGCAGAGAACAGCCAGCTTGCCAGCCCCTGCTTCTCAGAGCCTCTGCCCCAGCCCCAGCCCAGCCCCAGCCCAGCCCCAGCCCAGGAGGCCCCAGCCAGGAGGCCCCAGCTAGGAGGCCCCAGCCCAGCCCAGCCCAGGAGGCCCCAGCCCAGCCCCAGCCCAGCCCCAGCCCAGGAGGCCCCAGCCCAGCCCCAGCCCAGCCCAGGAGGCCCCAGCCCAGCCCCAGCCCAGCCCCAGCCCAGGAGGCCCCAGCCCAGCTCCAGCCCAGGAGGCCCCAGCCCAGGAGGCCCCAGCCTAGGAGGCCCCAGCCCAGCCCCAGCCCAGGAGGCCTCAGCCCAGGAGGCCCCAGCCCAGGAGGCCTCAGCCCAGGAGGCCCCAGCCTAGGAGGCCCCAGCCCAGCCCCAGCCCAGGAGGCCTCAGCCCAGGAGGCCCCAGCCCAGGAGGCCTCAGCCCAGGAGGCCCCAGCCCAGGAGGCCCCAGCCCAGCCCCAGCCCAGCCCAGGAGGCCCCAGCCCAGCCCCAGCCCAGCCCCAGCCCAGGAGGCCCCAGCCCAGCCCCAGCCCAGGAGGCCTCAGCCCAGGAGGCCCCAGCCCAGCCCCAGCCCAGGAGGCCTCAGCCCAGGAGGCCCCAGCCCAGCTCCAGCCCAGGAGGCCCCAGCCCAGGAGGCCCCAGCCTAGGAGGCCCCAGCCCAGGAGGCCCCAGCCCAGCCCCAGCCCAGCCCAGGAGGCCCCAGCCCAGGAGGCCCCAGCCCAGGAGGCCCCAGCCCAGCCCAGGAGGCCCCAGCCTAGGAGGCCCCAGCCCAGGAGGCCCCAGCCCAGCCCCAAGCCCAGCCCAGCCCAGCCCCAGCCCAGGAGGCCCCAGCCCAGCCCCAGCCCAGCCCAGGAGGCCTCAGCGCCCTGGATGAGCAGTTCTGCATTATTCACAAAGGATTACAACATTGTCCACTTCACACCTGTGTTTTAAGTTTGCAAGAACAGTTTTAGAAATCAGCTTATAAAGATTTATCTCAGTAAAGGAATACCAGCAAAATCTTATCTAATTCATTTTCTCAACCACTAGTATCCAGAAGCTTGTAAATTGTGTGTGTGTGTGTGTGTGTGTGCGCGCGGCGCACGATTTTAAAGCAGCAAGGTGTCAAGCATACATGTGCTCACCCACCGGCTTTAAACAGCAGCTTTATTTAAAACAGCATGCTGGTCGAGTTCAGTGTGTAAACCTACTACGGAAAAAAAGACATTTTGCAAATACTAATGAATCTGCACAATTAAGGGTTTTTAGCTAAACTTGGCAATTGACCTTCCTACTTTTAGTGTTTGTCAGAATCTGCCCATTCCCACCTCTGCCCCACATGTGCGCTGCCACATGTGCCCACAGTGCACTGGCCCCGAGCTGCTGGAGGTTCCCTGTGCCCGTGCTTGGCTGGAGCCTCCCAGGCACCGCCCCCCGAGCTCTTCTCTTCCTGGGCCTATGACCACACAAGGAAGCAAAGACACCCCTGCTCTCCCCGTCCCTGCGACTGTTGGCAGGCCCTGTGTGATTGGCTTCTGACCCGCCAGCCCGGCATCTGGCCTGCACACGCTCCCTTGGGAAGTTTCTGATGACTTGGGCAGTGAAAGGCAGGACCTTGCCACAGCCTTGGTGTGCCAGGCAGCCTTCCTGTGCCCAGGTCCCAGGTTTGTAATCTGTCTCCTGCCTGGTGGTATAGCCATCAGCTGCATGCATACCTCTAAAATTCCAGTTAAATATATTAGCAGAATTGAAAGCTAAGGTTGAGTTCCTCATTCCCACCAGCCACATGCAGCTAGAGGTCCCGGAGGGAACGGCGCCAGCAGCAAAGCCTTGGAGCAGCACAGGGAATTGTATTGACTGGCGCGGGTCTGCACGTGGGCCCACTGCCCTCTGTGTGATCCTGAACCCGAGCCGGGAAACGAGGTGGCTTGGGGCCGATAGCAGGAAGGGGGCAGGGAGCATGTAGGAGGAGACTTGAAAAGGTTTGCAGAAAATGTGATTGAAAGATGCTTATTATAATGCAAAAAGATTTGAAAGCCATGCAGTTTTCCATGGGCTTTGTGAAGATTCCTCACTTTGGTTGTTCTGACAAGTTTTAGGTTGAAAATTTCCTTAATTGTGTGGTTCATGCCAGTGTTTGGCAAGAACAGAGGACTGACTCGGGAGTTGGGAAGCTTCTGCAAGGATATAAATGGCACAGGGAAGGGTTAAGGCTGGTATGCAAATCAGTAAGGAGACCAGCTTTGTGTCTGGAAAAATGTTTGTAAGCGGGAGCCTGGAAGAGTGTACTCTTTGCATTTGGTTTCTAGGTAGGCCAAGCCATCAGGCCTCCTGCCTGGACCCCCTTCTTGATCTGTAATACTGAGGGGTTAAGGAGATGAGGGGGTGCTGGTAGGCCTGTTGTGGTGGTCCCAGTGCCCTGGGGAGAGGACTGCTCTAAAAATAGGAGCTGCCCTGCACACTGCTGCCTTCAGCCTCAGGTAAGTGCCTGCAGGATGCGTTCCTGCTGCAGGGGCTGCGCTGGCGGCAGAGGCCAAGGCCTTCCTGGCTTGTGCTGCACCGCAGCAGTGACGTAAACGAGGTGACCACACTGGGCAGGCAGGAGGTGGGCACAGGTCCTGTGCGCACAGGGAAGGAGAGGCCCACTCCCCAAAGGTGGCTCTGCTCCAACCCGGTACTTTACACCAGACCGTAACAGTGACAAAGTTAGGTTACTTGTCTTACAACTCAGAAAAAAACAACCTTTTTCTACCAGACAGCCCGCACACCATCCATGGTCACACCTGCTTCTACCAAAAGGCCACATGTACCAGTTCTCCTCCCTTGGAAGTAACTTTTTAGTAAGTAGAGTGCAAACAGGTTTAGAATGGGTCATCAGGAACCTCAGGCTACTGCGCCAGCGCTGGGATGCTTAGGCACGTTCCAATCGAATGTCTTAAAAGCTGTGTGATGGAGCCCAGCATGATAGCATAGTGGTTAAAGTCCTCGCCTTACACGCACCAGGATCCCATATGGTCGCCTGTTCTAATCCCGGCAGCCCTGCTTCCTATCCAGCTCCCTGCCTGTGACCTGGGAAAGCAGTCGAGGATGGCCCAAAGCCTTGGGACCCTGCACCCGCGTGGGAGACCGGAAGAAGCGCCTGGCTTCAGATGACCTTGAAGGAAGGGAAGTCATTGCAGACCAGCTCAGTCCTAGCTTGGGACTTTTTTGCCAGTACACTTTAGAGTCACCATGCTGAGTTTCATGTTGTCAAATTCCCAGTCCCTGCTGTTAGCCCGGGACAGCCCTGTACAGGCACAGGACACACAAGCCAGGAAAGAGCTCCAGATGGCAGCACCAGGCACCTCGCTGCACCCCGACCACACTGGGAGGGAGACATGCTCCTCATCCCATTTCAGAAACGAGAGAATTCCAGGAATGAATAGTGCCTGTCCAGTTCCCACTCAGAGCTGGCTGGGACCCTGCTGCAGCTTGCTGCTGGCTCCGGAGCCCTCGCTCTCAGCCTCCCGGGCAGAAAGCTGTTGCCCTGGGAAGCAGTCTTCAGTGACAGGGGCTCAGCCAGCCACCGCTGGCTCCAGGCTTCCGGCCAAAAGCACCCCAAATCTTGCGAGGACAGAGCGCAGGCTTGGGTGGCCCAGCTCAGCCCAGGACGCTGGCCACTCGCAGGGCCAGCTCTTCAGTTCCTCTCAGCCTTGCCTCTCACCTGCCTGTCCTTCCGACTGTCCCGCAGGCCTCTTCAGAAATGCTGGCACGCACAGATGGAGGAAGTTCTGACGACTTCATCCTGGTGTCCAAAGAAGATGAGGCGGGCAGTGCCAAGGGGCCCTTCTCAGGCCAGGCCCAGCCTCTTCGCGCCCTCAGAAGCACGTCTGGGAAAAGCCGGGCCCCCGCCTGCTCCCCTCTGGTGTTCACAGACCCGCTGATGGGCCCAGCCTCTGCCTCCTCCAGCAATCCCAGCTCCAGCCCTGAGGACGACAGCAGCAAGGACTCAGGCTTCACCGTTGTGAGCCCCCTGGACATCTGAGCTCAGTGCCCAGCGCTGCCGCCCTCGCCAGCCCCCATGCCCCCTGGACATCTGAGCTCAGTGCCCAGCGCTGCCACCCTCGCCAGCTCCCATGCCCCCTGGACATCTGAGCTCAGTGCCCAGCGCTGCCGCCCTCACCAGCCCCCATGCCCCCTGGACAACTGAGCTCAGTGCCCAGTGCTGCCGCCCTTACCAGCCGCCATGCCCCTCCTGAACATCTGAGCTCAGTGCCCAGCGCTGCCGCCCTCACCAGCCCCCATGCCCCCAGGGAGGGCCTCTCAGAAACCAGCGCTTCTTTCCTGTCATGCATTTGCCATTGGCCCAGTCCTTTGGAACCCTTTAGAAAGAAGCAATACAGCCAGGGCTCACACAGAGCTAGGGCCACCAAAACACAGACAGGACTTTCTGGGCCTTCCCTTCCCCCGCCAAGCACTGCTCTGAGTTGGGGCTGGGTTCCACTCCCCAGTCATACTCACTGTTCAAAGAAAACAGTTACAATCACTTCTCTCCCCTTGTCCCCTCTGTCCATTTTATTTAGAAGGAAGAAGGGTTGGTTTCACATCTTCACTCCCTCACCACATCCGGCATAGGAATACTGGCTAATACCAGGAAAGCTTTCCCTGTGGGAGTCCCAGCCCACTTCCTTCCTGCCTTGGGAAGCCATACAGCAGAGCCTAGTCTAATAGAACAAACTAGAAGTAGTGGATGCTAGGGCTGAAGAAGTCCCGGTACTGACCTCTCAAACTTAGAGTGATTTTACAAACAGGATTTAAACTTAGGATTCCGCCTTAGGTGCGAAGTGTTGGTAGTTTTGGTTTGTTGGAAAACAGATTTCCAATCCTTGGGCCAAATACATTTTAGTTCCTGCTTAAAACTGTTTCTGCTTAAAACAATTAGATTTTACTTGTTAATGTCTTTCACAGCCAGGAAATAAGGGAGTCTTTCAGCCAGCTTTGCAGCACTGATTACAAAGGCTGCTAAGCTGACTGTTCCAAAAGGAAAATGTGGCCCTAATTTTATGGAATAAGCTGCTTTCAGTCAATTTGTTGGTCAAGTTTCTTTAGCTTTGGAGCTATATTTATCTACCAAATAAGGAACATGGGGGAAAAAAAAGCCAGGGCCATTCCTCTGCAGCCAGAATCCCCGTTGTCTCTAAGGTAGCAGTGAGTGGAAGTCAACTCCAGGACTCAGGACTCCCTGGAGAGCAGGTGCCAGGAGGCCGGAGCCCTCCACAGCCGCTTCCCTGCCGGGAGCCGAGAGAGGGAACTTGGGGACTCGCACCATCCTGGGTGCCCCTGTGGAGACCAGGTGTGACAGCACTGCCCAGATGAAAGGTTTCCCCAGCTCGTTCCTTGGCACGGGACCCCTGATGGACACGGAGCACCCCGCGCGTTATTTCCTTGAGCAGGATGCACCCTCTGCTGAGTAGGCATTCCTTCTGATGGGAACTCTTGGTGCTGTGTGACCTGACTGGAGCAGTGGCTGGTTGCAAGGGTGAGAAGGCCTCACGTGAAGGGAGGAACGTGCCCCCACTGCTGCCTGCCGCATCCCCGCCCAGGGTCGAGTGCAGTAATGACAGTGTTCCCGTGGGCTCCCGTTTCCAGAGGCCATGGGTCAGCTGCTGCCAAGGCACTGCTTGGCACCCTAGTTTGTTCTTAGATGCTGTCAGGGCCCCCGCACGCCAGGCGCTCTGTCACCGGCCTTGCTGGACGCCAGGGCCAAGGAGGCTTCCATGATTGAGCGGCTGCTCCACAGCGTACTTGGAGGCTCTGAGGATGCTGCGACCCAGTGTGTTAGGCACTAGCTCATTCCCTTCTGAGGGCACAAGTGTGGAGGCTGCCCCGTCTGGAGCCCGGGGCCCTCAGGACGGAGTGGAGCTGGCCCTGCCCTGGTGGCATGCCCTTGCCCTGAGGGGTGCAGCCACAGAAGCCACGCCGCAGCCACAGGCCACCGTCCCAGAGATTCCCAGGCCTGCCTGCGGATCAGGGGACGGCCCTGCCCTGGCACTTCACTGTGGGCGCCTCCCACAGTGAATATCTCGGAGATGTGGCTGCTGCAGCCCCCACAAGGCCACCCTGCCTCAGAAGAGGGGCGCAGGGGCGGGTCAGTCCCAGGCTCAGAGCTCGAGAACCCTGTTACTGTCTCATCCAGCCCCAGCGGCTTTTTTTGATGTTGTTCTTCCTGGTCAAACGTTGTTTGCATTTTTATTTGTTACAACGCTATTAAGGAATGTTTATTTCTTTTTATTATTTTTCAGGTTCTTGGATTTTTATAATTGCACATTTTTTTAAAGAAAATTTTTGAACATATCAAACCTTTCTGTTTTTCTCTGACCAATGTAATCAGTGGATTCCTTCTTGTGTTTTGATTTTTTTGATTATTAGCAGGTGAATGTGTTTTAGAGATGAACCGTTTAGGTGAATTCCCAAGGCCATCTCTGGTTTTTTTATATATGCATCCCTGTGGATCTCATACATTCCTCTGTCATCAGTTTGGAAAATAGAGCTTTCTCTCTGTACAGTACATGTGAGAGTTAACAGACTAATTGCCTACGTTATGTGTGTGCCAAGGGGCTGTAGAACACTTTACGTGTTGAATTATGCTAGATTTTTTCCTCCGAAGATGGACCCCTGTCTGCCAAGAAAGAATGTTGCCACGCGCGCCCACACCTCTCTGGGCCCTGCCTTCCCACGTGCGCTGGACATCCTGCAGGAATGCCACAGCCACTTTGTCAGGGATGCTCCGCCCACGTAAGACTGACTGTGGCCCAGGAGACACTCAGCTATTGTGCTTTTCCTGATACGGTTCTTTTTCAGAAAGTCCCGCATGGTCCTTTGGAGAGTTAGGGAGGACGTGGGGGCCCTCGTGCAGCCCTCCAAGCCTGCAGCCTCATGTGTGCCAAGCAGGCGCCTAGGGGACCGCCGAACCACGCGGGAGGCTGGGCCTGCGGGTGGCCACTGGCAAGGCCACTGCCTGCTTGTGGGGCGGGTTGATGTTGAAAGCTGCATCTGTGTAGCATTGAGAGAAGTATGAAGTTCATGTTAGCAGGCTGGGGACACGCTGATGTCACACTTTGTCTCATGACAGCATAATTCACTTGATCCGTGGAGGACTTGGCTGTGTCATTTATATCCTGTCGCTTTCTTCTCATTCATCTTTATGCTAGAACTCATAATGGTTTAAGCAGTGATTTATCCTTTTGGCAAAGTGAGCCCATACAGTATGGTTATAATAAAAGACTAATGTGACTCTCAAGATGTGGCCTAACTTCTTTCGGGCTGAGTGAGCGCACCAGGTGCTCAAGGGCCCTGGCCAGCGCCAGGTCAGGCAGGGCTGGGTGATGGACGAAACCTTGCTTCACAGCCGAAGCCAGCACAGCTCAGCACCTGCTGCCTGGCCTCCCTGCACTGCCCAGGGCCCAGGCAACTCAGCCTTTCCGCTCCTGTCTGACCCAGGCAAGCGGCTCAAGCTCCGGGGCCTCAGCTTCCCCATCTGTAGTCTGGGGTCACACTGTAGTCCGACATGGATGACAGAGGAACCCCCAGCTGGAGTCCGGAGCACACAGTGGGCACTGACATGCAGTTAACAGCAGGCAGCTTCAAAGATGCCATTTCCCCCTGGCAGGAGCGCCCCCTGATGGCCAGGGACCCTGGAGGCTTCTCTGGGGACTGAATCCTACCCTGGGGCAGCCCCAAAGGTACTGCTCCCTCATCACTCCCCCTTGCTCGAGTGTCCCTGGTAACTTCCTTCCCAGCCAATGTGGGGCTCTCTGAGCAGGGAGGGGCGGAGTGATAAGGAAGTGGGTGGGGCCTCTGGAGCCAGGGTCCAAGGCTGAGAGAAAAGTCACAAAAGGTGAAGGACCTGGAGACAGGAGCTCTCCCCCGGCCCGGGGACTCCCCCTCGGGTCCATCTGCCCCCTCTGGCGGACACAGAGGGACACACACACAGAGTGAGGCTGGGCAGGTGCAGGGCACACTCACATTGCCAGGAAGGCACGTGCTTCTAAATTAAGAATAGACGTGAAAAGCCCCGAGGAAGTGCTCCAGCAGCCTGGGAGGGTCCCCAAAGGCTGCAGAGGTGAGGCGGTGCTGGGGCTCTGTGTGAGTCAGCCAGCCCTTCCTGCAGCACACTTCCTGCTCTGTCAAGGCTAGAAACGAAGCTGCAAGCTTGAGTCACGGCGTTTCCCACAGGCCTTGCTGTGTTGGGGAGCCAGCCCCCGTTACGGACCTGGGGTTGATGGCATCTCACGCAGCCAGGCTGGGTGGAGCCGAAGGCCCCTGTGGTGCAACAAGAGCCCTGACAATGACCAGACTGCAGTGGAGGAAGTGGCTCGGCACAGAGCAGGACCCCACTGCCAAGGTGCCAGGTCCCCAGAGGGTGCTCCCAAGGGCAGGGCAGCCGGCAAGGTTCCCCTGTCACCCGGTCTTGCCAACATCATCGTCAGCCGCAACGTGGGCCCCCTCCCTCCTGCTGCCCTTGGCTCTGCTGCTGATCCTGCAGCCACCCAGCTCTCCAAGCCAGGCCCCAGTGCCACGAGCAAACCTCATCCTCAGGCCGTCCCGTGGCTGGCTCACAGCCCCTTCCCATCTCGCCGCAGGGGAGGCCCGTGCCCACTCGCCAAACCTGGCACTGCCCTTGCTGCTGCAACTGCCCTGCCTACCCCTCACGTGATCCAGCTAGAGTGCCTCTGCCCCAGCCTCAGGACGGGAGTGGCTTCTGGCTCCGCCCCACCACGCTGGACTCCTTCCTCCCACCGAGGCCATGCACCTGCGTCCTCCGCCTGGGGCCCTGTGCCCTCCACCCGGGGCCCTGTGCCCTCCACCCGGGGCCCTGTGCCCTCCGCCTGGGGCCCTGTGCCCTCCACCTGGGGCCCTGTGCCCTCCGCCTGGGGCCCTGTGCCCTCTGTCCCATGAGTGAATGGCAGCCTTGGTGGCCAGGCAATGCTCAGGAGTCTCCACTGGTCGTCTTCTGCCACACAGCCGCTCTCCAGTGTTCCCTTGGGAATCTATATTGCTGGCCACTTACTAGTCCCCCGGGCAGCTGCGTGATGAGTCACCTAGGCCATGTGCCACAGTGCAGTTGTAGGTTGTGGGGCTCAGGATGCCCTGGAAGACTCGAGACAGGGCTGGCTCATTTGTATGCCAGTCTGATGGCCAACGCTGAGACCTCAGCTTGTGTTGTGGGCCAGCCCACACCTGCCAAGAGCTCCTGTCTAGGGGTGAGTGAATGCTGGCAGGGTAGGGCAGGGAGAGCCATCAAGTAGAAGCCATCTCCCCTATCCTGACTTAGCATAGCTTGTTATGCCAAGTGGTCACAGCCCGCCCAGTGGCAAGGGGAAGAACAAACCTACTTGCCAGTGATATTCCAGAAATACCGCTGTGGCCGCTTTGGGAGACCACAGTGTGTCATGCCCATCGGCTGTGAGCTGAGGATGGCCAGGGCGAGGCCTTGGTCACCACGAAGAGACCATGTCAGCCATCCTGGGGAGCCCATGTATGCCACCGCCCCTTCTCCAGCACCCCTAAGCTCCACAGAACTCCACGTCCCTCGGGGACTGCCTCTGGTTTCCCACCCAGCAGAGCACAGAGGCTGCGTGGGCTGGAGTCCAGCCTCTGGCAGCTGCCTGGTACACTCCGAGCTGAGCTGCCAGGATGCCCGGCCACTGTGGGGGAGGAGCGGCAAGCCGCAGCACCATCTGGAGGGGGGGCCTGTGGCCTTGTTGTAGCTCGGATGTGACTGTCCCCAAAGACAGTTTGGTCCCCAATACATTGGGTTAAAGGCTAAGGAGTTAGGGGTGGAGAGTCATCCAGAGCCCCAAGGTGGCACCCTTGGGAAGGGATGAGGCTGGGTTAGGTTGCTGCAGTGGGCCCCTTGAAGGCACTCTGGTGGTTCTGTAAAGAAAGACACACAGAGAACCAGGGACTACCATCCTCTGCCTCCAGAGCCACTGCAGACTCCTCCCTCATCAGTCGGCAGACCAGATAGACTGGAACCCTCTCAAACTGAGAGCTGACGTCAGTCATCCATCCATCCAACCACAGGCACCTGTTACAGGGATGCGCAGTTGACTGCCATGGGCCTCACTGACCCAGTCCACGCCCAAAGCCTTCGCAGGTCACAGACACACAAGCCCACTGAATGCCCAGTGCTGGACGGGAAGCCGTGGCACAAGGGCTGACTGTGTCCTCGGGGCTTCCCCGAGGTGGGGTGCTAGTCGACACCCCCCTGAGGGGGGATCCATAAGGCAGAGTGGAACCTCACTTCCCTCACCTGCCAGGCCTGGGTGAGTCGTTGGTCTGTGGTTATGGAGCAGCTGCTACATGCTGGGCATGCTGCGTGGGGCTGGCGACGACTTGAACGGGGGAGGTGGGGACCCTGTGTCCAGGGGTCTCATGATCCCATGTCCCTGCAGCCCAACAGGTGACAGGAACAGGATGTCACTCCTGGTGGAGAAGAGGTGGCACAGGAGCCTTCAGAAACCCATTCCCTTTCCCCAGGGAAAGGGCATATTTCCCAGTGTCCCTTGCAGTGTCTGACTTAGGGCACTGGAAGCCAAGTGATGCCCGTGGAGCAGTGTGGGGGTGACCCTGGGGGCCCGGACTCCAGTGCTAGGACGAGCCTATACCAGGTTTTCCCTCAACTGTAGGAGGACATTGTGACTGTAGAAGGTCAGTGAGCACAGGATTACAGTTGGTTGGATAATATTTGGAGGAGAATAACCTAATGGCTACCTTTTGTATACCTTATTGGATATCATTTGCATAAGAACAGTTGAGTGGAGAGTATGTATATGAGAACACCTGGTGGAATATACAAGACAAAAGAGTTCCAAACAAAAGCATTGATGGTTTTGTTGATGAGCTCAATACTTCCTCCCTTATCCTGTATGGCCCTCTGTGTATAAAGTTGGATGTCACTAATAAACTACGGTTTTTGACCATCAGTCAGGGTCCACGTGTTATTATCGGCTGCATGCACCAAGTCCATCGCTGCGGGACAGCGACACTCAACTTCTTGTCTTTTTTTTTTTTTTTACTTTCCTTTCCCCAAACATGCCCCCAGGGGAAGGGCCACAAGCAGCTCTGGTAGAGAAAGAAGGAGGCCAGGAAACCACCCTGATTCTCTCCAGGGAGGAGTTAGTGCCTGCCAGACACAGGGGACACCAAGCTCAGAAGCTTACTCAGCCTCAGCACCAGCGAGTGAGGCCACGCCCGAAGGGATGCCAAGTCTGGCCATCGCCAGGAGTGCCGCAGGTAGATGGGTCTGTTAATGCCAGGCCCTGGGCCGGGCTGTCACCTACAGTGACTCATAGTTCCCATTGCCCTGTCGGGGTAGGGGATGAGGAAGCACAGGTGTGTCCCCACCCCTAGCAGCTGCTTTGCAGGGTTTGAAGTGGCCTCGAGCTCCTGGGTGGTGTGAGCCTCTGTGTGTTCTCACGCCCACCTTCCCGGAGGCCCAACATCATGGCTGAAGCAGTGCACGGCCCAGCAGGGAGGTGTGCAGGAGGGTGATGGGGCCAGGTTTCTCAGAATCCAGTGACCCGGAAATTCAGAGAAACTCAGCCTTGCGGAGAAAGTCTGTCATGACCTCCTGCTGCCGAAGACGCTAACCACAGAGCCTGCGGTGGGAGCCAGGTGAGAGCTGTTCACAGGGCCAGGCTGAGGTCACCCTTCCTGTCCCCGGGCTGCTCTGGGGGAGCACTGCTTGGGAGTCTGCAGCTGAGGGAGCCAAACAGCCCTGGCCTGGGGCTTCTCTGCTCCTGCAGGGCAGAGCTGGGACCCCAGCCCCCCTTGGGGACCAATACTCGCTGTCTTCTCCAGCTGAAAACCAGGAGCTGGAGCAGGTATGCGCTCACACCATTCTGTCCATGCCAGCAAGGAGAAATCACAGTGCAGGGCCTTAGCAAGGATGGTGTTAAGTGCTGCCCCACACTGTGGCTCGTCACAGGAAGTGCGTGTTTCACTCACACAGAGTGTCAGTGTTGGCGGGATACTGAGAGGGAGTTCTCTGGTCTTGCACTTGCACTTGCAGGGTTATTATTGATCGCCATCCACCTGTAATTGGCCTTCAGGCACCTGCCCAACAGGGAAAGGCCATATAGCAGGTGTCTCTGGGCTGGGGCTCTGAGCACATCAAAAAGATGAATGCCTGAGAGCCCACCACAGGGAAGATCCGACCGTGGTGCCCACACAGGAGGCGCCATGGCCTGGCTGACCAGGAAGAGAAGGAAGTTGGCAGACAGGGTGTATTTGAACCCAGCGTGGCTGCCCAGGCCTGCGCTCCCCACAAGGGGCTTCCTGGTCAGAGGTTCCGGAAGCAAGGGTGCTCCTGGGCCAGACAGTAGGACGGGTCCCCTGGCTCCATCTTGGCCAAGTCTTCATCAACTCAGGGAGTTCACGCTACCAGAAGGTCGTTGTTCTGGTCCCCTGGTTGCCAGATACCCACTGTTGACACACGGAGTCCTCAGCAGATAGGGCGGGGAGAGGAGCGCCCTCTGCAGGTTGCTGATGGAGCTGGGACTGGAGTGAGGGCGTTGGGAGGCAAGGGGGAGGTCCTGAGGCAGCAGAAGGAACTTGGAGGGGGGGGTTCAGAGAGACCCCCACAGACACGACCTCTTGGGAGCCTCTGACTGCCCAGCTGGCACCCCCATCGTGCCTGCTCTCAGCCTGCACAAGGGACACATGCAGACACAAGGCCTTCCCATAGGCCTGTTCCTACACCGCTCACACACCTGCCCCTCCCTGTGGGCCTGAAATGGGCTCTTGCAGACCCAGCCCCCAGACAGCTCGGCCGGTCCCTCACATGAAAGAGTGTGAGGGACTTGGGGTGTGCCCCCCAACAGCCCCGTATTCTCCGAAGCACCCCCAAAGGCAAACCCTTCAGGGACAAGGTGGTACACTCCCCAAGGGGCCTGCCAGGCTTTGAAGCTTGGGCATCGGTTACCAGAATGAAAACCAGGGAGGTCTTGCACAAAAATCAGTTTTTTGTGGCTTCCACGAAAAACTTCTGGGCGTGGCCCCACACCAGGGTGGGGCTGTGTGAGCCGGTGAACCCCCCAGGGGGCCTGCAGGAAGCCACCTCCCTCCGGAACAGCAGGGCCAGGCCTTGTGTCTCTTTGTCCCCAGCTCTGTCATGCTGCCTTTCAAAATGAAAGAGAAAAGGAAAACAGGAAAAAACCAACTCCCTTTCACGTGCCCACCTTTCTGCGGGGCCTCAGAGGGAAGGCTGGCAGGAAGGGCCCGGCAGAGAGGAGCTGCCTCGGGGGGAGCCCAGGGGAAGACCACACGTATGCGCAGCACGTATATACCCCATGCACGCTTGTGCACTACCCAAATCACACACAAACCCACCACACTCACACACACAGGATACGCACATTACAAGTCCACATGTACACACTCACACCTACCATGCACCAGCGTTCGCCACATACACCACACTCTAGCACACATGAATGCAACATGCACAGCTATATACGGTGTCCACACACACCACGAAGAGCCATGCAGGTGCACCCCCCTCACTCACACACGCACCATGCACACACACCCACTAAATAGGCATGTATGTGCACCACACACAAATATGCCATATACACATGCACACCAGAGGCACCCGTGTGCAGTACACACACATATACCACACACACATACACACTGCATATACACACATACCATGTAGACATACATGGGCACGAGACACACACACCACATTCAAACACATATAAATGTACCACACACACCATGAAGGCAAGCATGTGCACTACACACACATGCTCACACACACACACACACACACACACACACAAGGTCAAGCCGCTATCACCAGGCCTGGACGGCATCTCAGATTCTGGGTGTCTGCCAAGGCAGCTTTTGGTGGCTAAACTTGTGTCTTGCCTCTGACTCCCCATCTCAGACCTGCCGGGTTCCCCTCTGGCCAGTCACTCAGAGCCAGGCACCACCCACGGGGCTGTCTGCCACCATCCAAATCCCACAGACGCCAGCCAGCCTCCTCTGCCACCTTCACAGCTGATCCCAGCCCAAGGATGATAGATCCAGGTGCCTGCACTAGGTGGGCAAGGGAGCAGCAGGGCCCCGGAAGCCCTGCAAGCTGCCGGAGCCCACTAGTGGGGGAGATGGGCAGGGCCTCAGGCTGCAGGGGCCCCTCAGTGCAGCAGCGAGCCTGAGCTCAGCTTGGCTTGGCTGTGGGTAACCCCTGGGTGCAGCTCCTTCAGGTGGCTTTTGCCCAACAACAGGGGCAGGCGGTGGCTGTCACCTAAGACCCAGGAGCCTGTGACCTCCCACCTCTACCCCTGCCCAGCAGGTACCCAAGACATTTCCCTTCAGGACCCTGGCCCTGCTGAGCTCTCTGGGGAGTCAGCTGTGATCAGTCCTGCTCTACTGGGACTCCATGCCGAGGTCCTGGGTTGGACCAGAGGCAGCGAGACAGAAGGAGGCAAAGACAGACACAGAGAGGCCCAAAGTGACATCCACTGAAGTGCGGACACCGACGGGGGAGGAAGGCACGACCCAACGTGGTCGCCAGTGGCAGGTGGACCCCTGAGTCACTGCCCACCATGCTCAGTGGCTCATGAGGCTGCAGGGTGCTTTCAAGAACTTGTGGGAAGATGTGATGAAAAAAGATTCTGCGGCAAAAGCTCTTAGTAATTCATGTGCAGCACTTTTCCATGGGTTTTCTGAAGACCTCGCGTATTTCCACGTGCAGGCCTAGAGGACAGCTCTTTGGGGAGACGCTGCCCAACCTGGTAATCATACAACCGGGTCCCATCAGCAGCACCTGGGTTGCTGTGTCCCCCTCCTAAACTTGAACCTGCTGCACAGCTGTACGAGCCTGTGTGATCCCCCGGAACTGAACACTGCAAATGGGGAAAACGATATGTGTTTCATGATGTCTGTATTTTCCCATAATAATGGATGGAGTGCCCGGTTCCTGGCTCCAGTCTGGCCCAGCCTTGGCTGTTGTGGGCTTTGGGGAAGTGAGTTAACAAATGAAAGATCTCTGCCTTTCAAATCAAATCAGTAAATCTTCATAAAAAGGAAAATCACAATAATAACTTTAACGAAAAAGTGCTCAGGTCATGCTTTTGCTGTTGCTCAGCCCTGGTGTTTCCCTGAGCTGACGTCATTGGGGACATGCCAGGCTGTTCCCCTTCCCCCAGATCAGCCTCTTCTGTGCCCCACCTACCGGCCTTGTGGGGTCCTCTGGCTGCCTGGCCGAGGGGGGCTCACTCAGGTTTGCTTCAAAGCTCAGGGTCAGGCAGCTCTCCGTGGGAACCTGCTTCCTGCCACCCAGGGCCCCAGACTCTGCCCGGGACGGTCCCCTGCAGAGACACACAGGTGGATCAAGGCCTGGCCTCCGCTCTTCCCCACTGGGTCACGGGGAGCAGTGCAGGGCTCCAGCACCAGGAGTCCCCTGGGAGGAAAGGTTGACATCCAGACCTGGCTTAAGAACATCCCTCTCCTTCTGTGGCTTGTCCCTGTGGCCCCCAGCAGGCAGGTTTCCAAGCATTACCATCTAAATGAACCCTTGATGTGGAGGCATTGTCCCAGAACTCAGCACCACAGGTGCCCAGAGGAGCCCAGCTACTACCACTTAGCCTGCTCCATGGCCCGCTCAGGTGCCCATGCCCCTCCCAGTAGATGGCTCCAGCCCAAATCCCCGTGGCTCCCTTCCTGGGGGGCGGGGGCAGGGGGGAACTGCCCTTTAGAGGGGTCCCACCGCAAGTGGCAGGATGCGGTCTCCCAGGAAAGCCCGGAGCCATGTGACAACAATGGGGTGGGGGCAGTTAGAAAAGCCACGAGGGGCAGCGGGCCTTGGTGGAGATCAGGCCTGGCGAGGGGCACCTAGGCAGCAGCTTGCCTTCCCCTTCCTCGGAGCTGAAAGCTGGCTGCCTAGCAGTGTCAGGAGCTGGGGAGCTCCCATGCAAAGGGATTCCTGACAGATTTGGAACCTAATGCCTAGGTATCCCTAGCCTCCAGGCCACGTGCATGGAGCCGCACCAAGTGCACGTGGCACTTATGTCCCCAGTGGTCAGCCTTCCCTGCTCCAGTCCAAGGTCTGGGACACGTGGCCCTTGGGCCACTGGCCTGGTTGATCTCTCATGTCCCTGGTTAAAGTCTTCTCCACACGCATGGAAAGCCTGTTGGTGCTGAGCCCCGGCCGGCTCTCCCGCTGCAGCTGACCACAGCTCAAGGATGGTGCTATTTTTGCCTCAAGCCCTGGCGCAGGCCTGGGCGAAGCGTGATGCTAAGATGACAGAGTGAGACTCTGAGATGGGAAGAGAGGCTCCAGCGAAAGGTTTATTGAGCACCCAGTAATCAGGTGTCCCTCCATACATCCCCCATCCGAAGAGCTGTCAGCACAGGTTACACCTGGGACTCCTGGGTCAAGGCTGTGAGGGCTTATAGGCCATGTTTCAGCTCCCTTGGGTGGCAGAGCCACTGCCAGAGCCGCCCAGGACCCTCAAGAGATCTTTGTGAGTAGGCTCAGATGCTGGGTGGATTGGTTGCATGGCATGACCTACCTCAACCTGACTAACACAAACACCAACAGCACACAATGCCACCTGCAGGGACCCAAGGACGGCAGGGGGTGGGGTGTCCTCTGTATTCCAGCCAGCCCTCCTGGAGACACTCCCACCATCCCCCCTGAGGCTCGGGGGAGAAGTCACAGCCCCACCATTGTACCCTGAGTGAACGGCCAAGTCAGCTCTCCCTGTCTTGCTGTGGCTTGAATGTGCTATGCCTCCAAAGTGGCTGAAGATGCTACAAGAGGGTGGACGTCGAATCCTGTGTTGTCTGGAAGAGGGGCCTGGTGGGAGCTCCATCTGGAAGGCAGCCCTCCCCAGAGAGGATCCAAGAAGTCAAGCTGAGCTGAGCAGATCTTGCTTCTTGCCTGCTGCCTCTTGCCCTGCAATGCCAGGTGTGTGCCTCCCCTGCACTCTGGGGCAAGAGGACCATGACCAGAGGTTGAGCCACGGGGCCGCCTCTTCCCCGAATGAGCCTCTTCACCTTGAGCCGAACCAAACCTCTTTCTTTGGCAAGCAGCCTGTCTGTTCTCTTACAACAATGGAAAGCAGCTGGCAGGCACAGCCTGAAAGACCCAGCCTTGCCCCCTTTGCTGCCACCAGGGGTTGCCACCTGGAGACACCACCAGAAACCCCCTGGGCTGCCTGCAGGAGACAATAGCCCCTGTGGGTGATGAAGTGACTGTGATGTTGACAGGAGCATCCAGTTTCCTGAGGCTCAGATCCTGGGCTCCACTGGGGTCAGGTGCTCGGTTTCCAGCACAGCTGGAATCAGGTGGCATAAATAAAGGGGAGTTTGGGAAAAGCGGGGCCCTGGAGTGCCAAAAGTGTCTGTGATGGGGCTCGGCTCTGGGCACCACGGACCGCCGTGTGGCACGTGAGCTCCAGGACCGGCCCTGGGGTGCAGAGCTAGCTGCGGGGCAGCACACCCGGCTTGGCACAAAAGGGGTCAAGGGGCTGCAGGCGTGAAGGTCTCACCGCCTTGTGCAGCTGAGAAGCACGCAGCCTCTGGACCAGCTCAGACAAAGCTCCCAGCTGATGCAGGTTGCGCTCAGGAGGTTCCCTGCACCTCCAGGGAATCCAGGCCAGCGTGTCCTTCAGAGCATAATGAAAGCGCGGCGGAGAGCTCCGCCAGTCACACGGTGAGAGAGTTTAAGCCTGACCGGCTGGAAAATCTCCACGGGCATGCGCACAGGGCAGCAGCTTCCCACCCCCACGTCCAGCCCCCGTGCTAGCCTGGGAGGCCGGGTGAATGTTCTCACGAAGGCTGAAGAGATCCTTCGTGTCTCTGTAGGCCATTCCCATCTGAAACACGCTGGTCTAAACCCCGTCCCCAGCCCCTTCTGCCAGCTGGGCCTACATCATCCATTTCCTGCTCCCAAATCAGTGACCCACTGCAGCAAAGACCACACCCCAGCTGTCACCAAGACTTCACACCACGCCGGGAGGTATCTTGGAGCCCACAGGTCAACATCCGCAAGGAAGGCAGGGCAGTTGTGCGCACCCTCAGTGAACAGAAGGGAAACACAGGGATCGGCTTGGGCAAGGGCAAGGTAGGGCTGGGTCCCAGGATCCTTGGCCCCTTCTGGCTGACGGGTTTCTTGTTGCCCGCTCCCCCCTCCCCTGCACCCACTCCCAATTGGACACCCGTCAGAGATCCAGACAGGTACACCGTCTGGGGTGTTCCTTAAGAAATGCAAAATGTCCTGGGTTTAAAACTCCTCAAAGGCAAGGACCAGACCTTCTCACTGTAAACGATAAACAGAGTAGGAGAGGAAAATTACAGTCTCTGGGGTTGTGTGCCCTATTTATTTGATTTTCACTTAATGTGGTGAGGATTTATGGTACGTTTATCATCATGAAAGGCATTTATCTTCCGGTAACTGAAGCAATAAGAAAGGCGTAGCATTTAATCTTACCCATGTTGTGTCCTTTAATCCAAGCTGACACCAGCAAGAAAAGCACCTGTCAGAATCTACTGGCTCGGATCATTGCTAATTCTCAGATGACAGCTGGCAGAGAAGCTAATTAATTCGCATTGACTGCTGGGCCTCATTTTTATTTGGATTTTTTTTTTTAAGAAAATGGATGCGGGTAGCAGATCAATAGCATACATGCAGCCTGGACTCCAATTCTGAGACGTTGTCTGCCAGCTGGCTTCTGTGTCCTCTCATCTAACAGGGAGCAGTTCTTGGTGTCCTGCAGGTATTAGCAAGGGTCAAGGACATCTGGGTGGAGAACAGGACACCTGCAGAAAACATGAGTACTGAATTCAGGGCTGATCTTGTCCGTCACTGCCTGGGTGACTGTGACAGGCCGATCCATCACGCTGAGCTGGGATTTCATCAGCTGTAAAATGGGTGCAATGCTGCCTGCGGTGCCAGCTGTTCGCAGTGGGAGATCACTGGATGGCAAGAACACTGCAAATGAGACACCTAGAATGCCAGGTCTTCCCTGTCATGCCATCTTTTACTTATCTGCTTATTTCTTTGAAAGGCAGCTACAGAAAGAAAGCACGAGAGCGGGAGGGATTAAGAATTTGAGATAGAGGGCCCGGCGGCGTGGCCTAGCGGCTAAAGTCCTCGCCTTGAACGCCCCAGGATCCCATATGGGCGCCGGTTCTAATCCCGGCAGCTCCACCTCCCATCCAGCTCCCTGCTTGTGGCCTGGGAAGGCAGTCGAGGACGGCCCAAAGCTTTGGGACACTGCACCCACATGGGAGACCTGGAAGAGGTTCCTGGTTCCCGGCATCAGATCAGCGCACACCGGCCTGTTGCGGCTCACTTGGGGAGTGAATGATCGGATGGAAGATCTTCCTCTCTGTCTCTCCTCTTCTCTGTATATCCGGCTTTCCAATAATAATAAAATCTTAAAGAAAAAAAGAAAAAGAATTTGAGATATAGGGCCTAGCACGGTAGCCTAGCGGCTGAAGTCCTCGCCTTGCATGCACTGGGATTCTTATATGATTCTTATATGGTTCTAACTCCGGTGGCCCTGCTTCCCATCCAGCTCCCTGCTTGCGGTCTGGGAAAGCCATTGAGCACACCCAAAGCCTTGGGACCCTGTACCTAGGTGTGAGGACCCAGAAGAGGCTCTGGGCTCCTGGTTTCAGATCAGTGCAGCGCCAGTCATTGCAGCCACTTGGGGAGTAAATCAGCAAACGGAAGATCCTCTTCCTGGCAGCTCTACTTATGACCAGCTCCCTGCTAATGGCCTGAGAAAGCAGCAGAAGATGGCCCAAGTCCTTGGGCCCTTGCACCCAAATCGGAGATTCAGGAGCAGCTCTGGCATTGAACCTGCCCATCTGTAGCCATTTGTAGAATGAGCCCACAGATGGAAGATCTCTCTCTGTCTCTTCTTTCCTCTTAAGTCTGCCTTTCCATAGATCTTTTAAAAACCGGTGTTGGGGCCTGGCGGCGTGGCCTAGCGGCTAAAGTCCTCGCCTTGAATGCCCCAGGATCCCATATGGGCGCCGGTTCTAATCCCGGCAGCTCCACTTCCCATCCAGCTCCCTGCTTGTGGCCTGGGAAAGCAGTCGAGGACGGCCCAATGCATTGGGACTCTGCACCCGCGTGGGAGACCCGGGAGAGGTTCCGGGTTCCCGGCTTCGGATCGGCGCGCACCGGCCGTTGCAGCTCACTTGGGGAGTGAAACATCGGATGGAAGATCTTCCTCTCTGTCTCTCCTCCTCTCTGTATATCTGACTTTGTAATAAAATAAATCTTTAAAAAAAAAAAAAAAACCGGTGTTATGCTAGAGTGCCTGTTTGAGTTTGGATTAGGATGGAGTACCTTTATGAGTTTGATCCAGCTCCCTGTTCAGGTCCCTGGGAAACAGCAGAAAACGGCACAAATCCTTAGGCCCCAGCCGTCCACACGGGAGACCTGGGTGGAGCTTTGGGCCCTTGGCTTCGGGCTGGTCCAGCTGCAGCCACTGTGGCCCTTTGGGGAGTGAACTAGCAGATGGCGATCTCTGCATCACTCTACCTTTGGAAGAAATATCTTAAAAAATTAAAAATTGAATTAGAACATCTCCAGTAGTGGTATGGACCCTGCAGTTGGCCGCAGGCCTCCCTGCTCTTTGCTGATCTTCATCTACCCCTCACCTCTCTCACCAGCTTGGCTCCTAACAGCATCGTGTTTACAGCTTTAGCCCGTTCTCCTTTCCAGTGGTCCTTTGTCCCACCGTCACACTTTGAACTTCTCCGACTGATGTTTAGCCCCAGGGTACTAAGAGTCCACATGGTTGCTGACCTGAGTCCCAGTTGCTCCACCGTGGTCCAGCCCATGCTAACGGCCTGAGAAAGCAGCAGCAGATGACCCATGCATGGGGGCCCTGTCACCCACACGGGAGATCCACATGAAGTTCCTGACTCCTGATTTAGCCTGGCCCGGCCACAACAGGCAGGAAAGACTTCTTCGTCTCCTCTCTGCCCGCCCCACTCTATACCATAACTCTGACAAGAAAGAGAGAAAGAAAGACTTTAATGCTTTCTCACTTGCATCGTTTCTGAACACAAAAATCTATGTTCATTGTTTTGTTCTTTTACATAAACTCTTTTCCTCTAGCTTCTTTTAAGATTTTTCTCTTTCTTTCTGTGGGTTTTGAGCAATCTGATGGCTTGGGTCATGGTGTCTATTACAGCGTTGGTCATGTGCCATAGTGGGTCTGCCATGTTGGGCAAATGTGAAAATTGCTATTTTTCAACTGTTTTTCTGCTTACTTTCTCTGCTCACCTTCAGGCACTCCACTGACACATACATTAGGCCCCTTCAAGTATCCTGTAGCTCAGGGATACTCTGATTAGATTTTTGTGTTGTTTTCTCGTTTGTGTCCTTGTTTTACTTTGGATAGTTTTTATTATTGCCATGACTTCAACTCATCTTCACTTCCACCCTTCATCTACTCCAGCCTTCATCCCGCCCATGCACACATCAGCATTTGCAAGTCTACAGCTTGAGTCTACCTCGTCTACGTTCCTAGTGTGCTTTTTGGAGATCAAGATAACACTGGATTACAGTACGTGTCTTAGTTTCTTTGCCTATTAACTCTAACTAAATCTAACACCAGTTCCGTGGTGCTTCTAGCTCACAGCTTTCCTCTCATTATAGATGATATGTTTCTGCTTCTGGTGATTGTTTTTGGATGCATCTGTGAATTTTGCCTTTCCTGGTGTGATCAGGCAGTTCACGGCCGTTGGAGAATGATTTAATGTTTTTCATGTCTTGCTTTTAAGCATTTCTGGACAGTGGAAGAGTGCAGATACCTTGAGGCTAAGGACTCCACACTCCCAAGGCATGACTGCCCCCGCCCCAGATGCACAACCCGGAGTCCTTTGAACCTTAGCACCTGCACAGACACGCCCCATGAGCTCGCGCTCCCTGCTCCCTGACCCTTGCAGTCTCAGCGAAGACGGCACTGCCCTTCGAGAGGGCAAGACTTAGGTTTTTTTGTTTGTTTGTTTGTTTGCTTTAAAGATTTATTCATTTTATTACAGCCAGATATACACAGAGGAGAGACAGAGAGGAAGATCTTCCGTCCGATGATTCACTCCCCAAGTGAGCCGCAACAGGCCAATGCACGCCGATCCGAAGCTGGGAACCAGGAACCTCTTCCAGGTCTCCCACGCGGGTGCAGTGTCCCAAAGCTTTGGGCCGTCCTCGACTGCCTTCCCAGGCCACAAGCAGGGAGCTGGATGGGAAGTGGAGCCGCCGGGATTAGAACCGGCGCCCATATGGGATCCTGGGGCGTTCAAGGCGAGGACTTTAGCCGCTAGGCCACGCCGCCGGGCCCAAGACTTAGTTTTTAAAGAACTCTTTTTGTTTATGGAGAAAGCGAGATTTAGACATAATATATCACGTGTCCTTCAAAAAGTTCATGGAAAGGGAAAACTAAATGATAACTATTTTGGTGCAGAATGTTTTGAAACCCAGGCCCAGTTGTTTCAGAAGAAGTCTGTTCCTGGCCAGGAGGGGCAGCTAGCTCACTCACCTCTGAGCAGCGCAGGCTGGGTAGCTTGGGCTCGCAGGTGTCTCCTGCACAGGGTCGGCGTGCAGTCCAGTATCACGGTCCTTCTTTGGGGTCCTCGAGTACATCTCTCCCTTACACGACTGGCCCTGGCAGCCTGCTGGGTTCTTGGACTAACTTGCTCACACTTTCCTTTGGAGTTTGAAGAGAGAGCATTTTACCTTCAGGTCTCAGTTCAAATACCACTTTCTTGTGGAACCTTCCATGGCAGCCTGTGTTTTCTGAAGATGGGTCTTACTGATGCAGCCTCTTACTCCATACCCTCTTCTGCGATGTGACATGGAACCTGTAGAGGACTTAGCTACTTGCCTGAACACAGACTACAGCAGAGGCGACATTCTGAGGCTTCTGGAAATAGGCTCCAGGAGCCTCCAGAAGACAAGTAACTTCCGCACGGCTCTTTTGGAAATCTCACTTTTGGGACCTTTCTGCTTGGAACCCAGTGCTCTGCTGGGACAAGTCCAAGGCACCTGAAGAGAACATAGGAAGATGCTATGGTCCACAGCCCAAGCTGAGCCCCCTGCCCACAGCCACGGGAGTGCACAAAGCCCTGGCTCTGATGTCAATCAGCAACTACATGGCAGGTTACACACACCCCTTCTTCCCCCCAAGAACCACTAGATGAGCCCAGTCAACCCACAGAGCAACAATAACACATAACTGCTTTAGATCTGGGGGTTAAGTTACAGGGCAGTAGATACTCAGGCCATCTTCCCTTAAGAGCACTGTTAAACACGCCCCCACCTTCCCTTCCAGTAGAAATGCACAGTTCAGATGAGCCATTAGGCTCAATGCTGTGTAGGACAGTCTTCTGCCATTCTCACAGGAACATCAAAAGGGAAAGAATATTTTTTAATGTGTCCTAATCAGTAGAGACGGGCTGCCTTCGGCACTCAGCAGGCAACTGCCCAGCTGTTTCTCTTCACAACGCCCCCTAGGGTCTGTAAGACCCACATCCATGTCTCCCCCTCATCACAGGGTGAGCTCCATGGGGGCTGCCGTGTCTGTTGTGTTCAGGGGGAGTCCCTGGCACCTAAGATGTGCTCAATGAAGCCAGAGCGCATGAATCTCAGGGCCTCTGAGGACTTGCAGACAGCTTCATTATTATTTACAAGACTGTCCTTGGATCTGTGGTCGAAGTGAAATATTCCTATTTGGAATGCAATGGAACAGAGCCCAGCACTCAGGAATATAGGATTGGAGCAGATGGTCCTGGGTTCAAATCCTGGTTTGGACATTACCTTGGTTAAGTTGACTGATCTATCCAGAACCTTTATTTCATTATCTGCAAATTGGATAAGTACCTTGCTGGCCACTAAGAGGATAATGTTTAATATAATGGCATATAAAGTGTCTAAAACAGAGTCCTTGGCACATAGCTCCAACAAAGTATCCTACATCTAACACAAGAAATAGGGACCTCTCATCTGATGGCAAACGTCCTGTCCGCCCACATCAGTCACTCACAAGCACCGCAGGTGTATCTGGTCTGGGCATTCTCAGGGCCGGGCCGAGTAAACCAGAGCTATGCTACGACTGCGCACAGCTTGCACATGTAACTGTTAACACACGATTAGAACGAGTCCATAAGTTCAAAGTTCTGCAGCATACAAGGGGCAACCCCACAGTGAAGGTCTCATGCAGAAACACTTCCTGGGGGAGCACCTGGCAGCTTGCTCCTTATGGCACACCCTACCATCTGGCCTGAGAGGAACTTTGCCCCCACTCCCTGGCTGCTGGGTCACACCTGTCTGGGTTGCAGGTAGGCATCTGGGTTTGGTTCACTTCTTTCCCACTATTCAAAAGCTGTGGCTGTTAAGAAACAGGAACTAGAGCAACACCTGGACTCAGTTAAAAGGCTGTGAGGAGCAGTGAACACACCTGTCGAAATGGCGGCCAGATACCCTCAGTGTTTGTTGACGCTTCAGGTCTGCTTAGCAGGCACGGTATCAACACGACTGATGGCACCTGACCCTCGGCTCTGTTCACACTGCCATGCAACTTTCTCCTTACCACCAACCAGACCGGGGAAAACCAGAGCTCCCATACACATATGTTCAATTCTTTACTTTCCCATGTCCTAAGAAGACTTAACCCTGTCTTATCACACATTCCCCAGATCAGCAGGGTTGCCCCAGGGCTGTGTATAGTGTGACCCACATGCATATCAGTCACGCTCATAGGGAATTTATGTTTATGGTAAGTAACTTAAGAGGATGCCTCCCATTTACGGAATGGTGGAATGAAGCTCACACACTATGCCTCTGCTGTCCCCACAAGTGAAGAGACTCAGAGCAGGAATGTCACTTTGATTCGGCCAGTGGGGGAAGGGGCAACAAGGCCTCCACGGGTTCACTCCAGAGGGACCAACCTGTTCCGAGAGAAAACACTTTACAAAGGTTTGTGACCCAGAACACCTTGGTCCTAGCAATCTGAGACATGTTCTGTGCCTGTTTGAGTCGAGGAAAGACCACAGCACTGCTCACAAGGGGATGAATTCGCACTTGCTGAGCGGGTCATCATCTCTATGGAAGCATGCTCCACTTGGGGCAGGATCTGGACAGACAGGGGAAACCCTACGTGTCGGGGAAGGCCTCCCGGATGAGTGCGCCTGCCTTTTCCATCACTTGCTTTACTCCTTTGAAATAAACGAGCAAGAGAAGGTTGCTTTCTCTGTTTTAAAATGGTGCAGCAAACCTTCAGCTAGCTCTGCAACAAATACCAGCCTCACCAGCCCCGCCACACAGGGTGGTATATTTTGTTTTTCTTGTTTGCAACTTCTGCATCTGGAGAAAAGAACAAGTCAGACCCCAGAAGTTCACCAACTCCTTCAGTTCTAAAACCACTGCACAAGCTACAACAAACTGCGCACGCCCTGCGATCACAGCCTTCAAGCAACGCTGATGCCAGCCGTTACTATAAATGTAGCCATTTTTTCAAGTTCACTGTAGTTTAAAAGGCATTGTTTACAATTTTTGGAAGTTTCCCTTTGAGTATCACTATCGCATTTACCTGCTAAGTTAAAGGATGGCAAACAACAATCTAAGTGGAACCTTATTTTCTTCTCGTTCTATGAATCTTTCAATTCTTTGCTAGTTCCACGTCACTGATCCCTGGCCCGGGAAGGGTGGAACTAAGAGCTGAAGTTACTGCTGGAGGGGGTGGGCTTGGGTGCAGGGAAAGCAGAAGTAGCTCAGGAACAGGGTTAGTTTTCTGAACACCCAGAGCAGGGTCAGTGGAGTAACATGCAACAATGCTACTTGGATGCAAGCGGAAACAGAAAGGGATTGTTTGTAAAGAGGATGCAGGAGACTGGGGGAGAATAAACGAAGGGCATCATCCTGAAGCTCAGCCTAATTTGTGGGGGTCATGTGTCTGGCTCCTGAGCAGTCACAAGAGGTTCCCGGGGAGGTAGAGCACGTTTCCGCTTCCAAAATTTGGAAGGAATGCCGTTTGGGGAGAAACAGTGATTAGGTTGTATTATTTTGCACTATTCGGCCTCCTTTTTAAGAACAGCACAAGCTTTCACTGATTTGGAAAATAGAAGTTTGGATGAAAACCTCAGCTGATTGCAAAGTTATTCCTGAAAGTAAAAGGAAAAACAAAGACATTCTCAGACAAACACAGGTGGAGGGGATGTGTGGCCAGCGGATCTGGGAAAGCTGCACTTGTGCCAGTGGTCCTGGCTGCCTGGCTGGAGGTGCACTTCCCTGCAGGGCAAACGCTGAAGCTCCCAGGGCGGCTGGGGGGCTGCGGGGGCTGTGGGTGCTGGGGCGGCTGAAGTGGAGGAAGGGGCTGAGGGGGCTGGGGCAGCTGGGGGGCTGGGGGGCTGCGGGGCTGGGGGAGTTGGGGCAGCTGAGGGGGCTCGGGGGACTGGGGGGCGGCTGGAGCAGTTGGGGCTGCTTCTTCCCACTCAGCTGCTGTTGCTTAACACCAGCAAAACCTTACTACAAGCCAAAGTCAAGCCAAAAGGGGGATTTCCACAAGTAACTGGCTACTTTTGGGCTAGGATGTTTTGAACTGGAAATCTTAAAGAGTGAAAGTTGCATCAAAAGCACGTGCTTATTGGAGAAATATCATAAAACATCTTTTTTTAATGTGAACACTACTTCATACAATGAAAAACTATTTACAGTCTGTTGCTTCCACATCGTGTCTCGCCAGGAGGCCTCAGCCAGGAGCTTCGGTCCATTGCACGTTCTTGTCTTCTGTGGCTCCCTGGGCCCCTGGGCGCCCGGGGAGCCTGTCCACTTACATTCTCCTTGGTAAGTATGGCTCAGCAAGCATGCCGCCAAGATCTGGCAACCACACACAAGTTAAAAAGGAGTAGATTAGGGTTTCTCCTCCAATAAATACTAATTTGACAGTCCAAGCCGTTTCCATCTTAAGAAAATGTTTTCACCCAGGAAAACGCCTGTTTCCTAATGGTTCTAGACTGTGTAATTGTTCTTCACACTGGAACTGTGTTAGGGTGTCTCTGTATACAAATATAGCATATTTTGGCCAGGAATATGATTTCTTGGTAGAGTTTATTTGCTTTTCACACGCAGGATTGCTACATACATTCACAGTTTTAATAGACTGCGATGGGCGGTTCCAGCTGTGCTTTAAGATCCCGTTTTCAGCGAGCGCAAAGCCAGCGTCTCAGTGTCTCCGCGGGTCCCGATCCCGCGGCGCTGGCTCACTCCCCGGTTTCGTCGTTGGCCTTCTCGGGGATGACTTCCAGGCTCCGGCGGGGCTTCTGGCCCTCCGTGTTTTCCGTGCCGGGTTTATTGAGGCCACAGGAAACAGCAGCGTAATGGATTTGCTTCAGATTCTCCAAAGTCTCGTTCTTGGCGTACTTCAAAAGGTCCGCCTGCCCCTGGAACACGAAGACGCCACTCAGTAAGACATGGAACATGATTTGCTCTTATACTTTTAACAATAATAGCACACAGGCCCTCTGCTGAAACAGAAATATTTTGATTCTTCAAGAGGGAGCATTTATTCCTTGTTGGCAGTGCATCTGAACAGGTCAATTCTGATTTAAAAATTAAAAACAAAACAAAACAAAAAACCCACCCAAAACAAAAAACCGGTTGTTATCCCGGTCTCAACACCACACTCCTAGAAGTCTGCTTGTCTCAGCCTTTCTGCATTTATACATCCAGGTAGAGTTATGTGCGCATGCCATTCCAGCTTTCCCTGGCTGACGTTGTATCTTCCCTTAACTGTTTGGGTAGTCTTTTTCCCCCTCTTAAGCTGGCATTTTATTTAACTCTCTTTCTGGAATCATTGTAAAGAAGGCTGCCAGGGTGGTGGAGGACTTGTTTATGCCTTCTGCGTCTCCCCTAACTGCAGGATGGGGTCAAGAGCAGGTGTGGAGGCGGGTGCAGGTGCTTTATCTCATGCGGAGAATCAGGTCACCACGCCATCAAGACGCAGGCTAGCCATGGCCGCAGAGTGGGCCTGGCACCACAGCTGCACGGCCGCACTCATCCCTACCCCCGCCCCTGACAACCACTGATGTCTCCATCGCTGCGGGTTGGCTTTGGGCCTTCGCACCTCCCCTGAGTCCTGGGCAGTCCTGGGCACACCATAGGTCCTCTCTGGGCAGCGGCTGGAAGAGGGAGTGAAGGGCAGGTTTCTCTGGACACATTTTTTAAAAAGATTTTTATTATTTAGTTTTGTTGGAAAGGCAGATATTCAGAGAGGAGGAAAGAGCGGAGGATCTTCCACCCAACGGTTCACTCCCCAAGTTGTCACAATGGTCTGAGCCAAGTCAATCTGAAGCCAAGAGCCAGGAGCTTCTTCCAGCTCTCCCATGCGGGTTCAGGGTCCAAGCTTTAAGCCATCTTCGACTGCTTTCCCAGGCCACAGGCAGGAAGCTGGATGGGAAGCGGGGCCGCCGGGATTAGAACCGGTGCCCATATGGGATCCCGGGGCGTTCAAGGTGAGGACTTTATCTGCTATGCTATCGCACTGGGCCCTGGACACTTTTTTTTTTTAACCAGACATTACTTAGCAAGGTCTGGTCACCAACTTCAGCAGTTTGTCCACCTGTTTTTGACACGGGCTCAGAGACTTCTTTGAGGCAGGGCTGCCTTGGGCATTTCTGGGCAATGAGCAGCAGCCGTGACCGTTGTGTGCTAGGTGAGTGGACCGCCACCTGTGCAACTGTGGCAACCAAGATCACGGGTTTCTGCTGCAGGTCTTGGGAGGGGGCGCTGTCCCTGCGTGGGAGCCAGCTGCTGAGCCCGAGGGCAAAGCAGACGGTGCCGACGGTGCCCACTGCTGTAAACCTAACATGTTGCCTTGGTTTTCTTGTCCTATTTTTCCTTTCCAGCGTAGCCTGCCTTCCACGAACAGTTGGATTTACAGCATCCTCTTCCCTTTTTTCTTATTCTCCTGGCTCACTTCTCACTCTTTCCTTTCCCCTAATTTATTCTGTTTTAAGATTCCTCTGTAGGTTTTTATTTTATTTTTTGGGGGGGTACACTCACATCCCTGCTCCTTTTCTTAAACTGCCTCCCAGTGTGCGCCCCCTCCCAGGATTCCTGGACTAAGAGAGCTCTGGGCCGGCTGCAGAGGGGGGTGGGGAAGGACTCACCTTGGCAGGGAACCTGTCATCAGACCGCAGCCGCTGGTGAGACCAAACTGCAATGCGAGTTCAAACCACTGTGAGGCCCGAATCCACTGGGTGGTTTCCTGCCCACCAGGGACTGTTCATGAGCTCCCTGCCTTAGAGGGACTTCCAATTAGGGACTATAAATAGATGTTCCGCAGCTTAGCTGAGCTGAGAGTTCCACTGTTATTCATCCTTACTATGCGCTGAGCTCCTGTGCTGAGAACCTAATAGTTAAGAGGGCTTTATATATGAATACTGCATATTGTGTCAGAATAGAATTTCTTCTTAAAACAGTTAATTTGCCTTCACAAGCATACACTCCACTTTTAACAGCTGATAACTAAATATCGCATTTGCTATCTTAAATTCCAATTCTCTTATGTTTATATTAGTAAACTTTATTTTTTGGAGCAGTTTTAGACTGACAGCAAAGTAGAGCAGAAAGTACAGAATTCTCACAAACCCCCATCCCCTCCCATGTGCGTATTTCTCCACTGCCAACACCCTGCGCCACGGCGGCACACTTGTTATAGCCAACTAGTCCGCATCATGACTACACAACGGCCACTGCGTGAGGCTTTACTGTACTACCTGTAATTATTCTGTAGTATTACAGTACAATTTCACTGCCTAAAAATCCTCTCTACTCTGCCCAATCATCCCCTCAACCTTAACCCTTGAAAACCACTCATCTTTTTTATCGTCCTCACCCTTTTCCTGGTTAAGACTGTCACATAGTTGGTAGCTTTTCAGATTGTCTTCCTTCAGTTAGTAACGTGCACTGAGGGCCGCTCCATCTTCTCAGGGCTTGAAGGTTCATTTCTGTTTAGTGCTGAATAGTTTCTCATTGGATGGACAAGTTTACTTATCCATTCGCCCACTAGAGGACAAGCTAGTTGCTTCTAATTTTGGATAGTTATTCTTAAAGCTGCTATAAATACCTGTATGTAAATTTCTGTGTAACTCATATAGCTACATATCAAGGGGTTTGATTTGGGGTCATATGGCAAGAGCGCAGGGCAGTATTGTGGTACAGCGGGTTAAGCCACCATCTGTAACATTTGCATCCCACATCAGAATGAGTCTGAATACTGGCTGCTCTGCTTCCAATCCAGCTTCCTGCTAACAAACCTCAGGAGGCAGGAGACGATCGTTCAAGCGCTTGGGCCACTGGCATCCAGGGGGAAGGCCCAGATGGAGTGCCAGGCTCCTGGCTTTGGCTAACACTGACTGGCATAAAGCAAGATGGCAGATACACAAGGGCAGCAAGGCCCGGCGCCAGGATGCTCTGTTGCCCTCACCCACAGCGTGCCCCACTCGAGTGTGCGTGCGTCCCCTGCTTGGCAACCGGATCGGCACGCATGTTATTGCCCCACCTAAGCCCTGTGCTCTCTCACACAGCACGTCTCCAAGAGGCCTGTGACCTTCGGCATCTAAGATGACAGGACAGGGACCAGGCAATCCCCGCTGTTCCTCTGCAGCCGACTCAGAGGTCTGAGCCCAGAACAGCCCCAACACAAAGCTCACGGCCAGGAAAGAAAAGCTAGGTCATTTATTGATGGTGTGTGGTCACAAATACAGTGCCTTTTAGTAAATATTTTGTGGCTAGTCACTGTTTGGGATGGTGACACACTGATCTAGAAATCAAATACTTTTTATTCTGGTATTTCACAGGTATTTAGCATCACAGGCCATGCGCCCTCAACCATGGGAACAATGCGTAGATCCAGGGTGGCTGGGGGCTGGATGGAGAGGGAACAGGGTCAGGGGCTCTTTAGCTCAGTGATAATACTTTGCATGATACCGTAACAAGCTGTACACAGTTCAGATGCACAGTCAAAATTTCTTTAAAACGAGTGGGAACAGGTCATTATGTCCAAATCCGTAGAGTGCACAGTAGCGAGCGCGTCCTACCGTGGACTGTGGCTACTGGGTGGTCATGGGCTGCTCTCTGGCTAAGCAGTCGAGGTGACGTGGGAGAGCTACTGGGAAAACAGCTGTTCTCTACTCTCAGCTGTGAACCGAAAACCATACAGAAAAATACAAAAAAGACTTTATGGAAGTCAGTTAATATATTTCTCACAACCTCAATTCAAATTGGCTCTGAAGGGATGTAGATGTAATTACAGGCCTAAGATTGAAACCACAGAGCCTACAGTATGTCAAAATGGGGGGGAAATGCAACGTATACCAGCCCACTCTGTTCCCGGAGAGAACCCCTGACTAACTCCAGCGAGAGCGCTGGGCCCCTTCTACCATTGGCTGCCCCCAGACTGTGGCAGGGCAACGGGCAGAAGCCCAGGCCTCGCTCCTGAGACCGGCCTCTGTTTCTTGCAGCAGCCAGGCCGCTGTCAGCTCGTCCTAGCAGAGCGTCAGAGAGCGAAGCAGGAGCCTTCCCTTCACCCCACGCTAAGAGCTCCCAGTGAGGTCCCGGCTGCTGGTTTGGGGACCACCCGGGAGGAGCAAGACCACAGAGAGGCCAAGTCTGCTTTCTAATTCTCTATTTGCCTATAATTAAATAAAAACAAAATAAGCATTTGTTCCTTCCAATGGCTTAAACTGTTCTGTTATTTTGTTTTGTTCTCTGGTTCGTCAGGAAGCTTGTCATGTACATGCATCCTCTTCCTCCACCACCTTTGATGGGGTGTGAGCCAAGTCCCTTGTCATTTTAAATTCTTGTCTGATGTTTACTGAACTGCAAAGCATCAGGATTAAATTCTAAGCACAAGACCTAGAAGTAGATATTAGGGCGAGAGATGTGCAAGACGTGCCTTGAAGAACTCATGAAAATTATTTTAATGACAACAGAGGAGGAGTGTAACATGAGAAAGTGCAAGTTGGCTAGTCTTGGCAGGAGGACCTTTTATAAGATCAAATCCGAGGGCTGCTGTCAGCTACACCCCTGGTGGGGGAATGAGGAAATTGAAGGGGCTGGCTGTGATAAAGTCGTTACAGTCTTGAATTTAACTGAGCGTGAAGTTTGGAGGGTGAATACCAGGCAGCAAGTTTACATTTAGTTGTCCTAAGATCCAGAATGAAAGAATGTCTCCATCACATCCCCAACCCCTGGGAAGAAAAGCACCAACTGTTGGGCAGAAACGTTTAAAAGTTGCAAGAAATGGACACAGCACATCGTGGTCCACAGACCAGGAAGGCTAGAACAAAGGCAAGGACCAGGCACTGTCTCGGGGGGCGGGGTTATGTCCACCTGTGTTTATTGCTCAACTGACACATTCTCCAAGGTCAGTGTATAACTTCTCTAATAAAAAAAACTAAGTCAATTTTTAACACCAGCCAAGGCGACACGGAAATACATTCTTTTCCCTTGAAGGAAAATTGCTTTCAAATGGAAATTCTTTTTGTATTTCCTTTGATTATGCTTCTCACAATTTTTTTCTATTTTTTGTTTCTAGAGTCAAGGCAACATGAAGGCAGTGTTAATATTTTAAAGTGTTAATGAAATCTGAGTCACTAGAATCCACATTTCCAATTATTCCCTTGAAGTTGGTATTTTCTGTTGGCATCTGGCATTTAGGAACTTTAAAATGCTTCCAGGACAAAATGATAAATTCTTTTGATTTTTTTTTTTCCCCATCAGAATCTGCAGTGAGCCAGCCAGAGGTCCCCAAGCCACCACACCAAGCGAGCGTGTCTGCAGCCTCCTGGGAGGGCAGGGCACCGTGTGAGTTGGGACAGCCCCCGGCATAGAGGATGTTACCCTCAGGAGGACACGAGCTGACGCAGCCGGCGGAGTCACAGGCCTGTGGTACCTTTAAGATGGTGATATTCCAGGTAAAGCTCTCCACCGCCTTCTGCAGCTTCCTTTCCTTCAGACCTTCCTTGGTGCCGATGCTATGCAAGTGCTCGTGGAATTCCATGGCTGCAAGAAATAACAACACAGATTTCAGTTACTGTCCCACCCAATCTGGCCGTATCAATTTTTCTGGGAACAGGCGACACAACTCCATCCTTTCACAGAATTTCATGCACATGCCCTCTTAAGAACGCCGTGACAGGAGGGACAGAACATGGCCAGTGTCACACGGTGGAAGGCATCTGGCAAGATGCGAGGTCTCCATGAGGTGTAGCAGCGGAAATGGAGTCCAGTGATCCTTGTCACTGTTACTTTAGCACAGAGGAGCTCGGCACTCAGAGGCGCTGAGAGCTGGGCTGCAGCAGTCTGCGGGGGTCCCTCTCTCAAGCCACTGAGGCAGACTGGGAGAGGGAGCGTCTCCTGCTCACGGTGGAATGCCCACCGAACTCAGTTTTCTAGGCCTTTCTGCTGAGCAAGTGTGGAGTATATCTACACAGCTGTTTTGGAAAACAGTAAGGCGAGGGGCTTCCTCAGAAACCTGGAAATGGAGCTACTCCGTGACCCAGGTGTCCTACAAGTGGTGCTTAGCCAACGGGAGTAAAATCCCTGTATCTGAGAGTGCACGTGTGTACCGCAGTACCATTTGCCACGGCTAAGATTTAGAAGCTGCCGATGTTTTCCAACAGGCAATTGAATTAAAAAAAAAAAACTGTAGTATTTGTACACAACGGGATATCACCCAGCCGCTGTGCCAACATGGATGGAGGACATGCATCAGATGAAATAAGCCAGACACACAAAGACAAAACAGCATGTTCTCACTCGCACTTGTGGAAATCGACCACATAGAAACAGCCGACTAGAGGACAGCAGAGACAAGGAGAGGGGCTCAGTGTGCGGGGTGCTGCTGCTCTGTTGTGTAGGAGCTAACTGTAGTGGGCAACACTTCATTATGTATTTTGAAAGAGTTTCCAGGTTCCCAAAATGTGGAAGTGATTTGACCAATACATACTGCACACATGCATGGAATTATAATACTGCATCCCATAAATTAGTACCAATAGTATATGTCCCAAAATAAAATTTTAAAGAATGACGAATAAAATATTTTCAATAGTTCTCATGCGAATTTACACAGTCTTATTAATAGGAATCTTTAAATTTTGTTCATTTTTTTCTTCGGTGTTAAATTCTGTTTTCTAAACATCACAATATGATGACTAGTAGAAAGACTATTGAATCATCTGAAGTTTGTCATTCAAGTATATCTTATTGAGAATGTCCATAAAGCCTTCCATTTCTCCGCCGTGGGTGCGTTTTGTTTCCCGCTTCTGCAGAGTGGAGATCCAGCCGAGGGAGCGGGCAGAGCTCTGTTTCCTGATCTTCCCTAACGACTGCAGACACTCATGGCGAGGAGGAAGCAGCATTCATTTAACCAGTGCCTTGCTGATGGATGGCGAGTTGTTCTAAATCCTTTACCCTGTTATAAATAGTGTGGAACTGCTGCAAATTTTACAAGGCATTTTCTGCATTCTTTTGTACAATTTACCACTTTGGTTGGGCATCTGGATTTGTAATGGCTTTATATGTCACACCATGTCAAAGCCACTCTTTATACAGTGACTGACGGGCACGCTATTCCTCAGGGTCCTTACACACCAAGAAAAGCTGATGCACATATGAGAGACATAAGAAGCTGCTAACAGTTTGTTTGTTTGTTTGTTTCTCTGTCTGCCCACCAAGCCTCTGCAGTATGTTTTAGGTCCTAGTCCTTGTCCTGCTAAGAAATGAGACCCTCACTGGTTTGGAGGAGGCACAGTCATTCCACCTTCTAGGAACTAGTACTCCCTGCGTTTGCTCCAACTGGGACACATGGCTACCCTAGATTTTGGAGAGCAGCTTCCAGGGATTTGGGTGGATGGGTGTGAACGCAGGGCCAAGGGCAGGTGAAGGACGGGTCACCTTATGCAGGACTGAAGCCTGGAAGATGCTCTGGCACAGTGATTAAAAAGGATGTAGAGGAAGAAAGAAACCATTTAAAGAAACAAAGGCAGCTACATATATGCTTGTAATTTGAGAGGCTTGTATTTCACAACTATTTTAAGCTCCATTTTTGTTTTGTTTTAAATTTTTATTTATTTTAATTTAAACTTCATGAGAGAAAAAGAAGTCTTCCATCTGCCGGTTAACTGCTCAAATGGCTGCGACAGCTGGAGTCGGGCTGGGTCAAAGTCAAGAACAGGAACTCAATATGGATCTCTCACGTGAGTGGCAGGAATCCAATACTTGAGCTATCATTTCTGCCTCCCAGGGTTCTGGGTTGGGAATGGAGGCGAGACATGACCTCAGGCCTCCAACATGGGATGCAAGAGCCCCAAGAAGTGGCTTATCCTCCGTGCCACAATACCCTCCTCTACCTAATCACTAAAGAGACATTAGACAGTTTTCCTTTGTCAGTCCTCTTCAAATAGCTATGGTCTAGGATCAGTGCCGTGGCAGAGTAGGTTGTCTAAACCTGTGGCGCCAGCCTCCTGTATGCGCTCTGGTTCCACTCTAACTCCCTGCTTATGGTCTGGGAAAACGAGGAGGATGGCTCGAGTCTTTAGGCCCCAGTACCCTTACTGGAGATCTGGAGGAAGCTCCTGGCTCCTGGATTCAGACTGGCCCAACTCTGATCATTGAGGCCATTTGGGGGAATGAACCACAGATGGAAGATCTCGCTCTTCTTCCCTCCCTGCCTTTGAAATAAAAATATGTAATATGTAAGGCCTAATAAAAGTTCAAAGAAAATGGAATTTTTCTTTTAGAAATGGGCAAAGAAAAGTGACACTTTTTTTAGTCAAAATATTACAAAGCTCAGAATTCAAAATAGTGACTGTCATCCTACTGCTGTTTGAGTTGCTCCACATCTGTTTTCTTTAGTAACTGAATTGTGTATTAACTTAGAGACTGGTCTTTGTGAATATGCTGGAGTGACTTTGCTAATCCCCTGCCTGAACTATATACTGATTTTGTTTTTTTAAGTTAAGAAAAGGATTCTCACCTTGACCTGGAACTGGGCCTGACTCAGCCTTATATAGCCAATGCACTCCAGAGGGCTGTCTTCGGAGGGCACTCCCCAGTGTGCTAAGGACTTCCCACTAGGCCCAGTTCCTACACCACACAACTGAATCAGCTTCTATCCTCTCAGTGTGTTAGCCACGGACTTTAAGATTAGCCATCCATGTGCATGAGCTGCGAACCAGATCAAGTTCAAAGCGTAGCCCTGCCTAAGAAACGTGGAGAAGGTGAAGAAGGACTTGAATTTTGGTCTGCTTGAGCACAGTGCCCCAAGGTTTCCCGCTACAAGGATGCCATGATGCAGAGGGGCTAAGCACTGACCTAGTACTAGTGAAACGAGGCAGGGGGAGAGGAGGGTATACATTTGAGCCCAATCAGTTCATCAGTGTAACAGAAGAAGGCCGGTGAACATCTCAGAAGCCAACTGCATTGTTCTCTTGGTCCCGAGCCACCGGGACATGTGCTTGAAGATGTGATACCTTTCTGGAGAAAACAGGGAGATGGGAGAGAAACAGAGACAGATCTCTCATCTGTTGACACATTCCCCAGAAAACTTCAACATCTGGGGCTGGGCCAGGTTAAAGCCAGGAGCCAGGATCTGGGAACCCCATCTGGGTTTCCTGTGAGGGTGGCAGGGGCTCAGGCACTGGGACCATCGTCTGCTGCCTTCCCAGCCCATTAGTAGGGAGCTGGATCAGAAACTGAGCAATAGGGACTTGAACCGGCACTCACTCCAACATGGAACGCCAGCACTGCTATCAGCGGCTTCATCTTCGGTGTCACAATGCTGTCCCCAAGACGATTTATCATTTGACATGAAGCAAAAACAACCCACCAGACTAGTTTAAATTTCTGAAAACCTAGGGGCATCTGCCCTCTGCTTTCACTCAAGCTATGCAGTGGAAAATGAGAATGTGGTGAGCACCTCCCATAGTAGACTCCACCGCCCTTGCGCCTGTTGCAAAATCATGCAACTGCAGGGGAGAGAGACAGGAAATCCTTTATCACTTCCTGTGACTGATCTGCTAGCTTTAGTGTCCCAAGTCCATCTGTTCCCTTCTAATCCTTAACAGACAATCTGCCAAGCACGTGGGACACAAGGCTTGGGAGCAGCCAATGCAGCACCACCCTGGTCATGGGATGCAGGGGAGCTGCAGGATTCTGGGTCCTCTCACTTTGCTAACAAGCCAACCCCGGGGGCTTGGCGGCGTGGCCTAGTGGCTAAGGTCCTCGCCTTGATCCCATATGGCTGCTGGTTCTAATCCTGGCAGCTCCACTTCCTCTCTCTGTCTCTCCTCCTCTCAGTGTATCTGACTTTGTAATAAAAATAAAATAAATCTAAAAAAAAAAAAAGAAGAAGCCAAACCCGCACACTCTGGTAGCTTTGCCTCCGGGCAGCCTACAGACGGCCATTCTGCCTTGCCTCCTTCCCACTTAGCCTGTGAACCCCATGGCACACAGCTGGCCCTTCACCTTCCACAAGTAGGAGTGTGAGTTTTCCACATGTTCCAGGTTTACTGATTATCAATGATTCTTTGATCTGCTTGGGTTGCCAATGTTAGAGTGACTATGCCTGCACTCTGGAAAAGAGACTGTAGGTCTAGCAATATCCTCACATGCAGGCTTTTTTGTTTTTCTTTTAAAGTATTTATATTTATATAGATCTTCCATCTGCTGGTTTACTCCAAAAACAGTTGTGATGGCTGGTGCTAGGCCAGGCCAGGAACAAGAACTTCACCCGTGGCCTCTGACCTGAGTGGCAAGGGCCCAAGCACTTGAGCCGTCTTCTGCTACTTTCCCAGGAGCATTAGCAGGGAGCTGGGTCAGGAAGGAGGCTTTAGCCACTATGCCACAGCTGCACCTCCTCATACCCAGGCCTTAACTAATGCCTGTCAAGTGGGGGCCCTAGGTCCTTCAAAGGTAAGACACTGCTGGAGAGCTCCCCTGACCAGCTCTTCCAGCTGAGCCAGTAAAAACAGAACGCGGAGCCCGGTGGGGACTGTCCACCACGGAAGATGCACGCCACCATGGTTTTCCACGGGCTTTTCATTTTCTCACTGGTGGGGTGGGGGGCTGAAAATGAGGGCTTCCCAGCTCTAATAAGTATTCTTTTCACAGACAAAATACGGATAAGAGAAGCATATATATCTAAAAATAATATGAATTGCAGTGATCCTGAGAACATGACTTCTGTGACGAGCACCCTGCAAGAGCAATATTTAGAAGTTTCTAAATCAAGGGTCCTAATATTCTTACAGACCAGGGCCTGAGGGCTGTCTGGGCCCCAGGGAGAGCCACCAGGCATCAAAGGGGGGGCAGGTACCCAACTGGCACCACCACCGCTGTGCTTAGTGGCTGGGGTAAGAACTCCCACTGTGAACCCACCCTTCAGGTTCAGAAATAGAAACCAGGCTAGTAACCACGAGGCAGGGAGACAGGGATCTTGTCTCTACTGGAACAACTTTTGGGTCCCCATGCTGGCTTGCTGTCAGAATATTCCAGACCCCACGTCAGACTATGTTTATCATCATTTTATTATTACTTAGTTTAGAGCCATGTGTTGATATCTATATGTACTGTAGCTAATTGTTTCACAAAATAATTGTGTTTTTCCCTCTTAGTCTCTGTCCTATATCTTAGTCCCATTTAAACTACATGTCATCATAAAAGTCTCAAAGGATGGCCTGGTTTATGATTTGTTTAGAGATAAAATGTGACATGGTGGGACAACTAGTCAAGAGGCAAGGGTAAGAGCCGGGTCTCCTTGATTTCTCATCCATGCCGCCACCCAAGTAAGGCAAGAGTGAACAGTCAGTTCTGAGTAAAGACACGGAACCCCGTCTAAGTTTTAATAACCTCATTTGAAAACCACCAATTAACTAGGTAAATAGTCCCTTGAAAGGTGTGACAATTGCGAATGTGCTATATTCTTTATATGAGTCAAAACATGCAGTGTGTTTAAAGGTGTCAATTTGAATGCTGTGAGCTTATGAAATGCATTCAATGCAAGGCATGGCGCTATGGATTAATACTTAGGGTAAGCTACGTCCAGGACTGGTCAACAGCCAGTGTCTCACACACACTTTTCTGGGCCTGTGGTGGCTGCTCCTTTGGCCAGAGGACTGCGTCTCAGCATGGCAGCTCCGTGCTCAAGACCCAACCATCAGCCTCCTCTGATGCCATGACCCCAGCTTTGTGTTTCTCGGGAAAAGCAGTGGGCTATTTTTTTTTTTCTACTAAGTTATCTTTCATCAGACAACAAACTTATATGAAAATTAAACAGTGCTAAAATTTAAAAGATGATATTCACAATAAAATGGCATAAAAAAAGAAATTTTCTTTGATGGGGAGGAACAAGTCAGAAAACATGGCATCATTTCCTCCTCCAGTTTACACAAATGCCGTTTATTCTTGCCAAATTTTTATAAAGTAGATAACCCTTAAAATATTCTGGTTTGGGATTTTTTTTTTACTCATCTAAATGAGTCTAAAATATAGCACATAGCTAAACATGTTTAGAAACAAATAAAATTTTAAAAATCATGCAAGAGACACATTGATCTTCAATTGATAAATATTAGATTTTCAACTCTGTACTAAAAAACTGTCACAAATGTAACCAATGTGAGCATTTTTCTGTGTTGGAAAAGTGGAAATTAAAAGTAAACGGTAAACTCTTTGAAATGGTTACAAAATAGATATTCAAAACTGCAATTGATTGGAAATTCTCCAAATGAGGTGTGTTTGAGTCCTGGAAGATGGAGCCTCCTTAGGACACAGGTGTGCTTGGGATTTCATTCAAGAGGTTTATCAACTCTAGTACAGCACATTCATTAAACATGACCTGCACCTGGCTTGTGGCACACCAACTGGGGCTATCGGAGCCCTTTTCCCCAGTGAATTTGCACGCTGCGCCTGTTTAAGTACACACAGCCTTCACAAACTCCAAGGATCTGACGTTTGCGGACTTACACCCTTAGCAATGTGGAAAGGCACACTTGCTTTTCACACAGTTCGGCTTGGTAGTCTCTCTGTCTTGGCTTTCTTCCCGATCTTGGCATTAACAAGAGCCAAAATTATTTTAAGACGGATTTTGAACTGTTAAATCCGATTCCACAGGAGACAGAACAGATAAACCAGGTCTCTTAAATATATCCCTGAGACCCAGATGGATGACAAGGTCCTTGTGATGCCAAGCCTACAGTTTGTGAATGAATCATATGAAGGAGGATTTTTCCTCCTCTTCCAGCATCTTCCATCTGGGTAAATCTTTGTTAGATGAGGTTGCACAACTTTTATTCTTTTGTGGAATCTGATTACCATGACGCTGTACTAATGAAATGCAGGGAGGAATACTGTGAAACAAGCCCCTCCTCCCTTCCTCTTATGGAGAGGCAGGTGGGCCGGCTTTACCACAGACCGGAAGAGGAGTGTGGAGCGAGCCGTTTCTGTGTGGACTGACTTGCTCCTTGTGGCTTCCTTCTTATCTGTCTTACTTCTGTTTTTTTTTTTTTTTTTCTTTTACACGGAGAGTCATAGATTTGACAATTTACACAGTATACAAAACATGGTGGTTCTTTTCTGCGTTCCCAGGTTCCTGTCCCATACCCTCCAGGCAACCTGCTCAACAGCCATCTGGAGGGGATGCTCACAGCACGTGAGGCTCATTCTCCCCACCTGCCTTCTATAACAAGTGTTCGTAAGTAACACATACCCTTTGTCTTGCTTTTAAGTTACTTTGCCTTTGTATGTATGTAAGAGTTTCCTTATGTGAGCATATGAGTATGTACCTGGAATGTCTGCACCCACTTGCCTTGGTTCCTAGACAAACCAACCTTTTTTTTTTTTAATTATTTATTTTTAGTGGTGGAAAGACAGGTTTACACAGAGAGATCCAGACAGAAAAATCTTCCATCCACTGATTCATTCTCCAAGTGGCTGCAATGGCTGTAGCTGAGCTGATCTGAAGCCAGGAACCAGGAGCCAGGAGCCAGGAGCCAGGAACCTCTCTGGTCTCCCATGCAGGTACAGGGTCCCAAGGCTTTGGCCCAACCTACATTGCTTTCCCAGGCTACAAGCAGGGAGCTGGATGGGAAGTGGAACAGTCAGGACCTGAGCCAACACCCATATGAGATTCTGTCATGTGCAAGGCAAGGATTTAGCCATTGAGCGATTGCGCCAAGCCACACTAACTTCTTTTCTCAATCTCCTGATGTATAATCTGTTTTCACTGAGACCCAGGTGGAGTTCCCCACGTCTCAGTGTGGTCAGGGCTGCAGTCAGGCTCACACACTTCTGCATGCACAACCCTGACAAACAGGAGCCACTTGCATGTCTGTCGCCACCTCTCAACCTGGGGCCCTCGGAGGGCCGGGTCCATTTCCTGTCTATGTGCACAATCTCCAGTTTCTGGCTGGAATTAGAGGAAGAACCTAACCAGTGTCTACTGAATAAATGAATTAATAAAATAATTTTAGGATTTTGCATTTAATTATACTCAACAAATATTTATTGGGTGCAAGCCTTGTGTTAGACACTGTTCTTGGCCTCTGGGATATGTTTACCAATGAAGATTTCTGTCCTCAGGGAATTTACATTTCTACTTGGAAGGAGACAATAAGCAATAAATGCAAGGAAACCACATGTTGGCGGCGGGCACTGTAACACAACAGGTCAAGCTGTGGCACTCGCCCTCCCATGCCTGCTAGAGGTGGCACTGGAGTTCCTGGCTCTTGGCTCTGACCTGGCCCGGTCCTGGCTGTTAGAGCCATTTTGGTAGTGAACCAGCAGATAAGATTTCTTTCTCTGTCTTCCCCAACTGTGTCTGTCATTTTGTCTTTCAAGTCAATCAACCAATCTCAAAAAAAATTTAACATAATTATTACTATATGTATATTCAAAAATTTCATGGAGACGTGCGTTATGAAGGGACTATGCATAGATTTCACATGTTTTTGGTACCAAAACGCAGAGTCAGTTCAGCTGAGCAGAAGGAACAGGACACTGTCACTTGCACTGTCCCCACGAGGGGCCAGGAAAGTCGCTTTGGGTCAAGTCTGAACCTACAAGGGCACCTGCTCTGCTCTACTTTGGAAGGAGAGTCTCAAAACTCGAATGTGCCCACTACAATTAAAATTCCTCAGCTCCACCTTAAAGAGTCGATAGTTTGAGCATAATGCAAAGCCATTGCATTTTAAACAGTCATCCTCAGGAGATCCTGACTACATCTAGGAAAAACACTGCTAGTATGAAAGCTGATGTAAAACTATTAGAACAGGATTGAGCTGATGGGCACAGCAGACAGCCAGGTGTGGCTAGGCCAGCTCTCTCCTTGAGATCAATTGTTCATGTTGCGGGTTTTTTTGTTTGCTTGCTTTTCGCTGTGAACAAGCTGGTCCAGCTGTTGCCTTTGTGGATATTTACTCTTTTCCTCCTTTATCCGTGATGAAAGTCGGTTTGCAGGGAATGAAAGAGGAGGGAGGTCACTCGTGACATCATTTCTTCTCCACTCTATGTTAGTTGTTAATGAGTAAGTGAGGATCTTGGAGAGGTCTGGTGACTCGATGCCCATCTTTAGGAGGAAGAGAGATGCCATCTTCGAGAGGGTTCCAGAGGGTCCCGAGTGTGTAATGCAGGTTCCCTGTCTCTCCTTTAGAGATCTTCACCGTCGAAGACAGGTGCTGACTCATTCTGATGGATTGCATGCAGTTTGCCTATCCTGTGACACCATACAGGTTGACCTGATTGATCTTCTAAAGTAACTGTAATCAAGTCATTCCAAAATTGCTGTTTACCCAATTGCCCGTAGGTCCCCGCACTTCAGAATTCACAGGGTCACTGGGGAAGCGATCATCAACTGTCCGTCAGAAGGAGGGGAATGGCACAGGGATGCAGCCGGTGACAGGCCTGCAGCTAGACAGTAAGACATGGTACAGAGGGCACAAGATTACGGGTCTCCAGATCCCCAGAGAAGGACGTATTACTTAAAATAACTGAGAAACAATTCGATGTCAATGGGAACAGAAGTCCTAGGACTCCCAGGTTTTCTGCAACAAATCCTTGCAAACAAACTCACAGATGATTCTGTGTTTGCTGTGTTGGGTGAGATCAAGATGTGAGTGACCCATGTGGCAGATGGCTACTCACCTGCTAACCTTCAGCTCCTGAGAACAGAGTGACAACTCAGGAGTTAGCAAAAAAACAAAACAAAAAAAAACCAAAACAACTCTCCCCCCAAAAACAACAAGGAAATAAAAACAACTACAAACAACAACAACAAAATCTCTGGGCAAAGGAATCTGAGTCCACCAGGTTCAGTGGGGCTAGCAGCTGGTTGACCTTGGCTTACTCCCCCCCAGCTGGGAGTGTGTAAGGCCTATTCTGCTTTAGGTGTTGTCTATTAAGCATGGCGACACGCTGCTTAACATGTTAGAAAAAGTAGACAGAAAGGAGACAAAAATTGATGCACAAACAGATGGTTGGAAATGCAGTAGGAAATGAGCAGGAAGTGAAGGCTGAATGGCTAGGGAAGCAACCGGAAACTAATAGAGGCGATGGGTCTAAGGGGCAACCCATCGAGTATGCAAAGGGGCCCCTGAACCCCAAAGCTCCTGGGGGCTCACTATGCTGAGCTTTGGTCTGACAAAGCTCAAAGATACCCTGAGACATCAAAACCCATTCTACTTTTGACAATCCAAATCAGTGGCAGTCAAGGACCCAGTATAGGTAATTTCCCATCATCCTACTTATCTCAGGAATGATGCAATCCTGGCCATGTAGAGGAAGCCCTGGGAGCTTTCAGAAAAGGGGCCTGTGGCAGGCTAGATGTCCTCTCATCCAGACTTAGGCCTGTTTTCTAAGAGTCACCATGGAAGAGGCACCACGGTCTCACCTCCCAGGCACACAGGCATCCTCCCGGTGCGGGCCATGCCCATGGGCTCAGAGAGACCACTGCTGGTGGTAACCTAGTCTGCCTCCTCACCCCGCCCCTGCAGTGTGGAACATAACTCCAGAATACTCGTGGCTCTTGCTGCAGCTTCTGTCCCTTGGTTTCTCCTTTTTTCTTCAAATGTACTTTGTAGTTTTATCAGATTATGCATGTTGGCACCAAGTCCCCCTCCCTAGAAGCAGTCACATGCAACTCAACCAGCTAAAGCTGATCCTCTTCCCCTTGTTTTTTAGTATTTATGTACTAAGTACTATTTCTAAGTAGTATTTCTATAGTATTATTTCTAAGTAACATGTTTAATATCATTTCATTAGATTTTTTTTCTTTTTGTGTCACCTATTAAATTCGCCATATGAAGGGAGATAATTTTTCTAAGCGTAACCTCACGTCAGTGCCGGTTTTCGGTCAGCTGTTCTCTGTTATCCAGACCTTACCTCCACTTGCAGCTGGTACCACCAAATCCTGAGCAGGTGGTCTGCCGTGTGAGTCATACTGCCTGTCTGGTCCCAGCTTCCGTCCAGCTTTCTTGGCTGGGCAGTTAAGCCAATTATCACCTGTTCAGTCAATTATCACCTCTTCAACTGTTCTTCCGTACTGAAAATTATTTTACTCCTGTTTTCTTTGTCCTCATGGATTTAATAAAAGCACCATTCCCCCTCTCTGCTCTCCCCCCGGCTCCACCCTGCCCTACCCCCTAGCTCACTATTCCTGTGAGATTTTTTTAAGGGAGTGGAGAATAAATGGATGTGTTAATTTACCATCTATAATAGGAACTATGCCATTGATTTTTTTTTTCTCTTCCAGAGAGCAATTTATTTTCCATTTAAAATCACCTGACTAGAGTGCCCAGCTCACTGAAGCAAAGCAGTTCGGGTTGCTTTAGAGATCATCTTCCTATTGCTTTTGAAGCAGATGAAATTAGTGACTAGATATGAGATAATAAACATAAAGATAGGTTACAGTTAGGGCCATGGAAGAAGAGAAAGAGTAGAAAATGGATGATGTTTACCCTGAAAGGACTTGGTAAATCTTTGATAAACTTTTCTAAATTAAAAAAATTATAAGTGTCAACGACCCTTCCCTTTAGACTGCTGCTTGGCTCCCCTGCACACTTCTTAGCCACCTGTGCCGTGTGTCACTTGGCAGTGGGCAGTGGAGACCCTTTCATCCCATGTCACCCCTAGCACCCAGTACTCAGGGAGTCCCTTGCACTGGCACTGCTGCCCTCTGCCTGAGCACCACCTCAGAGTCTTGCCCGGACCCAGCTGCTCCTCCCCTCTGGCCATCGCTGACGCTCACTCACCTCCCCGGTGGAGGGCCATCCCCTCTCAGAAGATCTTTAACTCCCCAGCAACCTGCTCTACCATTTCAATGTCAGGAGTTCCTCCACCTTTCTAAGGTCAAGTGTTTTCCTGGCTGTATCTCAATCCTTAACTTGTCTCACTTTTCACTGACCTCTCATATCCTAGCTCATCTTGCCACTTTCGCTCTCCCGCTCTGCCACCAGCTGTCCTACCTGCCCAGGCTGCTTTCAGCCGCAGCTGAGCTGTTACCTCGTTTCTCCCTGTCCTGGGGCCTCCATCCGCTGGGCCTGGGTCACTGCCACCCGGGTGGAGTCCTCCTATCTGCGCTGTCCTCTCTGGCCCCCTTCCCTGCGCAGTGACCACAGGGGCACACACCTTCCGCTCTCACCCAGCCAGGACCCCACTCGTCAGCTGGTGCACTTTCCAACATGTGGCTGTGGCAGTTGTCTCACTCCCTATTTCCCTTTGTTCTATACAATAAGAATATAAACGTATGGGTTAAGAATCTGAGATATTTCTGAAACAATCCTCCCTTGCAGCTCTTTGAGAGCTGGCATCTCTGCAGGTTTGACATTCTGCACGCAGCATGACAATGACTTATCAAAAATAAAACCTTATGCAAATGATTTTTGAACTCAAAACAAATGAGCAATTCTTCATATGAGTAATAACTATACCTCCTTCCCATAACTGTAAACACAAGAAACAAGACGTCAAGGCACTCTAAAACAAGCAGCAGGGCAATGCCGGTGTTCAGTAGTAAGTGTGAAACCAAAAGCTAATCTCCGCAGGTGTCTAAAGATCTTCGAAACCAGAGTGCCTTGACTTACATAGAGCGGTTTCTGGGTATTGGCCACTCCTATGCAAAATTTCTAAGACTACAACTTTTTAAAGTACAAACAGGCATATCCTGCAATGAAATCAGAAATAAGAGGCTAAAGCTTCATTAAATGATGAAAGTCAATAAACCAATGAATTGAAATTCAAATTTCTGAATGAATATTTTTTTCAGCAATCAGTTCATTAAGAAATTCTATAAATCCCATTACTCTCATAGAAGTGCCACCTGCGTTTCATGGACTCAACTACTTAATGAAAGTAAGTTCCCATTCACTCTGCTAATAACTGAGTGACTACTGTGCATGGCTATTAGAACAGATGTCAACAGAAAATACTGAGGATAATCTAACACACAGTCTTGGTTTCACAGAAGGTTATTATCCTATTTAGAAGATGAAATACATTCATAAAAAACATGAGCCACAATAACTGCAGAAGCTCTATTCCCTGAAGCAAATGGTTTGAGGCACTAAATGGAGTGGTAGTTTCAGAAAACAGGGACTCTAAATCTCAAATGGTCTCCTGGAAGACTGCTGAGATAATTTAAGATAAGTACAGACTGGCAGGCTGGGTGGAAACAGAGGTCTCACCAAAGAGAGGAGCCAATCTAGTCAAACTGGGCAGATTTAACTGGAACTACACAGGGGGTGGGGACTGGCAGCCCATGGGTGAGGTGAGGTGGGCCAGCATCTTTTTTTTTTTTTTTCTTTTGTGCTCTCTGCTCCCTGGAGCTTCTTGCTCATCTGTTACCAGTAGCCCCTGCCATGTAATTCTGCTCCTGTCCACAAAAATTCTCTAGGGACCAGATAACAACTTATTGTGCCACAGTGGGTTAAACCACAGCTTGCAAGTCAGCATCCCATAGAGGAGTGTCAGTTTGAGTCTCGGTGGTTCCACTTCTGTTCCCGCTCTCCACTAACGTGCCTGGGAAAACAGCAGAGAATGGCCCATGGACTTGGGCTCCTCGCACCCTCGGTGGAGATCATGTGCGAGACCTGGATGATGTTCTGGGCTCCAGGCTTTGATCTGTACCAGCCCTGGTCAACGTAGTCATTTTGTGGGCTGAACCAGTGAATGGGAGACCTCTCTCTCTGTCACTCTGTTAAATAAACAAATAGCTCTTAAAAAGAAGATGAGGTAGGGTCCGGAACAGTGGCCTAGCAGCTCAAGTCCATGCTTTGCACTTGCTGCAATCCCTTGTGGGCACCGGTTCTAATCCCAGCAGCCCTACTTCCCATTCAGCTCCCTGCTTGTGGCCTGGGAAAGCAGTCGAGGATGGCCCAAAGCCTTGGGACTCTGTACCCGTGTGGGAAACCCGGAAGAGGCTCCGGGCTCCTGGCTTCTGATCAGTGCAGCTCCAGCTGGTTTTGGCCACTTGGGAAATGAGTCAGCAGGTGGAAGACCTTCCTCTCTGTATATCTGACTTTCCACTAAAAATAAAATAAATATTTTTTAAAAGATAAATAAATATATACAGTGAATATAGTCAGTACTTTGAAATTCAGTCTCTCTCTTATTCTCAGAATCATATGGCTCTTAAGTGTCCACAGACTGAGTTGAGATCTTGAGTAATACACAGCAAGTACTGAACACATTTGGCTGAATTTACTTTCATATCTCCTTTTCAATTTGAAAGTTTTAGAAGAAAACAGACTTTCTTTTTTTATATTTTGATATGCAAGAGATACCAAGAACCTTATACATACAGAAGTTCAAAATATGCTTATTCACCAAAAGGACAGATGGTTTAATTAAAATCTTTTACATATTGTTGGCAAGGTATTATTTACGGTGGCCCAGTGGGTAGATAACTTCACACATGAAGTTAAAAGCTTGGACTGGGTGTGAGTGGCATCAGAGGGCAGTGCAGGATGCTGTGTGGGGTGGTGACATGATGAAATGTCTGAAATAATCAGTTGGTCTTTTTTAACAATCAGTTTTGACTCTGGACTGTCAGATTAGCGTGCAAAAGGTTAGATGGAGAAAGAACACTTTACAAGCACTATTTTGTTGATTAAAAGAGTAAAACAACATGAAGATTTCGCAGTTGATTGAATAGTCACTAATCGTCTTTCACCAGATACTAACAAAAATTGTCACTCCTATCTTTGTCTTCAATTTGCTTTAAATGAGTTCATTTCTGGGATAAAAAAACGATCTTATTTTCAGGCTATTTAATGGCTACGGCTCTTGATTTTAAGAAACAGCAACCCCCAAACCTTAGAAAGCGAGTAAAGATGCTCCAATTTATGACTCTTTCGTATTGACATAAGCAAAATTAGAAACTGAAATAATCCCATTTTTATTACCAAGTAGAATGCTTGATCTTTTTTTTCCTACCACTTGGAAAATTAGACAGATGTTAATTAAGTAGATGCTATCAATGTAAGCAGAATTTTATAACCTAGTATAAGAGTTGGATGTTAATGAAAGTATCAGCACTTGAAAATGCCAATGTCTTAAAAAGTGTAGGCGGCTGTGATTAGTACCCATTTTCCTTCCTGGGTACAAGCCTCCCTGAGCCTCCTGTGTTGCCAGTCAGCGGCAGGGGCCAGCCCAGGGGCGCTGTGAGTGGCAGCACAGGTCAGGGGGCGGAACAGCTGAGGACAATGCTCTCTACACTGAGGATCTTCATTGCCCGTTCATATCCCACCAGAGGCGGGCAACCCCTCTCCAGCCAAGGGCCATCTGGATAGCTGTAACTCCATTTGTGGGCCGTACAGAAGCATCAGCTTAAAATATCCGCCTGCTCCAGACTGCATTTTGAGTCCCGCCTGAGGTTGCCTGGGCAGGACCAGCTCGCACAGTTCCTAGGTCCTCCTCTGCCCAGCACGGAGGGGCAGTCCTAAAGCACCCCCAGGTGAATCTGTCGTCCAGGTTTGACAACCAGTGAATGAATGTTCGCTTAAGCCACGGAAAAATGTTTTTCACACTGATTTTATTGACGTAAAATAAGAAAGACAAAGTCAACTCCCCGCTCCCCTTTTGTTTTAAAGAAAAGAAACACACTCTCGCTTACCGGCTTTCTGACAATGCACGATCTTTTCGTAGACAGCATCTGCATTTTCCAGCAGTGCCTTGAGGGATTGAATCATCTGGAAAAGGAACATGCGCACATGAGATTCACCAGACGGCTGGACACACCTACACGAGGCTCTTCTCCTAAAATAAGGCTGAAGTGATGGTGCAAACTTTTAAAAAATCTAACTTCCCGTTAGTGGAGCGCAAGCATGCCCGTTTCTCACCCTGCAGCTTAAGTCTGCGGCGTGCTCTTAGCACACCCGGGCCGGAACAACACTGACCCTGAGGCAGTGCTCAATCGGCTTCGGTGCGAGAAGCTACAAATAAACACGTGTGCACATCTGATTTGAGCTTCGAATCATGCTTCTCGTCATCTATTTTACCAAAATAATTAACTTCATCCTGTAGAAAGGTTTTACATTCTTCACTTGTTTCAGTCAAAATATCTTCATCTGAAAATTTAAAACAATGAGGATCAAAAGCAGCATTTATTTGATATCATTCATCACAAACTAAAGGAGGAATGGGCCACATGGCCTACAGGATGGAGCCTCCACTTGGCATTCAGGGTTTTCACATTCATTCCTCAAGATCTGAGTCATTCGTATAAATTAAAGTATTCCAATTTTGCAGCTTGACATATTGAACAGATAGTGATAAAAATGAATAGTTAAGAACTCTGTTACACTGATATAAAATTATTTTCACCTTGACATAATTTGCATGCTGAAAAGGCTCAAACTGTCATCTGTAACCTTTTTCAGTTTTGATGTCAAGCGAATGAACGACATGAAAAGCAAGGACTTTCAGCAATCATGGTGCTTGTGAAAGAACTGACCACCTGTGCCTGCATCCTTCAAACAGGAGCAAAAAAAAAAAAAAAAAAAGATACAAGCAAAGAAGTGATCCCAGTCAGGAAGCAAATGAGCAGGACAGGAGCTGTAACAGAAGCAGCAGAGGGGGACCCAGGGGAAAGCGGTCAAAATCTACCAACACTCGGCAGGAAGAGGGGCCCATGGAAGCGCAGAAAGCCCACAGGGATACAGGAGTCCCAGTCATGGTTCTGCTGTCCAATAGCTTTGTCATGGAGGGTAGGATATTTAAACCTCCAGAACCAAAATATCCTACCAGATGAGCCTGCTGAAGACATTACACCTCGTAACGGGAGGCTTACAGGAAAGAGCGACCCTCAGGGGTGGATGTCACCGTGGGCACTCCGTTGACCCGGAAGGCCTGGCAGGACATTTTCTGGTCCAAAATTAGCTGAATGAGTATGTGTTCCTCTCTTTGTTCACTGACAATATTTTCAACACCCATTACTAATTTTAGCTTAATTTGAACAGCCTGGTGAGAGGAAGCTTGGGGAAGCAACAAATCACCTTGTTATTCTTAGAAGCATCTTCCAGTTTAAAAGCAGCAACAAAGGTTAGCTAATAACACACCTTTCAGCTGCAGAAAACATGCAAGTCTTACAAAATGCACATCCATCCCAGGAGACTGCACGGCAGAGCCCATCTGTCTCCTGTGCTCTGTGAGCCGGGGAAGATCACTCCTGTATTTATTTTGGGGTGTGGGCAGCTCTGAGTAGGAGAGCGCTAGCTAAGTGCTGAGGAGAGCGAGGCTTTGGTGAAGTGCTTGTGGCGTAATGGCATCCATGTTGATGCCCACAGAGGCACTTGTCTGTGGCTTAGCTTTTCAACACGGAAGTTCCTCTCCTGATAATGGGAGTGAATGTGCCTCTCTCTCCCCATCCCTTACAAACAGTGAATCAAACAGGAAGGTGGCTTGTACCCCAGGGTGCAGAGCATACGCAGTGAGAATTATCCTGAGACTTGGCAGTCAACAGCAGCAGCCATCAGCAGCCTGCACAGACGGGGAGTCCCGGAGGGAGCAGCCCAGGAGAAGGGAGGCACACAGCAAACAATGCGCAGGGCTCAGACAGGCTGGAGGAAACGCAGCCAGACCCCAGTGCGGATGATTCACTTTGTCACATCTGTTATTAAATGTTTGCAGCACTTCCTCTGGAAGGAAGAAGTGCCAGCTTTATATCTTTATGTACTTTGGAGGTATACATTTACAATGAATGTATGTAAATGGCTTAAAGAATGAGTTCATTCATCTTCAACTCTTGGCAGCCTTACCAACGAGCTCCTGGAGTGTCAGAGGCCCTTCGGGTACTCTGAAGGAAGTTCTATGGAGGCCTGGGTGCCCTGTGAGCAACACTGGGGTAACTATGAGGTGGGCGTCTGGGCGACCCCAGGCGATGGCCTTCCTGCCACCAAGCAGCCCCCCTGCTTTCGTTTGGTTGATAATAATGATATCACACAGCCCTGAGCCCCAGCAGGTCAAGTTGGGCACCTGTTTCTATCTGTGCCTGCTACTTTACAACAAGCCGTGATTATAAGCAGTGCAAGTGTGGGGCAAATGAATCAAGATGGATAAGCTGCTTTCTGGACATGGCTACGGAAAAGCTCACTGCATTCTTATTCTACACTTTACTAGGTTTCTGTAGACTGCTCTTTTATTTTTTATTTTATGTTTTGTCCATTAGGGAGGAAGATTCTATTTTCTGGATAAGTAGGTCTACTGGTTTTTTTTGCAAAAGCATCTTATGTCTGATTTCAGACAATTTATTGAATTTCCTTTCATCTCAGAACACAGCCTTTGTTTTTAATTACAATAGCAGTTTGCCAGTAATTTTTTAAACATTTATTTTATTTTTACCGGAAAGTTAGTTACACAGAGAGGAGGAGAGACAGTCAAGAAGATCTTCTGTCCGATGATTCACTCCCCAAGTGACCACAACAGCCAGAGCTGATCCAATCCGAAGCCAGGAGCCTCTTCCAGGTCTCCCACGTGGGTGCAGGGTACCAAGACTTTGGGCCATCCTCAAATGCCTTCCCAGGCCACAAGCAGGGAGCTGGATGGGAAGTGGGGCTGCCAGGATTAGAACTGGCGCCCACATGGGATCCTGGTGCATGCAAGGGAAGGACTTTAGCCGCTAGGCTACTGCACTGGGCCCAGTTTGCCAGTAATTTTACAGTGAAAGAAAATGAAACAATAATGTCTTCTAAGATGTTGATTTTCCCTTAGTCTCATTTTTAAATTATTATTATTATTATTATTATTATTATTATTATTATTATTATTTTAAAGATTTATCTATTTGGAAGGCAGAGACAGGGAGAGATTCAGCGAGAGAGTGGGGGTGGGGGGCCGTCTTTTGTCTGCTTCCCAAATGGCTGCAACAGCTAGGGCGGGGCCAGAGTCAGGAGCATATTCCAGGTCTCCCACATGCGTACAGGGGCCCAAGCATCTGAGTCATCCTCTGCTACTTTTTCTGCCATACTAGCAGGGAGCTGGATCAGAAGTGGAACAGCTAGGTCTCAAATCTGCATCCATATGGAATGCAGATTATATAACCTCCAATGCCACAACACTACTCCTCCCCCATTCTTATTCTGAAAGTTATGGAAAACCCCCACCTCTTAGCTCCCTCCTTGGCCTGTCCCTCTAGCTAACCCACAGGTGCAGTGGTGCATAACTGTATTTGTTATCCCGTAGTCACAACGGCAAAAAGGCCCAATATTCGTTATGAAGGAGAACAAGACAACACGGGATCCTAACAGGTAAGATCTTCCCAGACACAGTGTAAAGAATATTGATTTGCCAGTGTACTTAAGCAAAAGATGGAGTGCACCCAGACTTGCCGCTGAACACCCACCCCCAGACTTGGAAGTCCACGTTGCATGTCTGGGGACCAGCGGCTAGCAGCAAGCGGGTTTCAGGCCCCATCAGGCTCAGCAAGGACCCTGGGAGAACTGAGCTAACGCAGGGCTTATCTCAGGCTTCCAGGGATGAATACAGGATGGGGATGTGCATCAGAGTTCAGGCCTTCGGAAGAAAGGACTGTAGAGTTGAAATCAAAGCGGAGTTAACATGGCTCACTGCTGACTGCAACACTTCTTGCCTTTGTAACTTCTGCATTGCTTGCTCGGCTATGAACTGTGTGAGACTGTGTGAGTTCGCAGGCCGAGCAGCCTACGTGACCTTCAGCACAGAGAGTTCCCAGTTCCCAGCGATCAAGACCTGAGTCTGGTTGTCTCACAGGAGGCTCCAAGGCCCGAGTCTGGTTATCACACAGGTGGCTCCAAGGCCCGAGTCTGGTTATCACACAGGTGGCTCCAAGGCCCGAGTCTGGTTATCACACAGGTGGTTCCAAGGCCCGAGTCTGGTTATCACACAGGTGGCTCCAAGGCCCGAGTCTGGTTATCTTAACTACTGGACTGGAGAAGAGATGGGCACAGGATGTCCAGCACAACAAGCTATTGTAAAGTGCTCCTATAAAAACTGTAAATATTGCTGTTCGGGGCCACACTCTGGTAAGAGGCGTTGTCCCCATTGGTGGGTCAGATGCTTTATCTCTCACTGTAATAAAATTTTGTTGTGACTGTCACTAGTGTGAGTAACATACTGTTTTAGCCATCCAGTGGGTGCAACAGGACATCATTAAATCCCAAGTATTATCTTCCGTCTAATCAGAAGGATCGAACAGCAGCCTACGTCCTGCGTCCCTTCCAAAACTGGGTGTGCTGTCAGCGTGCTGGTCCTCAGAGATTACCAGGTCTTGGGAGCTCCTTTCTCATGAAAGGCAGAGAGCAGCAATCAGGCCCCCACCAGCTTATCTGGGGCTGTGAGAAAATCAACATCCGTTTTTATAAATCAGTGGCTGTGGTATTCTGTTTCAGCAGCACAGCGGACCGAGCGGGCTGCCAACCTCCCGCTGCGCCACTCTGCAGGCAGGCCCAGCTCCTGACCCTGGGAGCGCAGAGTGAGAGCAGGGATCCTGCAGGAATCCACAAGGTCCCATGCTTTCTTCTTTTTCTCTTGGAAGAAACTCCTTGAGCTAACGATATAATTTTCCTTTTTAACACTTTACGCTAATTATTGCTGAGTGGGTGAAGAATTTTATAATCAAATGCAGGAACACTGGGATCCAGGATGTATAAACTGAAATTCAGAGATGAAATTGTATTTTACTAAAATAAAGCTTTGCAGGAACAGCAAATGTCGCAAATTTGAACTAATGGTAAGAGGATATCATTTAGAAAGTTATTGTTAGAAAGTACAATGCAGCATTTGGTATAAGTGTCACATATTTGAATCGAGATGCAAAAGACTTGGGCTCTCTGTGGTTCGACTCAGCACACCTTTACATGGGTCGGGGAGGTGCATGGCCACACTGCAGGCCGGGGTGGGGCCAGCTGCTGGCCTCGTCCCTCCCAGAAACAGGACTACAAAAACATTTCACTTGCACATTTTTGGCTTTGAAACTAGGTGGGAAAAACATCAGAGATTTGCCAGCTAGAAAACACAGCAGAGCTTTTAACATAGAGAAGAACAAAGTTGCACTGCACAGAATCAAACAAAAAAAAAAAAACAAAAACCAGAATCCCTACCACAAATACAAAAGAAAAGCACCTGCTTGTTCCACACAGTGGAATAGACGTGTCACCTACGTTTACGCAAAGAACAATTTGGATTCAGCATAAAGTCCTGAAAATAAACAGTACCTGTGATTTGTGGCCGAGATGCTACTCTCCACCAGTTGTTTTGGTACCCAAGACACAGAAAAGACTGCAGGGTACGTGTGGGGTTTCTGAGAGAAGCTTCTAGAAGAGCGCAGCTATAGGCATTTATTAGGATGGCAAAGGGTCAAAGCAGCAAAGCATCACAACGAGTAATGTGGACCCCTGTCCCTCATCCACCCCACCCCTCCAAGAAAAAAATCCTGAAGTAAAAGCAAATTTCATTCATATACTTCCTAAGGTACAGGGACCCAGGCTGCAGCCTGTCCACAGCTGCCTCCAACACAGGCCTGGGAAGAGGGAAAGAAGGCCAGTGCCGTGCTGTGTCTGCGCTCATCTGGGATAAACCACTGTTAGTGAGTTCCAAGGCCATGGCATGTATGGATGGGCAGCCTCGCCAAAGGACAGTGCAACCAATCTGGAGCCTGGCCCGCCGCATTCTTGAAGGTGGAATGGGAAAAGGGCACTGAGCGGATTAAATCCGATTATTTTACAAGGCAGCTGCTTTCAGGGAGAGCACCAGCAATCTCTGGATGCTCTGTTAACTCCTTCAAGTCACCAAGGACCGTTTAGACTCCTGACAAGATCATTTAAAAGTATTACTAAATTAATTAAATTTCAGAAGATACAATTTGAATTAAACACAGTATCACTGCTATTACTGCCTATTTATATCAAGTCTTTTCTCCAAGGGCATCCAGGTGATTCAGACACTCCTAATTAAGAAAAAGTAATTCAATCATAGTCTTCCTGTGAGGTGTCGATAGTTCCCCTCAGGTCCAAGCTTAGAGGGTGGAAAGAGAGAGATGCGACGGGAGGCCTCTCGGTAATGAGGAGCAATCCATGCCCGCTGCACAGCGGTGTCCACAGCACAGGGCAGTGGCAGAGCGAGGAGGACAAGAAGGCTCTAAGTGGCTACTAGTGTGTCCACTGGGCCATCCCTCCACGCATCCTTCCTGCTGTTGAGCACTGAACTCATTTGTGCCCCTGTTTGCCCCTTTCAGAGTAGTCCAGGTAAGGCTAAAGCCTACTTTCTGCATTTCACTCTGAACTTTAAACACACCTTCCTGAAAGGTCTCCTGCTTACGGCCTGGGAAAGCAGCAGAAGGTGGTCCAAGACCTTGGGTCCCTGAACACCCTTTGGAGCGGCTCAGCTCCAGCTGTTGCAGCCATTTGGGGGAGTGAACCAGCAGATGAAAGACCTCTCTCTCTGTCCCTCCTGGCTCTGTAAAATCTTCCTTTCAGACAACAAATAACAAAAGAAAGGGGTTACAGTGCCTGATACACAGTCAAGCACAGAATAACAACTGGCTGCTATGCTGAAGCTTGGAGTGATGCTAAAATATCTATACCCATGGTCATCAAGGCCTCAACAACAGCCTTCCAGCCTGGGAAAATAGACCGAGTGACTGAGGATTTGTTATGTTCTAGGCTCTTTACGGGCAGTCTCATCATCCTTCAAGGCTGTGATCCTATCCCTGTAGAACACATAAAGAAATGGACTTGACCATGGTCACGGAGGCAAGCACTGAGCAGGGCCTGTCTCACTGTCCGGGCTCCTCTTCTCTGCATCCACACTTCTCTCATCCACCCCACCCCTCCAAGAAAAAAATCCTGAAGTAAAAGAAAATTTCATTCATACACTTCCTAAGGTACAGGGAACTCCTTCCTTCATCCCATAATTTTTTTTAAAGGCTTATTTTTATTTTTATTGGAAAGACAGATTTGCAGAGAGAAGGAGAGACAGAGAGAGACTTTCTGTCCACCCTCCAAGTAGCCGCAATGGCTGGAGTTGAGCTGATCCAAAGCTAGGAGCAAGGAACTTCTGGGTCTCCCATATGGGTGCAGGGTCCCAAGGTTTTGGGTTGTCCTCTACTGCTTTCCCAGGCCACAAGCAGGGAGATGGATGAGAAGTGCAGCAACTAAGAAATGAATTGGCACTCATATGAGATCCCAGCATGGGTAAGGTGAAGATTTAGCCACTGAGCCATTGCACTGGGGCCCATCCCATAATTTCTAAGGGATGTCTTTGTATAAAAACAATTTTGTGCTGTGTTTCTCCCACACACAAACTCAGCGCATCTGTAAATTCACCACTGTCCTTTAACCAATTTTTAAAGATTTCCTTTCCTTTTCTTTTCCCTTTCCTTTCATCCCTTCCCTTCCCTTCCCTGATTTCCCTACCCTTTCTTTCCTTTCCAAGTTACAGACAGAATACAGACAGAAAGAATCTTCCATCCACTGTTCACTCCCCAAATGGAAACCAGGACTGGGCTACACCAAAAGCAGGAGCCAGTGGCTTCATCGGGTCTTCCATGTAGGTGCTCAGGGTACAAGCACTAGACAGTCGTCCTCTGCTGTTTTTCTGGGCCATTAGCAAGGCTCTGGATCAGAGGTGGAGCTGCCAGAACTCAAACTGACACTCAAATTGGATGCTGGCATTGCAGTGACAGGTTAACACATGATGCCAAAACTCTGGCCCACACCACTGTATTTATTAAGATGTGCCCTCTGCAGGTGATGCCAGGCTTACCTTCTGTTGCCGTAGGAGGTAGTGCAGTGGCAGTGAGATAAGGATTTTCCAAGGTGGGGAATGAGTTGGTGGATGTCATGTTCATGTGTGCAGTGTCATTGGGAGTAGTATGTGGTTAGGTAAGTGTGAGGCTGTGGGATGATAAAGGACTCCTGTCCCCTTGCTTAACAGCAAGCTTCCCTTAGCAGCCTAACCTACTAACAGACCACAACAACAATTTGCTTGTTGCATAGTAACTTGCTATCTATCAGTTATCTGTGCTAATATCTGCCAAGCTTTCCTTTTAGGGTGCCTGATGAAGTCAGTCAGAACTGGCTGCAGCTTGTTCTCATGACCTCAGACTAACCTGAGAGTTGCCTTACAGTTCATTACCATGGTAACTGAAGCACTGCCCATGACTTCAGCAGTCACCTTTTAATATGTGATGCATGTTGGAGGAACGGTTTTTAATGTGCTTGCTCAAAGGACTCACCACACCCCTCTCCCCTGCACCTGTCAAACTTTACCACTTAGTTTTGCCCAGTTGTGCTCCATTCATCCTAACCACATCTCAACAGGGAGATGGGTTTGGGTTTTGCTGGGGCTCCTTTTGTGTTTCCTTATAGGCCACTAATAAACCTTCACTTTCTCAGAAGATGCCTCTGGCGCTTACTTTTGTAACACTAGTGCCCAAGGGTGGGGAGGGCGTTCTGCTCCACAATAGGTGGGGAAGTCCAGGCTTCCTTCCCCCAGCACAGGAGTATGGTGTGATTCATTCACCAGGGCCAGGGGGCTTGGGGAGGAGGGGGTGTCATGCCTGGGGAATAGCTGATGTGTGGCTTTCAAGGACCTTCTGCTTGGTCCCATGGCACCCCTTGCCCACCAAGGCTTCTCTCCTTTCCTCTGACCCCCAGCCCACCCACCACCTAAAAACACTGCACATTAATGTTCACTCACATCAAGCCGACTTATGAACATGCTTAGGAAAAAATTATCATATACTGTACATATGTCAGGAATCTTCTCTACCCGAACCATATGGCTCTCCTATCCTGGCCAGGTGAATAAATGAAGAGCCAACGCTTTTTTTTTTTCCTATCTCCTCCTGTAGGAGGGTATCAGTCGAAACAAAGGATGGGGGAGCTTCTGAGGGGCAGAACAAGAGGTAAACGAGGGGTACAGGGACGCTCCTAAGCAGGCCTCGCCAGGCTGTGACCTCAGGCACACACGGGCACCTCAGGAGTCCTCTCTTCCTGGACCAGCACAGGACACGAGTGCCACCATCTAATGCTAGGACTGGAGGAACAGCCACTCTACCCAGGGTTTCTGCATACACAGAAATCAAAATCAAGTTCAGAGCAAAGCAGGCACCCGTGGGCCAGTGACACAGGGCTGGGAGAGCATCAGCTGTCAGTGTCCCAGGGATAAACCATTTTCATTCATTCACCAAATAGACGTTCTGAGGCTGTGTTATGTGCCTGGTTCTGCTGACCACGTTGAGGATGGTGGTCAGCGGGACCCAGAAGGGCCCTGTCATCTTGGAATTCAGGCTTGGGGTGGGGGGAGAACTCTCTTGAAAGAAAAAAAACGGAAACAAGTTAATGAACATAAATTACAAGCTGTGGTGAGAGTGAGAGGGAAATGAACAGCACAAACAATAGTCAGGGGCTGGACCCTCCAGCGCACCAGCTCCGTCCGCCGATGGACGGAGGGACGTCCTCCCCAGCACTCTTCATGTCCCTAGCAGACGGCTTTATGGTTGCACAGCCTGGATTTCACAATGGGAGAAAAAGCCCTCCCTGTCTTAGGGGAGAGTGGAAGGAAAGCAGGAGCTCTCAGATACTGCACAGGTGCCTCACCAACGCCACCCACTTCCCCTTTCTCTGCCCAACCTTTCACCCAGGCAAGAAATGCTTGAATTGACTGACCAAAAAAAAAAAAAAAAAAAAGACTTAAACTTAATCCTTTGATGGGTTCATTTGCACTCATTATTTTTAAAACTGGCATTTTAAATATTTACTTCCATTTTTTAAAGATTTATTTATTTGAAAGGCAGGGTTACAGAGCAAGAGTGAGGGAAAAAGAGAGAGACTTTACATCTGTTAGTTCACTCCCCAAATGGCTGCAAAAGTCAGGGCTGGGCCAGTACAAAGCCAGGGGCAAGGAGCTTCTTCAGGGTCTCTCCCATGGGCGCAGCGGCCCGAAGACTCGGATCATCTTTCACTTATTTTCCAGGCACATTAGTACGAAGGAAGGTAAATCAGAAGTGAAGCATCAGAGACTCAAACTGATGCCCAGTTGGGATGCTGGGATTTCAGGAAGAAGTTTAACACATCATACAACTCTGGCCCCTATGTTCATTTTGAATTTGAAAGGCAGAGGAGAGGGAGAGGCAGAGGGGGAGGAGGAGGAGAGAGAAAGAGAGGGAGAGGGAGAGAGAGAGGGAGAGAGAGAGAGAGAGACTTCTTTCACTGCCTAAATGCCCACAATAGCCAGGACAGGGCAGGCTGTACCAGGCACCAGGAACTCCATCTGGGTTCTCCACATAAAGAATGCAAGGTAGTGTAGCTCAGTATGTAGGGAAGTTGTCTGACCTAATGGTGAAGAGCCTTTGCATCCCATCTAGGAGTACTCAGGTTCAATGTTCAGCTCCGCTCCTGCTTCCTGCTTCCTATTGATGCATATCCTAGGAGGCGGCAGGTGATGACCCACGGAGCTGGGTCCCTGCCACCACACCTGGAAGATCTGGATTCAGTTTCTGGTTCCCAGCTTGGGCATGGTTCAGTTTCAGCGAGCATTTAGGAATACTAGTAGCTGGGAGTTCTGGCTTACTCTGGCTTCTAATAAACAAAATATAATTGGATATGCTACACACATATTTTAGAAAAGAGCATAAAAATCAAGTGTAGTTAATATTTTTAAAGAATGAATATGTTACAACATATAAATAAAATAAATTTTTTGTTATGGAGATTTTTTTAAAGATTGGTTTATTTTGGCAGCCTATCGCGATAGCTTAGAGGCTAAAGTCCTTGCCTTGCATGTGCCAGGATTCATGTCCTGGCTACTCTATTTCCCTTCCAGCTCCCTGTTGGTGACCTAGGAAAGCAGTAGAGGATATCCCAAAGCTTGGAAGACCTGGAAGAAGCTCCTGGCTCCTGGCTTCAAATTGGCTCATCTCTGACCATCGCGGTCACTTGGGGAGTCAACCAGCAGAAGAAGGATCTTTTTCTCCGTCTCTCCTCTCTGTAAATCTGACTTTCCGATAAAAAAACAATTTTTTTTTTTTAATTAGAGCTTCTTCTGGGTCGTCCTCTGCTGCTTTCCCAGGCCATAAGTAAGAAGCTGGATAAGAAGTAGAGCAGTAGGGTCACGAACCAGTGCCCACGTGGAATTCCAGTCCTTCCAAGGTGAGGCCTTAGCCACTGAACTACTGGGTGAAGCCCAAGAATGAAAAACTTTAACATTCAGCAACAAGAACAGGGTTTAAATGCAGAAATTTAACTAAAAACAGTCAATTCTTTACCAGTTAAATTTAGCTAAATTCTCAAATAGCCATTTCCAGTTGCAAAGATAGAATTTGCTTTGTTATTTGGCTTCCAATAAGTGATTTAAAATTATTTACTACCACCCAATGACACAAATGATGATATAATTCTGGTCTCTAGTGCAGAAGCATAATAACTATAAGGAACGGCCAAGGTTGATTTCAAATAAAATGGTAGAATTAAAGATTTCTTTAAGCAGATGAAGGATCTCCTATATCAAATCTCCACATAAAAATGTTTAACAGTTAGAACTAAGAGTTGGACTAACACTAATGTGGTAAGGAAATACATGTTTCAGACTACTTAACATGTTATATTTAAGCAATTTGGCAATTAAGCATTGAATTAAACTTAAGTCTGAATACATCATGTCATCCACCCACTGAGTTTACTGCGAGAGTTATTTTCTTATGGTTTAAATTTAAAATGCACTAATGAGGTTAGAAAGACTTTAAAACCATTATTAAATGCTATTTTTATTACTAATAAATTCATCTGGTGGCAAAACCAGCTTTTTGCTGCTAAAGGTGATGATGTTAGTGGGGTGAGTGGCATTAATGACCCCACAGTGATCCAGGGGAATGTTAAACAAAAAGAACGGAAAACAGGAGGAGTGAAAATGGCAGAGCAGGTGACAGTCCCTGCTGGCAGAGCGGCTCCCGTCGGGGGAGCCACTCCCAGACAGTGTGGTGCAGTATGGCGCGGGGCATGGCAAGTCCTCCCACTGAGGTGACACCGAGAATGGAGGACTCCACAGGCAATGCTCCATTTTCATTTCTGTTACAAACAAGAGGTCAGATGGAACACACTGACAAAACACGGGCTTCAGCGCTTATAGTGTGCCAAGTGCCGTTTGCAGGAATACATCTGCATATGGAAAAAGTCACTAGCTGTCATTTCAAACGCTGTGGAGAAAAAACCCACAAAGGCCAGAGCTGAGCCAACCCGAAGCCAGGAGCCCGGAGCTTCTTCTGGGTCTCCCACGCGGGTGCAGGGTCCCAAGGCTTTGGGGCATCCTCGACTGCTTTCCCAGGCTACAAGCAGGGAGCTGGATAGGAAGTGGGGGCAATGGAATACAAACCAGTGCCCATACGAAATAGCAGGCGAATGTAAGGCGAAGACTTTAACCTCCTGGCTACTGCACCAGGCCCAACTTACATGATTTCTAAATCCTAACCTGAATATGAACAACAATGTAATATTAGACAATATGCCCTTTTACCAAATCTTTGACAGAATAATAGTTTAGAAAAAAATTTTTTTACATAATTCTTGCTGGTTAATTGTAAGCCCCACCTCAAATCCAGTACTCTTAAAACAATCACTCAAGGGCCAGAAGCGATAGTCCTTGCCTTGCACACCCGGGATCCCCGATGCTCGTCAAATCTAATCCTGGCGGCCCTGCTTCCCATCCAGGAGCCTGGCTCCTGGCTTCAATTGGCTCAGCTCCAGCCGTGGCGGCCACTTGGGGAGTGAATCAACAGACGGAAGATCTTCCTCTCTGCTTCTCCTCCTCTCTGTATATCTGCCTTTCCAATTTAAAAAAAAATCTTAAAAAATAAATCACTCAGACAAACTATAATAACTGGCTAGAGAAAACCCTCAACTTCTTATGTCCAGCTAGGGCCAACTTGAGGCCCCGGAGCCAAGGCAGCCATCCAGCTTCCAGGCAGGATGAAGGCCCACCAGAAGCTTCGCTGCCCTGGCCTCCTCGGGACTTGCCACAGCTAGGACAGCCAATGAGGTTAGTCAGCGAGGGTACCTTTCCTGGGTCCTCCAGTGGAGTGTGGCTCAGAGAGCATGCTGTTCCAAACAGAAGTCCACACTGGGGAAGCTCCAAGCTCCTATTGCAGATCTCAAGCTTACAGAGATGAAGAGGAGTACATGTGAATCTCTTTCGAAGTAGCCAGCACATAGCCCAGCTACCTCTGTGCCCAGCTGCGACTCAGAGATAGCGCTCCTCTGGTTCCCAAACACAAAGGCAGAAGCAAGCTGAATGCACTAACGGGCTACGGATCGCATGTTCTAGGTCAGCTAGTCTTCGCTTTTTTGTCAATCAAAAATGATTTGAAACTGAAAAACTTCATAGAAACATAAGCATTACCATACACAGAAAGCCAGTTACATTTCTCTGCTCAGTGCTTTCTCAGTTGGAAAAGAATTAACAAAGCGAGCAAGCACAAAATGCAGAACTGCAGGTGGAGCACACACCATGCAGCAGACGCTAAAGAACAAGTGTAAACGTCTAAGGTGTCACACAGCACACTATAAAAAACCTTCACAAAAAGAGGGCTGCACAGACAGACTTCAAAAAGTTTGTGGGAAATGGTATTAAAACATTGGTTCATTTTAGTGAAAAAAAAAAAAAAGATCCAAGAATGGTTTCTCCAAAAACTTTCTGAAGACCATTTGTACATTAGTAATAGTGCTAGATGCATTGTACAGCAAATTAAAAATTCTGATGCTGGGAAGCCTTCACTGTTAGGAGGGTATATGCATGGGCTGCATGTGTGCCTTAAAGGCATCCTACCTCCACCCATTTCCCCTGTCTTGGCAATGATTTGGTTAAATACAAGTCCTTATCATTTCAGATGCATCAAAGGAAAGCCACTTCTCTAATATGCTCTAAGAACAATCAAGTTCACCTAGTAACAGAGTCCAAGCGAACAGTGTGCCTCACTTCTCTCCATGAGCATCATACAATCCTTCCAGCTGGTCGTGATCTTAAACTAAAGCCTGGCCCCTTGCCAGGCCTTCCTTTAGGTGGTACTGAGGGAAAATGGCAGCATCGTGTCCAGCAGACAAGCTGCCAAGGCGGGAGATGTCGGTGGCTCAGGCAACCACTGACTGGCAGTGGTGGTGAGGCAGAAGGTTATTTCCTTTACATCTGTCACCGTGTTCTATGAATCCTGTTGTGCTGGGGGCTTTCCACCTGTTCAAAGGAGGCATTCCCAAGTTTGAGTGATGAACCATTACTTCATAAAACGGATGACATTTCTCAGTTTCAAAGGTCAAATTAGATTTTTACTTGGGCTCACCAAAACAGGCCAGAAAGTTGGGATTTGTCAAGGAGAAGCCGTTTTCTGAATTATTCTAGAACGCCACAGAGCTTTATCTCCTTGGGTGGAGATTTCCCTTTCCCTACACAGGGTGGGCCCAGGCAGCACCCGGAAGGGAGAGCGATGGGAGCCTGCAGATTCTCTTTCTTCAGTGGAGACAGAGGAATACGCTAGCAATCACACACTCTGTGGGCAAGCGCTTTGTAGAGGAGCTCCGGAAAGGGGAGAACATCAGATACTCGGCATTCCACTAAAAAAACTGAGCACTTACAGTCCAAAGCAGATCATGTGTGCAACAGATTCAATTTGCCAGAGAGAACTAAAATTTGGGGACACCCCTCCTCCCCCTCAGAAAGATGAGAAAGCTACCTTTTCCTTTTCAGCTGGGTTGAGTGTGAAGTCTGTGGTGACAGACTTAGGCTTAAGGTGACAGACAACTGGCTGGACTGAAACAACAGCCACAGGATGGAAAGACACTTCTTCTGCTCAATCAAGGCCACTATTCAAAATTCAGTGGCGACAAAAAGCTCACTGTACAGAATGGGATAAGGAAGCTAAACACTTTGTGAGTTTTGAAAAACTACCAGTGCACATGATTTTAACCAAAAAGGACATATATTATCCATACAGCAATCCCAGAATTTAAAATTAATTTCCTTAGGGAGTGGCAGGGAGATTTTTAAAAAAGATTATTTTTGTTGGAAAGGCAGATTTATAGAGAAAAGGACAGAGAGAAAGATCTTTTGTCCACTGGTTCACTCTCCAAGTGGCCACAACAGTCAGAACCAAGCTGATCCGAAGCCAGGAGCCAGGAGCTTCCTTCAGGTCTCCCACGTGGGTGCAGGGTCCCAAGGCTTTGGACCGTCCTCAGCTGCTTTCCCAGGGCACAGGCAGGAAGCTGGATGGGAAGTGGGGGCAGCTGGGACACAAACCTGCGTCTATATGGGATCCCAGAACTTTATAGGCAAAGGATTAACCAACTGAACCACCGCACCAGCCCCAACAAATAAATCTTAGGAAACAAATTAGATAGCTTTCAGCCACTGCAGGAACAAACAAAATAATGTTGTTCTGCTCAAGAAGAGAAAATATAAAAAATATGCTTTGAAGGAATTAGACAAGAGCAAAATCCAATTTCCTTGTGGAACTGACAGAGAACCCAGGAATTAATTATTCTGCTTTTGCAAAGGAAGGGAAAAAAAATTACAGTAGTCTAGTTTTATAAAAACATGTAGTTGTTTTCTGCTTGTTTGTTTTAAGGGCAGGCTTAGAAAGAAGTTCCCTGGCTTTTCTTGAGCTTTTGGCTTAAGACATATTTTATAAACATTTTCCAATAATTCAGGAAAATAAAATGCTTGAAAAATAAGGTTTCTGACTTGGCACTTTCAAAAAGCAAGGCTCTTGAGAGAGAAGACAGACCACAGAGAGCCTATCACACCCGTGAGCCCAAGCCCCTGCCCGGTAACAGCTGCCCCGTTGACTTTGGCTCAGGTGAACTCCACCGAAGAACCAGAGTTGCAGCACCAGCAGGTTTCCACTGCTCATTCACCGATACAGTGGCATTACTTCCTAGCTTCCTCAGACGTTCACTGTCAGACAGCATGTCAGACAATTTGGTGCTTGTTTAACAGCTCCCCTCATTTCCTGTCCAAGGACACCAACTGACAACATGCTGACCCCAATAAGGCTTTCATTACTGCTCCTCCCAGAGAGCTGGAGTTGGAACTCAATTGATACAAAAAAAGGTGATATGTGATGAGGTCTCTTCTAAGAGGTTGTCAGTCTAAATGATACTCTCTCCACAACTGTTCACTGTTTAGTATCTAGAAGGTACATGGGTGGAAAGTCCTTTTGAGTATATATTCCTCAGTGGTTTCTACGGAAACACACAAAGCTAGAAGACTGGATCAAAACTATCATCTGATAATCACCACCTTGAAGCACCACTTTCTGGAAGTCTCCTATCTGCCAGGACTCCCCGCTCTGATGACCAGCAGCTGCTGCATCTGACCACGGCACACGAGATGCCACCATCACAGTCTCTCTTCTTGGCATCTCCAGTCCCTTCCAGGGGCACTCTTGAGCCACTCTGGAGTGGCCAGCCATGTGGCTTCTATGATTCCAGGCTACTGCCTCTGGACGCATCAGCAGATCTCAGTCACCAATTTAAATTGATCGTCCCTCTGCAGGATGAACCCACTCACCTTCCCCAATCTCCCTCTCTCTTTTTCCTTCCCCTCTTGCTCCCTCTTTTCCTCCCTTCATCTTTCTTTCATCCTTTTCAAATTCAATCTTACCCTGAAGCATATTACTCTATTTGGCCTTTTGTCTACAGTTATAAACGTTGGTAAAGTTGACAACTTCAATTAAAAGAAGCTTTTAATGTCAAGTTCTGAGGCAGAAGAGTGATAAAAAGAGCCACAGAAGAGACAGGGATCAATAGTAACCTCATTCCAGATCCTCTCTGGCCTGGCCCAGACCAGCAGCTACATTAATTATAAAATGTAATTTATCTTTTCACTGCTTCATGAAAAAATATGTGAAACCCTCCACAACCTAAGAGAACATCTCTGCTGAAGTATGCCAATTGCCAACATTTCTGCTTAAAGCAAACCTTCATCTCAAATGTTTTATTTAAAGAGCTTTGTTTTATTTAATAAATAGTTAAAGTAACATATTAGAAAAGACTGCTCAGCCACTTACAGAAAAGCACTCAGAGACAACAAATAACTCTAGCAAAACATCCCGGTTCCCCTTTCTGAGAAACTCCACCATCTCCTAGAAGATAGACATATCAGAGTATGTGTCCTTACTTAAACCGGAAAGCCATTAGAATGAAGACTTTAGTGAAGGTGTAAGGAAAAGATGGAGATAAATTGGTTTCAAATGAGAACCACGGACAAAGGAACCAAGAAAATGGATTCATGCGTCACCTCCAAGCAGGCGACGCCGGCCCAGGATCCACACCGGTCCACAGGAGGGTGGGCCTCATCTGCTGCATTGCTGCTGCTGCTTCTCTTCTTTTCGTCCCTATGACTTCAAAGCAACTGAAGTACATTTCATGTTTTTAAAGAGCTGAGGCAAATCAATGAGAAAACCTTAAAAAACCTTTCTTTTTATGTAATAAAATATTTAAGTTTCCCTTTTTTTTTTCTTGTAGAAGAGCAGTGTTGCCTCTTTTGGTCTTTGTACGTTAGCACAGATCTCATAAAAGTTTTAAAATTCTAGTCTAAACCAGATGGTAAATCTGAATTTAATCAACAACGATAGCTAGAGAGCTGAATTATCACTCTCATCAATATTAAAAGGGAGGTTAAAAATCACTTCAGCTTAAGCAGATGATGAATTAAATCATTTTCCTGGATGAGAGAGGACACTGAAATGCACGATAGGTCTGTCTTCAGCACGGCCTGTGTGTTCAGGAACAGCTGAGGTTCACCGTGGTCACCTCAGCGCAGGCCACACAACGCTTTACCAGTCTGCTTACGTGAGAACAAACTTGGTGTTTGACTGTAAACAGTGGGTATATTCAAGTTCATGGTATACATTTGAAGTAAAATATTTAATTTTTTTCTGAGGTAACAATATAAAAGGCATGTTCAGTTGCTGACTACCAAATTTCTTTGAAGGACTCTTGGCCTAACTACTGATTATTCTAAGCTCATCAACTCTGTCTTGTGATATACATTAAGGGAAGCACAATGAATTATTCCACACCTTCAGGGGGTGAGAATCAACAATAAAGGATGGATGACTTCAGGAGCCCTGGAGGAGCCTGGGCTTCTTCGGCATATCGATCACTCAGCTAAACCCTCCACTTAGCTGACTCAAATACCGGATGCAGAGGCTGCATGAGCTTACCCTGATTCTCCACTCCTCTGGGCTACGACGGCCTCCCACTCCAGCAGGCCTGGTTCTGGGGAGAGCCCTCGGTGCTCACATTGCGCGAGGACTCCCAGCGATTACACACCAGTGACGCTTCAGCCTCATTTCCCAGAATTCCACGCTTTTCATGTCTTCGCAGCTTTCAGCCCGTGAATTTACCTTGTAAAGGCCTCCTTTTTGCCTTTGCCAGTTAAAATACACTCCATTCTCAGAAGTCTAGCTCAAAGGCCATTGCTTCCTTGGGGATTTTCTAATCCCCAAATATGAAACTGACTTTTCTCTGCACTGAACACCCAAATAGTGTGTGTGCATATTTTACGTATTTCTCTACTATTACCTTAACTGTTCATGGACATACTGCGTCTCTTCGATTGAAGGATAAGCTCCTCAAAGGCAAAGGACACTGTTTTCCTCTCTCGGTGCTGGAAACAGTCACTGGTACACAGAAGGTATTCAATAAATACCTGTTGGAATCTCTTCATGTCTTCCTGTTAAATTCCACAAGAAATATTGAATTTTGCTCTTAAAAATCCCTTCAAATGGTACATGGTAAGACCTTATATCATTATTAAAATGCAATAATTTATTACCTGTATATAAAGAGAGGGACCCAAGGACCAGTTCCCTTAGCAGAGTCAGCCAGGAGAGTCTCAATGATCCAGGTCAACAAGCTGAGCCCTCACAGGCTGAGTGCTCAAGATACAGGATGAAGTGGTTTAGGAGCTCACAGGGACAGTGAATCCTCATGTAAAAGCCAGGCTGCCCAGTGAACCCCTCACAGCAGGAGGCTGCCTTTAATCCCACAGTCTCCTCAACCAGAGCTGTCATGTGCTGGTTCTGGATTCCATATAACATTACAAAATAAACAGCAATGTTAAAAGTTACAGGCTGTCTAAGACTTCAGTGCATTTGCCATTACTATTTTTTTAATATATTATTGTATATTATTCTTAAATCTATTTTTTCTGCCTAGGTTTCACAGATTAATTACCACTAAAAAAAGGGAATGTGAAATATTATAGAAGTTGTAATACTGCTGCAGTAGTCCTAAGAATTTAATTTTAAATGTTTTATAACACTTCACAGTTAAAAATAGAACAAATCAATAAAATTCAACATATAATGCAGCTTTTTTGATAACATTTCATAAAAGAGTAATTAAAGTGAATACATTCTGTCTTATCACTTCTACCACAACTTCAACAGGTGCAAATAAAAGCTATGTACTGAGTGTTATCATCAACTCGACCAGGAACAGGAAGGAGCAGAGAAGAAAGGAGCATTGAGAAATCCTACACCAAATATTGCTGTGGTGCTGGAAAGGTCGCTGGCACCCATCAGGGCTTTAACGCATACTCTGCGAACTCAGCCACAATGCCACTCCTGCCCTGGTCAGACATCCGCCCTGGATTCCGCCCAGTCTACCATGTTGTCACCCACATGGGGGCCTCCCACCTTGCTCTCACAATGTCCTGCCACAAAGCTCACAGTGAAGAATTGCATTATGTAAGTACCTCTGAGTTTCAGCTTTCAGACCAATAAAGAGACTGTCAAAAATATTTCTGTTGAAGTGTAGGAAGCCAATCCCGCCTGTCCTTGAGCAGGACAAGCTTCAGAAGCAAGTGTGTCACGGTCTTACCTTGCGTTTTTTTTGACGTGAGAATGTGGCCCATGAGGTTCTTGCCCCCCAAGTACCCAGAGTGGCGCGAGAGAAAGCCTGCCCCTCTTGCAGGGGGACGCTCAGCACTACTCTTAGCCTTGATGGGTTGGCTGGTTACCCGCCAGTAAACACTGCAAGTTCTGACAACTTCAGCTATGTCAAGAGATTGAAATGGGTGTTGGCTTACCAACTAAATTCTCCCTTTAGTTATGATAAATTAACGAGTGTAGTAAGAGCAGGATGGGATTATAAGACGTAACATCTGAGGTGTCCTGAGAATACCTCATTAATATTAAAATGATATGAATACAGGTGTTTCCTAACAGCTGTTGTGAGGAAGAAATCATGGCACAGTATGTGGTCATTTATTTATTTCAATTAAAGTTCTCACTTTCACCAATTTCCAAAATGAAAGCAAAACCAAAAGTGAATGAATCAGTGACTGGCTGCAGAAGAACAGAAATTCCTTACTACACGGTGGGGAAAACAGGGCATACTTTAGGAATCAAAGCTCAGATGGAGTTCATAAGATGTCAACTAACGTTTAATCAACAGAGGCAAGTGTCTGTGCCTCCCGCTCTAGGAAACAATAAAACACGAAACTTGCAAATTCAGCAAGGTCAGGGAGCTATTTTTCCAACAGCGGTAAATGAAGCCCGGGCTGGGAAGCACATTTCAGCCAGAGCTCCTGCCCCACGTGCAGAGGGTTGTCTTCAGCGACTTCTCTAGCATAGGAAACAGACAGGAAAGCAACTCACCATGTCGTAGGTTGTTACAATCTTCTTCAGGACCTCTGGCACGATGCCCTGCAGCTCCATCGTGGGGTAGGGCTCACTGAGGTTCAGGACTACCAGGGGGCTGTTATCAGGTCCCAGGAAGCGGGGGGACACGGCCAACATGCACTGCATGAGATTGGCCACAGAGGACAGGCCACACAGCTCCTTAAAGGACACCACTGCGTTCTGTTAAATGGAAGGAAAGGTGGCATGTTTAACCTGGGATTTTGATTTCTCATGGATAGGATACTGATTATACTTGAACTATCTGGTACAACAGTTATTAGCAATTATATGACAGAATGGCTAATGACTGCTTTATTCTGGGAACAATATTTACTATTCTCCAAAGTAAATATAGTTATAGATATCTGTAATAAAAACCTATCAAAAGTACTGAAAATGCAATTAAGTCAAATTCTTCAAAAGGGCAAGGCCTCTTTTCAGATCAAAGTTCATAGTACAGCCAGGGTTGACAGGCAAATATGAGCAAACAGAAGGAATGGCTTCTGCATTTGCAATCAGATCAAGGAAAAAAATCAAATTGGGTTTAAAACAAGGAGCAAACAAACCACTTACCCTACAAAGGGAAGGGCTATTGATGAGGTAGGAGCTTGAGTTCCTCTCATCTGTGTGGAGGCTGCAGCTGCCTACCAGAGGAGCCTCTGTCCAGCAGGTGCCTTGGCTCTGGTCTCCTCTGTTAGCATCTCCACCTGCCTTGAGTCTTCTCTTTTTTCAAAGATCAGAGTCTGCCATTAAATATCCATTCCCCCACTGACTCCTCACAACAAGCCACTGCGTGGATGAAGTGGCTTTAACTATAAACGTTGCTATCTGTAGAGTCACATAGCTAAAAAGTGAGAGTCAAGATTTTACTTGAAACCTGTTGATGTTAAGGCCTGTATCTTTAGTCACCATGCTATAATAAAAGGTCAACTCTGCTCACAACATGATTCCAAACACCCTTGAGGTCCTGGTCTGGGCTTTGCAGGTGACCAGAAGAAAGGATCCAGGCCCTGTAGAATTTGTTTCTTTTGCTCTTAAATCACCTGGGTTCTTGGGAATCAGCAAAACTTCGAACATAAGCATTTTATCTTTACTAATATTTCTTTTAAAGATTTATTACTTTTTTTTATTAGAAATGCAGGTTTACAGAGAGAAGGAGCAACAGAGAAAAAGGTGTTATATCCACTGGTTCACTCCCCAAGTGATCACATGGCTGGAGCTCAACTGATCTGAAGCCAGGAGCCAGGAGCTTCTTCTAGGTCTCCCAAGTGGGTGCAGGTCCCAAGGCTTTGGGCCAACTTCTACTGCTTTCCCAGGCCACCAAGCAGGGAGCTGGATGGAAAGTGGGCAGCCTGGACATGAACCAGCACACATATGGGATCCTGGCATGTGCAAGGCAAGGATTTAGTCATTTAGCCGTCATGCCAGGCCCCAATATTTGTTTAAACTGAGCATCAACCTATGTCCTTTTTCTTCAAAATCTCCTAGACACTCACTGCAGATGTCATCTTCCTATGATACCTAAATGGGGTCCGCAGGGAACTCCCTATTCTGTTTTCTTCACATCTCTCACTTGGATCTGCTGTGGTCCCATTTGTTAATCTTCACGCTCCCTGCTTCCCCTTTCCACTGTCACCCTCCACCAGAGTGCAAGCTTTCCCAGGCAGGCCGACCATCTGTCTGTCCACCACTGCACCCTGGAGGGTTAAAGGGCCTGCACTCTGCAGGTGCTGTTTAAACATCACACCAGCTGCTCTGTCAGGGTCCAGGCTGGCACATGGGCCTGCAAGAGATGCTGCCTAGAATCTGGAAAAGTCTCAGGGGAACTCTGTCACACCAAGCAGCAGCCAGCTGGGAGGCAACAACGTGGCTCACTCGGAGTCGAGGGTTTACTGAGCCACATTCACTGACTCTCAGAAAGCCAAGGAAAAGCCCTTCCTATTTGTGTAATGCTCTTATCTAAAGGCGTATGGACAAATCTCAAAGACCTTATTCCTCACTGACTGCCTAAAGTCATTACATGTTGACTTAATGAATTATTATCTTAGATTGCTAATAAATATAGACATCATGAGTGTTTTACTTATACAACCAGCTATCCTCTAAAATTAAGATGAGTTCAATATGTTAAGGCTCATTTCAGGGCCCATGATCTCCCCGGTGCTGTGGCACCATCAGATGTGCCTATTACTTTAAACTATATCTATTTTATCATCCATCTGTGTTCCAGTTGAAGAATGTTCAGAAATACCAGGGAGTCCCGTGTGTGCTATTAGAAAGAATGAAGAAATGCTAAGTTCAGAGGGACTGAGGGGAGCAGCAAGACAAGTGTATTTTAACAAGTTCAATAGCAACTGCAGTTCTGGTGAAATGGAAATTTAAAATTTAAAACTGAGAACAGTGGTAAACATGCTAAACAACCATTTGGAATTCACAAATTCCAGAAAGTTAAGCATACAGTTGTAATTAGGTATCAGTACCGCACGGGCAAGTGCTCCGTAAGCAGAGTGCCCAGTCCCTACCTGCATGTTCTCCCGCAGATCCGTGGCGTCCCGGATCGGGGGCTGCGCATTCTTGAACACCTCATCCACAGTTTTAATCCACAGTGTTCTCAGAGATGCATACTCCCTGGATTTCTTCCCTTTCCTCACAGAAAGGCCCCTTTTGTGAGGTTTCCCTCCTCCTCTCCGGTTCGTAATAGCCACGTGGACGAAGAGCGAGGCGTGAGCCAGGACCTCTCCCGTCAAGGACTGCAGGGGCACGTGGCGGTAGCCGGTCTGCAGGCACTCAAAGGGGATTGTATACTGGCCAATGAACTCGTCTCCGATGTAGTCATCATCCAGCACTACAAAGCGCACCATGGCCAGCTCGGGCAGATTGATTTGGAATTCAAAGCTCTCATCGAAGATGGGAGCGTCTCCATTCTGGTGCACGGTTTTTGTCCTCTGCTCGGCACAGTCGGCGGGAATCCCGTGGATTTCAACATAGACGTAAGGATCCACCACGTCGCCTTTGGCACCTGACCCTTTGGGTTTAGGGAAGTTCTGTCCACTGATGATTTTGATGTGAAGGAGCTGAGGTGAGACGCCCGGGACGGAATCCTTGGTGTTGGCGCTGAAGAAGGACACCTCCTCCCTCATGATGGCCGGCCGGAGGACATAGCCACAGTTGCCGTTCTGCCTAAACCAGCCGATGTTCAGGTCCATCATCAGGCCTGGCGTCTGGAAGTTCATCGCTACAATCTGACAGCCGCATTTCCAAAAATCTTGAGGGTTCATGTTACTTGAGTCAATCCTCATGGGGCTAGGGAACACCCGAGCAAGGAAACGCTTGTTGTAATTTACAAAGTCCCCTGGGTTTTCATTAGCATATTTGCTGGCCAGCACTTCATTGAATGAGCACACCTCCCAGTACTTCTGCACCTGAAATGACACCTGGAACTCCTTGAACTGGACGGACTTGCAGATGCTGACCAGTTCGGACAGCTCTTTGCAGAGCTGGAATCGCTTCACTGGCATGCTGTTGGGCTGCTCCACGTTCTCTTTCCCCATCCTCTGAGACATTTCTGCTCCTTCATCTTCATCAGTCACATCTCCTTCTACTCCGGAGCAATTTGAGGACAGCTTCTTGGCTTTAATTAGTATTTTCCCTTTCAGGACATCTGGGGATGGCAGGTAAGATTCCTCAACGTTGGGTGATGTTGTGTAGAGCTTGTCTCCTAAAATTTTCTTCATGTGTTGAACCATCACCTTTTGTTGTTTAATGGAGCAGTGATTCTCTAAACACAAGATGAGAGGGTATTCGGAAGCAAAGAATGCATACTTGTTAATGATGTCAATGACACTGCGGAACACGATCTGAGAGGTCATGGTGTGACCTGTGTAGATCACAGGCTCGTTATCTGGCCCATCCCACACGTCCAGTTCAACACTGCGGCAACCCATCTTAAGAGCGCGGATGTAGCCTGTGATGTCAGAGGGACCCCGGAACTGATCCTCTATTAAGTACGTGTTATGAGATGAATTGATAAAGTAATGGGAGAGAGGCTGCTTCATATCCTGACAGACCTTTTTGTGTTCTGGATCAAATATATAACAGTCAGATGACATAAGGTAATTAGTAAACCCGTCGATCGAGAGCCAACCTTTTTCTTGACCCTCTTTGGATGGCTCATATTTGTGAATGATTTCAAGACTTATTTCCTCATTTATATGTGCCACACCCTGTTCTGCCTCAAGGAACATCATAAGGTCCTTGGTATCAAGGAACTCTTTATTGCTCGAAAACTGAACTAAAAGGAAATAAATTTCAGGTCTAGTACAAAGCTCATGGAAAACCTCAACAAACTCTTCTTTTGTGATATCAGTACCAGCTTTGTCCTTCGACTTGTGCAGCTCTTTGAACTTAAGCTCAATTTTGCTCGTTTTTAAACCAGGGTTAAGGTTTCTGATGCACTGCACAGCACTACACAGGGCTATGTGTCCAAGGTTATCTACATCAATGTCACTGAACATTTGTGAAATCCAAGAAGTCCTCATGTTGTCTTGGCTACTTTCTAACATATCAAGGGTATGCTTTCCATAAGAAATGAGGTACCGCAGTCCTGTGACCCAGATGTTTGCAATATCTGCAGAGTTGGCAACTAGATCAAGTGACTCATAATTCTCTCCATAAATGACCGAGAATGCACAATCTTCAGATATCTGATCTGAAATGCCATTGCTGCGGAATATGTCTGTATTTTTTCCTGTTCTCACTTCCTTGATGGATTTAATATCAATCTTGGCTTTCTCGGAATCCTTCTTAGATGGCTCCCACCTCAGGCTCTGCATGTCGGCATCTAGCAAAAAATACCGATGGTATATTCGGGAGTTGGAGCGAACCTTTTTGAGTTCTGAACCCTCAAGCATAGAGTTGATGCAGTCGCTCGCACTGCTGATCTTCTTCTCCGTCGGCATGCTGCTGAACGACACTGTCTTCTTCCGTTCCCTTTTCTGCTTTGTACCATCCTGGGAGGAAAAAACAGTGCATTAAAATAACAAGAACAGAGTTTAGCTTTAGTACTAGGAACGGCAATTTAATTTCCTTGATTAAAATGACACAATTATGATTCCCTGTTCCGAGTCCTGTGATTAATGATGTCATTCATCTCTAAAGCCCAAGAGGTCTTGGAGCTCACAGCCTAGCAGCCACAGGTAAGAAATCATTACTGAATAAATGCAATTTGTGCTTGCTAAGAAACACAGTTTCAGTACCATACAACCTTGTGTACAGAACAGGCCACGTACTTTTCAGGCCCAGAGCAAAATGAAAATGTGGAACTCCTTGTCCAAAAGTGAATGGATCTCGGGCCCGGCGGTGTAGCCTAGCAGCTAAAAGTCCTCGCCTCGACTGCCCCAGGATCCCATATGGGCGCCGGTTCTAATCCCGGCGGCTCCACTTCCCATCCAGCTCCCTGCTTGTGGCCTGGGAAAAGCAGTCGAGGACGGCCCAATGCATTGGGACCCTGCACCCGCGTGGGAGACCCGGAAGAGGTTCCTGGCATCGGATCGGCGCGCATTGGCCCTTTGCAGCTCACTTGGGGAGTGAATCATCGGACGGAAGATCTTCCTCTCTGTCTCTCCTCCTCTGTGTATATCTGGCTGTAATAAAACGAATAAATCTTTAAAAAAAAAATCTTAAAAAAAAAAAAGTGAATGGATCTCAAGGAGAGGACGGAAGAGCATTACTCCCCAAGCCCTAAAGCTTGGCTCTCTGGAGCAGGGAACTATCCAAAGGTTCAGATCATAGGCCTACATGTTTGAATATTCACCTACATCAACATTGCTCAAAGGCTTGTCACCGTGTTCTCTGCCTCAGGATCAGTTGGGCTGTGCAGTTAAAGTGCAGAGTCCTAGTTGCATGGAATCAAATCTCTGGGAGTGGCGCCAGGGATCTGCATTTCTGGAAGTGCCCCACGTGATGGCTAGGCGCACTAAAATATGATAACCACCTCCTGGCCCCTTGGGCTTCCTACCATGTGTGGACTGGCTCTTTCACGTTTTAGAAATACTTCAGATAGGTTTTATATTGCATTAAGCCAATAGAGGAGACCTGGATCATAACTGAAAATGCTTCTGAAATCCTAGTGTTGATCTTATTAAAACCTACTACCATGTACCAGACTAATGCTTCGAACAATTGTCAATTAAATACTTCTAGTACTTCTAGAGTAGTAATACTTCCCAAGTGAAAATCTTCAGGCAGCACTTACGTCTCAAGCAGTCTGCATCATCAATACTGTACTCTTGAGTCTCCCTGCCTAATGTAACACCTTCTCACATTTACAGACTGACACCACGTCTAGCAGAGTATTTAAGTCCTCTGTATAGATATCTTGATTATTCGGGGGAAATTATGCAAATTACTTCAAAACTTCTTTCATTAACCTAAAACAGGAGACTGCTTTTCAGCAAATAATTTTTCAGCAAATCATTTCAGACAAAAATAAGGAACAGGGATGGGCTTAAAATTATATAACTTCGTGATAACAAAAGAAAAGTACATGCAAAATATTATACTAAGGAAATTCTAATTTCCCTGCTCTGGACAGAATATATTTTAAATAATTCTTGTTTATATTTTAAAAAGCAATTATACTATTCTCTGTCTGGAATTCCAAATTCATGCTTTGTCTACCTACATTTCTAAGCAATTTGCAGAAGGCAACGAATTTAAACTTTCAATCATATGGGTATCATTTAAAAGTTTCAAAATGAACCGTTAGGGCTTTGTAATCAGATTGCCAAGATAAAACCTAAAAGCCACTGGCAGATTACTTCTCTACAACGGAATCCTCAAAACAATAAATGCAAAACAGGTAAGAAGGGTGGTAATTGTATCTGTATAAAACACTGAAGTGTAGCTGTTTCAAATCCCTAGAGCACAGACTGTATTCCATCTCTTCAAGTGAGTAGGCATGAAATTAAATTTGAAATCACCCATGCATAAAGGCATGAAACAAATGTATAAATTTCCTATTTTCTCAGAATGAAAGATGTTTCTACTTTTTAAAAAGACATTTTCATTTGCTTTTAATAAAGTAACTCAGTAGAAAAATTTAATAATCTTAACAAATTATATTGTAATGGTATCACTAGTAACATAGAAGTCACAAAGATAAATGGCAGTATTTGTCCATGAAATGTTATATAGTGTTTTCTTAAGACTAATCTTCTATCGTGTTATTTTTTACATACTGATCAGTATTCTTAACTTATTACAGGTAGGCATTTTGAAGTAACACGTTTCTTTGTTGTTAAGAGGGAGGACCAAATGACAAAACAGGCTCATGACAAAAATGCATGCTCACCTATGCAGACCTAAGCAGCAGTTTTAACACCGGGCCTTAGAAACACGACCTTGCTTGTTACAAACCAGTCCTGGCTTTAACTGGTGCCTCTGGTCCCTGCCCGCAGACTGCACAGGTTGACAGAAAGACGGCAGGGACACCCTGCCTGGGAGCCTCTGGCTTTCCCCTCCACTGTGTGCTGTTACCTAGACTCATCCGGGCCTCTCCACAGAACACTAAGGTCTTTCTAGAGACCGGCTACCCCTTCCTCTCTCACAGAGAAAGCTGTTAGAAAACATTGATAGGGGAGTGTGCTTGTTTAGGCACCAAAACCCGCACAGGTATGAGATGCATCCCAGTCTTACATCAACCTTGCTTCCGTTCTTCAGCCCCAGCACTGACAAAACTCGCCTAAGCTAACAAGCAGCGGGTCACTGTCAGAGTTAGACTCTATCTTCCATGCTGCTTCACAGCATAAGTTAGTTTAAGCTTAAATATGGAAATACTCAAACTATACATGCTATATATAGCGGGGTTTTTTTAACTGAAGAACACTAAATGAAGGTTAGCTACATGCACTGACTATATAAATCTAGAGAAAAATAAACAGGTTTCTGCTGAGGTGGGTATGGCTCAATATACTTGTTAAAAAAGAATATAATAATTTCTCCGAGTTGGCTATAAATGCATACATTTTAAGTGCTCATCACCCAAACCATCTGAGTGGTGAGCACAGAGGGAACGCTTTGTCGATGGGTCTTTGGCTTGGGTTAGGAATCCTGCATTCAGTACCACAGGGCCCGGGCCCGGCTGGTCCTCTGGCTCTCGGCCCCAGCTTCCAGATAGTGCACACCCTGGCAGCTGCACTGCTGGTTCACGTCGTCGGGTCCCTGCTCCCCGAGAGGAGAACTGGTGTGACTCCCCAGCTCCTACGCGCAGCCCAGCTCAGCCCTGGCCACTGCAGGCACTTGGGGAGTGACTCGGAGGATGGGAGCTCTCTCTGGGCATCTGTCCGTCTCTCCGCCTTTCCAACAGAGGAAAAACACAAGGAAAACAAACTCGATCCACTGGTACATTACTTTGTTACCAGTTTTTAACATGAAGAGAAGGAACATGCACAAAGAAGTGCAGTTTAGGAAACAACAACAAAAAACCCTTCCAAAAGAAATTTCCTCGATATCAACCCTGATTTTGTGTTTATTGATAGATAATCATCACCTAGAAAAAAACCTAAAAGATTCATTTATACATTAATCACCACTTATTTATAAAATAACAATTTTGGGAAAGAAATGATTTTCAATAAAGTAATGAACAGGAAAGAGATTGCATATGCGTTTCTTTTATCTCCACACATTCAAAAGAATAAAAATATAGAGCCAATATTTGACATTAAATGGAAATAGTCACATTAAGTCCTCTAGGGGAAAACATATCTAACAAAAACTTCCTACTTCTTATTAGAAGGTTGTCATGAAACACAGATAACCATCTGGGACAGATATTTGGTGCACTGGGTCCTACAGGATCTTTCAGGATCTTCTGGAGTGCCTGGTTTGGATCCCAGCTCCTCTGCTGTCGATCCCAGCTCCCTACTAGTGCACGCCATGCTAGACAGCAGATGATGGCTTAAGTATGTGGGTCCCTGCTTCCCACACGTGGACCTCGACAGGGTTCCAACACCGAGCTTTGTGGCCATTTGGGGGAATGAATCAGAGGATAGAAGATCACTTTCTCTTTTTATTTCTCCTTATCTTTCAAAAACATGAAAAAAAAAGTAGGCAAAATATTTTTTAAAAGTTATGCTACGTTTAAATTACCATCTGGAAATTCTAAGAAATGACAGCAATTTCATGGGCAGGTATGGGCAGTTTCACAAATTCTGATTCTGAAATGAGGTGACAGAGTGGACCTCAATTTTTCCTGCTGGCAACAATGTCCGGGAACTGACTCAATGGATCCAGCTGGTTTTGAAGGGGAGGAAGCTGATGGAAAGCTGGTATCTGGTCTAGAGGGCCACAGATGGCTAATGCCCTGCTGGAAGAGTTCTCTCCTTTGCGGCTGCATTCCAGCTTCTGCCTGGTTTCCCTCAGTAAGCAGCATGAGGAATAGATGCCTCAGGATCCAGCAACACAGTGAGCAAGTCAGGGAGTGATTCTGGTGTACAGGACAGAGGGCTACAGAGTGGAAGAGGGTGTGGTTGTGAAACAAAGCAACGGTTTACCCTCTGGTGTGTTCTGAGTCAAGTTGTTTGACTGGAATTATAAATAACACCAAAGAAAGCTATGGGTTCTTTGTGTTTATCGAAGGGGGTCCAAAGTTAGACAGGTGAGGAACACTGCATTCAAGCAATTTCTTTCAAAAACAAAACAAAACATTAGGACTTGCGGTCCAGCAAAGGAACACAGCAAGGCCTCACCTTTTTTCAGCTCAATAACAGTAACTCTGAATCAAAAGAATGTCATGCCGGGCGCATCAGGGCTACCTTGCAAGGTTTCCTACATATCTTTAAAACTTTGATGTGCTCTCCAAGATAAGCAAAAGGAAAGAGAAAGGGAAAAGAAGAGATCTGGAGCAAATGGTCACTCCTCAGTGAATTGAAGAATAAAATAACTTAGAGAAAAGCTAAGCATGGTCAAACGCTGCCTCCCAGTCACATCGAAGGGCCCTTTATTAGAGTAACAGGTAGCTCCTTGGCCCATGGAAGCCTCTTGTGCTCATCCTCCTCTCCCAAGATGCACTCTACCGCATTCCAAAGGCTCCCCCAATCCACGTTTGGCTAGGAGTCCATGAGGGTATGGGTCTGTTGATGGCTTGGGAAGCTATGGGTCACTTCAATGCCATCAAGTGGAGGCAAGTTTGGATGCCTTAAGATGCAGAAAGCTATTGTAACAAGAAAAAGCCAGTCTATAAAACTGGACTCCTTCTTGTACCCAACAGAGAGTTGTGGTCTCAAGAAAATGATTCAGAAATTGATTCAAACAGCGATTGAGTCCCTCTCCCTCCAAAGAGAAACAGAGAGGGTTCTTCAGGCTTGCTCAGTGCTTTAAATATGACTTGGAATTTTGGAACCTGTTAAATAAATACATTATTTCATGCTGTTGTAAATATATAACTACAATATTCATATCATGATCTGATGAAAGTTGGGCCTACCACAGAAGAAACATACTGAATGTTACTCCCTTCGAGTCCTGCTTAACAGGACCACTAATAACACAACCCCAAGCCTCTGGCTACGACCAAATTTGATGCCTCAGACACACTGGGAAATTGTCAGAGACAATCAGATCCAATGTCAAAACCAAGTTCAGAGGACAAAGAAACACTCTTCAAAGTCTTGTGTTCATTTTCCCAACAGTTTAATTAATTAAAAGTACAGCTGTATAGGTGAATATAACTATTCACCTATAAGAATACACAAATTTGAAGCAAAGACTTCCATAGTATTTTTGTACAAAAACAAAAAAACTCATTTAAAGCAATCTGTGATTAGAATTTCAATGATTTTTCTGCTTCATATACATGTTATATATAATATTGATAAGCTTACTGTGTTCAAAATAACTATATATAAGGAAAACAAATTTCCAATTTCTATAAAATTATTTTCGAGATTAGGTTAAAACGTTCAAATCATTCAATGTACTGGTTTACACTTGCCTTTAAAATAATGGCGTCTTGTAAACTCAGAAGCCCAAAATGAAGCACAGTACTGCCTTTATAATACTCCTTTGGTGAAACATTTTCACTACTGTTTCAATATTACCCAAAGCAAATTTACACAACCATAATCTACATCTGTGTTCAATGTAAACTGAAATACTATCCATTAGTTTCTTCCAGTAATGAAAAACTTAATGGTAGGCACTGTGCTCCTATAAATTACTCTAGTGATACTTTACATTCCAGTGAAAATACCGATGCTAATGAATTTTAATTTATAATCTACAGTAATGGTACTTAAGTGGCCCAATTTGGTATGAAAATTGTCAGTCTTTCTCAACTGTATATACGTGATTTCATTTTCAGCACACTACAGAGTCTGCTGACTTCCTATACTTCCTAACGTTTTTCCAAGATGCTATTATACAACTTTGTTAATACCCATTGAGTAGGTTGTACTGACTTTTATATAGGTATGCAAAGAGAGTTGCATAATGTGATGATAAGAGCCCACAAACAATTTTTTTAGATATATTTTATTTATTCTCAAAGAGTTACAGAGAGAGAGGGAGAGATACAGAGAGAGGTTGCCCATCTGTTGGTTGAATCTCAGACGGCCTCAACAGCCAACACTGGGCCAGGCTTCACCTGGGTCTCCCTAGCGGGTGGCAGGAGCCCAGACACTTGGGCCATCTTCCATGGCTTTTTCGTAGGTCACTAGTAGAGAGATGGATATGAAGTACAGCAGCTGGAATGCAAACCTGCATCCGTAAGGGATGGCATTCATTGTAGGAGGTGTCTCCACCTACCACATCACAATGCTGGCCCTCAAATATGACTGATTGTAAGAATAACTTTTTATATTTTTTAATTTTTAAAATTTATTTTCATTTTATTTGAAAGAAAGATAAAACAGAAGGGGAGGTGGTTTCCATTTGTTGGTTCATTCCCTAAATGCCAAGATTATTGCTGTTTTGTTTTGGTTTAGGCCAGATCAAAATCAGGAAGAAGCAGAGAATTGGAGCTCAATGTAGGTTGTACCATGTTGAAGGAAGGGACTTAAGAACTTGAGCTATCACCTGCTACCTCCTAAAGCAAGCATTAGCAAGAAGCTGAACTGGAAGTGGAGGAGCAGGGACGCGACAAGATGCAGGTGCTCCAAGCAGCACCATCACCGTTACACCGCACACCTGCTCCCTAACAGTCAATTCTTAATTCTGCTGGTTCTTCGCCTCTTTGGAATAGCATAAGAGAAAAAACTCATTCTCACCACTTGAAAAAACTCTTTAAATCAGGCATTGCTCTGGGTTGAGGGGAAAAAAACATGGCCCTCCAATGTAAGTTAGGAGTCAGTGTGAAAGCGTCTAGAGACATCTCTCCATTAGCAGGCGGAGTCACCACCTGGGGACCATCCACCACACTGAATGAAAAACAGGAGTGATTTCAATCCAAAATTTTAATAATTCCATAATTATTTTACAATTAAGTTTTAAAGGGAAATTGGCCCACTGACAATTTATTATGCAATTACTTTGTTATTTTCCTTCTATTTTGTCTAGCAGAAAGAAACGTCTTCCTGAAGCCTTTTAAATCCAATCGGTTATTTGCATATGAAATTAGTATGTCTGCATGAGGGGGACAATTAAATCAGAAAAACAAGTAACAAAATAATGAATAATAGAATAGGGAAATTCATTTTCCTAAAAAAACAGTCCTTTGTGTCCTAAGCCATTCACAAGCCCACAGTACTCCAGCCTTCAATGTCAAGTGTGCCCTAAGCTCCCACAGTATTTACAGTCACTGCCCTATAATTTAACACTTAATGATAGTCTGACTTGGTTCTCTAATTATTTCATGTGTGTTCGTCTTAGTCTTATCTCCTCCAGTAGATGGGAACTCCTGGAGGGTCTAAGAGGCTGGACTAAGCTGCAGTCAGAACAGTAACTCCTTCAAGGAGCTAATAGTCTCAATAAAGCTACTAAGGGGGGCTTGGAATTAACAAAGACAAACATCTTATCTATGATGCTGATAAAAAAAATCAAATAATTGCAGTTTTATAGCAATACTAACTAATATTCAGTAACAAAATGGTCTTTCATTATCAAAGGGTCAAAATGGAAAGAAATCTGCTAATAAATAAGCATTATTTTTTCATAATTTTTTAATGTTCGGGGAAAAAACAATGCATGATATTCAAGGTCTTTGTCCAGACTGGATACAACCACAGCAGATTTCTATGCTAAAGGGATGTGTGCAGTAAGTAGGGGGAAAATAAAGATATAGGAGAAAGGGAGCACGCCTTGAGAAAGCCATAGGGGACAGGATCTGCATTAGCTTTCCATAAAGGACTGCGTTTACAGCTGAATTCTGATAGGACGTGTGAAGGAAGGGAAGAAGGAACAGCAAATACAGCACAGGAGGTAGAAAACAGGCCCGCCGGGACTGAGTGCAGGCGGAGGGGAAGCAGCTAGGGGAGGCGGGAGGGGTGTCACAGGCTGCAGAGAGCAGGTGGGCTCCCCTGAGGGGCAGAGCCCTGACCTCCTTGGAGAAGACCTTCACAGCCTGGGACCACGTGTTCCAGGGCCACACACAGAACAAACACCAATATGTACAAAACTGATAATTATATGTATTTTTCTTAGTGTGCAAAAACAACTTGCCTTCTGTTTTAGATGGTCAATTAATGCAAAAAGCTTAATTTGTTTCACTGCTTTAAGAATCCTTAGCCTATTACCATAGGGATTTATTGTTTCTTCCTAACAGTCTAATATACTGAGTTAAAGGACACACTATGTTTGAATGTTGTGCAAGTTTTGTCAGCCCCTAAGGATGAATGAACGAAGTTAAAGCACCAATGAGTTATCTATACATTTTAAGTAGTTACTATTATCTCAAAATGGTAAAATGCACATTGTTATAATTCAAATTTTGTTAATTACAAAAAAATGTAAAATTATAGTATACTCCAGGCCCACTGCCACACAACTATTTGCTGAAGTAGCACAAACACACAGGCTTTGTATTTACTTGGCCTGTACCAACAACATACAATTGACTTATGTCATAGTTATGCTCAGCTCCAATTTTTAACAAATAGAAGCTATACCTTGGGTTGAGAAATCAATAACAATGTCAATGGCTGCATGGCCGGAATCCAGAAGAATCAAGCAATTTGTCTAGAGTATTTGAAAATAGAGCGATGTGAACTTGGACCGCAGAAGGTCCAGTTCTGGCATTTTCCTGAGTCACTATATACCTTTGTAAAACCGCAAGACTCTCCCAAATTAATTAGCTCATATAACTGAAATAGAAAGCAGATTTAAAAACCAGCAAACTCTCATCCTAATGCATTTTAAATGGCATATGCTGCCAGGGATTAAAGCAATTTAACTGCTTCAATGAATCTTATGTCACATTTTCAGCCCTCACTGCTCTGAGTTCCAACCACTGAGAGAAAACTACTACTGTTAAATATCACTTGGTACAAATTATAAAACCTAAAACACTCAAGCAATCCTACTAAGTACATGCTGCAGATTTTAGTTTCGAAAGTAGAAGGGCTTTGTATTGGTTAATATGCTTCAATGTGTTATTGTCCTCTATAAGGAAGGCAGAGAAAAAGAGAGAGAACTAGAGAGAAACAGCCCATCCACTAGTTTATTCCTCCAATGCTTACAGCAGAGCCTGGGCTAGGCGGAAGCCAGGATCTTGAGCCTCAGTCTGGCCTCGCAGATGCACAGCAGGAACCAGGGGCTTGCGGCATCACCTGCGGCCTCCTGCGCTGCGCACTACCAGCAAGCCAGACTGCAAGTGGAGGAGTTGGTACTGGAACAAGATCAAACATTTGTCCTGATAGAAAAGCCCACATTCTATAGGACGGTATTACAGTGTAAGCGCAAAATGCCACCTTTAATTATCTAGCATTTTATGGTTGTTATCAGGAAGTAAGAATAAGGACTAGCTCTAAATCTACTTGCAAACTATTAACCAAGATTCCTTATGAAGCAGAACAGCATCCTTATTTCAACAGTCGGGTTACCACACCAACTACTGTCTTAAGCAAATACAGTTTTGAATCCTGATTTGACTTGCTTCTGGGAGAGGTGCCCTTTGGATGACAATGTCCCAACAGCAGGCCTTGACAGGAGGCAGAAATGTGTAACATCCTCAACACCCATAGAAGTGGCTAGAATCACCAAGTCGTGGACTATGTTCCTCCCAGGGTAGAATGACATATGAACCGGGGCACTTCTGAGAACAAAAGTGGGTATTCATAAGTATGCCCCAAAACAAAGGGTTATCCTGGAAATGCATGTCACCCCACTCGAAAATAACTTTACTAGTGTATTAGTCCTTCCTAAATGTCAGGTACCGGAAATTCATGTTCAATACAAGTAAAATTCCAGTTACAGGGTTGTTCCCATCCTGACAGAAGGCAGGCAGGCTGCCAGTTCTAATCTGTCTGGGCACTCCCAACTTGCACACATCACCCTGTCGAGTCTGGGAGCCCATCCAACCTGCCCCATGAACTCAACTCTGCCTGCACGTGAGCTACGGCTGAGTCTTGCCGCCTTGAAGCAGGTGGCCAGATAGTCATGAATCACACTGGACACACAGGCAGAATCCTCACACAGCTTTCTGAGGCTGTTCCATTTCTCCCCACTCTCTGCTCCTGCACTGAACCCTTCACCAACCCCTCCGACTGGCTGGCTAGAACTGATCCCTCGCTGTGAGCCAGCCTGGCTGGAATTCCTTTTCAACTGCTGAGGATCTTGTACAGAGCACTGTGTTCTACATGCTTGCCTTGCTCTCGTGAACTAAAGCCCTGCGGGCGCTGGCCTGCACACCTTACAGACCCGGGACTTGGTAACTTGGATGTCCCGTTCTCAGCTCATGCCTCTCCTGCATATGTCCTGCAAGCTCGTCTATATGTGCACTGTGTAAGAAAGAGATCACCATCAGAGGTAAGAGATGCTGACTGTGACAGCAGGGGCGCCTGCGAAGAACAGGCGACGCTATAGGGGTCTTTTACAAAGGAGAGACAGGTTTGGAAGGGGGCCACTGGAGATGGAGTGCGAGTTTTAGAGTTGAAGCAAAGCAGGGAGGTGAAGGAACTGACAGCAGTGCTGTTCCAACTGATCTTCTCAACAGACTGCTGGCCAGCGTCTCCAGAGAACAAGTCACGGCCGTGACCACAGCACCTCCTCGCCCTGCTCCTGCTGTGTGAACTGCAGCTCTCATCTTAAATGGGAACAGTGACGACTTGCACAACATCATTACTGAAGAAGGGTCATCCCTGGCGACCGAGGACTCTCTCATGTCCTCCAGTCACCTTGTAGCTTAACCCTCTGAATTCAGAAATTCTTTGTAAGGTTACTGAATTGCGTCTGTGGCTCATGGCATTTAACAAATGCATCTAAAAATCAGGTAAGCAAAAAGCTTCTCTTTTAATCTAATCTATCTACCCTCCTTCCTCAACCCAAACGTGGGTTTCATAGAAATTATAATGATCACATGGAAATCACATTTTGTCTCTGGAAAGACCTGGAGTTTTAGCTGAACCATGCTTCATTCCAGTTATAAGTTTTTTCCTTAAATAATTTTGTTGTGCTTTTGAAAAGATAACTGTAGAATATACTGAGAAAAAGATCTTCCATTCCTGGCTCATTCCCCAAGTGGCTACAATGGCCAGAGCAGAGCTGAGCTGACCTAAAGCAAAGAGCCAGGAGTTTTTTCCCAGGTCTCCCACACAGGTGCAGAATCCCAAGGCTTTGGGCAGTCCTTGACTGCTTTCCCAGGCTACAAACGGAGCTGGATGAGAAGTGGAGCAGTTGGAACATGCACTGGTGCCCATATGAGATTCTAGTGCATGTGACGAGGACTTCAGCTACTAGGCTATTGCGCCAGGCCCCACATGCCTCAGCTTTTAAGCTATCTATCTTAACTGCTGCTGCTTCCAGGGAAGGAGCGGTGGGGAGCCTTTGTGGAGCCGCTAGGCGGTGCGGGTATTCTGTGCACCTCATCTCTCTGAAGTAGGACCTACATTCTCCAGCTCAGCGCTCAGGTAGATGGTTTCTCTTTCCTCTCCTGCTCCTCTCTGTGCAGCCAGAATGCTGGGCGCTGGCAGACTTTCCCAGGTCATGAATCAGCGGGGGCAAGGTGGAGGGGGGTGGCTCTAGGGGTTCGTCTGCAAGGCTGGGCAGTGGACTGAAAGCTGGGCCAGCAGTTAGAGCGAGCCCAGAGGCTCTCGTGAGGTTCCTTGGTCCCACCACCCTGTGTGCCTGTGGGTGCTTTGCTGCTGCTGCTGCTAAGCTCTCCAGTTGCTTTTGCCTCTTGGTTCTTCTGCCACCTGTAACAATTCCCTAGATTAAATTGTCTGACTGAAATACTGGTTTTTCTGGTTGCACCTCGAACCATTCAGGGCCCTAAACTGTATCTGCTAAATGTAAATGGACACTGTAAGTAGCTCAGCCTGGCCCGTGGCCCTGTCTAGCCCATTTTGTCAGCCAGACCTGCGTTCTCATTCTAGGTGCTCTTACCGGTTCTATGGAAAGGTCAACCAACCTCTCAAAACCTTAGCTGCTAATTTTATAAAATGAGGGAACTATGCAGCTGCCCTGAGCTTAGAAGCTTGGCAATGCACGGAGATGACAGACAGAGAGGTACTGCAGGGCCCAAGTGAACGAAGTTGCACCTCACCTAAGTCCTCTGGCAGCAAAGAAGGAGTTATCGGGAGTCAACCTCCCAGTGAATGCCAGGAATTTAAATGGTAAAAATGACCCCAAACTGCCTTTTTAAAAACAGCTTAATACTGAAGTTTACAAACACGCTGCTCTCTGAAACAAAGGGGAAATCAGTTGGCTGAAGCTATTTTAGAAGCCTGCTGGGATGAGCACAGGAGAGCTTGCCGACGTCTGGCTGCTGGCTCCATTGTTGCCTTCAGGGGTCAGTCCTGGAATGCAGACTGCAGGAACAGTACTTTCCCAGGACTGCTGTGGGGCATTAAACTAGGTAATGCAGAAAAACCCCTGCTGAAGGGCTTGGTGCCCTCAGTAAGTTTCAAGTAGAATTAATGTGCCTGGGTCATTAGCATCCACTGCCTCCTAGGATACCCCAACAAGAAGCAGGACTGAAGGTAGGACAACAGGAACAGGACTTGGGCCAGTACTCTGATGCAGGATACGGGCAACCCAAGCAGTGGATTACTAGTGTGCAGATCTTCTTATTCATTCAAAAATCACTGGTATCTATTGAATATTATTTTGTGTCAATTTTTCACATGTGCAATTCTAAATACAGGTTTTGCTTTGTTTCATTCTTTATTGGAAAGGTAGATCGACAGGGAGAAAGAGATAAAGAGAAAAAGATCCTCAATCTGCTGGTTCACTCCCCAAAGTAGCCACAATACCAGAACTGAGCCTGTCTGAAGTCAGGAGCTTCTTTCAGGTCTGCCCCATGGGCACAGGGTCCCAAGGCTTTGGGCCAGTCTCCACTGCTTTCCCAGCACAAGCAGGGAGCTGGATGGGAAGTGAAAGAGCTGGGACATAAACGGGCACCCATATGAGATCGCGGGTACAAAGCAAGGTGAGGGTTTTGCCACTGAGCCATTGCGCCAGGCACAGCATCACTTCTTTTAAAATCATTATACAGCCTCCTAAGTATTAACTTTTATTAAAATGCCACGTTACTCAATAATTCCAGTGTTGTAAAGATGATAAATTTCATATTGCTAAAAATCAGCCACTCACTGAAAACAATTATTCTTTTTACCTTGACTTAGGACTCCTCTTCACAAGGTTAGTGTTTATGGGGTAGCATGTTCCAGATGTTAGAGGGCCCTAGGATTACTGCGTAAAATGGGAGCAGACCACAGCCTGACCTTGCAAATACTCCCAGTGCAGACACTGTGCTGGCCTGCCCCAGGCCTCCAAGCGGCAGGCAGACACCGAGGGCAAAGGGCCCGTGACAGGCCCCGGACAGGCTGGGCTAGGTCTGCTTGTCTTGCTAGATGGCCTTAGGCTGCCAGATCTGTCCTGTCTTGAACTGGAGTTCCTTATCCATTACCAATGTATAGCAGCTTATTTTTGCAGGGCTGCTCTGAGGGTCATAGAAATAATGAAGGGGAAAAGGGACAAATCTGGCCTGTGGGCCCTATAAATATTAGACTTCATCCTCTAGTTCCTCTTAAAAACACAGATATTTCTAGGTTTCTATTTCCCAAACAGAGGCAGATGAACTGTGAAAGCTAGAAGTGGAATGATCGGGAGTTACACTCTCACACAGTAAGAGCTCCGGGTTGCCCGGGGCTACCAGCAGCTTCATTCTTCCATCACCCCAGTTTTTCTGACTAGTGGCTCCTTCACAGTCAATTACTACAGGGATCTTCCTCCATTGGCACTTTCACAACATTTCTACAGCCTCCAAAAGGGGAGCGGAAGAAGCAAGGCTCTTCCTGGCAGGGCTTCCTCAGCCTGGAAGAGGAAATGGAGCGTCCAGGGGGAAGTACCTAGGGAGCCACAGCGCGCCAGCTCCGGTGCTGGATGGATCACACGCCTTGCCTCCCTTCAGCCCCACCACGGCTCAGAGGTGTGTATGTTGCCGTCTCCTGCCATTTGTGAAGAAATCCACGCTGCAGGGAGGCTAGGAGAGCTGCCCGCAGCGTGGAAGATACACGGAGCTCAACATCGTTCACACTGCTCCGTGTCTTGTTAGTGTCAGAGACGAGACAGCCTATCTCATGTCTTCTGTTTGGGCCAGCAGTTCAATTTGTGAGACCATGAGTAAACCTTGTGGGCCAGGGAGTATAGAAATACTAAAATACACCATGGAGATGTCAGAAGTAACGAAGCAGGTAAGGCATGTGAGCAGAGCTCGTGCAGAGGTGTGTCCAGGGAGCAGCTGAAGTGAAACCGCTGTTCCCAGACTCCGGGTTGAGAGAGTTTCATAGGGACTGCAGGGCCTTCTTCAAAATAGATTTATAAAACTTAAGGTCAAGTAACTACACTCTCTCTGGAAGAAAAGTATAGAGAAGGATTTCATTAAAAGTTCTCTTTGCAAATGACACAGTCTTATGGTTAGGATTAGGAACAAACTTACTTTTACTTCATGAAAATTAACCTTAGCAGCTTCTTTCAGGTAAAGCGTCTACCCCTGAAATTATAAGAGATGGGTCTGATTCTTAAATAGGAACACTTAAGCCATAATCCCCCCCCCTTTATTGATGACATTCTTTCTGCCTTTTCACGTATGAATTATCACTTCTCTCCTTTTCTGTCTTATGGCTATCAGAGTCATGTGGATTAACCCACTGACTGACACAGACACAGCCATCTGTAACACTCCTGCCAGGCCCAAAGTCCTACAACCAAATGCAAATGGCTTACCAGTTAATAAAACCTCAAGTTCCCCCAAATTCCAGAACTTATAAAGCAATCCCAAGCCTACTAGGCAGAATTCACCAGTCAAGTAGAACGGAGAAGCTAGTGACATGAGCTAGGGTCCAGTTATTTTTATTCTTAGATTTATTAGAATCTTATTCTTTAAAAATAAAAGAATTTAAAAATACAAATTATCTCTGTTTATATAATTCTGTATTCCTGCTAAAAATAAATACCAACACCTGTCAATGGGAACTTACTATTCAAATCTTGCAAAAATAGAAAATAAATACCCTTCCCCACATTTAAGAACCCAGAGATACAACGTGGTTTCCAGTAGAACCATAGATTATCCCATTTCCTGACTTGATTCTAAGGAAAAGTATATCAATTGGTTAAAAATAGCTCCACATTTTGGCTGTCTTTATAATACACACACACACACACACATATACCTAGTTTGTTGACAATATATCAAGGTACAAAACCATTACATCTGAAAATGACTACAAAAATGAAAGTCTTAGGCAGAGTACACATTAACTAAGAAATAAGAATATGAATAAAAATCAAATGCTAACTCACAGTTGCTATCCTTAATAAAATCCTGAGTTGAAATTAGTCTTTATTAGCATGATAAAATGTCAATGGTGGGCCAATTCTCCATGCTTATTTTTTTTAAAGATTTATTTATTTTACTTGAAAGGCAGATTGATAGAAAAGCAGAAAGACACAGAGACATATATTTCATTCACTGATTCAGTTCCCAAATAACTACAACAGCCAAGCCCAAGATAGGCTGAAGCAGAGCCAGGAATGCCATCCAACTCCCCAAATGCATGATAGGAACCCAAGCACATGGCCCACCATCCACTGCATCACAATCACATTAGTCGAAAGCTGGACTGGAAGAACAAAGCAGTCAAGACTTGAAACAGCCCTCTGATCTGAGATGTGGGCATTTTAAGTTGCACACTAACAACCAGCCCAATGACAGACAGTTCTTGCCACCTCATTTGCTGACAGCATGATTCTAAAGACACTAAGATCTCATATGGACAACTATATTTCCACAAGAACAGTCACCACAAATTATAGACATTTATAGTTGGTTAAGCATCTTATAAATCCAAAGGAGAATAGATTAGAGACTGATTCCTGCCAAGTCAACTCCTAAAAACAATTGAAAGCATTCTTTAAAAACAGCTAACCTGGATCTGCGTAACTACTCAAAAGGTATTAGGCACTAATGAAATAGCTGTATGGGAGAGATGAAACCTAGACGGCTTTCTTTCCAGAAGGAAATATATACTTTATATTTCCTTTAATACAAAAAAATTAAAAGACATACCACTGCTATGGAAAACAAATTCAAAGCAAAAGCCCACTAATGGTAGATTAATATGGTGGTAAGTATGCAGAGCACAGAAATACAGATGTGGTTGAAGCCACAATTACATAGGAGTAGAAGTATATTTTTTTTCCACTAAATAAGGAAGGAGACATTTCATTTTTAGAAACACTCAAGAATGTGGCCTTCTTTCTATTCTTAGAAAATATACAGCTGTAGAATAGCTTCTTTCCTTTGAGTAAAAGGAAGGGAAGAACGTTTGGCAATGGAGAGCTGGAACAGTCAACAGTGCTGAGAAGAGAAGTAGCCATGCCAACGGCTCATTTGTATTAGCAGAAAGAGAGGACACAATGGCTAAACATCAAACACTACTTGAAGCCCATCCTGGCCCAGGCACTCTTCCTGCCTGCTGCTTCTCCACTTGAAATGGCTGCAGAACATCTTACTCAGAAGTATGCATTGCTGTCTTGGTTGGGGGCTGTATTTTTGGATGTGACAAATGTGCTGTGTGCTTAAATGATAAATATCATCCCCTCTACCCAAACACACATACACGCACACCCCTAAAGCAGGACAAGAAAAGAAAAGCTAGCCAGCCATGCAAACTCTGTGGCTCAGAAGTTCTGGTGGAATTCACCAAAGGATAAACAACAATTCCTAAAATCAAGCAAAAAGCAAAAACAAATTGGCACAATTCAAATGGGACCGAGAATGAATGAAGAAAAAAGCAACACTGAAGAAGAGCAGGTTTTAATTTTACAGTTTGGAGAGAGATCCACCGGTTGCATAGGGATAAGTAATCAATCAGAAATTCTGTTTTTAGAGACATGTGTCTGCCCACTCACAGAGTGTGACGTGGCCTGCGGTACAATGTCACATCAAAGGAGGAGGCACACAGAACTTCCATGAGGGGCTTGGGGACAAGACATCAGCACACTCCCAAGGTGAGTTGACTGCTGTAGTTTGATACTGAATTTTGATGACAGCACAGTCACAACAGTGCAGGGGGCTACACAGCGTTTACCGACCGGCAACACCAAGCAAGAAAGTCAGTCGTTGCAAGGGACCAGCTCTTAGAAGCTAAACTCAAGAACAATTCATCACCTGGCTCTCAGAGGAAGAGCACTGTGAGGCAAATTAAAAGAAGACTACTTTTTCTACCAGGAAAAATTATTCTAAGACAGGAAAGTTAGCATGTGATTCAATTAGCCTTCAAGCAATGTTTGTCCATGCTGCCAACAAAATACAGACCGTTCAGAAGAGGCATTGGTAGACACATGCATGGAGGTAGAACACGTATAGCTGAACCAAATAACTAAACTCATAAAAAAATCTTATTACTATTTTATAATCCATATGATGCCCACTAATATTAAAATAACTCATTTCTCCTTGACAGTGAAAATGAAGAGTCACAAATTTAGTCATGAGATTTCTGTCACCTATTTCTTTTTTTGAAACCCTTATTTACAAATCTTTACATTTCTTATGATTTTAGAAAAGAAACAAAAATTAACTCGTATAGTAGTGTCACCTAAACTGAAATGGAAAGGTAACCAAAGGAAAACACACTTTTTGGAATGTTGCTGCTTGATCTACATATATGTGCTTATGTAATGATTATATATCTAGTACACATATATTATGACAACTGTTGTAGACAGTGATTTGATAAGTCATACTTTGGTTCCAAAGTGGCAGTCCAAATTAAATCAGATTTCAAATAGATTTCACAATTTAAAATTCACCCTGGGAAGAGAGAGGAACATGTCTTTGAGAACCGAAAGAAACAGGATGCCATGTTTTAGATTTCATGGAGGATTTTAAGCACCAAATAAATGCCCTCTGTAAAAAGCGTAAGTCATGCTGTCAGGTAATTTTTGAAATATCAGGCAAAATTCAGAGATCTCTATTTGGTGTCAAAGTGATCCAGAGGCTTATTATATCCAAAAGTCAGTACACCAATAGCATTCAAGCAAACTGCTGGGCTTACAAATGAATGGACATTTCAAAGCAAGACTTCATCACTCCTTAGAATGATCTTTCTTCTTCTGTTACTCTCTTTGGACAAGCATCTCTGCATCCACCCAAAGTTCTAGAAGAGTTTAAGGGTTAACTACTAGTAAATAAATGGCATATGAATTCTCTGTGCTTTGGCAAAGGACAAGGTCGGCTTTCCTCTCTGCCAATAAAACTTCCCAGTGTGAAAAGATTCATTTTCAATAAGCCTCCATCATTTAAATTTGTTGCTAGGATTCTGGGCTTGTTGCTTTGACACAACGTCTGCTGGCATCTGGGCAAGCCAAGGCCACTAAGATGAGAAAATTAATGAGCTTGTAGGAATGTCCTCACATCATTACAGCCCCAAGAACATCACGGACGCCAGTGCTTCTCCACGGTTAGAACCCTTTTCTCTGCGAGGGATGATATCTTGTTTAGACATAAATTCACTGAATTACAAAATAAAAGAAGACAACTTTAATATAAGCCTTTTCCCTTTCTTTCCTTCCATCACACTAAACTAGGAGCTCCAAAGTAAGAGTTAACAGAAACTAAACTATAAAGGAAAATGAACCTGCTGATTGCTGTCACTGGCTCCCACGACAACAATTAGAATTAATCCATATGTATTTATTAAATAATAAAATAAGTAAGGATATCATTTCCTTTTCTGTCTTCTGACTATTCTAAATACAGAAAGAAAAGGGAAAAATTTGAGACAGTCTAGAAATTGGACAATCAGCTAAAAAGAGCAGTATACTGGCTAAGTCATATAGCTGTGATCTGAATACATCTAAAATTCAGACATGAGAACCTAGTCCCTAGAGCGATCACTGCAGGTGGGGACTCTAGCAGGTGATGTTGGTGCCCCCATAAAAGACGTCCAGGAGCACTCATTTGACCTTCACTCTTTGAGAATACAGCAAGAAGGCACTATCTAGGAATCAGAGGGATGGCTCTTACCAGACACCAAATCTGCTGGTGCCTTGATTTTGGACTTTCCAGCCCCCGGGACCATTAGAAATAAATGTATGCTCATAAGTCACCCAGTCAAAGATGCTTTGTTAGAGCAGCTGCAGGCTCCAATGAGTTTTGCTTCATTAACATGGATGGTTTCCTTCATAAACTACAAGTTCTGAGCAGAGAAACAATCTGAAATGAGACCAGATCCTGCCCTCCAGAAGCTGACAGAGGTCATAAGAAGCACAGAAGTGGTGTGTGGTAAGAAAGATTTGTGAAGAGCTGTTCTGCTCTGAATACATTAAGGCCTTGGAATAACAGATCTGAACCGAAAAAAGTGGAAGGAACGGCAAAGGACAGACATTTCAGGCAAATGCATCATCTTATGCATAGAAATGCTACCAAGGTAACTAGGAATGGCTGCAGACCTGGTGTGTCCTGAGTGAAGGCTGTGGAAGAGCAGCAACAAAAGCCAAGGATGGAGGAGTAAAGCTGAGAATGATCACAGGAGACACAAATGCCATCTGAAAATGAAATACAGGACTATGTTCTAGGCTATTTGAGATTGAACTTAATTCCCTCAAAACACGGGAGAAAAGATGTACAAACCACTAATGTAAGGGTGAAATAATTCCCTCCATATATATTTACCACCTACCACAGTCCCTTGTGTGAACTTGGAAGATTTCAATATTTGTGAATAAACAATGCCCATGAGTATGCGACAGTACTAGGGTAGTAGATATCAGGGGACACTTTGGCTTATATTGACAGGGTCAAATAAGGATCAGAAGCCTGGGATCTAGCAGGTCCCGTCAATGATCATCTTTTCACAAGGGAGTGGTCCATAAGCCAGTCACTCTAGCTTGGGTTAGTGGAAGACCCACAGTTGAAGAAGTGACTGAAGACGGAGATAAGCCCCCACTGAATAGTCCATTTTCTAGTACTATTAAGAAACATCAAGGGCTGAGAACTTAATAAAAAAACAAGTATATTTAGTTCACTGTTCTGGAAGTTCAAGGATACAGTGCTGGCACTGGCTCAGCTCTGGGGAAGGCCTCAGAGAAGACGGCATTACCATGTCGGGAGTGCTTCATGAGGAAGAGATCAAGTTACAAGACAGAAAGCCAGAGTGTGGGGAGGTGCCAGGATGGATATTTTATAACTACATTCATGATAACTGACTCAGGATCTCATGAGAATTACCGTGATTTCTTTGCAGGCAAGCGCCTCCCGGGACATAAACAAACATCTCTCATTAGGCACTTGCCTACTAAGGTTTCTACCATTTCCCAGCTTCACCACAGTGAGGACCAAACTTCCAGCACACGAGTCTTTGGAGGACATTGCCAGACCACAGCACCCATGGATGACATCACTTTCCTCTCCCTTTATCTTTCCACTCTATGGAGGGAAAAACACTTACCTAACAATCTCCCTTCCAGCAGGAGAGGATAATGTTCCACAGGCATTGTTGCGATGTGTCATCTGGCTGAACTGTGGTGCCCAGCTGTTCAGTCAAGCAAGTCTAGATTCTTCTGGGATGGTATTTTTAAGGTGTTATTAGCATTTATAATAAACTTTCATGAGCCTCAATAATCTGGGTGGACCCTGTCCTATCAGTTGAAACCTTTTAGAGCAAAGACTAAAGTTTCTTAAAGAAGAAAGAAAAATGAATGTCCCTCCAGATGGCAATGCCTGCTTGAATCAAATCCTTAAACATTCTGTCTTCTCCAGGGGACTTCTCTAGGGGACTTCTCTAGGGGACAGCCCACAGGCTTGGCATGCTAATCCATCATGTGCAGTGGCGCTGTCATCCATCACGGACACTGGTTCTCATTCCAGCTGCTCCACTTCTGACCCAGCTCTTTGCTAATAGCCTGAGAAAGCAGCAGATGATGGCTTGAGTACTTGAGCCCCTGAACCCACATGGGAGACCTGGAAGAAGCCCCTGACTCCCACCCTCAGACGGAAGCAACTCTGGCCATTGAGGCTATTTGGGGAATGAGTCAATGGATGGGAGCTCTATCTCTCTCTGCCTCTCCTTGTCTCTCTGTAACTTTGATTTTCAAGCAAAATAAATCAATCTTTTAAAACGTTTCTCTTCTTTCTCTTCCTGCCTTCTCTCTCTCTCTCTCCCTCTTCTGTTTCTCTGGAGCACACTAATACGAAATACAATTGTGGTCTGCACTGTGGTCTTTTACATCTTTTCTCCTTTTTTCCAAGTTGCTCAGGATGTCTACTCTCTTTCCTTGCATGTTTGTTTCTTTGAAGTAACCAACCACCCGGACATTCAAGGTTCATATCTGTCCTTCCTGTCTAACCAATTCTTCCAAAAATGAGACTTAAAGCCCAGGAGCAGTTAGTCACACCAGACCTATGCCAAGGAAAGCCAGCCTCCTGAGACACTAGCACAGTGGGGTCTGGAAGGGGGCTGCTGTTCATGGCTAAGGCATGGCAACCCATAGGAACTCTGTGCCCAAGCACTCAGAGGAGTCCAGCCCAGCAGCTACCTTTGCCCAATTCAGTCATCCTGGAATTCTGAAAAACCAATCTCTAGCCACTTATCTAAGGGCACAACCTCCCACCCTGTCCATAAGCCCAGGCACCTGGAAGAATCTTCATGTTGTAACGCTGGTACGTTCCAGGATCTGAGCAACATGTGGCCTAGAAGTGCTACCCAGTCCACTCCCACCTGGATCCCCTTAGACCCTCCTGCCAGTCTGAACAGTCAAGAATGCTGCATCTTTTGGCCTTTGTAATTTGGAAGTTTGATTACTTCACAGGGGTCCCAGACTATTTTAATGAAAGCCCCTAATAAACCATTAGTATGTTCCATTTCGAAGTAGCTAAACTCACTACCTAAGAGAGCATCTGACCGACTGTGGGAGTGATGAACAGATCAAAGCTTAACCCTCTATCTGTCCTTATGCCCACCAAGGGTCCATCTTTCTAGCTCCGCCTGAGGGTAAGCTGAGGTTTGAGGGATGACCACAGAGACAGAAGTCTTGGGACTCCCATGTCTCACTGCCCCTCCAGACAAGCCAGGCCGAAAGCAAGTCCCCTTTCTTCCATGTAAGTGGACCTTTTCACACAAGAAAGCTACAATGGTAAAAAATTAGACAAAAATCAGAACAGGAGCCAGAGGGAAGCAGGGGCCTCAGAGGAACTCAGTGCCATGGTGCTCCCCATCTTCATTTGCCAGAAACCTGGCAGCATTGCTGACCAACTGACTCTTCCTTCCATTCTTGTCAACAATGCCTCGTAAATCCTGCTCATTCCTTTATGCCACCAACACTATGTGTCTCACCCACTTTCCCCCATCCTAACCTGTGGTCCTCATGGGTGTGCATTCTTGTCAATTATGCTTACATTAAAAATAAACTAAAAAGGGCCCGGCGGCGTGGCCTAGCGGCTAAAGTCCTCGCCTTGAAAGCCCCGGGATCCCATATGGGCGCCGGTTCTAATCCCGGCAGCTCCACTTCCCATCCAGCTCCCTGCTTGTGGCCTGGGAAAGCAGTCGAGGACGGCCCAAAGCCTTGGGACACTGCACCCGCATGGGAGACCTGGGAGAGGTTCCAGGTTCCCAGCTTCGGATCGGCGCGCATCGGCCCTTTGCGGCTCACTTGGGGAGTGAATCATCGGACGGAAGATCTTCCTCTCTGTCTCTCCTCCTCTCTGTATATCTGGCTGTAATAAAATGAATAAATCTTTAAAAAAAATAATAAAAAAAATTTAAAATGCCATGATAACTACATTCACTGTCAGTTACCCAGTTTTATTTTTCAAAGAGTTTTAATTACTTTTACTTCCTTAATATTTGAATTTCATTGCATTAGATTTTTATATCAAGTTTTATCAACATTAGACAATGCCACCAGGTAGGGTAAGGATTATGAGTACATATCAGTGAATATACCTATCCCTTTAATTCTCTTCACTAAGTATGTATGGTTAGATTATTTTAAAAAATCGACTCTGAATTATTAATACTGATGAGCCATAGCAGCATGAGAATCAAACATGATTTCCTTAGGAACCACAGAATGATCTTAGAAGGGGCTCCGATTGCAGTGAGGACCCAGAGGCCCTCCTGGGGCCTGCAGCATGCTGAGCTGAGCAGTGAAGGGCAGCCATCACCCACACACAGATGCCTGGGCTGAGCGGGCCTCAGCAGTGTGTCTCTGCAGGCTGATCTGTCCAACTCAAGAGTAATGAACTAACAGGTCCGTCCACAAACAAATCTTATTTAAAATAATCTCTGTCTCTTCTCTCCTTCAATCATTTTTTTATCCCTTACACCCCAGCTGCAGTAAGAGGAAAATGTCCCCTGCTCCTTGCAGGCAGCGCCACCTGCAGCTGTCCCTGGACCGGCCTGTGTGGATCTTTGGCTCATTCTGTGTGGCCATCTTGGAGTTTCACATATTGTACTCTCACCTCCCGCCCTCCACACTCTAGCCCTCAGTCTCATGCAATGACCTTGGAAATGAAAGGCATCAGACAGGAATGCTTCCTCAGCTTCCTGTCCTCCCTTTCCAGTGGCACTCTGGTTGGAAATGCTGTCCACCTCTGATGTCAAGCTGATGTGTGCACCTGTGCTCTGCACTCCACACCCCCCCACAACGATGTCAAAGGGCCAACACTCCAACAGTGATCCTTCAACAACATCTCCATCGTCCCCACTGCAGTTAGCCGATTTCTCTCAACAGTACATTCTCCAATCCTTTCCATCCTACAGCAAAACAACATAAAGCATAATTTTCCCCCTTCACTTCACGATCCACTGCTTTTCAATATTGACTCATCCTAGCCTGTCTGCAGCAGCAGATGAAGCTCTGCAAGCAGGACGGACTGTGCTTGGCTGCAGCTCACAACACATAGTATGTGCTCACCAAGTACAGAATGCATGAATAAATGAGTGGAAGCTATGGAAGTGAGTAGCAGAAAGGTCTCTGGGTATGGCAGAACATGAGCTTCTACGCCCAGCCTTGACATTTGCTGGTAATGTAGCCGGTCCCTAACCTTTTGCTGATGTCAACTGGAAAATAGAACGTTCTGCCAAGGCTATCTTCATTCCCTTCCTGAATTAACATACTGAGATTCCAGTACCTCATGGCATGGAGGTTTCATGTCTTAAATGTCGCAAGGTTGGCCTGCAGAAAGTGGCAGATTCTTGATCTCCACTGAAACAGGAGGACATACACTTCAATGGAATGTGTTTTATTTTGGAAAAAATTCCAAGAATGTTAGGCTCTAGCATATGTTATTAGTGGAAGCTTTTGATCTCTCATTGAATAGAGATGATTGAATTATTTGACGTCTTATCTAGGTTTGCTCAACTTTCTAAGTGTTCCAACTATAAGACCCTTATATACCTATAGTAGCTTTAGAATAAATCAAAGAAAGGGAAAAAAATGTGTCATCAGGCACCAATGACCTTGAGGAGTTGACTGAGACACGCAGAGGTCAAAAGTCCTGGCAAAGCAAGATGGAGAAGGTGGTGGCCCTGCGCTGACCTCCATCGGCAGGTGACTCTGCAGAGGTTACAGGAGAGGGCCAAGTTATGAGAGGCACCTAGATTTCCCAGCCAAAGCACTAGCAAAGTCAGTCACAGCGATCAGAACGGCGGTGAGTTGTTGAAGACTTTTGAGGAATGAACGAGCTCTATGGGCAACACGGTCTTCTTTTCATGCAACCACGAGTCCTCGTGCTGGAAAGGACATGGTGGTGGCACATGTGACCGAAAGAGCTCTAGAAGCAAGTGGGATGTGGTACTGCTAGCAGGCAGGGGCCCTGCCACCCTGGAGGAGACCCAGACCGAGTTCTCATTGGCCACCTTCAGCCCCAACGCCCCAGCCACTATAGGCACTGGGAGAGTGAGCCAGCAGATGGGATGTTTCTCTTTTTAAATCTTTCAAATAACTAGAAGAAATAAAAGAAAAAAGAAAAAGAGAGAGTTGGGAAAAGTCTATACAGCCAGAGCATCCAGCCCCAGGGGATCAAAGCTAACATGACCCAGCAGCCTGGTGGCCTGGTCTGGACAGAGCTGTCATGACTGCTCCTGACACACACATGCATTCTGAACAGTTCAGGGAACAAAACACCCTTTGAAAACAAAGGGCCAGCTTCAGCTTCGAGCTCAGACTAGGGCAAGACAAAAACGAATGCAGGGCTCAGGGGCGGAGTTTTGCAGTTACTCACAGTGACTTGACTTTTACATGAAAGTTTGACACCTTTATTTTAGGCCAGTAATTTTATTTTTCTCTTCTTTCTAATCTTTGTACAGTCATTCAAAATGTCACTCACTTCAATTATATGGTAGAGATGTTAAAGAAAAGAGAATAGGCTTTAACTTAAGTTTCAGGAAATAAATTGCAGGTGAAATTATTTTTTGCCCACATTTTCATTTGCTTTATTATGTTCTTGCTTTGAACACTATACCACATTTATTGTGTGCAAAGTACATTTTCAGATACCAGAAAGAAAATGCAGAAACATGCAAGCACTGTATATAAGTTGCCCTGATGTGACATTTCTACATTGTTTTTAAAAATTAGCTTCAAAATTAATACACAATTAATGGTTTATTGCTCATCCTATTCTAAACTTACCCTTTAAAAATGTATGGCAGCTAAGCACTAAAATAAAGTATAATAGAACTTTTCAAAAAATGCAAATGCTACTGAGTGAAAATTATAGCTTAATATTGCATGAAATAACAGGTACTTTCATATTCACCAAGCGCCGTACATAATAATGAGAAATCAACCCAAAGCATAAATATTTGTACTTTATATGATTGTTATTATGATTCATCAAAAATAACATAAAACAAATATTATATTTTTAAAAAACTTCTTTCTGTGACTACTAGGAATAAAACATTGTTATTAACATAGCAAGTTTTATTACATTCTACAGAAAATCATATGTATTTTTTTCTGTGCTTACACAAATTATATCTATCTAATTCCTTTTCAGACAAGTTAAACATCTCTCTTAGTATTATTCACTTCATATAGGATTTTTAGTGATATGAGCACCACTTTATATGGTCAAAAGTTGCAAAGTCCCAATTACTGGAATACCTACAAAATTAAATGTTATCATCATTTAGAAATAACATTAAGATCTTATTCGAAAAAAAGATAATTTTAGAAAATGAATACATTTAGAGAATAAATTAAATAAAGGCAATTATCCTAGTTATTTTCCATGCTTATTACACAACAAGCTAATACTACACACACAAAGGAGATACCAGTAGCATCTAACCAGTATTATAGTTATCGTTGAAAATGTCAACAAAATTGGTTTAAAGTAAATAATTCACATTGACTGTAAAAACTTTAAATGATCATTATACATACATGAAGCAAAATCACCCACATTCTCCCTTTTGTTGATAGTATACTGTTAACTATTTCCTAAATAGTTCTCAAAAATTGCAATACTTTATTTGTGATGTACATACATACTTATATCCCATTAAATCCCACTACATATAATTATTTTTTTAAAAGATGTATTTATTTTATTACAAAGTCAGATATACAGAGAGGAGGAGAGACAGAGAGGAAGATCTTCCGTCCGATGATTCACTCCCCAAGTGAGCCGCAAAGGGCCGATGCACGCCGATCCGAAGCTGGGAACCTGGAACCTCTTCCGGGTCTCCCACGCGGGTGCAGGGTCCCAAGGCTTTGGGCCGTCCTCGACTGCTTTCCCAGGCCACAAGCAGGGAGCTGGATGGGAAGTGGAGCTGCCGGGATTAGAACCGGCGCCCATATGGGATCCCGGGCTTTCAAGGCGAGGACTTTAGCCGCTAGGCCACGCCGCCGGGCCCTATTTTGTAACTTGTTACATACATTTAGCAAAATATCTCAATTTTCATGTTATTATTCATTAGGTTCCCTTTTCCTTCTATGACTTACTTAATAATCATTTTTTAAGATATAGCATAATTTATTTGACCAATTTCATATTGATAGATATTAGGGTTATCTTTTTACAGTTTTTCACTATTATAAGCAAGATTTAGGAAAAATCCTACACGTTTACAGAAATTTCTGGTTAATTTATACTAAAGAACTTTCTGGACAAAAAATAAAATTTTGTCACAAATTGCTAAATGGCTCTCCAAAGCTTGCCTGTCAGCTGTTACTAATACAAACATTAGCATATTAAAATGAAAAGAAAATCATAACTATAATAAGATTGCAGAGAAAAGAATTTACACAATACAAGAAAAGCTCATGCTTAGAGTCTATCACGGGAAACATAAGCTTCCTTTAATCTGAAAAAAAAAACCAGACTCAGAAACCAATGGCAATCATCTTATTTGATGATGCTTGAAGTTTCCCAAGTAAAGACAAAAAGCTTGTACTAATTACAGCAGTAATATACAACATAGAGGTAATATACAACATAGAGATTTGTTTGAAATACACGCACACACACAAAACCATCCCTATTTGCAGATTTTTAAACCATGTACATGAAAAGCCACAAGAATCAACTGGCAAAGCACCAGCTGCACCGGATGTGAGCAGGGAGGACAAATGCAAGATCAAAATGAGGAGCCACCTCAAAGATCTCACTAAATATTATCTCTCTAAAGGCCATCTCTCCCAGTACTGCCACATCCTAAGGCACTAAGGGTGAAGACTTCAACGTAAGAATTTTGAGGAGAGGGCTTGGCAGTGTGGCCTAGTGGCTGGGGTCTTCGCCTTGATCCCATATGGCCGCTGGTTCTGATCCCGGCAGCTCCACTTCCTCTCTGTCTCTCCTCCTCTCAGTATATCTGACTTTGTAATAAAAATAAAATAAATCTTTAAAAAAAAAAAAAAAAAGAATTTTGAGGAGACACAATTTAGACCGTTCCAAGCGATCAAGGATGACTCCAGAGTGGTCAGCCTCAAGAGGCGGCCAGCCATCCGGGCTTCCTGCTATTTGACACAAGTAAGGCATGAGGGGGCACTTCCAAAGCAGAAGTCTCCACACAGAGACTACAGCCTACTCAAGTGCCTACTACATGGAGGCCACCACACAGCACTCTATGCCCATGACTTCATTTAATCCTTATATTAATACCATGTCAGAATTACCATCTCCATTTGTGAATCAGGAAGCCGAAATTTCACAAGGTCACACAACTTGCCCAAAGTCACACTGTTAGCAGAGCAGAATAAAGAGATCTGAATCCAGACACTCCCTAAAGCACTGTCTACAGCATGTGTGCAGGGAAAGCCAAGAACTGGAGACAGAAACCCACAAATGCAATCAAAACTGACCATAGGCATGAGATTATCAAGTGATCATCAAATCCCACTCAAGTCCTTTCATAGAAGTAGAAAGGGATCCCGATGGTGATTAAGTTATTTGCCCAATTCAAGTTACCCAGATCAAATCTTAGTTATAAAAATTATTTAATTCTAAAAAACTAGGAATAACCTAAATGTAATCAGCTAGAAAATTATCAAACAACCTTATAATGAAATAACATACAACCACTAAAATAATGAACACGCAGATGTATCAATGTTACATCAAGTTTTTTAAAAGTACATAATAAAATCTTTTTTTGGAATAAATGTTTAAAATATTACATGTAGATACACACCATGGCACAACAGATTAAGATGTGGCTTGGGACACCTGGGAACACTGAGCATCTACTATACTTGGCCTGACTTAGCCCAGGCTGGCAGAGGTGTTTGGAGAGGAAAGCAGTGCATGGGAGAACACTTGCTCGCTCTCTCTCTCTTTCCAGCTGTGTGTGTGTCACTCTGACTTTCAAAATATAAAAACAAACCTTAAAAAGATAAGACATATAACATTGCATATGCACAAAGTTAGCTTATATGAACTGGTTTTTTTTAATTATTTATTTTTAATGGAAAGGCAGATTTGCAGAGAAGGAGCTACAGAAAGATCTCCCATCTGCTGGTTCACTTCCCGAATAGTCAAAATGGCTGGAGCTCAGCTGTCAGGAACCAGGAGCTTCTTCTGGGACTTCCATTTGAGTACAGGGTCCCAAGGCTTTTGGCCATCCTCTGCTGTTTTCCCAGGCCATAAGTAGGGAGCTGAATGGAAAGTGGGGCAGCTGGGACACAAAACAGTGCCCACATAGGAGTCCAGCACTTGGAGGTAGAGGATTAGCCAACTGAGTCATCATTCGGGTCCCTGAACTTCTTTTAGGTGGCTTTACCTACCTCCTCAGGCAAGCCTCTGGAGGCCACTTGCCAATGGAAATGCTGGAGAGCTATTACAGAGAATAACTGTTCTCAAAGTCTCTAGACTTGGAGAATCAACTTTTCACAAATGAAGCATCTGACCTCAGGAAGCTCATGCATATTATTCAGCTGGTATTTCAATCATACCAAATCTGTCAAGGCTGTCATTTATGTCAAAGTATCAGGAATATTAAATAACGCACCAGCGATAATGTTTAAAAGGAAGAAGATAAGCACATGAAAATGAGCAGGAAAAATGCTTAAAGACAAGTTAACTAAAAAGCAGCTATCGCATCAAACCGAATCCTCAGTTTGAATTCTGTTGGATAGCAAATTATCCTTCAGCTTATCACGCTGTATGCGGTACTCTCCTGCAGCCTACAAGCACAGGAGTGAGCTAAGCTCCTTGAGGATCACATCCTTTGTCTTATTTTTAGTTTTTAACTAGCATTTCACAGCTTCAGTGTGGCCTGTAAGCACAGTTCTGAAAACATGATATATCCTTTCTTTTTCCTCCTCCCCTCCGCCTTCTTCTTCCCATGCTTTTTCCTTTCTTTGTTATGTTTTCGAGATATTTTGAATTCACATTGTAGTAAAAAAGGCTAGTTACTACTTCACCAAATAAGATTCTAACAAATCAGCAGCAAAAAGTTATTAGTGGGAATACAGAAAATAGTTGTAATAATAACTGAAAGGGAAAATAAATTTTACCCACATACATTAAATTCTAAAGTAATTAAGGATCATTTAAACTATAGCAGTGCAACATTCTTAAACATTGCTTTGACAATATAAAAGGTTTACAAACTGTATTTTCAGCAATACTGATAACATACAGACATTCCTTCTTGTTTGTTTTTTAATTTTTAGCTCCAACATAAGGGGAGAACATTTAATATTGGCCTGGTTTATTTCATTCAACATAATGTCCTCAAATTGTATTCATTTTGCTTCAGATAGTAGCATTTCATTCTTTTTTATAGTTGAATACTATTCCACTGTGTATGGAAATATGTGTTTTCTTTATCCATTCATCAAATGGAGGACAATGTGGTCATTTCCAAGTTTTGGCTATTATAAACATGGTGCTATAAACATGGTGATGCAGGCATTTCTTTGATCAAACATGCTCAAGTTTCCTGAATATACATCAAGTAGTAACTGCTAGACTCTCAGCATTAAAACAAATTCCTTTCCTTTTAATAAGTGGAAGTACTTAGATGTAATGGAATTAGTTTAGTAAAATTTTGCTTTTACAAGCTTCACTTACAGTGTTTCATTTTGGGAGATGATAGGGTGGGACAGAATAAAAGAGGTGGGGAAAAGAATATAAGAAAAAAGATGATAAGAACATGAGACAAGGGACTGGTGTTGTGTCACAGAATGCTCAACTGCCGCCGGGGACACAGAGTCTCATATAAGTGCTGGTCCAGGTTTCAGCTGCTCCATTTACGATCAGCTCTCTGCTAATGCGCCTGAGAAATCTGTAGACGATGCTGCAAGGGCCTGGGCCTGTGTCATCCACATGAGAGATCCGGATGAAGTTCCAGGTTCCAAGGTCCCTCTCACTCCATCCACCCTTTCCCGCCACATAACTTTGTCTTTTAAAAGAATAAACAAATCTTTAAAAATCTATGTTAGAAAAAGCCACAAAAGTATTGAGAACAAATACTGATTTTGGAAAGAGACAGAAAAACATGGAAGAATAAAAAAAGTACACGTGTGACTCCATGCCAGGACAAAGGTAGCAAAGGAAGTGTAGTGAAACCAGAAGCAAGGGGCCAGTGTCTTCACTCGGCATTTCACTTGGCTGTTGTTGCTGTGTAGTATTTATTTACTTTCATCTGCTTCAAAAGCACAGCAAGAGAGAGAGCGAGAGAGAGAGAGAGAGAGAGAGAAATATCGATTTTCCACCTGCTGTCCCATTCCCCCAAAGACTCACAGTAGCTACGGGCAAGACCAAGGACAGGAGCCTGGAATTCCATTCTGGTCTTCCACACAGGCAGTACTTGAACCACCAACCGCTGCCTCCAAGGCTGCATTAGCAGGAGGCTGGATCAGAAGCAGAGCAGCCAGGACTCAAACCACCACGAGGATACGAAGACACAGGCATCCAAAGCAGTGGTTTAGCCAGCTGCACTACCACAGCCGCCACCTCGCCTGGCTTCTGAGACTGACATCAGGGCGTTGGCCCCTGGGAGAGTGTGATACACCGCTCTTCCTTCAGGGCTCATTTCCTAGCCTGGCAGTAGGAAAATGTAAGGCAAAGGGGATCTGAAAGCTGGTCTGGTCTCCAATGCCCTGCCCCGGCTGCAGGAAGCTGTTGACATGCTCTGCTGTGATGGGAGCTCAGCTTCTCTAAATAAATAGAAATGAGCTGGGTTTTTAATTTTTTTTCCTCTTTTCTCTAATTACAAAACCTGTGCGCACACAACAGAGAACAAGGTACTTACTCCACAAGCAGATTGTAGCTCAAGATTTTCTACTTAGCACTGGTCCACAGGACAGAATGGTCTCAGACGGGCCCAAGGTCACTAAAGCATTTGGATTCAGAGAAGTGCATTTATTGAGTTCGTCCTAGGAGCTCAAACTCCACTATTTCACGCCCTCTTTGCTGCTTCAAGGATGAGCAGATTCCACTTAGCAAGCTTCTCATAACTACATACTTTCTTTAACACTAGGGCTTAGAAAGATAAGAACCGTCCTTTCCCCAAAGGAGTTTGTCGTCCACAGGGAAACACAAACAAACCACGTCAGTGCAGCATGCATGGAGAACCTGTTTTCCAAAGTTCTTTTTTTTTTCATTGTAACTCTGAATAAAGCAGAATTTACACTGCAATCTTACACACAGACATACAACACAGGAAATGGTATATCTTCTTCTAGTTTTTGCAATCTGTTTAGTTTTATTTAATCTTGTAAAAGATGGGCCACAATTACAGACTAAGCATCAGATAGAGTGCTGTGAAGGACAGAGCAAGGAGTTGGCAGCCCAGCCAGGACTCAAGGAAGACCTCACCAGCTGAGCAAAACCTCATGAAGCCTAGAGACAAAAAAAAGCAGACTGAAACTCAACAAGCAGCTGGCGTGGAGATTTCAGAGCAGATCCTAGGATGTGGCTGGGGAAACAAAGGCAGTGCTGGTCAGACAGGAGCCAAGAAAAGAGGCGTCCTGATGTGACAGAATGGTGCTGCAGCTACTACTGCTGGGGCTAAGGCTGGGGACCCACAGGGACATGGGCTGAGGGATTTTTAACAGAGAATCATATGATCAGCTTTCTGTAAAAAAAAAAAAATAACTCTTGCTATATAGCAACTTAAAGTCAGAAACAAACAGAAGAAATATGATGCAAGCATAATTAATAGGTGATGACGTTTCCAACACATTAGGACTGAAAGGGGCATGGGAGATCCCAGTAATAAAGTCAGCAGTCAACAGAGATACATTTGGGGAAAGAGGCAGGAACGACCCCCCGCTTGGGGGTCGTAACTAGAGATATATTTCAGAACCACAGTTAACACAGGGGCAGTTAAACGTGTGAGTATGCATGGGAGAACAGGAAGCCAAGAGGCTGACCTGTGGTAGCCCCCTCCTCTGGGCAGTGACCAAGCAGGCCAGAAGGAGCCAGAACGTGGCCAACTAGGTTAGAAATAAATTAGAGAGAGAGGCCAGGAGGTCAAGTAGGGGTAGCACCAACAGCTGAGACCCAGGGCAGAGCACTGCCTGTGGGAAGTCTCACAGGAATGCAGCACACATTTGATCACACATAGGCATACATATGACTGCATCACATTCCATCTTTGAAGTTGAAGAAGCTAGTACCATGCCAGTTTATAAAGTGAAGCTTAGATTAAATAACCTGATTGACGTCAATCAGTTTGTAGCAGAGCCAAGATTGAAGTTCCCATCTATCTCAAGCCCAGGTCAATTTTGAAAGAACCCGATGTCATCCATGAAGCTAAGTGTGGTCTTTGCTAAAGCAAACACAAGATGGCACAGCTGTAGGAACACAAGAAAAGAAAGAACTGACCTCTCAATAAAAACAACAAAAGGAAAACCAAACAGGTTCAGAAGCTGCAAGGAGAAGCGTTCTAGAGAAAGCTTTCTGAACATGAGATAAGGAGCAAGAGGGATAAATGGGGAGGACAGGGGTCAGAGCTGAGGCGTGGTCCCCAGGAGGGACATCACAGCCGGGAAGGTTATGGGCAGGAGAGGGAAGGAGGGTGCTGCCCGGGAATTCACATAAGGTAGCATCCGGTCTTCATAAATCAGTCTCTCTCCAACCCCACTCTAGAGTTTTGAAAACTACTGCGTCAGCCATGGCGTCTTCTGTTTTTGCACAGGACTCTTCTTCAGACCTGAAGTCCTCCGCCCATATGCTTGGGTGTTCCCGCTGCTTCCCCAAATGCCCTGCAAACTACAACCCTCTGGGTTCCTTATCCTACACTGTTCCAGAAGCAGATATTTCTTCGAGGTTTTCTAAAACATGTTGCTTTGCAGAGAAACAGAGTGAAAACAACCAAATTATCACCCCAGGGGCTGGCACTGCGGCACAGTTAAGATGCCCCTTGTAATAGGGGCATCTCACACTCAAGTGCAGGTTCAAGTTCTAGCTGGCAAGCTTCCAATCTTGCTCCCTGCTGGAACAGTGGAGGATGATCCAAGTGCTTAGGCCCTGTCGCTCACACGGGAGACCCAAACTGAGCTCCAGGCTCCTGGCTCTGACTTGGCCCAGCCCAGCTGCTGCATCAATTGAACACCAGATGGAGTCTCTCTTTCTCCCCCCCTTCTTCCACCTCCCCACCCCCTTCACTCTGCCTTTTAAATAAATAAAATAAATATTTAAGAAAAATAAAAAGTATCACCCCAATGACAGCTGTCTCCAGTATTCTGTGTGGTAGAAAGAGTGAGACCCCACACTATTGTCCATTTGGGTTCTCCAGCTTCAGAATCAGTTTTGTTACATCAAGGCCTAATTCATCTTTATCAATTTTATTCTAAAGACAACTACTCTTAAGTGCTTCCCTCAATTTAATATTCTTCATGCACTTGTCTGATTCCTTATTTATTTGCGGTCTCTAGTTTGTCCAGACGGGACCTGGCCTCTGGAAGACTCTTACGAGGCAGTACAATGTAACACAGAAACATGGAACCTGGCAAGGGTAAATGCTAAAGGCAGAGCTCAAATTCCTGACTTTGGCCTTGTTCAGTCAATGTCCCAATAAACTCAATCAAGAGACTGTTCTAAAACAAGCATTTAAAAATTAAAATACGCAGGCTGAAAGTTTGTATTTGTTTCTAAATCAACAGACCCAGAAATTCTAGAAGACTAAACACTAGTAGTTTGGATCCATCCAAACCCCAACAGCTGTTAGTCTCTTGTCCTGTTAACAGAAAATACGGCCAGAAAGTGTGTGATTGTTCACCTGCCTCAGCTATCTGCAGCAAGAATTAGACTCTGCAGTGTCTGAAGGAGCATGCGCTGGCCTTCGTTGACTTTTTGGACATGAAAGCAGAAAGCATGGATGCCATTTTCTTAGAAATGCCTGTATCTAGACAAAAACAAGGTCAGATGATCCAAGGAAACCACATAGCTAGTTGCTAAGTTTTTAAATTAAATAAGAGAAACTGAACCCATGTTTTCTCTTAAACATTTGAATAAACTCTCTTCACGTTTCTGAACTCTGCTCCTCTGATTACAGGGTGGACAGTGTTGGCTGTCTCCCTTGGCTTGAGGACAGGCACCAGAGAAAGAAACTCAGTGGAAATCCTTGATCCAAAAAAATTATGTCTGAGCGACGAACATACTACAGGAGAAAAAGTGTGGGAAAAGAGCCAGAGAGACATTCTGCACTCAGGCGTTCCTTAGAAAGCACCCAGCGATGCCACACACTCCATGCCCGCCATCTCAACGCCTATCAACGCCACTATGTACCACACTTACAACAGCAAAGAAAACGGCTTGGTAGTTCCTGGTTTCAGTTAGAAATCTGCTAAAATCATGCCAATCTATCATGAATCGATCTTCTAGGGACCAGGAAACCCCTGCTGTAGAGGGCAAAGAGGATGAGGATGACGAAGGTTTGTTACCCTTTTCTCCAAAGGCTTTTCATGTTCAATAACACATCTTTCTCCCCTCTGTTAGCAATAATCATTGAAACGTTCACTGGATGCTGACTGTAACTCTAAATTCTAACGATCATTTTGTGACCTTTTATACAGGGTGTTTTATAGCACACAGAAACAGTTCATCTTAATTATCAAAAAACTTTATAAAATCATCATAAAATTTTTTTAATGAATCCAAACACAATTAATCATTTGTCCAGTATAAGCAAGGCAATGTTTCTGGGAAATCTGTAATTCACTCTAGTGAAGCGATTAGTAAAAATTCATTTAACAATGAATTAACCCAAGTGCATTTTGTAGGCAGTTCTGTTTGAAAGCAGTACTGAAAAACTGTGTAGAACAAGTGTGCTGTTATCAAGCACCACATCAATTTCCACTTTTCAAACCAACTCTTCATAAAGTAATCTCTACTGCAACGTTTACAAATCCAGCTTTAAACTGTAACCTGTTATGCAAAATTAATGCAAGTACAACACGGGCTGCCAGAGGCTGAGCCTGTGGTGTGGCTCTTTGGATCCTGTTTCAACTGCACTGTCAGTGTTCACAGAAAGGAAGCGTCCTTAAAAATCATGTGACAATGCAGGGGAAATTAAACCATATGTGAGGAAAACACAGCCCACTAATTTCTAGTTGAGTGTATAATTTGTAGTCATTGGAACACACTGTCAAATAAGGATTTTGTTACAGGCCTTGCTTGATTTTCCAGATTTTCCATGGCAGGTGGCTGTCTCAGCCGAAGAGGCCAACCGTCAGAAGGCCACAAGCAGCAAGTCTTGTGTGGCCGCACAGCCCACAAAGGCAGGCAGATATTTTAGGAAGGAAACTTCCTGTTCTCTGATTTCTGTCATTAGCACAGCAAGGAATTAAACTGAACGGCCATAACTGACTCACCACAGAAGTGCCGTAAGTTCCTGCCTTTCGCCTTGAGCCGACTGAGAGCACTGTTTCTAGAGAGTAACCTCCCAGACTCTCAACTATCTTCGTGTCCCGGTGCACTCCTGTCACTGTTAACACAACAAATGACCTACTGACCCTGCGCGTTGGGAATTCAGCTGGATTGGCACCGCTTAGGCGAAGAGAGCCCCCTGTGAGCCTATTCTGGCCCTGAGCATAACTCTCTGACTTAAAAAGTAGAACAACAACAAAAAGCCTAACAGAAATCCAGGCCAATCTTCTCTCCTGTGCACGGGCCAAACCAGTGATTTTTTTTTCTTTAATTTTATTGTAAAGTTAGATACATAAAGAGGAGGAGAGACAATCTTCCATCCGCTGATTCACTCCCCAAGCGGCCAAAATGGCCAGAGCTGCGCCAATCCGAAGCGAGGAGCCTGGAGCTTCTTCCGGATCTCCCATGCAGGTGCAGGGTCCCAAGGCTTTGGGCCATCCTCGACTGCTTTCCCAGGCCACAGGCAGGGAATGGATGGGAGGTGGGGCAACTGGGATTAGAACCAGCACCCATATGAGATCCCGGAGCACTCAAGGTGAGGATTTTAGCCACTAGGCTACTGCGCCAGGCCCAGAGCAGTGATTTTCAACAATGGACTATCTGCCTCCAAGAGAGCATTCAGCAATGTCTGGGGCAAGTTTTAATTCATCCTGACTGGACAGGGGCATCACTTCACCTAGTGGGCAAAGTAGGAATGCCACGAAACATCTTCTAATACAAAGGACAGCATGAATAACAAAGAATTGTCCAGCCAAACAGATCAGTAATGAAAATCCCTCCTGGACTTTGAAGACTCAAGAGTCTGACATTTATCTCTAGACAACATCAGAAAACCTTTGTCATTAAAAAAAAAGGTGGGGGGGGAGCAGGGAAGAAAGAGGGAGGCAACACTGTGGCACAGTACGTTAAGCTGCCACCTGCAATGATAGCATTCATACTAATGTAAATTAGGGTCCCAAGTGTTCCACCTCCAATCCAGCTTCCTGTTATTGTGCCTGGGAAAGCAGCAGCAGCTGACTCCAAATACTTAGGTCCCTGCACCCACATGGGAGACCCAGATGAATTTCCTGACTCCTGGCTTCAGCCTGGCCCAGCTCTGGCAATATGGTCATTTGGGAAGTAAACCAGCAGATGAGATCTCTCTCTCTCTCTCTCTCTCTCTCTCTCTCACTCTCTCTCTCTCTCTCTCTCAGTGTCCTCTAACTCTGTCTTTAAAATAAATAATTTGAACAAATGAATTTAAAAAAAAAAAAAGGATCACTTCTAATATTCATGCATGCCAAGGACAGTCAAGTACAGCTTTCGTTCACAGCTTTTGGGAAAAATACAGCTTAATCTGCTGCCAAAAAAAAAAAAGAAAGAAAAGAAAAGAAAAACCCCAGAACCTATTTACAAAGTCATATACTCATTTTCATGGTTAACTCATAGCCCTACCTCACACGCACACAGTCATGTATGCTCCCATATTCCCCAAATACCTCCCCAGGCTCCCCAGGAAGACAAACATTTTTGTTCGTTTAGGAAAGAAATTAAGTAAAACTTTCCAAAAACTCATGCAAAAAGATAAACATTTAACACACCACTCTTGTTTGCTTTGCTTTCTTTCTTTCCAATTTTTTTTTTTTAATATAAGCTGGCAAAAACAGAGAACAGACAAACCACGGAGTTTATCAAATAGATACACATGGCATTCTGGGTGGCCTGAAAGCCACTGAGCCCCACCTAACTCTTACAAGACAGCATTTACTGGGAACCAAGGCTTCATTGCTGAGCCAGCAGCACGCAGCAATGCGGCCAGCACAGCCCCTCCGGCTGAGCCCACACAAACAGGGCTAGCACCAGACTCTACTCTCCAAACTGCCCCCCCAAAATAGGCAGAATCAGGCAGTACTTTGTCTGGGGGGGGAGGCAATAATTAAAAAAACAGGGAGCAGGATTTCCATCAGGCATCTATATTATTTCAAAAAGTTTGAAAAATGTTTATCTTGCTGTCAAAATAATAAATGTCAGGGACCATGGCATTTTCTTCCCTAAGATTCCCTGAAGTCATTATGAGAGCTGGCTTTAGTACGAAGGCTCTAGAAGCTACTATCCTTGCTCCTGTTCGGATCATCCCCACCTAGTCAGGCCAAAGGCCTGCCCTGCGTGTTCTGCGTACTGGAACCCTTGCACATGCGCTTTTATTACAGCCACGACGGCACCGAAAAGTCACTTCAAAATGAACTGATGTTCAAAGAGCAAGAGTTAAGTGAGCTTTAAGTGAAATGCATGTGGAAACACACAATCCACTGGCATTACTTCATGACCTAGACTTTTTCTTACACTCTGGATTTCACGGTTTTCCTCTTTTAACCACAGAAACACAAAAGGCCTCAGAAATTCCAATGTTTTTCACACTGTTGAAGCACTCTTCCAAGTGCTAGTGGACATAGAAATTGGCTAAATTTCAATTCGCCTTTCCAGAGAAAATTGAACTTCACAATTAGAATATTTCATTTCATTTGATTAAGCAATCCTACCTCTAGGGTTTATCCAAAAGAAACAACTTGGATTGAAATAATAACAATGCTGTAACATGCCTTGCTTATCGTATCTTTTGGTAAGTGAGCCACAGGATGGCCGAGTGTCTCTGCTCCCACACCCACTCCCCACAGTAACTCCTGCTGATTCCCTGTCTCGGGATTCCTCCACGTCCTCTTCTGGCCTGCACTGTCACTGCCTCATTCAGGCCACCATCATCTCCCAACTGAATGGCTGCAACAACTTCCTAAATAACCTCTCATCCATTTCCCACTTGATTTTACACCTGGAAGCACAAACCAAATGTCCTCACACCCTGGGCAAGCATTTGGCACAGTGATTAGGACGTGACTTGGGAAACTTGTCCCGAACGCTCCACTTCAATCCACCTCCTTGTTAATATGCCTGGGCAGCAGGTGGAAGGTGGCCCAAGTGCTTGGGCTCCTGCCACCACCGAGGGAGACCCAGAATGAGTTTCAGGATCCTGGCTTCCCACCTGGCCCAGCCCTAGCCACTTCAGCCATCTGAGAGTGAATTAACAGAATACCTCTCTCTCTCTACCCCCCTCCCCCGAGTGTGCATATCTACTTCTCTCTGTGTAACTCTCCCTTTCAAATAAATTAATCTTAAAAAACAAAACAAACAAGCAAAAAAAAAAACAGAACAGATTCTGCCTGTGACCTCTCCATTACAACTGGAATGCCGGGTTCGAGTCGCAGTTTTCATTTCTAATTCCAGCTTCCTGCTTGTGCCCCACAGGGAGGCAGCAAGTGCTGGTCCAAGAATATGGGAGATTCTAGCTAAGTTCTGGACTGTTGTGACCACTGGGGAAGTGAGTTAGTTCTCTCAGTCTCTCTGACTCCCAAATAAAAATGTAAAAGAAAATAATAATAACCTCAGACACCTGGTAAAAGCTTTCACTGGCCACCCACAGCCTCAAAGATGCAAGCTTCCTGACCCCTGCGTCCCTCGCCAGCCCCTCGCCTCCCCACACACAGACACCCTCCCCCCTAAGCCTGCAGCCATCCCCCAGCAGCACTCAGCGCCTCACACCTCTCCACCTCCCTGATCACGCACGGCTCAGCACTTGATTATTAGATACTTCCTGAGGGCCTGTCTTACCTGCCTCTCCAGCTCCTAGGCACCTCCTGGCCACTCCGCACTGTCCCAAAGCCACAGCCCTAGGCTTAACTACGGGTTTCTTAGTACCTCCAGTCTCCTCCTTTCTCACACCCAAAAGCCAGCTCTCTCCCTGGTCACAGCACCAAGTCCTCCCAGTGTCCACACGGCAGTGTTTTCTTCACACACGTTCAACTCTTGTAAGACACAGACCTGGGTCCAGTTGCCTGGGACAGTATATGCACTTGCACATTTTATTCAATATCTGCAGTTTTGGGGTCCATGTTCGTTCCTTTCTAAGCCTCAAAAGATTTGATTGCTCCTTGGTTTGGAAAAAAAATTTACTGCTCTTTTGCATTTCTTCTTTTATCTAGGACAAATCATCAATCTGATCAACAGACTACATTATGGAACAGCTTTCGCAAACTAAGAAGCGGGTTGTAAGAAGTATTCTTTCATTCCAGCACAAGTGGTAATAATCAAAGATAAAAAAGCACCCCGTACACCTCTGAGGAAAAAACTAGCCAGACCAGTTGTATACCCATATAAAGGCATAATATGTTGCCATGGGAAAACTCTTTGTACGTTGACTTGGAAAGCAGCAGGAGACAGCATAAGGTAGAAGACGCAAATTGCTGAACAATATAGGAGGATGCTTTGTGTATAAAGTGAGTACATGCATACAAGTGCTGGTTTATGCATCAACTGTTTCTGGAAGGACACACTGTGTGGAGAGAAACTAAGTGGCTGAGGTCAGGATCGGGGGATTTTTCCCTCTATAACCTTTCAATTGTTCAGTCCTGTTCCTATACTACATACTTCAGCAATACCTAACTCTGAAATCTTATTAAATAAATAGGCATGAATATTTGAGCAAGATGGCAAAGAGGCAGGAGTGCCAGGAGACTAAGGGCATGTCCCGGTGAGGACTGCCTGGTTTCCATGCAGTCTGCTCTGCTCCGCTTTCCCAGTGAAGAAGTGACACTCCCATGCCTTAACAATGCTTAGGTGCATTCCATTTCCTAAAAGACAATGTGAAACTGGATCATTTCTTCCCAGAAAGTGGTGCTAGAATTGTTAGTTATTTAAAAAGATTGTAGAGTTCTAGTTGATACGATATTACGATATTATCCCGCGCAACTAATTCCCACAACCTGGTTCTTTACTGTGAGCTGAAACACACCAGACGCAACGAGGTATCTTATGAGGTTTATTCCAACGGGGCAGGAACAGGGTAGAGGTGGTGAAAATCAGGAGGAAAAAAGGGGAGAGGAGAGAGAGGGAGAGACCAGAGAGGGAGGGATAAGAGAGACCAGAAAGAGAGAGACCAGAGAGAGAGAGAGAGCAGAGACACAGAGACCAGAGAAGGAGGGATAAGAGAGAGATTTAAGAAAGGAGATGTCTTCAGATGAAAGTGGCATGAAAGTCGAATGTAATGAAGCAGGGTAGAGTTATGGCGATGGAAGAGATTGTGTAAGTATCTGAGAATCTGTTGGACAGTGGGGGGGATCAGGGTTGGAAGGGCGAGACAGGAGGAGGCTAGGGGTGGAGAGGGTATCTGCTTTAACTGAAACTATGGTCATCTCTAAGGCTGCTTCCCGAGCTGCTGTATCAGCCAAATTATTTCCCTTCGAGACTAAGGAGGAGTCTGTTTGGTGAGCCTTGCAATGAATAATACCGATAGCTCGGGGAAGGCAGGAGGCCTGAATAAGATCAGAAATAAAGGAGGCATTGGTAATTGAGGTCCCTCGTGTAGTGAGAAAACCTCTCTCCTTCCATATGGCTGAATGAGAGAGCAAAATGTGGAAGGCATATTTGGAGTCAGTGTAAACATTGAGAGTCTTCCTCTGGGCTAATCGAAAGGCTCTACTTAGGGCTATTAATTCAGCTTGCTGGTTTGTGGTGTTTATTGGGAGGGGCATAGCCTCAATTATGGTGTCTACAGTAGTAATGGCATAACCAGCCCTTCGTGAGCCCTCATGAATGAGGGAGCTCCCATCTGTGAACCAGGTAAGGGTCACTAGTGGGAGGGGTCCCTTGTGTATGTGGGATGGGTGAGGCATTAGTTTTTCTAAGGTTTCTATGCATGAGTGGGAAGGCTGGGTGCTGGCCTGAGCGGGCAGGGGAAGTAAGGTAGAGGGGTTAAGGGGGGAACAGCTCTGAAAGGTTAAGGTTGGGTCCTCTACTAGTGAGACCTGAAGAGTTAAGATACGTAATGGGGGTAGAGTTTGGAGGCCCTTATAGGTAAGTAACTCAGAGAAATGGTGTGGGGATAGGACAGTTATTGGGGACCCAAAGGTGAGTTTTTTGGATTCCTGTATAAGGAGTGCTGCAGCTGCCAGGGCCCGAAGGCAAGGGGCCCATCCTAAAACAGTGGGGTCCAATTTCTTAGACAGGTAAGCTACTGGAGCAAAGGACGGTCCAAGCTGGTGCCCTAAGGTTCCTAGAGCAAAACCTGACCTCTCAGTGACATAGAGTAGGAAGGGCCTAGCAAGGTCAGGTAGATGGAGTGCCGGGGCCTGAAGAATAGCTTGCTGGAGTTTCTGAAATGGGGCCTCTACGGAAGTTAGGAGAAGCTCAGAGGGAGAGCCACGCGCAGCATCATACAGAGGGCAAGCTAATAGGGAATAATTGGGAATCCATGAGCGAAGAAAGCCCGTCATTCCCAAGAAGGAAAGGATCTGCTCTTTTGTGGTGGGTAAGGGAACAGAGGAAATTAGGTGTTTCCTATCTAGGGTAATGGACTTCTGGGTGGGGGTGAGGAGGAGTCCCAAGTAAGTTACCTCAGGGGACGACAGCTGGACTTTAGAGGGTGGAACTCTGTAGCCCCAGTGAGCTAGGGAGTTTAACAGGAAGGAAGTATCACTTCTACTATGTTGCAATGAAGGGCTACAAAGGAGGAGATCATCCACGTACTGGATGAGTTTGAAATAAGGGAAGGTGAGGGAGGACAGATCCCTGGCCAAGGCTTGGCCAAAAACATGGGGGGAATCCCGGAAACCTTGTGGGAGCACATTCCAAGTTAATTGGGTAGAAAAATGGGAATCTGGGTCTGTCCACGTAAAGGCAAAGAGGTCATGGGTTTTGGGGTGTAGTGGTATGGTAAAAAAGGCGTCTTTGAGGTCCAGAACAGAGAAATGGGTAGTGTTTGAGGGGATGGTAGACAACAGAGTATACGGGTTGGGGACAACAGGATGTAAGGGAACAACAGCTGAGTTAATAATCCGAAGATCCTGAACTAGTCTGTAGGTTCCATTAGGCTTCTTTACAGCTAGAATAGGGGTGTTATAGGGAGAGTTAGCAGGGCGTAGAAGGCCCTTTCTTAACAGGTCGGAAATGATAGGCTTAAGACCTCTGAGGCTTTGTAGTGAAAGAGCGTACTGGGACTGAACAGGGAAATGGGTAGAATCTTTAAGCTGTATCAGGACTGGTGGGTGATGGGATGCGACGGAAGGGTTTTTTGCATCCCAGACTGCAGGGTCCACTAGGGAAGACGGTAATGGCCATGGGGGGCTTACCTCAGCAGTTGGGAGATTGTGTAAGCTGAGGATGAAGTGGAGTGAAGGCAAGCAGGAGGTGAGGCGAGTGTGAGAAGCAAATGAGATGGATGCTCCTAACTTACCTAGGAGGTCTCTTCCTAGAAGGGGAACCGGGCAGTGTGGAATGATTAAAAATTTATGGGAGAAGATTACCGAATTAAAAACACATGGTAGGGGTGGGGTCTGAAGAGGTTGTTGGGGGATTCCCTCCACTCCGACTATGGAGATGGAGGAGCAGAGGCAGGGTCCCCAAAACTCCCTTAACATGGAGTATGTGGCTCCAGTATCTAATAAGAAGGACACACGTCTACCAGCCACCGACAGTCCCGGGTTTCGGCACCAAATGTTAGTTATTTTAAAAGATTGGAGAGTTCTAATTCATAGGATATTACGATATTATCCCGCGCAGCTAATTCCCACAACCTGGTTCTTTACCGTGAGCTGAAACACACCAGACACAACGAGGTATCTTATGAGGTTTATTCCAAAGGAGCAGGAACAGCAAGAAAGAGAGGGAGAGAGGAGAGGGGGATAAGAGGGGGATAAGAGAGGGATAAGAGAGGGATAAGAGCACGATAAGAGCAGGATAAGAGCAGGATAAGAGAGTGAGCCGCACCTGGGGGGGGGGGGCCTTTTTGTCTTCCAGGTTTAGGGGGTGGGGATTGGGAGGGATTGAGGCCAGGGCCTCAGGGGATTGGTGCCTGCAGGTGAATGCCTAGGGATGATTGGTGAGTGGGTGGAGTTGGGGAGGGGGCTGGAAGATTGGGAGGTGGGATTCAGGTGGAATGCCAGGTTACATCCGATTGGCGGATAGCTAGGCCTGCACGAACTTCATGAGTTGTGAGGAAGAAGGAATGGCACCGGCTCCAGGGAAGGATATTGGAATAACTCCTTACAAGAATTGGCTTTAAAAAAAAAAAAAAAAAAGTGAAACTATGAATGTGTGAAGCCAAACAGCACTAACCACAAATTCTGCTTTTGTGGCCCAGATTGCTATAAACAAGCAAAAAGGACAAGAGGGGGTAGGTGGGGGGGAAGAGAGAGAAAACCTTCACTTCAGCACAGCCATCGTATCAAGGCTGCGCGGGTTCCTCCTGATGGTAGGGAGTTACACACTCCATCCACAGCACGGTACAATGCCAGCCTCAGATTTCTATTTCCTCCTTAAGACCTGCACACGGTGGTTACACGCTGTGGTCCTCCTATATTTTCTAGCATCAGGCATGTCGCTGTCCCGCAGCGATGGACTTGGTGCACGGAGCCGATAATAACACACGTGGACCCTGACTGATGGTCAAAAGCCGTAGTTTATTAGTGGCATCCAACTTTATACACAGAGGGCCATACAGGATAAGGGAGGAAGTATTGAGCTCATCAACAAAACCATCAATGCTTTTGTTTGGAACTCTTTTGTCTTGTATATTCCAACAGGTGTTCTCATATACATACTCTCCACTCAACTGTTCTTATACAAATGATATCCTATAAAGTATACAAAAGGTAGCCATTAGGTTATTCTCCTCCAAATATTATCCAACCAACTGTAATCCTGTGCTCACTGACCTTCTAGGGTCACAATGTCCTCCTACAAGGCAGGTATCACATATCATATTCTTGCCCAGCATACAGCGTAAGAAGGCCCATTCTTCCAGCAGACTTGCAATTGAAAAAAAAAATTCAGCAGCAATTTCAAATGAAATAGCTTATTTTTTGTCCTAATACCAAGATGAAAATAAGTAAGCTTAAAACAAAACTGCTAAATTTAATTACAAGTTTAAAAAAATTCCCTTAGTCCAAATTTATTTGAAACATGAGAGGTACAAGTATTAGAATTTTTTAAGCAAGAAGAAGAAATTCAGTCCAGTTATGAAACAATCAGCTGAAATAATATTCATAAATTACCACTAAAAATGGAATTATTAACCTGAAATAAAATAGGTATTAGGAACTTAATCTACATCACATAAGCTTACAAGTAATAATTCAAAAACTTACGCAGTAGAACGCTTTTTAAATCCAGGCCTAACCAATATATACAAATGTGGATATAATTAAAAATTAATCAAGAGTGCTCTTTAGTTCAGGCGGCTTTATCAAATTATCAACTGAGTGATTTGAACAACAGAACATGACTTCTAGGAGCCCGAGTCTGCGCTCCAGGCACTCGCACAGCTGGGTTCTGGCCAGGACCCTCCTCCAGCCTGTAGACTGGTCCTTTCTCTTTACAGCCTCACAAGGGGAAAAGAAGGCAAGGGAACTCTCAGGCCTCATTTTATGGGGGCACTTACCTGCCAAATGAGAGCCCCAACTTCACAACCTAAATATTTCAAATCGCCAACACACATACATACAAATTTTGGAGGGACACAAACACCCTATCTAAATTTTTTTTTTAAATAAAGCAAACATTTATTAAACTATAATAAAAACATTCAATCAAATTACAAAACCTGAGCAAGAAAAACAAATGGCACATGCTTAACTGTAGTTGACATTCAAATAAAATTTATTTTATTCTTTAAAATAAATTTTATTTATTTTTTCTTACACTATGCAATACATACTCTTAGACAGCATTTCATCGAATCTTTAAAACAACTTATCAGGTAGATACTATTATTCTCATTTACAAGGGAGAAAAACTGAACGTAAAAAGCAGTGTTGGCAACATGCTTGGGGTTACTACCCAGGTTATAAATGGAACAGGAACTCTCAGATCTCAAGACCAATGCCTTCCCTCTATGAGCAGTATTTGTGAGATTTCCTTTCTATTACTTAATGTTCATAAATATAAATTAAATTTCAGCTAGACAGAATGCTAATGATACAACCAAGTTATCCTATTTGCTGATACAGGAAGTCTGCATTGACACTGTTGTTACAGAAACAGAACCCTAAACTGCTTTTTTCTAGGTGTGAAAAGTAAATACAGAGAATAGGAAGAAACGACTAGGAAGAGATCAAACAAAAAATAACAAGTAATATCCAATGATGTCTCTTCTAGTCCACAGATCTTCTAACTACGAGTCAATTAAACACAGCCTGCGGTTTTCATTCTTGCTTATGTGCCGGATTCGGATCTAAGTGGACGAAGAGTTCCAGCTATCAAGGATTTCATAATGCAGCAAAGAGTCAGATCTGTAAATAAAAACATCACCAAATAATTTCCTGAGAATCAGAGTTCTGGGTTTTTGTTTTTGTTTTTCTTAAAGGCAGTCAGAGGAAGTGACTGCTCCTTCCTGGGAAGAGGGCTGGGACAGGAACGGCTCCTTCGAGGAGGTGATATCTGTCTGAAAATGGAACTGGGCAGCAGGAAGAGAATTCCAAGCAGAAAACTTTAGAGGTAAACATATGGAACCTACCCCACCTCTGCCTTTATGAAGGAAATGGTAGCGCCTGAGTTGCCTAGAGTATCAGTTTCAGAGGGGCTGTATTCAAATGAACACTGGAGGAAGCGGAAAAAAATGAAGAAGGCTTTAAGTCCTCTGGCTTAGGTCACAAGGAATACCACTCACTGGCACAGAAGTGACTACAAGGCAATCAAACTTCAAAAGAAAATCACGCATAGCATTTGGGACATGCTGAGTCTAAGGTGCCTGGAAGAGAGCTCCAGAAGACATGGGAAAACAAGTGACAGCGGTTTGGAAAGATGATGGGGGCAGAGCTGTGGGGGAGAGGGTGCTGTACAGATGTGAGAAGTAGTCCCTTCAGGGGCTCACAGAAGCATCACTTGTTTACGACTCTAGGTTTAATTTCTTACAAATGAACAGAAGCTGTAGAAGGTTATCAAAGAAGAAAACACACACACACACACACACACACACACACACACACACACACACACTAGAATGTAGTAAAAGCCCTAGGAATTAAGAAAACAGTGCACCATAACTCACTTATTTATAGCAGTTCTGATCAAAACAAAGATACGAGCAATGAAGGTCCTATTCATTCATTTGTTGGGCTATAGATCTCCAGATAGAATAAATAACAATTAGGAGACTTTCCAACACAGCTGTTCCCAGTACTGGCTCTCCGCTGCAGTAGTTCGGGGAGGGCCATTGTTCTCTCAGCCACAAGTATTTACGCACTTGGGGCAACTCGCTCAAACGTGGGTGATCTTCCAACTACTCACGAAATCTTGCCTGCCTTCAAAATGAGGCAAAAATAGGAACCCATAAAGTTACTTCCTCAAGGGTTAAATGCAGAAATAATCAAAAGCACACTCTTACTCAGAATATTTTTGGACTAAAACAGAGGGGAATAAACCAGGAGTGTTTACCACAGAAGAGCAATGTTCCAGCTTCTAGAGATACCCCAGGCAGACCATGGCTGGACAAACGCCACTCTAAGTGTCAGAGGACTCCTGCCTCCTGGCCTGAGTGACCTCCCACATTATCTCTCCGGGTTCCTGAGAGTCCCTGAGAACCTATGTGAGATAATATGCAGGACTTACATTTTTAGGAGGAAGTCTGCACCCAAGGCCTACGGCTCCTCACAATATCAAAACTCACATCAGAGGTCCACCAGCTTCCTTGAATTCATGCACAGAATGCCCTCGTTCTGTCCAAATAGCTCCTGTATCAGGAAGGAGGGAGGATTTTCCTCTCTTCATGCTCCAGAGGACTAGGCCTCCCAGGCCTCCCAGGCCTCCCAGACTTGGGGGTGTGGGAATCCCTGCTGCCCAGAACAGGACACTGGAAAGAGGCAGGGTTTGCTATTCCTGATCATGCACACACCAACGGCCTGCAGAGAATGGGGAGGGCTGGCAGAACCATCTGAGCACAGAGAAACCAGTGGCTTTGGTTCAAAACAGCTAGACTTGGGAGACTGTTTTTACAATTAAGAATGAGTGAAAAGCAAGTCTGAGTTCAAAGGTCTCCCCCAGGGTGGCTGCCAACGTGCCCCTGGTGCTCGGATTCTTGCCAGCCTTCTCAGGATAAAACAATGCATGACTTTGGTGGAAAGCATGCAGTCTCCACGTGCTCTGAGACAGCAGGGACACATGGTGGTTCGTCCTCGCCCCTGACTCCCAGCCCCTCCTGCCTGACAGGAGCTTTCAGCTTTCCTGGTTACCTCTCTACCATCACCACCTCTTAGCTTCAGCATTGCCATGCGCTCACGCCTCTCCTTTCTCCTCTGAACTTGCACTCAGACTTCAACTCTGTGAAGCATCTCACTCACAGCTAACCTTGGGGACATTTTTAAACTAGATATCTACCATTTCCCCTCCTGTGCACAACTCAAACTGTTCCACAAGTGAAATGAATTTCTGCCAAGGTCATCTGCCACCTCCCAATGCTAAATGCAGTTACTGTTTCTGAGTCTTGATAAGGTTACTATCACTGTCACTGAATATTTATGAGCACTCCTTACCTGCAAAGCAAATACACCACACTTGACATTCTATGGGTAGGATTCCCAAGATACTGAAAAGGGCTTGACAGTTATACTCTTTTTATAAGCTGAGTCTCTAAGAAGTAAAGAAACGTGTTCAATGCCATGCCACTGGGAGCTAAAGAGCTCAAGCACAGCTCAACGCTGAGCCTGCGGCTTCTGTGGCTCCTGGCTTCAGTGGACAGCATCAGAGGACAGCCCTCTGCCTGGATTTGGCTTCCTCCCACCACCTCCTGCCACTAGCAGGCACATTAAAAGCTCTGGAAACCCGTTGTTGTTTACAGGTTTGCCACACTTTCAGCCCTCTGGCAGAAGTGGTGCCCCTGAGGCACAGCCCTCGCAGTGCTAGCTCAATGGTTCTCAGAGTGTGCAGTCAGGGATTCCACTCAAACTCCTGCAATGCACAGGGCCACAGCAAAAAACTATAAACCCCAAACGGCAGTGGTGCCCAGGTTGAGAAGCCCTGTACAAGACCAATCTTCATCGTTAAGGTTTCTTTCAACTCTAAAACTCCTGTTGTCACAAAAAAATTACCAAGTTACTCCACATGTAGAGAACGGGACACATCATTTAGAGCAAAGACTGAGCAAAGATGCGTTCTTTTTAATCAAATCTTGGTCAGAAGGTTTACTAATATCCTTCACTCTTCATTTTTTGGTTTCAATTATTTATTTCATATGCTTATTTTTAATTTTTACATTTTGCTATCAATATTTTATTGGCAATATATTTGTAACATTATATTGGGGTGATAACTTGAAAATTTCACTTTTTTGGTCACTAACTATAAAATGAAGCAGAATTAAATGAAAATGTGATAACTGACACCATATTGTACAACCAAATATTTTGTAAACATTCTGTTAAGGGTTTACCCAGTTCTTCTTAAAGAATAATTTAAAAGCAGTGGTAAGAGGCATGATAATTTTGTTTGGCATTTCATTTTAGCGAAAATGTAATTCTTGTTTAAATTTCATTTGTTTTGGGGAAGAAAAAAAAGGAAAAAAGTTGCATCCATTTTACTACACACCAAGAACAAAATAAAGAATAATTCCAAATTGATGTTTTCCGTTCACCTCTTCATTCTTGCTTCACCTTAAAAAAGGCATGGATTATAAGTGATTTTGCTTGCTAAAGTGAAAAAGTGATCGCCATATGAAAACAGGTTTTGTCTCCAATTTGTTTCACAGAGTAATTTTGAACATAATTGATCTTTCTTTAAGAAATACTTGTCATTAAAAAAAAATGGTTTTGGGGCCCGGCGGCGTGGCCTAGTGGCTAAAGTCCTCGCCTTGAACACCCCGGGATCCCATATGGGCGCCGGTTCTAATCCCGGCAGCTCCACTTCCCATCCAGCTCCCTGCTTGTGGCCTGGGAAAGCAGTCGAGGACGGCCCAATGCATTGGGATCCTGCACCCGCGTGGGAGACCCGGGAAGAGGTTTCAGGTTCCCAGCTTCGGATCGGCGCGCACCAGCCGTTGCAACTCACTTGGGGAGTGAATCATCGGACGGAAGATCTTCCTCTCTGTCTCTCCTCCTCTGTGTATATCTGGCTGTAATAAAATGAATAAATCTTTAAAAAAAAATGGTTTCATCATAATACCAACATTAACTATGGTTAACTTCTGTGAAGCATTTGGGAGGTGCCAGGCTGCGAACTGGCAGCAGCAGAGCCGCTTAGGTGCAAGGTAACACGGCCCACTCCACTGGGTCGACGTCACTCACCTACCAGCTTCAATTGCCTTCCCAAAAATCCAAAGTGATCTATCATTTCCACTTCTAGCTATGTTACCAAAGGGAATCTGAACTATACATCCTCACAAAAGCTGGTACTCAAATGTTCATGACGGCATTGGTCAGAACAGCCAAAGTACCCCCATTAACTGATGAATGTATAAAGCTGTGGTACGCCCATACAAGGGAGTATTATTTGGCCATAGAAAGGAAGAAAGTACTGCAAATACAGTGCTGAGTGAAAGAAGCTTGTTATAAAAAGTCATATACTGCCTAATTCCATTATAACAAATGTTTAGAATACACAAATCACCGAGATGGGAAACTAGGGTTGTCAGAAGCTGAAGTGACTGCTAGAGGACTAGTTGGATTTGGGGTTTTTGATTCATTTCGTTTTGTTTTTTGGAGTGACAAAAATGTTCTGAAGCGTGGTAATGACTGCACAACTACAGGAAATTCAATTGTATATTTTATTTTGGCATGTGAGTTTCATGTCAATAAAAACATCCTGTTGCATTAATTGCAGTAAAGAGATGAACTATTAAGTTCATGTTTATAACTTGTATTGGCTGAGCTAAATATGTGTGCCAACAGGATTGTGGAATTCTAAGCAGTCATACTGATTAACTATATTAACCCAGGTTATTTTACACACTATTTTTTAAAAGAAAGAAAATCTATACGTGTAGATGTAAGTTCCACATACGTGAAGTGAAAGTGAATAAATCTGAAATGCTGGCCTAGAGGTACATTCTGATTAACCAATAAAAACAGTCCATCCTCAACACCCAGATTTTGATATTTGGTTACAATAACAAAAAGCAGACCAAGTCAGGTTGCTACCTTTCCAATATTTATTACAGAGGTTTTCTCCAACGAACCCTTCCTCACTTTTCCTGCGGGGTGCAATAGCAAAATGAGGGACCAGAGCTGCCTACATAGAATTCTACCTCTCGAAGCTTTGCCGTTTGTTCCCGACATGAATGGACTGCTTCAGGAAAAGCAGCCGAGAGGAGGACTGACTATTCCCTTCGAGGTAGTATACCTAGCTACCTCTAAAACATTACTTTTTCTGAAAATATAACTTTCATTGTCACGGCTGTGGGCTAGGAAAGTGTTCTGTGCTCATCCGCGGATGGGATGCGCGTGTGCCCACTGCCAGTTGTGGTAGCCAATGCAGCACTGACAGAAACAAACCTACGGCACATATTCAGTGAAACATTCAGTGTCAGCATTTCTAAGTCCTCAGAAAAACACAGCGTTCTCTAGTGTAGGACAGGAAGGTCTGGTCTCCTCCAGCATACCTAGACCTGTACAGCCAAATTCTTCCAGCATTAAAGATTCTGCTCTATGAGAATTATTCTTAACATTCGTAACCATTAAAAAGCATCAGATTTCTTGCTACACTGGCGTAGGTTAGAAATAACTTCTGTTGTATCACATTCCTTTTGATTAACTGCATGCAACTTTTTCCCACTCTCTCACTCTCAAACCAACCTATTAACATCTCAGGATTTTCAACTTTCTCTTTTCTCTCTGTCCTTATTCAGTTCTCACTGGATCTTTCATTACCAAATTCCTTCTGGATAACTGCCTGATTCAACAGATATGCGGCAGTGGTCAAAATCACACAATAATGATTTATACTTGGTTATTTCTGGTGGGGGTGGCATTTGTATATAAATATGAACAGTGATATTCTGGGAATTTAGAACCTCACTGTCTCAAAGTTTACACTTCGATTTCAGCATTCTCTAAGACAGGCGGGAATGTATCTCCTGATTTTTCTCTCTCACTCCACCCAGTCTTTGAAGAATGCTAGAAGCCTGGTGAAATAGGGTCCCTTCTTGGGGAAATCCGGAAGTTGTTTCCCTCAAAAGATTGCTCCCAGCTCCCGTATTCACTGATCTTACTGCTTACTAGACAGTCTACTAGCTTGCCAAGAATCGGGGTGAGATCCGCCAATCCACAGTTCTCCTAGCATCAGGATTAATTCGGCAAGTAGGGCACAGTTCCCAATTATCATTTGCCTAACCCTCCGGTCACCAGATTTAAGGCTTTCTTCTGTGCTGAAGACAGATGATGATGAAATTGAAAATGAAGCAATCTACTCAGCACTAAGTATGTAAAGACTCTTCAAAGTCAGCTTCGATCAGAACAGCGTAATGTGAAAGGTTTGACCCAGGCTGGTGAACATCTCTACCTATCGGCTAGCAAGCATCTGTAGCTACAAACACCAGTTCAGAAGCCGACTAGTCGCTGCCCCTGGAAAGCCTTACCGTACCAGCTAAGTTCCCAATGACACAGAAATGTAAGAGACTTTTAAGCCAAAATAGTGTGCACCTTTGTTCTAATAGCTTTGATTTATTCTGTTTTAGCCACCTGGTTAAAATTCCTAATTCAAATGTCGGTTGAAGGTGAAATAGAATTTTAAAGATAGTTACCACACAAAATGTCTCCCCAAAGACAAAGATAAGAGAAAACTACTCTGAATGACTACAGATGTGGGATTACCAAAACACCATTTTAGTAGCCAGGCTTCCCTCCCTACCTCCCTACCCTGCACAACAGCCCCTAGAGGACTCAAGGGCCTGCAAGATCATACCCGGGATTGCAAGAAGACAGAACATGACAAACAGTTGTCAATAAAAGTGAAAACCCAGGCAAAATGGACAAAGTTCTAGAGTCTCATAATCAAACAGCATAAAAATAATGCAGTGCTGAGATTCTAAGCTAACTGTTAGCACATGAAGCTATTGCTAATCTCAAGAAAATCAAAGCAAGTCTTGGGCCCTCGACTGCATTGTCTCCCGGTAAGTCGCTATTCAGCGATTTAAATTTGGTTTCCAAATGAGTGAATTCAGCTTTGTGGTTCAAATGATTAAAAATTTTAACTACAATATTTCTTATCTAAGTATTATGATTTGTAAATGATCTAAATTTAAGAGTGATGTCCATCTCTTTCTAAATAACTAACTCAACCTAGTGTTCTGAGGTATTTAACTTTTGGGATTGTTAACATGACTTCATACGTGCTGCCAAATGTAAAGCGATTAGGATTTATTAACTTTCTGAACTCTACCTGAATGAACCTTGTACTCTTATATTTAACATTAACTTTGAGCTACCACATAACTCCCTTATTCCAGAGCTGTGGAAGTACAAAGAGCAACAAAGCCAAAGAATTCTACAGCTAGAAGACTTCCAGCCCTCACTCAGAGAGGAGAAACAGCAGCTTCACTTGCTATGCCACTTGCTGGCCCCCTGGAGCTTTGAGCCTTTCAACCACAATATCCTTTAAATCCTGTAATAAGACTGTTAGCAAATTCTACAAGGATTCTTAATCATTCATTTCTATTTCATAAAAAGCTAGATTTATCAAATCTATCTGAAGAAAATAAGATACCTACATTTTTTAACCCAGTTAAATTGGGCTAACAGGAGAGAAAATATCTTCAAATTCTAGTTATAAGGGAAACACACTAATATTTTTATTCATAAACTGAGACTCTAGTTCAACTTACTGATTTTAGTGATGGATGAAGTTGAGGAACACTTCTTTTAGAAACTCCTCTTTCTCTAGACACTATTAGTGTTGAAGAAAATCCAACAGAATACGCTGCTGCCTTGCTCCCCTGCTCATTGCTTTATACAGTTCTCAATATGTAAAACCGACTTTATTAACTTCATGAAAACTTTATCAAATGTACTACGAAGATCTATGTTAGAGTGATCTTACTTTTCCCTCTCCTCACCTCACACAAAGCAATTCCTCAAAAGTAAGGGCGTATCCTAAAAGTTCTACATTAAGCAAAAAGAAAGAAAATAGATCCACATTGGTTAAAAACAACTGGACTGCATTTTATGATCATTAAATTTAAGACATGATGACCCTTACCACAGCCACTACAGGTTTCAAGTATCTGAGGAATTTGGTCAGTCATATATCATAGGGTATTAAATACTTCCAAAAGAAAGACATATGGTGGATGTTACACTAATGCTAGACTCTAGATTTCAGTCATCTGAAACAAGAATCTTCCTTTTTCATGAAACAAGAACAAAAATTTTGCCAAATTTTTTTTCAGAAAATCAGTCTCTAAATCCAGCACTTTCTAAAAATTTTTACTTATTTTTACTTGAAGGGGAAATTTAACAGAGAGAAGGAGACAGAGACAGAGAGAGAGAGAGAGAGAGAGAGAGAGAGAGAGAGAGAGATCTTCCATCTGCTGGTTCACTCCCCAAATGGCCACAATGGCCAGAACTGAGCTGATCTGAAGCCAGGTGCCAGGAACCTCCTCTAGGTCTTCCACAAGGGCGCAGAAGCCCAAGGCCTTGGGCCATCCTCTGATGCCTTCCCAGGCCATAGCACAGAGCTGGAAGGGAAGTTGAGCAGCCCAGATACAAACTAGTGTCCATATGGGATACTGGTGCTGCAGAGGACTAGCCAGCTCTACCAACATACTAGCCCCACCCAAGTATTTTATTCAAAATGATTATGAGATCTGTTTTCTTTAAGCAACACATTGTCATAAAAAATAATGCCTATATTTAAAAAATACAGATGTATACACATGCATTTTTATACACAGGGGTTTCCTTTTTCCTTTCTCAAAACAAGGTCAAGTTTATACTCCACAACATCTTTGCCTAAACTTAAACATTTGTTTTCCTTACACTCAGACTTATACAATATTATCTGAGGTAAACACATCAGAAAGTACCCAGGCATTAAAATAGTAATTTATTTGCTTGCAAACCTAGAAGAAAAACCTGACAAGAATCTGACAATATAATTGGGAAAAACTTAACACTACACCCCATTCATTAGAAAGTCATCTACTAGGCCTGGTGTGATGGCTCAGTAGCTAAATCCCTCACCTTGCAAATGCCTGGACCCCATATGGGCATCGGTTCATGTCCCAGCTGCTCCATTTCCCTTCCAGTTCCTGGGACTCTGTAGCTGTACTCAGAAGAGACCCAGAAGAAGCTCTTGGCCCCTGGCTTTGAATCAGCTCAGCCTCTGCCACTGTGGCCAATCGGGGAGTAAACCAGTGAATGGAAGATCTTTCTCACTGTCCCTCCTTCTCTCTGCAAATCTTATTTTCCAACAAAAATACATATATAAATCTTTTAAAAAGAGTCCTCTACTTCCTAACTGCAGATTATTAGCAAGCCCATAGAAGAAGCACAGCCTCCCCACCACCCACGCCAAGTCTCTGTTTGCAGGTAAGAAGCACTCAGAGCGGCTGGGCTTTAACAACAAGAGGGGCATCTCTCAGGCGGGGCACAGAGTACAAGACTAAGGGAGGCTGTGTGGCCAGGCTTGCCACAGCAGAAGAGCCTGCAGGAGGTCCGAGATGGGGACCAGGGGCGCCCTCAGAACAGGAGACCCAAGATAGGGATGACGGGAGTGGTCGCTGACTCCCACCTCAGAGCAGAAGGCAGCCCAGAACTCCCGGTTGAAGACTTTCACACAGCAGTGGTGGAGGAGTGCTGATCTGGATGTGGTATGAAAAGAGACCTGGAGCAAAGGGAGGAGACCCGAGGAAGGAAGATGAATCCTTACAATGATCTCAGCATACGGTGGTGGCAGGAGTTGACAGCACCGTCAGAAACAGTGGAACTGATGCGGGGACGACGAGAGCAGAGCCCACCTCCGACACCAAGATCTCATGAAGGTTTTGTTTGTTCAGTGGGTTGGGTCTGGTCTGATCTAATTTTGGCTGGAAAGGCATTATTTACAGTTCCAACTAGAATTCATCTCACAATCAGTAGTAATTCAAAACTGTAATTCAAAACAACTCAAAGAAAGCAGAATAACTCCGTGAGGAGAGCACCTGGCCTGCCCGTCAGGTGCCCACAGGCCTATTTTTGGGTTCTTGAGCAATGCTGCTCATCACCTCGTACAACCTATAGGTCTCAGTTCCCCTCAGAGAAAAATGATAGAGCAATGGATACAACTGATGAAGGGTTGGGCACGAAAAAAAAATTTCAATCTGCGAAACAACATGAAGAGAAAAACCACTGCACAAGTGTTAAACCACTAACAAGTCAGTTTCTAAATGACATCACTTGAACTTCCAACTGGATTCGTTTTTTCATTTGGATAAAAATATACAGGTAAGATGTACAAACACATCACTACCAAAATGCACCATTTTAACACTCATGTTCATCATTCTGTCTACTTCTAGCTTCTAAGGTTGTATGATGATTTTAAAAAGTCGACATCCAAAGTACTTCCAGAAATTCAAATCCAGACAGAATATTCTGAAACAACAATAATCCAATGGCTGCACTAGGCCACTGGATGGCCTACCTAGGAGGGAAGCAAGAGCCAAATGATCCAGAAACTACACCCTGCGTGAAAATTAAGCATAAAGAGCTTAGAACACACATCGGAGACAGTCTAGGTCTCCACTTGTCCACTATAATTGCATGGATTCTTCTTTTCTTCTGCTAAACTTTTGACATTAAAATAAAGATAATTGGGCAATAATAAAATACAAGTGTGTATTAATGCAAAGCAATAATGAAGATATTGACACCTGATGGACCAATATCAAATCGGAGCCAAATCCACCACTGATTTTATAACTGGAAAATAAATCCTCCACTTCATTCTAATTCCTTAAACATTTTGAGGACACAGCCAAAAGAATTTGTTGATAGAGTGGACATGATGTACAAGAGCCAGAGAATCAGGGATGCTGCCAAGGCCTGAGGAGCTAGAAGGAGGCCGGCAAACAAATGGAGCCAGCTGGGTGAGAACTACGTTGGAGTAGACAGCTGGACACGGACACAGTGTACGGGCCTGGAGCAGAGATGCCAATCTGGGAGTAGCTGGCACACAAGTATTAACAATAGCATGAGTAGATAGAAGGCAGGGATCACCCCAAGACAGTGAGGTCAAAAAAGAAATGAAAGTGAATCCGTGAGCAAGACTAGAGTGATGAGTAAGACAGAAGAAAAACGGCAAAGCAGGAGGCATGGAAGCCATACAAAATAAGGGTGTCAGGATGAGGAGCGGTCAGGTGTGTCAAATGCAACTGACAGATCCCGCAAAGGGAGGCCTGGGAACTGAGGCATATAAGAACTTGGAGGCGGCCTGGAAAGTAGCCTAGTGGCTAAAGTCCTCGCCTTGCAGGCGCCAGGATCCATATGGGTGCCGGTTCTAGTCCCAGCGACCCCTCTTCCAGTTCCCTACTTGTGGCCTGGGAAGGCAGTCGAGGACGGCCCAAAGCCTTGGGACTCTGAAGCCACATGAGAGATCTGGAAGAAGCTCCAGGCTCCTGTCTTTGGATTGGCTCAGCTCTGGCCATTGCAGCCACTTGGGGAGTGAACCAGCAGATGGAAGATCTTCCTCTCTGCTTCAGCTTCTCTCTGTATATCTGACTTCCCATAAAAAAAAATGAACTTGGAGCTTATTACTTACTAGCAACCTTGACAAGAGCAGTTCTGGTGAAGAACAGGGGTAAGAAATGGAATGGCGTGAGTTGAAGAAAAGTGCGAACAAGTGGCAAGGGAGCACAGGTACTCACTCAAGGTGCTTTATTTCTGCAAGGCGGCAAAGACACTGAGCAGAAGCCAGCAGAAGCACTTTCAAGAGAACAGGGAAGAACAGCCCAGATGCCCATCCAAGGAGGAGTGGATAAAGATACTGTGGTAAATCTACTCCATGGATACTACTCAGCCACTAAAAATAATTACAATATACCATTTGCAATCAGATGGTCCCAACTAGAGTCCACTGTGCTCAGTGAAATAAGTCAATCCCAAAAGGACAAATACCATATGTTCTCTCTGACACAGCCTTCATGCAGATTATAAGATCAATAGCCCTTCTAATACTGTCTGCTGCAACTCATAGATTTTGATATTTTGTTTTTAATTTCTTCAAAATAATGAAAAAAAATTTCTTCAAAATAGTTTCTTTTCTCTTACTAAATTTTTCATGGACTCACAAATCATATAGTAGCATCATTTTCCCCAAGAAGATTTTTGTTTTCTTTTTCATGTCTTCATCAACACATTGGTCATACAATAGCACGGTGTTGTAAACTTTCTAAACTTTATTCCTGCCATTGATTTTGTCTTATGGCTTTTCATTTAAGGGAATGTATAATAACTGTGTGATGGAGACTATCATACAATAACTGTGTGATGTGAGGATACAATGCCAGACGCATCTCTACTTCCAGATCAAAGATGGACTCCCATTGAAACTGTTGGATGTATCTTGACAATAAGATGCTGGAATGTCTGCCATTGTCTGTACCCACAATGTCAGAACACACTTAAATAGCAGAATGATATGGACTTAGGACTGCTTATGAAGGACTATACTATTGTAATCATATGGAGGAAATAAGTTGGGGGGAGGGAACTTGGAGAAGGACTACAGGAAATCCCAGAGCAGTTATATCACAAAATCAAAAATATAAGGGGAAAAAGGAGAGACAACATGGAAAAACATGAGGCTGCTAGAAGTTGACAGGAACAAGCCAGCACAGTGAAAAAAGCGCAATAGGAAAAGCCAGGAGAATCCCTGTCCCAGTTAGCTGGGTGGATGGAAGGGGTGGAGACCTTCTGCCTGAATGTATGACCAGCTCTCGGTAGGACCCAGGCCAGTTCATCTTGGCAACAAGAACAGAGCAGAATCTGGGTCTAAGGTGGTGCTAATGGGCCTCGGTCAATTGATAACAGCAGCAATCAAGAGCAGCAGGTAGGCTAATCCCACCATTTCCCAAGGGCAGGAATGAATCCTAAGGTTAAATTTAGATTTTTTCCTTAAAGAGGGAAGCAATGATCCCAAACTTTAAATTTCCTTGTGATCTAATTACATGACCCTATAGAAGCTGTTTTAGGCCAGAAATGACAATTTTGACACGTTCCTGGCTTTCATGGAGCAGAGGTAGGCAGAGGTAGAGACTCTAAAACAATATCAAATTAATCATAGAATACAAAGGAAATTACAGAATAGAAAACAACATCCTAGTTGCAGTGTGCACATTTCAACCAGGAATACCTAAAAATTAATCTTCTTGTGCTTAATCCTCTTCATAACTCATCATCTGCTTAGTGCACTACAAGTCAATCAACCCTGAAAGCGTTAAGAAGAAAGCAGTAAGAATATAAACAAAGACTGGAGGACCATGGAGTCAAACCCTAGGTCAAATGTGGTAATATATGCCACCTTTTTTTTAAAGACTTATTTATTTTCCAAGTCAGAGCTGCGGAGCAGAGGGAAATGGAAATGTACTGGTTCATCTCCTCAGACGGCCTCATCAGGTAGCTGCACCAGGCTGAAGCCTAGAGCTTCTTCTGGGTCTCCCACACAGGCGGCAGGGGTCCAACTACCTGGGCCGTCTTCCACTGCGTCTCCTAGGCCTTCAGCAAGGAGCTGGGTCAGAAGACTGGCCTAAAAGGACAATAGAGCAGCTGGGACAGGAACTGGCCCAAATAAAATGCCAGCATCACAGGCAGCTGCTTTACCCGTGATGCCACGACGCAGGACTCTGCAACATTTGCATGCTTAGTTAATCACTTCATCAATACAGCAGTGCTTTGAAGCAACATTACTATCGCTCTCATTTCCTGTCTACAGATGAGGAAGCTACCAGAAGTTATGTAACACACCCAACAAACAGCAGCAGAGAGAACTCAAACTTAGGCCCTTACGACAGAGAAACAGCAATAGAACTGTAAGCTGAGAGTGTACATTTCCAGTTATCAACAAAAACATCATCAGATTGTAACAACTATAGAAATATTTTCAATGTATTAGGGGGAAACACATTAGACACTATCTCTTCAGTTCTCCTTTCCACAAGTACAGCAGGCAGATAACAGGAGCCCTTCTAGATGACTCCAGGGATGGCGTGACAGCGCGGCCTACCCTCTGGGATGTCATTACATACTAACAACTCTTTTACAATAAAGGAAAAAACAAGAAGGCTAAAACACATTTTTTTTCTAAATGTCTGGTTAACTTAAAATGCCATAACACTTCTCATACATCATGGTGATATGCCAAATTAGGCACTATCAAAAAATAAAAATGAAATTGATATGTATTTCCTCTAGTCTCTGCTGCTACTGAATTTTCATTCATTACATCTTCATCTGAATAAACAAGCTATTTTTAAATCCCACATTAAGAATGTGCAATAAACCACAAGGTGGACACAGTCTTAATCTTGTACTCCTCCACCCTAGGACTAACCACGTCAAAGGCAACCAGGGTTTGCTCCTGCACCAAACACATGCCCCATTATTCCTACCTGCCCAGTAACACATGGGTGAGTATCTGACAAAATCCCCCAATTGCCCTAAGTGTTGGGTTGTAACAGTGTCCAGATAACCCAAAGATGGTGTGTTCTGTCCACAGCAATGACCAACAGAAAACAGGAGTAGGCCTAAAAGACCTAAGACACACTACAACCAAAGCATGTGGAAGCTTAACTGGACTCTGAGTTAAACAAACTAACAAGTGGATATTTAATGACACTAAGGAATTATTATTAGCTGTTAGTATAATCATGGTTTTATCATCTGTATGAAAATACTTATGGATCCTATGAATGGTGTTTGCTTTAAAAGATCACAGAATGGGCTGCCCAATAGATAAGACTGGCCTGCATGGACAATCATCGCATCTGGAAAATGGACACAAAATGGCTCACAATACCACTCTCTCTACTTGTATCCACTTCTCCAATAAAATATTTAAAGAAAGTGAGTGAAGAAAAAAAAAAAACAAAGTAAGAGAGGAAGCCAAAACTACAACAGGAGTGACAAACTGTTAGTACCAAATCAGCCCAGAGGATTAGGCTTTCAAATGTATTTGCTTAAACAGAGTTTGGAATAAAATATTGAATAACCCTGAAATATTGAACATTAAATTTAGTATTTGGTAGTAAATTAAATATCCAGTATTTAGTATTAAAAATACTGAATAAAATAAAAGATAAAAAAGATTCATTAAATGGGTTTTGAAACAAAATGAACTGAAATACAACTAGATGAACTGATACGCATTCTTCTTTTTTAAAGATTTATTTATTTTTATTGGAAATTCAGATATACAGATTGGAAGATACACAGAGAGAGACAGAGAGGAAGATCTTCCATCTGATGATTCACTCTTCAGCGCCGCAATGGCCGGAGCTGCGTGGATCCGAAGCCAGGAGCCCAGAGCCTCCTCTGAGTCTCCCATGTAGGTGCAGGGTTCCAAGGCTTTGGGCCATCCTCCACTGTTTTCCCAGGCCTTAAGCAGGGAGCTGGATGGGAAGCGGGGTCACCAGGATTAGAACCAGCGCCCATATGGGATCCTGGTGCATGTGATGCGAGGAATTTAGTCACTAGGTTATCATGCCTACAGTTATAATGAAGGTAGGTAAAATCAAACAATCAAGTCCCACCAAGGGAATGACTCCTAAAGCAAAGTTTAGGTTTTTGCGGTTTTCTAAGTTCATGTATTATTGAAAGCTTTGCTTTACATGCGTTATCTCACTTAATTTTCATAAAGCCCACTTAAGTAGAGCCCACCATTGCCCCCATCCGAAGACAAGGAAACTAACAGTAGGTGACACTCAACCTGGAGTAGACCCAGGTCAGCAGACTCCAAAATGTAAGGACAGCGTTCCAGCTGCCAAAGCAGTGCTCCGCTCAACTGCACCTCGTCAGCACTCTAATACCTTCTCACGGAGTTAAAGCAGCTTTTAGCAGGGGGACACTGCTGGATGCCACCTAAGCAAGCTTGTGGACACGCCAGCAGTCCTTTCACGGGGCTGCCTTGCTCACTTAGGGCCTTGTGGTAGCTGTTCCCATCTTTTGCAGGAGTCCTGGAATCCTGAGCAAATAGCAGACTTACCTGGTTAGTATTCAGCCCCATGAAGTCTTTCCTGGCTAATAAACCTACCTAAGAACTAACCTCATAACCTAGGCCTTTTTTTTAAACATAAAAAACAAATAAGCAGTCAAATCTTTAGACTATCATACATATAAAAGTGAAAGAAACCTTAAAATTTTAAACTGATAAATTTTGAGAGTTTAATTAAGTAAAACCCGGAATCTCAAAATATCCTTACATGAGAGAAAGCTTAGATTAAACATATACAAATAGGAAGGACCCTTAAGGAACAAAAAACTAAACTCATTTTCACATGATGGTGTGCTAAAATAATGTATAAATGTTGTGAGACAGAAGTCAAAGTTGCAAGAACGATCCCTTGAACCCTGCAGCGCGGCATGCCACCTGTGTCCCCTCTGGCCTGCCCTAAGTCTGCAACCACATGGCTGTGACTTAGACTGGGTGGAGCAGAGACTAAATAAACACAGTTTCTATTCTTAGTAAGCTTTTCCTGGCCACTCTGAAATTTCCTAGTCACAAATTACTGCCTGTTATCTTTTAAAATAGGTTTTTTACTCAAAGAATTCATAGACAACTTTTCAGGATCAGGGACAGATGTAAGTTCTTATGAAAAGCTAACTTTAAAAAACAACTTTTTGTTTTAAAGTATTATTTATACTTATGCATATATGCTCACAAGATAAACTAGAAGTTTTAAAATGTATTCCTTTCTAAATAAACTCCAAGTAAATTTCAAACTCTAGAATACTCATTGGTGATGTTAACAACAAATCTTTAACCTTAAAAATTCACCTCTGATTGAAATTTTGACGAATGAGTCTTTGTAAAAATTAACAATAAACCTGAACCTGATAGAGGTCACACATTAACTAACACAAAATGCTCTCTTCAAAATTTAAATTTATAATATGCTTCCTAGTGACTTCTCCCAAATTCCCTGGAAAGCAACAGAAGTACAAAGAACATACTCATTTGTGCATTCCACATCTTCCTCACATTTTAGGAAGAGTCTAACCATCAAGAGTCTACACACAGTAGGGCCAACTCATCTACGGGGCACAGTAGGCACAATGTAATACTTTCAGGCATCCACAAAAATGTTTTAGTATCTTTTAAAGTCAGAAGAAAAAAAGCTTTTAGGTTAAATAAAGTGCCTTAAAATAATATATGAACAGATTTGTCTCTATGCTAACTCTGTAATAAAGTATAATTTCTGGCTTTATTTTTAATGGAAGAAGGAACAAGGCCTAGGTCTGTGCAGGCCGTCAGGTAGTGCTGCCACTTCTGAGTTCAAAGCCCTTCCTCGCCTAGAAGCCTCTCCCACGGCATCTTGTCAGTGCAGAACATGGTGAGTGGGGCCTTGGCTGCGCCTGGAGATCTACGGCACCCACCAGCGCCTCCTCCTCCTTATCCAATCCCCCCATCTCCCTCTCCTCCCTCCAGTTTCCCCCAAGACAGAGACGCAGAACTAGCAGGTTCCGGGCTTGCTGTCAATATCCACAGAGACGTCAACAGTGACCTGGAGCTGCCGCAAAAGCTGAGTTTTGCTCTCAATCCGCTGTTGGGTTGTCTGAGGCGGATCCCTTTGAAAATCTGATGGAAATGCATCTCAGACACACACGCACAGATCCTGAACACACTGCATACAGTTAACCTTTTTTGCCCACAAGTTCGTAATTAGAAATGTATTTCCTTCATACAGAAGATTTTTAGATTTTGTAAATATTCTAAATGTAAAAAAAATTAACTGCCTGCTTACCAAAAATTTAGTCTAAATTGTACAGATAAGACAGTAAGAATATTTTATACTGTAACAAAATTCTCCTTACATGGTTGTGCTTTGGTTTGGTACAGAAGTTGAAACTGGCCTATGACAGTCGGCCAGGATTTCTAGTTTTTGTTTTAGATAAAAGAGGGGCAGTGCCGGATGGAGAATCAGAGACCCCCCTGGCCCAGCCAGGCTGGGAGGGCACAGGTAAGGGAAGGAGTGTGGAATCCCCCTGACCCCTCCTGATGACAGCCGCTCCCGTGGCTCCCTGTGCCCACCCTCCCTGGGGCATCAGTGACAATGTCTCTGCCACCACTGCCATGTTACAAGGAGGAAGCCTGCAGCACTCCTGACTGGGGCCATCAGCTGCAGTGGCGGTCTGCCCCAGGCTGTGCTTCCAGGATGGCAGCCGGGCAAAAGCCACCTTTTTCGGCAGCACCTCTCACAGTGACGGTCAAACCTAGAATGGAAGACCTTGTTCAAAGGCCCAGAGAAGCATCCAGTAGGCCAATCCACTGTAAGCTCTTCCCCAGGAAGCTCTTCCCTTTTAAAACATGTATTCCTTGTTCTCTCGTGGCACACTCTCTCTCCCTGTCCCCAACTCCCCGCCCCCATCACACACACACACACCTGCCTTCTAGAAAATCAGTAAACCTTGATGACAACAAAAGGCATTCAGCACGCCGCTTCTGCTTCTGCTTTTCCTTCTTCTTCCTCCTTTTTTTTTAGAGCTCTTGAAAAAATTAAGAAGTGAAATTCATGTCCCTGATGTTCTGGTCAAATTGGCAACTGTACAGGCAGTCAGGGCATCAAATGTCTTTTAGGATTGCTGGACAGGCGGTCCAATCAGCAGAGCATGGACATAGAAAGCCACATGCTCCAATAACACACAAGATCTTTGCCTGTTTGATTTGTTTTCTCACAGATACAGCAAAGCCAGATTAGCTGTCCCACAATCGGGCTCTCCCTCTTTCACAGAACCGAGACTTCCTTAGTGTCACAATTCTACAGTTCAAAGACACCACAGAAGATAAACTCTCTGATGGGTCCCCTGTGTACAACAGATGACAAACACCAGGGACCTTACTGAGAAGCCGATGTGCTCAGCAAGGCATAGTTAGAAGGACCTGCCCAGCCAGAGCCTGCATATGGGTATTAGATGCAGGGTCCACAAGCCTGCAGGTGTGTGCCAGGTCAGAGCAACAGTCTCTAAACCTCTCGCCCGCAAACATTACAAACTCAGTTTCACCACTGCCCCCAAAATACACGGGGTCTCTCCTGCTAGGTGGGGCTTCTCCTGCTTGGTCCCATGACACATTACCTTTCTGAGCCTCCAGGGCTCTCAAACTTCTAAGGACCCCAAGTAATCACAGGGACGTTATTGATTCCATGAACTCATTGGCGAGTGTCCTTGTGCACCTGCCACAGTCAGCAATGCAGGAGAAGCCAAGGGCAGCAGCACCACTGTACTGTGCCGTCCTGGCATTCTTCCAATGCCGGGGCAGCCAGAGGCCCATGGTCACAGGGCAGGACAGGCCTGCTTCAGTTCCTATCCAAGGGGATTGAACCTAATTCCATGACGTGCGTGTCACCCCAACAAGCAACTTCTAGGCCATACAGTGTCACTGTATCCCACCAAATGGTCACCCATGGCAAAATGGCTTAATGTCTCTGTCTTTAGAGAAGTTTTTTCAGAATGTTTTTCACAGAAAAATCTGAATTCACAGAAATGCATTTTAAAGTACCTGATATACAGCAGGGAGGAAACTTGTGAGACAATGCTGTGAATCTGATTCACAGAAATAAATTTCAAAATAACAGGAAAGAAATAAATGGGAAAAAAATGTGTCTAGTTCTTAGCTCCTAGGATGAAAGCTACTGACTCAGCCTAAAGATCATTATATTCAAAACTTAAACCTTAGAAAAGACAGTAACTACTTCATGTGAACACTCCTTGTTTGAAAATTGTTCTTCTTTGGCAGGCAAATATGCCTCCTCCTAACTTTGTTTTCCCTTCATTTTACTAACAGCTGGGGCTGGATCAGACTGGAATCAGAAGCTGAGCCTATGGGAAGTGAAGATGTGAGGCAGTATGCATCTGTAGTCCAAGGGAGGCCTCCCAATGAAACTGTTAAGCATACCCTGATGATAAGATACTAGCTTTCCATCACTGCCAATACCTACAATGCCATGGTACACTTAAAGAGCAGGATGCTTGACCGGTGACTGTTACTGAAGGACTATACTGTTGTAACAAAATGGAAGGAAATGAGTCGGTGGAGGGAGGTTGGGGAGGAAGGGAAACGGAGGTGGATGGGGGAATCCCTATACCTACAAGACTGTGGAAAATAGCAATAAAAACACACACAAAAAATTAATCTGGGTCTCCATTTTGAGTGGCAGAGACTGAGCATCTTGAGCAAACCTGCTGCTTCCCAGGATGCACAAGAACAGGAAGCTGGGTTACAAGCAGAGCCGGGACTCGAACCAGGTTCTCATGTGTCCCAAGAGTGTCAGACCACTGAGTCACTCACTCACTCCAGTTCCTAATATGGAATACCTTCCCTATATCAAACAAGCCATATCCTTTGTAATCAAGTCAATGAGTGGCATGAGATGATTAGAATTCTCAAGACTGGGGATGGGGCAGACAACACTCTGACACTTGAATAAGTCTCTCCCAGTCACAGCAGACTGAAAAATAGAAGGGTAGACGGTAGAAGTAAGTTAATTCGATCCAGCTCCTGGTCTTGCTGTAGAAATTATGCACGTGTTCAATTTTAATAGCAACAGTATGTCAGAACTGATATGTTCCCTTACAAAACACAGCATCATCATCCCACTGTCTTAAATTCGAAGTGGTCCAGAGGCTGGAGTTGGCCAAAGAGATTAAGGAGAGGGTTCCCACTCAGAACATCTTCCATACAGATCCTCTCTTCCACTGTTGTTCTTGTTCTTGTTTTTGTCCTGGCCTGTTGTTCAGCTCTTTGTTTTTCAAGTTTCCAGTTCTGTGAGAAGGGCTACAGTGTCACTGTCATCACCCTTCTCTACCAAGTCGTCCTGTCCTCCTCTGCTTAGAGGATCATCTACGCCAAGGCTGGCAGCAGACACCTGGTCTGACCAGGACTCCTTCAATGCTGGAGAGAAAGTGCATGCTCCTGGGCTGGATGGTCCTGTATCTCTCTTGCAGCAGCTCTCTCTTCCACCTCTCTCCCAAATTCCAGGTAACAAAACTCTTTAGGGACGTCCTGGGCATGTCTGTACCAGATCTTATATGCAAAGGTAAGTCTCCCCTTGAATACCATCCTTGAGAGTTGACCCAAATGATCTCCTCTTTCCTCTTCCACCTCCTTCCTACAGGTTCAAAAGTTGACCTGGCTGCTGTTGTCATCTTTTCAACTTGGCAGAGGTCTGATACCTCTTGACTCTGAGAAACCTCAGCAAGGTGTTAAATTTCCATCTCTTTCAAGGCAGAAATGCAACTCTGGCTTCTCAATGAGCCAACCAGTTCACTGTTTCAAATGAGTGCTGCTCCAAGACTACCTTTTGATAACTCTGGTTTTTCTATTCTGGTGTCTCATTAATGAAACAGGTGAGGAATGAAGTACCACCTTCCCAAATGCCAGACCTAGGATGCAAGAGGGTGCCCTGGTGGCACAGGGGAGCACTAGGAGTTCTGAATCCAAGGCTCACCCTAACCAGAATCTCATGTGACCTGTGCGCTTTTACACACACGCACCTCAACTTCTTCATCTACAAAAACAAATTCACCAATTCTGTCTACCACACAGCATCCCTGTGAGAGCATACTGAATTCACATTCGAAGTGACAGGAGGCCAGTATCCCATATTGGCGCTGGTTCATGGCCCAGCTGCTCCACTTCAAATCCAGCTCCCAGCTAACGGTGCTAGGGAAAGCAGAAGAAGACAGCCCAAGTGCTTGAGCCCCTGCACTCATGTGGGAGACCCAGAGGAGCTCCTGACTCCTGGTTTCAGCAAGGCCCAGCCGTAGTAGGTGCAGCCATTTGGGAAGTGAACCAGCATATGGAAGATACCTCTCTCTCCCTGTCTCTCTCTCTCCCTGCCTCCCCCACATATATGTATGTGTATTTGTATAACTCTTTCAAATACATAAAAATAAAGCATTTTTTTAAAAAGAAATAGCTTATACACATGATAGAACTAGGCAGATACAAAGTGTTATTAGCACCAATGGACCTTCCTGTATGTATATAAAATGCTGGGGGGTTATGAAGTACTGCTACCATTTTATGTTATCTTAACGTCTTGCTTCAGAATTAATTATTCTAAAAAATGAACAACTCAACACATAGCTTTATTTCAACTTACAGGGTACATGGTGAGCTGTAAGGTGCTTAATTGATTGTTATAAAAGTAAACATATATGCTAGGTGAAAATTTTTGATTGCATTCAGAATTTGACATTCTCTGACAAAAATGTATATAGCTTATAATTGTGCCCATTAATTTTTTATTTCCTTTTCAAATTCCCTGAAAACACTAAAAATACAGAAATAACAGTACTTATATTCTGACTGCCTTAACAGACTTCCTGAATTCTTCGGATCTATTACTACGGTTGAAAGAAAGGAAAGAGGGAAGGAGGGAAGAAAGGAAGGGAAAAAAGCAGCTTGCTTTCTTTGGCGTCATGGACACCGCTACCTCAATAACAATCCTGGAAGACGCTGAGATTAAGACCTTAGTGGCTCTATCCTTGTAGTGACTAAAATAATTGTACCAGCCCACATTTCTCGGTGCTGAAAATCAATAAAGACACAGGGTTGCAGGAGGATGTACAGCGTCTGCTGTCGATCACTCCCACTTGGAATGCAAGTAAACCAAAGTTAGAGAGAATCAAAATAAAAGCATAGAGCCAAAGCACGACATTCAAGTAAGGTAGAGCAGGCAGCACTGAAAACAACATTTACAATTACAGTCGGTAAGCGATGAGAAAAAATTAAATGAGACCTTTAAAACAGGAGAGCGGTGTAGGGGGAAACCAGGTAGTTCAATAGCTTCATCAGCTAACTTACAGGCACAGCACGGATCTTGCCCATATCAGGAACTGAATCAACAACAAAACAAGAGAAGCTGAATCACTCAGACTAACACATCCTCCCAAGAGCTAAGTAAGTTTTTTTTTTCTAACCACATCAGTCATACAAGGTGTACTTGCCTGGTGCCCAAAAAAAGATACAAGAGCCTGACACACAAGAATTTATGCATTTTAACAGCACAAAGAAGAGAAAATAGATTCCTCTTGATGCATTCCCACCAAGCGGAGATGCAACCCCAATGATAGCCTTCGAGGCTCATCTTACAGCTCCTGACCACCAGACAGGCGTCTGGGGAATGCAGCCTCCCTGCTAGACCAACAGGTCTGTCTACACAAAACAATCAGCCCTCTGCAGAAAACAGATGCTTCCGTGTTCTTTCCACACTGGAGATGCTGCACCCTGTTTAACTCCTGCGGCAGTGGCCCTGACTCCGGCATGTCTTGGGCCAATCCTCACAACACTGGGCCATGGTCTGAGGGCATCCCACAAGCGACAAAGCACTTCAGAGCCAACGGCACTGCTCCTTTCTCTCTCCACCACCTTTACAGCACAACCTCCCCACAAAGGTGTCCCTGGGGAACCCAGAGGCAACAGGCCTGCTGAGACACTGGTCCCTGCCACAGCTGGTGAGTGCTCTGGCTTGAGTATCCTTCTCAGTTTACCTACACGGTGACATCATTTTCTATATGAGGCCTGACGTGGAAGAAGTAAGAGGTGCCATATTAGAGTAGAACATACAGCTCCAGTGGGCCCAGAATGACAAGCATTCGAATGGGGGCCCTGAGCACTGTCCAGGGGACAGGAGCTGTCTCCCTGTTATTTCAGGGGCATATTCTGGGCCATCTGTCTCCCTTTCTGACTTGCTGTCTGGCACAAAGTCATCATGAGGACAGTAGCACAATGCCTGAGCCAAGGCTGCTCCCTCAAAGGAGGTGCACCTGCAGAACCCCCAACAGGGCACGGTTTCTCTGACTTTCTCTCACCCCCAGGCCTCTCATAACAGCACTCACAAATGGCAGCTCTTCTATGGGATTAGAGAGCCATTTAACTATTTAAAATATTTTTCCACAATACTTTTTTACCTACCAGTCAAGATGGGTAAAAAAAAAAAAAAAAAAAAAAAACCTGGATAATCACACTGTGAGAAAGGAAGTCCCAGTGGTTCCTTGATTTACAAAATCTCCTTAAGTATGCTTATACATTTTTTTTTTAAGATTTATTTAGTCCTACTGGAAAGGCAGATTTACAGAGAGAAGGAGAAACAGAGAGAAAGATGTTTCATCTGCTAGTTCACTCCCCAAAATGGACACAACAGCTGGAGCTGAGCTGATCCAAAGCCAGGAGCCAGGAGCCTGTTCCAGGTCTCCCATGTGGGTGCAGGGTTCCAAGGCTTTGGGCCGTCCTCCATTGCTTTCCCAGGCCACAAGCAGGGAGCTGGATGGGAGGTAGAGCAGCAATAAAATGAACTGGCACCCATACTGGATGCCCGGGCTTGGAGGCAGAGCATCAGTCAGTTAATGCTGCCCCCAGCATCATGCCAGCCCCGTTACAGACTTTATATTCTAAAGAACATTAGAGTCTACTTCCACGAGGCTTCTCATTTAGAAGGAGGTTAATAAAACTGTCTATTAAAAGTACCTGTGTTAACAAGAAAGTCACAGTGAAGACCAGGAGAGCTCAGGAATACTTCGCTGCTTCCAAACCAACATGTGCTCCTGCAGCCTCTACAGGAAAGCCCAAGGGAGTAGACTTCCCACCAAGAAACTTCCCTCCCTTGCCACCTATGTAGGACAGGTCAATCCAGAAGGGAAAAAGACCTGATCTACAGGAAGAAACAGGAGTAGTTGATTTATTTATAACTTAACTGCACAATTAAATTGAGGAGAAAGACTACACAAACCACAAGGGAAGGTTACCCACATGCAACAACTGACATTTTCATGGTGCTGCACTGGAGTCAATAAACGTATTTTATAGAGGATCTGGCAGTGTAACAATAATTCTTCCTGACCACAAGGGTCTGTGAGGTTAACAGGAAAATGTCCCGGCACCAGAAAGCGCAGTTCCTGCAAAGGTTAGCGCTTAGAAGCCAGCCTGTCAGCCCACCATGCCTGGGACGGCGGGCCATCACTTGGCTGATTCTTCTCCTCCCAGGATAAATGGCCCTGACAGACACCTGTCTAGGAAGGGCCAGTTCTGAGGATTCCAAGAGTAAGCCCCATTTTCACGACACATAGAGTAGGCCAGAGGACAAGGTGGTAAAGGACTCATTTCACCAGAGCCTGAAAACTCCAATCACCTCTCTAGAAGCGAGTTCTTTTTAAAGCCCTTGTTCACGGGGACATTCTCCTTGTACAGACTGCCTAGGCTACACGGGGACACCGGGAGGGAGAGGCACGAGTGGTCAGACAGACCTAGCAGGTGGGGGCCTCAGTGATGATTAATACAGGCAGACTAAGGCTTCCAGTAACGGAGCCAGGGCTCGTTTGGTAATTGACACATGCATCTTCACGTTGGCGTGGATCAAACTGTACTTTTAAAGCACGATGATTAGCACACAGGACACTTTCACATACAACATCTCTGTTCTCCAAATCCTACAGGGGAACTGTTCTCCTTCATCAGGATATTGTATCTCCCTCAAAGGGCGGGGCTGGGGAAGGGGCAGAGGCAGGTCCACTTCTTGAAGCAAAAGTTCCACTGAGCAGCTGCAAGTTAACCCTGCCCCTACACCCGTCCCTCAGCCAGGGGGTCACCAACTGTGACCCACCAGATTCTGGGACTGCTTCCTCTCTCACAACTAACAGTTTAATGGGGCAGCGGCAGACCCCAACACATTAACCACCACACTAAACACCCACCCCAACAAGTGTCTTTTAGTAAATAACAAGTCTTAATTTTAGAAGGAAGTTTTCACAGAGGTTGTTAACCACGGCTATGCTGTAAAAATTTCCTAGGGCGCTTTAGGAATCCCCCAGCATTTGGGATTTCATGAGTCTGCACATTACAACATTTTGGAACCCAGCTAATTCCACAGTGTCCGAAATTAAGCCATCTAAAGAGACACTGCAGGCCCGGCGGCGTGGCCTAGCAGCTAAAGTCCTCGCCTTGAACGTCCCGGGATCCCATATGGACGCCGGTTCTAATCCCGGCAGCTCCACTTCCCATCCAGCTCCCTGCTTGTGGCCTGGGAAAGCAGTAGAGGACGGCCCAACGCATTGGGACACTGCACCCGCGTGGGAGACCTGGAAGACCTGGAGGAGGTTCCTGGCTCCTGGCTTCAGATCGGCGCACACCGGCCCGTTGCGGCTCACTTAGGGAGTGAATTATCCGACGGAGGATCTTCCTCTCTGTCTCTCCTCCTCTCTGTATATCTGACTTTGTAATAAAAATAAATCTTTAAAAAAAAAAAAAAAGACGGTGCTTCTTCCTGGGACAAAGTAAGTGTTGGGTAGGGCTAAAGCCCTGACCGACCACCCAGGAGCCCACAGGCCACACTCCGCCTGACCACCCGGGAGCCCACAGGTCACGACTCTCCCTTTCACTATGGACTTGGATACCTGCTTCAGTCTGTTTACTGCCACTGAGACCAAAGAAACCAGAGTGTCTATCCATTGTTACGCAAAGAACAGGTGCCCCACAAGGGGGTGGATCTCAAAGCTTTTGTATAAACAGCAATCTGAAATATTAAACCTTTGAGGGCAGCTGAAGGGATGAAAACCGTCAAAACTCCACTGAACAAATCATGACAACACCACATGGTCAGGACTACACAGTGAGACAAGGCCATGGCTGTGTTCCCCCTTACTGTGGCCAGCTTCCCAGCGAGGCCCAGCTCTGAAATGTATCCCTCTGACCAGTCCCCTGGACTGCAGGCAGTCCTGGGCTGTGGCCGGGCTCAGCAGGCCTGAAGCATTAACACCTTTCACAGGGCAAGCCACAACAGCAAAGTACAAAAGGCGCCGCCCTGATGTGTGCAGGGGAAGGAACCAGCAAACACTCACATTTGATTAATGCTTTAAATTTAATTGTTTAAATCATCTCGTCTACTGCAGTAAGATACACCTCCAGGAAAACTCCAGGCACCTGGGCTGAAGCACTTTCCCAGAGTGATGCCCCCTCAGGACCACTACAAATGCAGAAACCCACGGCCCTGCCTCCTTCCATGAGGCCCACATGTCGCCACCAGACTGACGTTACATCTTCCCAGATTAGCTCATCTGCTGTGGAACTCTATGTAAATGGAGTAAAAAGGACACGTGTTCTTCTGTGTCTGGTTTCTTTCTTTCAATATTCTGCTAACAGACTCGACCACCACAGGGAGCAGTCATACGCCCTTTCTGTTCTCCCTGCTTCCTTTCTCTTACAGCATTCCACTGGGTGACATGCTATTTTACCTTTTCCTCATAGAACCCAGGGTACAATGGGCTATTGTATGAGATGGGCATTTGAGCGTAGTTTCTCATTTCGGGCTGTTACAGGTAGTGCTGCTGCAAGCGCTCTTGCGTGCGTCTCTCAGGACACCTGATCATATTCTGTTGGGTATGTACCTAAGGACACAAGCAGGGTGCTAGGAGCCCACGCTAGACAAATACACTCACATAACAAAAGAGCCTCCAGAAACAGGCACACATAGGCCGCCACTTGATTTAGGACATACAACCGATGCACCAGGGAGAAAGACAACATTTTAGGTAAATGCTGAATTAATTAATTGGATATTTGTATGAAAAGAAAATCTTAACCTGTCTCACACCTACATGTCTTATACACAATAATTAAAACAGACTGAACATACAAATGTGTAAAATAAAACAAGAAAGGCTCTTGAAGTTAAATGAGTATCTAAAGGGTCTGAAAGTAAGTAAATGGGACACAAAAACAGTAACTAACAGAAGATACAGAACTACAGCACGATCGTTTTTCAGTCTTTTTGCTAAGATCATCATTAATATTAAGAATTGTTATCTATTAAAAGACATTTGTTGGAGGTGGTTGTTTAGCATGGGACTCCCTCAGCCCATCTCCTAGTGCCTGGGTTGGAGTCCCACCTCTACTTTCAAAGCTACCTTCCTGCTAACGCGCATCCTGCAAGGGTGCAGGTGATCACAGCTGGAGTACTTGAGGCCCCATCACCCTGGAGACCCAGGCTGAATTCCAAGCCCGGCACAGGCTTGGCTCAGCCCTGTTGTCTCTGGCTCTCTACCTTTGAGACAAATGAAAAGACATACATTTAAAATATAAACTTTTTTAAAAAGTAGTTATTTTTTTAAAAGATAAGTCACATATGAGTACTAGTAAACATTTTTGAGATATATATACCACGCTAAAGACTAACTCAGATAATGGACAGAAGTCCCACAAATCCACTTCAAAAAAATTAAACAGGCTAGCACTATGACATAACAAGCTAATCCTCCACCATATGGGCTACAGTTTGTGTTCCAGCTGCTCCATTTCCCATCTATCTCCTTGCTTATGGACTTGGAATACAGCAGAGGATGGCTTAAGATCTTGGGCCCCTGCATCCACATGGGAGACCCAGAGAGGCCTCCTGGCTTCAGATCAGCTCAGCTCTGGCTGTTACAGCCATCTGGGGAGTGAACCGGCAGATGGAAGATCTTTCTCTCTGTCTTTCCTTCTCTAGTAAGTCTGCTTTTCAAATACAAACAAATAAATCTCTTAAAAATTAAAAAATCCGACTTTCTAAATGAGAAAAAAACTTGCAGACATTTCTACAAATGAGAACATTTAAATTACTGAGAAACATATGAAAGGTGCTCAATACCATTAGCAATCAGGTTCAGCTAAAACATGGTAACATCACACACCATCACAACAGTTACACTCAACAAAGAGTGGGCATTTAGAGCAACTAGAAGTCATGTAACCAGCTAAATGTGTAAACTGACTTAATCAGTTAGGGAAATCACTCGATAACATTTGCAAATCTGAACACATATTTGCTGACATAGAAATTCTACCTTGAATATTATTCTTCATGCATAAAAATTATTTATGCATAAACCAGGGAAATCTTTGAAAGAGTCCATGGATGTTTTTTTAACAAACCATTAAATACAACAAAGGTAAAGCTATCCTTAAAACTGGTAGAAATTCTACAGGCTCTACTCTAAAAATATCTAAACAAACCTATTAGCATTTATTACAACTATTACGATGGGCTGACAGAAACAAAATTTTAAGCAACTCACTTTATTTCTTTCATTGAGGCACTGTAACAATTAGAAAATTGACATCTTCTATGGGCACATGATATCAGGCTTTAGAAAGAAGATGAAAAATAAGAGGTAGCAGGAAACCAGAAGGAGCTTGTGGTTCTAATGACAGTTGCAAACAATGTCATTTATCTCTCTGTGGCCACACAAACTGGTCAAAGGCAACCGAGGCTGCTCCAGCAGTGCTTATTTAAACACACACACAGTGCACCCATTCCTGGACACGCTCATGTAGAGAGAACACACCTGCTACCCATCAGTCTCGTGAGCAGGAATGCGGAGTCAGCAATCTCCCACATAATTTGGTTCACTCTTAATCTCTGCTATCTATAAAGCATCTTCATAGACCATGTGCACGTACAGGTAGCACTGTACACATACAGCTATCTATAGCAAAAAAAAAAACACATTTACAAAAATAGCTATCTGGAAGGCCACATCTTGTTCTATTAATACCCACATGCTGCAGAATTACGTAACAACTTTTTCCAACTCTGTTATGCTAATATGCAAATAAATTAATTCAACCATAGCTAGGAGCTAAATGTACTAATCAGAGCAGCCCTGTGTATCTCTAACTTTAAAAGAACTTTATGCTATCTGTTCTCATTCTGAAAACCCATGAGTCTACATTATTAACCACTTCTAAACTCAGCTTCTTGGTTTCTGAGATGTTAACATCTACAAGCCCCAACTCCATAAATTTAGCATACTCCAAGAAGATACCCAAACATTAATTCCATAGTAACATGAGCTAAGCATTGCCATACTCTAAATTTATATCCTTTTTGACAGTTCCAGAATAACAGAGGTAGGGAATATCAGAAACAGCTCACCAAAAAAAAAAAAAAAAAAAGCCAAAATGTTAATAATTATTAACCTATTTAACCTTCCAGGATTCCAAAAGAGATTGAAAATGGAAAATTAGGCAGTTAAAAATATTTCTAATCCAACCAAGAAAAGTGGCGAGGAAAAGGGCAAAGTTGTGGCTTGTGGGTCAGACAGAGCAATGGCCGTGGCTTTACATTGTCAAGTACAGGTTAGTTTTAGTCCAACATTCGGACACAAAAATCAAAATTATTCTAATCAATATTTAGTAGTTTATTGTAGGACTGGTAGAAACTGCCAAGATTAAGAAACTAGAATGAGTTGAGCAAGTAAGGGAGAAATACGAAAAAGTTGAAGATAGGTTCTGGAAAATGGAGTGGAAGAGGGTGATGAAACAGACCTAACAATAGTCTTTAGGGACAGGCAAAGCTGGCCCGAGGGCTGACTGTGCCTCACAAGCGCTGGGACTCAATCTTAGGCTGTCTTAGCTTAGCCTAGCTCCCTTGTCTCCACAGAAAGCGTTAACATCTCTGCAGGTTCTGGTGGGAGACGAGGCGCTGACGCCCACACACCATGTCCAAGGATCTCTTCATTCAGTCCTTCTCTTGCAAGAGAAGGCAGAATTTCCAACACTGTATGCAGAACAGGCTGAGCTCCAGGATCCCAGCTCTACAACCCTAGACTCCTCAGGTATTGTCTTTTTATTATTTTACAGCACTTGCAGTGAATGTGTTCCTAATCCAATATTAATGGCAATTTTAACTCCTTAAAAATAAGCAAAAGCCATATACTTAAGGAAAATAAAGATTATACAAGGGCTTCAATGCCTTAACAAACAACAATACTCTTGCCATGCCCGTTAAACTCTGAGAGCAGAACATAAACCAAAACAAAACTTCAAAGGCCTATACTCACCTCACTGAGGTAAAAGGGACGGATTTATATTAGCAGATCGCAAAACAATCTTGGAACCAACCAAATTCCTGGATCTAACTATAAATGAAGACATTTCCTTCCCTTCCCTTTGATTATTTCCAAAATGATGTAAATGAAATCAGTTTCTTCTCTGAAGTACACAGCACACTGAGTTTACATTCTAGTCAAAACCAGCCACCAAACTCCCACAGTTACATCATTCATGTCCACTGGCCCATTCACTCACACATTCATGGGACATACATACATGCTTTCTGCAAACTAACGCTAGATGTTTTTGTAAATGCAAGGTGAATAGCAACAGTTGCTATGAGGCAGAGGAAATGGGCTGTGTGGAGATGCGCATGGTGTGGCTGGAAGGCAGAAGAACATTCTAGCTGGGTCATTCTGGTTGGGAGGTGTCTGAGTGCAAAAGGCATTAAAGATTGAGAGGAAGACAGCACCCCCACCCAGCAGACAGGTGTAAACACATAGGCCACGCGCAGACACACAGGGTGGTCTCAAAGATTCCCAGACCAGAGGTTGCAAAGAAGTTTGTACCAAGAGGATTATAACTAGGGTGACCATATTATTTATAACCCAAACTGAGAAACCTCTAAGGGTGAAAGGAGGCACTTTTAAGAATTTTGTCAGGACAAAAGACACAAATCTTCACTTTCTTGAGCAAACCAGGATACATGGACGCTTGTGACAAGGTCCATGCCCACTAAGCACACACTATGGCTATGTACATATCTGCATGATTGCTCGAAGGTACCAGAGTTACAAAGGCATTGAAGCAAGTCACTCTTGAGAACACAAACCGGACATCTCTCAGGAATTTCTCCAGGCCCATTCTGCCTATTTCCAAAGACGAACCTCCCCACAGGGGCGTGGCAGTGCAGGTGATCTGGTTGGGTTGGGCTAACCAGTTTATGTTGGGATAAATTCCAGAGAAGAGAAAGGAAAACAAGATCAGGAAAACATACTACATGATGCTTACTAAGTGCTTCCTCCATGCTCCACGCTGCTCTCACATACGTAATCCCATTTAAGCTTCCCTACAACACTATGAGAGGGAATGTACTCATTTTGGAGACAGGGCAACTAGACACACAAGCTTTGGCAGCCCACCAAAGCCCATCAAGAGAGGGTGCAGAGGAGCCAGAATCTAAGAGGCTAACTCCTCTTTTCCCTATCACATATTCTGCCTCTTGAATATTCCAGCCATGCAAGAGGTAGCCTGAATGCAGCCTCTGACCTGCAGTGCAACACAGCATCTTACCTAATCACCCCGCCAGGTAGCCAAGTACTAGCCGCCTAAGGGCCAAGCCACCTGCTTGCTCTCAGGAATACTGCCCCACCACAGGCTTGGCCATTTACATAACTATTGCAGAAGCTTAATGTAATTAATTATACACTGTAATTAAGCTACAGAATTAGAACCCAAAGGCAAGGAAAACAGATATGACTAAAATTTCCCTGGTGGCTCTGACTTGAGTTGGAATCATGACTGACGACAGTCTTGCGCCAAGCAAAATCCTCCCGATTCTATAAGGAAAGAAGGCCTGGAAGGGCAGCCTGCAAACAAACAGCTTCAGATGCTGAGGTCTATTGCTAGGAATATCTAAATCCCATCAATACAGAACAAAAAAGTAGCTAGACTAATCCATAGGTCTGGCTGACAAAGAGTGACTCCCAAAACTCAGCACTAGCAAAGGATAAAGTGCCTATTCTTGGCTACGTGTGGATAAAGCCTAAAGAACAGTCAAGAGTGTTTGAATTTCGTTTCTATTTGTATATAGGCTATAAATAACATTTCCCAATTTCGCTGAATGGATAGCATAAACATAAAGAAAGAAAAGCAAAAGTCTAGTTTAGACCCTTACGGAGAACAACAACAACAAAAAACCTATAGAAGACACTGTATAAATTCTCTTGAGTGCGCATTCTAAGGAACTAAATCACATGGCCAACATCAGCAAAGGAGAAGACAATTTCCCCTTTGTCTTCTACTTGAATTCGGCAAAAACATAAATCAAATATAACTATTTGAGGGAGAGATTGGAAATTAGAGAAAGTGAAAAGCAAAGGAGAGTAAGTAATTGTTAAGGTATGAAAATTCATATATGCTGATTCCCTCTGAAAACTGAACTTTGGGGTCCGGCGGCGTGGCCTAGCGGCTAAAGTCCTCGCCTTGAACGTCCCGGAATCCCATATGGGCGCCGGTTCTAATCCCGGCAGCTCCACTTCCCATCCAGCTCCCTGCTTGTGGCCTGGGAAAGCAGTAGAGGACGGCCCAATGCATTGGGACCCTGCACCCGCGTGGGAGACCCGGAAGAGATTCCAGGTTCCCGGCTTCGGATTGGCGCGCGCTGGCCGTTGCGGCTCACTTGGGGAGTGAATCATAGGACGGAATATCTTCCTGTCTCTCCTCCTCTCTGTATATCTGACTTTGTAATAAACTGAATAAATCTTAAAAAAAAAAAAAAGAAAACTGAACTTTGATGACAAAAGCCCTCGGAGTGGGCTCAAACAAGCACCCACACCCTGCTCTTCCAACGGATCTCCTGTTTGGTCTGAAAAGCATGCAGCAGCAGTACACAGGCATGTGGGGAGTTGCTCACTAGCCATTAGATTTCTCTAACCCAAATGATCCAGGCTATCTAGCCAAACTCACTTTGTGATCTACTTACTAACTGTTTAATATTTATGCTACGCCCACCAGTTTGATGGGCATGCAGTTATCTTTACTTCTCCCCATTCAGCTGAACAAAATATCTAAAGTCAAAAGCAGATGATATTTTTAAGGTCTAATCTTTAAAAAGGCTATCAAGTGTGTCTTACCTCTGCAGAACTGGCCAAAAAAAAAAAAACAAACAAAAACAAAAAAACAGCCCAACTTCTGCCTGCAAGGAGCCTTGTTTATTTAAACTGTAGGCCAACGTAATCCACACATGTAAGCTTTCATTATTTAGCTTAAATGTGTACAAAAAATATTAAAAGTCTGCTTTTTCTGTATGTCAGAGAGTTCAACACAAAAACACGGGTAGATGCGTTAGTACAAGGACCGTGAGAGCATTTCACCATTTCAAAGATACTACGACAGTGATAGTCAAAATACCAAGAAACAGAGAGGCTGCCACCTTGAGCACAGTCAGACCACTGGTCACCGTGAAGCTAGAAGTCCTGATTGGGCAGCCCCAACAGGTGACTGCCTGGGATATGATCTGTCAATGTCTTCTGCCAGCAGAAATACAGGTTCTTTTCCTCCCTCCAAATCTAGCATCCCAAATCACCAATCCTCCCTTAATCACATAAAACTTTTAAACAGCATTGTGATTCGGGGGGCTGGGGGTGGGGGAGCTGTCAGTGAAGCACAACTCTACCCGAGCCATACACGCAATATCACTCCAACATCTTTCACAAGTGGTTAACCACTTTTGAACCCTGACTGTCTCCAATCTTCTGTGGCTGGTGCAAGGTCAAGTCAGGGAAGAACACTGGCAGTTGGCCTGTGTATTACACATAAGGAGGGTTAAATAAACAATGGTTGCTGTTACTGCTTTTAAATTCTAAAACCAAGGAATGGTTGTAATTACCTACTTATGAAAAAAGAAATACTGAAGATCAATGGCTGCCATGGTCTGGGAGAGGAAGAGGGTAAACGTACAATTGTGCAGTAGCGCCTTTGGGACGACTGAATGGCTTGGTATCTTGATTGCGGTGGTGACCCTGACTGTGTTTGCACAGAACTGGACAGCAAGAATGCATTTTACTGTGCATTACTCATACAGTACTTTTTAAAAGTGTCAACCAAGGTATTTAATCAGCTCTGAATAAAATAAACGCTGCAGGTGCACACTTGGCACGGTGACTACAGTTCTGCTCAAGAAGCCTGCATTCTCTCTACAAGTGCTTGAACTTCCAGTTCTGCTCCTGCTTCCAGATGCCCGTTTCACGCACACCCTGGGAGACACAAGGGAGAGCTCAAGGCAGGGAATCCTTGCCATCCACGTGGCCGACCCAAACGGAGCTCCTGGCACGCCCTGAATATGGCAGGCATTTAGGGAGAGAACCATCCGATTGGATCTCTCCTAGTCTAAACCTCTCTCCTATCTCTCTGCCTTCCAGATAAGGAAAATAAATAGTTCAATCAAGAAGGTTTTAACACCTTTAAAACATAAAGCTACTTTTAAAAATAAAAATTATACAAACTAATAGGCATTTTAATTTCATTTTTTCTTAAAATTATAAAAGAAATCTAAGACCTAAATGCCACTTCATATTTTCAGACGAAACTCTTGAATTAGATGATGGACCTATTCGCAAAAAAAAAAAAAAAAAAAAAAAAAAGATGAACTTATTTATTGAAAAAAAAAAAAAAGAATAGCATCTTAACAATTAGCCAAATTAACTGTTTCAAAACAGACTGTATTCAACATTTTGATGAAATGAAGTACAGAAAGAGAACATGAAAGTGATGTCTTCATTTGTGAGATTTCTTAGGATGACAAATATAATGGCTTCTTTCCTAAAAATCCAGTGAATAATCTGGAAAGTATAACATTAGTTTCAATAAGCTAACGAAAGGGGCAAAAGTCTGGTGTTGGTTTTCACAATTTATTTATTATCGCAAGGTACTCATCAAGGGTTCAACAAGGCTGCGCTCTCCGAATTTCCATTAACACCATTACCACGCAATGGAGCTCTTTTAGTACAGATCTATGCATCTCTTCTGGCAGAAAATGGAGTTTTATAACAATTTATTACTCACCACCATATTTACAAAACAGATGGAGTACCAAAGAAATGATTTTAAATGAGAAATACAACTCTGGTCAGCCTCCAGTATCTTTCTGCTTATGTCCTGCTCCGTAGCAACAATCCCCTTGCCTTGCCTACTGGTTCCCACATTCAGTCAGTTATTTCTCCCTTTGATGGTGGATGCCCATTCAAGACGGTTGTCCAGACAGTAATGAAGACGGAAGCTAGGAAAGCAGCACAGCTCATGAGCCTGACATTTCCACTAATACCATCCTGTAAATACTGGCATCTCAGCCAGTATGCACTCCCTGCTATTCCCTTAAGTTCCCAATTATCACCTTGTCTGCTAATCCACTCCCACTGCTACCTACACAGCACCTGACTGCATTCACTCCTTAAATCTAAAAGGTACACAAAGAAACCAAGACGTCACCACTGCTCTTTCATGACTGCCTCTGCTTAAGCTTTTTATTATTTCCCAACAAAAGCGAAATGTAATTTTTGCCACTTGTGTGACAAAAATATCTGTGCAGTAGTTTCTTGCTTTATAAAACTTGGTGTTGAAGTAAAAAAGCCTTTTATTCTTTGATCTATTGTGATATTGCCTTGATTCAAAGGACACATCTTCAGAAAACATCACACCGGTTTTCTACAGTCTTGACACTTGAAAGCACTATGCAAGGAGAAACAGACCAAGTGGTTACCTACTTAAACACGCATCCTCGCTTTCCTATAACCAGGCTTAATCAACTTTTAATGTCATTTCCATACTTCTCAAGAGAATTTAAGAAAGCCTAAGTTGGAAACAGAGGTAAGGACAGAGTCCGTCAAGCCTCCAGAGGCCATCCAAAACGACAGACCAGACGTGGGACTGCTACACCCCAGGCCATCTGCTTCACAAGTTCACAGACCTTAGGAAAACTATCCTTTCATATCATCCCTTAATTGAAGCAATTCATTGAGCCCCTATTACATCCCGGGCATTGTGGAGCTAAGTGGACCAGCCTAGCAGGAAAAGCTGCCATCTGCAACTCTGGCATCCCATACGGGTAGCTGCTCCACTTCTGATCCAGCTCCCTACTAATACACCTGGGAAAGCAGCAGGAGATGGCCTGGGCACTTGGCTACCTGCACCCATGTGTGAGACCCGGAAGAAGTTCCTGGTTCCTGGCTTTGGACAGGCACAGCTAGGGCCATAGGGATCATTTGGGAACTGAAACAGTAGATGGATCTCTCTCTGTTAGCCTGAGTCTCAAATTAAAAAAATAAATTGGTTTTTCAACAGAAGTCAACTGCTTTCATCAGGAAGAAGACATATGATGAAATATCCTTAAAGGATTCAGAATTCAATGTAGACATCAATGCTATGTCCCCTAAACAATGATTTCTAAATAATTAATCACTTCCCCAAGTGCTTCTAGTCTTAATCAACAAATGATATCTACCAATACATTTTCAATTATGTGTATTGCAAATATGGATAAACAATGACAATCTTTATTATCACCCATGAATGTCAAATGAAAAGATGCTGTTGCAATTCAGTATGTTACACTACCAATCTCAGTATGAACACTAACAAAGGTTTTAAGATGCAGAAACAATTGGGGGAAAGGGATAAAATTAGACGGGGTAGTATCTTCTATGGACTTTTCACCTCAAATTTCATTCACACCACAATACAAAATCACCACAAATAACTGGTGACCGCTAAAAACAGAAATGTCACCTCACTGCCAATGGAATTGATGAGCACGCAGTTACAGGCAGCCTCCATGGAAACAGAAGCTACAGAGTACAACACGAGCCCAGTCGCTCAGAGCTGCCAAGGCGGCAGGAGCTTCACTTCTCTCAACCCAACACGGGCTGCTGCAGGTGGCAAAAACACTGGGTCTGGAAGCCCTTGGGTTGCGCCTTTGTCCAGACATTAACTGCAAACAGATGACAAAGGAAATGCAGTTTCACAACTGCCTCTTACACAGAGCACCAAGGTGGCATATTTCAGTAGAGGACTGCCCAAGTTGATAACACCATCACGCATTTTCACAGCATTGGAAGATTTCTGGAGGTCCAATCCCAATTCACAGCCCCTGTGCCAACTCTTCGAGCTGGCATGTCCTGTCCCCCGATCCCGTCTCAGCCACCGAAAGCCGGGTGCAGCCGTGGCACTGGGCTTCCCCGCTCACTGTCTTGACTGCCCCCTGATTTTCAGAAAGCCACATTCTCCTCTTTGCTCCAAACTTGAGCGAGCTCAAAGGACCGCTCCTGCCTAAGACTGCTCCCCTTCGCTCCTCAACTGCTCGGTTTGGTTTGGTTTCTTTCTTTCTTTTCACTTCATGTCAGGAAACATATTTTTACACTGCAGACCAAACTGTAGTTATTAGAATGAAACCACCAGAAACTCAGGAGTTTCTAATATCACTTCTTGAGTTCAAAATGCACAGAACAATCGCTGCCTTTCTTGGGCGACATCACACCACGCAAAAGATCTCCAAAACCAAGCCAACTGCCCCCAAAGAACTTCCACAGCCCTGGAGGCCTGCCTGCTGCGGCAGGGGCAAGATTCAACCGTGCGGAACTGTAACCTCCGGGAGATTTGAGCCTAAGAAAGCGGAAATCTGCATTTACATTCAGAAACCTATTCCATGTCTGCATGTGACTGAGTGGCCTGGCGCCTGGCACCCTTTAAGTGTAAACCATCTGCAAGAGGCAACAAACTAAAATACAGCTCACAAGAAAACGACTAGATAATCTCTATGCATCAGCCTGGGATTTTTTATTTTAAGAGAAATGATTTCACATAATCCCGGTCTTTGAAATACAATAGAAACCTCATAGCCTAAGCCTCCACAGAACACGCCTCACCCAGGTAGGTACCAGGCCCTAACGCCAGGCCAATCCGGGGAGAGATGACAGCCCCAAGTTCAACTGGGGATGTGTGGGCAAGGCTCCCCTGCACGTTAGGGATCACCTCTCGGCTCTTCCCCAGTGCCATCTGCATCCAAGCCCTGCTCGCCAAGCCAGGAACTCGTGCACCAGGGCTCCTGTTAACGGAGGGGTGGCAGTCCCCTTCAACAACCTCCCTTCCTTCCGCCGCCACCAGCCCTGAGAAGGGTAACCGAACCCAAGGGCGCAGGGAAACGGCGAGGGGCGCCCCGTCTCCCACCTACCTTGATGATGCTGCTCCGGCGGGGCAGGCCACCCGGTTTGCTCTCCCTGGGGATCGAACAGGCGGCCGGGCCGGGGGTCTGGGCGAGCGCCACGCTGCGGGATCCCCCGGCGGGGCTGGCCCGGGCTTCGTCCCCGGACACGCCGAGGCTGCAGTCTCCGTTGGAAACCCCGCCGCTGTCATAGCGCGCCCGCCCGTGGCCGAGGCGCCCTCCCCCGCTGCCGCCTTCTCCGACTCCGGGTTTCAGGGCGCCCTTGGCGCCGAGGGCCGGGCCCGGGGAGGTGGGCAGGGCCCCGCCGGCGGCGCCCCCCCGGCCGCACTCCGCCATGGGCGCCCCGCGACCCGCCTCACAAAGCCGCGTCCCCGTCCCCGCGTCCCCGCCGCCGCCTCGGCCGCCGCGCGCGGCCCCTCCTCCTCCTCCTCTCCTCCTCCTCCCGCTGCCGCCGCCGCCGCCTCGGCCGCTTCTTCCGCTTTTTTTTTTTTTTTTTTTTGCTTTTTTTTTTTTTTATTTAGATGTGATGTTTGTTTCGAGCTCGTCCAGAGCACGGTTAAAGTCGCGGTGACAGAAGGGTCGGAAGGTTCCTGCAGGGGAGAGGAGAGAGAGACGCGAGTCAGTCAGCTCCCGGCACCTGGGGAAGGAAAACACACCCGACACTCGCGTGGCGGCGGCGGGCACCAAAAATACCGCGCGCGGCCGGGCGCCCGCCTCAGGGACCGAAGCACCCAGCCTGAGGGGACGGGGCGCCCGCACCGGGGTGCCCGCGCTCTCCATCGGGACTGAGGGAGCCCACCACGCGGGAAAAAAAAAACAGAGGCGCCCACCTCCGATGCCCCGACGTCCCCGGCCGCCTGGATGCGCCTCCGAGGGTCCCGCCGCCCCGGCCGCTCCGAGAGCGACGCCAGGGTCTCTCAGCCCTCAAGATCCCCCAGAGGCCACCGCGTGCCGAGCGCGTCACGCACCTCAGCTCGCCCCCTGAGGCCCTCGGCGCCTGCAGGAAGCGCCCGGCGGGCAGGAGCTGCCCGGACCCTCCGGCGACCCAGACGCCCACCCCGCCGCCGGCCGTCTCGGTCCCGAGCTCGGCGCTGCCCTCTGCAGGCCACAGGGACCCTCCCCGGCTGTCGGCTGACCCACCGCGAGCTGCCCTGGTCGTTGCTCGAGGTCGTGGCGGCTGTTGGCCGGGCCACCCGGCTGTCGGGGGAGACCTCGTTGCCCAACCGACGATGACAGGCGGCGGCTGCGGCGCCTCGCTTCCCCAGCCGTCCCAGGAATGGCTGCCACTGCGGGTCATCTCCTCCCGAGTTTCCAGGCGGCCCGAGGTTGAGGCCTGTGGACCTCGGGGCTCAGCAGTGGCACCCCTCCACGCCCGTCCACGCAAGATCGGTCCACTTCCATCCAACTCGGGGGGGGGAAAAAAATTCTTCCTACAGGCCAGGCCCATTTCAAGGACAAGAACCGTTTCACCTAACGTTCCCTTGGGCTGCTAAACCGTGGATGGTCACCGCCCCCTTCCCACCTCCCACCCGCGTTTGTGGGGATACTGGGTGCGGTGAGGAGGGGTGATGGTAGGGTCTCTCCCTGCCCTTTGATTCTGCCTACCATCGCAATCGCTCTGTTAGTGTCCTTCGTGAGCCCACCACCAGGGCTGCCACCTAATTAGGGCTCATTTGGGGAGCGGGGAGGTGGTGCAGGACCCCAAGATGCCTGGAGGAGGCAGCCGGCCTAGCCTCTCTCTGGTCCTTTAGACTCCACTCAGAGAGGGTGGCTTAAGAATCAGAGCCAGTTGCAATTGCTCCCCCACACAAATACCTCCTCCTGGAAATCTCCATCCCTGGAGCCAGATGGGGCCCAAGCGCCACTGTGTGGTTTCCAGCTAGGCCCCAAGCACTTATCCATCACCAGGCTCCTGTCCCTGTGCACCTGCCGCCTCCCTGCTCTGCTCTGACTGGTGTGTTTCCTGGGGTACCGCTCCCACCTGCCCTGGCGGGAGGGAGAACCTGACCCAGTCCACAGCAGCCAGTGAACCTGAAGATGATGCTTTTGTCAGCGCTGTGTTGGAACAAACTGCTCCCCTCATCCCCCTGTAGGAACAAAGATGCTTCCATGCAGCTCTTGGGGGAGTTTTAATTCTGCTGATTTTCTGTGTGTTGTAGTAATTCCATCACACATCTCTTGCCAACCTGGGCCTACACACTTAACAAATATTTGTACATGGACCGGCAACAATGTTTTAATATTTCACTTGTTCCCAGCCTTTCCCTTCCTTCCTTTCCTAGTTGTGTTTCAAAATAGTGGGGGTTTTCCCCCCATTTTGTGATGGTTTTGCAGAAAGATAAACTCAAATAATTCCAGCGCAGCACTTAATCTGTTCTACCAAACATACAATCATATTGGCCCACAAGTCGGTCTAGGAGAGGGAAAGAAGAATTTGGGGGTTTTATTCTTTATGTGCTCTAATTTTTATATTTTTAACAAGCACCTGCAAAGACCTCAGCCCTGTGTGTGCGAGGACCCAGTCCCTGCATTTCGTGGGATGTGGTGGACTCGGACTGCGAGCACACTGAGCAAGGACCCGGGGAACCCTGAGGTCTCTCACAGGCCCGCCATCGAATTCACCAGTGCCTATCCATCTCACTCTGGTCTCCCAGTAGTTCCAAACAGGGAGCCATCGCTGAAATAGGCTTGGCACTTAAATTAAAACGTTTCCCAAAGTGTCTTGGCAGACCTGAAACTACTGAAGCCAGAAGCCCAAGGCCTGTGCCAGGTTCCTTTTTATCCCCAAAGTGCCTTCCTCCCACAAGCTGCTGGTCACACGCCTGCGATGTTACGGCGGTACTTCCTCTTTGTGCAAACAGCCAAACCATAGGTACTATTTCTCAGATTATGTGATAGCAAGCGGCAGGTTCCTCTGACATGGGCAATTCTTGGCTCCCAGCAGGCGTTTTAATAAGCTAAACTCCGACTTTTTTCATCACGAACAGTGTAGTAAGCAATTGTTTTTCCTCCTTCAGGCTTGTCTCAGCAGTTAGTGAGTGATGCCTTCCCATTCCCCCCATTCCGCGAGCAATGTTGTTGAAGAAATCACAAATATTTTGCCAAAATGCTTGCTGAAGTGTTTTCATAGCATTGCAAAATTCATAGCGGTTAGAGTTAGAAAAGGAGCCAAAACAGCACGGCTACTCCCCAGCAAATGTGGTCTAATGCTTCCCTCCGACAAATGGGCAGCACAGGGCGGTGAAAGATGGGCAAGACATTAATAAAATGCTCATTCTGGCTGGCTTTGTGTTGCATATGCCAATTTATTATATCTGTAATTCTAATGGTTAGCTTCTGAAGAGTAATTTATTCCTAATATTTAAAGTCAATAGATACCTTTAAGAATCTCATTATTTCACACCAGGGATACACACCTCTGTTTCTTTTAAGCTGTTTGTATTTCAGTCCATCTTAGTGTTTAACCACTGTTGTCACCCTTCACCCAACTGTCTTCAATTTGTTTGCATCGTTAATTTGATGCCTAGATCTTGAGCTATGCAGGCTCCCGGGTCCATAATAAGCTCCTTTCGGCTTCCGAAAATAACACGCTGTGTACTGTTATCCTCATAGGTTATGAATTCATATCTAGTTTCCAGTTCACGGCCTCTAATATTACGACTCTCCAAATTTTTCTGACTCACTGAGCGCTCAGCTGTCAGATTACTGGCTCCCTCAATGTATTATGACAATTCTCATTTCCCAAACTTCAATCTCATTGTATCCCCTGGATTTCTCTAAACATGCAGACCAGCCTCTGTGCCTTCCGATCTGACTGCACTCCATGCACTCAACATGAAAACTAACTGGAGCAGAAAGTAGACCAACACGCTTCACAGATTATTTCATGGTCCTTGTCCACACTGGCGGCCCATTTGCTTCCTGTGTCCATCAAAGATTCTGATCTTAATCTGTCGCCCTTTTCCAGTTTGGATTATGTTTATTTTATCAGGATCAGGTAATGTGTAGTGAATACTTTTCTTCCTGGGCTCTCATGTGGCCACTGCGACCTGCCAAAGTCTTTCTGTCCCATGTTCCTCCTCTCCTCCGACCCTACAGATCCTTCACCCATCTTCCTTGGCTCCGCCTTCTGTAAATGCACGTGACTACCGAGTTAGGCATTCATGGAATCCTATCAAAGCTTTACATTCACTGAGGAACTACTTCACCAACTTATTAAGTCTTTTGTGACTATTGATTTAGGGAGCACTTGGAGGGAATCTATAAATTGCTGGGAATTCAATGAGATTATTACACCAGAAAAAAATATGATAAATAAGAAACCTTACTTATCACGCTTTTGTAAATTCTCATGTGACTGAGAATTTATTAATTAATCCATCATAAATGTATTGTAGTTGTAGGTTCGATTGCCTCTGGGGACCAGGTGAGCACTATCATGAGACTGGAGGGATTTATTTTACAGCATCATTATTCAACAGTGACGTATTTTACATGTCAAGTACACAGGAAAACTCGGATTCTAATTTTGATAGGGACTTCATATAAGAAATATCTCAGTTCCTTCAGAACTCTAAGCTAGATGTGCGGACACACTGACCAACAGCGCCTGACTCAGCCAGGGGTGGGCAGCCCTGTGGAGGGGAGGGGCTCGGAACAGCTGAGGAAGGATCTCAGAGCTGCCAGGGAGCAGTCCTTGCTCAGTGCTGCCAGACGCATCGGACCTTTCCAAAGACAGAATTCTGGAATATGAATTTTTCTCTTATTTACTCATTCTCTTACTAGAAAGACAATTGAGGCCTTGATGTTATTGTTTGTGAGGTTACAATGGGCCTACATTTTCCTTATTCTTCAAATTGCATGTTAGTTAAAGCTTAACAAAAGTCTTATAAATCCTATTTGTATCTCTGTGTCGGTCTGGCTTTCAAAGACAGCTCTATTTTCATGAGTTTAAGAAGTCAGAAGTGTGATGGTCACATCACTTTATACATCCCAGCGTGTGAGATATCACTTCCAGCCTACTTCCCATCATTCACCAATTTGATAATCCTGATCCCAGAACTATTCTAACTTTGAATCTACAACTCAGAAGCCTATTGTCTATCCAGAGACACTGCCCTTTCGTCATTCCTCCTATGGTTTAAAGTATTAGTTTGGGTATCCCCTAAAGGCTCGCTGTAAAAGGCTTGGTCTGCAAACTCTTAATGTTAGTGGTGTTAAGAGAGTAGAGATTTGGGGCCTGGCACAGTAGCCTAGTGGCTGAAGTTCTCACCTTGCATGTGCTGTCCCCTAAGAAGATGAGGTTTGTGTTCAAGAGGAACCATTGGAAGCAACCCTGCTTAGGACTTATTTACTTTTTTAAAGATTTATTTATTTGTATTGGAAAGTCAGATATACAGAGAGGAGCAGAGACAGAGAGGAAGATCTTCTGTCCGAAGGTTCACTCCCCAAGTGACCGCAACGGCTGGATTTGACCCGATTCAAACCCAGGAGCTTCTTCCAGGTCTCCCACACGGGTGCAGGGTCCCAAGGCTTTGTGCTGTCCTCGACTGTTTTCCTGGGCCGCAAGCAGGGAGCTGGATGGAGAGTGGGGCCACCGGGATTAGAACTGGCACCCATATGGGATCGTGGCGCATGCGAGGCAAGGACCTTAACCACTAGGCTACTGCACCAGGCCTGGACCTTATTTTCAAACGCTCTTTACCAGCCCAGGACCTGACACACCACAGATCCTTCAATAATATGTCCATTTGATTAATGAATCCACATTTAAAATCCACCTTGGTCTCATTATCTTAGAAGATGCTTATTGCTGAAGGACTCTTTCCATGGATATACTAAATCTATTTTATACTGTGTCTTCCACGTTTCCCTCGTATCTGATGCAGGCTGATTCACTCACGTAGCTAGTGTCTGTGAAGCACACATGTAAGTATGCTGTGAAAAGGACAGTATTTGATGTGGTGGGAGACAGTGACCAGGAGATTAGCACAGCAGGGAAATTGATTCTCCACTGTGCGTGCACTGCTGTTCCAATTTTCAAAACAGTTTTGAAATGATTTAAGAGAACAGTGTCAGACCTATTATAAACCAGTAAAAATTATGAAGCAGCTCTAAGACATAGCAAAGCCCTAAACACAAACAAACAAGACAAAAAAAAGCTCTCACCCCCTCCACCTTGGCATGCTGTCCAGTGCCTTTAATTAATCCGAAATTCCCACCATGAGCAGTACACAGACAAGAAGCTCTCCAGAGGGCTGCTGTTCAATTGCTGTGTACCAATTACCTGGCAAAGGAGGCTTCCCTAGACAATGCCAATATACACATCAGCCAAGTCATCATCATCATCATCATCATCAAATCTCACCTGGTCCATCTTGCCAGGACATGGCTCAGGACACTATCCCTCTGCCTTTCCGCATGTACACAAACCTGAACCACACAGTTTAGGGAAACTCTTGGGGAAAGTGGGGAGGGAAAGAGGAGCTTTGAGCTGTCATTTTATAATCTGACTCAACATCTGCCAGAGCCAGATTATGAAGGCAGCTAGACTCCAGTGACCCTGGGGCTTGGAGGAAGTGACAGAACTGGCACTCTGAGCACGGGTCAGAAGGTCACGCGGGGGAAGCTGAACGGCACAAACTAAGGCATAGCCCAGTTCCTGTCCTTGTCCCGAGTTCCTGTGCAGACATCTCTTGCATTATTAAAGCCTCGTTAAGACACAATGTAGAAGGAGTTGCAAATGATCTTTCGAGAGGCTGTTTGGATGGAGGATCCTGATCTCAGCGGGGGCACGCCCAGGAACAGGAGGGTGAGCGAGAGCAACAGGGGCCTTGGAGCAACATGAAAAGGACGCTTGTTTTGCTCTGCCATCAGACACCAACCAGCCTTTAAGACTAGGGTAGGCAATTATCTATCAGGATGGTCTAGCCTGTTCCAGCCTGAAGGTGAGAGATTGAAATGAATGACTGACTCCCTTTGACCTGCTGATTTCAAGGGTTTAATCATCAAGGGTTGTATATTCTCAGGGGGTGGGGGGATTTCTGCCAGCAGGTCCCAAGGTCACCACTGAGGCGGTGAGGCGATGGTGTCCCCACTAGGGACAGTGTGATGGAACATGCCTGTTCATTGTAAACTGGAGTACAAGCTTATACAGACTAGGAAAAGGGGAAGGCAGAAGGGCGGTCCCAGCAGTCACCTCACCCAGCGATGACATTGTAATTTAGGTTAGAAGGCACATCTGTCCCTTTAGACCCTCCAGTCATGTCACAGGCCACATGCCATACGCAGGGCTGGAAGCTGTGCCTCAGGTCATGGGCATGTAGGCCATGGGTCACACCCGCTAAAAAAGTAGCAGGCAGACATTCAGGGATGATCTCCCACAGTACCTATTTTCATTTTATTCAAAAGGCAGAGCAAGAGAGAAGAGACAGAGATGTTCCACATGCTGATTCACTCCCCCAATTGCCTGGAACAGCCAAAATCAGACCAGAACCTGGAGGCTTAAAGGCAATCTTAGTTCCCACATAGGTGACAGGAACCCAAGTACCTGAGTCATGTACTGCAGTAGCAAGACGTTGGATCAAAGCTGGAGGAGGGACTCAAACCAGACACCCTGATACAGGATGCAAGAAGCCCAAACAACTTTTTAACAAAACACCCACTCCTCTTACAGTTTTAAGTCAAATTACATTTGTCTCATGTCTTCCTAGTCTCTAGGGCACTTGCTTTTTGGTGTGATAGAATGAAAAGCTCCAACCTTTTTCTAAGCATGCATTTCTCCCCTGTGTATTAAACTACCTATCAATTCCCTGGTTTGTCTGTCTTTCTTAGAATCTATCTTATTTTACTTTATATTATTATATGAATGGCAGAGTCCGAGAGAGAGAGAGAGAGAGAGAGAGATCTTCCATCCACTGGTTCACTCCCAAAATGGTTGAAGCAACCAGAGCTAGGCTGATCTGAAGTCAGGAACCAGGAGCTTCTTCTGGGTCTTCCATATGGGTGTAGGGGCCCAAGAACTTAAACCATCCTCTGCTGCTTTCTCAGGACATAAGCAGAGCGCTGGATTGGAACTTAAGCAGCCTGGGCACAAACTGGTGGTCATATGAGATGCTGACACTGCAGGCAGAGGACTAGCTTACTGTTCCATAGCTTCAGCCCCTGTATTTCTCTTGGTCATTGAGCCAAAAGTATCCATTCTGGAAGAATTCTCCACTCGGTAAATTATAGAGTGGCCCTTTCCCTAACATGGTAACCTCTTTGATGTTGTATACTTACTGCTGTGCTTGTAATATTTAGGGGCAATTATAATGTCAGAGTTCAATGTTGATGCGGTTAGCGTCCTTGAAGTGATTTCAGATCTCCCTTAATTTTCAGTTCTGATCATGTGTACTTTGGGTGTGAACTGTGGCTTATATGCAAATTATAAAGCTGTGAAGTTTTTTCATTCACCGTATTTCCCAGTGTCTAATTCAGCCTCAGTGTCTTCACAAACACTTGTACATTGAACCATTTCTATGTTTTTATTAATCTGTCTCTACAAAGACCTTATTAGTCCATGCTGACATTTTCATCCATGAGATGATCCCGAGTGTCTCTGCCGTGTCTTCCTTTTGCTTTCAAATACCCAGCTTATCGCTGAAGTCTCCCCTAAGCCCTTTTCACTGCTGCAGGATGTAAACATTCCATTACCACAGTCTGTTGTTCTCACTCTTACTAGTGGAAAAACTAGAGCCTTCTGTCTAATGTAGAGTGTTAGGAAGCGCACCAGCTGTGCGGCTCAGTCCCCAGAGCTGAGACGCTCTGGCTGGGTGTGTGTGTCAGAATCCTTGTCGTTTGGTCCCTGCTTGCCATAAGACAAATCCCCAAACCTTAAGGATTTCATCTCCAACCTTGGTCTCCCAGGCTTACACACAGTGCCTTACTCTCCAGTCTGACCTACTGCCTATCCTTCAAGAACAGTGTGAACGCTGATTTTAAAAGGACAAAAAGTAACAACTCACAAATGACATCCCCCAAAGGTTCGCAATTACGTTGGCACACAGGAATCTCAGCCTCCGATCTCAGTGTTTCACGTGCTTGCCCTCTGGCTAGTCCCCTTAGAGATAAGTCTGCAATAAGTGTGTCACAATCAAAGCTTCCACATACCCAAATACCGGAGGCCCTGAGTTCCTACCTTGCTTCCATTTGAGGTCAGGAATACAGATGTTGATCAGCACAGGACTACCCTCCCTCGCAGTGCTGCTGACAACCCACCCCTGTGCGTCACCTCAGCCGCAGGCTCACCCCCCAGCACACAGCATACTACAGAAACTCGGCAGGCTTTCTACATTCAAGCTGATCACTCTGAAGGGAAACACAAAACATCGGAGGCACAGAACCTAATTTGTGATCTCTCCAAGAAAGACGAGGGCAAGTTCTCGGCACCCAGAGATTGTCTTGGGGAAAAGCATTCTAAAAGGGGCGAGTCATGGGATTCACGGGCTGGGAACGGGACTATTACCAAGTGTCAACATGGAGAAAGGCATTTTCTCTTCCAGAGAAAGGTTGAGCTTAAAAGAAGATGAGACTTTCAAGATAGAAGGCAAAGGAGGGTGTGGGCGACAAGGGCTGTATGTCTTAACATCCCCTGTGCCCAGGAGTAAGCCCAGCCCTTTTTGGGTTAAGAGCCTGGCCAGATGAGGGTCCCAGGGCTTGGGGGAGGGGGCACAGGGACCACAGCTTACTTTGGTTCCTGTTGCTGCTCCAGGCAAAAGTCCTAGTGGATCCGAGCTGAGTCCCATCTGTTGGAAACCCGACCTTAAGCTCCTCTGGAAGTAATAAAGTAATAAAGGAACATTTGACATTAACTCAAGAAGACTTAAGAGAGAACTTCACCCCGTAAGTGGATCAGCAGGAAGTGCTAAGTACAAGACTTTCTCAAAGCTACCCAACTGGAGGAGGAGCTAATTTAGATGATGGAAAGACTTTTCTAGAAAATCCAACAGGTCATCCCCAATTAGCTTGTGAGCTCAGTACAGTCATCCAATGTAAGGAATCAGCAGGCTTGGTTATCTAATCCACAGAGGCCCTTTGCTAATAAAAGCGTGGGGCCTCTGGTTCAGACATAAATCATTTCAAGGCCACAACAGCCGAGCACTAAACCAAAATGTGAGAGCTGGATCCTGAGTTATGGGTCATATGTGCTTGAATTCAGCCAAGCCATACATAGGAGAAGCTGATCTAGTATAAGACAAAGTTATAACCTGGAGAAACACAATTGTACATCTCAGTCCTCAAAGTATACAGTAGATCTGTGAATACAGAAAAGAAAGAATGCACCTGACAAGTATAAGAAAGTTGAAAAAAGACGTGCACACTTCAGAACCACAGGGGATACAAAAACTCAAGTTATGCAAGTTAAATACTGAGGCCCAAAAATGTGCATGAGTTAGAAACAATAGCTTGAAAACTGTGAAACTATGTTCTCATAACATGACAGTACAATAATAAGGAGAATGGAATTCTACAGAGTTACAACATCTGGACCTAAAAATTCAGAATATCGTATTAGTACACCTGGAGGAGAGTGGGTGCTCAACCTACTAGTTAAAACATTTGCTTGAAGCATCAGCGTACTGGATTTGACTCCTGGTTCCCACGCCTGAGTCCAGTTCCTGCCACGCAGAACTTGAGTGACATTAATGGCTCCAGTTCCTGCTACCTGTGTGTTACTGAGTTCCCTGCTGCAGGCATTGTCCACTCCATTCCCAGCCACGGTGGGCATTTGGGGGCATGAACCAAGGGATGGGAATTTTCTCTGTCTTTCTCTGCTTCTCAGATAAATGAACTTTGAAAAATTGTTTTTCTACCAGGATTTTACAAAATAAAAAAATCTAAGTAGCATGAGACATTGGCGGAAGTGTATTAAGAGGGAGATGTATCTCTCTAGATATTTGTTAATACAAAACTACAACGATTAGGACAGGAAAAGACTTACTAATCATTAATGCTATACCTAAAAAACTCTAAAGTAGAATAATGCAGTGAGCCAAAACAAAGCAGGAAAACAAAAATAGAACAGAAATATAAAAGTAAAAGAGGGACATCAGAAATAAACCAAGAAAAATAGTTTTCACTTTGGCAAAGCATAGAAATTAATAAACTATTGCTCCAATGCAAAAGAGAAATTATGAATAAATGCAATCAAGGAACAGAAAAAAATAATTTGTTAACTTTTAAAGAGTGCTGTTCTTTTCTGTAAGTGTACAGCTAATGGATTTCATGGTCATGTTTCTCTCATTACTCACAAACATATAAAAAATCATTCAGGGCCCTAGCCCCAGCCATTGCTGCCATTGGGTGAACGAATCCTGGGCTTGCCTAGCTCCGAAAGATTTTGTCCTTCACTGTAATTACTGAAGTCCTAGGCAGCTCAAGTACCTGGTTTCACCCAGCACTGCCATCTTGGCGGGATGGGCCAATGTGTTCCACCTCAGAGCAAGGCATGGGTGGATGGAGCTTCTAGAAGCATCGCAGCTGCTGCGAGTACCTGAGCCAGGTCAGACTCAATGCATTGGGTCCTAACCCCAGCCACTGCTGCCAGCTGGTGAATGAATCCTGGACTTGTGGGCAGCCAGAGTGCCAACTGGTGCCGGGCTTCGCCTGCTGGCCACCTAACAATGAGCTCTGAGATTTGGGGTATGTGGAATTACTGCCCAGGGACATCCATGTGTAAGGCCATTGTACATGTAGGTACATGCAGCATGGTATGAGGCAGGCCAGGCCCCATACAAGGCCAAAATGGAGGGACAGGATTTAGAGTCACAAAATGACTTTCCTTTGTGCTGGAGACACAGAAGAAGGAAACACTAAAAGAGTTCCCATTACAACAATGTTAATTAAAGCAATTCAGAATGATGACTTTTTAAAAAAATTATAAGATTCAGATTAAAAAAATAAAGGAATATGTGCTAAATGAGGTAGAAAGAAGATGACATTATGTTTAAGTGAATGAAAACTTGTCAGTGCCATACAAAAGTCCCCATTATATAATATACAGGGCTTTATAAGTTGATTATATAAATCATCTGAATTTTTAAGAAGTCATTAACAAATACAACTTTAAAGAAATGATATACTTGGATTATAGTTTAAGTAAAGCTTTAAACAATTATTAAAACTCAGAACTTAGTGTAAGCAATTAGGAAGAAATAATCAATTGATTGGAAACTCCAGAAATAAACTGGAGGTATTAAATCAGTATTTAATTTAATTACATGTTAGAATTTAATATTTAATATGTATGTTAAATAAAGCATTGTTAAAATAAATTTCACATCCTCTTTATACTTTTAACAATGCTTTATTTAACATACATATTAAATATTAAATTCTAACATGTAATTAAAATAAAAATTATTGGGGCCAGGATTGTGGCATAGCAGTTACAACTGCCACCCACAATACCAGTATGCCACATGGGTTCTGGTTTGAGAACTGGCTGCTCCACTTCCAATCTAACCTCCCTGTTATTTGCCAGGGAAAAGCTACAGAAGATGGCCCAAGTTTTGGGCCACTGCCACCCACATGGGAGATCCAAACAAAACCTCCTGCTCCTGGCTTCAGCCTGGCCCAGCCTCAACCATTACCATCATTTGGAAAATGAACCAGCTGATGGAAGATGGTTCTCTCTCTGTCTCTCTCTGTCTCTCTGTCTCTCCGTCCCTCCACCCTCACCCTGTAACTCTTTCAAATACATGAATAAAACTTTAAAAATATATACAAATTATTACTGATGTATTTTACATTCTTTGTTCACACTATTTGACAGTCAGTGTGCCTTTTCATACTTCCCATACAGTTCAATTCAGCCCACTGATATTTCATGGCTACTGGCTGACAACAAAATATAAATCACAAAAATATTGGATAAACTGCATACCTTATATGTGGAAATATGTAACTCTAATGTCTACAAATATTATCAACATGGTATTATTTATAAAATCAACACATTGGAAATACACAAATGGCACCTAGGCCAGGCTAAAACATAGTGTGAAATTAACAAAATAAAGTGTTGTGTAACAACAACAAAGATATCATCAATACACAAAAAGACAAGATCATAAAATTGATGATATTGCAGTTGAACAAAGGCCAACCTATACGATATATAATGTTCCCTACATTGTATATAATATATATTCTATTGTATATAATGGAAAAACATTTTTATGACTACAAAGAAAATATCTGAATTGTGAATAATGCAACATTAATATTGCCTTATTGGGCTTGGCAGTGTGGCCTAGTAGCTAAGGTCCTCGCCTTGATCCCATATGGCCGCTGGTTCTAATCCCGGCAGCTCCACTTCCTCTCTATCTCTCCTCCTCTCAGTATATCTGACTTTGTAATAAAAATAAAATAAATCTTTAAAAAAAAAAAAATATTGCCTTATTATAAAGTGTGATATTAAATACTATGTTAATATGTACATAGTAATGGTAACGTACTATTATATAAATACTGTACTGTTTCATTAACTGAATATTTTAAATAGTTCTACGTGAGTCATATTTTGATGAATTTAAGGTCACTTTTCTTACAAAGATAACTTCTGTTTATGAAGAAAGGAACTATTATGTTATATTGCAACATGACCACAAAAGTTACCAAATTTTGGTTATACCATTCAATTGCACCACATAGTTGACTTAGGGAAATTCAATTGTATTTAAAATTTCTTTGAACCAATTTGAAATGCTGACAAATTATTTTTTGTCTTTCTCTTCTGGGATTTCAGGGGGCAGGGAATTACGGCCCAATTCACTAAGGTCTCCATTCATAACAAATAAGGCATCTGGAATTGTTCAGCTACATACTGACCCAGAGAAAACTGGAAAAAAAACAAAAAAAAAAAAAGAGAGAGAAAGGAAGAAAAAAAATTTTTTAAAAACCCAGTCATTCTCATTCTTCTGTGTCTTCCATAGTTCAGAAGAGAAATACTGTGAGTTACACTTAACATGGGAGAATTTTCAGGTGTACAATATCCTCAGTAAAGTTTTCTTTTGAAAATAGCTTCTAGGGCCTGGCACAGCAGCCTAGCGGCTAATGGCCTCACCTTGCATGCGCCAAGATCCCATATGGCCATCAGTTCTAATCCCAGCAGCTCCGCTTCCCTTCCAGATCACCGCTTGTGGCCTTGGAAAGCAGTCCAGGACGGCCCAAAGCCTTGGGACCCTGCACCCGTGTGGGAGACCCGGAAGAAGTTCCTGGTTCCTGGCTTTGGAGCCAGCTCTGGCAGTGGAGATCACTGGGGGAATAAACCAGCATTTGGAAGATCTTCCTCTGTCTCTCCTCTTCTCTGTATACCGACTTCCCAATAATAATAAACTATAATACATATTAAAAAAAAAAAACAGCTTCTAGAAACACAGCGCTTTCCTCAGAAACAAAACCAGGCACCAAGATGATAGAACATGGGATTGTCCAGAACTTTCTACAGTGACATAATGCACTGCTCCATTGACATGACACTGCCTGACTTCTTTCCCTGGTGTGATCAAGTGCGGCTCCCACTTCCCTGAATCCCCAGTGGGAATGTTTTTGCCTTATTTGATGTTAATGTGAACAGCCACACATTCAGTAAGTGTGAGAATTGTAGAAATTCACCTGAAGAGACTCCCTCATGGCTGAGCTGGCCTCCTGCAGCTTTCCTAGGGCTGTGGCCTTCCGGAACCTTGACTCCCTCTGCACCTGTGCCTTGGCAGGAGGCCAGGATGCAGTTAAAACCCCAACTGCTTTCCATTTCAGTTTGAGAAACACTTCCTCGGCGGAGGAGAAAAGCAGAGACCAGGCCCTTCACTCCACAGACTGCAGAGGCTTCTTGCCCAAAGCCTGGGAGCTTCTCAAGGTCCCAGATCTAAAACACACAGGTTCCAAAACAGGAAAAGGGAGAAACCGAAATCAGTGGTCATTTCCATAGCATATTTGTGCTATAATTATCGGAAGTATATCTTATGATGTGGGCAAGGTCCCATCGTTAACATCTAAGACATTTGAAAAGCCAGAAAAGATCATTCGCTATTGTTCTATGACACTTTCCAGATTTTATTTAAACTTTAATGCTAACTTTAATTGAAAAGTCATCTATTCATTCATACATTTCTTTTGGTTTGGTTCTATTTAAACTTGAATGCGTGACAAAGTCGGTAAATGCCACTGTCCCGCAGCGATGGACCTGGTGCACGGAGCCGATAATAACACGCGTAGACCCTGACTGATGGTCAAAAGCCGTAGTTTTGTAAACCTGTGAATGTTTCGGACCTGGGGCTGTCCCCTCCCAGAGTCTTCTGGCCACAGGCATCTGCCATCACGGTCAAATTTGGATTTACATTCTTTTTTCCAGTGTCGGCCTCTTTGGCACTTAGGACATATTCCAGGGGAGTGACTGTTAAAAGTATCCGCATGGTATTTTTGAGTTGAAGGAAGCATTCAGCAATCTTTTCTAAGGTGTCCTGGCTTGCCACAATTAAAACATTTAGCCTTCATTTGTTTTTGAATAGCAAAAGTTTCAAGTGCTGCTAGGCAGGCGTGGTGTTTAAATGTCCCTATGTTGCGACAGGCTTTCAGGTAACCCAGAAGATCCTCTTTTTCTTTTATAGGACGAATAACAGCCTGGCAGTCCTCATTCCCATTATCAAAGGCCAGTTGCTTTAACAACAATTTCCTAGTGCCTTCTCCCCTAATTTGTTTTTCAATGGAGTCTGTCAAACGTCTTACAAAATCAGCCTAAGATTCTCTGGCTCCTTGAATGACTTTTGTATAACTGCCTGCAAATTCAGACCCAGTCTCAATTTTCTCCCATGCCCACAATGCTACGTCTCGTATATGCATGAGCGCAGCTTGAGGTAGCTGTATCTGTTGCTCTGTAGTAACCCACTGTCCATCTCCAACCAACATATCATAAGTCAGTTGTCCTCCACCAGGGAGTTGCCGACCTGATGCTCCTAAGGACAGCAGTTTTTCTTTAGCCATATCGCTTCTCCACATTTTCCATTGTAAATATTGAGAAGGAGAAAACCCTACTTTTGCTATTACTTCAAAATCATAAGGAGTCCAGTTTGCTCCCTGGCTCCAGCCATTTAAATATTCCCACACATAAGAAGAAGTAGGTCCGTAGGACACGCAAGCCTTTTTAAAAGCTATGATGGCATTAACATCTAGGCTTTCATAGGTAGGTTGATTATTTTCTTGACTAAGTATGATTGGAAAAAGCAATCGGAATTCATGAGGTCTCCGGGGAACATCAGACATTTGGAAATGTCTTTGATCAGATTGAAGAGCAAGACGGCATGGGCTGATATTTAACTGTTGCTTTATCCCAGCCTCATTTACCTCACTAGAGAAATCCTGTGGTTTAACACTGAAAATTTTCTTTTTCTTAGTTCTGATTTCATTTTCAGTCACATTATGGTAACATCTTCCAAGCTTTCTTTTCCTAATTTCCACATCTGAAGTATAAGGCCTTTCTCTTTTAGCTGCATTACAGTGGCATCTCCTCGTGGGAGGGTCTCTCACACATTCTTTCTCATCTTCATCTGTAGTATAAGCCATTTCTTTCCTAGCCACATTACGGTGGCGTCTCCCATTAGGGAAATCTCTCACGGGCTCCTCTTGGCCATCCTCCTCATCTGTACTACGAGGCGTTTCTTTTTTAGCCATATTACAGCGTCCTTTCCTGTTAGGTGGGCCTCTTAAGGATTCCCTTTCTCTTTCTTCCTTGTTCGTACTATGAAACACTTCTTTTTTAGCTACATTTTGGGGGTGTCTCCCCTTAGAGGAATTTCTTGCAGATTCCCCTTCTAAAATTATAATAATAGCTCTAATTAAAGCCGATATAATCCAAAAACTAACTTGAATATCTTCTATCCTTCCGGCATTTTCACCATTTTTCTGAGTAAAATTCTTAAGTCCAGTTTCTAGTGTCCATTCATCTGGAGACCAAGGATTATATTCACTAACAAGCTCTAAATAAGAATGCAATTGCTGCCTAGTTACCTTCGCTCCACTTTTCACTAAAAAATTCTGCATAAGAGAGATAAAAGACTGTGCCCTACACTGGTTCTGGCCCATTGTCCCACTCACCACTTTCTGTGGGGGTCTTCGCTGCACTTTCTCTTCTTCTTTCAAGTCCCTGTTCAGGCGCCAGTTGTCGCTGTCCCGCAGCGATGGACTTGGTGCACGGAGCCGATAATAACACACGTGGACCCTGACTGATGGTCAAAAGCTGTAGTTTATTAGTGGCGTCCAACTTTATACACTGAGGGCCATACAGGATAAGGGAGGAAGTATTGAGCTCATCAACAAAACCATCAATGCTTTTGTTTGGAACTCTTTTGTCTTGTATATTCCACCAGGTGTTCTCATATACATACTCTCCACTCAACTGTTCTTATACAAATGATATCCTATAAGGTATACAAAAGGTAGCCATTAGGTTATTCTCCTCCAAATATTATCCAACCAACTGTAATCCTGTGCTCACTGACCTTCTAGGGTCACAATGTCTTCCTGCAGGTAAACAACTATTTAGTATGTCTAGAACATGCAACACAGAGAGCTGATTGTCACAGAAATTCAACTTCCCTCTAATTTTTTGTTTCATGAATATAGATAATAGGCCCAGCATGGTAGCCTAATTCCTCGCTAATTCCTTGCTTTTCAAGCACCGGGATCCCATATGGGTGCCAGTTTGGGTTCAGGTCTACTTCCCTCCCAGCTTCCTGCTTGTGGCCTAGAACATGTCGGGGACAGCCCAAAGCCTTGGAACCCAACACCCATGTGGGAGACCTGGAGGAGATTCCTGGCTCCTGGTCTCGGATTGGTTCAGTTCCGGTTGTTGTGGCCATCTGGGGAATGAATCATGAGATTGGAAATCCTTCTCTTAGTCTCTCCTTTTCTCTATAGATCTGCCTTTGCAAAAACAGCAAATAAATCTTTTTAAAAAAATAAGGCCCTTTGAAAATATGATGGCTTCCTTTCCGCTGTTGTGTGCATGCCATGATCACAGGGCTGAAGCCTACGCTGCTGAATGGGAAAAGCAGGTTCATTTGTTGGTGAAAAGGGTGGGCGTGTACACTGATCTGTTCTCATTTGCCCGTTTCCCCCTCTGGAAACACAGTGGGTGCTCAGCAGTAGAGGGCTAGCTGCACGTCCTTCACGGCTTAAAACATGGAACCCAAACAAACCTTCCAAAAAAGTCTTTGACTCATTCTTAACGAGGGCTGTTAGTTATTTAAAAAGATTGGAGAGAGTTCTAGTTCATACGATACTACGATATTACGATATTATTACGCGCAGCTAATTCCCACAACCTGGTTCTTTACCGTGAGCTGAAACACACCAGACGCAACGAGGTATCTTAGGAGATTTATTCCAACGGGGCAGGAACGGGTAGAGGTGGTGAGAATCAGGAGGAGAAAAAGAAGAAGGGGAGAGCAAAGAAGAGCAGGCAAAGGAGAGAAGAGAGAGGGAGAGAGGAGGTAAGAGAGAGAGACCAGAGAGAGCGCGAGAGAGCAGAGAGACAAAGACCAGAGAAGGAGGGATAAAAGAGAGAGAGCCGCACCTGGAGGGGAGCCTTTTTGTCGGCCAGGTGTAGGGGGTGGGGATTGAGAGGGATTGAGGCCCGGCCCCCAGGAGATTGGCGCCTGCAGGTGAATGCCTACGGATGATTGGCAAGTGGGCGGAGTTGGGGAGGGGGCTGGAAGATTGGGGTGGGATTCAGGTGGAATGCCAGGTTACATCTGATTGGTGGATGGCTGGACCGGCGCGAACTTCATGAGCTGTGAGGAAGAAGGAATGGTGACGGGTCCAGGGAAGGATATTGGAATAACTCCTTACAAGGGCCAAAATATGTTTTGCTCAATGAGGAAAAATCTGGGCATAGGGATAAGAAACACACAAAGGAATGAAACTTCGATCCAAATCTCATTGGCGTGTACAATTTATAACATACAAAATTCATCCCCATCATGGATTCATGAATATTTTCATTAACCTTTTCATCACAATACAACTTTTAAGTCAAAGTTGAAGCATCAACAAACCATCTAATATTTTTTTCATGCATATTATGACCTCAAATTAGTCGACCTAATCTTGTTTTCTTGCTAGAGAATGTTGTGGACCTATGCTAAGGTTATGGTCACCCCAAGCCCCTAGAGGTCATTTCTACTGAGGCAAACATGAGAACTAGAATTAAAACAGCATTAGAAAACTCAATGATATATGCAGAGGTTATCAGTAACTCCATTGTTGAAACTATCTTCAAGCCGTTCTGAAGGTGCGCCCATTGGGAAGCAGAGCATGAAGCCGGAGCTTGCTGCATTGTTGAAAGAAAAAACTAGATGATGTCCCTTCAGTAGTCAAGCATTAATAAAGTCCAAAGCACAGTGTTATTCATTCCCCACTTCTGACTCATCCGCATTTTCGGAAATCATCCTTCTTTAAATGTTGTTGCAATGGGAAATGTGAAGAGTAAAGTTATTTTGGCACAGCTTCACTCTTGTTTTGGGGAGTTATGAACCATGTTTAGTTTTGCACTTTCCATAGTGTGTATTCGAGATGATATATTTGCACACATAACATCCCCACATACATGAGAAAAAGACCTGCTGTGACAGCGCCTTTGATTTAAAATGTCTCTGTGGCAATCTATTACTTTCCACCAAGAAAATACTTGATGCCCTCAAAGTAAGGCAAATTTCACACAGCACATATTGTAATGCTCTTATGGTTCTACGTAAGAAGTAGGTGAGAAGTAAATGTGTACATTCAGGTTCCTTTACTTCTGAAAGTGAAAGAGGCAAATGGATGTATAAATGTCAGTGACCTTAGGTCATAAGTTCCCAACATTTAAAAAAGAGAGAACTGAAAGGTATCCACTTCTGGAAGACATTTCCAAACTCCTCTGGCCTGCCATGATTGCACCCTGTTCTGAGTTCAGTGACACCTTAATGCTGTTTCACTCATCTGGCCCCAAACTATGCCCTGCCCTGCCTTTCAGCATAAATCAGATAGCCTTGCCTCCTGTCTCAGCCTTCCTAAACCGGATGGACGTCCATTGGACTTTCCTTAAAGGTTTACTGTAAGGATTAATGAGTGAATATATGTGAAGTATTTATCATAAAACCAAGCATCTGTCTAGAGATCTAAAAACATTAGCTGGTTTGATATTTACATGCTATGTTTGTGTTAAAATACTTAGATGTGAAATATCAGGATGTTTGCAGCTTGCCAAAGGACTTGGTTGGGGGGAAATATGCATCAAGAGACAGAAGAGAGGAGAAGAGAGGCAGATTAGCCACTGCGTGTGACACTGGCATCCCGTATCAGAGGGCAGGTGGACGTGCCGTATCAGAGCACTGGTTCACACTCCAGTCACTCTGTTTCCAATCAGCTCTTGGTAATGTGCTTGGGAAGGCAGCAGAAGATAGGTCAAGTCCTTGGGCTCCTGACTCCCGTGGGGGAGACTGGGATGGCGTCTCTGGCTCTTTGTGGTGCTTGTGGCCACTGTGAGGAGCAGACCAGAAAACAGAAGACAGAGCTCTGTCTCTACCTCGCCCGCTTTCTTTTGTTTTGCCCTTCTAATAAATAATAAATCCATATTTTTAAAAAGAGAGATAATACACAATGTTAGCAACTGCTGAAATTAAAATATGTATAGGTGTTCACTGTATCATTTTCCCCTCAAGCTGATCATCAATTTAAATTTTGAAAACATAGAAGCGGTGGGGGGAGTATTGCATCTTTTAAAGGCTCTAAAGCAGTCACCCCTGCACATCCACAGCTTTAGTTCCATCCTGACCATTCAACCACAAGGACACCCCAACTTCATGGTGCACGTAAAAGCTCGGGTCACAATTTTGCCAAAGAAGGCTTACCAGTCTTCCCATTTTATTCATTGCATCCTGCTCTCACTTCACCTGCTCGCCTCTCTTTGGCTCCATCTTCCAGCGCTCAGGATCTGCTTCTGAGCTGACTTCTGTTTTTACAACATATTCGGGTTCCCTTTCCAAATTGCTGAGATCCTGTTTCACGATTACATTAAGCTTTGGAATTTTTAACATATATTACAATAATTTAATGTCTTTTTATTTTAAATATAAAAACCAGGCTATGTGAAAATGTGGAGATAAAACGAATAAAACTCAACCTTCTCTTCAATTCACACTATCAGTTCTTAACACAACCACTTCTGATCATTTAGGATAACTGTTCTCTCCTATCAGTTACCATGCACATTCACAAACACAGACATATCTCGGTTTTTCTAAAGTTACATGTTTTTTCTTGTCCTATTACATTGATTTGGAGCTCTACCACCACGTAAACGAGCAACCGCAACAATATCCTTGTTAGTTCTGTTTCTTTCCTTCTCAATTAGATTCACAAAGTTAAATTACACTTCTTTTGGGCTCGGTGGCGTAGCCTAGCAGCTAAAGTCCTCGCCTTGAACACGCCGGGATCCCATATGGGCGCCGGTTCTAATCCCGGCAGCTCCACTTCCCATCCAGCTCCCTGCCTGTGGCCTGGGAAAGCAGTTGAGGACGGCCCAAAGCTTTGGGACACTGCACCCGCGTGGGAGACCTGGAGGAGGTTCCAGGTTCCCGGCGTCGGATGGGGCGCACCGGCCCGTTGCGGCTCACTTGGGGAGTGAAACATCGGATGGAAGATCTTCCTCTCTGTCTCTCCTCCTCTCTGTATATCCGGCTTTCCAATAATAAAAATCTTTTAAAAAAAAATTACACTTCTTTTGATCATGTCAACATAAACTCTTCAATAATGGCTTATTCTACTTTTTCAAAAGTAAGAAAAGTCAACCATTTAGAGTTTAACTTAGTAAAGTGGAAACTATGTCTTATTTGTGTGTCGTTTTGAACTGAATCATGTGTGCCTGCTATTGGTAGTTATGAGAGTACCAAAAAGAATTCTCTTCTTTCTTAGTGGATCTGTTGCAAACTAGTTTGGGTTTGCAAACATTACTGGTGGAGTCTGATGACTAAAAGTGAACAGCTCCTAGACAAACACAATGTCAACAGGTTTTACAATTTTAGGTCTGTTGTGAATAACTTACAGGCAACCTAACAGCATGATTTGCCTGAATGAGGCACCAAATGGCAGGTTGATAATAACACTTGCTAATTGCCCATGTGTGTATAGGATCAGACAAAACTCTTAGGAAAACTGTCAAAGTCAAATGATCTAACAGGAAACAAGACACATCCATGACAATATCTTTTTGCAAAGTTAAATAAGAGTGAGTTAACCACATGAGCATAACATTCTGTGTATCAAACAACAAAAATCTGACCTTCTTTCCTCTAAAGAAAATTAAACACAATCAGTAGTCTCCCCTCTTTTTTTTATCACAAAGGGGATGACCTGGTAGAACCTTTGAGCTTTATTTCTTTAGCCACTCATGTCCCAACTATCTCTACAAATAGCTTATCAACACTTCAGAATAAGTTTTTCATTTTCCATCAGATTGAATTTTTACCTGACCTCTAAAATGAGAATGGTTCAAGTATATACTTGGAGGCCAAAGTTCCTATCAACTCATTACCTTCTCAAAAACTACTTATTAGGTCAATGTCAGGTCATAATGAACATGCCTCAGCCAATTAGTCCAATTAATGAATTGATCGGTTATCCATCAAACATATCTTATTGCCTACCACTGTATTAGCTCTTACATTGCTAGAAGCTATAAAATGATAAATGAGCCAGAGACCTCCCCACCACAATCTTTACAATCTCTGCTTTTTCTTGTGAGAAGTTCACATAATTATATTTCAACGTAATTTTGTGATTTAACTCATGTTATTTACAGAAACTTCTTGATCTACCATGGGGTTACATCCAAATAAAGCTATACATTAAAAATATCGCATGTAAATTACCATGTGCTTGGTGCATCTAACCTGCCGGTCACCACAGCTCATCAGTGAAGCGTTCCACACAGTATGCGTTGTTCAGCCTTGACACTGTGGGTCGGCCTGGAAGCTGCTGCTGCCTGCAGACTCTCCAGTGATAATAAATAAACCAAGAACCTGGAAAAGAGCTCAAAATTAAAAATTCTAACTAGGATTTCTACTGAATGTATATCAATTCTTCACCCTTGCAAAACTGGGGAAAAAATAGTAAGCCAACCATTGTCCAATCAGGACCCATCTACATTTGCCTGACAATGATCACAATTAAAAGATATTAGCAGGGCCAGGCATGATGTCTCACTGGCTAAACCCTCCTCTTGCACGCGCCAGGATCCTATACGGATGCCTGGTTGCTCCACTTTCCATCCAACTCCCTGCTTGTGGCCTGGGAAAGCAATAAAAGATGACCCAAAGCCTTGGAACCCTGCACCCATGTGGGAGACCCTGAAAAAGCTCCTGGCTCCTGGCTTCAGATCAGCACGGTTCCATCCATTGCAACCACCTGGGGAGTGAACCAGCAGATGGAAGATCTTTCTCCCTGTGTCTCCTTCTCTATAAATCTGCCTGTCCAGTAAAAATAAACAGAAATCTTAAAAAAAAGGTGATTTTGGCAATAGCAAGAGTTAAATCTGTTAGAGTCCAGTTAGTCTAACTGGCAATGTCAGCTTTTTGGAAGGCCCTCTATCATGGGCAGTCTGTGTTTTTCTGTTCTCCGTAAAAATTAATCTTGACTATGTTTAAGAAAGTGTATGTAGTGAACTGCACGAAGTAGGTCCTGACTTCTTAGCTGACTGTGGAACATGTCATTCAGTGATCTGTGTGAGATTTAATGTTAAAAACGAAATTTCCTAGTGAAGTACAGACTCCAAAACACTATGTACGACTCTTCACTTACTGAAATTGAGGACTGTTTCCTGCAAACTTCAGATTCAGTGAAGACTTACACACTTGTCTTCTCTGGTGAATGTTGTAAGACTGAGAATTGACAACTACACAATACTTTCTTTTTTAAGAGATATATTACCTTTATTGGAAAGGCAGATATGTAGCGAGGAGATACAGAGACAGATCTTCTGTCTGCTGGTTCACTCCCCAAGTGGCCACAATGGCCAGAGCTGACCAGATCCAAAGCCAGGAGTCAGCAGCCATGCCCGGCCTCCGGCCCACTGCCTCCCACGTGGGTGCACCATCCCAAGGCCCCAGGATTCTGGCACACGCAAGGCATGGACTTTAGCCACTAGGTCACTGCACTGGGTCCCATAATAATTCCTAAGACAACAAAAAGATTAGAAGTTGCTCAACTTAAAAAAAGAAAAGAACACAGCTAAGACTCTTGCACATTAACTTCATGGAATTCTGGAACAAACTCTGTGATAGTACTTAGCAAGCTGTTTCACTGGCTTATTAACTACATGTTTTACTAGTTCACTAAACCTGACACTCATCAATGAAACTGGGTTTTCCTCAGAGCCGATGAGGCCTTAGAATGCAATCAATAGGATGCATCAGGAACTAGATGGTTTCTAATCAAATGCGTCAGCTTGTTTGTAGAACACTATATCCAACTCTACCAAAATAAGCCAGCTCCTTTAGTATGTTTTATTATGTTCTTCCTTAAAGCATGCATTTTAGAATATAAATTTAGGGCCCGGCACAGTAGCCTAATGGCTGAAGTCCTCACCTTGCACACGCCAGAATTCCATATGGGCGCTGGTTCTAATCCTGGCAGCCTCACTTCCCATCCAGCTCCCTGCTTGTGACTGGGAAGGCAGTTGAGGATGGCCCAAAGCCTTGGGACCCTGCACCCACGTGGGAGACCTGGAGGAAGCTCCTGGCTCCAGACTTCAGATGGCTCAGCTCCGGCCGTTGCAACCGGAGTGAATCATTAGATGGAAGATCTTCCTCTCTGTCTCTCCTATCTGTATATCTGACTTTCCAATGAAAATCAATAAATCTTTGAAAAAAAAGAATATAAATTTATACCTATAATGCATAATTTACAAGCTATTTAATTTTGAAGATTTAAATAGGGAAGTAAAGCCCCTGCTTATCTGTACTACCAATCCCTTTACTCCTCTTATTTTATACAGAATATATTTTATTCAGAATAATATATTTTCTTCATTTTTTCCCAAATGAACTTCATAATTACATTATCAAATGGGTAAGTCCATGATTCCTGTGTAGTCATAATGTCATGGCTGGCTTGCAAGTTAAAATTTTTTTTTTTTTTTTTCAATACCTTTCTATCAATTTTTATTTGAAAGGCATATTTACAGAGAAAGGAGAGTCAGAGAGGTCTTGTATCCACTGGTTCATTCCCCAGGTATGCATAACAGCCAGGACTGGGCCACGGCAAAGCTGGGAACCCTCGTGATCTCCCACGTGGGTGCAAGCACGCATCAACCTGAGTCATCCTCCGCTCCTTCCCAGGCCATAAGCAGAGCTGGACTGGAAGCAGAACCGCCAGGACCTCAGTCAGTGCCCATGTGGGATGCCACTGCCACAAGAGGAGACTCGAGCGAGCACGCCAAGACGCCGGCCCTGGGTTCTTGTTTCTTATTTTCTTCAAAGAGGATTCTTCTGTGACATTTCTTTATTTACCAACAAGTAGAAACTCACAAGCAAAATGCTATTTGGGCTGGTAGCAGATCTCTTGCTACTAAGTCTGCAGTTCTGGTAACTGTTATTCATTGCAAGAGAGAACCACTTAATGGCAGCCCAGACCCTCGAATTAAACCATCAGATCATGAAATCCAACTACCTGATTTCATACTTACAAAAAAAGTTGGAAGAGAAATTTTAAAAACCAGATCCACTTGTGATTTTAAAAACCCAGTTTTTAAAAATATAAAGAAAGGTTTATTTTGTGGAATGCCAAACAATTTCACTTGGTAGAACCACCAGTTAAAAATCTTTCTCATTTTCAAATACTAAAGACACATGTCCTTCAGCAAAAATGTTTTCTTTGCTACCATATGATCTTCCCACTGTTTCCTGGCAAACTTCTTTTCTATGCATATTCATCCATGTTATAAATATATAAAGCATGTGTACTAATATATAAAATACACTATACATGGGAAATAACACAATTTATACACACATATATATAAATTAGATTAAATTAGATTCACACGAGTAGCGTGGCTCTATATACGTATGTATATGTACCTGAAAATCTATGATTTGTGGGGCATCCAGCAGACACTAGATCACAACTCAGCAACTGCACCTTGGGTACGTGTGCAGGAGACAGGCAGACACACGTCCACCAAACACTGTGTGAGAATGTGCAGCAGAGCTTTATGCTAACAACCTCATATTAGAAGCAGCCCGAATACTCATCACAAATGAGTAGATATGCAAGTTGCAGTATATGCCCACAGTGGAATACTACTCAGCCACGAAAAGGTAAGGACATTCAGCTGAGTAGTTAAGCTGATGGTGGAGAGTCCTACCTCCCACTCAGACATAGCTTTGTTTTCTGGCTCCAGCTGCTGAGTTCATGATTCCAACTTCCTGCTGCTGCAGACGCTGGTAGACAACAGCGATGGCTCAAGGCGCTGGGTTCCTGTTCCCATCTCCCAGCTTCAGCTAACTCAGCCACTGCAGGCGCTCAGGTAGGTTCTCTCTCTGTCTCTCTCTCCCAAGTTAAAAATGAAAATAAAAAGAGAAAATGGCTGACAACACCACAACACATGTGACTCTCAACACCATTATGCTAATGATAATAGCAGAATTCTGTTTACCCAAAGTTCTAAAACCCACAAGAGAGACTTCTCTATAATGAGAGAATCAACACGGTGCTCGCCGAAGGCAGGGAGGCGTGGGAGGCAGGCGAGCTTGCGTGCGCACAAGGCGGCGGCATCTCACAGGGGGCTGGAAACAGCACCAAGACACGGCAACAACACACAGGTGTGTTCGCTCTCACACCCCACCAAATGCACACCTCAAATCCGTGTGTTTTAGTGCATGCAAATTATGCCTCAATATGTGGAATAGTAACAAATTTAAAAATATCTATGTACTTTCCAAAACTAAAAATAGACCTGTGCCACTCCAAATCAAAAGAAGCAAGAATTTTTTTTTTCATGAAACCAGTTGGTTAAAGTGTGTCAGTCTTTTTGTCTGAGCACACAGCAGGAGGCCGGATTTCACCCAACTGATGTCTTGCCTGTGGATTCCTATCCGCTCCCTCTTCCTCCCTGGAAAGCTTTCCCAATGCACCTGCTCCGGGCTCACTCTTCCCAGAACCTCCAATTCACTTGTTCTTCTGCCTCTTACTTTTCACCACCTGCAGCATGTTTTGTTTGTTTGTTTGTTTTGTTTTTTTCCTCTATGCTCCTGATGTTCCTTGCTGGGGACCCCTCCATCTCTGCTCCTCTTTCTCTAACTTCTACTGATGGTTCTGTCTCCAGGTTTTCTGTTTTCCTTTAATGTCCACCTTCTGTAAAAATAGAAGCCTGGGCGGGAGAGGACGTCTAGCTCGGATCCCGAACCCAGTCCGCCATGTGCCCATGGCTCATGGCGGGCTGGGCCCGGACATGCCTGGGTGCGGCCTGCTTCCTTCTGGGGTGAGTACGCCGAGGGGGGAGGCCTCCGTGACTGGGCATGTCCGGGACCCACCCAACACCCTCATTGGGTGGTGGGTGAACGGGATTGGGGAGGGGCGCAACCTCGGGCCTGCAGGATTTAACTTCCGGCTGCCAGAGGCGAGCCGAGGGCTGCGGGAGAGGACGTCTAGCTCGGATCCCGAACCCAGTCCGCCATGTGCCCATGGCTCATGGCGGGCTGGGCCCGGACATGCCTGGGTGCGGCCTGCTTCCTTCTGGGGTGAGTACGCCGAGGGGGGAGGCCTCCGTGACTGGGCATGTCCGGGACCCACCCAACACCCTCATTGGGTGGTGGGTGAACGGGATTGGGGAGGGGCGCAACCTCGGGCCTGCAGGATTTAACTTCCGGCTGCCAGAGGCGAGCCGAGGGCTGCGGGAGAGGACGTCTAGCTCGGATCCCGAACCCAGTCCGCCATGTGCCCATGGCTCATGGCGGGCTGGGCCCGGACATGCCTGGGTGCGGCCTGCTTCCTTCTGGGGTGAGTACGCCGAGGGGGGAGGCCTCCGTGACTGGGCATGTCCGGGACCCACCCAACACCCTCATTGGGTGGTGGGTGAACGGGATTGGGGAGGGGCGCAACCTCGGGCCTGCAGGATTTAACTTCCGGCTGCCAGAGGCGAGCCGAGGGCTGCGGGAGAGGACGTCTAGCTCGGATCCCGAACCCAGTCCGCCATGTGCCCATGGCTCATGGCGGGCTGGGCCCGGACATGCCTGGGTGCGGCCTGCTTCCTTCTGGGGTGAGTACGCCGAGGGGGGAGGCCTCCGTGACTGGGCATGTCCGGGACCCACCCAACACCCTCATTGGGTGGTGGGTGAACGGGATTGGGGAGGGGCGCAACCTCGGGCCTGCAGGATTTAACTTCCGGCTGCCAGAGGCGAGCCGAGGGCTGCGGGAGAGGACGTCTAGCTCGGATCCCGAACCCAGTCCGCCATGTGCCCATGGCTCATGGCGGGCTGGGCCCGGACATGCCTGGGTGCGGCCTGCTTCCTTCTGGGGTGAGTACGCCGAGGGGGGAGGCCTCCGTGACTGGGCATGTCCGGGACCCACCCAACACCCTCATTGGGTGGTGGGTGAACGGGATTGGGGAGGGGCGCAACCTCGGGCCTGCAGGATTTAACTTCCGGCTGCCAGAGGCGAGCCGAGGGCTGCGGGAGAGGACGTCTAGCTCGGATCCCGAACCCAGTCCGCCATGTGCCCATGGCTCATGGCGGGCTGGGCCCGGACATGCCTGGGTGCGGCCTGCTTCCTTCTGGGGTGAGTACGCCGAGGGGGGAGGCCTCCGTGACTGGGCATGTCCGGGACCCACCCAACACCCTCATTGGGTGGTGGGTGAACGGGATTGGGGAGGGGCGCAACCTCGGGCCTGCAGGATTTAACTTCCGGCTGCCAGAGGCGAGCCGAGGGCTGCGGGAGAGGACGTCTAGCTCGGATCCCGAACCCAGTCCGCCATGTGCCCATGGCTCATGGCGGGCTGGGCCCGGACATGCCTGGGTGCGGCCTGCTTCCTTCTGGGGTGAGTACGCCGAGGGGGGAGGCCTCCGTGACTGGGCATGTCCGGGACCCACCCAACACCCTCATTGGGTGGTGGGTGAACGGGATTGGGGAGGGGCGCAACCTCGGGCCTGCAGGATTTAACTTCCGGCTGCCAGAGGCGAGCCGAGGGCTGCGGGAGAGGACGTCTAGCTCGGATCCCGAACCCAGTCCGCCATGTGCCCATGGCTCATGGCGGGCTGGGCCCGGACATGCCTGGGTGCGGCCTGCTTCCTTCTGGGGTGAGTACGCCGAGGGGGGAGGCCTCCGTGACTGGGCATGTCCGGGACCCACCCAACACCCTCATTGGGTGGTGGGTGAACGGGATTGGGGAGGGGCGCAACCTCGGGCCTGCAGGATTTAACTTCCGGCTGCCAGAGGCGAGCCGAGGGCTGCGGGAGAGGACGTCTAGCTCGGATCCCGAACCCAGTCCGCCATGTGCCCATGGCTCATGGCGGGCTGGGCCCGGACATGCCTGGGTGCGGCCTGCTTCCTTCTGGGGTGAGTACGCCGAGGGGGGAGGCCTCCGTGACTGGGCATGTCCGGGACCCACCCAACACCCTCATTGGGTGGTGGGTGAACGGGATTGGGGAGGGGCGCAACCTCGGGCCTGCAGGATTTAACTTCCGGCTGCCAGAGGCGAGCCGAGGGCTGCGGGAGAGGACGTCTAGCTCGGATCCCGAACCCAGTCCGCCATGTGCCCATGGCTCATGGCGGGCTGGGCCCGGACATGCCTGGGTGCGGCCTGCTTCCTTCTGGGGTGAGTACGCCGAGGGGGGAGGCCTCCGTGACTGGGCATGTCCGGGACCCACCCAACACCCTCATTGGGTGGTGGGTGAACGGGATTGGGGAGGGGCGCAACCTCGGGCCTGCAGGATTTAACTTCCGGCTGCCAGAGGCGAGCCGAGGGCTGCGGGAGAGGACGTCTAGCTCGGATCCCGAACCCAGTCCGCCATGTGCCCATGGCTCATGGCGGGCTGGGCCCGGACATGCCTGGGTGCGGCCTGCTTCCTTCTGGGGTGAGTACGCCGAGGGGGGAGGCCTCCGTGACTGGGCATGTCCGGGACCCACCCAACACCCTCATTGGGTGGTGGGTGAACGGGATTGGGGAGGGGCGCAACCTCGGGCCTGCAGGATTTAACTTCCGGCTGCCAGAGGCGAGCCGAGGGCTGCGGGAGAGGACGTCTAGCTCGGATCCCGAACCCAGTCCGCCATGTGCCCATGGCTCATGGCGGGCTGGGCCCGGACATGCCTGGGTGCGGCCTGCTTCCTTCTGGGGTGAGTACGCCGAGGGGGGAGGCCTCCGTGACTGGGCATGTCCGGGACCCACCCAACACCCTCATTGGGTGGTGGGTGAACGGGATTGGGGAGGGGCGCAACCTCGGGCCTGCAGGATTTAACTTCCGGCTGCCAGAGGCGAGCCGAGGGCTGCGGGAGAGGACGTCTAGCTCGGATCCCGAACCCAGTCCGCCATGTGCCCATGGCTCATGGCGGGCTGGGCCAGGGCGGCCAGTGCGCCATTTGGCGCCAGGCTGTGCCTACTGGCCGCCCGGCCGGGGAGCTCTGGGGTATTGGACATCTGAATCGCTGCTGAGATAGCTCTAGAGTGACCCCACTGTTTCTGGGATCTGAGTCAATCCTAAAGATTCCCAATGCCAGTAACTCTTCCTTTGAAGAACTTCCAATCCCTTAACAATGCTGAGCTTTGAACACCTATCAAGTAAAAGATAAGCTCCGGCTTGTGTAGCAGGCTGGCACCTAATGGTCCTCGGAGCAACCATGTGCAGGTGTGTGATTTACAGCTAGGAACGGTCCCAATCTGGGAAGCCACAGCTGGGATGAGGTTCCCACCAAGGGGTGTATGTGCTGGAATGGGGGCTGCGTTCTATCTAGGAAACAGTTGCAGTCACCCGAGGCACTAGTGTGGGCTGGGATTGGATGCACCAGGCCGGTTCAGATCCCAGCACCATCTGGTGTTATGGAGAAACAGGGTAGATGTGGGACTGACTAGGCTGGGTCTCAATCCCCTTCTGAGCCATGTGTGAGCTGTATGTGGGTATGGACGAGCCATGGCTGGGCTGAAACATCCAACAACAAGAGTCAGAATGGGGTGAAAGCCAGCCAGGAAAAGCCACTGTTCCTGCTAGGACAGGAGGTGAACTGAGTAGGGCTGGCTCAAGAACCCCCTGGCAAGCGCAAAATCTGGCATTGGGAGGGGTTCTGATGGAGGAGCCTGGGCAACTCCTCTGGCAGGACACAGTCCCTGCAGGTAAGCGCGAGAAGCATGATTGGAAACAGCCCAGAATAGGCCATGGAAAGTTTCCCACTGGCATGCATTCGGCATGGGTCAGGAGCAGGCCAGGCTGAATCAGTTCATGTCATCCTCTGGCAAATCCGATCACCAGAACAGAGTGTGGAATGGGCCGGGTTTGGTTGCGACAAAACCAGTACACATTCTGGAACGCCAGGGCGTGGTTGCCTGTACTGGATATGAATGCAACACCCATCCAGCACACGTGAGATCCAGGAAGGGAGGGGCAGAGCTGGCGGGGGGGTTAAGAGGCTGGTCCCCTCGCTGGACAACCACTCCCACTGGAGAGTGTTGGCTGGGATAGAGACAGACACGACTAAGCAAGGCTACAACACCTGTGCGCTGCATGTGGACAAGATCAGGGCCACAGCATCAGCTGGCAGAAGCTGGCACTGGGGACTAATTCTGTCGAGTCAAATCACAGGACCACCTAAAGAGTGCATAAACCGGGACAGAGAGACCTGGGAGGGAAAAAGTGGGTTCCCCCTTCTTGGGTCACTATTCCCGTGGGAGGGCATGAAGACTAGGACGGGGGCTGGAATGGCTAGACAGAGGCACTCAACAACATCTGTGAGGGCTGGATGGTTGAGTCGATTAGATAGAACTAAGCTTTAATACCCATTGACAAGTACCAGAGCCAAATGGGATGGGGGACAGACTGGTCTTCTGCTACACAAATTGGCAAACCAGGGTAGGGGGCAGGCTTGGTGGGGGTTATTGTGGGTCACCCCGACTAGGCTGCAGCTCCCACTGGTTGATGTAAGGGCCGAACCAGACTGGACTGCAACACCCATTGGTTCCAGTGCAACTCGGGACTGAAAACAGAACCAACACAGCAATTGCAACCACCAGCTGATCAGGGTGATGGACTGTGCCGGGCCCTGTGCTTGCTAGAACATACAAGAATCTGGTCTGGGAATACCTCAAAGTATCTTTGGAGATCTCCCTACTTGAACTGCTGGACTCAGAATTCTAACCAAGAAAAGACAGAAGACAGAATAGGACAATCATTCATCTCAGCTACATGTTGGCAGCGAAATATGGGACAAATGGAGACTTCATGATGGACCATATCAATCAGTGGACCACCTCATCGAGCGAAACTGGCAGTGACTCATAACTGGAGAACTATTAACTCCACTTGAGCACATATCTCAGAGCATGCCCCACATATGGGACTTGGGGTGGGCGGGAAACCGGGTGGGGCTTCTCCCTCAATATCCCCTTTTACCTCAGATACATGATGGAAACAATATGGACATAATAGCATTGCCCACCTCCCTATCCCCCTGAACCTTTTTTTTTTTTTTTCCTTCTCTTTCTTGATTTTCCTTCAACTATAGTTAACTATGTAAAGATTGTCAACAACAATACAATAAAATGGATTATACATAAAAAAAAAAAAAAAAAAAAAAATAGAAGCCTGGATTCTCTTTTTTCTTGGCTGGTGTCATTGGTTAGATCCATAGGAGGCGCTGACTTGTCGGGCAAGTGTTATGAGCTGTATGAGCAGGGTACCATAACCCAAACTGAGAGCTCAGAAGGAAAGCTACGACAATCATCTATGTGTCTGGGCTTCCATCTTAAGACAACATGCCAGGGGGATTCTGTTGTTTGTGATTATGAAAAGAGGTGATGTTAGACTCAGTGCTGTGGTGCAGTGCGTTAAGCCTCCATCTGAGCACCACCATTCCGTGTGGACACAGTTCGAGTTCCAACTGCTCTACTTCTGGGTCAGCTCCTTGCTAATACAGCTGAGAAGATAGATGGTCCAAGTACTTGGGTCCACCACCCACATGGGAGACCCGGATGAAGCTCCTAAACTGGCTTTGGCCTGGCCCAGACCTGGCTCTTTGTGGTTAAATGGAGAGTGTAAACCAATAGATAAAAAAGTTCTTCTCTCTCTCTCTCTCTCTCTCTCTCCCCCCCCGCCTCACTCACTCACTCTCTTTGTGTGTCTCCTCTCTCTGTAGCTCTACCTTTCAAAACAATAAAGAAATAAAAGAGATAATGTGATGCTATGAAACAATAGTGGTATTCAAGAAAAACCACAGACAATTGGAGAAGATTCTGCAATGGACATTATGCCAGAGGAAGAAGGGTATTAGGACATGGTAAACAGCCTGGAAGAGAAGTGGCCAGCCGGAAGGCGGTTTGTAGACATGATCTGGTACTGCCTACAGCGGCACAAAAGAAAGGAAAGGAGAGGTGATTGCAAAGCAAGCCTTGCAGGCACTGACTTGGCACACTTTGCCCGAACCACGTGTCACACGTCAGCAAAGGCATGGAAATCCTGTTATTTCAGCGCTCAAGAGAGCTCCAGCAAGCCCACAGCAGGCACATGGAAATGAATTCACTCCCAGGGGAGAAAGTCCCAGGAGAGGTTTTGGTGGTGTGAACTGCAGCCTGCTTCACATGCAGGCAGGAACAACTCGCCAGCCTTGGCTGCTAATCCGTTCTTCTCATCCCTGAAACAGGAAATTACACCAGGCCCCAGATACGCTCCCCTACAACTCGGTGACTGAATGCAGCTGTTGCAACAGAATTTCCTGCAGGCAGGCTCAGTACGGTAGGATCTTGTGTTGCTGACACGTTTGTTGAACACATCTTCCATGCTAAGTTCTGCCATTAACCTTGTTTTGTATAAGCAAGGCTCAAGCAGAGAACAGGCTGGTCCTGAGCTGACTGTCAAAAGGAGCGTCCCTGAGCACTGATTCCACCCCACAACCATATCCCAAGCTACAGAAACACCTAACAGGCTATCAATGACATGTTTTCTCAGTAAAGAACAAGGAGAAAGAAAGAGGGTAGTGGGCAGAAAAGAAATACAGCAGGACAGGAAGAAAGAACTTTCTTCTTTTCCAAAGTGGAAAACACTTTCGTTTTTTTCAATGCCTGGCAGAGGAAGAAGTATGGTTGCAAATGTTACCCAGGACTAAGCCAGATTAATTTTCCATTCAAGAAGAAAAGTAAGTAATTTGTGTTAAAGGGAGCAAATTGCATGGCCCTATGATTGAGCACATTTGAAATGAAAGCCAATACTGTTATTGTGGTGCCACCTGACCAGAGCTCCCTTCCTCCTGCTAAGTCCCGCCCACAGGTTGCCTAGCAACCAAATTACATTGCCACAACACTCCCCAGCAACAACTGTGACCCTGAATTTTAATTGTTGTGCTGATGCTTACGTAGGCTAAATAAATAAATAAGTGCAATTACCCTGCGGCAGCATTCATGTAAGATTATGGGATGGAAAGCCGCACAATAGAAAAAAAGGAAATAGTAAAGCCCTGTTCTTTGGGGGGAGTATTTTTGTATTAAAAATATGAAAAAATCAGGATAGGCTCATTGATTAGAAAAAAAAAAAAAACAAACAGAAGGTGAGTTGAACAAAAGATTCTTATTGTCCATAATAGTAAAAAACAAAACAAAAAAAATGCTAGTTTTTAATCACTTGTAATGAGGTTACCTTTTCAAACTAAAGACACGGCACTGGTTGCAGTATTGGCCCTGGGCAGCCACACAGGGCCGTCGGTTCCATTCTGCTTCCTCCCAGGCAGCAGAAATAATCATTTACGTGCACTGTACAGAACAGGGTGGATCGCGTGGGAGACCCGGAAGAGGTTCCAGGTTCCCGGCATTGGATCGGCATAGCACCGGCCCGTTGCGGCTCACTTGGGGAGTGAGTCATCGGACGGAAGATCTTCCTCTCTGTCTCTCCTCCTCTGTGTATATCTGGCTGTAATAAAATGAATAAATCTTTAAAAAAAAAAGAACAGGGTGGATCAGGTGCAAGGTTCGCATCCACATGCAGCTGCTGCTTTGTGTCTCCAGCAGTCTGAATGAAATCCACACTGTTCCTCCCAGCATCTACTGTGCTTTTAGGAGTGTGCCACAGAGTTACTGAAGTGGCCCTTTGCCTCCTGGGGTAGCCATGATGACTTCATCATATCTGAAAACTGCCCTTCTAGTCCATCCTAAAGACAAAATGCAAACGCAATACATGTCTTTTCATTGGAAAATGTAGTAAGATTTTGACCTGAAACTGAAATTCTTGCCCAGAATCACCCTTTTAGTTACTTACCAAAGCAAAGAAAGCAAGGGCTGGGGTCAGATCTGAGCTTACCTGCGGTGTGATAATCCCAGAGCTTCTTGATGACCACGGCCAACTCAATGTACACCCCAGCAGTACTCAGCAGTGACATCATGAGGTTGCATGCCCTTTTCACTCATGTGTGACAGTCTCAGTTGGCTGAGTCTGTTGTCTGGCTGCTGACCAAACGTTCCTGTTTTAATGGACCCAGCTGAAATTCCAGAAACTCAACACAGGTGACCTCATCAAGAGACAGAGTAAAACTCTTCCACATCATTCCTGTGACGAGTAAATCTCACCCAACCAGCTCCCATAGAAAGACCCCATGTGAGGTAAGCAGCAAAGACTCCCTATTTTCACCCTTGTAAGTGTATGTTCCTATTTTAACTTCAGGGAACTATTAGATGGGAAAGAACTCAATCCGCTGACACTACGTATGTTCACGGAGAACAGTACAGCAAAGATAACTCTACCTTCAACAAACATCCCTATGGCCCTGTCCTCATCAACTGCACAAGCCAATGTGTGGTCAATTTAACTAATGTCAACCTCAGCCCTTAACAAAAGCAACACTTAGCAATTCTTGAATGTGTTGTTGGAAACAGTGTATAGGCATCACCTTATGCAGTAACGCATACACTAATCCTCCAGGGCAAGTAGTACCATCTGGGTCATTTTACAGATGAGGCAACTGAGGAACAGAGAGTTACAGACGTCAGGCAGCCAGCAGCAGGATTTGCACTCAGCCATTGCTGCTCCAGTGTTCACACCCCAACCACTCCGCCGTTCTGCTGAGCTCACTCTGCAGTATTTAAAGTCACCAACTCATGTATTCATTCATTTCAAGTCATGCAGTCAGCTTTCTGTACTTGGGTTCCGCATTTTCAGATCCACCCAACTGCAGACTAGAAATGCTCATGAATGATTGTGTCCCTAGTGAACACGTGCAGAAATTTTCTCTCGCCATTATTTGCTGAACAAGGCATTGTCACAACAATGTGCACAGTATCCCCACTGTATTGGTTTATTAAGTAGTCCAGAGATGATTTACAGTGTGCAGGGGGATGTGAGTAAGCTATAATGCAAGTATTTGCCATTTTACATAAGAGACTAGAGCATCCTTTGTTCTGTGGGGCGTTCTGGAATCAGGACAAGCGTATATAATCAGAACGACTTGCCCGTGTGTATCAGGCACAACCTTGTAAGAGACTAGAGCATCCTTTGTTCTGTGGGGCGTTCTGGAATCAGGACAAGCGTATATCATCAGAACGACTTGCCCGTGTGTATCAGGCACAACCTTGGCGTGAGTCAGGATGCTCTCCATCGAGGACTGGACGCTAGGACTCAAAGAACTCAAGGACTTTACTTACCATTCATGTGATAAGATCACTAAGTCAACAGGAACACTGAGCCCGTTGTCAGGTGAGCTTCAGGAAGAGGTTTCTCACACTTTCAGGGTGACGGGCTGAGCTTTTAAAAACAAATGAAACCCCTAATAGGACAAAGGGACAATTTCAAGGCTACTCAGTAAAACTTCTCTGAAAAACGCAACCCTTCCCACTGCTCAAGTGGCCCCCACAAGGTGTCTCTCTAGGGACTGTCCTTCCCCTCTTCCCTGCCTGGCCAGTCCCTCTGAGACCTCACTTAGTACTTTGTTACTTGAAGCGTGGCCTGCAAGCCAGTTGACATCACCTTGGCCCATGCTAGAGATGCAGTCCTAGGCCCCCAGCCCAGCCCTGATGAATCAGAACCTGCATTCTCACAAATCTCCAGCGATTCCTAGGCCCATTCTAGTCTGAGAAACACTGAGATAAGTATGGCTCGGACGCTGTCATTTCTTTAAGCTCCTAACTTGCAGCGATCTTAGGTGGGATTCCTCTCCAGGGAGTCCCCAAGTCTTGGCCCATCGTGGCCCTCACCAGCCCAGGCGTGTCTTGCTGCTCTCAGGCTCCTCCCTGCAAGCCCAGGGCACCCTGTTTCCTCTCCAAGCTTCTCCTGGGCCTACAACAAGGCTAAGTCAACGTTAGGTGAACAACGGAACTAATGCATCCCCAGAAAGGTGAGAAAGAGCTCTTGGAGAAGTTAGCATTGTGTTGCCAGAAGTCCCAGCTGGCACCATGGATTTGGAATTTTTCTCTCCCAGCTGCTCCAAGCCATCCCCTTGGGTGAGAGAATAATTTTTATACAGTTGTGTCACTCTAGCCTTGGGCCAAGACGGGGCTGCGGGTGCCAGGTGCACTTTTTGCTTGAAGCCTGCTTGTCACAAGACTAGTAGATAAGCCCTAACATACAGGTGTAGGGCTTTGTTTCTTGGTGCAGGCATCCCTGCAGAAGCTAGCTGCTTCCTGTGGGGCCCAAGCGTGGCTCTGGCATCCCACCATGGGGGTTCCCCGGCGCTCTCAGCTGCTCGCTTGGGTCTCTGCAGAGCCGAAGTGCACCCTGCACGGGGCTGGTGTCAGAACTGCTGAGTTCACAGATCCTGGGCTGGCCTCAAACTTAAGCTTGTATGTGTCTTCAGAGACCCTGAAGAACAGCAGAGGGGGACTCAGCCCATGTCTTGGTTCTTTCAGACCGCGGCTGACTCAGGGGAACATTTCAATTCTTAGAGAATGCAGAAAACACACTGCCTCCTTAATGGCATCTTGCTTTGTTTTGTAAACAGTTTTTTTTTTTTTTCCCATGGAAAAGCATTTTCAGTGGCTACAGGAGAAGGGGGAATGCCCGAGGCTTTGCCAATCTTACTGTGCTGTTTTGTTTTCACTTGTGACATATGTGACCGCAGATGCTGCCACGGGCATCACGTGGCTCCCTCTTGGTGGCAGGAGGGAGGCACGGCTTCTCATTCTTTCTGGCCACTGGGTTTTGCTTTTTTCCTTTCCTGCTGCAATTGCTCACCTCTCAGATCTAAAGGGTGTGTAAGCAATGAAGGGGAAACCATTTGCTTCTAAAATGATGTAGTAAGGCACATGTAGTTTGTTAACCTTTGCAAGCATTTTGTTTTTTTAACCGGTACTTCTAAATGCTCATGGTGGCATGTGTGGAAAATAAGGAAAAGTAGAAATGATTCATGATGCTACAAGACAGAGAAGACCACAGAACACTTTGGGGGATGTCACACTAAACATCACACATCTAAGGCCACAGCGCAATGTGAGTCGGAAGGGACCACGAGTAAGGATTAGCCAGCTCCATGGAAACCAGAGAAACTTTCTGAGAATACACACCTATGGATTTCTGCCCCCTTATTTACTTAGTTGAGCCAGAACTATATGTAATTTTGTACACTATTTTTCTACCTTAAAGGAACATCGAGAATATTCTCTCATGTTCACTGACATTTTCTTCAGTTTTCCAGCTTGTCAAATGATTTACATGAGATGGTAAGTAAAACTGTAGGAAATTAGGAGGCACTAATTGATCATGCATTACAAGGTTTCAACTAGAAAAATATAGGCTCAAAGCATGTGACGCATAGCCCAGCATATAGAAAATTTTTAAAATTTAGTTTAAATTTTTATTGGAAAAGCAGATATGCAGAGAGGAAAGGCAGAGAGAAAGATATTCTCTCCACTGGTTCACTCCCCAGGTGGATGCAACAGCTGGAGCTGAGCCGATCCAAAGCCAGGAGCCAGGAGCTTCTTTCAGGTCTCCCACACGGGTGCAGGGTCCCAGGACTTGGGCAGTCCTCCACTGCTCTCCCAGGACACAAACAGGAAGCTGAATGGGAAGTGGAGCAGCCAGGTTGAGAACTGGTACCACATGGGATCCTGGTGGATGCAAGGAGAAGATTTAGCCACTAGGCTATGGGGCCCACATTTAGATTCTTAAATAAAATGGTGATGAGTGCAACAACTCAAAAAGCTGCCCCTAGAAGAGAAGCCCTGCGCCCCTGAGCCCACAGAGGGGAGGACCAAAGGATCCCTGGCATGCCACCTGCTAGGCTGTTTCACTTCCAATAGACACTGTGGTCAGGGTCCCCCTGCCTCCCCAGGAGGCCTGGATCCCTGCTGGGACCCAATTTCCTCTGCTACAAAAGGGGAGGCACTCTTCTCTCAAAACAGTGTGGAGATGCTAGGCTTTGTTGAGCACTGTTGAGTAGAGATTGCATAGCATCTGTCACTCACATAATGCTGATTAATGATGATTGAAATTATGGAAGTAATTTACAAATACAAAAGCAGGAGCTGCATAAATCTTATCAAGAGTTGTGAGCATGGATCCCAGCAACATTTTAACCACCAAAGGAGACCATTCCTCTCTAGCTCCCTAATCTCTCCACGTGCCCAGCTATTAAAAAGCGTTATCTAGGATCCACCATTTAAAACGGCGTGCTTGGAGTATTGTGCAGCACGTTAAGCCACAGCCTGCGATGCCAGAAACCCATACCTATGAGAGCCGTTTCAGTTCCCAGCTATTTCACTTCTAATCCAGCTCCCTGCTAGCATACCTGGGAAAGCAGCGGAAGATGTTCCTAATGCTTCGGCTCCTACATAATAGATTCAGATAAAGTGCCAGGTTTCCACATTGGTCTGGTCCAGCCATGGCCAGTGCAGCCATTTGGAGACTGAGCTAGCAGAGAGAAACTCTCTCTTGGTCGCTCACTCTCTCTTTAATTCTGCCTTTTAAAAATAGATAAATAAATAAATAAGTCTTTAAAAATAATAATGAAAAAACAATGACTTGAGTTCTATCCTCCCCTGTCCAGAAACATATATTTAGCTCATACATATCGCTTGATTTCTTTTAGGATTGATCTAATTTCTGAGTGGTGCAGGATCTGTGATGACATGTGATTTCACAGGAGTGATTTACTAGTTTTCTCTTCCAATACTTGAGAGCTATGAAAATATTTATTCCTCTAAGCTACAGAATTTTTTTAATGTTCTGCAAAAGTACTCAGTGTTATTTAACAAAAAGTGATTAAGATACAACGGACCCTAAATGGGGCGGGGAAGGAGAATGTGTCACGATAGACCCCGGTGACTCAGAAAACCCTTTCAGATTGAGTCTATGCTCGGGGGCCGGCTTAACTGGCTGCAGTGCCCCCAAAGAGTTCACCAGGTTTGCTTCTCCACAGCAGGCTAGATTTAACTCTTTGGCCTACGTTAAGCAAACACTCACAGCACAATGCGGACTCGGGCATGCCAGATGGCAGTGACCACACCTTGCCAGTTACCAATCAGCACTCAACAACTGGCCTTGACCAAACAACAACTGGCTTGACCATGGCTTCTGATTATCTTGTCAGCTATAAATAGAAGCAGAGTGCCATGAATGGAGAGCAAAATGCTTGATACTTAGCAATTCAGGAAATCCAACTGAAAACAACAGAAACAACTTCATGTATTAAACTAGTTTCAGGATTATTGGAGAATGCTAAAACAGAAAATCTAAGAATAAGTGATCATTCCAACACTGAGTGCCTACAACAAGAAGCAATGTGTGCTTTTGTAAAATAAAATCTAGAATATTTCTAGATCACCTACACAGTCATATGGAAAGCAGGAGGATTGGCATTTGAGGTCCTCTGGGTTTGACTGATAACTGTTAAAATTTGCTTAAGAAAATAGGAGAGCATACCAAAAAAAGTCCAGTGTGATACTTTTCTTTTACTAAAATGACACATAACCCCAAAAACGCAATAACCCACCCCTCTATATCACCTGATACATCTTAACAGATTTCAGAGTAGAGCTTGGAAATGATAGATGAGTATTCTGATAACTTGTATCTGGTCTGAATATTCTTAAAGCACTGGGAAGAGCCTCCCCAGGTGTGCTGTGACTAAATACTTCAGAAACCGAAGTAAGAAGGTGGGAACGCAGCAGTAGATGATGTTGTTAAAAGCGAAAGCAAGATCACCTTAGATGTGCTGGATGAGCTGGGAACCCCACATTGAAGAAAATACAAACACAACCCAGCAAGAAAGGCAAGAGCAGCAAGCTGAAGGAGGAGAGAGGAAGGAAGGCAAGCAAGCTGAATGGGAGCTCAGGAGAGATGTGAAGGGCTCCTGTCAGTACACAGGGTCACCCGTGTCAAGGTTAAGGAGCAAGCGCAGGAAGGGCTGGGAGCCTCCTCGTGTGCGCTGTCACCCAGGACAGCTGGGGATGTCTGTCATTGCTGGCAGCTGGGGCGGAGGAGTGGGAGAAAGAGGCAGCAACTGTGAACTTGGCACGCCTCCACGCAGCCTAGGACGGCTGGCTGGGCGAGGCTCCCTCGTGGGCAGCGGTCCCCACCTTTGTGCTCAGAGGAGCATCCTTCCAAGCCCCAAACAGCTCTTTTGTGCCAGTGGGGATGCTCTCTCAGCGGTCTGAGAGGCGAAAAGATCGAAAGCCACGAAGAAGAACTCAGGAAAGCTTTTAAAGAGAATTTGTATTGGATTCCTCATCCTCCGTTCATGGTCAAGTGGGCAGATGAATCACTCAGCATCTGGGTAGGCTGGCAAAGAATTTTCCAAGGCAGGTGGGTGAGAGGTCCCTCAGCCATTCTAAAGTGCACTTAGGACGTTCAGGCCTGGGACCTGCCTCTGTCTCCGCAACACACATGGAGCCACAGAGTGTGGAGATCACTTCCTGTTGGTGGAGAGTGGGGGGCGAGTGGGGCACTTTCCCTGATTCCAGAAGTGGTCTCGGTGACCCAGCAGTACCTCTGCAGTGAGAGTTTATTTATTTATTTAAAGATTTATTCATTTGAGAAGTAGAGCTACAGAGACTGATCTTCCATCCACTGGTTTTCTCACCAGATGTCCACAATAATTCAATAATTCAAGCTAGACCAAGCTTAAGACAGGTGCCTTGGAACTCCATCCTGGTCTTCCATATGGGGGGCTGTGACCCAAGTACTTGAGCCATCTCCACTGCTTTCCCAGGAGCATCAGCAGGGAGCTGAATGGGAAGCAGGGTTGCCGGACTCCCATTGGCGCTCCGACATGGGGTGCAGGCACCCCCAGCGGCAGCTTAACTCACTGGATCACAAGGCCTGTCCTTGAGGCGGATTTTGGCCAAAACATAATTGTGTCTTCTTGTTGCTTTCATTATTCAATCAAACTCATTCAACCCAAACTCAGAGGATCTTGTTCTCCCATGACTCACACACAGTTTCTTCCTTTAAAACCTTCCGAACACCTGGGCTCCAGGTCCCAGTCACTCACTGTGAATCTGAGAAACCAATATTATCTCGGCAATGAAGGTGTTTCTCTCACAGTCTGGCACCTGAAAAGCCAGTCGAGAGGCTGTGATGAACAGTCACCGGCACAGTGTCCGCTTTCAGAAGGATTCCCGTAACTGCTCACATGTATTTGGAAGAGAGACTTGCACAGTTTCTGGGGGCAGGCCTCCTCGTAATGATCCACGGCTTAGCCTCAAGGCCAGGGCCCGTCACCCTTACATCTGATACGAGAAACAGCTTCTCAGAGGGAATCCGGGGAGGCTGGCACTGGACAGAAGCCTGGGGAAGTCCTCTTCTAAAATTGCAACAGAAAAAAAAGGCCTCTTGTTTTGTTTATTTGAAGGGCAGAGTAGCAGAGACAGAGATCTTCCATCTCCTGGATCACTCCATAGTTGCCTGCAATGGTGAGTGCTGGGTCTCCCATGTGGGTATCAGGGTTCCCAAGCACATGGGCCAGCTTCCTCTGCTTTCCCAGGAACATTAGCAAGGAGCTGAATTGAAAGCAGAGCAGCTGGGCACTTGAAGCAGCACGCCAGTGTGGGGATCCACTGTTGCAAGTGGCAGCTTAGTCAGCTGCACCACAGTGTCCATTCTGGACATGGGAACTGGAATGACTGGAGGCTCAGGAGAGGCAGGGTTTCCTACTCACTTGGCCTTGTTGCTCTGTGCTCCACGCTTTGTGCCTCACGCATGGCTTGCTTCCCTGGGGCTGCTATGCAGGGTCCGCCGTGTTCTGGTTGCTTATTAAGCAGGACTGCCCATGGATGATGTCTGATTTCACCATTCTAAGCCCGATTCCCATTTTTTTTACCTATTCCCAGAATCCTAAAAATCACCTACTAAGCTGGTGATGATCACCTCAGATTTTGCTGCGAGTGTGATGCCCCGTGAAGACAAGCCAGCACTGGGCCACACATCAGGTTTCTCCTGTCTTTCTCTGCAGGCTGGAGGCTGACAAAGGACGTGTGTTTGAGAACAGGTAACGCCACAACTGCCCTGAACTTCAGGATGACTAAGGAGGCGTATCAGTCAGTGTTAATGAGATAAACAGAGGGAAGAGAACTTACTACATTTATTGCAAGGAACTGGTTAATGTGGTTGGGAGAGCTGAGCAGACAAAACCCACCAGGTATGCTGGGAAAGGCAGGAGCTGGCACTGTAATCAACAGCTGCTCTCAAGGCTTTCCAGCTGATTGAACCAGTTCAATTACTAAAGAAAATGTCCTAACATCAAGTCAACTGAGGGGCATGCACTTGGCCTAGGGCTTTCGTGCAGCCAACAATGCAGCACCTGCTTCAGTTTGTGCTCCGGCTCCCGACTCCAGCTTCCCGCTAATACAGATTTTAGGAAGCCATGAGTTCCCGCTGCCCATGTGGGACACTTGCATTGAGCTTCCTGCTCCCAGCTTTGGACTTGGCCTGGGTTCTCCTGTTAAGGGAATTTGGGGGAGGAAGCCAGCAGATGCGAGCCTTCTCTTCGATTATGGATGTTAACAACATCTAAGAAATGCTTTTGCATTAGTCAAATTAACACACAAAACCGGTGACCACGGAAGGGCCTCACAGTGTCCCTACTATTTTTTTTTCAAATTACGATTTATTTACTTATTTGAAAGGCAGAGTTACAGAGAGAGAAGGATGGAGAGATCTTCCATTCTCCAAAAGGTCACAATGGCCAGGGCTGGATGAGGTTGAAGCCAGGAGCTTTATTTGGGTTTCCTGTGTGTGTGCAAGGGGCCCAAGCATTCCAGCCATCTTGCCTTGCTTTCCCAGGCGCATCAGCAGGTAATTGGATCAGAATCGGAGCAGCTGGAACATGAGCCAGCACCCGTATGAGATTCTGGCGTTGTAAGCAGTGGCTTAATTCATTATACCATAACACCATTCTTTTGTTAATTAGATTTTTTTTATTTGTATGGGAGACAGAGATAGTCACAAACGAATCTTCCAGCTGCTGGCTTATTCCCCATCTATCTGCACTGTCCAGGGCTGGGCCAGACTGAAGGCAGGAGCCAAGAAATCAGTACAGGTTGCTAATGTGGATGGCAGGAACCCAGTCAGATGAGCGATCACCTGTTAGTTCTTGGGTGCATGTTAGCAGGAAGCTGGGATTGAGAGCGAAGCTGAGGCTTAAACTCAGGTACTCTAACATGGGACCCAGGAAGCAGCATCTTAACCATTGTGTCAAATCCCATCCCTCCCCAGCTATTGTCATCACACAATCGGGCACAAAGTTGACAAAAGATAAATATTTGTGAGAAAAAATGAATGACAGGGATGTAGGGGTGTGGGCTATGGCACTCCTACATAAGGTTGAGGATAAAAGCTTGGGTCACAATGTCCCCAGGACCCAAACAGAACCCACCACTGCAGGTGACTTTCAGATCTGAGGTTGGGGTGTGTCACCCCTACCAATTTTATCTGAACAAAGGAAGGGAGGTTGTCACCAAACACCTCACTGGAGGAGAGAAATTCACACAGCACAAAGCAATGCAAATGGAAAAGGGGTGGCTATACCCCACCAATGGGAAGCAAAGCTAGAGGAGCGTTGTGAAGCGGAACTCTATCACCTCTTCTGCCAGAACTTCTCTCCCTTAGCCGGAACAACCAGCGCAGTGGAACTGATGGCTGCAAGCCCCATATGCTGGGTGAAGCCAGGCTTGTGGGAGTCTTGGCTGCTACCCTGCTGGCCGCTGTGAAACTCTGCAGGCTTGAGTTTCCTTGGCCTTCCAACAGGGGTAACAGTAACCCGACACCCTTGGCCATGGAAGGCTCATGACAGGTGTTCAGAACAGAGATGGATCTGTCTGAGAGCTAAGGAAGCCTCACCTCAGGGCTCAGAACTTGCAAGGACCTCTTTCATGACTCAGGATATCCTGTGGGGATCTGCGCTGCAACAACTGCGCAGTGAGTGCCAGGCTGAGCGGCTTGCAGTTCAGGCTTCCCCTCTGCCTGGGGGTCAGGGAAGGAGGGGGTGGGGCTTGGGCTACAGCGCCACCTCTCGGTCACCTGTCTCCCAGGGACCAGTTGCCCCTGCGGAGCAAGCTGAGATACTGTGGGGAAGGGAAAGGCATGCCCACTTCCCAAAAATGTCAACTACTTCTACTGCTCAGGAGCCTTACATAGTACTAAAACCGGTACACGCAAAACAGTAGATGCAAAGATTAATGTAAACTTCTGTAACTATTATCAGAGCTAAATTCTGTCCTGACTGGGTGTTCATTTTCCTACCAAAATGAGCTATTTTTATTAATCTTCTAGATACACTCTGTTAATCAGGATCTAAAGGGCAGATATGGTGAGTTTGCTGGTTTCATGTTAAAAATAAAATGGGTTTCTGATGAGCATCACCATCTTCCTCCTGTTATATTTCCAGACCTCACAGAACAGTTTCTGGCCAGCAAGAAAGTGAGAATGGAGTTGAGCGGGCAGAACAAAGAATTGAAATGAACAAATCAAGCCAGGAGCATTTATAACAGAGCTCAGCCAATCCTCTTCCTTTGCAAACAGCTGCCAGCCCCCTTCCCCAGCTGAATGATGATCTCACAGTCTTGCCTCCAATTACTGGAAAAACTGCAGGAGAAAGTCCAGCCCCATTTGTTAGAACTTGACTATATTGCTTGCATCATTATCAGGGGTGTCTGACTACACTGACAGTCTTCCAGAAATCGTGAAATGTGCCCATTCTGCTACCATCCCAACTCCAAACATGATGGGAATGTTCGAAAGAGCATCACCATCTCACCCTATTAGCAGACCATCTCAAGGAAAATTAAGCTTAAGGGACAACTGACAATTTCCAACTTTCATGATCCAAAATGACTGACGTTGTGGCGTGTCCTGCCCAGGTTTGTGCTCAGGAGATTGAGAGGGGGAGAGAAAGCCTACTGCTGTCACAAAAGAACAACCTCATTGGTTCAATTCAGGAAAGGTTTTTTTCTTACTCATGTAGAGTTTTACACAGGCCAGGTGCTCCTGTTCCATCTTTTGTAGCTCAGCTATCTGGAACCCGTTGCTTTCAAGAGCATCTCTTTAAGGGTGTCTCATCCAGAAACTAGAGTGCTAACGATACACAGCAGCCATTGGTTTCCCTGGTACTTATTTCTGCTCATCTTCCACTGGTCAGCAACAGTCATGTGATCACAACTAACTGTAAGGGAGGCAAAGAGAGCACACATTTGGTCACCTACTGTCTTGACAACCCATAGGAGCCACAAAGGATGAGGTGCTTGAAGACAGCTGCTCATTTGTTAATGCACTCAGTGAGTATTGTCTGAGAATGCATTTTGTGCTGGGCCACAAGGGATGCAGCAGGGAACACAATGGACATGGCTTTGAAGTGCTAGCCTAATGGGGGGAGGCAGACACAAACACACACCTTCCACAAAGAACATGACGCTTCAGGCACCCTGGGACATTTGTTCATACTTTTCTAGACAATTCTGCTTTTATCTGTGCAGTGTTAGACTGTGGATTTTATCCCAAATTACATGCCACTAGTGCAAATCCATCTCATTGCAGGTGCATCAGTGGCATCCTTTCTTGACCTTGTCCTTTCCTTTGATTCCATCTCTCACACACAGTCTGCTCACCACACAGCAGTCAGAGTGATCATAGTAAAATGGAACAGAGACCATGTACCCTGCTCAACACCTTGCTGTGAGGACTCAGGGTCCTCCCCGGGGTGGTCTAGAAGGCTGTCTGTCATCGGGCCCTGCCTGCCCCTTAGCCCTCTTCTTCCTCCTCTCCTCCCTCCTCAATGCTTCTGCACCTGTGCCTCGGACTGCTCTTCTGATGGACAACACGCATGCTTGCCTTTGGGTCTCTGCTCTTGTTTCCTCTTCAGGCTCCACTCTGATGTTTTCAGCTGAAACCAGGCCACCCCAGTCAAGACGCCTTGAGGATGTGCCACATTCCACTTAAGAGAGTCCCCTCTTCTCCACCGTGCCTTACCCCTCCCCACCTTTCTTTCTTCCAAGCTTTTGCTCCTTTCTGTAAACTTTTTGATCCTGGACGTTCTTCTCACTATCTCTTATCCCTCCCTCCATATTCATTCTTTCTCTCTCTATGTTCATTCTCTCCTCTCTCCAGCAGATTTACAATTATACAAGTCACAGATCATACAACTTTCCCATTGAGAATACACAGTTTGTTGTCTTTCTAATACATCGGTGCATTTGTGCCACTGTCACCGTAATTAGCTACAGAAGGAAACTTGTCCCCTTAGCTACCTCTTAAATCTACTCCACCCATAAACAGATCTGAGCAGTTACTTCCATACTTTATGACTATATATTTGCTTATTCTGGACAGTTCATTGACATAAGGTCATACAAAATGGTGTTTTTTGCGACTACTTCTTTCACTGAGCATAATGTGTTCCAAGTTCATCCACATTGCTGGTATTGATGTTTCATTCCTTTTTATGCCTGGGGAAAAGTCTTTCTCTATGGATATAGCAGCATTTTGATGTCCATTTTGCTAGTTTCTATTTTTGGTCTACTATAATTAATATTGCTATGAATATTTGTATACAAAGTGTTGTTTCGTTTTGTTACAAATGTGCATTTTCACTTCTCCTAGGAGGCACATCAGCCAGGGGTAGAAGCGCAGGGTTAGATAGTAACTCCATGCCGTTCGAGGAACTGCCAAACTTTTCCAAAATGGTGCACCATTGCACATTCCCAACAGTTAGAACTATGAAGTTTCCAGTTTGCTTCACAACTCGGTGGACAACTGCTGTTATGTGAGATTTTGTGATTTGAGATGTCCTAGTGGGTGTGAAGTCGCGTGTCTGTGGTTGGTGATTTGCATCTCCCTGCAGGCTCACGGCATCTGGATCTCTTTTCATGTGCTTATTTGTATGCATTTCTGGAGAAATGCTTACTCAGATGCTTTGCCAATGTTTAATACGGGCTTATTTGTCTTCTTATTAATCAATCTAAAGTAAATATTTTCTTCTACTTTGTGGGTATCTTTTCATTTTCTTGATGGTATTTTTGATAACTCAAAACTTCAACTTTTTAAATTTCATGAAACACAATGGACAGAGCTTTTGTGGCACAGGTTTTTATGTCATATCTAAGGATTCATGGCCAAATCCAAGATCAAGATTTGCCTCTGCCTTTTCTTCCAAAAGTTACAAAGCTTTGGTTCCCACATGTAAGTATTTGATCCACATTGAGTTCGTTCTTCTACGGGGGAGGCAAAGATTCAAGTTCATTTTCTAGAACAAGGCTGGCCAGTTAGTATGTGAGTTTATTCACGGCCGTCCTGATTACTGTCGCTGTGAAGCAAGAGGTGAGTTCTCCACTTCTGTTCTTCTCCAAGATTATTTCATCTACTCACGATCCTTGGCGATTCCATATGCGTTTCAGGATCAGCTTGCAAATTCCAACAGCATATCAAGATCCTGAGCAGGATTACTATGCGGATCAGTTTGGGATGTATTACCGTCAAAACTGTTAATTTTATGATTCATGAATGGGACATAATTCCACTTATTTAGATCTTCCTGTATTTCTTTCAGCAAAGTTTCTTTAAGATTTACTTTATTTTTATCGAAAAATCAGATATACAGAGAGGAGGAGAATCAGAGAAAAAGATCTTCTATCTGATGATTCACTCTCCAAGTGGCCACAACAACTGAAACTGCGCCAATCCAAAGCCAGGAGTCTAGGGCCTCTTCTAGGTCTCCCACACGGGTGCAGGTTACCAAGGCTTTGGGTCATCCTCCATTGCTTTCCCAGGCCACAAGCACGGAGCTGGATGGGAAGTGGGGCCACCGGGATTAGAACCAGCACCCTTATGGGATCTTGGCAGATGCAAGGTGAGGACTTTAGCCACTAGGTTACCATGCCAGGACTTCAGTAATGGTTTGTAGTTTTCAAAGTATATATTTTATAATTATTCTGTCAAAATTATGCCTAAATTTTTTATTTTAAACTGTTACAAATGGATCATTATTTTTTCATATTGTTCATTGCAAATGTACAGAATGCAACTGTTTTGCGTATTTTTGTATCCTGTAATCTTGATAAATGAATGTTTATTGGCATACATAGATAGCATACATAGGTAGATTATGCAGGATTTTCTGAATATAAGATCATGTCATCTGCAAAAAGAGGAAGTTTCCGTTTTCTCCAATACGCCGCCACCTGTTTCAGTGTCTTGCTCCTGTCACACCTGTCCTTTCTTGTCCCATTTTTGTCCCTTCCTCATCCCTAGCATTACTAGCTGGTTACTTACAACTCTCTTTACTAGCAACCAAATGCTCAGGAGGTGAGCGCTGTTTCCATTCTGGCCCTTGCCCTCTCAAGTTCTAGAACAGAGCCTGGCACACGGTAGGTGCTCAGAAAAAGGTAGATTCTCTGTTAGTGCTTCTTCCAAGCACACATTTCCCTGCTCCCAGCCAGCTTTCAGCACCCAGGCCTGTCTGCAGCTCAGGCCAGAGCTGCACAGGAACAGTTAGGACATCCAGACCACTGTGCAGAGATTGAGCCTTTCAAAAAATAACAGGATTGGCGCAGTTCCGGTTGTTCTGGCCACTGGAGAATGAACCAACAGATGGAAGATCTCTGTCTCTCCGCGCTGTAATCTGTCTTTCCGATAGAAATAAATAAATATTTTTTAAAGTAGTCACAGCAAAACTCTTTTTTGTCTCTAACTACTCACAGAAAGTAACTTGTATGTTTAAGCTGCAAGACAGGGGACTACAAGAGGCTTCACTGTTTTCCTGACCTGAATGACATCTGCTCCCACCACTTGACAACCTGGCGCAGAGGGACCTCTTGTGGCCACAGAGTAACAGCAAGGGCTGGGCTCTTTCTTGAACGCTAAGACTCACTCTTGAGTGGCTCTGGTCCCCGGTGCTGGGTAGATTTCACCTGCACAAGACCCACCCACATACCATCCATTACCTTTCCTGCCAAGAACCTCTCTGATCAATTTTTCTACTGCTTCCCCAGAATCATTCTTTGTCACTACCAAAGAAAACATCACTCATAGCAAACAAGAGTGAGGGGAAGAGACTTGTGTAAGACTAAAAAGAACCAGAGAAGAGCTAGTCTGGGACAAAGAGTGAGCCATTTGGGCTTGAATGACACAAAATGAAGCCTTCAGAATCCAGCCCAGTGGCTTTGTCTGTTTTTACAGATGCTTCGGTGATAGATGCTAATGTTTACATTGAAACGTGTCTGGTGAGCTGTTCTGTTTAAAATATCACGTTCATATTTTGTGATGGAAAAAACATAACCAACAACTAGCTAAGGCCGGAGTTGTTTAACATTGACGCCATTGTAGTCCCTGCCCCAAGTCTCCCAGCAGCTCCCAGAAGCCAGGAATCCCATGTCGCAGATGCGGCAGATGAGGCGGACAGCATGAGCCAAGTTGTCCAAGGCTCCCCAGCTGGTCTAGCCGAGCATACGGGTATTCTAGAGTCTAAGCTACAGCTGCTAATTATTTTTCACACCAGTTTCATTTTAACTAGTATTATACCCAATCTAAAAACCCTCAGGATGCAAGTATGTCCATTTTCCAGAGAAGTCTCAACCAAGATCTGAGTTTATGAAACGTTGAGAAGTCATGCACAAATACACTTATATATGGGTCAAGACGTGTCCCTAATATAGTCATGGTGGTGCTTTTTCTCTTTTGAAAAAATAATATATGAACAAAATTTGAAAATAATCCAAGTGTCCATTAGCATAAAGCAGTTAGGTAAACTATAATCTACTCATAAAAATGGAACATCTTGTAGCCACTAAGTAAACAGGCAATGCTGATCTACAGTGATGGGAAAACTTAGAAAGATATGGAAAAATGCGTCTCCATGAATAATAAAGAATGTGCATATAATTTTCTCAAAGGGTAGAGAATAATGTAACAGGGTATAGGATAATGACTAACGTGATTCAGGTAACACGAAGCCTAATGATTGAACATATTTCATGGTAGTGAACTCAATGCCCAGTTTTGTTATTTTACCAAAATGAACACCAAAGAATAATAGGAGAGACACTTCCCTGCTGTATTGGGCATCTGTATGCTATTTTCATTTTGACAGTTCAGTAACAGGAATGCATAGCAGCCAGCTGTGAGTGGCCGGAGGACACACATCATCTATATCCAGATGTGTTTCACCGATGAAATATGTGAAGATCTCAGGGGTCAACAGTACTTTGACTTCTGTATAATTTCAAGTGAGCATGTGGTCACCTGCAAGTTCCTAAACAAATAACCCAACTCCCCGGACAGTGCCTCAGAGCAGAACTGTCTGGAATGAAATCAGTGTTGACATGAAATCAGACTCAGCACTCACCTGCCAAGCTTTCCTGGCATTCATTTCAGCTTACCTTGTTTGAAAGAACAAGTGGTTCCTCTGTGATTTCTGACTGTCCTTCTGAAACATCCTACCCTAATCTCCCTTTTGCACCAAACAATTTTCTTCATGGCTTTTCGTGTTTTTTGTTTTTGTTTTGTTTTGTTCTTGTACCTCTGCTTATGCCTTCAAAAAGCCATAATATAAACATTCACACAGGCAGTATGTCAAACGTTCTATGTTGTATGTGTCAAGATTAAAGACAGAAGGCAAGTATTTAACAGAGAACGCTACATTTATTACTTCTGCTTTGATCATTCCTCTCGTTATATAACAATACTAATCCTAAGTCTCTAAGACTTGACCCCTGCTTTTAAGATTCCCATCAGTGAAAGAATCTCAACAACAGAAGGAGACCTTGGAGACCAGCCAATCCCTGCTGGGGCCAAGACAAGTAAATGAACAACGGTGCTGGCAGGATGGGGATGGAAGGGTTGCTGGGGAAGGTCCTCCACTCTACTTCCCTTCCCTTCTAAAGAGAGCAGCTACCTTCCAATCCAGCTCTCAATTGTCCTGTAGGACCCAGTGTGGCAAGAATGCCTCGTCCAATTTTTCAAGAAGAGCTGGAAGCCTAGATTTGCATGCAAATGGTTCCAATTTTTTAAATGTTAGCAATTAATTCAAAAAGATTTGCAAACAACATTGAGGCCAAATAAAACATGTCTCTTGGCTGAACTAGGACTTGACCTACAATGGAATCCGGCTCTTGATTTTTACCGAGAAGGTGGCCAAGGCCCAGAGGAAGTGAAGTTACTTGTTGAGGGTCCTAGAGCTGTTTTGGGGGAGGAAGTGAGATCAGATGCAATTGTCCTGCCAGGCCAGGCATCTTCCTCCAGCCTTTGAGTCCACCTAACAAAGCAGCAGCCATATGTTACATAGACATATGCCAAATCACCCACCCCACACACATGTCAGTTAGCCTTCAACCAATGGGCTGGACCTTGACCACAAATAGAGAGCTCAACCGACAAACTACACCCACTCTCTACTTAATCCCAGCTGGACCCTTGTGCTTTCCTGTTTTTTGGGGTGGAAATGGACAAAGGAAAGGGAAGGTTGGAAATTTTGCCCTCAGACAGTGTGTGGGAGGAATGGGAAAGTCTGTGCTTTCTGTTAGAAATTATTCTAAACCACTAATGGTAAATGTGGCATTGTTTGGGAAGATGTTACTTGGTTTCCCAGTAAACAGATACAGGGCCTCCGTCCCCTGCTTGCCCACTACTTTACAGTATGGGACTTTGCCAAGAACATGTGTTTCTCATGTCATGAGAGGAAATGAGCCTGTTGGCTAAGAGTATGTGCTCTAGAGCCAGGTGGCCCATGTTCAAATCCACACCCCGGAGGTTACCAGCCGTGTGGTTTGGGGCAAAGCATGGAATCTTGCTGGCCTCCCATATCCTCATCTGTAAAGTCAGCACCTCTCCCACAGAGCTGCCATGAAGACTGGCCATGTAAAGTGCAAACCCAGGTATCCCGTGTGTCAGCTGCACCTTGAAACCACATGGGAGCTTTCTAAACATACTGATGCTTGGGCCTCATTCCTCAGGGATACTGGGCACTGGAACTTCCAGAAACTTGCCGGGTGACTCCAGCATGCCACCAAACCCACATCTCTGATACAAGGGTTTAGCAAACACATGAAGGCCCTTTGGCTATTTCTTTTTTTTAAGAAATTAAAATGTCCTTGTCCTCATTTAAATGTGCATTTTGGATCTCCTTTATAAAGTCCTGTAAGTGGTCATCTTTCAGTGACATTCAACATGAGGATCACAAAGACCCTGAGCAACACTGCAAAGATTAAATGCACAGTCCAAGCACCTGTAACGCATATGGTTCCCCAGCATCAAACTCTTCGCTTGGTATATGCTTGCAATGAAAGACTCTCAACTGAATTTGATCTGTAATACTGCAAAAAGGTGGAGGAATCCACCATGCGGGGAGGGAAGGGAGAGGGATTGGGGGAATCCCAGAGCCTATGAAACTGTCACATAATACAATGTAATTAATTAAAAAAAATTTTAAAAAGGGAGTGCCTTTGAAATCATCTCTCATTTGTGATACTGACAGATGGAGTCTGAAACATTGCTGATGTAATAGGTTACTACCAAATGTGTGTGCTGCACCTTATAAACACAATGCAATATACATGTGGGTTAAACTTGAAGTGTTTCAACAGCCCTCTGGCATGGGAAGTTTGCTTGTGAGGACAGGGAAGACATTGGAGTGGCAGAAGGCATGTCCAGGGATGGGACTCTGGGTGGCGATAAGGCTTTTAGACCAACTGAAACCTTGAGAGTGGGATGGCAACATGGGTGGTGCGAAGCACAGGTGATTGTTGCAACTGGTGTTTTCCCATGAACTTGCATGTAGCCCCTGGACTCCATCAGTAAGCTCTCTGCTGGACATATTTGGTCTCAGGATAGGAAGCGGAATCTGTAGCCTTCCTTGGTGATTCTGGAATCTGCCACCGGAAGAAACAGGAGGCTGGGTGACCAAAGACGGATTCATCCCCAACCCAGACAGTTACAATTGTCCCTTTCCTCTGTGGGCTCATTCCCATGTCTGTCCTGGGCTGTCAAGATTTTGGGTGATGATTCTTACAGGAAGCAATTATAATAGTCAAGCTCATAGAAGCAGAATGCACTAACGTGGGCATGAAGTCTCTGTTAGGCCGGATGAGCAATTTCTAGAGAGCTGCGGAATAGCATGGTATCTGTGGTTAACAACACCATCTGAGGCCTGTCAACATTCACTAAGAGGGTACATCTCACATTCAGTGCTGTTACCACACACAAAAGCAAGTATCTTGGGAAGTGCTGGATATGTCTATTCCCTTTGCTTGTAGATCATGGGTATTCGTATAGTTCTAAGCTCATCAAGTTGTATACATGAAATATGTGTGGCTCTTTGTATATCAGTTGCACCTCCTACAGATCTTGAACATATTTCTGGCTTTGCAGACCTTAGTGGTAGCTAATCCCTGCATATTCCGAGCCTTCAGGTACTCTACCAAATAGACAGTCCAGTTCTCACAACAGCCCTATGAGGCAGGCTGTCCCACCTTTTTCAAATGAGGAAATGAGCCCAGAGGCACTAAATGACATGTCCAGAGTCGCAGGCGGGAAAGGGGCAGGAACTGGAACTGGCCAGCCAGCTCCCTGCCAGGCCCTGCCTCCCCGGGTCAGCAAGGCTTTGTTAGTTGTACAGTCAGATACTGCTTCCAAAAGCCTAACGCTCTCCTTTAGGCACACGGCAAGCAGTGACACTCTGCCACCTCCCTGGCAGACTTGCAACATCTAAGCTGCCTCTTAGGTAATCCCACCGCTACCCCGCATCACACTGCCCTCTTCTACTCCAGAGTCTGGACCTCTCAGTGAACCAGCATCCCCCAGCCCAAGGTGAACTGTCAAGCAAGCGTTCCCAGCACAACCCTTTAAAGCAGCAGTAGCTCCCAGTTTCCTCCCCCTCCTTCCCTGACACTAAGATGAGGTCAGGCCTCTTGCGGTACAAAGCACAGGCTCTATGCTAGGCTGCCTGGACTTTCTTGCAATGTGATCTTGGGCAAACCACAACCTGTCAGAGTTATTTGTAATGTGGAGATAGAATGCCCTTCCAGTGGGCATGTCCTGAAGACTAAATGACTTCATCCAAGCAAGTGCTTAGGACACTCCCTGACACACAGTTACTGTTCTAAATGTCACTAACGCGGTGTTTATTACCTCCATCTGAGCTACATTTGCAGGGCTGGCATTGTTGTGTAGCAGATAAAGCCGCCACCAGCAATACTAGCATCCTATATAGGTGTAAGTTCTAGTCCTGGCTGTTCCACTTTCAATCCAGCTCCCTGTTAATGTGCCTGGAAAACAGAGGAAGATGGCCCAAGTGCCTGGCCCCTGTACCCATCCACATAAGAGACCTAAATGAAGCTCCTGGCTCCCAGCTCTGGCCATTGCAACCATTTGGGTAATAAAGCAGCAATTTCTCTCTCTCTCTCTCTCTCTCTCTTTCTCTGTGTGTGTGTGTGTGTAAAATTCTGCTTTTCAAATAAGTAAAATTATAAAAAAAGAGAGAGAATTTGCATTGGTCCCATTACACTGCAGTTACTGTCATACTTTGTCTTTGAGCACAGCGACTGGGTCACTCTCCAACACAAAATCCTTCAAGGGCTCCCCCTTGTCCATCTGGTAAAATCAGACAGACCTAACTAGTGGTGCTGAAAGCCTGCTCCTTCCTCACTCCAGAATGCTTCCACCCGTGTCCCCTGGCTGCTCCATCTCCACCCACCCTTGATTAGCCCACTCAGAAACCCCTCCTTCCTTATTCGAACCTGTGATCCCACTGCGGTCCAGACTTTCCAAGCACAGCCAGGCCTATAAGCTCATCATCCTTCATCCCGGCACTCCCTGCTCGGCAGGTGGTGTAGGAGTTCATTAGATGCCCAGCCCCAGGGTACCCACATCTGTCAGCCAATCTCATACTTTCTCTTAGATGAAAGCTGCCAAGCCTCATGGCTTGGCCAGAGCCACACAGCCAGTAAACAGCAGGGCAGCGACTGGAGTTCAGGTCTGGTGGCAGGAAGAGCTCAGACCTTCAACATCCTGGTGCATGGCTGCGTGACTGTCTTCCCAAGGTTTAGTAATCAAAAAGTAGACTGGGCCAGCGTGCTGGCTTAGTGTGTGCTGAAACATCTCGATCTTTCCTTATCAGAGCACGCATCTCCCTTCACGGTAACTGCTGGTCTTACGATCATTTCCTGGCAGACGGTAAGTAAGCCCCGTGAGAAGCATCACACCTGCTTCCTCGTCTCTGTCTACCCACAGCTGGCCACCCTGCGCAGCAGACACGCAGCTGTCCATTTCAGAAATGCATGAGGAAGTAAACGAGTCCGTGATCACGCCAGCAGAGCTGGTCAACAGGCTCTCCCGGACACAACTTCCCCTATGAAATGCTTTATTCTCCCAGGGGTTAGGAAGAAGCACAGAGCACAGTGCCTTTTCTGGCTATGAGTTGTGAGTGGAAATAACACATCACTTCTGCTCACGGCAGGTACAAGAGCTGCAGAGCTTTGTTTATCTCTGCCTGGGTGAGGGACAGGTTCTCAGACGGATCCTGGGTCGGGCCTCAGAATGTGGAATACGCGATTGCTGTGTGAAGCCACCAAGACTTAGGGGATTATTCCTTAGTGTCTCACAACCTCTCCCATCCTGACTGACAGATCCTCACTGCAGATGGAGTTGGCAGTGACCCGCAGAACCCATGAGCTCTGAGGAAGGCAGCTCACCGGGGCTTTCTGCAATCACTGAACTGTTCTCCAAAAGGGTTCCACGACATTGCCACTTTCCTTCTCTGCCTCTCAAATAAAATGCTTTAAAAATTAGAAGAATTCCATAATGAGGGCTGTTAATTTATTTTCTTTAAAAAAAAATCCTATAAAAAAAAAAGATCCTACGAGGGCCAGTGCTGTGAGGCAGTGGGTTAAACTGCCACACTGGCGTCCAGTACAGGTGCTGGTTGAAGTCCCAGCATCTCAACCCCTGATCCGGCTCCTGCTAACGTGTTTGGGAAAGCAAAGAAAGATGGCCAAGTGCCCGGGTCCCTGCACCGGGTGCGGTCAAAAAAGCTCCTGGTTTCGACTCTGCCCAGCTCTGCTATTGCAGCCACTTGGGGTTTCTGTCTTCTGCATCTTCTTCTGTCTTTCACAGCCTGTCTAAGAGCCACATCACACTAGAACTCTTTGGGGAAAATAAGAAAGCAAGGGGCTTTTTAAAAGATATTTTGAAATTTTTATTTGACAGGCAGATTTACAGAGAAGGAGAGACAGAGAGAAGATTTCCATCCACGGGTTCACTTCCCAAATGGCCACAACGTCCAGAACTGAGGCAATCCCAAGGTTGGAGTCAGGAGCTCTTGCAAGTCTCCCATGCGGGCACAGGGACCCAGGTACGAGCCGAGCTCTGTTGTTTTCCTAGGCCGGAAACAGAGAGCTGCAGGAAGTGGACAGATGAGGCGAGGACCGGCGCCCAGCATTGGACTTTTACATAAAGCAGATTCTAGAAAGAGCATGAATAAAGGAAATGATTGAGTGAAGAGACAGAAAATACAGCTCCAACTCGGTGTCACAGGACGCCAAGTGAACGGTTGCTCCCTCAGAACCTCGATCTTCATTTTTAAACCGGTTCAATGACATCACCTCCATGGTCATGACCAGCTCAGTATCTCACTGGCTTGTCCACAAAGACTAATTCAAAACTCCATGGAATATCACCCCAAAGTTAGATTTTGTCTGGTTGCCACTACTATGATATTAATAGGGTTCAGGGTTAATGTTGGTGGGTCCAATGCAGTAGCCTAGTGGCTAAAGTTGTTGCCTTGCATGGGCCAGCATCCCATATCGGCACCAGTTCTTATCCCAGCTGCTCCACTTCCTCCAGCCCCCACCCCCCCACTTGTGGACTGGGAAAGCAGTAGAGGATGGCCCAAAGCCTTGGGATCCTGTACCCGCTTGGGAGACCCAGAAGAAGCTCCTGGCTCCTGGCTTCGAATTGGCTCAGCTTTGGCCATTGCACCCACTTGGGGAGTAAACCAATGGATGGAAGATCTTTCCCTCTCTCTCCCCTTCACTCTATAAATCTGAATTTCCATTAAAACTTAATAAACCTTTTTTTTTAAGAAAAACAAACAAATGAAACCATAGTTAATACTGGCTGGGGGAGGCGAGTACAGTGCTATAGTCATTTTAAATCAGGCCTACGGCTTCACTGAGAAGAGAGTCTGATTAAAATATTAGACTATTTCTTTTTGTCATCAGAGATTTTTCTTTAGATAAGAAAATATTCAAGAATAACACAGAGCTTCACATAATCTCACACCGACCCCTGTTCCTAGCATCTTCTATGACCACAGTGCTTCTGTCACGAGTAAAGAGATAATCGTGGTGTATTACTACTGACTAGACGCCTTATCTTGTTATTGTTATCTTAACCCTTAATCCAATTTTTCTCCTAGGATGTCATCCGAGCCCACACACTGCAGTTAGCTGTCACGGCCCCTTCAGCTCCTCCGGGCTTGGGGCGGCTTCTCAGCTGTGCCTTGTTTGGGAGAAGTTTAATAGTTTTGATGAGTTCGATCAGGTATTTTGTAGATTGCGCCTAAGTTTGGATTTGTATGGCATTTTTTTTCTCACGGCTAAATTATGGTTGTCAGTTTTGGGGAGCAAGACCTTAGAAATAAGGTGTCACCATCATCACACCATGTCCTTGGTGCTTCTTACCCACAACACTCACCCTGTGGCCAGCAGCCTTGACACACGGCTCGAGGGGAGACGGGTCGTAAATTAGCCCCACAAAGTCACAGGCTCCTTTCCCTACACGCACAAGAGTCAGCCTCCACCTCCGGGACAGTGGGACCTTCAGTTTTTGAATGCAGGCAACTTCTGCTGTTGAATAGATCTCAGCTCCAAAACTCCAAAACAAACTGAGCCAAGAGGTTGGTGAGACATCACCACTGCAGCCCCGACAACACAGGCAAGACACCCTGCAGAGTCGCCCACACCAGCATCCCACGTCCAAGGCAGTGCTCAGTGGAGGTGGTTTCTCTCTTTGGTTACACGCGATGTGTTCACAGTTCATCACGGTCACCTACAAATCTAATGCAGTTAAACATTACATTGTAAAGAACTCTTAGGAATCAATAAGAAAAAAAGCACAATTCATCTCTTCATATCAGCAACAGACCAGAAAGCACGAAGGGATAATAAATACACACGTGTCTCCATGTCCCTCTAAATTGGTTCTCTTCAGGAGGTTGGGAAGGAGAAATTGCAGGTGCTAACGCTTTCCACTTTGTATGCTTCTGAACACTAAATAAAGACGTTTCTGGAATCATCGCTAAAGAAGCAATAGCATAGTCTTAAAGATATAGAGATACAGCCATTAGAATGAGTGGCTGTGCCTGGTCTGTATGCCCCAGGGCGGTGGGGGATGTGGGAAACAGTGATCACAACCATTTTCCCCGAAGCCTCGATCCTTCCCATCCTGGAGAACTCTATAAACATCATCTAAAAAAAAATTTACAAAAGAAGCAACAACACAGCTTTAAAGCTATAGAGTTATAGTCATTAAAGTAAACAAATAAACGTGGGTACAAAACTTCAGGTCTGCCACAGCCTCTTCCCTGCTGTTGGGGAGTTGACTCGCTTTGGGAACAAGCGGCCGCTATCGGGAAACGTGTTGTGGCTATTTGCATCTCTTAATTGGAAATCCAGCTTTCAAGGTCACAATACCTTGTGTGCTTATCATTAGAAATTAAATATATTATTTTTCTTTGTTATGTTTTCAGGACTTGGAAATGAAATAATAACAAAGGAAAATCATTATTCACTAGACAACTTTAGTTCTACTTGAAAAAAAATTAGTCACTTAAAATTCTGTGGAAGTATTACCATTATGTTGTACACTCTTGCTTTAGCTATTAATAAATACATAGAAATGTAAATAACTTCTGAATAAAAAAGTCATTAAATATAATATCATTTTGACAGTTCAAGGGAATAACAATAAATCATGCCTATACAGCTTATAAGAAAGTATGAGGAAAAATAAAGAATAACAGTCCAACATTTAAATATAAATTATATGTATGTCTTTTTTTTTAAGTTTATTTATCTGGAAGGCAGAATTACATAGAGAAAGAGAGACACAGATAGAGATCTCCCATTTACTTGTTCAAATCCCAGAGGACTGCAACGGTTAAGGTTTGGTGGCCAATGCCAAGAGCCAGGAGCTTCACCTGGGTGCCATCTTCTGCCACTTTCCCAGAAACATTACCAGGGAGCCGGATCAGAAACAGGGCAGCCGGGAATAGAACCAGTGTCCATATGGCTGCTGCCTAGCCCACTGTACCACAACATTGGCCCCAGATTTATGTTTCTGAGAAGCTAACCCTCAAGAAAAGAAAATGGCACTTTTAGGATGTCCAAATAAGATAAAGACATATGCCATTAATGTTTAACACATTACCAGTTCATGATGGATTCATCTTGTGCCACCACGCTCACTATGGGAAAGCAGGGCACAGGGAAAGAGTAGCCCATGGAATGTTTGTGTTGGCAAGACTGGGTCCGAGAGCAAGACTGGGAGGAAGGAAACTTCCAAAGAGCTTTCAAGCGATGGAGTCAGAGATCACACCCATTTCAGCAGGGGTCTTAGGAGTGATTACAAGGAGCCCAGGAAGATTAAATGCTAATAAAACAGCATCCTGCCCTGTAATGGGGACCTGCTGGCATGTGACAAGGGCTTCCTTGCCCGGTCCCAGCAGGTGTCTGAGACTTAGAACTTCCCAGACTTGAGAGATGTAGAAGCTGGGTGGTCCCTGTCTTCATTGGCCTTGAACAGAGCTCTGTGACTTCCCTTCCCCTTGAGAAACTGCCCTTGGCATCGCCATGATTCATTTCTGACCACCAGCATTGACCACGCCCTCGCGTCCTCACCACCCATCTTCCTCCTGGGCCTGAACAGCATGCCTCCACGGCTCCTGAATGAGCCCAAAGGGGAGCCGCACATTCACTGTGGTCAGGAGGTGTCTAAAGCCCCCAGCAGCCCAGGTGGTCCATGTGTCTTCTTCACTGTCCTTTCACTGGCCAAGCCACCTGCCGCACCCAACCGCCATTTTAAGGGTACAGGGAGACAGCAAAGTCCAGCGGGGCCTCCTGACTTCCCCGCTGGCTGAGCGCTCTCAAACACCACGTCCTGTCTCTGTTGTTCACGGAACAGTGAGCTTTGGTTTGAAGTTACCTCAAGGGAAAAACAACCTCCAGTGTGATAAGCCTCTTTGGTGGCTGGCAGAGACCAAAGAGGGCCTATTAGACCCGGGCTGTGATAAACCAGGGTTTCTTAGCAGGTTAGGCTGATCCATGACCCTAGGTCTGACACTCAGCTCAGGACCGACACCGGGGAGGCTGGGTGGTGTGTTAGAAACCAGCTCGGGGTGACTTTCTCAGGGATGTGCAGGACTAGCAGTGCAATTCCATCCATTCCAAGGGCACCTGGGCAAAAACAGTTCAATTCGAAATATTCATTTGCATCAGAATAGGCATGAATATTCAAGAGTCAGCCAGTGTAGCAGAACCATTGTCTATTCCTGGCACTTTCTTTTTCCCCTTGAAAAGCAGATCACTGGTTTTCAAGAAAGGTGGGTTTGGCTGCTCTTCCACACTGCCATGCTTGGCAGGAAAGGGGATGATTATTTTCCGTTTCTTAATATTAAAAAAAAAGAAAGGCCTCAGCTGGGGTTCATCTTTGGTCTTTGTTCTGAACTAGATGAGTACGATGCCAAAGACTTGGAATCTGACCTGGGGATGCACTTTGCAAACTGCTGGGCAGATCTTGTTGCTCAGAATTCTGGACATCGTTTCTGACACACAGGTTTTTTTAAAGCCTAAGTCGCACCAGGGTTCTGAGCCTCTTGTGTGGGTACACACAGGCCCTGAGACCTGGGGACCTCTGTCACAGCGCTCAGACTTCGAGTTCCGTCGGGCAGGCTGCAATAGCTACTTTAATAGCTATAACGTATTACGTTTACCATTTTAACGTTTTGCAGTGAAACAAAGACCCATGCACACCCTCCTCCCCTCGTCAAAGCTATGTAATAGAACATGGCATCAGTGAAAGTTCCCTATCTCCTTGCGGGGGGTGGGGACAAGGGTCAAGGCCACACCAGTGACTCGGAGGAGATCAGAGATTTCATGGCCAGAAAGCAATCCGTGGCTCATGACGGGGTTACAGTTTCCACGGAAGAAAACAAAGGCTGTGCTAAACACAACCAGAAAGACAACTCACCCCTCTAACGTCTGCGGAGATGATTGGCAGCTATTCCTGCCTTCCTTCACTAAAATCGGATTTCCTCAGCCTTTCCTCCTTATTCTCCCAACTGATAAACAGTTCAATTTCAGGCTGAAGGTGGGCTATGAGAGAAACAGCGTAGGAAGGCTGAATGGGTACGCAATTAACAAGGGATTCATCCCTTTGCCCCCATCACGTCCAAGCCAAAGTTCATCCTGTTGTTGCCTAAACACTGTTTCAATTGTTCAATTTATGTGACAAATCCTTCATGGTGTCTCTTTAAGGCTGTCAGAGGAGCCAATGCTATGCAGATTCAAAAGTGAAGTCATGGTTACAAAAGTGCCTTTAGTGGAAAATGACAACGTGGGACGTCTTACCTGTTCCCTTGCAATTATGTCTGCATTCAATTTGCAAGATAAAAGATGAGTGCCTCTCCGCCCACCTGGCCCACCTCGCGTTTCTCAACTAGGCTGTGTTCTTTGCAGATTCACAGGCCTCCTGGGGTTGGCCAGGTCACTGCAGAGTCCTTGGACACTGGTGCCAGGCAAGGCGGCGCAGACTTACTCACCCGCAGAATCTGAGTATTCAGATAGGAATACTCTTATTAACCAGGTGTTTAAATGGAAAGCAAAATAAATCCTGCTTGGCTATAGTAAAACTACACAAGATGTAAATGAAAGGACTGAGATTCTGGGCTGAGGAGGGGGTGTGCTGAACACAGTTCCATTTCCTGGAGCAAAGGGCCCTCTTGCTACCCGCAGCCAGCACCTGTTTGGAGCCTTGCCTTTTTCTGACTTTCTTCCCTTCCCCAGCTCCCTTCCCACCCTGTGCGAGTGTTTCCTCAGACCACCGTGTCTCAGGATTCGCTTTTGAAAACGGACACTTTACAGATCAAAAAGGTATTCCCTTTAGAACAACTCCGAAGAGGGAGCAGTTTTGCTGCCTGAGCAGAAGGCGAGGCTGAGAACATTTCGCAAAATCTGGAGACATTTTGATTGTCACAGTGAGGATGGCGGAGTGCCTGTGATTTGACATGGGTAGGACCCAGAGATAATGTTCAGTATGCCATGATGCAAAGGATAGTATCCCTCTCTGGCACACTGCAAAGAATGGCCAGCCCCCAGTGTCAGCTGTGTGGCCCCTGCCTTATAACATACATCCCAGGGATCTCATCACCCTAAAGACTGTACAAAGATTCACTATTGGAAGGCGAGACTGAGCATGGAGACATGGGGCCATCTCAGCTAATCTTTGGTTGTAATAACAAAAGTAAACCTTCCAGATGTGTGAATGCTGTGGCCCCCACAGCCATGCAGCTGTAAGAATAGCAAGAGGACAGCTGTCACTCCATGAGAGCTGTGTGCAGCCTGACCAACAGCTCTTGGGGGACCCCATGGACCAAGACACCTGCTGTGATTTCTCACAATCATTTATTTGGTTGCACCTGTGACTTCTTTTAGTCACTGAAGTGCGATTGAACATCTGCATGTCACATGCAAAAGTCATTTGGGAGCCTAACTGTACTATCTTTAACAAATTTATCTAAACTCTTAAAATAGCATTATGTGCACCTCAGAAAATCCAAGAACGCCTAGGTGAACATGATGCTTCGGGGCAAGGCCGACGGAGATTCAGAAAGCTGTCCTGACACAGCTTGTTGTGTGCCAAGTCAGGACTGGAACAGAGATACGCCAGCTCTGAGCTAGCCATTACCCCAGGCTCAGGGAGGACGGGAGCCTGGTGTTTTTACTGTAGGGTGCATTAAGGCAGCCCAGCAGACACTAACACAGAAACCGGTGGTTTGAAGGAATCGTCAAATCCTAAGCCTCAAGCCCACCGTGGTGCACTGTGTCCATCTTCTCGTACACCTTCCGGAGAATACCATAGCAACACTACACAACACAACACACACATCATCTATTCCTTATCCCAGAAACAGAGAATTCCGCTTTCATTTATTTCTAAAGGATGGATTGATTTACTTACCAGACAGAATGACACAGAGAAATGCAAAGACACACACACAGATTTTCCATCTGCTGGCTCACTTCGCAGACAGCCATAACAGCTTGAGTTGTGGCATCCTGAAGTCAGGAGCCCAGAACCCCAGTGAAGTCTCCCTTTTGGGTAGTAAGGGCTCACGCACTTGGGCCATCTTCCCAGGCACAATAACGCAGGAGACGGATTTGAAATAGAGCAGCAGATTGGTGAGGCTTGCATCACCAACAGTATGTTAACCCACCGCACCACAGCGCAGGCTCCACCTCTTAAACTTTTTTTAAAATTGTGGATAAAGGCCAAGATAGAAAAGTGAAATCAAGCTTGCCCTAAGACCCTTGAGGGATATTGGTTCTAATTTTTAAGATGGTGCCAAGGTAGCTGGGTGTACCATTGAGTAAGAGTCAGAACACTCCGTGTCCATTAACACAGGGCACTCGCAGGAGCCAGTTTTCCAATATGGTTCTCATTTAACATGATTAAAGATCAACCTGCTTCGAGCTACAGTGTTTATGACTCAACCACGAAGCAAAGAAGGAGGGGTGGAATGAAATGGATTGCCTTGCGGAAATTTCTAAGGTATTTTCTCTACAGTCATCTACGTTTTGAATTTATGGTTCTATGAGGAAATAAGTTCCCACCACTTCTGCATTATATATTCGGGAGGGCAGGTAATGTCGACCAGAAATGAAATAAGCGTGTGGTATGCTTGTGTCTTTGGCCGCATAGGAATATGCCAGGCAGAGTTGAATTTTTACATCTACCACTTTAATTTTTTTAAAAAATCAACTCAGAGGAATGGGCATTTTGCACAATGTTTAAGACACTGCCGGCATCCCATAGAGACCATTGACTTCCAGAGTTCCAGTTCTACTCAGCTTCCCTGGGAGAGAGCAGGTGATGGATGGCTCAAGTACTTGGGTTCTTGCACTCACATGGGAGACCTTGAGTTCCAGGCTCTGGCTTTCATGTGGCCCAGCCTTGGCTGCTGAAAGCATTTGGGGAGTGAATCCATGGATGGAGGATCTCTTGGGGTTTGTCTCTCTTTCAAATGCAAATAGAAATTAAAAATTTTAAAATCTTGTAAAAACTCAAAACAATTAGTTTTTGGTCATCAGTATCTTTCCTTTGCTTTAGAAAAAAAAAATGACTAGAGGCTAGAACAATGGCTCAATTAGCTAATCCTCTACCTGCAAGTGCTGGCATCCAGAGCTGAGCCAGCTGGAGCCAGGAGCTCCACCCAGGTCTCCCATGCGGATGGCAGAAGCCCAAACATCTGCTGCTTTCCCGGGTGCCGTCTCAGGCAGCTGGATGAGAAACCAAGCAGGCAGGACTTGAAGCAACGCCAACATGAGATGCTGAAGGTGTCACAAGCAATGCCTTGTGTTTCTTCAAGATTTGCTTATTTATTCAAAACGCAGTGTTTACAAAAAGAAATAGAGAGATCTTTCATCTGCTGATTCACTCCCCAGTGGCCAGCACAGCTGGAGCTGGGCCAATCTGAAGCTAGGTGCCAGACGCTTCCTCTGGGTCTCCTACATGGGTAGCAGGGGCCCAAATATTTGAGCCATCTACCACTGCTTTCCCAGGAATATTTGCAGGAAATTAGAACAGAAGTGAGGTGACCAGGGCGCAAACCAGTACCCTTATGGAATGCCAACTTCACAAGTGATCGCTTAACTCAAAACTCCACTTCACAAGCAGTGTCTTAACCCACTGTGTCACCATGCCAGTCCAAACTTCACTCTTTGTGCCATCTTGATCTTTCCGATAAATTTTGGAATCAGCTTCTCATTTTAAGCAAATTCTTTTTTGACATTTTTCTTGGAATTGCATCGAATCTGCAGACTAACTTAGTGAGATTTAACTATTCTTGTGTAAGTGTGTGCCTGTGTGTGTGTGTCCTGGGATTAAATGCCTGACTGCCTGCTGGTCTAAATCCAGATGGGAGAGAGTGAATTACCGCATAGACGGACTCTCAGTTAATGCCTTTCCCCGCCCTTTCTCCTCCCAGGTTTTCTGATTCTGCACCTCAAGCCTCTGACTGAATTGCAGAAATCAGTTCTCTTCCTCACTGTGCTTAGAGATCATTTGTACTTTCTTTTTCGTAACTTGAAAAATTTCCTATGAGTTTGCACTCTTGTTGCAGTAAAACTGATGAACAAACTGACTCTCTCATTCCCGTGGCACCAACTCCAAGTCTAGCAATCAACTTGCTTAAGAACCGTGTGCCAGCAGCATAAGCACACACATGGCCAGCATGCTCTCCAAGGTCAAGGGCAGACGCTGATAATCAATCACACATATTTTTGCATGATGCACTTCGTCATCAGATTTGTTTTCAACACAGTGTCACACACAGCCACCACTGATTTAGCAGAACTGTGAGATAAAACCTTCCCACCATGCAGGGCGTGGTGATCCACTCTTCCTTCAGGATTTGTATTCTGCAAATAATTCTGAAAGTCCAGGGTGCCGGAAGGAGCACTGCGCGTGGATCAGCTGCCGCAGTGGAGAGATCTGGGTCTCCACCCTTGGCAACTTTCTCCCTGTAACATCCACTCCTCTCATATCCAAGCTTCCCTTTGTGTAACATCACTAAGTTGACCCAAGAGCTGCCGGGGCCCCTTCTAACTAAGCGCTTCACAAGATCTCACCATGGCACTATTCTCCCCATTTTACAGATGAGAAAATGAAGTAGCTGAGGATCCGCGGCAAGGCAATGGGTGCAGATTTGACACCAATCGGACCATATTAAAATGTTCCTCATTCCGTTCCTCCGCATCCTAATGCCAGTCCAAGTTGCTTTCCACTCGTGGGCATTCTCTCTTCCCAGCGGGACAGGCCAGAAATTCCAGAAGTGGAGCAGGATAATGGCCTTGGAAACAACTTTCCCATGAGGCAGGTGGCAGTTGGAGGCAACACACACCACCACGCTCGCCTCCTGGTTGAGTTGACGCTGAGGAGTGACTTTTTCCCCTTTCCCTGTCTCATTTCCTGTCTCCTCCACCTTTGCTTCTTGGGATTACCTCCAAAAAATTCCCTGTAGTCAGATTTCTGACTCAAGGTCTTTCTTTTGGGACTTAACTTAGGCGACCTTCCACCAAAAACACTACAATTTTATTTTTTGGAATCTAGTAAGTTCCTTTTGAGTTTGAAGTACATAAGCCAGCTAACTTAAGGTGTGTGCTTCTTGAGAAATGAGAGTTAGCGGCACTGGGGGCTTGCAGAACTGCCGCGCCGTGTGATTCAGCGTTGACGCCTGGGCTCTTGCTCTGCCTTAGGCCTCTTGCCTGCTCTGTCCACTGACAAGCGCGAAGCCCATCTGGAAACAGAAAGCTCGGGGTTCCTGCCTCTGAGATCTCAGACCTTAGACTCAAGAGAAACCTGCACAGAGTGGCTGATCCACAGCCCCAGCTGGGACGTATCACTTCTTGCCGGAGACAACTCTGCAAGGAAAGGAGGGGGAAAAGGCAAGAAAACGGTAAAAACTGAATTCTAAATAAGGATGTCAGACAGAAAGAGACAAAGAACTGCCCAATGAGTCCCACATGAAAATGTTCAGCATAATTGCAGCCTCTTGGAGAAAGCTGGACCACAATCCCACAAACTACACATGCCTGGAGCTAACTCGGCAGTCCCCATGATGACTTTCCAAAAATCATCCTATTTAACGAGAGCTCTGAGAGGTTCCCTTTCCTCTCCACAACCCTTTTACACACTGAATCACCTCCCATTAGCAACCAATTGCTTTCTAGAGGACAGAGGCATTGCCCGAGGCTGTGTCCTGCAGGCTTGTCTCGGTAGCAATTGTTGGTGAGATCTCAGTTTGTAATAATTCTTGTCTCATTCAAGAGATTTTGCAAAGAGCAGAAGATCTCTTAGCAAGGGAAAGCAGTGCAAAGAAAGCATCCCACGTGCTCTGCTCGCTGAGGTTCCCTGCGACTCCCTGCCTGCCAGGCCTGGGCTCCCATCTTCGTTTTTCCATCTGCTTTGGCTGCAGGTAATTTGGAGACGCTGACGTCACCAGACCATCTGTTCGGTGAAACCACAGCAATGATTTCCTCCCGAGCTGTTTGTGCTTTGACAGCTACTTTGGGCTATTTTCAATATACGCTGGGCAGAGACAGAAGTGTGCTCCAAACAGCCCTTTAACATCGCAGTAAGGAGGAAGAACTGAAGACGATGCTTTCTGTATTTACATTTTTAAAAAAAGGTGAAAATAGAGTATTAAAACTCAGAGTTAATGACAAGACAAGGAAAAGCAGCATTTTGCACATGGGAAGTCACCCAACTCAATCTAAAAAAAAAAAGTTGCTTCTTGATTGATTGGAAGGCAGACTTGCAAAGACAAAGATCTTCTGTCAGCTGGGTCATGACCCAGATGGCCTCACTAGCCAGCGCTGGGCCTTGACAAAACCAGGAGCCAGTAACTTCTCCCGAGTCAGCCATGTGGGTTTAGGGTCTCAAGGATTTACACCATCTGCCACTTTTTTCCAGTCCATAAGTAGGGAGATGGATGAGAAGTGGAGCAGCTAGGGCATGAACCAGTGCCCACCTGGGATGCAGGTACCCCACAGCGGAGGCTTATCTTTCCCGGTGACTCCTGACAGGTTCCCTTGGTCCGGGCTGGTCACTTTAACCATGCCCAGGGTCTGGCACAAAGGAGGTGGTGCTAAACGCATTTGGTGGGATTGGCTATCAGTAGTTCCATTTCCTCAGGCACTTTTGCATAGAATCCACACAGTGTCCTCCCCAGCCAGGCGTCCATTTGCTCCCTTGTCCAGGGGAGCTTCAGAAGCCCACAGAGGAAATGGAGCTTTCACCACGAAGAACCCACAGAGACCCTGGGGTGGGGGGCAGGGAAAGAGCAGAGACACTTCTAGAATAAAGCAGATATTTCTTTTTTACCGCTGCAATATGAAACTGGTAGAAAATACTAAAGCAAAAGTAAACTAGGCTTGGACTCAGGACTCACTTCATGGCAAATCACGTAGAGCAGATCTCTGTCTTCAATGGGCCTAGAGAGAAATCTTATTATCTGCCTCTGAGTCAGCCCGTCTCACGAATGATTTTACATCACAGTGCTCCATGTGCGCGATGTTACACAATATTCTGAGAGTCCCGTGCTTTTCCTGGATGCTAAATCAAGTTTCCACAAATACAAAATCTCCTTCCATTCTATCCCCACCTCCTCCTCCTCTTTCTCACTGCAATTCCTCGCTAATTCATGTATAATCAGTCCAGTTGAGTTTCTTTTCTAAGAACAGTTCTCAAGCCCTTCTTCTTGGACTGCCTTCCCTGTCATGTCGCCATTCTCTCTTCCCTGGGATCACTAGTCATTTTACATCCACCCTCTCGTTTCCCACAAGTTATCATGGCAAGTTTGACTACTTCCTGGGTGAAGGTTACAATCCTTCACAAGGTCCTTCCAAGCTCTGGGGAGGTTGTTCCCTGCCTTTCCAGGGAAGCCGTCTTGCTTCACATCCCTTCCTTTTCTGCGCTTCAGGCACCCTGGGCTTTCTTTGGCACTTCCAGCTGACAGACTTTCCATCGCCACAGGACCCTTGCACATGATATACATGATACTTATTCTTCCTGGTCATGCTTCTGTTTAATCCTGTTTTTCAGATCTCAACTCTAATTCAAGTTTTTTAGACTGATCACTGTTTTTTTAAACTGAAGATTCTCTCTCCTCTCCCTCTCCCTTCTTACTTTCAACTCTATTGGCAATAAAGTTTCAAATTTCAGCATTGCACATGAGTTTCTTGCCTCTCTTAGAGCTAGGTATGGATGTATTGTTAAATCACAGCCAAAAATATGTGTGTCTATTTTCCAGGCTACTCCCTCCTTTATCCCTTTGTCCTTTCTCTGGCTAGACATCAGGTATGATGAGTAGGGACCAAGCCATCATCCTGGACAAAGTGGAAGCCACTTGCTGGAGATAGTGACCAAGAAACTAGGAGAGGCCTGGGTTCCCTACATCGCGGGGCACCATGTCAACCTTGAACAACCTGTCTGCTTTAAGCTATCTTCTTTATATTCAGCCTGTATTTGAGGTAGCTCTGGAAGAGCCTTGCATTAAGACTGGCTTCAAAGGTGAAAAGCATTCTTCTCACAAAGGAATCCATGTAAATATCAGAAAGCTGTCTGGAGGACCTGGATTCAAATCCTGGCTCCATTCCTTCTAATTCCAGCCTCCTGCGAATGTAGACCCTGAGAGTCCGCAGTGATGACTCAGGCAGTGGGGACCTCACCATGCCCATGGATAACTCAGACTGCATTTCCAGCTGGACCCACCCTGGCTGTTCCAGGCATCTGGGGACTATAGTGGTAGATGGGAGAAACACCCTCTGTTTAGCTCTCTGCCTTTCAAATAAAATAATTCAACTAATAAGTAAAGAAATAGTTCTTCTGAGTCATGCCTTCCACCTCAGTGATCAAAGGAGCAAAATTATTACCCAGGACATGCAAAGGAGCAGCGACTGATGCCAGGTTTCCAGGGGCACCTGGGCTCTCTGTGGGACTGAAGCCAGCCAGCCATACGGTGGCTCAACAATTTTGTATTTTTTGACACTTGTCTTCTGTAGCATCCCCATAAACAAAGATATGTCTATTATGTTCATTTAGAAACTCCAGCGCTGCTTACCCTGGCTGGAGTTTTGTTCTCATCCAAGCCCAAGAGTGGATCTTTATGTGACAGTTGGTCCCTGAGAACTGGCACTCTGACTGTGAGGGTACTTGCACACTGCCATTCTCTGTTCTCGGGATATGAAGAAATTCAGCAAAGACCTCAGTGAAACAGCAATCACCTGTCAGTCCTTCCACGTTAGTGCCAGCTGTAACAATGCTATTTTCTTTAATCAGAATGGAAAATAAGGTGGGGAGGCTAAAATAATTTTGATATTTTATTGATTACAGTGTTTTTTTTCCTTTTCCAGAACTAGGATTCAATCCAGGACCATGCCTTGTAGGAATCTCTTTAGTGTCTGTGAGCTGGTACAGGTGCTCAGCCTTTCTTCATCACTTACTACATTCAAATTTTAGAGAAGCGGCCAGCATTGTGGCTTAATGGTTTGGGGCATCATCTGCATCCCATTTAGGTGCCAGTTCGAGCCTTGACTTTTCCACTTCCTATCCAGCTCCCTGTTAATATGCCTAGGGAAATAGGAGAGGATGGCCCAGGCCCTTGGGCCCTGCACCCACATGGGACACCTGGATGAAACTCTTGGCCCAACCCCATGTGGAGAGTGAATCAGTAGATGGAATCTCTCTCTCTCTCTCTCTCTCTCCCTTTCCCTTCCTCCCTCCATTCTTGTCCTCCCTCTCTGTAACTATTTAAAATAAATACCTCTTCTTTTGGGCCCGGCGGCGTGGCCTAGCAGCTAAAAAGTCCTCGCCTTGAACACCCCGGGATCCCATATGGGCGCCGGTTCTAATCCCGGCAGCTCCACTTCCCATCCAGCTCCCTGCTTGTGGCCTGGGAAAGCAGTTGAGGACGGCCCAAAGCTTTGGGACCCTGCACCCGTGTGGGAGACCTGGAAGAGGTTCCAGGTTCCGGCATCAGATCAGCGCACACCGGCCTGTTGAGACTCACTTGGGGAGTGAATCATCGGACGGAAGATCTTCCTCTCTGTCTCTCCTCTCTGTATATCCGGCTTTCCAATAATAATAAATCTTTAAAAAAAAAAAATAAATACCTCTTCTTTTTTTTTTAATTGGAAGGGGGGGAGGTGCAGCTGGTGCCTTGGTGTTGTAGGTTAAGCTTCCACTTGCAGGACAGGCATTCCATACAGGTGCTGTACAGGTCCTTCACTGTGGGTTCATGGGGACGTTCCTACATGGACACATTCAGACCAAGCACTGAGCAGCAGGACATCACAGGGCAATGCTATGTCCTTCTTGCTGCAGCCCAGTGAAAGGCGCATGAAGCTGACCCATTTTCAGTCACGTTAACTTGATCACTTGGCTCCAGTGGAAACAGCCAGGTTTCTCCACTGCCAAGTTACTATTTTTCCCTTTGTGATTTATAAATCTTTTGCAGAATGATACTGTGAGATTGTGTAAATATCCTGTTCCTTGTCAAAATTTCACACACATGTTTTGACACTCAGAAATGACTCTCTTGCCTCAATTAATTGATACTATGGTGTTGGTAAAGTGATGAATTCCTAATGCTGTCATTTTAATAGTTATTGTCGTTCATTTCTAAGGGAGAGTTCCAATTTTTATCTATATGCCCACCCTTCGTTTAATCATGCACTTCCGTTTTATTCAATGGGTTCTAATCCATTACTATCAGTTCTTAGTTGTATAGCAAGAATCTCTCATTTCCAAGCCTTCTTCCATTCCCTGATTGCTTCTTCTTGTTTTTTTAGAAATGGTCTCATTGGTTGAAATAATATTTACTATTTTATTTTTAAAATTTTAGTTAAAAAAGACAGAACACTTCCACCCAACTACATGGGCTCAACAGGCTGAAGTCAGGAGTCAGAAACTCAATCCAGGTTTCCCACAGGGGGTGGGATTTTAACTAGAGGAAATATCACAGGTGCCTCCCAAAGTGTGTACAAGCCTGAAGCTGAAGTCAGGAGCCTGAGCTGAACCCAGATACTTCCATATGGGACATGGGAAGTTTGTTTGTTTGTTACTGTAAAGTGGGTAATACCACTGTTTTCACACTAATATCATCATTTTTCCCCCTGTATCTGGGATCACGGGAGAAATAAAGGGAAAAGCCCCACCCAGCCTCCCTCCCATCCCAGGTTCCTGATGCGAGGCATGCTGCAAGAGCCCTGCCCAAGCAGTTTTGATAGTTCAAAAGTTCTGAATTGCTGCCAGTCTCGCCGTTCCAAGCACGATGAAATCTCTTCTGATTCTACTGGCTGACATAGTCCCTTCATGGTTGGGGTTCTGAGATCACCTTTTCAGTTGGAGGGATCTCCAAAGAAACTTCGTCTGAGGTGATCCCAGACCGGATTCTTGCGTGTGCTTGCCAGTACAGGGTCCGGCACAGTCCGTTGCCCCAATCAGCTTATGCACATGCCTGGTCATTTCAATTGCTGGGTCAGTTCTGTTTCCAGCCCTGTCTTCCACGTGAACTGATGGGTATTGTAGTCCAGCCTGATCCTGTCCACTTCATACTCGGCCCTCGCGTAAACCAGTGGGAGCTGCAGACTAGATGAGACGGCTCCCCATAACCCCCGCCAGGCCTGCTCCCTACCCTGGTTCCCATGCTTGCCAGTATGTACCACAGTATGTACCTCCAAGATGGCTGACTCCATAAGCTTATCTCTGCCACTTCCTCCTGCCAACCCCCTGAATCACAAATAAACGTCTGAATCATTTTCCTTCTTCCCACTATCTAAAAGTTTTCCAAAGTTTTAGGCAGGAAAAAATACCAGAAGCATATTATTTGTTGAAAACTGAGAGCTGAATAGTCTTAAAATGACACAAAGTCCTTTTACCCCAATCCCTTTCTCCTTTAAAATCCCATGCCAGTAATGGCGGATTCTACTTTTTCGTAAGCTGTGTCTGTCCTAGAAACAGTGAGCTGAAAGTTTAGGAACGAGTAGCAGCGGCAGCAGACATCTGGTACTGCCTCAGTGGCAAAGCAGAAAAGACGCTGACGGCTCAAGGACGTTTGTAACGCAATCTAGTTCCAACCATCAGATGTTTAATCATGAAGCCAAATTGGCAAAGGGGCAATCAAATGTTTGCTTCTCTAGGTAAATGTGATAACGCAGGAGATTCCGCTTCGAGGAGACCCCAGCCTGGAGGGGTGCAATCTGTGATTGTCCAAACCCTGCCAAAGACTGCAATGCAAGACTGAACTCTCATCAAGACAGAATCCTTGTGGCACATGCCTCAAGGAAGAGCCAGCTACCATCTCCCAGAGAAGGGTGTGTGCCAAGATGGTATGCCAAGGTAATTTAGGAAGAAAGGATGCAGACAGACAGTGGAAACCAGCATCTCAACTCACCTGGAGGGGGTGGGGAGCTGAAAGGTACACCTGCCTTGGGCCTGTGCCGGAGTCCAGCTCCAGCCTGGGTTTCGGAACTCGGGAAGGGTGCGTGGACGAGGCGCAGAAAGAAAGAGACGGACCACTAGGTTTCCATGATGATAGTGGACACGGCAATAAAGCTGTCCGCTTTATTTATACAGAATCAGTTAAACTCTGGCTCAGACTTTCCACGTCATGGTCAAGTGGGTGTTTCTAAGGACAACCATGCCATCTGCTTTATCCAAAAACAACAGAAATTCCTGCTACAATCCTTATCCTACAACCTAATCTTGTATCACAAAGAAAAGGAGAACCTAAAGATTAAGGAAAGGATGAAACCCTAAACACAGGTCCCTTGATTAGCATAAGGTCAATGGGGACACCCAAAACAGTAGGAATAATAGAAGGCCCTTTTGTAAGACATTATCATTGACATTAACCTCCAAGCTCACATTGTGTAAAAAGCCAGTCTCACAATAACGAAAATGCCTGGACAGATTAGAATTCTTCTGCTGAGCCAGCATAGTAGGCACGGCGAATGTCCAAGTGAAAAGCACTGACACATGGAGACCATGGTGGTGGTAGAAGTGCTGGGAGCGGCCTGCTCCTAAGCCTCTTTGTTACATATTATCTCCTCTTCCCCCCAAGCCCATTAACAGGACAATAGGACATCAATGAGTCTGCAAAGGCCAGGTGATACTGCCTTAGGCCTGATTCCTGAGTGCTCAGCTAAAGCAATGTAAATCAGCTCCACAGCCCACAACAGGCCTGGGCACGGGCCAATAAAAATGCATCTCCTCTTTCGTAGTCTATATATTCACACACGTCCCATGGTGTCTATGTACCACATGTTCTTTATCCATTCTTCAATGAATAAGATGTTCCCATTTCCTGGTTATGTGGGTTTACTGCACTAACGAGTGTGGATGTCACTTTGATATGCTGATTTCGCATCCTTTGTATCTAGTACTATACGTATATCTAGTAGTCTACCAGTTCTATCTCTTGCATCTTGAGGAACTCCATACTATTTTTTAAATAGCTGTACTAATTTACATTACCATGAACAGAGTGAAAATATTTTATTTTTCCACATCTTCACCAGCACTCATTGTCTTTTATCCCTTTGATGATAACCCATCTAGCTGAAGTGAGATGAGAGCAGGCTGTGGTTTTGATGTGCTTTTCCCTGGTGTGTGTCTTCTTTTATAAAAATGCTTGCTTTGGTCTATGTCCTAGGTTTCAATTGAATTATTTTGTTTTGGTACCAAGGTGAATACATTCTTCTTGTTAACCTCCCATCAGATATGTCGTGATAAACATTTTCTCCTATTTTTAGACTGTCTTTTCACTCTGTTTATAATTCTCTTTTCTGTACAGAGGCTTTTTAGTTTGATGAAATACCATTCATCTATTTTTTCAGTTTCCTGTGATTTGAGGGTCTTTTCAAAATGAATAAACAGTCAAAACACCTTCTTGCTCATTCCAGTGTCCTGAAGCATTTTCCCAATGTTTTTTTCCCCAATAGCTTCAAGTTTAAGTCTTGCATTTTAAGTCTTAATCCACTTTGAGGTGACTTTTGAGATCTAGCTTCATTCTTCTACATGTGGATACCCAATTTTTTCCCCAGCACCACTTATGGAAAAAGTGCCCTTTTTCCAATGTACATTTTTATCACCTTCATCAAAGATTAACTGTAATTGCATAGGCTTATTTGTAGGGTTTCTATTCTGTTATATTGACCCAAGTGTATACTTTTATGTCATGTTGTTTTAATCAGTTGTAATCAGTCGTTTTAGGGAGTGGCTGCTGAGATGCAGTGGGCTAAGTTATTGCTTGTACAGTTCAGCATCCCATATACGTGTGCCTAGTTTGCATGTCCTGACTATTCCAGCTACTCTGTATTTCCAATCCAACTTCCTGTTAATACTCTTGGGGTGCAGAGGATGATGACCCAAGTATTTAGGTTCCTGAAACCCGTGTAGGAATACCAGATGGAGGCTTGACACCTGGCAGCAGCCCAGCTTAGCCCTGTCTAGCCCTGAGGACATCTGCGGAGTGAACAAGTAGATGGGTCTGTTTCTGTCTCTCACTTCCCCTCCCTCTGACTCTGCTTCCCACCCACCCACACCCACCTCTGCTTCTCTGTCGGGATTCTTTTCAAACAAACAAAAAAATAATAATTTTTTTTTAAATAAGGTTGGATAGTTCAGACATCTTGACAGTATTGATTCTTCCAATCCATGGACATGGGATAGCTTTCTATTTCTTTATGTCCTCTTCAATCTCCCTCATGAATATATGCTTTTCATTGAGAGAACTTTCATCTCTTCCATTAAGCTTATTTCTAGATACTTAATTATTTTTGCAGTCACTAAAAATTTGGGCTTTTAAAAAATTTCCTTTTCAGAACATTTGTGTTGGAGTATAACAACACTATTGGCTTTTATACACAAATTTTATATTTTATTATTTCTAATAGTTTTTGGATTATTTCCTAGGGAAAGTCTCTATATACAATCATGTCTTCAGTGACAATTTGATATCTTCCTTTGCAACTGACTAACTTTCTCTTTCTGAAACTTCCAATGTTATGTTAAATATAAGGATTAAAGTGGAAATCCTTATTTTGTTCCAGAGATTAGAAAGAAAGCTCTTAGGCATTTTTCCATGCTATATGTTTTAGCTTTTTTTATATACCTGATTTTTAATTATGCTGAGGTGTATTCCTTCTACATCTTATTTTTTCATGGTTTCTATCATGAAAAGCTACTGCATTTTGTCAAATACGTTTTCTACATGTATTGAGATGATCAAGTTTCTTCTCTTATTTATGTAAGTTATCATATTTTTATTAGTAAAATCAACTCATTTTATTGACTGCAGAAATAAACTGAAATTGAAAAAAAAAATATTTCCCGGAAAGTCCAACACATATTTATTGACTCGTGATCTTGAACCATCCTTAAATTCCTGAAACAAATTCCACTTGATAATGATGAATACAAATTTTTAAAAGATGTATTTATTTGACAAAGTGAGGTTGGGGGAAATAGACAGAGATTGTATGTACTAGTTAACTCTTGAAACAGAGTCAGGCTGAATCTAGGGGCCAGAACTCTACCAGGTCTCTGACGTGGGAGGAAGGGGCCTATGTATTTAGGTCATCATCCTCTTATTTCCCAGGTGCACTGGCAGGGAACTGAATTGGAAGTGGAACAGCTAGAACTTGAACCAACACTATGATACTTTGCCACAGAACTGATCCTGATGAATAACCTTTTAATATGCTGTAAGATCTTATTTGTTTGTATTCTGTTGAAGGCTGCTGCTATTCAGGGAAATCTTTCATTTGTTTGTTTGTTTCCTTGTCTGGTTTGTTTAATGCTGGCTTTGTATGATAAGTTTTTAAAAATTCCCTCCTCCACTATTTTTTGGAGCAATTTAAGAGTTGGCATTAGTTCTTAAATTAGTTCTTAAATGTTTGACACAACACAGCAGTGAAGTTCTCTGTACTTGGGCTTTTCTTTGATATGAGATTTATTATTAATCCACTGTCACTACACATTACTAATCTACTCAGGCATTCTATTTCTTCATAATTCAATCTCAGTGAAGTATATATGTCCAGAAATATGTCTGCATCTTCTAGGTTATAAAATTTATTGGCACACAGTTGTTTGAAAAATCTCTAATGATCCTGTATTTCTGTGGTTTCAGGACCCAGGAACTTCTTTCTTAACATATTTATATAATTACTTTCATTATTTTTACATTTTGTATACCACAGAGGTGAATCTACGTATACCATCTTCACAATATTAGAGCATTCTGAATTTGTATAACTATCCTCCCAGTGGATTTAGCGTCTTTAAACATACGCTTACTAATTAATATTTCTATTTTTTTTTCATTTAAGGAAGTTTCTTTCACGTTTATTTTAGGACAAATATGATGATAGTATCCTCTCAACATTTGTTTGTCTAGGACTAGACAGTCTCCCCTATATACAGGATTGCTTCATTAGGTCCAGTATCGTTGCCTGGAAATGTTTTCCCTTTAATCTTTTGAAAATCATTCTTCTTGGCCTATAAGATTTCTGCTAAGAAATCTACTGCCATGCATATTGGGAAAACATTATGTGTTGCCTTTTTCTTTTGCTGCCTTGATAATCCTCCTTTAATCTTTGACAGAAACCTTGATTATAATATGTCTTGAGGTTGATTTAAGCCAAAATTGATGATGACCACCACTATTGTATAAATGGAAAGCTCTGCTCTAGGCTTGAGAAGTTTTCTGTTATATTTCATTGAGTAAACCTGCTACTGTATTGCATTCTAAAGTCTCTCTTGATTCTCAAACAACTTGACTACCTGATTATTCAATATTGTATAAAGTTTCCTGTATGTTTTCTTCCTTCTTTATTCATTACTTCTCCTCCAACTGTGTATTTTCAAACAGACCATCATCACATTTCATCTGTTAGAGCTATACTAATTCATTCTAGCACATTTTAAATGTGACTTAGGGTACATTTCAGCTAAAGGATTTGATGTTTTTAAAACTACTTCAATCTCTCCATGAAGTCTCTCTTTTAGATTATTAAATTGTTTCCTTAAGTCTTCTTGAAGCTTACTGATTTTCCCTAAAGCAGCTATTTTAAATTATTCATTTGAAGATTTGCAAATAATTATTGTTAAGTGGTCAGTTTCTAGTGCCTTCTTTTGTTCAGCAGACAGAGTCACATTGCCCTGAGAGTTCTTGATGCTTCTGGTGTATGGCATTGCCTACACATGGAAGAATTACGCATTTCTTTCAGTGCTCATAACCTAGTTTTGCTTGCACTTATCCTTTCAGAACTTTTGTGCAATCTGCTTCCTTTTCTCTGACCCTACAGACATTACCACTGTTTCAGCACTTGATGTCACCTAAGCAGGTGTGGTTCCCGAGCCTGCCTCCAGCTTCTCGCTAATGCAGACCCTGGGAAGAAGCAGTGGTGGAGCAGGTCCTTGGGCTCCAGCCACCAGCAGAGAGGCCTGCGTGTCCTTCCCAGCTCCCGGAGAAGGAAGGCATTAGCACACGTGATTCTGGGGCCAGGGTTTAGCCACCTCACCCTCAGTCACCGCCTTGTGGGCAGGCACTGTAGAAAGTTGGCCTGAGTCTGAACTTCAACATGGAGGAGCCAGCTCCAGGTATTCTACAGTGATGTGATGCCCACTTCCTCCAGGCACCCAAGCAGACAATTAACTACTCTTTCCATGATTTTGAGAGGAGAATGGTGTGACAGTTCCATGGCTGCCAACACTTCAAATTCAGAATGCACCTGGAGCTTACAAGCTATTAAGACCAACCCAGCACAGATTAGGACCAGGATACTATGAGCTGAGTAGACTTGTACTGAGTAGACTTGTACTGTGAAATTATAGCAACCAACTCCAAATGATGCTTGCTAAGATAAAAGCTTTTATTGTCTACCTGGATCCAGAAACCATCTGTAGGCACTGACCTAGAGAAAAGAGACCATTAGAATACACCCAGTGTTGGGTTTTTACCATCTTCTGGGTTTCAAAACTTTGCCCTGTGTTCACTTTTTGCTCCACTCCCCAGAAGCATTGGGACCCTGCAGCCGCATGGGAGACCTGGAAGAAGCTCCAGGTTCCTGGCTTGGGATCAGCACGGCCCCAGTCGTTGCAGCTGCTTGAGGTGTGAATCAACGCACAGAAGATCTTCCTCTCCGTCTCTCCTCCTCTCTGTATATCCTACTTTACAAAAAAAAAAAAAAAAAAAAAAAAAACCTTTTCTTTTAAATCCTATCATCTTTTCTAAAAGCTTTCTGCCAATTTCTGCACCTCGCATTCTGTGGTGCACTCAGTGACGCTTAGAGAAAGCCCTTCACTTCTGCAGTGTGTCGCATCCCTGCTCCTCCCCGGTCCTCTGGGTGTTGATCCTGATTGTTCCCTTATTTTTGTGAAGAACAGAATAGAGCTTTATGATCAGACTGTTTGGGAGTTCTTGATTTTCTTGATAAAATCTGTCTACCCAAAACGCCGGCTCCTCCTTTACCTATTTCCCAACATAGGCCTACACCCTGCCAAGCTCATGCCGTCTCCTCATCAGCCTGAGCATCCTACCTGCTTCTGGGTGGCAGCTGTCACTTAGCCAGGGCAGGGAGAGGGACTGTTTCACGTTTTATGTGATAAGAAGTGTCACTTTGCATTGGGATTCAAGCTGAAAATAGATTTCCCCTACTTTCAGAAATAGTATAGAAGAGAGCTACCTGGTACCCTGTCATCACCCTGGGAACTATTTCTGCCCCATCATCCCTGCCCCCACATGAAATCCTAGTTGATTGATTGGCTGATTGATTGCATTCCTGTTTGGACACCTTATACTGAGATATCAAGTAGCCAGAACGTTCACTGGAAGACAGCCACCTTGTCCCGTGGTTTCAAACATCCCTTTTACTAAGAATAAAAACATAAGCATTTTCTTGACTAAAAGAAATAGGTATAAATTTGAAACTACAGCAATCCCATCTGAAATGTTAATTGCTGAAATACACTGTGAAGTCACATTTTTAAATGGATAAATTTTTAGCCATTACTCCCGGTCTGTGTTTAGACTTTGATGACTAAATTTCTCTAGAAGACAAATTATTTTGGGAAGAGTTGGGGAAATAGGATTGGCTTCTGTTCAAATAAAAGTTCATCACTACCATACATTCCATCCCAAGCCTCCTTCATCTACTCTCAGCCCCAAGATTTATTCATTCTCCCGTGTTTCAGTGACACGAGGTGTCAGCGCTGAAAAAGGCAGTGGCCACGGAGCTCCTCCTTAGGAAATACACAGCAAGTCAATGCTGCCATTTTGTTATTTCTTTAAATATTTAGTCATTTAGTTTGAAGATAGAGTAACAGACACAGAGGTACGGCCATCTCCATCCACTAGGTCATTCCCCAAATGACTGCAACAGTTAGAGTTGTCCAGGCCAAAGCCTGGATCCAGAAATTCCATCAAGCTCTCCCACATGGTAGCAGAAGCCCAAGCAAGCCTTTGGATGGTTTTCCGCTGCCTTCCCAGCAGAAGTGGAGGAGCGGAGACTTGAACCAGTGTTAATATGCGATCCTGACATTACAGGCAGGAGTACAGGCAGGAGTTTAACTTGCTTCACAACAGCACTGACCCCCTCCCCCCCCCATATTACTTCAAATATTTAGAAATGAAAATTTCCATTTTTAGCTACAGGAAAGAATTTCTTTTAAAAATTTAAAGTGCTAAACTTTCTAAAGATGCAAAAAGAAAAAAAAATCTTTAACAAGTCAAAATTTTGAACTGTCCTTTGAGAAGTTTGTTACAAATGCAAAGATTCTGTTTGCTTGGTCCCTCAGAGTCCCAAACCCAAGGGAAACTGAGAGTCACGGCTTTGAAAACAACCAACATCTCGTGATCATGACCTTCTGGAAACTAGACCATCACTGGAATTCAAGATATTCCTGCCCTTGTGTTGCTTCTAGTAAATTCTATTTTAAACTCAGGACAATGGAAAATAATGCCATTTTCCTCTGCTATTGGAAAAAAAGTTGCTAAACTCGAGTATGGCCTTCATTCACAGCCCAAACATATGACTGACACTTCTTTAAAAGTTAATTTTTCTTTCAAAACAAGAGTGCAAATTGCTGCATAAAATAAATCCTCCATCAACCAGCAAACACAAGCACTTGGATTTTCTGACACACTATTTTTAGGAGAAAGAAGCAATTTAAATGAAACTCAGCTTGTGTTGAGCACATTTATTTAAAGGTAGTTTTCCAGGCTGTATCCCAGAATTACAAAGATTCCACATGATTTATTTCTTGTTCCACATCTGTGGTTTTGGTCACTGCTGGTCAACACCTCAGGAATATTAAGATCCTGACCATCACAGGAAGAAGAAATATTATTTGATGCACTGTTCTAACTAAAGCAAGAAATTAGGCTGGATTGTTTCAGAAACACGCAACATTCTAAAAAGAAGACTCTTTTACAGTCTTAAAAATAAAGTCTCCTTAAACCTTTCAAAATAAGATTCTGCACTATAGAATTTGGTGTGAAGGTTAAAGCCAACCTTTATTTAAATGACAAATATCTTGAAAGTCTAAAACAATTCCTATGTTTTAGACGAATCACAGGTTTGCTGGCTATTTGCAGAGCTTTGCTTCCAGCCTGCATGAGTTCTTAGCTGGGATTCCATGTAACAAAAGACAGATGAACAAGAATTCAGGTTTAAATACCATGTTCTCTGAAAAAAGGATGTGGGAGAGTCGCTGTTAAAATGAGATGGGCGTTGGGAAGGAGGGGAAGCAGTGTGAAACCCAGGTACAATGGCAATGCAGATGGGTCTTGGAATACAGGGCTATCCTTCCCTTCCTGCTGTAGACACCTAACAATTGGCCATTTCCTTTACACATGCAAATTTCCCCTATGAAAAGAGAATTTTTCAGAACTCTTGTGTCTGCAGTTTCTCAAAATAACCATCTCAGAATAGTCACGATGTGCAAGAGGCGTATAAGTATTTGGGGTGCTTATTCCGGTCTCCTGCAGTCAGATTTTGAGGTGTTCTCTCCTACATATCATCAAGTCAAACCTAAAAATGCTATTGACCCATCCTGGAATTTAGGAATAATAAAATTTTCAAAGAAAGATGTAAAACTTTCTAGTCTATATCCTGAGATCGGAGTTGGTAAATTTGGAAAACAGAAGCAGCCATTTCTATGTAACTTCGGGAAGCAGAAAAGCCGGATTCCATGCTAAAAATGCTAACTTAAGGAATGTGTTCATCCAACATAGGGCCCATTCCTAGCCTGTGTCCACTGCACGCTGGCATGGGGAGCTCCTTCTTATCTCCAAACTGGGGGCCCCATCTGAGAAGTCGGCTTCCTTTAGGATGTCACGGGCTGGGACAAACGAGAGCCCATGAGGACCCTCATACTAGCTCTGAGTCTGCTTTCTGCTACTACAACAAAATACCTGAGACCAAGCAATTTCTAAAGAACAATTTGACTCACGGTTCTAGTGTCTGAAATGCCCAATATCATACCATTGGCATCTGATTAGTAACTGGAGGGACCGTCTCACTCCATTGTAACAGTCCAGGGACATCACTTAGAGGGGCACATCAAGAATGCCAGCCCGGGCATCACTTCCTCCCCTTTTAAAGCCACTAACACCACCCTGTGGTGCCACCCTCCTCACTTTATCTAATTCTAATGACCCAAACACCAATAACAAGATTTTTTTTTTGCATTTTTGAAAGTATCACCTTTGGGGCCGGTGTTGTGCTATGACAGGGAAAACCATTGCCTACAATGCTGGTATCCCATATGGACACTGATTTATATCCTGGCTGCTCCACTTTTTACCCAGCTCTCAGCTAATAACCTGGGAAAAGCAGTGGAAGATGGCCCAAGTACCTAGGCTCCTGCACTCATGGGGAAAATCTGGATGAGGCTCCTGGCTCCTGACTTCAGCCTGGCCCAACTCTGACTGTTGCAGTCATCCAGGCAGATGAACCAGAAGAAGTAAGAGTTCTCTGTCTCGGGCCTGGCGCCACAGCCTAGCAGCTAAAGTCCTTGCCTTGAACGCGCCAGCAGCTCCGTTTCCCATCCAGCTCCGTTTGTGGCCTGGGAAAGTAGTCGAGGATGGCCCAAAGCCTGCGTGGGAGACCCAGAAGAGGATCTGGGCTCCTGGCTTTGAATCGGCGCAGCACCAGCCATTGCATTCACTTGGGGGGTGAATCATTGAACTGAAGATCTTCCTCTCCGTCTCTCCTCGTCTCTGTATATCTGACTTTGTAATAAAAATAAATAAATCTTAAAAAAAATTTTCTCTGTCTCTCCCTCTCTCTACAATTCTATCTTTCAAATAAATAAATCTCATTTTTAAGCATCAGTTTTCTTGAGATATAATTCTAATTACAAAATTCACTCTTTGAAAATATATGATTCAGTGGTATTTGGCACGCTCACATAATTACCGGCTGCCACTAATTTTAAGACACCTTCATCAGTCACATAGAACCCTGGGCCAGTGTTGTGTGCCGTGTGTTAAGTTGTAGCCTATGATGCCAGCTTCCCATAGGAGCACAGGTTTGAGACAGCTGCTCAACTTCTCCATCCAAAAATGAAACCCTATACATAGTAGCAAACACTGCACCTGCCCCTGTCCCACCAGTCTCCTGTTTCTGGCAACCATTAATACACCTTATGTGACTGAACTGTAGACACTTCATATGAACTGAATCATTCTACACGTGGACCTTTATGACTAACTTATTTCACCTAACATGATTTTTCTTTAATTACACAAATTTATTTTACAATTTGTAACCTAAAGAAAGTCGGGGTAACATTTCTCTGTGTTTCTAATTACTATCTTATATATACCACATGACTAGCTTTTTCTGGTTTATTCTGAGATAAAATTTTTAATTTACATTAGAGTCAAGAATTTAATGACTCTACTAAATAAGGAGTTTAACAAATGTAAAGTAAAAAACAAAGACATAGTCCAGGAGGAATATAGGCAAGGTGGAGAAGCAAAAATCAGACTCAAACCGTAAGAATCTCTTAAATGCTTCCACCTGAAAAATGACATGCACATCTGGCTCATTTCTCACTGGCTAAATTCAGTCGCATCACCATGACGGACTGCCAAGGGGCAGGAAGGGCGATCTTCGCCCACGACCAGCAAAGCCACCATGAGCAGGAGTGAGCCCTGGAGCAGCCCTGGAATAGGTGTTCTTCTCCCCAGACTTGTATTTCCAAACACTCACGAGACAGTGACAGCTGGGTGATCCTCTAGGGCAACAGAACACCCTAAAACTGTTCGGAACAATTGTTACAGCACCCTGTACACTGGGTTTATTAATCCTGCGCACACTCGGCCATTCCCTGCCTCCAGGGTGGTAGAACGAGGTGTTTATTGCAAAGCCCAGAGCAAGGAATTGGGCAGCTATTGCTCCATTCCTGCATCTCGGAGGAGCTAAGAGTAAAGATTCTGGCAGACTGAAGTTGGGGCTAAGACAGGCATGCACTCAACTCAGGCCCAAGTCGCTGGTTAATCTGCAGTGCTCACGTCCCTCCTTCAGCTGGTTAACGCTATTTTTGGAGAACTTTGATGACTGCAAACTGGTCCACGTCAGTCTGGGGGCTACATGTAGGTGGCAGGTATTTTTTTCCTTGAGACCTGGAGTTCCAGGAGAAGAAAGTTCTGAGGACAAAGTCCAACATCAAGATGTTGTCTGTGGGGGAGATAAATGATCTCTTGGGTCTTGTGTTCAGAGACCCCCAGTAGGACCAGCTATACCACTCCCTCAATTTCATGAACTGAGTTTAACTTAGAGATTGATATGCAGTTGTGAAAGCGTGGCAAGGAAATTTCAAGCCAAAGGAGGAAGCCTGGGAGGCCACAGGAGACTAGGTCGTGATGGAGCCTAGCATCTGCGCCCAAGGGCTCAATTACATCCTTGTGTTGTCCAAACAAACTCAGTCTATCCACTTTTCTTCCAATTTCTGTATAAAGTCCTTTCCAGACTCTCTTTCCAGACTCTTTCTTCCTCTTTTTGTGTTATTGAATTTAATCACAGGAAAACCTGTGGGAACTGACTCCTGGGAGTTGTCTTGGTTTCTGCAGTACCTTTCATACACAAGCAGTTGGCATAGCAAACCAAGCATAAAATTCTCAACATATCACTATTCTACCCAACATAACTTCAAATTCTCCAATCTAGTTCCTTAACCGTGTTGATTCTCCTTTCATTCACCAGGTGTCAGGGATGTACACAAGGGATCAGAATCTTTTTCCTCTTCCCAGCTTGGGTTCTCGGGCTGGGGCCCTGTAAGATAGGCAAGAGAGAGATGAACAAGAAACAAACACATTTATGAATGTGTGTGGTATGCACAAAAACAGTGGCATCCAGTGATGAGTAGCCCAAAGTGACGGTTAGAGCTGGGCCTTATGCACCACACCAGCTAAATCAAGGGAAAGAGGCTTGAGGTTTCTAGGCAAGGAGGCAAGTTATAGAAAGATGACCAGGAAAAATATGAGCAAAAGTGGCCATAGTGACTCGTAGATTTCAGTTACTGAAGAATGCTTAGACGCCCTCCTTCTCTTCTAAGGGAGAGGAAGATACCTTTTCCAAACAGAGATTTCATTTACAAAAGAAAAAATAATGTCTGCCCTTTTTATAGAGCTTCTCCTGAATCTGCTGATTTTCAGAGGTGTGTACACCGAAGAGGCGTGTTTTGGGGTGGCATACTCCAACGGCCTTCTGGGATAATCACAGACTTACTGCTTGAACAGAGTGAGAAAACCCACAGGAAGGGTTTCATTTACAGACTTTTTTCAACAGAGGTCGCAATAAATGATCATTATGAAGGTGCTCAAAATTGGAAACAGAATGAGAGGGTAAGTTTATTCTGGTACAAAACAATTTTTGCAACCCATGTGTGATTTTTTCATAATATACATTTTCTGTAAATTTTTTGAGGAGGCGTTGAATTATTCTGGTCTGTTTTGATGCCTCACTCTTGTTTTCGCTCTCTTCTCCCTTCCCCTCAGGCTCTCTGTCCCTATGGAAATATCAGTCAGTACCTATTAATGTCACACCTCCACCTCCTTCTTGCCTGGCTCACACCCACCTTCATCTCCTGACCTCCCAGCCATCCTCCTGGGCAAAGAAGAGCTGGTGGGTACTAAGGATACCATGAAATGGACAAACCCCAGGGTGGTCTGAGGTCAAACCTAACAACCCAATTTGCAGCCTTTCCTGTCTGGAGAGCACAGCTTTCTCTCCAGATCTTGTGGTGTGTGCTTGGCAGCTCCCTCGGGCCACACTTGAGTCAGTCTTTGCTCTTCACAGCTGCCACTTAGCGCCTAAACTCTTCCAACTTGCTGGCTTACTCCTGAGTCCCAGGCTGCTCTGTTTCCATGGAAGCCCACAGGAATGAAAGATGCTTCGTTCCCAATACCCACTGTTGTCCAGCCAAAGCCTTGTGATTCTGTCTTGTCCTAACGAACCACATTGCGAAATTTCTACTAAAATACAGCAGCTAAAATACTTCTTGCTAGGGTGAGTCTGTGCCACAACATGTTAAGTCCCTGCTCAGAACTTTCACACCCCGTATCAGAGTGCTGGCTACTTTGCTTCCAGGAGGCTTCCAGCATCCTTGGATACAACAGAAGATGGTTCAAGTCCTTGGGCTCCTGCCAACTATGTGGGAGACATGTTTAGAGTCCAAGGTTGCAGACTCTTACAGGAGCTTCTTCGTAGAGCATTACCCCGATCCTTAAGTTTAACAACCCTCCAGGGCCTCCAGGACCCCCGTCACATAATTTCCTTCCCTTTTGCATTTGAACTAAAATTTAAAAAAAAAAGCAGCCCCTTTTCAGACCTCGTTTCTTCTTTTATTCTGAAAATGTTCAATGGAAAATCCAGAGGCATACGAGGACTGACTGGGTACAACGTTTACAAGCACAACCCATCACGGTAATAAGGGGCTACACCTATACAGGGGACTAGATTCCAGTCAGGTTGCCAGGAGGCGCTGCTGGCCCTTTACAGACTAAGAGAAACTGAAAATGCCCAGAGTTGGTCCTTCCTGTCGAGCAAATGGGTAACAACCCTGGACATGCCACCCTGCTGGAATTCAATGTCTTCCTTAGCAGGGATCGCCCAAGGACACAGGTCAGCAGCGGCTGAGCACAGATAAGCCTGTGTGAGTCTGCTCCCAGCTGCTCGCCTCTCCTCGCTTTGGGCTCTCTGTCCCACAGCCCAGGGCTTGAGTAATGTCCAGTAAAGAGAAAACACCCCATCAGCCAACCAGGAGGATTCCTTTCACACCCAGGCCTTGATTTAAAGATCAACCCAAGGAGATACAAGAAGAAATCAGTCGTAAGGAAATAATGTCTAGAATGTTAAAAGGACTATCTTAACTCTGAACTGAATCTGTAATCTTAGGACTTTCGGCTGAATCCCTGGAACTCTCAAATGGTCAGACTCAAACAAGGCATGGGGGTTACTATTATTGTTGTTGTTATCTTCATAATCTAAATATCATTTATTAAGCTGTGATCAGACTAACACTGTGTGTTAAACTTCAGTGGCTAACTCTCATTTCTTTTCATTCAAAACGGCTGCTCATCGGGAGGAGTAGGAAGGAAATCAGTTCTCTCTCGGCCCAGGGCAGTGACAGTACGTCTACACGACCCTCTCTAAAACTGGGGTGTAACACCTCCAGCAGGCACAGCAGCCGCAGCCCTGACGCACTCCTGAGAACTGTTTCCCAGCTAGCTGAAGACCCGCTTATCTCGAAGGCAGCCTTCATCAGGTGATTAGGGAACAGGTACTGTTGGTTTCAGGTGTTTTTATTTTTGTCAAAAAGGAAAAAAAAATACTAGGCTCAAATCAACTTAAAAGCTAAAGAGCTGTCTTTGGTGAACAACACTCTCAAATCTGAAAACGCCAGGTACTGTCCCTCTTGCTAATTTGGATCAGCTGTAACTGGACATCGGCTTTGAGGTGATCGCTGCCTTTTGGAATCTGAGAGGTCACTGCTTCATGACTTGTGCGGCTTATTTCACAGGGAGATTCAACAGGACCCTGCACCCGCATGGGAGACCTGGAAGAGGCTCCTGGAAGAGCTGAGCCAATCCAAAGCCAGGAACCAGCAGCTTCTTTCCCAGTCTCCCATGTGGGTTCAGGGGCCCAAGGACTTGGGCCATTCTCTGCTGCTTTCCCAGACCTTAAGCAAAGGTTATACCACTGTTCCAGCCCCAAAAGTGATAAATTCTTTAAACTTCCATATTTCTAGTTGAATCCCTGTAAGTACCAAAGGTTATATTTCTCATCTTGTAGAGATAATGATCAATCAGAATATTTGGAATATATTCAAAATTTTGTCGATGTGGAACAATCCCAAACTTTAAGGTATGCTAATGTACAAATGTTATCGATGCAAATGTCCTAGAAACTATAAATTTATAAAAAAATTGTATAACATCTAGACAGGAGGATTTTGATTTGATACATATAAGTGCTATGAGTAATGAGTTCATGTGCTGATGTTATGTGCTAATTTTCATAGTCAATGTTTTAATAACTGTGCTTTAATAACTGACTTAAATAAGAATTTTATGCATCTTCAGAGAGATGTTGCCACTGGTTCCTGATTGTTTGAGAAGACTGAGCTTTAAAGCTTCAAGGACTTAGAATTATCTAGCTGTTAAAAAAAAAAGTTCACATGAATACAGTAGCTTTGATTAGATCTACTCTACAGCTTTGGTTATAATATTCAGGTTAAATGGATTCCTCTTGAAGGGTCTAAGATCTTATTTTGGATAGCTTTTGAGTTAACTTACATTGTATAAAATATATTGTCAGGTTATAAAAGGATGCCAAATTTACATTGTACTTATATAAGGGTCTGATGTTTTATGTGCCAGGGTGAGTCACTGGCTAAAGAGGAAGGAAAAAAAAAATGCCTACAAAGAGCCAGGCACTGCCAGGTCAAAACACGGATCAAAGTAGGCCCAGTCAAAGGGGAAAGAAAGTTTCAAGAGATTTCAAAATGACTAGAGACAGGTTATGTGGTAGGTACTCGACGGCAAGTTTCCAGGAAGCCTCCACAGATATTACTTAACCAGGCTCACAACTACCTGGCTACCTGATGAACACTAGTTAAGGCCAACAGTCCAAGAAGTGAGCGCCAGGTAAGTCTGAAAGCCCAAGAAGGCAGGCTGAGCCATCAGAGGGGCCTGACTTATTGTCTCATTTCTCCTCTACTCTCTTCTAGATGGGAAATTGACTCTATTCTAAAGGGCTCTATTACGAAGATTCCTAGAACCTATACAACGGATAACTAGAATTTTTTCTGTAATTATGTGTGGCAATACATAAAAGACCAGAGGAAAAAAAGAGGGGAAGAGTTTCAATTATGTTATTATTTTACAGCTTGGTTTATTCTGCTGTGGGCACAGTAAGTGGACAGAGCTCCCCCTTCATACCGAAGTAAGGATGGGATAAAAATTGACAACCCCCAAATGTAGAAGGTGGTCAACACGTTTGATCTTACCTGAAAGGACACAGCACTCCTCACGGGTACTGTCTTAGAAAAAACACACTATCTGAACGTGCTTGTAACTAGTTTTCCACCAGAGATTTTGGATGGGAGTGAACAGCCCCTTGGCTAACATCCTGAAGTCTGCCTCCGTGGTCTAGTTTAACAGAGATGAGAAGCAATGGTCAAGGCAGCAGGAGCAATGGAAGAATACCTAGCAGACCAGTTAACAGCTGCTTTACCTGGTGCTCTGTCTTTAAGAAGAGTCAAGAACGCCAGCCCACCCTGAGCAGCATCTGTTTTCAATGTGGGAAGCTAGGGGATTGGGCAAACAGCTGTTGTGACAGAAGTCAACTTCTAAAAAGCTCCGTCAGCTTTATCAACCTGGGCCACTGGAAACAGAGTTTTCCGGGGGCTGAAGGACCCCCAGGCCTGAGTCGTAACCCTGTGAGCTCTTCCTGAGCTGTAAAACCCTCCACTCAGCCCAGCTCCCACATACGCCTCACTATTGAGGTGACAGCTTGAGGTCGGTGACATTGCATCCTTTTGGAGCTAAAACCCATTCTATACTAACTGATTCAGGTCAGCTCTCTTCCCAGGTCAGATAGGCAATGGGTGTCTCCTCGGAGAGGCTCACCCTTCCCTTGTAATACATCTTCCAGTATTCACACAAATCAACAGGTAGCCTTGGCCTGAGATGTGCCTGGCCAGACCTGAACTCCCATCTGATTATTATCAAGCTCTTCCTGTTGGCTTCTATTTGTCTTTTAAAAGGTCTTAACAAACAGGACTTAGAGTAATAGCTCATTTGGTCAGCGTAGCCACAACAATTTACAGACAGTGCTGTACACCTATACAGTGCCCTTGTGATAAAACTTAATCAATCTCTCTCTTCAGGAGAGAGAAAGACATAACATAGGGGGGAGAAAGGTATAAAATACAATACATAGATGATTTGCTCCTCTGTTCCCCCTAACCCAAGACTCCAATGGAAAGCACTGGATTAACACGCTTATCTTCCTAGAAGAATAAAACTACCAGGTGCTTAAGAAAAAGATCACACAACTGCTCAGCAAGTTCAGGGCTCCTCCACACCCCCAAGGAACAAAGATTGGCTCTGGGGAGAATCTTCATGCTCCATGCTGGGTTGTAGAATCCAGTCCTTCAGTGCAGACACTTCAACCGCTGCCCACGAGGGTGTGTGTCCAACTAGACAGGTATTGACCTTACCGCACCCTCCTGGGGAAAGCCAGACCTCTTCAGGACCAGGCTGAGCAAGACTGAAATGTTTGGTCTAACATCTGATGAGACTGTGAAAAGTTTGGATATTGATGCTATGGCTGTCATATTCTTACTGAGTCTCTGTAATTCCACTGTTTATTTTGTCTCTAACAGAATAAGAGTGACCTAACTCCAAACAGTTATAAGGCAGGACTTCCAGCCTACCTCATCAGACCGTGACCAGTCTTCCGGTGTGCAAAAGACAATATTTTCCAAGGCCGCCTTCAAACAGCAGTGACAGCAAGAGAAGAACACCTACTATGCCCACAGGTCAGCCTGAAGAAGAAACAGAGATCGAGATTTTAGTGGAATGAAGAAACAACTGGAGTCAGGACGGAGCCTCTTGTTCGTCTTCCCCGACCCAGGGGGTCCTTGCCTTCTTTTATCGGAAGGAACTCATTGAACTAATGGAGAAATATGGCTGGTCCTTCAAGGCCACGGTCACCATTGCTTCTCCAATAGATACGAACCTTGATGGTCTATATTGTTAAGAGGGGTTTGTTTAGGGGAATTCCAAGGCAAAAACTCCCAGACTTTCCCAGAAGAGGAAGAAGAAATTGAAGACCCATATTCATGTCCATTACAATCCCAGTCTGGGGACCAGCACAGTGAGATAACAGGCTAATCCTCCACCTGCAAGTGCTGACACACCATATGGATGCCAGTTCTCATCCTAGCTGCTCCACTTCTGATCCAGTTCCCTGCCAATGGCCTGGGAAAAAAAGAGGATGACCCAAATCCTTGGGCCCATGTACCCAAATGGAAGACCTGGAAGAACCTCCTGGGCTCCCAGTCCAGCTCTGGCTGTTGCAGCCATTTAAGGAATGAATCAAAGGATGAAAGATCTTTCTCTCTCTCTCTTCTCTCTCTCTCTCTCTCTTTCTCTCTGTAACTCTGATTCTCCAAGTAAACATAAATAAATCGGGGGGGGGGCAGTTTAAATGCAAGCTAGACTCTCAGGCCTTTATTGAGATATCCACCTAGTTTGGCAGGGGTAGGAATTTCTACCTCTTTTCTTTTTTCCTGTAAACTGCTGACATCACCTGCTTGTCTCTTTGTTCACTGGCCACATTCTTTGTAGTCAACAGAACAAGTTGTGGGGGCTTCACATCACTGGTTACACTAATTGTTGAATAGAATTTGGGGAGCCTACTGAGGGAGGATGATTTGGAATGGCAGCCTTATAGCCCAGATAACAAAGAACCTGCCACCCGGCTAATGCTGAGCCCAGTGTCAAGAGGTGTCCACATGGCTGACATCCTGGGCTCATGAACCCAACGACCCTGAATATCCGTCTGCATAATTACCGATTAAACAGACTCATTATATCTCTAACCTTCCCTTGCACCAACTCTGGTCCATTAAAATTCCCTCTGGCTGGGCCCGGCACAGTAGCCTAGTGGCTAAAGTTCTCACCTTGCATGCCCGGGATCCTATGTGGACCCCAGGATTTGTCTGCTTCCAGACTTCATGCTTTAAGAACAAGCCAAGATAGTGTTGCTGGCTCCTGGCCCCAGCCTGGATGATCCCTGGCTGGTGCAGCCATTTGGGGAGTGAGTTATGGAAGGGAAGAGCTCTGCTTCTCTGTCTCTGTCTCTTCCAGAACCATGCCTTTCAAATAAACATATCTAGAAAAAAAAAACATTTGATTTAAAAATAAGGAAAACTGAAAGAGAAGGGGACAATCCATGAACTAACAGCCTTGGCTTGTCCAGAGTTCCCCTGGTTCCCCTGGTTCCCCTGGAGACTGGAACACTTAACTGCTACTGGAGACAGCTGACAGAGGTTCTTGTCTTCATTCAAGGACTTCAGACACGAGACCGAGAGCAGCAGGGAGCATGCTGGCCACGGCTAGTGAAGCCACCTGACACAGCAGATGGGCATCTCAGCAAAGACCCGAGAGCCCAGGCCAGAAGAGCAAGGACACAAGCCTCTGGCTCTTGTGAGAGATGAGACAAACAATCCCCCCGCCACCAGGGACACACTCCTGCCTCCCCCAAGACCAGTCTAACCTGTGCCTTGTACTGTCCCCAGCCCTACACTGCACCGTCCACAGGAGCACAGCCTCCGAGGCCAAATGCTACTCCAGTGCCACCCACTCCCCGTTGCTCCAAACTCTCCATCCCACCAAACATCCCAAGACCTTCAAGCTCCAGAAAGCACAGCTTATAGGACTACTCCGTGGTCATCTGTTCCTTCTATCTACATGCAAGCAGTTGGCCACCCTGTGCGAAATTTATTTCTCCTTAATAATAAGTTCCACGTGGCTATGAATTCCTATCCCATCTCTCTTTTCCTGCTCTGCACCTCTTTCCTAACAGTCTGAATTCAGACTGGAGTTTTTCCACATTAGGGTATGGGCCCATCTTTTCTGTCCTCTCTTCCCTTTACTGGGATTCTGCTGCTTGAGGTGGAGAGCTTCCTGGGTGTGGAATTCCTGATATTCCTGAACTTCATCTGCAGAGTGTTGCTGGAGCAGGTCCCTGGATGGCCAGTGTGGGAGATTCCCTTAAGCAGTTCCCAGGAGGGGGCTGGGCTGCCCCTAACGAGGTTAGCAAACAAAGCCTGGCTTTCCAGGGGCAAATGCTGCTCTGCTTACTTAAAAGACTTACTTCCACAGTTTTTCTTCATTCAGTCACACGAAAATTCCTATTTTCTTTGGGCCCTCTCATATCCATAAGCTAACGTGTACCTTGCTACCGAACAAAGCCACAAAGAAGCAAAAGCTAGAAAGGGCCCAGAAAACCTCATTCAGGCGCCCCCCAGGGTGGGTGAGGGGCTTTGTGTCTCACCTCTAAGCTTTCCTTTCTCTAAGTTCACTCCATCTTTCAAGAACCCCTATCATTCAATTTTCAACAACGCCCTTTGTCCCTGCTTCAAAACTGTCATCTGCCTTTGTGGGTGATTTTTATTGACACCCTATTCTAGTGGAGATTCCCATCTTATAGTAATGCATATCAGGAATTTATAAACTTGCTTTCAAAGACACCACAGGAACAGTATACAGATTTTCACACATTGTCCCTCCTCTAAGAAGAAAAGAAAAAATAAGCACGCTATGGAATATAGTGAGTTAAAGGAAAGGCCTTAAGTGATAACAATTGATTTTCCTGTGGAATCCTTTCTTAGAAGGCCTTTCAGAGAACAGCAGGAGTTCCCCCCACACTTCCCAGGGGTTCTTAGAACCATTCCTCCCTCTTATCCTGCAAGCAGAGGTGTCAAGCCACGCAGGAACGCTGCAAGGGCTCAGCCCCAACCCTCATTCTCTATTCAGGCAAGCAGCATGCTGCCCTCCAAAATCTGGCTGAACCAGCACTAATGACAATCGCCAGCCGCATTTGAGTCAGACACTGTGGACCTAAAATTACTGCCTTCGGGCTGGCGGTTTGGGGGGTGTCGGGAAGAAGGAACTACAATCAAAAGGCCTGTAACACGGTTTCTGTGTTAGCCCAGGTTTCAGAGCTGCCTGCCACAGGAGAGAAGGCTCCTGGACAACACAGCCCATGTCACGGCTGACTCCGGGATCCCCACCCTCATGGCAAGGTGTATGACAACCACCTCTTCCTAAACAAAGTCATTTATTTTCAAAAATTAGAATAGACCAGCATCATGGAAATACAATGTGAGCCACATTTGTAATCTTAACTTTTCTAGAAGGCCTTGTTAAAGAAAGTAAAACGAAAAGATGAGATACCACTTCAAATTTTTTATGGCTGGATTTACTTTCCATTTTATCAGAAAGAGAAAAAGATCTGCCATCCACTGTTTCACAACTCAGATACCTGCAACAACCAGAACTGGGTCAGGTCAAAACCAGGTGTCACAAACTCAATCCAGACTGTCTACACAGCTGGCAGGGACCCAAGCACCTGCTAACAGAGGACAGAGCAGGAAGCTGAATTACCATCAGAGGAAGTAGGACTTGAAGCAGACACTCAGACGTGGGATGCAGGCACTGCAAGCAGTCACATGAGCACTGTGCCAAATAAGGTCATCCAAGCCCTCTCAAATCTTCTGTCAAGTTCAGGGCCAAGCCTTAAGTGGCCATTCTTGCTGGGCCACCATTTCACTGTCCCATGTTTGCACATACTAGTGTTAGCAAACAGGAAAAACACTGAGAAGCCGGACACCTCAGTGAGAAGGGAAGCTTACCATTTGCTGAGAAGGCCACCATTTGTGTCTCAACAGGTGGCCAGGAAATCAGTTTCAAGTGAGCCGCACAGGAATTGCCCCGCCACTTCCTGATTGGTTGAGAAACCACCAATGGAGAACGTCTTCTCTGCAGGTTCACATCCAGACAAGAAGTCCGAGAACTGTTAAAACCCCAACACTTCCTAAAAGCGCCTCTTTCTCCTTTCAACAGACGCCATGTCTCCCTCCCAGATGCTTCCCAGGGAAGACTCCCCGTTTCTTCTCTTCAGCTCACCTGTTCACTTTGCAAAGGAAACTTCTCTGTGCAACGGATCCCCAGCTTTTTATTTCTATACTAAACTGGGGAAAGCTTTGTTGTTAACACCGTTGAAATTAATGTTAACAATATTTTATATTTAACCCAATCTAACCAAAACATTTTTTAAAGAAAAAAAAAAGATTTGTTTTTATTTAAAGGCAGAATTACACAAAAAAAAGGAAAGCTAGAGAGAGAAATCTTTCTTTCGCTAGTTCACTTTCCAAATGATCTGAAGCTGGGAGTCAGGGGCTTCCTCTGGGTCTCCCACACTGGTGCAGATTCCCAAGGTCTTCTGCTGCTTTCCCAGGCACGCTAACAGGAAGCTGGATCAGAAAGGGAGCAGCTGGGACTCAAACTGGAGCCCATTCTGGATGTCAGCACCTCAGCTAGAGGATTCTTTCTTTTAAATAAATACATAAATATTTTTAAATTACTAGTGGATTATTTTATATTATTTTCTTTCATACAAAATCTCTAAACTCTGATGCATATTTTACGTGTACAACACATAGCCATATGGGTTAGCCAGACACAAGTGTGTTACTTGGGTGCATGGGGCTCACAGCTATTGCATGAGAAAGGGCAGATATCACTTCATGTGTATAAAGGCATACATTATCAGTGCTAACGGACCAGACGCACACACATTCATCCTTTAAATTACAACTGTGTCTGTAACAGCTAGAGAGCAGTTACCTGATCTTGACCTCTTTCAATATGGAAATAAGGAAAGAACTGGAGTTCAAAGTGTGAGAACCTTATTAGGAGAGCAACAAAGCCAAGCCAAGCGGGAGAAGGCAGCAGCAGGGATGTCCAGCTGCACGACATGCAGGGGAATCCCAGAGCTGGATGTCCCTTAGGGAGACGGGATCCTCAGGCTTTAACAGGTAAACCAACTTTCCCTTAATTTATGTCACCCTGATGTGGCAGCTCCAAAATGGCAGTGTATGGGGCTACTGATGATTGGGTGAGCCCAGTATTGTTATGGCTGATTGGAACCCTGAAAACTTGCTCTCTGGCCAACAAGGTCTGTGGCCAACGAACAAGCAGGTAGGAACGTGCCTTCAGCATGGTTTATCGGGGAAACCTAAGACAGCCACTGCCACACCTGATAGACCAGGGGGGCTTGTCAATAAAGCACTGAGAGCGCTAGCTCTGTCTGCCTTCAGACTGGGGCTCTCATGGGCATGAATATGATTCCTCAATTTCTTCTCCTCTTCTTCCTCTTCTGGGAAAGTCTGGGAGTTTTCAGATATGAAATTCCCCTAAATAAACCTCTGAACAATACAGACCACCAAAGTCTATATTTATTGGAGAAGAAACTGACCAGCCATATTGTTCCTTCAGCTCAGTGAATTCCTTCCGATCAAGGACAGGCAAGGACACCTCGGGCCAGGGGAGATGAACAAGAGCCTGGGTCCTACTTTCAGGAGTTGTTTCTTCATTCAACTGCACATAATTAATTTTCTTTAAAACTTCATTTTTGGGCCCCCCTTACGTTCTGCTATTTTGTACCTGGCTAAGCTACCTTAACAGGAGTTGGGGTGAGAGGTGACTAGTTGCTCACCAGTGTTCCCCAGAGGCAGGATGGGATCTCAGTGGGTGCACAAAATGAGAAAGCACACGAAATGTGGGAGCAGAAGGGGGAAGTTCATCACATTGCTGGAGAACGCCTTTTCCTGCCTCTATATGCCTATCCATACAAGTCTGCTGAAACAAACCGAAAATAGGGTAACAGGAGAAACCACGTACAAATTGCATAATGTGAAAAAACACGAGTGTCATAAACCATGCAACTCAAAGAGAGGGCAGCTGTATGTGACTTAAATACTCTCTTTACAGGCTGGTGGGGCTTGTGGGCAATTTTGGAATTTTGGAGGGAACAGAATGATTTTTAGGGGATAATAATGAAACCAAACAGACAATAATCTTGGGACAACGTTTGCCTGGACTAAGTATGGTATCATTCTTTCTGTAGATGAATCTTTTGGAAGATCTAGGCTTCTTTCTCAGTCTAACTTGTAAACTCTGCCTTTCTTCAACTGCAAAAACAAAAAACAAAAATGGAAAGAAAGACCTTGAGTCTGCCTTTTTTGTTCAGTCTGTTACAGAGCAACTCCTCAAACTCGTGGGAAGATTTACCATAGAACCCCAGCTCCAGTGTGCAGGAGGCTGAGCTCTGACTACAGGGCAGTGGAAAGGGATTTGTTGACATTGCATAGAGAAATGAGCCCGGCGACTTGAACTCACTGAGGGCATAAAAACAGTGCACCTTACAGTTCACAGTGGGCAGATGGGGGGGTGTCTAGTTCATGGGGTGGTCGCTCGTGACTTTCCTTGATTGGACAGGGGTTCTGAGGTGGCAGGTGCTTCCTGCCCTGGGTCAGGGAAATACCGATCACCAAGATATTAATTATTGGGAAACTTCAGCTCAACCAGGTGTACCACTCCCTCTACTCATGTCATTACTTTAAACAAGTGGTTAATGAGCAACCAGAAGGAACTGCAGGAGACTGGGGGAGCTGGGCTCTGGTGAGACCTTCCCTCTGCGGTGAGGTCACTTGTATGGGGATTTGGTTTCAAGCATGTCAAAGTATCATACATTGGGGTAACATTTTCTGAGTTCAAGAACATTGTTCTAATCAAATTTTTTTTAAGATTTACTTTATTTTTGTTGGAAAGTCAGATATACAGAGAGGAGGAGAAACTGAGAAAAGAATTTCTGAGTCGTTGATTCACTCCCCAAGCAACCTTACAGGCCACAGCTGCGCCAATCCAAAGCCAGGAGCCCGGAGCTTCTTCTGGGTCTCCCATGCGGGTCCAGGGTCCCAAAGCCTTGGGCCATCCTCCACTGCTTTCCCAGGCTATCAAGCAGGGAGTTGGATGGGAAGCAGGGCTGCTAGGATTAGAACCAGCACCCATATGAGATTCCAGCGCATGCAAGGCAAGGACTTTAGCCACTAGGCTACCGTGCTGGGCTCCGTTTTAATCAAATCTTAACAACAAAACACAGGATTCAGCATAAAAACAGGCAAATAATTCTGTGGTATTATTTCTCTTTGCTCTCACGCAAACTGCAAACAGTTTGAGAAAAAGATGCAAGTCACAGGTATTTCCTTGTTTATCATTAATGTTCACCAATTAGTAAATTCAGTTTATTTGTTTGCAGGTTTCTTAAATATCTAAGTTTTATTTTTTTTATTTTTTTTTATTTTATTTTATCCTATTGATAAGGACAGGAGACAGGTTCTTAATACAGGCAGGTGCCATGAGGAAGAATGATGCGATTGTGGCGTCACTGGACACAGGTGCATCAGCCAGTCACCGCTTAATGTCATCTTTTTCCAGCTGGAAGCAACCAAAGTGGTTGCTGCCCCAACAGCAGTTCAGGTCACCTATTTAGAGGGGAGTTTGATAGAGACAGGCAGATTTCTAATGCAAGCAAGTTGAGAGCAACAAGGTGCCCTGCTTTCCCAGGTCATTAGCAGGGACCTAGATTGGAAGTAAAGTAGCTGACACTAGAACCAGCGCCCACATGGGATGCTGGCACTGCAGGCAGAGGATTAACTTGCTACATCACCACACTGGTCCCAGAATTACATTTCTGAAATTATTGTTAGGAGCCACCATTGTGTCACAGCAGGTGAAGCCACCATCTAAGTCCCAGCATTTCCACTTCTGCTGGGAAGACGATGGAAGATGGTCCAAGTGCTTGGGCCCCTGAACTCACAGGAAGATCTGGATTAAGCTCCTGGCTTCTCCCTGGCCCAGTCCTAGCTGTTGCTGTCATTTGGGAAGTGAAACAGTGGATAGCAGATTTCTCCCTCTCTGCAACTCTGCCTTTTGAATAAATACGTGAATATCTAAAACCTGTATAGTTTAGCGATATATTTGAGAGATGCAGTGGGCAGATGGAGGCTGGGTGAAGACTCAAGCTGGAAACTCCATCTGTATCACCCAATGGGAATCAGAAACCCAATTACGTAAGTCACACCACTGCTCCCCACCACGCATTAGCAGAATGATGGAATCAGGGGGTGCAATCCGGTATTGAATCCCACATCTGCCAGGTGGGATCCAGACATCTTAACCATCAGCTTAACAGCTAATATATGTGCACAACATGAAGCCCCAAAGTCCTAAGTTAATGGTACTAATGTGCGATTGGCAGCTAGTTCGGGGTCACAAGCTTGGAAGCCACTCCCTCACCCACCACTGAGGTGTTCCCTTCTGCCCACCTGTGAAACTCACCTATCATCACCTGGAACCCTTCGCAAGCCCGATAAAGGCCCATGATAGGGAGGGGTTCACTTTCTTGGTTGCAACTGGCCTCCCCAGCACCTGCTTGTTCTCTGGCTTCCCATGGACAGACTCTGAGGACAGGTATCCCCTCAGCATGGCCCCTGTATGTCTGTATTCCTCACCCTCTGTTCACTGCTTGGTGGGAGAGTAAATATGGGAACGCTAAGATGTTTTGTATTTCTAATTTTTGTACTTTCAAGAGTTCCCGGAGAGGTGAGGCCTAGCAGGAATGTGTGCAGAGAAGCCAGGGAAAGGTGAATGTCTGCAGCTTTGTAAGTGTGTCCAGGTTGTTCGGTGCTGGCACACAGGTCTTAAGTTTAACAAATGGACTTAAAGGAAATGACCATTTGTTCCTTGGGGGTTTCAATTTAGACTGGATTACCATATGGAATTGTCACTTGCTAATTTCTAGTGGGCCCTGTTATCACCAAGCTTGGCTAATAAAGACTCCTTAATACAGGGTAGAGTTGTCTGGCATAATCTTGTTTACAACTTGCAACACTAAGAAGGTGGAAACTTAATTCTATTATGGTGACTGGGAGGTGTGCCCAGTTGAGAGGTCATCAGGACATAATGGTGTGTCCTTGGAAGGAATTCTCACCTGAGGGTTGGTTCTGAGAGCCTGAGGCAAGCCCAGCCCCTCTCTGCTTCCTGGCTCTCCAAGTGATACTTTCTCTGCATACCATCTTTCAGTTTCATCAGGGGGCAAGCCAATGGAGCCATGTGATCCTGGACTTGACCTCTAAAGTTCTGAGCTAAGTAAACCTCTTTTGCATTCATAAGCAGCTTGTCTCAGGTATTTCGTTGCAGTAATAAAAAGCTTACAAACACACATGCCTTTTTACTCAAATGTTCTTACAAATAGCTCATTCACCATTATATGAATCAACAAGAAAACCAACTAGCACTGCTTGCAGTTTAGAATTTTTGGAAACTATTATACAAGATACTAACTTAATGAGAATCAGATTTTAGACCACATACACAGTTTTAAACTGAGCTGTAGATGGGCAGGACTTATGGGGAAAGAGACATTAAAATGAATCTCATGGTTCCTTGCAGTCTCTTTTCAGTATTTCACTGCTAAGAAAAAGGTGATAATAATGTGTCTTTCTTGAGCACTGTGCAAAGCACCAAACAAACATGTTTTATTAGTAATTTCATTATCTTCTCACAATAACTATGGGGCCCAAATTAAATTTTTTTCTTTTCCATTTTTAATACATATTATCTATTTCTTAGAAAGAGTTACAGAGAGAGAGAGAGAGAGAGAGAGAGAGATCTTCCATTGATTGGTTCACTCCCTAGATGGTTGCAACAGCCAGGGCTGGGCCAGCCAAGCTGGGAGCCAGGAGCTTCCTCCAGGTCTCTTCACATGGGTACAGGGGCCCAAGCACTTGGGTTACTTTCCACCGGTTTTCCCAGGCCAAAAGCAGGAGTTGGATCATAAGTGGAACAGTTGGAACTCAAACAGCTGCTCAAATGGGATGCCAGCTAGACCACAAAGCAAACCCCAGGCTCATTCAACTGTTAACATTGCCAGGACATAGACGACGAAACTTGAGTTTCTGAGAGCATGACGTTCCCACATAGCTGGCTTTAGACATTTAGTTCATATGACCCTATAAGCAATATGCTGTGGCCACCCAACTCTCAATCCCTTTCTAGGCCTGAGACTCTAAATATCTTTAAAACAAAGTAAACTGAGGGCACTTCTATCGCCATTGCTACATTTGCACAAAATGATGAGAGCAGGGCAGGGATTCCCAAAGCTCTACAGGATTCATCAATGTCCTCAATTTCAGCTCTCCCTTTGTCAAAATGTGAAAACCATAATTCAACCACAGTTCACAGCAACACAGAAAGCCCCTCCCTCCAGCATTCCCGCCCCTGCTCTGGGCCTTCCTCCTCCACCCAACACAGGAGCTCGCTGTCTTATAATTGTGCATTAATGAAGAACAGAATCCCCCCCTCACTTTATTCTGCATTTCATTTCTAGTGTAATTTGGTGTGTGTATGTGTGTGCGCGTGTGCATGTGTGTGTGTGTGTGTGTGTGTGGAGAGGGCGGGTGTGAGGAAATGTAAACAGTGCTCATTTATCACAGCTTTAATTAAGACCAGATCTCCCCCTAATCTAATTGTGAACGGCACAGTTTATACCAGCGAGCGGTAAACACTAATAAAGATCAGCTGCAGGAAGACGAAGGCCACAGTTTCTGCGGGTATGCCTGCCATAAAACAAATATGAAATAATAAAAGACTCTAATACAACACATTCATAACTGTCTAGAAAGCAAGAAGACATTTTGGTTTCCAGTTGTCTAGTGCTAGGTGGCGTGTTCTTCCAACGGTCTAGGTGATACCTCACCTCACTCCTTCCCTAACCCCTGCTCACGGCCACATCCTTGACTCGGTCACCATCAGATACAGAGAGGAGGAGAAACAGAGAAGATCCTCCATCCAATGATTCACTCCCCAAGTGGCTACGACAGCCACAGCTAAGCTGATCTGAAGCCAGGAGCTGCGGGTGCAGGGTCCCAAGGCTTTGGGCCATCCTCCACTGCTTCCCCAGGCCACAAGCAGGGAGAGCTAGATGGGAAGATGGGCTGCCTGGATTAGAACCTGCGCCCATATGGGATCCTGATGTATGTGCAAGATGAAGGCTTTAGCCACTAGGCTACCGCGCCAGGCCCGCTTTCTTGCTTTTTATGAAGGAGAAAAATCCTTATGAAGGTTTCAAAAATCCTATTATAGGGCCACGGCAAGTTAAATCACCACCTGCCATGCACTCATCCCATATGGGCACCAGCTCAGTGTTAATGTGCCTGGGGAAGCAGCAAATGGGAGTCCAAGCACTTGGACCTCTGCCACTTGGTGGGAGATGTGGACGAAGTTCCAGGCTCCTGGTTGTGGCCTGGCCTGACTCCAGCTGCTGTGACCACTGGAGGAACCACCAGGAAACACATGGTATCTCTTCCTCTCCCTCAATCTCTGTAACTCCGCCTCTAAAATAAGTAAATAAATCCTTTTTTTTTAAATCATTAATTAGGTTAAATACATTTAAAAAATCCGATTTCTGGCTTCATTCTCCTATTGTTTCAATATCTCTGAAATTGTTGTGCGTCTTGCAACCTTTGGCAGAGCCTGAGTTTCTGGAAAGACTCAACCCTGGCTCGGTAATCCAGTACCTTTCAAAAAGAAATTACTACCAGGAAAGAAATGTTCTCCAACCTGACTTCCACTAGGGCTGGAGAAGCGAACAGGAAAACACTCTAATCTATACTTCCAAGCCTTCTGTCCTGAGAAGCAGCAGAGAGAACAGTGAGGGCCCTGACTGAATTAGCTTCATAATGATGTGAGACGCCTCTGGCTTTAGAAAGAGTTCAAGATGTGGAGCAGGAAAGCTTGAATTGAATTTCTGGCTTTGCCACTTACAAGTTTCATGCCTTGAAGGGAAGACGGGGAGTGCTATGGTCTCAGATGTGACACCCCCTGCCCCACTCCACACTCCCCGCCAACACGCACCCACCGATCTGCCCTAAGATGGAAGTATTCCAAAACAGGCCTTGAGGAGGTAATTACATTTCATAGAGCCAATGAGGATGAAGCCTTGATCACAGCATTAGAACTAAGAGGCCTTCTCCCTTCCTCTCCGCCTTGTAAAAACCCAGCAGGAAGCCCACCACCCTGGAAGGGGACTCTCCACACACCTACAATTCCCGCACCGTGGCCAAAGATTTCCAACCTCCAGGTTGTGAGAAACAGATCCCCGCTGTCTACCCCACCCAGTCCACAGTGTTTACTGTGGCTACCCAAACTGAGTGATAGAGGAAGCGCTGCCCTTCTCTGGACTTCGCTTCCCACCAGTGAGGTGGTGATAATGACACCTAATTCATGGAATTATTGAGAGATCCAGTGAAATTATATAGAGCAAGGGGGTAGTTCCAACACTAATTCCTATTCCATGAGTAGCTGCATAATAATAATAATATATTCAGAACCTTCACAGTTTATAACACTTTAATTTGATGGTTAAAATTACAGTATTTAGTAAACCGAACAGGCTTTATTTACCTGTTGGTGAAGAAATGGAACCTCACTAGAAAACCAGGTCCTCTTGAAAGGCACAACTACAGAAAGAGAGGGAAAAACAGAAAGATCTTCTACCCGCTGGTCACTCCCCTAAAGGCCACAATGGCCAGAGCTGAGCTCATCCAAAGCTGGGAGCCAGAAGCTCCCTCTGGGTCTCCCATGTCAGCGGCAAGGAGTCAAATCCTCGGGCCATCTTCTGTTTTCCCAGGCCATAAGCAGGGGCTGAGTCAGAGGTGGAACATCCGGAACATGAATCAGCTCCCACAGTGGTTGCTGGCACTGCAGGTGGAGGCTTTACCAGCTGTGCCACAGCTCCACCACATCCTCTACCAAGGGAGTCCTATCTGGCTTCACCAAGACACTGAAAAAGGTTTGTACTGAAGGTTGTCTGTGACGCACTTCTCCACGAACATAAGAAGTTTTCTACCTGCTGTTGCTCATAGGTTCAAGAACTGTACCATTTCTTTTCATTCAGAGTTCACTTGCTGGATGTTACTGACTCATCTCTGGCACCACTAAGAAGTGTGTGAACTCTCGGAATAAGAAGCTAGGCCCAGCACAAGGGCTCTGCCTAAGCCATTGCCTTGCATGCTCCAGGATCCCAGGTGAGCACTAGGTTGTGTCCCAATGGCTCCACTTCCCATCCAGCTCTCTCGGAAAGAAGCAGGAGATGGCTCAAAGCTTTGGGACCCTGCACCTGCTTGGGAGACCTGGAAGAAGTTCCTGGCTCCTGGCTTTGGACTGGCTCAGCTCCAGTTGCTGTAGCCGCTTGAGGAGTAAACCAGCGGACAGAAGATCTTTCTGTTTGTCTCTCCTTCTCTCTGTAAATCTGCCTTTCCAATTAAACGAAAATAAACTTTAAAAAAAGAAAGAAAAGCTGAAGAGCTGGTCCGATGCCACAGGAGGCAAGCGGCCCCTTACTATCTCACATTGGAGTGTCTGGAATTAAGTCCCACTTTGCCTTTCTTTTTTTAAAGATGAGCTTATTCATTTGAACGTCAGGAAGACGTCTGCGACCATACCACCCGGAACGCGGCCCAGCTCGTCTGAACGTCAGGAAGAGACAGAGACAGAGAGGTTCCGTCTGCTGCTGCACTCCTCCCATTGCGGCAACAACCACAGATGCACCAGGAAAGTCAGGAGCATCCTGGGTCCCCCACATAGTGGCAGGTGTCCAAACCCTTGGACCATCTTTGGCTTTCCCAGAGCATCAGGAGAGAGCTGGATCAGAAGTAGAGGAACTAGAACATGAACTGGTGCCCATACGGGATGCTGGCATTGCAAACTATTAAAGAGACTGTCCTTTTCCCAATATATCCTGGTACCTTTGTCAAAGATCTAGCAGCTATGGAAGCTTAGATTGATTTGGGGATCTCTATTGTACTTCAAAGTAGGGCTTAACCAGCAATTACACTGAAGACAGATGTTTCAGGAGCATTAGAAAGCAAACAATGACAGAATAATATATACATGGGCCCAGCAGCGGTAGCCTAGCAGCTAAAGTCCTTGCCTTGCAACTGCCAGGATCCCATATGGGCGTAAGTTCATAGACCAATGGTCCCGCTTCCCATTCAGCTCCTTGCCTGTGGTCTGGGAAAGCAGTTGAGGACAGCCTAAAACCTTGGGAACCCGCACCCGTGTGGGAGACCTGGAAGAGGCCTTAGGCTCCTGGCTTCGGATTGGTCTAGCTCTGGCGTTTGCGGCCACTTGGGGAGTGAATCATTGGACGGAAGATCTTCCTCTCTGTCTCTCCTCCTCTCTGTATATCTGACTTAAAAAAAAAAAAAAAAACCAAACTTGCTCTTTAAAAAAAAAAAAAATGTAGATAGTATTCTGAAGGGGGGGAATTAAAAATCCGTATAAACCTAGAATTACATCACCCAGTAAAATTTCTTGAAGGAAGAGGAGGAGAAAAAAGGGGAAGTTGGGGAGAACTGTGAGCTGATCTCTTCAGATGCTCACACAAGATTCCCAAGAATCAGACAAAAGTAATAACGGAAAGCTCTCAGATGGACAGAGGACAAGCAAAATGCTGTTACACGCTCACAGCTGAGTGGACCTAAAAATAAAGTTAATTTCTAGAATGAAACAAGATAGAACTGCAATTGTAAATAATAACAAATAGTAGGAGCAACAAGCACAGGTGCAGAATTAAAACACCCAAAGGCCATTGTATTTTCAAAAGGAGAGAGTATTAATACTAACTTCACATTTTAACTTTACATCTTAAAATAAGACCAAAAAAATTACTAAAATATATACAGATTATATAATTTCAGATAAATTTAGGGGGAAATGATGTGAGAAAAAGAAAACACACAGTTCAGAAGCAGCAAGCTGCTTTTTAAAGTTTTCCACATTTTTAATCTACTTTTGTTATATACCATTCTCATTCATGATAAATAATATTTTGTAATTTTTATTGGGTGGGGCCTGGCACAATAGCCTAGTGTCTAAAGTCCTCAACTTGCATGTAGCAGCATTCCATATGAGCATCTGTTCGTGTGTTCGTGTCCTGCCTGCTCCACTTCTCATCCAGCTCCCTGCTTGTGGCCTGGGAACGCAGTCGAGGATGGCCCAAAGCCTTCGGACCCTGCACCTGCATGGGAGACCTGGAAGAAGCTGCCGGCTCCTGGCTTCGAACTGGCTCAGCTGACTGTTGTGGTCACCTGGGGAGTGAGCCAGCACTTGGAAGACCTTTCTCTCTGTCCTTCTCTGTGTAAATCTGACTTTCCAATAAAAATAAACAAATAATAATAATCATTTTTATTGGGAGTTTATATTTTAAAGCTTGATTTATTTATTTGAAAGGCAGAATTAGAGAGAGGAGGACAAGGCTCTTTCACCCGCTGATTCATTCCCCAAATGGTAGCAATGACCAGGGCTGGACTTCTGTTTCCCGCATGGGTGCAGTGCCAAGCCCTTGGGCCTTCTGCTGCTGCTTTCCCAGGCACGTTAGCAGAGAGCAGACATGAATGGAGCAGCCTGGACTCGAACCGGCAGCCACATGGTTGTTTTTATGTTTGCTTCTGCCGGCTATAGCATATGCACCGTCTCTCAGATAGTTGTTGGAGGAGGGAATTTAATCAGTTTCTTGACTTGGACATTCCAATAATTTATGAGCGCTATAAATTTAAGCTCCCAACTCCTTAAAATGCAGGTCTAGGAGCTTGACATTGTGTGTGGGTTTAAGCTTCCACCTGCAGTGCTGGCATCCTACCTATGCAGAGTTTTTTAAGTTTCCACTGCTCCACTTTTAATCCACTTCCAGCTGATGTGCCTGAAAAGACAACAGAGGCTGGCCAGGTGCGTGGGCCCCCACCGCACTACACAGGAGACCCAGACGGCGTTCCAGGCTCCTGGTGTGTGCCCTTCACCTTGCCCAACCCATTCGGGGAGTGAAACAAATGGATGGAAGATTCTTGCTCTGTTAGTCTTTTAAGTCATTAAAAAAAAGATTTATTTTATTTTCATTTAAAAGGCAGTTACCGAGATAAGGAAGAAGAGAGATTTTTACATCCACTGGTTCAATACCCAAATGGTGCCAAAAGCCAGAGCTGGGCCACTCAGCAGCCAGAGCTTCTTCTGGGGCTCCCATGTGGGTGCAGGGTCCCAAAGACTTGAACTTGCTGCTTTCCCAGGCCACAAACGGAGAGCTGAATCAGGAGTGGAACAGCTGGGACGGGTGCCCGAAGGCGGATGCTGGCACTACTGGTGCAGGTTTAGCTTACTGTATCTCGATACTAGCCCCTTAAATGATACTTTTAAAAAAAAGATTTATTTATTTTTATTGCAAAGTCAGATAGAGAGGAGGAGAGACAGAGAGGAAGATCTTCTGTCCGATGATTCACTCCCCAAGCGACTGCAAAGGCAGGTGCTGTGCTGATCCGAAGCCGGAGCTTCCTCCAGGTCTCCCACACGGGTGCAGGGTCCCAAGGCCCCAGGCTGTCCTCGACTGCTTTCCCAGGCCACAAGCAGGGAGCTGGATGGAAGTGGAGCTGCCGGGATTAGAACCAGCACCCATATGGGATCCCTGTGCGTTCAAGACTTTAGCCACTAGGCCACCATGCCTGGCCCATACTTTTTTTTTTTAAGAAATGAAATACAGTTCTCAGATGTGGAAGATTAATGTATTTCTTCTCTTAAATTGAGAGACAAGGCAGCTTCCTCATCTACTTGTCCAAGAGTGTTTTTTCTTTCTCCTAGTCCACCTTCTTTCTGAAGATGATCCCTAATGAGAGTGACTCTGCAAGGTACCAATTTCAAGATCCTACATCAAGCTACCCTAAGCCCTTACTTCCCACCCTCATTCCCAGGATGCCCGGCTGCCTTCGTGTACCTGAAGAAGCTAGTATCCACCTTTAAACCGGGCAGACCTGGGCATACTGGTGTGCTTGGTAGCCCCTGTAACCCATAGACAGTAAGTTCATCCAAATAGTGCTGCGACCTTCTTTATTTTCATTGTTGACCCTTTGGAATTTTTCTTCAGAGAGTTAGCTTCATGATAAAAATAAGATCATTACTTTACCCAGCATTATAGGACGTGGATACTGAGTTTGTTCGTGTTCTAGAAGTTCACCATTTTGCCAGCTCACAAAATCCTATTTTAATGCTTTACCACAGTGTAAAACTAAAGTCCGAGGATAATAGTTATAGTTGGCTACTCCTGCCGACATACGGTACCTGAGGTTCCCAAAGTTAACAGCCTCTTCCCTCCCCGCCGCCCTCTAGCTCGCCCTTACTGGGAGGCCTAGCCTCGGACTTTAAGCATGTTCTAGAACTCTCCAGGCTGGCCTACCTTCTTCTTGTCAGAGGTAGAAGACAAACTTCACCATTACTGCTCAAATTCTTCCCCTAAGGAAGCAGTGGAGTTGGTTTTTTTTTTTTCGTTTGGGCACTTCTTCGCATTCAGTAGCTGACAAAGGAGGTGACGGGGCCAACCCACGGGGGTCTCCAATCCAACCCCATCTACCTCAAACTTAACAGAAATACGTCCCAAGTTTCTAGGCTGTTGATATTGCTTTCTCTGCGTTCCGCAGACTAGGGTACTACTGGCCATATTTCCTACTTCTGTATGTATTTTGATGGCTATGAGGGCGGGCGGTAGGGCTTCATCATCTTCGTTTGAGACGCCATTTTGAAAACGGGGACCCGGCCTCCGACATGTCTCAAAATATAACGTACTGACGTTCAGTACGCATCCTTCTCGCAAGGGGGGGCTTCCAAGGTGCTTCTGAGGTGACGTGCGTCCGTGGAGCTGTGGGTCCGTGCGAGGGCGCGCACCCCCTGCATCCCCCCGTAGGCGCCCCCTCCGCGGGCGCTGTCCCCCATTGGCTGAGGCCGTGGCCACGCGCCGTGCCCGTGCGTGGTAGGCCCTCCGGGAGCCCCGTGGCCACGCCTCAGTCCCGCGGCTGCCTCCTCCCCAGTCCCGCAGGTCTCCTCCTGCCCTCGGTGTTCTTCACGCTGCTGCTCGTTTTTGGTTTTTTTGTTTGTTTTCTCTGTGCCTTCCGAGCCCCTTCGAGCGAAAGCGGGCGGTGGGCTCCCGCGCACGTCGCAGCAGCCTCCTAGGTGTGCTTCCAGAAGCGCGGCCTCGGCCTCCTCTTCCTCCGCAGCCCCGTCGGCTTGCCGCCATCATGGTGAGTGGAGGCAGAGGCCCGCGAGGGGGTCGGGGGACAGAGCCGGCCACCGTCCTCCGGGGTGTGAGGAAAGGCTTTCTGGGTGTGGCGGAGGCGGCGAGGCTGGACATGGGGTGCCCCCCAGCCTGGCTGCCGGTGGTGGGGCGCCTGGCTGGACGCCCCAAGGGCCGCAGGGCGACACCTGAGGCCGACACACTGCCCGTCGCAGCAGCCCGCGCTGTGGCGTTGGCAGCCTGTTGTGAAGAGGTTTTTTGGGGGGCGTGGGCAGGGCCCCCCACTCTGGCAGTCTCTTCCCCCCATGCCCCAGGCGCGTAGGCCCTGCGCGTCTTGGGGTTCTGACGGAGTCGGGGTCCGCGAGATGGCGGCCGCCCCGACGCCTCCGAGCGGGGCTCCCTGAGCGGGGCCCACAGCCCTGGGGTCCGTCCGCGGGGGTCCGCGGGGGTCCGTGGGGGTCAGCGGCCGTTCCCTGGGGCGCCTGCACGCACCGAGGGCGCCCCCCAAAGAGGCCGCCCTGGCCCGGCTGCCGACACCGCACGCCACCGCCGCCATCATGGCCACGTGCGCTGGGGTTCTGGTGTCGGCCTACGGAACTTTTAGATTTGCTTTTTAAACTCTGGGAACGCCTTCCTTTGCCTCTCTCTCTCAACACTCTAGGAACTTTGAACGAGAATGTTGATTTTGTAGCGAGCGTTGGTGTCCGTTTTTAAATCAGTGGCATCGCATTGGTTCACAGCCGCTGTGGCCCCAGTTCTGTGCCCACGGACTAACCATTAAGTCGCAAACGTGTGTGTAACAGCCTGTGGGTTCACATTTGTGTTCCATAATTACCACACTCCTGTTTTATGGTCTTATTTGTAAGTATGTTGAACGGTCTCTGTTCATTATTTAAAGTCGCCATTTTTGATGCAATTTAATGATTATTGAATTTCTTTCCTCTTCATTATTAGAGGTAAAACGGGAAATACTAACGGCTTTACGGGATTTTTTTCTGAACATGAAAGTAAATTTATCATTTGAAAATAATCTAGGAAATCGCAACCTTTTTTAATCCCCGCACTGCAAATCAGTTTCGTGGTGACCCATGTGTGTCCTTCTAGATATTTTGTGTGCTTGTATCAATTACTGTCCAATATACGGGACAGGACCGTGGTATAGCACGTTAAGCCTCCACCTGCAACACTCATATGGAATGCCAGCTGCTCCATCTCTAATCCTGCGCCCTGCTGGTGGCCTGGGAAAGCAGTGGAAGATGACCCAAGCCCTCGGGACTCCGCACCGGCAAGAAAGACCAACCAGCAAGGGGCGCCTGGCTGCCAAGGGGTCCAGCTCAGGCCGTTGCTGCCGACTGGGGAGTGAGCCCGTGGGTGGGAGATCTCTCTCTGCTACCCTCTGTAACTCTGCCTTTCAAACACAAGTAAATCTTTTATACACACACACACACACACACACACACACTGGAAACAACACAAAACAAGTATAACTTGGAGTATATAATGTTGAAAATTGTACCAGTACTTTACTAAATTTCTTTATGATGAGTAACTTTTCCAGTATTAAAACAATACCACCACTGACAGCACTGTGTAAATATCTTGGCGTGCTTGCATTGTTGATTTCTTCTGATAGCTCTCCTGGAGTGAGTGGAAATGTCTACACCCATTTTACAACTGTTCTAATTTATAAAAAATCTTCACAAGGTACTAATCCTGAAGTGTATCATTTTCCCACTGATGGTATGTAGATTGATTTATCTCTAAAATCTTTCCCTTGAGAGACTTTATTATTTTTTCATTCTTGCCAACATAGGATAGAGAAAATACTTCACTTTGTTGATGTGGCTGTTTAAAAATGTGTTTATTGGGTCCAGCAGTGGTAGCCTCGCGGCTAAAGCTCTTGCCTTTCACACTCTGAGATCCCATAGAGGCTCGAGTTTATGTCCCAGCGGCCCCGCTTCCCATCCAGCTCCCTGCTTGTGGCCTGGGAAAGCAGTCGAGGACAACACAAAGCCTTGGGACCCTGCACCCATGTGGGAGACCCGGAAGAGGATTCAGGCTCCTGGCTTTGGATGGGTGCAGCCCTGGTCATTGTGGCCAGTTGGGGAGTGAATCAACAGAAGATCTTCCCATCTCTCCTCCTCTGTATATCTAAGTTTCCAATATAAATAAATAAATCTAAAAAAAAGTATGTATTCAAAAGGTAGAGTTACAGAAAGGAGAGACCAAGGTTTTCAATCTACTGTTCCAATTCACGTGGCCGCAATGGCCAGTGCTGAGCCAGGTGGAACAGAGGAACTGGGATCTTAATTCAGGCTCCCAAGTGGGATTAAGGAACCGAGTGCTTAGGCCTTCTACTGCTGCTTTCCCAGGAGCAGTGAACCGGAGCAGGCCACTGCGTTGGAGGTGGAGCAGCTGGGCCTCCAGCCAGCACCCGCGTGACATTACATCATTTCATGTCACAATTCCAGTCTGACGTACTTTTTAAAAAGATCATCTCTTTTTATATGTAAATTGTCAACCTACCTTTTTACTTGTGTATTTTTGTTATTTCTGTTAACTCCTAAAAATTCAGTTATTTGCCACACATGGTAGAAGAAATTTGATAAAAGTGCTGCCCCTTACTCTATTTTTGATTTCTATGAAAATAACTTTTGATGTTTAACTTTAAACTTGATAATGTCTTAGGATTAGATCCATAGAAAATGAAATGTGTATTTTGTTGGTTATTTTTTGAAAATTGAAAAAGGGGGCTGGCATTGTGATTTCACAAGTCGAGCCACTGTCTGGTGGCATCCCGTGTGGGTATCAGTTCACATCCCAGCTGCTCCCCTTTGGGTCTAGCTCCCTGCTGATGCTCCCGGGGAAGCCGGAAGGATGATCCAAGGAAGACCTCGGCCCCGCATCTGAGAAACCTGGAGGAAGCTCGGGCTCCTAGCTGCAGGCTGGCCCGGCCCCAGCTGGTGGGCAGCCATTTGGGGTGGAAGACCTCTCCCTCTCTCTCTGTACTTCTGCCTTTCAAATAAGTGAATCTTTAAAAATTAAAAATGCATGCTGTATTTTCTCAGATTCTTTTTCAATGATGAGGTGAAGTCACAGGCTTCCTGAAAGTGTTGTTTGTTTGTTTGTTTGTTTTTGTGGGAGCAAGCGTGGCAGCCTGTTGCTTCCCAGTCGCAGGCCCATATGACTTCCTGCTACCCGCCGCACTGCCCAGAAGCTGCTCTTGTAGTCATGTTAAGTGTTTATTCTGATTTTCATTTCCTTAATTTTGGCTTTTCTCTTTTATAAATTCCTTCTTGTTGACATGACTATAACTTGGATGATTACAAATTACAAGTGTAGATCTCAGTTTGCTTACGTATTAATTGCACTAACTTGATGTCAGAGAAGCTGATATCCCAGGAATTTGGATTTTCCCAGTTTTTAGTTTTCGTGTTGCTTAGATACTCAAACATTAACAGGGGTATGTTAAAATAAACAGAAGATTGCGTGTCTGGCGATCTCCAAGCTGGCCCGTGTCACCGTCCCAAGATGGCTCATTCAGAACCCACCAAGCTGAAGTTAGAATTCATCAGAAGGGTTACAATTAATGCAGTTTTTCATCATCTATATAAAGGTTGAAATTACATTTAACATCAAACCTCTGCTTGTCCTGAGCATTCACTTTTAGGAGTATTTTTAGTCACAAAAATAAGATAATCAGTTTCCTTTTTTATTGTTTTACTTACAAATCATGTAAATACGCATCACCGGTGTATTATCCCTGCTGTTTCAGATTTGATAAATGGAGTGGTTTATTTACTTTGTTAGTTTTGACCGCCACCTGCTGGCCGAAGATGAGCACACATTGATGCCTGCCTTATCTCAGACATTACAGAATTAAAGTGATTAGATGCATTTTGTATTTACTCCCCAATTAAGCAGGCAGCCGACATGCAAAATCCAAGGCAAAACAAAATTTCCTATGATACTGTGTGCTTTTTTTCCTATCAAATCATTACATCTGAAGCATCCGTTTTACTTTGGCACATACAATCTGAAAATAGAGATCTTTGTCAGTCATTCACTTCGGTTTGTTCTTTTAAAGATTTATTTGTTTTTACTGGAAAGGCAGATTTACAGAGAAGGAGAGACAGAGAGAAAGATCCTAAATTGGCTGGTTCACTGTCCAAGTGGACACAATGGCCAAAGTTGAGCTGATTGAAAGCCAGGAGCTTTTTCAGGATCCCCCAAGGATTTGGGCCGTCCATCCTCTGCTGCCTTCCCGGGCCATAAGCAGGGAGCTGGATGGGAAGTGGAACCACTAGGACATGAACCAGGGCCTATATGGTATGGTGGCGCTTGAAGGTGAAGGATTAGCCTGTTGAGACATGGTGCCCATCTAACCACTCACTTCTTGAGCCAGGATACTGAGATTCTGCAAAGGCTTATTTTATTGAACAATGAAAAACAAGTTCTTCATGAACGATTTTTCACTTTTAGTGGCACTGTGACAAGATTTCTCAGTCAAAACTCTGTTCAGATTTTAGGTCAGTTATGTAGAATGCTTAGTATTAGCCATGACCTTCTGCCCACCGAATACCAAGACTATATCTCCTGTGTTACTACAGAAAATTCCTTCGGCCGTGAGCAGGTGCTGGGGAGGCATGAACTCTTCTGGAGTCTCTGGCATAGGCCGGTTATTAGCACCTCTCACTTCAGCTACATTCATAAGTTGTAGTGCAGAGATGGTTGACTCTGTAGCTTTACAAAGTTCATTTACAAGTGAAGGGACAGTTGAGTAGAAAGTCAAGGGATTTCAGGGCAAAACTGTCATGGTGCCAGTGTGTGCCCCGGGGAGGCAGCAGGTAAAAGCTCGGGCACTTGGCTGTCGGCCACCCACGTGGGAGACCCGCAGTGAGTTCCTGGCTTGGGCTCGGCCCACCTCTGACTTGTTTCAGGCATCTGGGGAGCAGGTGGAAGGTTTCTGACTCTCTGCCTTTCAGATGAGTGAAAAATTAGCAAAAATGTTGAAAAATTTTTCAGAAATAGAAGAAAATACTGTAGAAACATATTTTCACTGTTTTCTACTTCATTGTCATACAATATCCAGTTATAGGAAAGAATTAGAGAACATTCATATAGAAAACCAGAATAGCAAGTGTAAACACACATGAAGAGAGAAGCACTCAAGAGTCAGCTTTGGTCATGTGGCAATTTTAATTTCCTCTCCAAATAGTAGAACAGTTTATAGAATGATTATCAGTAGCTCCTAGCATTTAATTAGCATTTAGGGGTTTTTCCTACTGTCTCTTTATGTTAATTGCTGTAAGAAGTACTGTGTTTCCTTTACAGAAAGATGTATCAGTTGCTTGCTTTTCTTTATGTTGGTTGCAGATGTATGTTTGATAACTTTCTCAGAAGTCTTCCATATAGAAGTCTTCCATATTTATCTCTTGTAATCATTTCATTCATGAATGAATTTTAGATAAATAGATGTCTTCAAATAATTTCCTGAAATTCCAACCAGTTGTTAATAAAGTACCCACAAAAGAAGTCAGCTAAAATAGCAAAAGAGAGAAACTTTTTGTAACAACCTATTGGAAATAAATTCAAAGAAGCACATAGTAATATTTATTACCGTATCACTTTATGCTTTACAAAATGCGTTCGCAGGTGTTGCCTCTTTTCGTTTTCACAGTAGTTTGCCCGGAGATACATCGCTGGTAGTGAGTAAGTGGCTTATAAGCAAGTAAGGGACATGAACAGAGCTCGCCCAATGGAATAATTTTTCGTTTGCTTAAGTTATTCTGCTTCTCCAGTATCTCTCTTACCTATCAATTCTGCTTCAGAAAGTTGACATTAGCCACAGAACCTACTGTGGGAAGACTAGAAACAGTTCTGCTCAAAATCCAGAGAAGTAATGAGCTTTGTGTAGGGATTTCTTTATCTGAAAACAAATATGGCATTGTATCGTTCATCCCACTGTAAAAATTAGAATTAGTGGAAATGACTTGGTATTATTTGAGAAGGAAACTGATTTCAAAGCTTTGAATGCCCTAACATTGGGGGAGAGTACTACAGCTGTCACACCTCTTTTTAAGTAGGAGCTATGGTATGTGGGAAATAATGTGTTCATGATCCATTTTCTGAGTTAACCAGGTGTACTAACAGGGAGTGTTAAAATCATAAAATTCACATTATTGATTGTATGGAGTAGAAAGGTGAAATAAAAAAGGTTGGTTTGAAACTTTGATACTTGGTTTTCTTTTTGATGCATCTTTTACATTTTCTAAGAGATTTCCATGTTTTCTATTGAAGATTTGTTTTCATTTGAAAAGCAGATTTTTACTGAGAAGGCGAGACAAGGAAGTTTTTCCATTGGCTGTTCGCTTTCCCAGTGGTCATAATGGCCAGAACTGAGCTAATCTGATGCTGGGAGTTAGGAGCTGCTTCTGGGTCTCCCATGTGGTTACAGGGTCCCAGTGCCCTGGGCCATCCTCTGCTGCTTTCCCAGGCCCTAAGTAGGGAGCTGGAACTGAAGCAGAGCAGCCAGACAGGAACCCACACCCATGTGGGATGCTGAAGCCAAAGAGTGGAGAATTAGCCTGCTGCTCCAACCACCTGGGCCCCTACCATGCTTTTTAATAATGTATTCCATAAAATCAGAATTTGTTTGCCAGTGTAGAACAGTATGCTTCTAATAACTTTAGTTTTTGCCAATCTGAACTGTTTTTTCTTACAAGTCAGAAAATGCAAAGCCAGTCTTTCATAGAATTGTATAAGCAATAATAATGGGCAACATTAGGCTTAATAAAGTACAGTAACCTTGGGCCCAGCACAGTAACCTAGTGGCCAAATACCTGCCCTTGAATGCACTGGGATCCCTTATGATCATTGGTTCTAATCCTGGCGGCCCTAGTTCCCACCCAACTCCCTGCTAGTGACCTGGGAAAGCAGTCGAGGGTAGCCTAAAGCCTTAGGACCCTGCACCCGTGTGGGAGACCTGGAGGAAGTTCCTGGCTCCTGGCTTCCGATTGCCTCAGTTCCGGCCATTGCAGCCACTTGGGGAGTGAACCAGTGGACAGAAGATCTTCTTCTCAGTCTCTCCTCTGTATATCGGACTTTCCAATAAAAAAATTAAACATCTTTAAAAAAAAAACAAAGTACAGTACCCTTGATTGCTTTAAAACGAGTCTGAACTAAGCTATATTGGTGACTGATCTATATATAATGAAGAATAATTTACCTAAAATAGTTTGTTCTTTAAATACAGAACTTAGGTTTCATGTTGTGCATGGGTTTTGTGTGTCTCATTGTGATGGTCTGCTCTCTATATTACAGTCTGCTGCAAATTCTGTGACTCCGAACACAGCAGCCTCCAGAGAGGCTGGCACCCAGTCCTCGTCAGCTGCATCCAGCCAAGGCTATGTTCTACCAGAAGGCAAAATCATGCCCAACACCATTTTTGTTGGTGGAATTGATGTTAGGGTATTGTATTCATATTTCATTTTTATTTTAAAATACATTGTGTGGAGTGGAAATTTGATCCTGTTGCAAGCCTAATTTTTTTTTAATTTTGTGCAGAGTTGGTTTTGTGTTTAACCATAGGAGCTAAACATACTGTTGACAAAGAGTTACATGTCTTGGGTGACACTTGAGGGAATTAATTCACATTATAAGACTCCCTTTAGAGTAAAATTTAAAATTTCAAATGCTGAATTTTTATTCTTGAAGTTTAATCTTTTTCATAGATGGATGAAGCAGAAATTAGAAGTTTCTTTGCTAGATATGGTTCTGTTAAAGAAGTAAAAATAATCACGGATCGAAGTGGTGTGTCCAAGGGGTAAGTAAAACACGTAGTGACTGTCAATTACCAAACATCTAAATGCTGGCATCTGGTATTCTTTCGTTTGCATGAATGAAATGTGTTGCTTTGTTCATTTCTTGCATGCAGAAAAAAATTTGTTAGATCTTCAGCAGTTTCCTATTATTTGTGTTTCAGTTTTTCCTATTTCGACCAAGTGGATTAATTGATTTTACCAAATAATTGTTTTCTTTGTGTATTTCACAGAACCTTAAGTTTTAACCGTCTTGCGTTAGATAATAAATTTCATATTTGTAGGTGAGGATGTTATGTTAGGACTTGTCGCAGTATATTGTAACATAGGTGAGGTTTTAAGGAGTTAGAAGCAGCCCTGTTTACAGAGGATCTAGCACATCTCACGGATGAATTAGCGCAGTGGGTTGCCCACCTTTCTCCTGACCACTCCTGTTACCTCATAGAATGCTAGAAGTGCTAACCAGTTACCATACAGAGATGATTTTATCTTTCATTTATCTGCCTTTCTAGCTATGGGTTTGTTTCATTTTATAATGACGTGGACGTACAGAAGATAGTGGAAGTAAGTAATCTTTGTGTGGAAAATGTCTTATTTAGTTTATTATTGAAATGTTTACTGAGTGCTGAAAATACTAATTCATAGGCTAAATACAGAGAACAGTAACACTTCTTGGTCAAATCCACGCTTAGAATAATCTTGCATAACATGTCTTATTTTTGACTGGATAAGTAATTTCCAGAACTAGAGAGGAAGACATGGGGCCAGTTGACAGCTTTTGGATCAGATTCTATTGATGCATGATTGGAGTGGTCAAGGAGGAAAATGACAAAGTTTGTTTTGATATATACTTAACCACTGATCTGTTTTTCTTAAAGGTTTATGTAAAGTCAGAGTTAGAAATCCTCCACAGACTGATTGACTGTCCAAATGGCCAGCAAAGGCAGAGCGGTCTCTTGTGTGGGTGGCAGGGTGGCAGGGGCCCAAGCACTGGGGACATCTCCCACTGTCTTTCTTCTCAAGCCATTAGCAGGAGCCAGGACTCAAACCCGTGGCCATCCAAGGCAGTGGTTTTACCAGTTAAGCCACAACACTGACCTCTCTTGTTCATTTCTTATAATGGAAGGTTTAGAGAACACTGTGGTATTAACACAGGTGTTGAAAGTAAAGACTAGGAAAACAATTCTAATTTTGTTACTGTTTTTGTTTTCAGTCACAGATAAATTTTCATGGTAAAAAGCTGAAACTGGGCCCTGCAATCAGGAAACAAAATTTATGTGAGTAAAAAAGAAATTGTTTTGTTGGTAGATTACTTTTCAGAGAACTAAAAATGGGTTTTGTGTGTAATTTTCTTAAAAGGTGCCTATCATGTGCAGCCTCGTCCGTTGGTGTTGAACCCTCCCCCTCCACCGCAGTTTCCCAGCATGTGGGGCAGTCCGAGCACTGAAGCTTACATGCAGCCCCCGGCCATGATGAATCCCATCGCTCAGTATGTGCAGGTGAGAGTTACCACAGTCTGACCATCCGCACACGTGGTGTATCTGTCATAAATGAAAATATAGTTCAATGGTTGAATACTTTGGGTGATAAAAATTGACTTTTGCTAGAAATCTCTCAGGTATTTTTTCTGTACAGTTAGCTAAAACATGCTTGTTTATAATTGCCAAGCATTTCTTAAAGGACAAGTCTCTTCTGTGTTACGAGTCTTCAGAGAGTAAAGGCAGCTTTCTTCAAGTATCTTTCTAGTTTATTTAAAGCTAGCAACTGCTTCAGCCATCTTTTATTTTCAATAATTTCCATGTGCTTCCTCTCATATAGATCGAAGACTTCTGGATGTATTCTGGTCTTAAATAGGTAGATTGCTGGTGTGCCTTGGTAGAAACCTTGGGAGTTTCTGGTGTAGAGTTTGGTCCTGGTTGCTTTGAAGTGGGATTTGGTATGCTGATTCTCTTTTCATAAAGAACATTTATTTTCTTCTTAGTTCATTTTAAAGGTACTGCTTTTGCTGCAAAAAAAATTAATGGTAAAATAGTTTTGCATTGTCTCTCTCTTGCCTGCATTTTCATCTGTCTGAAACATAGGTTACATCTTTTCATTTTTCTTGTTCTGAACATGGCTAGAAAGAAAAAGTCATACTTGTTCTTAACCTTTACTGAGAGCTGTGATTTTTTTATTGGAAGAATCACAGAGAAAAAGAAATCTTCCATCTGCTGGTTCACTCCCTACCACAGCTGCCAGTGCTGGGCTAAACTGAAGCCAGGACCCAGAAGCCAGGAGCCCGTGGGTCCTCCACATGAGTGCACAGGTCCAAGAACCTTGGTCATCCTCTGCTGCTTTCCCTGGCACATTAACAGGGAGCTGGATTCGAAGTGGGGCAATTGGGACTCCAACTGGCACTCTTGTGAGATCCCAGCATAGAGGGCATAGTTTCACCTGCTGTGTTACAATGCTGGTCACCAAATCTATTATGAATGTTCATGAATGCTATTACCTTTGTGGTTTTAATTAATATTTATTGAAATATGTAAGGGGATTCTTTATCTACCAGTTTGGAATAGTAGTCTACCCTTAATCTTTAGAAATGAAATAAAGGAAAAACATGAAGTCTGTTGGAGGATACACACATTGAAATAATATTGTCAAAGGAGTACTAAACCATTTAGAAGTGTTTTTTAAATGAAATAGCAGAAGGATTAATCTGACTTACATGAATGTCAGTCCCCTTAGAGTTCTATCACAAGTGGGAGAAAGAACTGAGTGGGGATAAGTATACACAGAAGATAAACACAGGTGGTTAAATCAGTCACCTGTCGTTCATTCTTCCTGCCTGCCACAAAAGACAATACTTCTTTATCATGAACTCAGGCATTCATTTGGAATTATAGGAATGAGTATATGTGCTAGTTAATATAGCATAATACTGATGTTCATAGTTTGTTATGTTGAGAATAGGGTTTTTTTTTTTCAGATTTTCCTTAGTTAATCCAGTTGTTCTGTAAACTTCGTTTTCAGGCATATCCTCCTTACCCAAGTTCACCAGTTCAGGTCATCACTGGATATCAGCTGCCTGTTTATAATTATCAGGTAATTTAAGAGGGAACAAGTTGATATACTTTGAAATATTGTGAGGCTTTTAATTTATTTTTATAAATTTCCCAAGCAGTTTGTCATTTAAACTAGGGAAATGTATCTAAAGGACAAAAATATAAAAGCAATGCAGAGACCATAATCTCTATTATTTAGAAATAATGGAATGATAATTTTGACCAAAATGTACTTTAGCAAGCACTTTTCTTTGACTGTCTTCTAAGATTTATTGTCTGATTTTTTTAAAGACTTGTTTATTTATTTAAAAAGCCGGAGTGACAGAGAGAGGGAGCGACAGAGAGCTTTCATTCACTGATTCGGTCCCCAGAACTTGCAGCAGTCAGGGATGGCCAGACGAGGGCCCAGAGCTCGGGCCCCGGGGAGCATCATTCACTGTCCCCTCTGCTGTGCTAGCAGGAAGCTGGAGCAGTAGCAGAACAGCCACCGCTCACCACACTGTGCCATGACACCTGTGCTTTAACATTTGTTCTTCCATTGTTGCTGTCAGGTAGCTGAACTATCGTGAAATTTTTCCAAAAAAATGAGTTGAATTATCCAATTCTTAGGTCACAGAATTTTAATCGCACTTGATAGTTTTATTTTATCTGCCTGCTACAAAACCATAGTTTTCTGAATTTCTCCTCATAGATAGCAAAGATCACTGACCATGGTAATAAATTTAAAGAACTACTATCTAAGTTTTCTGAATGTCGACTTCAGAAAACAGAAAAGTTGAGCTTATATATAATAGTCATAGTAACCTCAGATATTAGAAACAGAAAGTACTTCTTTCTTTCATTTTGTTTCTTGTATTGTAAGAATTAAAGAATCCAGTGTGATAAATACTTTGTTATCTTTTATCTTTGTGAAAATGCATAGGAATATTTGAATAATTTTTTGTTTCTTTTTCCCTTTTCAAGATGCCACCACAGTGGCCTACTGGGGAGCCAAGAAGTTATGTTATACCTCCGGTAAAATGAATTAATATAAATATATCTTATTCTTCAATAATTTTCTCATTTAACTATTACATGTTTTTGGCCTTTTTTTTGCCTATGATGTTTTTTTAAATTTACTTGAAAGGCAGAGCAGTGTAGAGAATGAGGGAAACTTCTTCTGTATGCTGGTTTGCTCCTCAGATGGCTACAGCGTGCAGGTCTGGGCCAGGCTGAAGCGAGGAGTTTAGGAGACATCATCACGGTGTCTCACGTGGGTTGCACGACTCAAATGGTGATCTGTTGTCTGCTCCCTTCCCAGACTGCAGCAGAAAGCTGGGGTGGAAGTGGAATGGTTTTGACACGAACCAGCTTGTCCAGGTTGCAGGCCTTCGTGAGCAGCGCCTTAACTTCCTGTACTGGCCCTATAAGTGTTTTTCAGTGCTCTTTTAAATTATATGTTATGCTTTCATAATTTCTTGTTTTCAAAAATGTATACTCCCGTGGGAGAAAGTATTTATTTATTGTGTTTAAGCCAGGGCTGCTCTGCATATGGTAAATGATCAGTTACTTACTGCTAGAATATATAATCTGGAAGGTATTAATGCAGCTTTAGGGTTAACATTGAATCTGCTTACAATCTACCTGTGGTTCTGCTACCTGTAAGACATCTGTTAAAAAGAAACAGAAATGTTAGTACTGTTAATACCATTGAATAAGAAGAGCGTTAAAATAAAAGGTTGTACCCCCTTTGAAGGACCTTGAGCCCTTGTCATCACCAGGATTGAATATTTGAAAGATAAAACTAACAGGTAAAATTTTCAAGTACTCCCTTACTACACGTTTAGAATTTGTTTTTCTTGGAGTCCTAGTTCTGATTGTGTTAATACCTTTAGGACATTTTAAAAGTACGTCTTTGCCTTACTGCCCTTGGGCTATTCAGTTTAAAACTGAAATGATATAATTGAATTTCAACTTAGAAATGTACCTGTACAACTTCAATTACACCATTGTCTTTTTGAATGTAGGCTTACACAACTGTTAACTACCACTGCAGTGAAGTTGATCCAGGAGCTGAAGTTTTGTCGAATGAATGCTCCATTCACGAAGCTGCTCCATCCCCTGGAAATGGCTCGCAAAAGGCAAACATTTAATTGTGTTGACTGTTGTTAATATTTCGTATTTATATATTCGGATTTTAATAATGACCCTTTTAAAGATGGAAGACATTTGTTTATAGAGCTAAGTAATTAACTAACATTCAGCCATTAATGGAAAAACTGATGAAGTTTCTGGCATCCCCACTTTCTAGTTGTACATACAGTTTCAGATTCAGTGGTAGGCCTCTCCTCTTCCAGTTTGGTTTTATTTCTTTCATCATATACTAAGGAATATTATTAGTATTTTTGACAATTTAAACAAGTATTTAGCTGAATAGTAAAACACTTTATTTATAACCTTCTAACATACTGGTGGAAGCTCTCAAGTGGAAAAGTGGTAATTATTCAAATACTGAAGTAGACAAAGTTGTTGATTTTCTTGTTATTGTAAGATCAGGTTTCTGTGATAATCTTTCACTTAAAAAAATTATTTAGTTGTATTTGAATGGGAGATGTACAGAGCAATCAACCACTAGTTTACTGTCCAAATGGCTGCACTGGCCAGAGCTGGGCCAGTACAAGGCCGCTAGCCTGGAGCTTTTTCCAGGTCTCTCCCACATGGGTGCAGAGGCCCAAGGGCTTGGCCGTCTTTCTCTCCTTTGCCAGGCCATGAGCAGGGAGCTGGATTGGATGTGGAGCTGCTGGGGACTCCAGCCAGTGCCCACGTGGGATGACAGCAAGCTGAGGCTTAACTTACTACGCCATGCCCTCAGTACTGTCACTTTTGAATTAAAATGTTTTATTGAATGGGTGTGATATAAAAGTTGGTATACAGGGTATCTGCTGAACGACTGTCATCTTGGAGTGTGGACTTTTATCATGTGTGTCTTCGGACAAAAGTGTTGGAACTCTAGAGTCATGAAATGAAAAAAATTTAAGATTGTAAAAAGATATGAAAGTAACTTACAGTATAACTATAATTAGGTATTTTTTCTTAACAGTACTGGAATTCACTATTTCTTATCTAACAGGAGATATTTAAAAAGCTTAAGCAAAAGATCATAGGGGTTTCAGAAATTAAGTTTTTAAGACTAATATTTTATCATTAAAATTCTAAAATACTTCTTCAGTTTGTCAGAACACTTAAGTGATGTGGTAAGAATTAGGAATTGCATAGTAAGTGTATTTATTCTTTAAACCTTTTTTTAAAAGCTTTGTTATGAGTAAAATTGTCTTTAGGTTATTGAAAACTTCTGTGTTTCAGAAATCTGTGGACCGAAGCATACAGACGGTGGTGTCGTGTTTATTTAGTCCAGAGAACAGGCTGAGAAACTCCGTCGTGACTCAAGATGATTACTTCAAGGTATGAAAAAAACGGTATGCAGGATAAAAAATGGATTTATTAGCTTTGTAGTATCCTTTTTCCTGTGGTATGTGTGTTTACAGATGATTTGGAGCATTTAAATGAAGTATTGGGGTTTTACTGTAGCCCAGTAAACCACAGCGAGTGAGTTTGACCCAGCAAAGTATTTGATACCAGTCAAATCTTGGTAGAATGTGGTTTATCTTCACGGAGGAAGCTTTGACTGAGCTTATAGTCGAAAGGATTCATGAAAGAAGGTAGTCGAAAGGAAAATATTGGTTTGACCAAGTAGTAAAGAAAAAAAAGATCTAGAGAACTGAACTTCACATGTAGGTGTTGACTAAAGAGAGCGGAAATGGATCACGCCGATGACGTTCCGGAACAGTGTGGCAGGAGAGGGTCAGTGAAACACTGCAGGCAACACTGAGGGGAGAGATGCAGCCTGTGGGGCTTCCGGGCGGACACAGCGTGATCTTGCTGCTCTTCCACCTGGACGGGTCATTTCAGTTTTCCTGAGGCTCTAGTTCTTACAAGTGCAAATGAGGAGGAGGCACAGAAAGTCTCTAGGGTCCCTTTATATTGGAGTATGGCAGTGTGAAATTCACTCAAATATTGTGTTTAGGATGGGGAAGGTGTGTGCTTAAATAAGAGGTTTATCAAGATGTAGGTACCATGTAGTTCACCTATTTAATGTGTATACCTCACTGGGATTTTTTAGTATATTCACAGGATTGTGTAACGCTGATGCCAGTCGATTGTAGAATAGCTTGGTCACTAGCATTAATCACTCCCCTTTTTCCCTAACTTTTCTACTTTAGCCTTAGGCAATCATAAACTTACTTTCTTCAAGGAGTTTTCTATCCTAGACATTTTGTAAGTAGAATCGTAGGGTATTTGATCTAAAAGTTCATTGGTGTTACAGTGTGTATTTCTTTTTTAGTTTATGAATATACCATATATTTCTTCCTTCATCAGCTGATGGACATCTAGGTTATAAATATGCACAAGTTATTGAGAAGATGGAAGTTTGTATTTGTCCTGAATCTAGGGAATATGCCCAGGAATGAGATTTCAGAGTCACATGGTATAACCATGCTTAATAGTTGAGAAAGTGTCAGTTTGTTCAAAGTGACTGTACTGTTTTATATTCAAAGAGAAGTGGGGTTTTTAGTATTATTTATTTGATTTATTTATTTTTATTTGAAAGGTAGATTTCACAAGAGAGAGGAGGAGAGAGACAGGGAGAGAGGTGTTGTATCCATTGTCTTCAATCCCCGAATGACTGCAGCAGCTAGAGCTGAGGCAGGCAGGAGCCTGGAGCCGGAGCTGCCTCTGGGTCTCCATGTGGGTACCGGGAGCCCAAGGATGTGAGGCGTCCTCTCCTGCTCTCCCAGGCTGTGAGGAGTGGAGCTCAGACTGAACCAACAGGAGATGCTGATGTCCCAGGCAGAGGCTTCATGTGCTACACCACAGCACTGGTTCCTAAACAGAAGAGTTTTGCCCATTACTTTGTATCTGTTAAATGGAGAAAGCAGAGTGCCTTTTTTAAGTCCCGTGGATAAACTTAGATGAATCTTAAAAATGAATTTTTTTACAAAATAGTAAGGAACTCCTAGAATGCAGAAGAACAAAAACCACAGTAGTTAGTAAATATAATTCCTTTAAATTGACATTTTGCTCTTTAGCTGTTCCTTTCTATACACATAGAATCCACTTTAGACTGGAAAGAACTGGTTTGTATGACAACCTACCATGTGCAAAGTTCTGAAGATTAGTATTTAAATTATTTTTTTAACAAAGAATAAAATATTCTTTTTTTTTAGATTTATTTACTTTTATTGGAAACTCAGATTTTTACAGAGAGGAGGAGAGACAGAAAGATCTTCCATCTGCTGGTTCACTCACCAGTTAGCTGCAAGAGCTGGAGCTAAGATAATCTGAAGCCAGGAGCCAGGAGCTTCTTCCAAGTCTCCCATGCGGGTGCAGGGTCCCAAGGCTTTTGCCTTCATCTACTGCTTTCCCCGGCCACAAGCAGGGAGCTGGAAAGAAAGTGGAGCGTCTGGGACACAAACTGACCCCATATGGGATGCTGGTACATTCAAGGCGAGGATTTTAGACTATCATGCTGGGCCCCCCAAAAAATTCTTTAAACTTTATTTTTCACATGACTATAGACAAAACTTCGCTTTAAATTTTAGAGTTTTCAGCTCACTTGCTCGGAGTTAAAAGTTGGCAGCCTACGATTGTTTGGCATCTAGACCTATTTCAGTTGGCCAGGTGTAGTTTTTACTGTTTCTGTTGAAATTGAGTACATTACAGCATTTAAATGTACTTACCATTTCCATGGGAAATTCTCTTTGTTGTGTTAATTTGTTGTGTACTTTCACAATTTTGCGTTTCCCCTGTGACAGCTCAAGAGAAATGTATCAGTTGGGTCACTTTTCTGGGTCATAACCTAAGTAGGACAGACGTTATCCTGCTGACAGATTATCTAATCTCCAGATAACACCTCTCCTTACATGACAACTAGATTTAATCCCTAAAAAATGGTACAGCCGAGTTAACTGTAGAAAAGAAAGTGCTGTTATGTGATTTTTACTGGTTTACTCAGTTTCATTACTCTTCTTTCCACCTTTTTTTAAATAAGATTGAGGGACCGGCACAGTAGCCTGGTGGCTGGGGTCCTCACCTTACAAGCACCATGATGCCATGTGAGTGCCAGTTCTAGTCCTGGCTGCCCCACTTCCTGTCCAGCTCCCTGCTTGCGGCTAGGGAAGGCAGTCAAGGATGGCCCCGGACCTTGGGACCCTGCACCTGTGTGGTGGATGTGTAGCTAGGGAAGGCAGTCAAGGATGGCCCCGGACCTTGGGACCCTGCACCTGTGTGGTGGACGTGGAACAGGCTCCTGGCTCCTGGCTCCTGGCTTCGGATTGGCTCAGCTCCAGCCATTGTGACCATTTGAGGAATGAATAGGTGGGCGGAGGATCTTCCTCTCTGTCCCTCCTTCTCTCTGTATTTCTGCCTTGCTGATAAAAATAAATCAAAAATCTGATTAAAAAAATAAATATTTTTTAAGACTTATTTTTATCAGAAAGGCAGACATACAGAGAGAAGGAGAGACAAAGGGAAAGATCTTCATCCTGTAGTTCATTTGCCAAGTAGCCACAGTGGCCATAGCTGAGCTGATACGAAGCCAGGAGCTTCTTCTAGGTCTCCCATGCAGGTGCAGCGTCCAAGGAAAGCCTTGGGCCATCCTCTGCTGCCTTCCCAGGCCACAAGTGGGGCGGGGGATGGATGTGGAGGCCAGCACGGGGATTGGAAGGGGAGTTAGTTGAGCCATGGTGCAGAGCTCTCCTTACGCTTCTTCAGGCCTTTCCTCTTTGACCGTACACCTCTGCCAGCAGCAGTGAGGGCGAGATTGTGTGCATATACGTCACCCTCTGTGTCCGTAGGTGCCACATCTGTAGATGCCGCCAGCTGTGAAGTAATATGTTGCTTTTTAAGTTGCATTTAAAATGAACATGTGCAATCTCAATTACTACTCTTTTCTAAACAGTATAACAACTATGTACGTTGCAGTTGGTATTATTAACAATCTAGAGATGATTTAAAGCATGAAGAGAATGTGTAGCAGTTACAGACAAATGTACTGCGTTTATATGTGAGGCGTTTGAGCATCCGGGAGGCCCCGAGCCTGTCCCTGAGGAGACCCAGAGGGTGACCCTTTTTTCAGTTTTCCTCTTCATTCCTAAAGGACGGTACATTGTCACAGGTTGGAGACACGTTGTTTAAAAATGCTACAACTGAAATCTTGCATCCTAAAACATGGGATTTCAAATTGAAATGACAGAGTGATGTTTGTAATCTATGATTTCCCCAAGATGAAATTCTGTTAGTAAAGTCAGTACTTTGAAAAAAATCACATACATTTCCACCATTTGTATTTGAGATAGCACTGCCTAGTCACTAGTTTAAAACGCGTAAAATAATACCTCGTAAAAGTGTTCCGTTTTGGAGTTTACTGAGATTTCCGTTACATAAAACTATCTATGTTGGTATACACTGCTAGCCCTAAGTTGAAGAATGCTTCACAACAAGGGTTGCCTTTTTTCTTGTTATTTGTAACTTTCTAAGTATTGTAGCTCTGTTAGATCAATAGGAAATTTTCAGTGACTTTAAAAAAACCTATTTGTCTTTTGTAGGATAAAAGAGTACATCACTTTAGAAGAAGTCGGGCAGTGCTTAAATCTGTTTGATCCTCCCTGCCAACTTTCTGGTCTCATGGAAATTGGCTGATTTTGAATATTAAGAAGAGACTGGAAGTTTTTCATTGCTGTAGAATTTAACTCTGAGTTTATCAAAATTCAGAGTTATATTAGATTGTGTAGTTTTATTTTACACTGAAACTGTTCTTCATTAGCTGTTTATTTAGAAACTAGTTCCATGTTTAATAGATAGTTTAAAGTAAAAATAAATGAAACAGAGAAAGAACTTTTAAGATTATCTGTAAGGATTTTTTTAGACTTGAAATTAGAATTTTAAGAGTTTTAAAGGTAAATACGGATTTTCAAAAAAATTGTTTTAAAAAGCCTCTTTTTGAAAGGTCAGAATTTTGGACAGTTTGAATACAAGCGTTTCATTTCTCCAACAAGTACCTGTGAACAGGACAGGATTTAGAGTATTGTTCGTTGTTTTCTGATTTGTCTAGAAATTTACCACAAAAGCAGAATTTTTAAAACTGCATTTTTAATCAGTGGAACTCAGTATACAGTTAGTTTTATTGAAGTCTTCCTTATCTAAACCCAGTAAAACAGATTCTAAACAGTCCAATCAATGGGTCTTACATGTTTTCAAAATACTTTATTCTTCATCTGGATTCCACCCATGTATGTTCTGCTTGATTGGGATGGTAATTAGGATAACTAAAATTCTGGGCCTGCTGTTTTTTTTTTAAGAATACAGAACAAACTAAACTTTACTAAGTAGATTAACTTCTCAGTGAGTAACCATTTTCCTTTTTAGTTTTACTCCCTTTTCCTCAAAATGCTGTAAGTAATGGCTGTATCTTAAATTGTGCAAAATATTGGTATTAAAGGCTGCTGAAATTTTTTATGTCACTTAAAGGTTAATCAGAGTATCTGATAAGAATATGTTTTTATAAAAACATTAGTTATTATATAGAAATTAGATTTTTATTTTGTTGGCCTATTATTATCTTTCCTTTTGTAAACCAAAATATGTCCAGAGTAGTGAAAGAATGTAGATTTTCCTTTTCTAAGCCACAAAAGTTGTGAACAATAGGTATATCCAAACACAAATTTAACGAATTGTTTCTGGATCTGCTTGGAGCCCCATGACTCACAGCAGCCGTTTGCTGTGCCCACAGCCCATCCTTGGTGTGTGCTGCCATCCTTGTAGGAGGGAAGTAGTCTGAAGGAGGGCCTTGGGAGGCAGCAGCGGGTGAATCCCTGCTTAGGATGCACTTGTCTCGGCGTCATCTGACCTGCCCTCCCCTAACGCAGCTGCCGAGGGCCATGTCACCAATACCCGCTGTGGTCCGTAATTCCCAGTAGTTTTCTTGTTAAATCTGAAGGGAAGAGTTTTTTAAAGATTCCCAGAAGGGCTTTTTTATACCTTAGAAGGTGCCCCTAAATTTGTGCTTTTTAAAATTTTCAGTACTCTTTTTTTAATGCTATAGCATTGTTGCATACATCCTTGGATTAAATTTCTGAATTACCACAAGTGATACCTAAATTCTGAAGAGCCACTTCTAATTATCTTAATATAACCTTAAGGAAAAGCAAGAAAATAAACTTATCTGCTCTTTGGTTGGAGTAAATTTAAAAGTAGAAGAGACAAAATCCTGAACCTTTCAAAATGGAAAATAAATTTTAATATTCAAAATGTTTCTACTACCTATTTCTGATACTGTCTTTGCATAAGTGAATAAGTAGAAATAAAGAAACTTCTTTTCAAAAGTGTTTCGGACCTTTATTGGTTAGTGTGGGACAAGGGTTAAATCTAGAAATTCTCAAAAGTATAAATATTTAATTTACTAATCTAGTGAAGTTAGCCTATAAACACACACTTCAGTACATTGTATTTTTGCTTTATGAAATCAAGATGCATTTTATTGAGCGGGTCCTTCCTGTCTTGACTTGCAAGAGGCTGCGTCAGGTGCATTTTCCAGCATTCCTGCTGGGCGCTGCCCTGAATACACTGCAGTAGAGCCTGGCCCCGTGGCCACGGCCCCTCAGATTTTCAGGTCTGAAGCATGTTGCCTAAATCCCACTGTGGGCTTGCTCTTTCTGATCTTAATTCGGAGCACTGCAGTTATCTCACAGAGGTTAGATCCATACTGCATTTACTTCGTGTGAATTTACATTCAAAGAAATGAGTACAGAGCGCAAATTTTCCCCTTCAGATGCTTCACTCCTCTGGTATAGTCCATCAGTTTTTAAGGTTTTTTTTTTTTAAGATTTATTTTAAAATTTTTATTGGAAAGTCAGATATACAAAAAGAATTAGAGTCAAAGAGGAAGATCTTACATCCGTTGATTCACTCCCCAAGCAGCCGCGTTGGCCAGAACTGAGCCAATCCAAAGCCTCCAGGAGCAAGGAGTCTCTTTTGGGTCTCCCACGTGGGTGCAGGGTCCCAAGGCTTTGGGCTGTCTTCGACTGCTTTCCCAGGCCACAAGCAGGGCACTGGATGGGAAGCAGGGCCGCCGGGATTAGAACCAACATCCACATGGGATCCTGGTGTGTGCAAAAGTGAGGACTTAAGCCTCTAGGCTACCGCTGCCAGGGCCCAGTTTTTAAGATTTTGTTAACATTTTCATTACCAGAAAATTACAACACCAATGTTCTGTAAGATTGAAAAAAATATAGAACCTTCTGAACCCCCAAAGAATGTACATTTTTTAAAAAAGATTTTATTTTACTACAAAGTCAGATATACAGAGAGGAGGAGAGACAGAGGAAGATCTTCCGTCCGATGATTCACTCCCCAAGTGAACCGCAACGGGCCGATGCGCGCCGATCCGATACCGGGAACCAGGAACCTCTTCCGGGTCTCCCACGCGGGTGCAGGGTCCCAATGCATTGGGCCGTCCTCAACTGCCTTCCCAGGCCACAAGCAGGGAGCTGGATGGGAAGTGGAGCCGCCGGGATTAGAACCGGCGCCCATATGGGATCCCGGGGCTTTCAAGGCGAGGACCTTAGCCGCTAGGCCACGCCGCCGGTCCCAAGAATGTACATTTTTATGTTTATAGTATGCTGAATTTTACTTACTTGTTAATGTGTGTATGTATGCTTGTATACATACTATTGTCCAGAATATTATCTCTGAGTATTTTAGTACCACAAAACTGGACTACATGGTGCCTGAAGCAATTGTTTTAAACCTGCTTAATGATACTAAGCATGTTTGCATTTTCAGTACTAAACAAAGACTAAGGTTTTGCTTAAGATTTATTTATTTTCGTTGAAAAGGCAGATTTACGGAAAGAGAAACAAAGATCTTCCATCTGCTGGTTCACTCCCCAGATGGCCAGAGCAGCTGGAGCTGAGCCGATCCAGAGCCAGGAGCTGCTTCTGGGTCTCCCATGTGGGTGAAGGTCCCGGTGCCAAGACTTAAGACCATCCTCTACTGCTTTCCCAAGCTATAAGCAGGGAACTGGATGAAAAGTGGAGCAGCTGGGACACTAACTGGCTGGTTTTAGCTATTGGGTCATTGCACCAGGCCCTTATTTGTTTCTTTTTAATGTAAGTTGGAGGCACAATCAAGCAACCCCCAAAAGATTGGTCATCCTTGTAAGAAATGCATTCTGCCTGTCCTGGTCCCTTGACAAACACATGAGCTTTGTAGTTGTTCAGAGTCAGCGCGACGGGCAGGAGGCTGCGCAGCAGTGCCCTGAGGTGGTGAAGCCTTGCTGTTGTTTGTCTCGCTGTCTTTACCGGGAAACTCATGAGGACACTGCTTCGTCACATTGCTGCCTTCATTGCTGTCATGGGAGGGTAATATGGACCAGCAGATGAGGCCGTGTGTCACCTGGCTTTCACAGAGATGGCAGGGGCGCAAGGGGATTGCAAAGGGTAAAGGGGGTGAGCAGCCCTGTCCCGTGAATAGGAGCAGCTGTGAGAACAGTCGTTTGGATCCCTCACATGGCGTTTGTCCATGCGGCTCCTTCCTGCATTTCGGCATCTGCAAGCTGTGCCTTCCTGACTTGATGGAGGTACATGTTTGACTGAGCAGTTCCTCACCGCCCGTGAAGGACTGTGGAGTTCTCCATCTGTAAACAGTGCGTTTGGAGGGAGAAAGCAGTAAACGTAAGAAGCTCAAGCTATAAACATGCATTCTGAATATACATGCAAGACATCCAATCTGCATAGCAAAGAAATGATAGGTAATTCTCCATTGCATTTAGCGTAAAAGCATCTGTCCTATACGGCTGTAGCCGTGGGCCAATCCCAAGAAAACACACAAAAATGTCTCCTGGTACTGAAGTTGAAGTTACCATTGTGCAGTTAAACTGTATGGCAGCTATAGTTTATGTTTTAAACTGGTCTGAAAGTTGAGTAGTTGAGCCCCTTGTTCCTTCTCTGAAGGCAAGCCTCAGTACCTTGTGTGCACCTCCGTTAAGGCTGTGTGCCCGCAGTGTGCCTTACCCTCACAAAATCCCCAGATGGCAGTTCACTAGCTCTTTAACAATAGGAAAAATATTTGTATGACGAGTATTCAGGTCATGGAAGCTGAAAGTGTTAAGCCATTCAGAAAGTTGGAGATTTTATAATCCCTTAATTAGTTCTTTGTTACAGAAAACCTGACAAAGGCACATTAAGGCTGTAATTGCATCTATTGTCTCTCTCCAAGATGACTGGAGATAAACTAGTCTGCTTTGATCTGCATTGCTGAGACAGGAGCAGTTACTTACAGGGAATGTGTTCCCTCTGCGCTTGGTCACTTCAAACGCGCCTTCTGCCCTTTGGCCCCCAGGGTGAGTCTGGCTGGGTGAGTGCGAGTGGAGGGAGGTATGGAGAACAGGACACTGTCTGGTTTCCACGTGTGCTCATCCCAGCCTCGTGTTTGAGCAGTTTCGCTGTGAGTAAAACGTGAATAATACTTATTTTCACTTTATCTGAAAGGCAGAGAGACCTCTTGGTTCCAGCAGGAGATTCACTCCCCGGATGTTGGTAATAGCCATGAGTGGATCAACCCAGCGGCGCATGCTTTTTTCCCGGTCTCCCATGTGGGTGACGGGGTCGCCTAGAGTGCACAGTAGTAGGAAGCTGGATTGGGAGTGAGCATCAGGGACTGCAGCTGAGCACGCCATGAGGTTTGCATGCAACCCAGGTGGGGTCTGACATGCTGTGTCTAGTCACCTGTGAGCGTGTAGGCCGAACACTTCAGAACCATCTCAGGATAGGTACCAGAATAACAAAAACATGACCTAATCCTAGCCCTCATCTCCTGAGTAAGCTTGGATGAGCTACTTTCTGAATCCAAGCTGCTTCCTCTGGGAGGAAAAATATTGGGGTTGAGATTGAGCTTTCTGTCTCTCTGCCTGCCCACCTCCAGCCCGCCTCCAGCCCGCCTCCAGCCCGCGAAGCCTGCATGTACGCACTGGTCATGGCTTGCCGAGGGGTGGGACACTGTACCCTGAGAGGCAGCAGGATCTGCAGCTGTGGCAGGAGTAAGGCAGCTCATGGTGCTAGGGACTCCACAATACATAAATGATTTTCCTTTTCCTGGGAGGGTCAGACATTAGCAGAACACCCTATAATAAAATTTGGTTAAAGTAGAATAAATCTAACGTTATTTGGAACGTGTTTAAAGATGAATAATGTTACTGTGTAAAATCGTCTGTTGAGGTGAAATTCACAGAACAGAATTGTGTGTTCATAATGTTACATAGCTGTGTTTTACGCCTGATCCCAGAGCTCCATGCCAGTCTCCCACATGGGCAGCAGCAGCCCACGCTCTGAGCTGTCACCTGCCTCCTCACTGTGTGCCCGTTAGCAGAAAATCAGGATCAGAAATAGAAGACAGGACTTGAACCCAAGTGTTCTAATATGGGATGCATGTTGAGCCTGGCATGTGGTAACTGCCTGCCCAACTCCCACCTCCTGGTGTGCTCTGTCTTTGAGCGGCTCACACAGGACCCATCACAGTGGGCCGAGCACCCAAGCAGGCTGATGCAGGCTCTTGTGAACGCTCAGGGGCTGCTGTCTTCCTGCTCCTACCAGATGTTTGTGGAACCAAATCCAAGCGGTGGCAGACGCTTAAAAGCTTAAATGGCATTTTCAGAAGAGACTGGCACTCCCGAGTTTCCTGTGTTCAACTCACATGTTATCCGTGGCCAGTAGGACTCGACGCTCAGTGTCAGAGTCTCAGCTTGCCGCTGTCTTGTTCCTCCTAAGCGGCAGGCCCCTCAGAGACAGGAAGTTGATGTGCAGACTCTGCGACATTCCTGCCTTCCTCCCCATCCATCCGCTGACACAGGCTGTCACATCCCAGCCACACACCCCACTGTGCATCCTCTGCTGAGCTTGGACTGAGGGTCATCGCCATGGCTGGCTGGGCCTGCTGTGGGCGCCATGCCAATTACAGCCGTTCTCCAGGTGTGGAAGAATGACCTTGGCAGTGGGTAAAACGGATGTGAAGCTCTGTGCTGTGCTCAGAACCCTCCCTAGCGCTTTCACTGCTGGAATCTGACCTCTGACCCACTGGCCGTGACTGTTTAACGGTTACCCCACAGTGAACCCTACCTTGGGGTACATTCCCACGTGAGTGTGGCATCAACGCTTGTGGGCACCACCTGGAAGCCTCAATTTCCTCCTCCTCCTCCCCTCCTTTTCCTCCTCCTCTACCTCATGTGCATGATGGGGGACCCAGGTTGTTTTGAGTCATTGCTCAGAAAAGCTTGGATGCTTACCACATATCTATAGGAAGAATGCTTTACTAAGTGAATAATCTTTTTTTAAAAAAAATTATATGTTTATTTTATTGGAAAGTCGGACATACAGAGAGGAGGAGAGACAGGAAGATCTTCTGCCCTCTGATTCACTCCCCAAATGGCCGCAACAGCCAAAGCTGAGCCGATCCAAAGCCAGGAGCCCAGAGCTTCTTCCGGGTCTCCCACAGTGGGTGCAGGGTCCCAAGGCTACGGGTCGTCTTCCACTGCTTTCCCAGGTCACGAGCAGGGAGCTGGATGGGAAGCAGGGCCTCCAGGATTAGAACCAGCGCCCATATGGGATCCCAGTGCTTGCAAGGGAAGGACTTTAGCCGCTAGGCTACTGTGTCAAGCCCCTGATTATTTCTTAATACAGTACTTTCAGCATTTCAGAATTCTTCAGATTGCTGCTTTTATTTTAATAAATGTCTTTGAAAAAGAGATCTTCCATCCACCCAGATGACTGCCCCATCTGGGTTTGGGCCAGGTAGAAGTCAGGAGTTTCTTTGGGTCCCCTCTGTGGGTGCAGGGGCCCAAACACTTAGACCATCTTGCACTGCTTTCCCAGGCCATAAGCAGGGAGCTGAGTAGGAAGTAGAGCAGCTGGGATACAAACCTGTGCCCATATGGCATGCTGGTTTTGTAGACCATGGTTTTAATTACTATGCAACAATGCTAGGCCCTAAATAACTTATTTCCAATATACAATATGCATTTAATGTGTAAAATGTATATTCACTACATTAAAATATATATATTTGAAAGAGTGACCTAGGGAGGCAGATATTCTATGCTCTTGTATATTCCCCAAGTGTCTACACCAGGCAGGGCTGGGCCAGATGGAAGCCGAGAGCCTGGAGCTCCATCTGGCTTTCCCATGTGGGTGCCAGGGACCCAAGTACCAAGTGCCAGGATAGGCCACCAGCTACGACCTCCCACGGTGCGCATTAGCAGGAAGCTGGCATCTGAAGTGGAGGCGCTGAGCTTGAACCCAGACCCTCCCATAAGGGATGCTGACATCTCAAATCTGCTGCCGCCCTAAACGCAGCACCCCAACCCTACACCCCAACTTCAAGTATACCCTTTCTTAGTCCTCTCTGCAGTCTAACAAAAAAAAAAAAGGCTTCGAGGACTTCTATCTAAGTGAAGATCCAGGAGTTTTGAGAGAGACTGGGAGGCCTGTCCAGAATTAGCTCATGAATTAGAAGCAGCTAAGGAACCATCGGTCCGGATGTGCAGAAATTCCGTCCTGGCGCTCCAGCTCCCGGTTGCGACAGCCGGGTGAAATCCACAGTCCCCACTAGGTGGCGCCGTAAGCCAACAGCTTTCCAGGAACAATGCCTGTGCGGAAATTGGTTTTCTTCTGTTGTTACTGGCTTTTAAATCACAATGGTCTTTCCTTTCTCTTCCTTTCATTCCTTTTTTTTTTTTTTAATGGTCTTTCAACACACAGTATAGCATGGCTTTCATGCCAGGCATAAAATTAAATTTGCCTTAATCCTTTGCCTAGGGAGAGAGTGTTTACCTGTCACAATTGACATCTGTTAAATGTTCAGTGAAGGAAGCAAGCAATAAGTAGGTCTGAAATCCACTCTTTGTTCCGGAAGTCGTGCACACACCGATCAGCTGCTCTCTTCAATTAAGAATTAAAAAAAAACGTTTTTTTTTTTTCTTCCAACAAGCATCTCTGAAAGAGCCAGTGAAAGAAAAAAAAGGCTCGATGGATGGACGGGTACTCCATGAGGTTAACACTTCTGTTTCAGGTTCAAGCAAATTGGCCAGGCACAGCAGGGAGGATTCCTGTGACAGCTCCATTGTACCTGCTCAGTGCAGGGGCTGCAGCGGGAGGCGGGGGCCTGCCTGCCCCCTCCTTACCTGCTTCTCATTTTGCAAAGTCTAAGTTGTCAGGAGATTGTCATAGTCTTTCCACATGAACCCCCAACATGGCACGAAGGTGATCCTGATCAAAACACGTGTGCAGCTGCACTTCCACTGTCGGGATATTTGGACCAATCACCCCTGGGTTAGTCTTTGTGCTCGTTTATGGAAGCTTCATCTTCAACAAAGGAGCCGGAGGAGACAGAATCCCAATACGCAGCTTGGGTTTTCTTAGGAAGACATACTGAAGTTCCTCCAACACTGGGAAGGGGGTAGGGGGTGGAGGGTCTGGGAGGGTTATAGCCTTGGCTGTAAAGACAAGCGTTACAATTAGGGAATCTTCGGGGAGCTGGAGTCTTTTGATAGGGACACAGAGAAAGCTCTTTGGCGTCCTTCCCCAATCCTTAGAAACCATGACAATCCACAGCGGCCCCAGCAAGTGCCTCCCCGGGGGGCCACACGCCTTTCCCAGCCTCCCCTGCCACTGGGCTGAGCCTCCCGGCTGGCTCCGGCAGACACAGAGCGAGTGGAAGTGGTGGGTCATGGGGCTCCACCATTTTCTCTGGCCCTGCCACATTCTCCAACAGCCACGACCTCCACACCTTTCACCAAGGTGGCACACTGGCTGTGTGAAGCAAACCCATCACCTACCTGCCCTAGCCACGCAGGAAGAGAGAAAGCCCGGGTCGTGTGGGCTTTCCTGGTCCCTGCAGCACAGCCCAGGGGGCAGAACTGTGCCTAACACGATGACAGCTGAAGCACACCCCGCCAGCTGTTGCTGCCCCCAGGAGGGACCCCAGAAATGCTGGCTGAATGCCTGGCCTGTTTGGACACTCTTGTTTAGATTGGTCAAGAGACTTGAACGTCCTCGTGGAAATCCTTTCAGTAGTTGGAGTTGGGGCTTGCTTTTTTTTTTTTTTTTTTAAGACTTATTTTTATTGGAAAGTCAGATATACAGAGAGGAAAATCCTCCATCGCTGATTCGCTTCCCAAATGGCCGCAACAGCCAGAGCTGCGCCAATCCAAAGCCAGGAGCCAGAAGTCTCTTCTGGGTCTCCCATGTGGGTGCAGGGTCCCAAGGCTTTGGGCCGTCCTCGACTGCTTTCCCAGACCACAGGCAGGGAGCTGGATGGAAAGCGGGGCTGCCGGGATTAGAACCGGTGTCCATATGGGATCCCGGGGCTTTCAAGGCAAGAACTTTAACTGCTATGCTATCACGCTGGGCCCAGTTTTTGTTGCTTTTTAAAAAGTTACTCATGTAGTTGAAAGAGAGTGATGAAGAGGGGGAAAGAGTGAGAGAGGCCTCCCACCCGTGGTTCACTTCCCAACAGCTGGTGCTGGGCCAGGTGAGTCAGGAGCCTGGAGCCCCAGCCGGGTCTCCCACACAGGTACAGGGGTCCAAGCACTCGGGCCATTAGCAGGGAGTTGGATTGGAAGTGGAAAAGTCAGGAGTTGAACCAGTGATCATATGGAATGCTGGCAGGTGATGGCTGAACTCCTACCTCTTAGCGCTGAATGATCAGGCACTAAGCCAGCGTGCTCCGTGCAGCAACGCACTTCATTCTAGCAGCAGTACAGGGAAGGGCTCTCCGTGTCTCCATTTCAAGAATCAGGAATACGCGGTACAGCCAAGTCCAAATTCAGGAGCTGGGCAGTGGTGACCTTGGAATTTGAACCTGGGAATCTGACTGTCCAAGCTCATTTCTGAGTGACTCAGTACATGTGAGGAAGATTTGCTTTCAGGGAGCCAGTCCTGTCTTGACTGCTTAGCAGACAATGCGGGGCTCAGGGTCTCTCCCCCTTTCTAGTCCGCTGTCCTACACGGGCTGCCTTTGTTGCAGACTTTTCTCCCTTCGTATCTGCAAAATGGCTGCTGCAGCTCCAAGCATCACATCAAATGATGGAACAGAGTCTCCAATTCCTCCTGGTTTGAGAATGAGGGTGGGAGGCAGTGCTGTGGTGTGGTAGCCTAATCTTCTACCTGTGGTACTAGGATTCCATATGGGCAGTGGTTCAAGTCCTGGATGCTCCGGTTCTGATCCAGTTTCCTGCTTATGAGCTGGAAAAGCGGCAGAGGATGGCTCAAGTCCCCGAGCTCCTCACCCATGTGGGAAATCTGGAGGAAGTTCCTGAACCTTGACTCCTAGCTTCTAATCTGTTTGGCTTCTACTGTGACTGTCATTTAGCGCTGTCTCCGCCGGGGCTGGTGACTACCACCCTAGAATTGGCCTAAGCTCTCTCTGTCTCCCTCTGACTTCTTTGAGGCCACTGGTGCAATCTGCCTGAGCTTCTGCTGCCCTACTGTGTGCAAAGCCACCAACTGCTCAGTCCTCACCCGCAGGTTAGCCACAGCAGGTGCATCTTGCTAGCCGACCTTTGCACAATAGAAGCATCTTCAGATTTCAGTGGTAAACTTTTAGCATGCCTGACTTGCTGGCTCTGCGCTGTGGAAATTCCCCAAAGTAGTACTTAATTTCACATGCTGGCCAGATCTGAAATCCAAAAGCAAAAGCCGATTTGCCTTGGGGCTGAGACTGAAGGTAGATCAAGCTCTCAGCCTTGTGGATGGCGCAGACGGGTGAGGCGAGCCCTTGGACAGCACCAGGTGTCACCACACTGAGTTGATTAAACAAGAAGTGGGACCCCGGGGACACTCCGAGTGGCAGATCCTGAGACAGAATCCCTCCCAAGGCATTCTGTTCATGGAGCATCTGAGGATCAGCTTTTCCTGTTTTTCCTGTTCACACTTGTGTCCGGTGCCCCTAATCCAATTTTAATATATTTCTGATTGTGAAAACAAAAACAAACCCTTCAAAGAGGAAGCCCAGGTTTTAGACATGGCCACCTGCCCAACCAGACCCCTCGCCTTGCCTCTGCCTCCCCAGCTGAGTGGCGCCCCATCCTCGTTTCCCACTTACATGGAGGGCACACAAGGTGGCAGACACAGGGCGAGCCCAGGCCCAGGAAGCTGTGTGTAGGGAGGTTTTCATCAAAGAAAGGATTCAGCAGAAATAGAGGACCTTCTGTCCAGGCTCCCTGTGTTCCCAGAGGTTAGATTTAGAAAATTTGTATCCTGGTCCCAGTGCGGTAGCTTAATGGCTAAAGTCCTTGCCTTGAACAGTCGGGATCCCATATGGTCGCCAGTTCATTTCTGTGCTTCCCATCCACTTCCCTGCTTGTGGTCTGGGAAAGCAGCCAAAAATGGCCCAAAGCCTTGGAACCCTACACCTGCATGGGAGGCCCAGAAGAAGCTCCTGGCTCCTGGCTTCGAATCAGCTCAGCTCTGGCCATTGAGGCCACTTGGGGAGTGAATCAGCAGATGGAAAATCTTCCTCTCTGTCTCTCCTCCTCTCTGTATATCTGACTTTACAATAAAAATAAATAAATGTTTTTGTTTTTTTTTAAAAAAGAATTTATATCCCGTGTGGAATTGAGGGTCAGGTAGCAGGGAGGTGACTAGGCAGGGCCACGTGGCAACTAGCAAGCAGAAGGGCTGGCTCTCAGTTCCATGCTGAGGTTGGGCAGCTGTGAGGTAGGCACATCACACCTGGCAGGGGCATTACCCACTGGGCAGCCGCCCTGCTAGGGCAGGAGCCCAGGGCTCCTTCTCCATGCCTTTGGTCCTTGCAGGTCTGAGCTGCCCTGTCCTCTGGAGAGGAGCTGGGGCAGTGGTTAAGCTGCCAATTTGAGTGTCCGCCTGTGGCCTCAGAGCCTGGCTTCAGGGTGCTGCTCTGCTCCTGTCCCAGCCTCCTGCCCGGGCACCCTGGAGGGGGACAGGGGATGGCTCAAGTGCTTCTCACCTGGGAAAGTGAGTTCCCAGCTCCAGCAGTGCTAGACATGGGCAGGGGGAGTGGGGGAGGAAGAGCAAGTGGAAGATCTCTGTCTCTTGCCTTCTAAATAAAGAAGTGCACAAGACACGTTTTCAGTTGATGAAGAAAGTGAACCTGGTGCGGTCTCTGCTTGCACTGGCTTGGTGCTGTGATCTTTTCCTGGAGAATTTTTTTTTCTTTGAAAGGACCCCAGGCAGAAATACCTCAAAGCGAGAAGGGCCAAGCCTTCGCCCCAGGACTCTCTGTGCCCCTGGCAGCAGCCACACCTGGTGGGAATTGTGAGCAGTGTGCTGGTGCAGGGGACAGGATGTCCCATTCCTCCTCCGCCCAGCCCCTAGCTCCCTTAGACACAGAACAAGTCCCCTTGTGTAAGGGCCCCCCCCCCACCCCGCCATCCTTCCTATCAGATTCTGTGCTATTCTGGTAATTCAATAGGAAGTTGAGTCCACCCAAGGAACCTAGGCTGGCCCCTGGAAGGAAAGCAAATGTAACAAAGAGAAAGCCGTTGCCAACGTTAGAGACTGCATGGCCATAAAAATAAACAGGAACACAGCTGGGGAGGGGGTGGGGTGAGTGATGGGCATAACCCACACTTCACTGTAGGACGGGCAATGGCTGGATTGGCTACATACGGGGTGCTTGCCTCCTCTGGGTGAGGCAGCAGGTGCGTGGGAGGGGCAAGACTGTTTCAAACACAGCATCTCTAGGCCTTTTCAAACCATTTGCCTGCACCCCTTAGTGCAAGGCGAGTTCCATTGGCATTGAATCTAGAGGGTGTTCTCACTGCCCCGGCACATTAGCAGGGAGCTGTTTTGGAAGTGGAGCAACCAGGACTCAAACCGAATCCTGATGCGGGATGCTGGCATCGCCAGCATTGATTGAACTTGCTGTGCCACAGTGCCAGCCCTGATTGTGTGGCATGAGCTCTGGACCTGTTGGTGATGTTCTCTGACCCTCAGGGCCTGAGCAAGCTGACGTTCAGAGCAGGGCCAGGTGGGGTCAGGACTTTCACCCAAGCTCCCAACTCCCTGTCCAGTGTGTGTGTGTGTGGGGGGGGGTTGCACCTGGGTGAAGAGGAGTGGGGCACTCCAGCTCCCAGCAGGACCGCGTGGGACCCTTGTCGCACGGATTTTGATTCCGAGGGTCTTGTTCCCGTTCCAGCGACAGCAGCAAGAGGCTGCTGCCTCATCACGCGGTTAGGTGCAGAAACAGCAGCCACACCAAAGCTCTGAGCTGCAGGGCTTCCACCCCCAGCATGGGCCGGAAGGTGCTGAGCCGAGGCCAGACACCCTGGGTCCTCCCACTCCAGAGACCAAGCCAGAGGAGATCCAGGTCCACCAAGTCTGGCATATCTCAGAGCTGAGAGTGAGTGGTGCCTTCCTGCCCCAAAGGCATTTCACAGCACCCAGGGACAGGCGGGACTCAGTGGGGGAGGGAGGGACTTGTGGGAGGAGCCAGAACAGGGAGGAGCACTCCCTGGCAGAACTTCAGTGGGCCAGATAACACCAGCCCCCTGGCACGGGACTGGCCTCCCTAGCCTGTCCATTACCACAGGAGCACTTTGAAACTCAGCCACAGCCCCTGGAGCTGTGGAGCTGAGCTGTCATTCGGAACTGCACGGGAGCAAGGCTGGACTTTAAAAAGTTTGGCAAAATTAGAAGGAAAGTTTATTGTAACCCCCAAATTTTCAAGATCCTCGTGTGAGTTTTTTCCCATCATGCATTTCTCATGAACTTTCTGAAGACTCCTGTACGGTTCAAATCCCAGCTACTCCACTTCCCATCCAGCTCTGTGCTAATAGCCTGGGAAAGCAGTCGAGAGCGGCCCAGCATCTTGGGACCCTGCACCCACATAAGAGATCAGGAAGAGTCTCCTGGCTCCTGGCTTCAGATAGCTCAGCTCCAGCTGTGATGGCCATGTTGGGAGTGAGCCAGTGGGTGAAAGATCTATCTCTCCCTTTCTCTGCTTCTCTCTCGCTAACTGTGTGTTTCAAATACATTTTTTTTTTTTTTACAGTTTGAAACTCAAGTTGGGCTAATCACCCTCCCACAGGCCAACTGCAAGGCCACGCTGCACCTCCAGCACTTGCTGGGGACACCCCCTGTGCCAGCAGCAGCCGTGGGGCCCTGAGCAGCTGGCCTTGCCCTCCATGCTCTGCCGTGGGTGACCTGCTCACATTTTGCAGAATTCAGACTCCGAGGGCCTTGCTGACGCCTCACAGTTCAACCCAGCTGAATGTGTTTTCTGTATCAGACGCCTGTGAGCCAGGCTTAGCGGAGGTGATCCCAGAACGCCTGCAGGAGCCCTGCAGATCATCACTTTGATTTTTGCAGTGGGTTGAGTGTGACTTCAGACTTCTCACTAGGATAAGGCAACCGGTCTGACTGAGTTTAGTCTCCATTGCTTAAGGAATATGTGCAAGGAAATTGTTGCTAAAATCGTGAGGCACCTGTCATGATCCCGGGCAGGCAGCAGTGACAGGAACCCACACGAGGCAGCAGTGACTGCCAGAGATCAGAACGCATTGCTCTGATGGAAAAGCAGTTTTCTTTCCTTTCTCTTTTTTTTTTTTAAAAAAAGATTTATTTATTTTTATTGTAAAGTCAGATGTACAAAGAGGAGGAGAATCAGAGAGGAAGATTTTCCATCTGCTGATTCATTCCCCAAGTGGCTTCAATGGCCAGAGCTGAGCTGATCTGAAGTCAGGAGCCAGGAGCTTCTTCCGGGTCTCCCATGCAGGTGCAGGGTTCCAAGGCTTTGGGTTGTCCTTGATCTCTTTCTCAGGTCACAAGCAGGGAACTGGATGGGAAACAAGGCTGCTGGGATTAGAACTGGCACCCATATGGGATCCTGGCATGTGTAAGGCGAGGACTTTAACTACTAGGCTGCTGCGCCAGGCCCTGTTCTTGCCTTCTTTTTTAAAATATATTTATGGGCCAGCGTAGTGGTATAGCATGCTAATCCTCTGTTAGCAATAGCATCTCATGTGGGAACTGATTCAGGTCCTTGCTGCTCCACTTCCAATTCAGTTTTCTGCTTAGGGCCTGGGAGGGCAACAGAGGCTGGCTCAAGTGGCTTGAGCATTTGTACCTTCCTGGGAGGTCTGGAAGAAATTCCTGGCTTCAGGTTGCAGGCTTCTGGCTTCAGATCAGCTTAGCTCTGGCAGCAGCAGCTGTTTGGGGGGTGAACCAGTGCATGGAAGATTTCTCTATCTCTCCTCTCTCTGTAAGATCTGCCCTTCAGAGAGGAATGAATGGATCTTTCACAGAAACAGATATGTGTGCATGTATACATGTATGAAACATATGTGTTTATATATGTGAAACGTATGTATTTATGTGTCTAAGTTTCAAAATTACATTGTACTGGATGGTGACAGTTGCAGCAAGATATGTGGTTTATATGTATATACATGCACATAAATATATATACATAAACAACACACACATATATACACATAAAAGGCAGAATTACAAAGAGAAAGAGGAGAGAGAAATCTTTGGTGCACCCCACAAATGGCCATATGAGTTGGGGTGTGGCCAGAAGCCTCTCCCAGGTCTCCCCCAAGGGTACAGGGGCCCATGCACTAGAGCCATCTTCCATTGCTTTCCCAAGCATCAGCAGGGAGCAGGATCAGAACCCCAGCATCTAGGACTCGAATTATTGCTTGGCCATGGGTTACTGGGATTACAGGTGACAGCTGGGCTGCCTGTGCCACACACAGGTCCCTAGAAAAGCCACCTGTAAGCATCGCACAACAGCTTGTCCCGCTGTGATTCCCAAGCCGTGGCCGAGGCCCGCTGGAGTGCCTCAGTGGACCCAGCCAACGCGCTGCCGACCTTCGCGGGACGCTTGTTGACATCTGTCAGGTGCTGTGCAGACGCTCAGCCCCAAATGGTTCCCGTTTCCAGCGTGAGACCATTACATCTTGTCTTTGTGATAAAGCCGAGTTTCAGATGGTCACTATCACTGAAGAGAATACGTTGTGGGGGGAAAATGATGTAGAATAGCAAATGAGAATGGCATTACCCAATGCGAATGCAAGGTTTGAGCAATCATGCCTTGTCCACCAGGCCCATGCGTGCCATTATTAACAAATTGTGGTTATTCATACATGAAATTAAAATGTTATTTATTTCAGCCTGATTGTATTATTTTGTTTCAAACAGCTACTAAGTTGTTAAGACAAATAATTGTTAAATTGCTTGGAACTGATTCATTAATAAACAAACCTCCTGGGTATTTCTTTCACCTACTGATGCCTTGAAAAGCCTGCTGCAATAGCCAATGCAGTGTAGACTGAGAAGACCCGGGAACCCGTGCCCCAGCAGGTGGTAGAGGGGTGGCTGCTTGGGCTGCTCGCAGCCCATATCAGAGTGCCAGGTTCAAGCCTGGGCTCTGTTTCAAATCCAGCTTCCTTCTCACGTGCACCCTGGGAGGCTGTCTGTGATGGCTCCAGTACCCAGGGCCTTGCCCCTATGTGGAGAGTCCAGATTGAGTGCCAGGTTCCCGGCTGTGACTAAGTCCAGACTCTGAAATGACAGTGCCCCCAGCAGTAACAACCCTTATTCCCACCTCAGTCTGGAATTCCTGAGTTCAAGATTTTAGGAGGAGGGAGCACCATGGCCTAGTAGGCTAAACTCCCACCATTAGCAAAGACATCCTGTAGGGGTGCCAGCTCATGTCCCAGCTGCTCCACTTCCAATCTGGCTGCCTGCTTATGGCCCGGGAAAGCAGCAGAGGGTGGCTCAAGGCCTCGGGACCCTGCACCTATGTTGAGACCAGGAAGAAGCTCCTGGCTCCCAGTTCCGGATCAGCTCAGTTCTGCCTGTTGCAGCCATTTGGAGAGTGCACCAGCGATGGAAGATCTCTGTCTCTCCTCTGTTACGCTGCCGTTCAAATAAGAATAAAATAAATATTTTTTTAAAAAAAGATTTCAGAAACCTGTGTCCCCTTACAGCATCACCATGTTTGCATAACTGATTCATTGTGGTTTTTTTATCTGTATATGACTACAGGAATTATAAACAAAAATTGCTATACCCGAAGGAGACTTCTTCTACGGACATGTAACATTGGAGGCAAAATCATATTTCTGAGAACTTTGCCTCACTTTACTAAAACATTAGACACTCCAACCTCATGGGCATCTCTTGTTCTGACACTGAGGGCTGTGCAGAAATGGCCGTCTAGGTGAGAGGCACACAGGCAGGCTCTCCCCTAAACATGCTGCTCGCTGGACTTACAGTGTGCCTGGGGCAGACAAGTGGGGCGGAGAACGGATTTTTCTGGGAAATTTTAAGAGGCTGACCATTCAACGCGGAGCTCATTTGTCATTAGAAAGTGAGCACTTAGGCCACCCGACGCTGAGTTTGTTGATCCTGAAAGTCCAAAGCAAGTGGCTCGAGCCCTGGCGGCTCCATTGGGCTGTGATCGTCACTCCGAAAAACAGACTATTTGTGAATGCAATTTTTGCCCTCTTGATTCTTTTTGTGTGCCAGGCAGCCATTTGAATCAATTCTGACTGTCAGCTCCCTCCAGCTCGCCACCTTGATTCACTACAGCAGCCTAACCACTTGTTGTCTGCGTGCTTTGCTTCTGTTCTCATTCTCCATTCCTAAATCTTTGCAATAGCTTCAGCAATCTGATAAAAGCACAAATCCAGGGTGGCCATTTGGTGCAGCCTGGGATGGGACCACCGGGTGCCCGTTGACCCCCATGTGTGCAGGTGGGCAGCAGGCACATGCGACTTAGCCCAGCCCAGGTCTCCCAAGTGGGCGGGCGCCTTGACCTGATCCAGGCATGCCTTTCGTTTCCCCGCACCGCACAAACCACCTCATCTCGGCTCCCTCACCTACTTGTGAGTTCGGTGGCCGCGTCCATTAAAACCCCTAGAAGTCATTCCTCCCCCGTCACACATGCCCTCAGCCGCTCCAACTCCAGCATGCCCCAGACCCCCTTCTCTGGGAGAGCTGGAGCTCCCGGCCTTGTGGCCAGGGTGGCATGTCCTGGCCTGGTGTTCCCACCCCCACCCCAGCCCGCCTATCTTTTTTTTTTTTTTTTTTAAAGATTTATTCATTTTATTACAGCCAGATATACACAGAGGAGAGACAGAGAGGAAGATCTTCCGTCCGATGTTTCACTCCCCAACTGAGCCACAATGGGCCGGTACGCGCCAATCCGAAGCCGGGAACCTGGAACCTCTTCTGGGCCTCCCACGCGGGTGCAGTGTCCCAATGAATTGGGCCGTCCTCAACTGCTTTCCCAGGCCACAAGCAGGGAGCTGGATGGGAAGTGGAGCTGCCGGGACTAGAACCGGCGCCCATATGGGATCCCGGGGTGTTCAAGACGAGGACTCTAGCCGCTAGGCCACGCCGCCAGGCCCCAGCCCGCCTATCTTTACAAGAACAAATAGGCAACTCTTCTGGCACACTGGCACCATTAACAGATTTGGTATTAGCCAAATCAGATTTGGCCTGGAGTCCCCCACCAGATGTTGGTTGCTTTTTCTCTCTGCACTTGCTTAGATACAAGGCAATCTAGGCAGTTGCCTACAGCTGGAGGAGAAAAATATTTAAAGACCCACAAATAAACCCGTTTTATTCCATGCCCAAGAGACTTCTACAGCTCTACTTTGTTCTTGGATGAGAACTAACCATCAACAGGTTGGGCAGGCCAGCATAACCACTTCAGCTTTAATATATATTTTTTTAAAAATCTGAAAGGCAAAAAGCCCTAGAGCTCAATATTTCAAACAAATTCACCAGAGCTGGATTTTGAACCCATAACTTGGAATAACTTCATCTTTCAATAACTCTTTCTTAGCACCTAAGCCGTCACATTTCATAGCTTTGATGAGGTGGGGTGGGGGGGACCTCCAAAATGGTAAAGTAACAGAAACATTTGGTTTGATGGAAAGAAGATGTTGAAACTCAGCAAAAATATGTAAGTTGGCAAAAAGTGAGCCGAGGAAGGAGGAAGAAAGCTGCCACACCCATCCATCTGTCGGGCCTGATCAGACCAGGCCCTCCACAAGGGTGAAAAGAGAACCTAACCTTGACCTCCAGGCCATCTCCTCTAAAAACCAAAGTGATGTGATTCTTACAATAATGTTCAGGCTATGGAATCTCCCACCGCTGGTGGCCTTGGAGCCTTGGAGCCTGGGACTGGTGGGGGGCGAAGGGGGAGGCGCTGCTTATCTTATGAAAGCAGGCAGCTCCCTGGAACCTCTGGCCCCAGGGCACCTGGCCTCTGGGTGGACTTTCTCCGGAGTTCCCACCTGCACCTAGGAAAGGACTCAGGCAAGCCAAGGTGTATGACTCCAACAGAAAGAGCCAAGGCTGAGAGCCCCACTGCCCACTGCAGGGCATGGTTTAGATCTGGCCTTCAGTGCACTGGCACTTGATGTGGTCTTTTCAGAGTCAGGGAGGGTACCTTCCTTCCCTGAAGATGGTCGTTCTGAGGCACCTCCTGCAGCCACACCACACTCCTGTTCCCAGGGCCACCCTGGTTGTCCCCATCTCACACTTAAAGAGACAGAGTTCCAGACATCCCGCCGCCTCCAGATGAGACGGCCTCTCCCCTTCTTCCCTGGGGTTCTTTGAAGAACACACCTTCTCCAGTGTCTCTGGGCTCCCCCAGCCTATCCTATAGACTCCTTGCTGGAGTCTCTCGTGCTCAAATCGGCCCTTGAGGAACAGCTCCACAGGAACTTGGATGTGGCTTCTGCAGGTGGCTTTGATGGGGTGGTGAGCTGAATTTTGCTCTCCTATGGTGGGGTTCTGTTTGAGTAACTCTTTCTGAGAATAAGTAGTAGAAACGCAAGGAATGCAAACCATGAATTCAGAAGCACTAGATCTCTTGCTAAAATGGTCTTGTATCTAAAAATATAGGCTCTTGGCTAGAATTCAGCAGCCACGCCCTGCAGGTTTCCTTGTCTGGCTGAGTGTAAGGTGCAGCTGGTGGGACGAGGGGTTGGTGTGGACACTGGTGAGGGCAGGAAGGTGGCGGGGCAAGGATCTTGTTAGTGGGGGAAGCTGGATGGAAGAGGCCTGGAAGTGGAAGAAAAATACACAAAACCAAGTAAGTCTCCAGGGACTAGTGATAAAAGCTGCCACTTAGTGGTTATTTAGTCCATGCTTGTTCTTCTTCAGTCCCGCGACAGCTCTGTCACTCCACTGTCACCTCATCCCCACTCTAGAGAAGGGTAGGATGGGGTTTACACATTCACTAATTTGCCCAAGTTTGCCATTCATTGATACCTGTCTTCACGCCCGCAGCGATTTGGGGTCTGTCCAGGTTTGGCCTTTGAAGGAAAGGGGGCCTGCCTCACATCTGTGGGCACACAGCAGGGCTCAACGAGTGACATCTGGAAACAGGATCATCAGCTCTGGGGGTCGGCCGTGGAGCGCCAAGGCAGAGTAGGCTAAGCTTCTCCCTTCGGCGCCAGCACTACAGATGGACACCAGTTCCAGCTCCCTGCTTAGGGTCTGGGAAGGCAGTGGAGAATGGCTCAAGTGTTTGAGTCCCTCTACCCACGTGGGAGACCTGGAGGAAGCTCTTGGCTCCTGGTTTGGGATTGACCCAGCTTGGCCATTTGCGGAGTGAATCAGCAGATGGAAGACCTCTCTCTCTCTCTTTCTTTCTAACTCTGCCTTTCAAATAAAAATAGAACAATTTTTTTTAAGTAATAACCAGAAATACAAAAGGCCATACTCATTTGTCTTGGCAAGGGGCCCACTGCTGACAGGCACGGCATTTTCTTGCAGGGAGAAGAGGCTGTTTTCAGGCCAGTGGTGGGAATGGGGGCCGGTCAGTTCCCTGCTTCAAGCTGTGGCTTGCTCACATGGACAATGAGGCAATGGGCATTGAGTGCAGTGGTAGGTAGGAGCGCTCAGCAGGCCTGGCGTACTGTGCGCGCTGTGCAAAGAGTCCGTCCTGTTTCTTCAGTTTTCCATCCACAAGGACAGCGGGCTTAGCTGGAGGTTTTCATTGAGGCTTTAGCCTCATGGCATTTTGCTTTTGTTATAGTAAGAAATAGGACTTACTAAAGTTGGTCCCAGCAGCTTTATTCATCATAGCCCCACACCAAATACAGCCCAGTGTGTCAACAAAGAAAAAGATAAACCCTGGCTTATTCATGCACGAGAACCCTACTGCTCAGCCAGGGAGCGCAATAATAAATTCACACGAGCAACATGGGCGCGTCTCAAAGCTCGTCCTTCCGGGTGAAAGATGCCAGACACAAAAGCGAGCGCACTGTGTGACTCCACGCCTTGAAAGCCCTACGCGGGCAGCCTGCCTCTGCGGCTGCAGGAAAAACCCTGAATGGCACTGGCCCCTGAAGGGTGAGGGCACAGAAAGATGGCACAACTTTCCAGAGGGACAGTGGCGCCCTGCACCTGACACATTTTACCAGGTGGGACTTTTGCCTCCAAAGAAAAAAAAAAAGAAGAAACAAAGGGTTTTGAATGGACATTTCTCTAAAGAAAATACACCAATGGCCAACTGGTGAGGGTCAGGTAACAGCCGGGATGAGACACTACCTTACAGAACAGTGAGGAACAGTGCAATGGTGCAGCCCTTGTGGAAAATACATTTTTCTCAAAACACTGAAAACACAAATTACCCCATCATGCATTAATGTCACTTGTAGCTATAACCGAGAAGTATTAAAAGCAGAGTCTTAAACAGACAGCTGGACATCGGTGTTCATAACTCACAACAGCCAATAGACGGAAGCAACCCAAGTGGCCAGCGGTGACGGCTGAGGACACGAGCAAAGCACGAGCTATACATACGCTTGAAAAGGAAGAGAGATCTGACACCTGCCGTAGGCGGTTAGACCTTGAGGGTATTCTGCTAAGTAAATACTCCAGTCACAAGAGGACAGAAACTGTTCAGTTCCACTTGCTGAAGATCCCTGGGGTAGTCAAACTCATGGGGGATGGAAAGTAGAGCAGTGATGGCTGGGGGCTGGGGGCTGGCGTGGGGAGGATGGGGAATTTTCACTTCAAGCGCTCAGAGTTTCCGTTTGGCAAGAGGTGATGGAGCTGGATGGCGGTGATGTTTGCACGGTCACGTGAATGTGCTTAATGTTGTGGAACTGTGCAAGCAGCAGTAAAGACTCTAAGCTGGATGTGTTGGTGTGCTTCACCCATGGGAGCCATTTTCGGTTTTGAAAAAGAAACAAGATGGATGCAGACAAATATGGAAGCTAGTTTGGGATGAGCATTCCTGTGTCTGCAGCGTTGCAAAGCATCGAAAGAATACAGTGGTGGATAGGTGGGTGCATGGGCAGCTGGCTGGCTGCATATGTGCTGGAGCAACTGTTACGAGCTGTAAGATGCAGAATTGGGGGTGAGTATTCGGGGGAAGAGAGGGATCTTTGTCCAGTTCTCAGACCTTTGCAACAGGTTTGAACATTTTCATAACAAAGTGGAACACGGATCAACATTTAAGTAGGACAAACATCTTGTGACCCTGTTAATTCTTTCACTCACTCATTCAATGACCCTTTATAAAAAATTTTATTTTTCTTTTATGTGAAAGGAAGAGAGAGCGAGAGCAAGAACAAACGAGCGAGAGAGAGATCTTCCATCCTCCAGCACATGCCTCAAATGTCTGGAACAGCCAGAGCCGGGCCAGGTTGAAGCCAGGACCAGAAACTCCATCTGTGTCTCCCACATGGGTGGCAGGAGCCCAGGTGCATGGGCTGTCGCCTGCCTCCCAGGGTGTGCACTGATACAAACCTGGAGCAGCAGAGGTGGGACGTGATGTCAGACTCTCTGATAGAAGATGCGGGCATCCATGGTGGCAAATCCCCCATAAACGTCCATTGCATTCCTACCGCACACCACTGTGCTGAGCTCCAGCAATGCCTGTACCCCTGTCACGTCTAGGAAGCCAGAACTCCAGAACGTGGACTTGAGGAAGGCAGAAACACTATTCTTCCTGTAAAACCTGCGCCATCTTCTTGCCCTGTATTCAAGGCAACCGGATCAACATCTTCAACCCACTTTGTTGAGCCCTGGTGTTTCTTCTCCAGCTCCCTGGTTCAACCTGCTGAATTCCGCTCCATTTCTACTTTCTCCAAGCAGTCAGCTCACCTCGCTCCTGACCAAGGGGTGCCATTCAAGATCTGCCCATGGATCCTGGCTAAGTAGGGAAGACCTAGATTGGGCATGGGACTGAATGTCTGAGACTTTAGAGGAATCTGAGACAACGGCCTGGCTCTGGGAAGTGTAGGTGGCACCTGCTGACTGCACAGGTTTTAGGGCAGTGGAAACCCACAGCAGCCATGGTCTATGTGAACTGGCATCACATACAAGATGATGAGCACTATAGCAATATGCAGTGTGGCTTTATGTACAAGACACAAAGTGGTTCAACTCCTGGAGAGTCGGAGTATGTCAGGTATCTACTAACATTTCTGAGCTGCCGGCAAATGAGCTCAAGGCTCAGGCAGCGCATGTGGAGGAGCCCCACAGGCACGAGGCACAGGGATTCCTGCACTGTGGGTCAGCCTCGACTTATTCCAGGGCTGGGATGCGTGATGTCTGTGACATGCAGCTGTCTGAGGGCCTGAATCCAGAAAATGAGACAGTGAGGCTGACGTGAGTGGATGCCAAGAGAAGGAAGCAGTGGCCCTGGGCCTTGGCAGGAAGTCCGATGGGACATGAAATGCCTGGTTAGAGGGCAAAGTGCCTACACCTGCACCCGCATAGGAAGTTTGGGGCTGCTGGGAGTTGGAGAAGTGGGAGTTGCCTTCTACTCATCCTTCAGCTCTTGGTGCACGGGTGCTGCCTCAGGAGCCCTTTCTGGCCTCTCCTTCGCTCTACGGCAAGTGCCTAGCAGCCCGAGGTCCTCCGCTAGGCGGCGCTGCTCACATGGTCACTGCATCCTCTGGTAGTGGTATTCAGGCAGTGCAGGAAGCAGTGACTGTGTTTGGCTGACTCCTGTCTCCCCAGTCTCTTTTACACCAGATACCCACTATTGGTAACTGGAGGCTGAAGCAAGAGAGGGAGGAAGGGAAAGAAAAGGATGTGGAATGCACCCAGCAGGCTCCAAGTCCTGCTGTCCTCAGGTCCAGCTCTGCTGTGGTGCAGGGCCACACCCCAGGCAGCCAGTGACTCAACGCAGCAGCAGCAGCAGCAGCGACAGGCGGGGAGCCCTGTTCTGTAAGACCCAGGGTTTCTTGGATGGGACTGCCTAACAGCATTGCCAATCCTCCTTGAGTCCACACAGCCATCTGGACCCCGTCCACCAGCTCCTCTTTCCCTCTCTCTTCCTGTAGTCAGACTCGCCTCACCAGATGATCTTTGGCCAAGCCTTGCTTAACTTTATCTCTTAGCATAGGCATTTGCCACAGTAAAATCCTTGAAGATGTAGCTCCATCGTAGTGTCTGTTTCTCAGGCCCTCCAACATCATAGGGACGGAGGGAGGAGTGCATCGGCCCTGGCTGGGCTCACAGCGATGGCCAAGGTGCTGAGGGATGACGCAGCCGCAGCTCCTGTGCTGCTGCGGTTTGTGCTTCCATTACGTCAGAGTCCTTCCCACTTGGAGTTGGAGCCAGAATCATCAAGCCTGTGGTTGATTCTCTCCGCCTGGTGCCCTTGGCCTCGGAAACCGCATCTCTGGCTGCTGGGCCTCCTGTTCTTCCACAGCCGTGGTCTTTCCACATGGGGCAGGAGAGGTTTGCCAGCAGCCCCCGCTTCTGCCCTAGCACGGAAAAAGACAAGAGAGAGCCCTTTGTCTCTAATTCTAAGTAAGAAGTCGTGGGAAAGCGCACCAGCAGGCCCTGTGGGTGCCACTTGACCACAGTAGACTAATCCCTGGGGCTAGATGTGGCTGGGCCTGGGTTGGCCTTCTATTTATTAATTTATTGAAAGGCAGTTGCAGAGAGAGAGAGAGAGAGAGAGAGAGAGAAAGGCTCACGCCCCACATGGTCGCAAGGGCTAGAGCTGGACTGACCCAAAGCCAGAAGCCAGGATCTTCTGGGTCTCCTGCATGCAAGGCGAGGATCCAAAGCCTTGGACCATCCTCCGCTGCTTTTCCAGGCCATCTGCAGGGATCTGGATCAGAAGTGGAGCCACCAGGACTGGAACCAGCACCTGCATGGGATGCTGACACAGCAGATGGAGGCTTAGTTTGCTATGCCACAGAACCAGCCCCCAAAGCTTCTTTTTAGTTGGAGAGGGCCAGGCTATGGAATTCTGAAATAAAGTGCTTTAAAAAAAAAGATTTATTTTATTTTTATTGAAAAGTCAGATATACAGAGAGGAGAGACAGAGAGGAAGATCTTCCATCCGATGATTCACTCCCCAGGTGGCTGCAATGGCCGGAGTTAGGCCGACCCAAAGCCAGGAAACCAGATCTTCTTCCGGGTCTCCTAGGTGCAGGGTCTCAAGGCTTTGGGCCATCTTTGACTGCTTTCCCAGGCCACAAGCAGGGAGCTGGATGGGAATTGGGGCCACTGGGATTAGTATCGGAGACCATATAGGATCCTGGTGCATGCACGGTGGGAACTTTAGCCACTAGGTTACTGCATCAGGCCCAATAATGTGCATTTTTACTTTGAGGTTCTTAGGCTAGTGGATCCTTTCCTGATACATATGTTGCCTCTCCTTTCTGAAGGAAAATGTCATCTGTGTCACCTGAAGTTGCAGCCCAACAAACAAGGCTAAACGCATCCTGAACTGCAAACCCACTGCTAACCTCAGACTTGAGTTCTACAAGGAAAGCAACCCGTTTACCTGTGTAAGCCACTGAAGCTGTACTTGCAGCCCAAAACCTCCTTACTGAGACAGTGAATAAATCAGATGCGCTTATAACCAGAAACACAATCTCCAACATTCCGGGGGCTGGTACAGGTCTCCGTCTCTGTTTTACTCACAACATTTCCAGTTATCCGTCACCCAGAGGAAGCTTACAATTAAATAGAGCTTCGAATTGAGGCCAGCCTTGAACAAAGAATTCCTTCTCGTGTTCAATTCCCCAGTGTTTCAATTAAGCTCTTCTGCTTTCTGTTTAATCCCAGCAGAACTCAGGAATGGGGAGTTATCTTCCTGTTTGTAAAGGAAGACAACTTAATTAACACACCCCTCTCTGTTGTACGTGTGTGTGTTTCCATTTGTTTTTCCTGTTTAATTAGTGTGCATCTCTTTGACTTTCTTCACTGATCTTACTTTTCAAGCCTCTAATGTTTAGCTGAGATTTGATCAAACAAATTTTGCTCCACAGGAAGTAGAGCAGCCGGGACACGAACTGGCGTTCATGTGGGATCGTGGTGCGTGTAAGGCGAGGATTCAGCCACTAGGCCATCACACTGGGCCCTCCTGATTGTTTCCTACCTGGGTTGCCTTCCGGCGGCTGTTGATGGGAGACCACCACCCAGTGTGTGTGGGAAGAGGGCACAGCACAGTCCCTTCCTCCGTAGAAGGTCTACAAAGAGCTGAACGGCTGTCTCCAGCGCTCCCGCGTATTCTGGAAGACTTCCTCTTGGGTTTCAGAACCCTGACTCTGGCCAGTCCCTGCTTCCGGCCAGTGCCTCCCTGCGCTCCATCTGCCCTGTCGCTCGTGGCTCTTTTTCTCCAGGCTGGGGGCACTGATTCTCACAGGCATGTGTGGAAGAGCAGGTGGGTAGCGGAAGGAAGGAGCTAGGAGAGCGGAAAATGGTTTTACTCGATTCTCCCTTTCTCCTTTTTTTATTTCAGTGTTTGAACCTTGACGTTTTGTGATTTCAAAGCCAAGCACTTGACTCCTCCTGTCTCAATAAGTTTCTAACTGTGTTGTGAAAAGTATACTTCCACTAACTATTGAAATGGATGGTAAGACAGTAGGGTTGTGGCACAACGGTTGAGCCACTACTGTGATGCCAGCATCCCATATGGGCACTGTTTCTACTTCCATCTGCTCCACTTACGATCCAGCTCCCTGTTAATGCACGTGGGTGCATGTAGCAAGGCGGCACAGGACGACCCACGTGCTTGGGTGCCCATGTCCCGCGTGGGAGACCTGGACAGAGACCAGGCTTCTGGCCTGTTAAGTCTGGCCCACTCCAGCTGCTGCAGCAGTGGGGAGTGCACTAGTGGATGGATGATTTCTGTCTGTCTTTCCCTCACTCCGTGACTCTGACGTTCAAATAAAAAACATTACAAATGATCACAAGAGGGTTGGTTCAGGATAGCCAGCCAGTGGGGGAAAGGTCATGGTAGAAGTGAAATCACATCAACCACTAATACCAAAATAGCCCCCACCCGTTGCTCCATACTGCCTTATTTCCCCCCATGGAGTACATTGCTTATCTACATATTTACAAATACAAATGTATCTGCCTGACAGCTTCCAAAAGTTTTACACATGTCACTTTGTATTATGAAAAAACCACACACGCATTTCAAAAATTTCTCACCAAAACAAACTTATCTTTTAATTCCGTTTTCCACAAGTGAGTTTACAGTCCTCTCATTAGCATCTTTCCCCTGTCCTGTGTGACCCTGAAGCCCGTTCAGCCAGGCAGTGTGAGCGTGTCCCATGGACGGGGTAACCAGTGGAGGACAGGGATGCGGAGGGCGCTGGCAAAGCTGCAGGAAGAGGGTAGGCGGCTGTGTGCTTCCCACGGGAACCCGGTGGTCTCCAGACAGCAGATTCTCCCTCAGCCACAGGAGGGCCCCAGCACCCCGCTGCCTGTGTGCTCAGCCTGGGAATTCAGAGTTGAGAGGAAGAGGGGCTTCAGGGGGCCCGAAAGACTGTGTGTGTGTGTGTGTGTGAATGGAACATTTGGCTGTCATCCAGCATTTCCTCAAATTGGTGATGCCTGTGGGTGGCATTTGCAAAGTGCTAGTTTGAGTTCCACTTTGTACAAAAAGTCCCAGGCTTTGGCTGACGGGTGTACATATAAAATTTTTTTTTTTCAAAAAAGCAAAAAAAACCCCTCTAACAAGCTCCCTGCCCCCCACCGCAGTCCACATGGCTACACGGCAGAGGGTGTCAGGGGCATGTTGTGAGGCTGGCATGAATGCACCCTTGTCCCAGGGTGACCAGGGGGTGCCACAGTCCTGTGACAATAAACAAGGGACAGGGAGTTCCCCCAAAACCCCTGGCTCCAGGGTGGGGACTCAGGCCCCTGTCACCATGTCCTGTTCCCTTATGGGAACAACTGCCTCCCTACATGGGGCCTGCTGCCTGAACCCTTTAAGGGGAGAGAATCTGACCAAAGCATGATCCTGCCGTGACCGCGACCCCACTGGAAATATTAACTCTGATGAGAATAAGGAGTAATTCTTTTGTTCCCCAGGACACAGAGGAGTTTCTGAGATTGCAAGTGTGCGACCTGGGCTCTGTGGCGCTGCCAATAAACCACTAGGATAATTGCTGCTCAGGGTCCCCGGCTTTTGTTGTGTCCATTTCTGCCATGAGCCGTGACTGCCACAGAATGACAGGCGATGGAGTTTTCTGGGGGCAGAGTTAGGGGAGGGTGGGTCTGAGGGAGGGGTCGTGCTGGGATCAGGGTGAGCAGTGTAGAAGCTGGGTAGGAACGCTCCTTCCCTGTGGGCCTCCGTGTGGCCAGGATGCAGCAGAAGTGCCTGCCCGTGCCCTGGAAGGCCTCGGGACCCAGCGAGGCTTGCTCTGGCAGGCACTCCGAGCACCGATCTTTTTACATACACAGCACTGGCTGCTTCCTCCACGTGCCCAGGCTGGCTTAACACCCCTCCTTTCCACAGGGGGTGGGAGGGACTCGTCTTCTCTATTAACTTGGGGCTTGCGTTTTATCGACTCCCAGCACTCTCAGGACCCTGATTCTGGGACCATCTGTGACCTGTTGTGCAGTAATAGCTTGGTTTTCCCCATGTTCGACTCCCTCCCTGAGTACTTAGTGTTAAATCGTAGGGGGAGCAAGTGTGAGCTGAGGAGAAACAGCATTATTACATGACCCCCGATGAGACCGCTGCGAGAGAATTAAAAGCTGCCGCCCTAGGACATTCTAACAGATGACACTGTGAGGTTGCCAAGGTAACCCACCAGGATCCAGTTCCAGCATCTTTGGGGTTGATGCTGGGGAGGTGAGGTCAGCTAGAGGTGAGGCCCAGCTGCCCAAGGTCTGTCCCACCCCTGGCTAGCCAGAGCACGGCAGCCAAGTGGAAAATCGAGAGAGTTTTCTATAGAACACAGGCAAAAGCCAGGCACTGGCTCCTCCTTGGCTAGTCCAGGTGGAAGAGAATTAGAATACTCTGGAGGATTGTTAATGTAGGTTACACAGAGCTTAAACAGATCAGTATGTGGGGCAGGCCTCGTGGCACAGCGGACTAAGCTGCTGCTGGGACTCTGATAGCCGAGCGCAGGTTCAAGTTTCTGCTCTTTGGCACACCATCCAGCTTTCTGCTAATGTGCCCGGGAAGGCAGCAGGTGATGGCCTAGCTCCTTCAGTGCCACCCACGTGGGCGACATGAATGGAGTGCCCAGTTCCTGGCTTCCAAGCCTGGCCCAACCCTGGCTGTTCCGGGCGTTCGGGAAGTAAATCAGCCCTTGGAAGCGCTCTCTCCCGCCCTTTCTTGCTTTTCAAACAAACAAATCCTCAAAAAATGTATCTGGGTGCTAACGACTCACGTATTCTGAAGTACTTCTTTGAACACCTACTATGTACCAGTTGGCAGCACCAGGATATCCAAGAAAGTCAAGGGTTTAAGAAAACCTCAGAAATGCAGATCCACACAGGGAAGTCAGTTAAGACAGCCACACACTATTAAGAGCCAGGGAGACCCTGAGTGGACGAAGATGGAAACAATGCGAGCAGCTTGTTAACCTCAGGGACCCCGTGCTAAAAACAAACACAACTCCCCCAACTACCTGCAGAAGTGTGAGGGCGGACATGAGGAGCTTTAAGAAGAGGAACACTTCCCCCAAGCACAACCAGCTTTTCCTGCAGCCCCTCCTCTGGTCTTTACCTTGTCATTTAGTTATTTTTCTTTTCATTTCACATACACACCTGTACACTGCTGGTCAAGTCGACACCTGTAAAGGATATATATCTATACTTTTTTTTTTTTTTTTTTTTTTTTTTGCAGTGTAGTGGTCATCAAAGCACAACACTTTGAGGTGAGCCCTGAAATTGCCTGTCTCTGCCCCGAGTGGGGGTAGGGTGAGGTTCTTGGCACCTGAATGCCCTCCTCCTAGCACCCCTGCAGCCTGGGCCAGCCCTCCCTGGTGGGCCTGCTGCCCGAGGCCCCCTCTGTAGACAATGGACAGGTGGAGATGCAGTCTGCCACGTCCAGAGCCTTGAGGATGCTGGCGGCTGTGGCAGCGAATAGCACACTGCTGCCGGCACATCTTTCCCTTTTTTCTTACTGCACAACAACCCGGCAGGAAGTGCTGTTTTACCAACCAAGAGGCCCGGAACTGCTTCACCAACCCTTCCTGGTCCCATGGCCAGCAGGTGCCGAAGCTGGCTGCCCGTTTGGTCCTCTTAACCCTACAATGTGACCATGTTTAAACAGCTCCAAAAGAGAAAGTCCACCTTCTTTCAATTCACTAACGCAGTCTGGATTTGTATGATTTTCCCCCCTGGCTGGCCTCAACTTAGCAGGTACGAGTGTCTGAAGTAGGTCCAAGAGGGTGTCAAGAGGATCACTTACTCCAAAGAACTACCTCAGGCTGCGCTCACGATGCCCGGGAGGCTGCCACCTGTAGAACAGGGCGAAGACCAGTCCTCTCTCACACTGTCCCTCTACTCCGCAAGTCATCATCACCTGGACGGCAGCCGCCCGGCCTGCATCCACCCTCGGGGGAACCCCAGGCTGCACGCCTTTTCCCGGCCGCGCAAACCCTAGGTTAGCTGGGCGTAAGGAGGGAGGCTCGGTGCACTTCCCACTCCCGGCTTGCTCGCGTCTCGGCGTGGGCGCGGGATGCCGAGAGGGCCAGGGCTGCCGCGGCCGCCACGCGGCTGCCCTCCGAAGACGCCGCGCCGCATATTTCGCCCATGAGTTCAGAGGAAGAGGAAGTGTAGCGGGCGCGCGGCGGCGGGGGCGCGGCGGGGCTGGAGCCGGAGCGCGCCGGGCGCGGGGCGCAGCGAGCGGGAACGCGGCCGCCGCGGGCTCCGGGCCGGGACCGACACACCGCTCACGGGAGGGACAGACGCGGGCGCGCCGCCTCCCCGCCCCGCCCCGCCGCCCACGCCCTCCGGCGCCGCAGCCCGGACGCGGCGCAAAGTTTGCTCCCGGGACGCCGCGCACAGTCTTGGGGAACCCGTGCCCGCGCCTTCTCCACGGCCAGTCCCGAACGGTAGGTGACAGAGCGACGGAGCTTGGGGTGCTGGCAGACGCTGAGCCCTCCTTTTAGCCTCACTGCCCGGGCGCTTGGCTCGAGAGGTCGAGCCCGCGTGGCGCCTCCCTGCAGGTGACCTGTGCTGGGGCCCCGGAGCTGCATCCTTCCTCCAGCCCTGGTCAGGGAAGGGCCCGATGTGTAGACGCTGGGGGTCTTGGGTCAACTTTGGGGTGTGTGTATGTGTGTGTGTGGAGAAAATCCCTGGTCCTGTGTAGAAAGAGGTTTTTCGGAGCAGCCTCTGGGCCGTGAGCTCTGCGGCTCAGGGCATCTAGGAAGGACGCGGAGGGGGAGCTTGGAGGCTACAGGTGGGTCCGGGACACGCCGCTGCCTGGGTCCTCGTCGAAGATGAGGCGGGAGCTGGTCCCAGGACCCATGTTGCCGCAGTGGGCCAGGTGGGGCGTGCGCCCGGCCGGAGTTTGCTTCGGGGCTGGGGTGCGTGGTGGGCGGGCGCAGACGGGCCGCGCGCTCTAGGGGGAAGAGACCCGGGTCCCTTGGCGTGGGAAGTAGGGGCTCCGCGTCGGTAAGCGATTTTTTTCCTCCTTCCGTCGTCTTAGTCCACTTTGCCAGACTCAAGGGACGCCAGGCTAGGTGGGTGGCTGGGTGAAGGAGCACGATATCTATTTCGGGAGACTCAGAGGCCCCGCACGCGCTGCCCTTCACCTAGGAGTTGGCTGTGTTTGGTCAGGAGGAACGCTCGCTCGGGAGGCCAAGGCTGGCCCAAGACCAGGGCGCGTACCCTGCTGCTCCGCTCACCCGTGTGTGCTTATGTTTGGTCTCCAGGGGCGCTGGGTGGTGTCAGCGAGTTTGGTTTTTTGGGGGTAGAGGGAGCTTAGGAAAAAACAAAGTGTTTTTTTTCCCCATTTAAATAAAAAATCTGGTAGAAATGTCCGCGAGTGGCCGCCTGTTCTGAGTGGGTTTGTCTGCCCTCATATGCTGGGCAGACGGGCGTCTTGAGCGCCTGCCCTCGCGTGTCATCCCAGGATAAGAGTGGAACCCGACGGGGAAGGAAGCCGCCTGTAACGTGAGAAACTGGGGGCAGGGCCGCTGTGTTCCCCCAAGTGCCCCCGGCCGCCACATTCCTAATTGCTACCTCTGAGTAGCTGAATTCCGACCAAGTTCAAGTGACCCCAGATGTCACCAAACCCCACAGCGGGCTTAAGCAACAAGCTGTTGGGAGCTCTTTGGTGCCTGCGCGCTAACCTCATGAAATCACTTTAACCTCAACCAGCGCACTGCATCCTCTAGCCCTCGGTGGGGGCTTCTGGCCCCGCAGCCAGGATGTCAGTCCCTGGCTGCAGTTGTCTATCAAGTGTGGCTGGCTTGGTTTTCCTTTGTTTGTTTTTTGGCTGCACGGACGTGGGGGCAAAATGGAAGTGGAGCGTTGTGCAGCTAGCTAATAAACGTGGTGCAGGAATTGAAAGAGAATACATTGGGAATACGAGTCAGTGAGTCCTTTCTCCCTCTTGAGCGGGAATTTTTGGCTTACATTCAAGGAACTGCTTTGTCTGTAGGGAAACGGGCAGAAAATCTTTGGCGTGAGTGATGTGAGTTCCTGTAAAGCTGCTTGGCTTGTCCAGCCTTCAGTCCAAGGCAGAATTGAAACTGCGTGGCCCCATGGCTTGGTGGGCGGGGGTGCCTTCCTGAGTTTTTGACATGGTCGGGCAAGGGGAGGGCGCTGCGGCTCTACCCTCTCCTACCCCATTTTCCTTTTTCTGTTTTTAAGGATTTATTTAGTTATTGAAGGAGACAGTTACACACACACACATACACACACACACCCTCTTCCATCTGCTGGTTCATACCTCCTCTCCCCAAATGATTGAATGATTGCAATGGCCAGGGCAGGGTCCGGCTAAATCTAGGAGCCCAGAGGCAGAAGGTCCTTTCACGTGAGTTGCAGGGGCCCAGGCACTTTGGGCCATCCTTCACTGCTTTCTCAAGCCCATTAGCAAGGAGCCAGATTGGAAGCGGAGCGGCTGGAACTCCAACCGATGCTCTGATATGGGAGACTAGTGTTGCAGCTGAGTGGTTTAGTCTGCAGTGCCCGCATGCCCTCATGCAGAAAAGCTGCAGGAGCAGTGACCACGTGACTGCCCAGACCCAGGCTCTGGATCACCACCTGTCCTTATTGGCTTTCTCACGCTTCTACCTGCCAATCCCACTGTCCATCAGTCCAGCTTAGTTTACAGGTTTTTAAAGTAAATTTTATACACTGATCCAGCACCCTGCTGAACATTTCAGCACATGTTTTGTTAGAGCTCAATATGTGGCCATGGTTTTTTTTTTCTTAAGATTAATTTTATATACAGATAGTGAAATGCACCGGTCGTGAGAGTGTCATTTGCATAATGTTTTGACAGACGCATGCACCTGTGTGCCCCTGTTTCCTGTACAGAGAGCATGATCAGCAGCCCAGGCAGTCCCCTCCTCCCTATTGCCTGTTGCTTCCGGTTCCGATTCCCCAGTTGGTCCGTTGGTCATCCTGTGTGTAACCTGTGCTTGAACGTCTTAGAAATGTAAATTTGCAGAAAGCTCACTGTGTTTTTGGGATTCATAGTGTAGATATCAAATACTCGGCCTTATTGCTGAGTCATCTTCAGGGCCATGTCTATGACACAGCTTAATGCAAGGGTACTTCCGAAGGTCTGTGGAGTTAAGACAGAAGCTGATTTTGGCGTAGAAACGTTTCTGAAATCCATGAAGAAGACCCCTGGCTATTACCCCATAGAAGAACACATGGGTTATTCCCATTTTGGGGTTATTGTGAGTAAAGCTGCTAGGAGTGTTTGTGTACACGTCTTCCTGGGGGCACATGTTTTCATTTGTTGTGGAGTGAATCGCTGGAGGATGGAGAGGTGACACATGCAAATCTTCAAAGAAATGGCCAGACTTCTTCCCAGTCCGCTCCCACCGTGTTATGCTCTCACCAGCAAAGATTACCAACTGTGAAAGTCCAGGGACAACAGTCCTGTTTCCCTGTTTCCTGGTGAGAAGTAGTGAGGCTTGACCACACTGGTCCTCTGAGGTCGGAGTGACCAGACCCCGGGCCTAGCTGGCACAGCCAGGGGCAGGTTGCGTGTCACGGGTGGAAGGCTGGAGGAAGTTCTGACTCTTCCAGTAAATGGTTTAAACTTCAGCTGTCGCACGCAGTCAGATGAATGTTTTATTTTTAGAGATCTTCGGAGAAGGGGATCCCACAGGGGAATATATTCTTGCTTATGAAGGAACACTGATGGAGTACCTTCTAAAAGAAGAAAAATAACCCCCAGTCCTGCAGAATGCTACCCAACTTCTGCTTGGAAGCTCCCTTGGGGATTTCTGGCCTGTTGGCCTTGTGGGCGTGAACTTGGTCGAGGTTTCCCCTTGGATTTCACCAGCCGGGACAGCTGACTGTTGTAAGGGCAGTGTTTGCTCTCCCGTGCGAGGGGTTTGGCCTCGGAGAGAGAATCGTGGGCTTGTCCACCTCCCTCGTTGTGGTCTGGAGAAGAAGGCGAGCCTGCCTCTTCAGGTCCTTTTAAACCATCATGGCTGGTCCAAGTAGGAAGTGTGCCCTGCTGCCGTGTGGCACCTCGGTATGAAATTGTTGCATGTCATCTGAGTGTCCCTGTGCTGGCTGGCCTCTTCTGGGAGGGCACGTGGCAGGACACGGTGTGGGGATGGCCTCTTCATGGGGGGGCATGTGGCAGGACACGGTGTGGGGACGGCCTCATCATAGGGGGGCACGTGGCAGGACACGGTGTGGGGACGACCTTTTCTCCTGAAGCCTCGTACAGTGCCTGCCACAGGTTAGGGGTGGCATCAACATGGGCGCCAGGAATTCTGGACTGATTCGGTTTAGGTGATCGCCCCTCTGGAGGTGGACAGTGGGTGCTGTGACGTCACACCCAGAAGTGTTTCTCTAGAAGCCGAGTCACAGGTTGCTGGCGTGTGGGCCGAGGAGAAACTTTGCAGACGGTCATGTACACGCGCTGTGTTTTCAGCTGCTGGGTTTCTTTTTGTGACTGACAGAATAATCATTGCAGCTACCGTGCCAAGTGCTCGCTCTTTGCAGACCCTGCTGGGCACCTGGCATGGTGCAATCTGAGTGTCATCCTCGTGAGAGGCGAGCGCTGACGTTAGCTGCCCTTGAGCCTTGAGGAAAGCGGAGCCTAGCGAGGTTAACTCGGCCTGCGTTCTTGCTCTCGTGTTTCTGAGGCCTTGCGCGATGAGGCTGTCGGGATCTGTGCACGAGCACAGATTTCCAAGTCCGTGGAGCCGTGGTGTATGTCGTGGAGGCGCACACTGGATCCTCGGGGTTCATATTCCGGGAAATGACACGCCAGGATCGTGTTATGTGGTGTCTGGTTGTTCTTTCGGTCTTCCTCATTTGGCTGCCTGGGGGCCTAGGCAGGAGTACTGGTTTTCTGTGTGTTAAGCTTCTGCTTGTAGTGCTGATATTTCACCAATGACAGTTCTGGCTGCTCGGTTTGGATCCACCTCCCTGCTAATGTGCCTGAGAAAGCAGTGGCCCCCTTTCCTGGGCCCTGCCATCTGCTTGAGCGATTGGGCTGGAGTTCTAGGTTCATGACTTCAGTCTGACCCAGCCCCAGCCATTTGTCCATCTGGGGAGTGAACCTGTGAATGAAAGATCTCTCTCTTCCTCTTTCTCGGTCATTCTGTGTTTCAAATAAAATTCAAAAAACATAGATTATTTCTAATAATTATTACTTATTAAATAATATATCAAGATGTTGATTAGCATTATTATCAATTTAGGATATTACAGATTCAGGATATTCTTCATTTAATTAACTAGTGGTTAATATCAACCGATGTATTAATAATTGATTAGGGTATCATTAGTTTAGGATATGATTGATTAGGATTCTAATTACAATTGAAGGAAGGGGAAAGCTGCCGCCTGCCCTTTGATGAGCGTCTGTAGCTGGGTGGGTCAGTGGTAGACCCAGGAGTTCCCTGTGTTTTTGACATGCAAATGTGAATGAACTGATGTTAAGTGCAATGTGGAACTGACTTCCTGGCCACAAGTTAAGTGGTCCAGAGTCCCGCGTGGCTGGTGGCTCTGGAACTGGATGGCACCTGCAGCCAGACCTGGGCCTTCTGCTCCTGGCTGGACGTCCAGGTTGGTGGTGCTGCCCTAGTAGCAGTTTTTTTCTCCTTCGGGTTGAGAATTGCCGCCTGACTGGCTCGGCTGTAGGCTGGTTCTCACTGACAGAGGGATAAATTTAGCCAGACATTGCTTTGAGGTTTACCTTGCCAAGGTTGAGTACGTGTGATCTTTGCTCCCCTTCACACTCGAGTTTTGACACACATTTACGTTTTCTCTTTCTCTCCGGGGCTTGCAAAGGGCCTTTCATGATTCTCATGGTGTGTTTTATCAAGGTGCTTGCTCATGAAGGCTCGGCGTGGCAGGCACGCGACAGCCGCTGCTTGAGCCCGGCTAATGCTTTACTCTCCAGATCCCAATCCTGTTCAACTTTTCAATGTGCATTTGTGTGACTTACTCCCTTCCTGGGCTGAATTCAGGAAGAAAAATCCCTCTCAGCGGCCCAGAACCAAAGTGCTCAGACATCAGGTCACGGGCTGTGGCTGTGGCTCCCTGCCAAGGCTGTGATGGAGGACATACCTTGGTATTTTCCTGGGCACGACCTGCCCCTGGGGAGCAGAGGGTGATGGGGTGGGCTGTGGTGCCCTGGGGTGCAGCGGGTGATGGGGTGGGCAGTGATGCCCCTGGGGTACAGCGGGTGATGGGGTGGGCCAGCTTCTGGTACTTTGCTGTTGGACTAATATTTTGTGCCAGATTTATGAACTGAACTTCATCGTAGATGTGTATATATAGCATTGGCAGAAAACACTGTATGTACTTTCTGGGGTTCTGTCCTCTCTGTAGTTCCGGGCATTCACAGGGTTTGTGGAGCATAGCCCCACAGGTGAGGTGTGCTCTTTCACCGCTGTTGGTATGTGCTGAGCTCTGCTGAGCCCCAGCAGACAGACAGTCACTGGGTCTTATGTAGTCCTCATCCTACGAAACGACATGCCCTGCATCTGGGCCCATTGTACAGATAAGACAAGTGAAGTCACAGAACAAGCCAGTAGGAGCACCAGGATTTGGACTCAGACAGTGTGGTCCCCAGCCTGTGCATCCAGCCCTGGTGATGCGCTGTTAAGGATATGAACTTAGAGCCAGCACAATAGCTCAACTGGCTAATTTTCCAGCAGCACATGCTGGCATTTTTTATGGGTGCTGGTTCATGTCCTGGCTGCTCCACTTCTGATCCAGCTCCCCTCAGATGGCCTGGAAAGCAGCAGAGAGCAGCTCAAACACTTGGACCCTTGCAACCACATGGGAGACCCAGAAGAAGCTCCTGGCTCCTGGCTTTGGCAGCCTTGGCCGTTGCTGCCATTTGGGGAGTAAACCAGAAGATGAAGTTCTCTCTGTCTGTTTTCTTGCTTGCTCTCCCTCTGTAATTCTGCCTTGCAGTTGGATAAATAAATCTTTTGCAAAAGAGAGAGAGAAAATACCCCAAGGCTTCCTGAGGAAGAACTGACTCTAGACCACTTTTGGACCCAAGACTGAAATCAGCTTTTCCAAAGGTCTCTAGCCCCTGCAGTTCCTTCAAATAGAAATTCCTCTTACCTCTTTCTGCCCTGTTTACCTGTATAGGTGTGTACACACACACATACACCCCTCTATCTCACACGTGTGTTTACACCCTCCTCCATTGGTTCTGTTTCTCCGGAGGACCCCAGCCAGCAGTGGGGTTAGGATGGAAGGGTGGGGACTGTTGGGAAAGGAGAGTTACTGGAAGTAGCAGTGATGGGCACAGGTTGTCCGATGTGACTCTAAGGCTAGACAGGACTGGGCGGGAGGGGGTTTGGTGTGAGGCTGAGGTCTCTATGTTGGATGTCGGGTCTGAGTGCTCCCCAGGCCCTCCTGTGATGTAAGATGGCTAGTCGGGCTGAGGGTGCTGATGGGAATTCACTAGAGATGCGGGGGAAGTGGATTTTAGGCAGCCCTTGGATGGTCCTGCAGAGTGGGAGCTGTCTTGGAGTGGGGAGTGAAGAGTTGCAGCAGCCCTCCCCACTCCCAGCACTGGGCAGAAGGCCAGTTTTGGGCAGGAGCACAGGGGCAAGGGGAAGGCTGGTGCCTCAGGTGTGAGCTGGGATGTTAAACCTTGGCAGGGGTACTATCCACAGAAAAGGGGCAGGAGGAAGCCCAGGCTAGTGGGCAGGGTGTTGGGTGCTTTTCGGGTACAGGACTGCTTTTGGGGTAGTTCTGGGAATGCTGCAGCAGCCCTTGGAATTGTCAGCTGGGTACTGCTCAGACAGGCAGGGGAGGGAGCCGGAGCTGTTGGCTGCAGTAGGTGACCTTGGGATGGGATGCATGTAAAATGAAACAGAACTTATTTTTACTTGAAAGACAGAAGCAGATCTTCCATCTCCTAGTTCACTCCTCAAATAAGTACCCACAATAGCCAGGGTTGGACTGGGCCAAAGCTGGGAGTGAGGACTCAACCCTGATTTCCCGCGGGTGGGTGGGGACTCCAGCTCTTGAGGGCCTTGAGCTATCAGCTGCTGCTTTCCAGGGTTCTCAGCAGCAGCAGGGATCAGAGCCAGGGCTGGAACGGAGGCTCGTCCATTACTGTGCTGCACCAAATGGGTGTCCCCAGCCCACTGCCCCCTGGGCACAAATTTCAGTTCCTCAATCCTAGGCTGAGACACCCCCACGGGGGGGGGGGGGGCGGGGCGGGAAGCCCAAGGTGTTTGGCACTTTTTTGATGTATGTGTGTTTTCAAAAGACTATTCAATTGTAGGGTATACATAAATATTAAGATACTTGGACCTTACTCTGCTAGGTAAACGATTCCTCCCCGCCCCCCCCCCCCAAAGAGGTACACTGTGAATGGAATAGTTGTTAATAATCCCTAGGGTGGATTATCCTGGGCCTGAAGTGCAGGTTGTAATGCGAGGGCTTGGGAAGGTGGGGAGAGAGGGAAGGGCATGGGGGCTGTGTCTGAGCAGTTTTATTTCTGCCAGAAACTTGCAAGTGTGAAGCAAATAAGGTAAAATGCAAGCATTTGTCAAATCCAGGTGGCAGGCACGGAGATGTCTCATTCTCTCTCTCTCCATATGTTTGAAGTGCTTTGCAATTAAAAGAATTTTAGGGAAGTGAGACTGGAGGAGGCTGGGATGGAAATGTAGGGGTGGTGTGTGTGTGTGTGTGTGTGTGACATTGACAAAGGAGCCTGGGAGCCTGAGAAGGGGGCATCTGAGGTAGACAGATCCCTTGGGGGTGGGGGACCCAGGAGTTGGTTCCACGCTATGGCTCTCAGCCCTGGATGAGACTTTGCAGAAACCTGCTTGGAACCCAGCTGCCAGACGATTGCAGAGTGTTGGGGGTGGGGTGGGGGGAAAGCCTGGCTGGCTCCAGGTATGTTGGTCACTGGGGGCATGTAAGACATTCAGTGGCTCAGGCTGCCCACCCCACCCGTGGACTGCCAGCATCTCACCCAGGGCTCCTCCTTGGGCTTCTCTGTGAGCTGAGTTTCAAGGAGTTGTTTCCTGTGACAATGGTGATTCTGCTCCAGCAGGCCGGGAGTTGGGGCCTGGGAGTCTGCATTTCTAGCAAGCTTCTGGGTATGCAGATGCTGCCCCGAGAACCCCCTTGGAGTAGCCAGTTGTTCAGTGAGGCCAAGGAGGTGGTTGTGGCCAGGACCACCAGAAACGTGCTCTGGGCCACATCCCCCTGGCTGACATGCCTTAGGGTGTGGAGCTGGGGTGGCAGCAGGAAGCTGGCATTTTCTTTGTGTGGGGTAAGCACTGCTCCCATCTTCTGTTGTGTAAAACAAATGACCCCAAAGCCTGGCAGCTCTGGCATCTGCTCCAGCACCCTGCCAGGCTGCTTCTCTTTTAGGAGAAACCCTTGCAGCATATACTACCAGATTAAGTATCTGAGGGTATGGACCAGGTTGTCGCGGCACCCGAGAGCAAAAAGCACCAACACATGGAGACCATGATGGTGTTAGAAGTGCTCTGAGCCATCTGCCCCTAAGCCTCTTTATTACCATATTATATCCTCTTTCCCCCAAGCCCATTTACAGGACAATAGGACGCCAATGAGTCTGCAAAGGCCAGGTGCTACTGCTGTAGGCCCTATTCCTGAGTGCTCAGCTTAAGGAATGTAAATCAACTCTTCAGCCCACAACATATTCCCCCTTCTGTATTAAAGCAGAATTGAATGCGCCTGTCTTAGGTTGTGGACTCTCAGGTTATCAGCCTTACCCGTCATCGGGAATCTCCGTAGCATGACGGAGACCCTGTCTTAGGTTGGTCCGTTCCGGTCCATCTTACCCATCACTGGCTGCCATTCAACGCCTTGTCTGCTGCAGCTGCTCAAACCATACTTGGGGAAGCTGGTAACCCTGTTCCAAGGCTAGGAGTGAATATCAGCTCAGTAGCAATGAGCAAACAGCAGTTCCCGGGCTTGAGAAAACAAAGCACTTCACAGGTGAAACATACATAAAAGGCACAATGGGAGACAAGAGGCCAAGATCTTAGGAGTAACTTAGCTCTGTAGCAATGAGCAGACAGCAGTACCAGGGCTTGGGAAAACATTTTGCACTTGCATAGATGATACACACAAAAAGGCATACAATGGGGTACAAGAGGTCTAGGCCAAATCTCACAGCATCTGCTGTTCCTCTGACAACAAATCAACCCGCAGTTACAACGCAAGCATGCCCACCCGTTCATGTTCATCAGTAAAGTCCTGTTGTGCGCAACTCTGGCAGTCTGTTCCGCAACCTTGTTCACTGTCACCACGGTAGCTGGTGGCGGCGGCTGCTGATGTACTGGCTACGATGGTCGCCGTTATGCCAAAGTCTCTTTTATTCTTTATCAGGCTAACAAAGGTCTCTCCCTCAGTCCCAACAGTCACAGGTAGGATTCAGGGCAGCTGCAGGATAATAGCAGAATCGCACCTGCCATTCCAGCATGCTGTCAGGGTGTACTGGAACTCGGTGTCATTCACTTCAGAGGCGTTGTTTGCTTGTCCCATCGATCTTCCGATTGAAATGCCATCATCTTGGCCAGTACCCGAACTTTCACAACACTCAGCAGCAGCAGCTTGCCGGACAAGCCTCTCAGGAATCCACCTGGGACCATTTTCGTTTTTTCCATCCTTTTCCTCTTCATCCTCCTCAGAAGAGGACTGCGAATCTTCTTTGCGCACTTTCTCCCAACTTTGTCTGGGTTGGGGTTCCTTCTTTTTTACCCTGGTTTGCAGCTCTCTCCTCCTTCTAATGGACCATTTTTTATGGCGGGGTTGCCCCACTGCTTGAGGGGATGGCAAAGTACTTTTTGCCAAGTGCCAGAGGAGGAAGGTGACTACAATGAGAGCCAACCATGGGAATACGTCGCAGACAGTTTAGAATTTAAAAAACTCTGTGAGGCCTTAAGCTTAGTGTTGGTGCCTTGTGACTGGAGCAGATCTCTGATTCCTTTAATTACCTGCACTTTAGCGAGTTCTTGCCCCATGATAAATTTTACTTATGCCCCTGTAAAAATTTCTAAACCTGCCTCTAGATTTCCGGGGTCCCTCAGATTGTCCCTTGTGCCCCAAGACAGGGAGAAGGTCTGGGGATGAAATTAATTATGTCCCTCTAGAGTTAAATCCTAAACTTGCCTCCAGATTTCCGGGGTCCCTCAGATTGTCCCTCGTGCCCCTGAACGGGGAGAAGGTCTGGGGATGAGATTAATTTGCCCCTCCAGAGTTCCAGGGGTCCCTCAGAATGTCCCTCGTGCTCTAGCACAGGGAGAGGGTCTGGGGATTAAATCAGTTATGCCCTGCAAAATTCCCAAATTCCAAATTCTTAATTCAAAATTCCTTAATTCCTTACCTTCGTAGTTCCAGGGGTCCCTCGGACGTCCTTTGCGCTGTGCCCCACGTTATGGCGCCATTTGTCGCGGCTAGCTGAGCCGGTATAGTAAGCACGGTGAATGTCCGACCGAAAAGCACCAACACACAGAGGCCATGATGGTGTTAGAAGTGCTCTGAGCCATCTGCCCCTAAGCCTCTTTATTACCATATTATATCCTCTTTCCCCCAAGCCCATTTACAGGACAATAGGACGCCAATGAGTCTGCAAAGGCCAGGTGTTACTGCTGTAGGCCCTATTCCTGAGTGCTCAGCTTAAGGAGTGTAAATCAGCTCCTCAGCCCACAACCAGGTTGCCCCACAGCTTGCAGGCCAACAACCATAAGTGGGTGTCGTTTTGTTTCCGGCTGTGCCATGTGACTTTGCTGTGCAGTTCTGACTCATGACACTCCCAAGGTAGAAACCAGGGTGTTGATGGGGCTGGAGGTCTGCTTCCCTGTGGGCACAGTAACCTGTGGCAGCTGGCTGTCCCCAAGAGAATAAGGCAGACGCCACAGGTTTCCTCCGACCTGTTTGTGGGTCGCACTGCTGCATTTCTGTCATTTCCCATAGGCTACCTCGGTTGGCTTTGTCCCTCTGGGAGGGCACCTCGCCAGAGTGTGATGGCAGAGACTGTATACCGGATTCCTTATTGATTTTGCAAAATTTATTTATTTGAAAGAGTTACAGAGAGAAGGGGAGAAAAAACTAGATGGAAAGAGAGAGAGAGAGAGAGAGAGAGAGAGAGAGAGATCTTCCATCCACTGGTTTACTCCTCAGGTGGCTACAATGGCTGGGGCTGCGTTAGGCTGAGCTCAGGAACCAAGAGCTTCTTGCAGGTCTCCCATGTAACAGGAGCCCAGCCACTTGGGCCACCTTTCACCATGAGCAGGGAGCTGTGTCGGAGCTGGAATTGGATGCTGGTGTCACAGGAGGCAGTGTTTCCCACTGTGTGCCAAAGCTGCCCCCTATGTACTGTTTTTAACTAGGCAAATAAATGCAGTACTTGAAGACACCACCTGTAAGCTCGTGACTAAGAAATGTTCTGTTAACATGTGGTTTATCTTCTGCCGATCTGGACAAGAATGTAAGTTTTAGAATCTTAAACATGTTTATTTATTTTTGTCTACTTAAAAGGCAAAGAGAGAGAGAGAGAGTGAGAGAGGTGTGTGTGTGTGTGTGTGTGTGTGAGAGAGAGAGAGAGAGAGAGAGAGAGAGAGAGAGAGAGATTGACAGTGTTTTGTTTGCTGGCTCATTCCTCGGTGCTTACAAAAGTCAGAAGGCCTGGACCAGACCACAGCCGGGTCCATCTGGGTCTACCACGTGGGTGACAGAGCCCAAGCCACTTGAGCCATCATCTATACTTTTTCAGGTATGTTAGCAGGAAGTGGGTTTAGAAGATGAGTGGGTGGGACTCAAACTGGTGTTCCAATATGGTGTGCAGATACGCCAAGTGGCAACTTCAGCTGCTGCGTACAACACCTGCCCAGGAACGTGCACTCTGTATACCAGTACACACAGACCCTTTAAAGAAGTGGCACCACACAGAAATGCCAGTGTTGTTCTTTATACTTGCCATTTATTTCTTTTTATTGAAAAGTCAGATTTAGAGAGAGAAAGAGACGCAGAGAAAGATCTTCCATCTGCTGGGTCACTCCCCAAGTGGCTGCAACAGCTGGAATTCAGCTGATCTGAAGCCAGGAGCCAGGAGCTTCTTCAGGGTCTCCCACATGGGTGCAGGGTCCCAAAGCTTTGAGGTTTCTTCGACTGCTTTCCCAGGCCACAAGCAGGGAGCTAGATGGGAAGCAGAGCAGCCAGGATGTGAATTGGCACCCATTTGGGATCCCAGCACATGCAAGGCGAGGATTTAGACACTAGGCTACCTCTCTGGGACCTTAAGAAACACTTTCAGCAGGTGAGTTTTAGTTGGCTTTCACTTTTTCCAGCTTTGTTAGCAGAATGTCGACATTTCGCACCGTTTGAATCAGTTGAATTTTCAAGTTTCCATGGAGGTTTCTGGATGGACAAGACGCATGGGGAGATTGTTAACTTGGGTCATCTGCTCTTTGGGTGACTGCATGATGTAATAAACAAGCTCAAATCTTCAAATATGGAATTTGATTGTAGAAATAAAGCATGAGTTTGCCAGCTGCTCCAACATCCTGCCTGTGATTGCCTCGACTCTGGCTGCCTGGCATGAGCTGTTGGCACTTGTTGTAATTAGCTTCGCGGCTGTTTTGGATTAGTGGCAAGTGTGGGACCTGAGAGATCCCACTTAATGAAACTAATTTGTATTGAGAAATATAATCACATTTAGTACCCCATTATTGCGTGCATGTTAATGGATAGTAAAAACGAACCTTTAAGCCGAGGCTTATGTAAACTCTAGCTGAAAAATTGTCTTTTAAGAAGCCAGCCTGTGGGGTCAGGCATCGTGGTGCAGCGGGTTAGGCTACCACCTGCACGTGTGTGTTCTGTATCAGGGCATTGGTTTGAGTCCCAGCTACTCTGCTTCCGATCTGGCTTCCTGCAGATGTGCATGGCAGGCCGGCAGGTGCTGGCCCAAGCACACTGAGTATGGGAGACCAGAATGGGTTTTATGGGGTTTTGTGAGCATTTGGTGGGTGAACCAGTGAGTGGGGGATCTGTCTTTGTCTCTCTCCTCTCATTCCCTTCAAATGAACGAATAAATCTTTTTTAAAAATGGTCCCCTTGAAGTAGTTTTTGGAGTGCTTTTTAAACAAAAGGGCAGCTTTAGGAATCATTTCAAAAACAAAAATAGAAATTAAAAAAATTTTTTTTTTACAAAATTTATTTTTTAGAATGATTACATGGTGGATCAGGGTGGGAAGGATCAAGGTTTAGGGAAAATTGAGTGTACTCATTGCTTCCAAATTTGTTATTTCTTGTTATTTCTTGTTATTTCTGGAGGAAGGGGAGAGACAAAGGGGGAAATCACTCATGACTTTCCACACGTCCCAGTACCCAGGGATGAGGAACTGCCACCTCCTATCAACCCAGGGCCCATAAATAAAGGACTCTGCCAGTTTGTGCTTGGGCACGGTGCATCTTTTTTTGTCTGTTTCCCTGCTATTTCACCCGTTTGGAGAATGCCCTTTACTGTGAAAACCTTCAGGGAAGTTTTTCTTGGTAACTTGATACCTTCCAGATCTGTCCAGGGGGTCACAGGGTTGTGTGCCTTAAAGACCAAGGTAGGAAAAGAAAGAAACAACTCCTGTGCACTTGGCAGCCACAGCTGATCCTGCCGGTGAACTCACACATGGCATCAGTATGTGTTGTGCTGGGTGCCCATGCCATGCGCCCTTGCAGGCTGCTAGGGCAGAGCTGGAGTTGGATGGACCAGAGAGGAGGGCATGGGGGCCTCTGAGCAGATGCCTGTAAATGTTAGCACAGGTTCCTTACGAAAGGATGCTCCAGGAGTTGTGGACCTGCGACCAGCACCTTGCCCAGCATCCCCTTGCTTGCTCCGCATTTACCCCAGACACACGAATGCTTACATCCTCAAGAGAAACTGCATGTTTGTAACTACTCTTGCCTCTGCTCTCTAAGGCCTCTGTCTTCCCTAACTCCCCTCCAGCCCCCTTGAAAGTTCACTGTTGGGGAACTTTTTACCCTCAGCAGCAAGGCCAAGGAAACACTGCATGAGCTGGGGGAGGGATACTGCCCCGTCCTCTAGTCTTTCTTTTCTGTGGAGGCGAGTTTGCTGTCCTGTGAGCTGAATCGGGACTGCCCTGAAATGGGGGAAGCTGTGGTCATCTTTTCTGTTTGGACAGACTGGGGACAGGTGGAGGGGTGCTGGGAGAAAGCAAAAGGCGCACAGGTGTGCCACTGGGGAGCAGTCGGGGCAGATAACACACTAAGGGCGTGGTGGCCAGCGATGGCCCTTGGCACAGTTAAAACTGTAAGCATCGGGTACAAAGCTTCAGACAAAGGTGGGTTGTCCTTGAGTGCTGGTGGCTGCCAGGAGCCCATCCTACCGGAGTGCATGAGACTTTCACACTTGATGCTGTGGGAAGGACAGTTACGACTTCAAAGGCACGAACCTCCGTGCTAGCATTTGCATAAATGCAGAGTGGAAATCTGCCTCTCAAAAACTTCTTTCAAAAGGGCGGATCCCAAGTCTTAAGTGGGGGCTTGAGTTCTGTTCTTACTCCTAGTGGTGGCAGGTGCCTTCTTCAGGGCTGCCTGTCTTCCACTTGTCACAGAGGCCCCTGGTGGGTGCCCTGGCCCTCTGACTGTCCCCCCTTGCTCCTGCCTGCACTTGCCTTTCCCACCTCGGGCTTCCTGCCCCTGCTGTCTGCTCTCTGTAGCTGTGTACAGTCCTGTGCCCCACCTGGGCAGCCCAGCCCGCCTCCAGTGCTCTGCCGCTTGCCCATCCTGGCTTATAATGTGACGGTCTCCCTTACTCTCCCATAAGGTGAAGCCCACGCTGGGTGACTGTCCCTGCCGGTGCCCGGTACCCGGAACGGGCGTGCAGGGAATGCTCAGGGCGAGGTCTCAGTGCCCTGTTGGCCTGCTGGCATGCCTGTTTGGGTGGCCATCCTTGTGTGCCTGTCCTCCGGGGTTGCCTGGTCCCAGCACTCAGGGGTCTCACCGTGCATTCGTCGTGTGTTCTGTCTGCCCCAGCAGGTGCCCGCTCAGCCTGTGTGCCTCTCAGCTCCTCTCTGTGCAGAGCCACGGTGTGTTTTACAAGTCATCAGGCCATGCAGATTGCACATAAATCACATCCGCTCTGACCCTTTGGACATTAATGCTTGCTGATGAAGGCAAAGGGAAGCCTTCCTGTTCCTCTGTTCTTTCAGACTCGTCTTACAATGACTGTGGAGCACAGCCTGGCTGTCCTGGCACCACCCATCTCCTCCCTCTGCCCCGCCCCCCTGTGCCCTCGCTGCTGCTCCTGAGGGAGTGCACTGAGCAAAGGGAAGTTCATCTCTCTGGAAGGAAGCGACCACCAAGTTGCTGTGCACGTGATACCCTCAGCCAGTTAATATATGTGTCTACCGTGTTGCGATAGCAACACTGGGGTGCCCAGGGCGGAGTGGGGAGTGGTCAGGCTGACGACCCTCAAGGAAACTTCTGTTGCTGCTGTTTAGGCCCTTGGATGTTGCTCTGCCCGGGGTGCAGAGGACTGCCTCCCCAGTGCTGGTCAGGACTGGACGGGGAGCCCACCTGAAGATGCACCTGAAGCTGACATTTCTGTATTCTCTGCACACTGCAGCCGCAGAGCTCTGCTCCGATACGTGACTGCTGCAGTGCCTCTGGCTCTGCTGTTAGCATGCGGTCGGTTCTCATTTGGGCCTGGAATGACTGAGTGGCAGAGGACTGCTATTTCCTGTGGTTGGGGCTGAGAAAGAAGGAAAGGAGGGGGGCTGTTAGATGAGGCCTATCAAGACACCGTCGTGGCGTCTCACAGGCGATTCATGAACGCATGGTCCCTACTATAAGTAATGATGTTGAGAAGTCGCTTGGGTTTGGAAATTTCTTTCTACTCCTTACTAATTCTGGAGGAAGGAATACCCCTTACTCTTTACTGACGGGCTTGGGTTGCCTTGAGAACAAACTTTTATAAAAGGTTGATTTGTTTCTACTTAAAAAGCAGGTTTAGAGAGAGAAGGGGACACACACACACACGCAGATCTTCCATCTGCTGGTTTACTCCCCAAATGACTACAGCAGCTGGAGCTGGGCTGGTCCAAAGCCAGGACCTGGAGCTTCTTCAGGGCCTTGCTGTGGGTGCAGGGGCCCAAGGATTTGGGTGTCTTTGCTTTAGCAGGGAGCTGGATGGGAAGTGGAGGAGCTGGATCGCACACTGGTGCCCATTGGGGATATTGGCATTGCAGGCAGAGCTTTAACCTGTTAAGCCACATTGCTGGCCCCAAAGTCCCATTTTTTAAAAACCATGCGTACACATTATGTAAATGGTTCTAATGTGCTCTCATGGGGACCTAAAAGTACATAAATAGGCATGCTGTGGGTGCCAGGCAAGCGTCCTGGTGAGGGCTGGGTGATACAGGCTGGCATGGGTGCTGAGGTGGACATGTGCTGCCTTTATGCCCAGTGGGCCTCTGCTTGCTGCGGTGGCAAATTGCAGAACCTAGCTTCATGCTCTTCCGTTTTGTCCTTCTGGGGGGCAGCTGCCGTGATGGGGTGCGGACTGAACAAGCTGGAGAAGCGCGATGAGAAGCGGCCTGGAAATATCTACTCCACCCTGAAGAGGCCGCAGGTGGAAACCAAGATTGACGTGTCCTACGAGTACCGCTTCCTGGAGTTCACCACGCTCAGCGCCGGTGAGTGTGGACCTTCCGTGCCCCCTTCCACCTCCCCGCATGCCCTGGGTGGACAGATGGCTGGGGTGGAGGCTGGGGGAAGCTGCTGCAGAGTGGGCCAGTGTACAGGGGATGCCTGCATGAATCCAGACTTTGCTGTGGCCCCTGGGTCTTTAAAGGACAGTGACAAACTCAAGTGGCCATGAGAGCAGTTTGAAGGCCCTGAGTCTAAGAAGTGATAGGTGCTGATGAGATGAGAATGCTGACCCCTGCTCATTGCGTCTTGTGTGTGTGTACTGCACTAGCATACTATACGCTATGAGCATAAGCAGAGTGCATATCAATTACAGACTGAATGATCACTGAGCAGAGCCGTGTCTGAGTCCAGCAGGCCACTGATTGAGTTGAAAGGGGCCCTCAAGCCAACATGCCTGCAGACTGTTGGTAGTGAACCCGGTGGAAAGAGGCGGTTTGCCCTATCTCCTTGTGTGCACCTGCCATCCAGCAGTGCCTACCCACTGTCCAACTGTCTTTCAGGAGGGCTTTTCTTTCTGGGCTTATTCTTGGCCTTGCCCTTCTGAGCCAGATGGGATGTCCTGGTCATCTGCCATGTGTAGTGTCCAACATCTCAGGGGACAGGTCATGGGGTGGCTGGTGAGCAGTGATCTTCATCTGGATTAGCCAGAGCACTGGCTGAAATGCCCTGCTGTGTGCAGCTGCGTGTTGGACTGTTGCTGGACAGGTTGTGGAACCCTCCTTGACTTCTTGGTGCTTTGTGCCTGCCTGATGTGAGAGGGAGAGAGGACTCATGCCATGCAAAGAGGAGCTTGGTAGGTTGTAACCCTTGGTTGGAAAAGCTGTGGCATGTGGTTTTGCAAGAGGAAGAGTGCATTCTGCCTCCTCTCCCGGCGGGATGAGAGTGCTGAGTGGGCACTGGGTCACTGGGTCATCTTCAGACTGCTTGATCTGCAGCTTCAGTGAGCAGAGAGGAGAATGCACTTGGGGAAGCCCCTGTGTTCATGGGTGGTGGCTGGCTCTGCTCGCGAGTCGCTGGGACTATCCCCGGGCCGCTCAGCCTGTGGCATCTCCTTCTGTGAAGTGAGCAGGTGCTGGTCCACCTCCTGGGGGGTTGTGAAGTCCTGGACACCGTGGCTGGTACATGGGAGGGGCTGCTGGTGTCTCCCTCATTATCCTCACTGTTTTCATCTTCCTCATTTTTGTTTGCTTCTCCACTTTGTCCCGAGGCTGTTGTCTTTGCAGCCACTCTCCCTGAGCTGAGGATCCACCTGCTGCTAGCCCTGAGAGGTGGACAGCTGGAGGTCTGCAGGGTGCCAAGCCATCAAGGCCCCAGCATCTTCCATATCAGGTCTCTTCCTCATTGGATATACTCTGACACGGATCACACAGCCCTAATTGTTTGGTGCGAGGATTCACGCCTGGCTTTGATGTGTTCCATGATTACTTGGGTCCCTATGGCACGCTGGGTGTTGCAGAATGACCGTGGAAAACTCCAAAGTGTGTTTTGGGAAAAGGATGGATTGGAAGCAGGAGGAGGTGTTGAGTGGCATCTGTTGGGTGGTCCTCCTTCCTCTTGGGTAGTTTTGCATTGTGAGGATGTGTCTGTTGTTGCTGAGAAGAGCGATGGTGCTGGTTGTAGAGTTCTGAACACACACACACACACACACACACACACACACTTGGGTTTCCCCCTTCCTCCCTTGTTCTCTGGCTCTCTGTGCTCCAGAGGCAGCAACATACACGCAGCGTGTCAGCACTGTGCTGAATCACCGTCAGCTTCCTGGCTGTAAGGGGGACATGTGAGCACCACAGGGAAACACGTCCCTGGCCTTTTTGTGTCTGCTTCCACGTGGCCAGGAGTGGCGCTGTTCTCACCCGCTCTCCCACCATTTGCCTTTCATGGTCTGGTACTTCAGCCTTGCTGTTTCTCAGCATCTGCTACCCCAGACTTCTGCTTGAGCATCCTCGCCAGGGAGCTCCTTGGCTCATCGCTCGAAGTCTCTGCTTTCTGAAGCTTTCCCTGACCACATATTTAAGTTTTCTGCCACCCCTGCCTTGCCAGCTCCCGGCTCCCCAGCTCTTTCCTTTCTGAATGTTCTCCAGAGCACTTTCTGCCCTGTAAGGTGCCGCATGATGTTGCTCATTGCAGCTGTCTTCCTTCCTTCATTAAAAGGTAGCCTACCTTGGGGGTGGCATATGGTCCAGTTGGCTGGTCTTCTGCCTTCAAGTGCCAGCAACTGGTTCGTGGGCACTTGTTTGTGTCCCTGCTACTCTACTTCCCACCCAGCTCCCTGCTTGTGGCCTGAGAAAGCAGTGGAAGACAGACTAAAGCTTTTGGACCTGTACCCATGTGGGAGACCCAGAGGAGTTCCCTGGCTCCTTGCTTTGGATTGGCTCAGCTCAGGCTATGTGGCCATTTGAGGAGTGAACCAGTGGATAGAAGATCTTTTGCTCTGTCTCTGCTTCTCTCTTTAGATTTGTCCTTCCAATAAACAATTTTTTAAAAATCCTAAATTAGGCAGCCTCCCTTCCTGTAAGTGCAGGGATTCTGTTTGAGTCTCACCTGTACCCTCAGTGCCCAAACAGTGCCTGGCACTTAGTAAACCATTGGGGAGTAGTTGTTGGACGAATAACCCACACGTGTGTTTGTTGCTGCTTTCCTGTGACTTGCTGGGCTCCAGCCTACGGCCTGCTTGTCTGTGTGCTCTGAAAGCCTGATTTAATGGCTGTATATGATTTAATCACTTGGTGGACCGTAATTTATCCAGCGGTCCCCTTTTATTGAACATTTAAGTTATTTCGGGCTGTGGGCTATTATAAATAATGTTGTGATAAGCAATGTTGTACATAAATCTCTGCACATTTCTGATTATTTCCTCTGGAATTGCTGAGTTGAGGGATGTGAATGTCAGGACTGTTGATAAATTGCCACATTGCCCTCAAGACAGGACCTGTTTGCGTAGAGCAAACGTTCGATCCTGCTCAGCTCCTGAGCGGTTCCCCTGGAGAAATGAAGCAGGGTTCTGGCTGGCGCCCAGAGCTCTCTGTTGCTCAGCCTTGAGTTGGTTGCTCTGTCTGGCAGCCTCCTGGGGTCCTAGGGACCATGGCTGTAGCGTTGCCTGCTGCCCCAGGCCCCTGTCCCTCCCTGCTTGCTGTGACCCCACCCTGCTGGAATGGTCTTTTCTGACAATTGCCTTATTAAAACTACTGTCTGCTGCATGCCTGCAGTTTGTCGATCTCGGCTTTATGGCACTTTGATTACATCACCTCTGAAACCTCGGTGTCTTCCTTCAGGGCAAAGTGCAAACCTTGTGTGCCTTTCTGTTCATCTTCCTTGCCCAAACCTGGCTGAAAAGACCTGTCCCAAACAGCGGGATCCTGGGACACCCGAAAGTAGATGGTATGACTGCCAGCTGGTCTCCCAGGTAGCCTCTCTAGGTTATGCCCAGTGGTTCCAATGGGGTCATGTTTCGTTGCTCCAGAAGGCAGCTAATACTGCGTGTCACTTTCTGTGCTGGGATTTCAACTCCTGAACTCAAGTTTTTTTTCTTTTTCAGCTTTATTGAAAAATGAATGGATAATTTTATATCACCAACATTCCAAGTGGGCACCTGTTCATGTCTGGGTTGCTTTACTTCCAATCCAACTCCCTGTTGATGTGCCTGGGAAAGCAGTGAAGGGTGTTTGGGCCTGTGACACTCACCTGGGAGAGGCAGGTGGAGCTCCTGACACCTGGCTGGGCCCAGAGCTGGCAGCTGGAGTCTCTGGGGGAGTGAGCCAGCAGATGGAACATTTCTCTCTTGTTCTGTCTCTCCCCCTCCTCCTCTGACTTTCAAGTAAATAAGTACATTTTAGTAATTTTCAAAGATCTTTTTGTTTACTTGAAAGGCCAGTATCAGAGGCCCTAACTTAACCCACTGTACCACAGTGCAGGCCCCTTAAATATACTTAGAGAAGATGCTTATCTGATGTATAAGCAAACATAATCAGAGGAAAGTTATTGGGTCACGTCCACCTGATGACATAGGCTTGAAGATGACCACATGCGCTTCTGAAAACATCGGCATCAGAGTGAGCAGTTTTGTCTGGTACGTGAAGCTTGATGCCATCCTGAATGTTACTGGAAGCACGTGGTCTCACTTGTAAGCTTGCCAGAGTAAAAAACAAAAAGCATCAGGAACCTCCCAGGGAGGCCCATAAGCTGCCAGAAGTCTCCATTCCGGGCACTTGGAGCAGCTCTTAAATTTCCAATTAAGTTTGGTCACCCAGGGCTGAACCTGCCCTCTGATGGGATTGGTCGCAGGGGGAGGCCCGTCAAGAATCACATTATCCCTTTGAAGTGTACGTTTTGCCAGTGTCTCAGTGCCAGGCTGCTGTGATGTCACCTTGTGCTACCTGTGTCTGCTGTGAGAATCAGCTCTATTTTATGTTCAGTGCTGGGCACTATTGGCTTGGTACCACAAGCCAACAGTGCCTGGGGCTTGGGCACTGTTTGAACACTCTGTCCAGGTCAGGTGCCACCAACCTATGCCTATGAGATGTGATCGTTAATTAAAATTTAAACACTCCAGTTCCTTCCTTGCTAGGTCACATTTCAAGTGTTGATTAGGCTACGCAGAACTTGCACATCCATGGAAGTGACCTGTTTCCTGTTCAAGGGAGGCAAGCTTGGTTCCAAGTTGGAATCTGCTTCTAATTCAGGATAATGTGCTCCTGTACCATGCATGCTTGCTCTGGGCTCATACACACATAGGAGGATGCTTCATTGATACTGGAAATGTTGACTGCATGTCAGCGTTCACCAAGTGCTACATCCTGAAGGCTGTGGGGTGACCCATCCAGGAGGCGTTCCTGGAAGTCAGGGAGTCAGCAAGGGTGGGTTCTGGGAGTGGGGGACAGCTCTAGTCCTGGTGTGCCAGTGGCAAGCTTTGCATAGTATCATTAGGTGGGATGAAGGGGGCAGGAAAGCTAGAGAGTGCTGTTGTGTTGCGTTTTGTAAGGACGATCCCCCTGAGACCAGATCTGAGCTTAATTACTTCCTTACTCCAAACAGATGCATGTCCTGGGGGGTAGCACTTCCACCGGGAGGCACAGCGCAGGCCCCGGCACTGGCCGAATCTGTTACTCTAGATGACTGTAGCATCTTACAGTCATCCGGTACTTGCCGTTGGAATGATGAGTGCTGGTCACTCCCAGTCTTGTCGGAGGGATGTGCATCAGAGAAGGCATGAGATCTGCAGGTGGATATGGAGTTAGCCAGGCAAAAAGCTGGTCACAGAAGGTCGTCTTTGCAGGTCAAGGGCTAACCTGTGGGAAGGACCAAGACTTAGAGGTCATCTGCTCCTGGCATTCGCATTTGCATCTCCCCCAAGGCCACACTCCCCTCAAGCTGAGCTGCATACAGCTTGCCATATTTGCAGTGTGGGCTCCAAAGGTGGGTGACAGGATTAAATGTGCATTTTAGGAAAGAACTTTCTGGATTTAGAATGAAGAATCAAGGAAGGAACAAAACTGGGTGAGGGGGGAGCATTTGGGAGCCAGTGCAGTTGCCAGACAGGGTGAGATGGACCCCATGGCAATGGGGACCAGAGTGGGTGGGGCTAAGAGAGAATAGGAAGCACCTGGTGGGGACCTGGTGGAGGGGCAAGTCGCTGGACACCTGGGTGGATGGCATGGGGACTACACGTCAGGTGCTCGAACCTTCCCTGGGCCACATAGAAATTGCTTGGACCAGCAGTGAGCGTTTGGGCTCACTTGTCCACAGCCAAGCCGCCAGGCCTACTGAGTCGTGGCTCAGTGGTGTTTGCATGGCTTACGGTGGTATGTGCCTATGTTCAGACCATGGTTTGATGAGTTTGGGTAAATTTGACAAATTTGACATCCATAAAACCGTCACCATGTTCAAGATCCTGACTTTTTCCAAAAAGCTCCCTTGGGGGCCCCCTCACCCCGACAGCTGCAGGTGGCTTTCTCCTCTTTGAGAATAACACAGAAGTGGAATCCTACAGTAGGTGCTGTTTGCTGATTGGGCTTCTTCAGCTCAGCTTCATGCATCTGTCATGCACCTGTACTGCATCCTCCCCTCTGGGGAGTCATCCATGGCTTGGATACACCACTGTTTGTTAAATCGGTCTGATTTTGAACACCAGGGCCTTTTTTCACTTTGGGACTGTTGTGAAAAAAATGGCTGTGAATACTCGAGAAACAAATTTTCATGGAAAAGTAACTTTTTTTTTTTTAAGATTTGTTCATTTGGAAAGCAGAACGACAGTAATGGCGTGGGGAAGACAGAGAGGGAGGGAGAGGGGAAGAGAAAGGGAGAGAAAGAGAATCTTCCACCTGGTGGTTCACTCCCCAAGTGGCTGCAAAGGCCAGGGTTGGGCTAGGCTGAAGCCAGGATCCTGGAACTTCATCTGAGTCTCCCACGTGCGCGCTTGGGCCATCTGTTGCTCTCTCCAGCTCTTAGCAGGAAGCGGAGCAGCTGGGACTTGAACCAGTGCTCTGATGTGGGATGTTGGCATTGCAAACAGCTGTTTATCCCTGCTGGGACGAAATGCCAGTTCCATTTCACATTGCTGTTGCTGTTGAGTAACTATGTAGGGATGCAGTTGTTGGGGTGTTTGGTAACTGTACTTACCTTTATCACATGCTGCCTGTTTTTTTCTGCAGCGATTGTACTGTTTACCCTTCTTACAACAACTGTGTGAGTTGGTAGCTTTTGCAGTGTAGCGATTCTTGAGCGCTTGTATGGTGCAGAAAAAGAAACGGAGAAGTCTGGCTTGGAATGGTTGCAGAAGTAGCTTGCTCTCGGCAGCAGGCTCCGGCAGTTGCCAGGGAAGCCTGTCGTCTCACCGAGGGGGGACAGCCTTCCCCTTGGGCTGTCTTGGGCCCTGGCCTGTGGTGTACTGTTTAAACTTAAGACTCAGCTTGAATGCGTCCAGCACTCACGCATGTGCCTTTGCCTGCTGCTTGCAAGCCCGTCCGTCGTCTGTTTCTTCGCTTCAACTCCTGCTGCTCAAGTATTCCCCTGGTGCTCATTGCCATTCCTAGGGTCAGTCTGCATTGCCACATTTTTAGAATTCCCAGCTCTGTGGTTTTCCTGTCTAAAAGGTCTCAAAGCACTGACCTTTGGCGTATTGTCTTTGCTATTGTGCTGATCAGACTCCAGCCTGCCTTTTGGCTGCCAGTATTTTCAGCCTTAAACTCTGTAAATAAATTTTGGGTGGTCAGAATCATAACACAGGGTGACACTTGCTACTGATAACATGCGTATCGGGCAGTGAGTCACTGGAGGCCCAGTGTTTATTTAACGTCCAGTCTGGGTGACCTTAGTCCTGGACCTGATGCTGTCAGCCCCCGTCTGAGAGGTTCTTTCGTGCTCCCTTCAAGGCTGTGAGAAATACTTGTCTGGAAGGATGACCATTTACATTGTGATTTGAAAACATACAGATTTAATATATTTTTAAACTAAGTGTGAGTGCCTGGTAGTTGTAAATCCGGGTGTACTGATACCCTGATGTACTCAGAGGTCATAGGCAAGTTCAAAGAGAGCCTCAGCTTGTAAAAACGGCTGGTCCTTCAGCACTTGTTATTTCCTAAAACCATTGTTGTGTGCATCAAGGTCCATGATGACATCAATTCCCAGGCTCTAACTCAAGTTCAGGTTCAGTAGATGAGGAGTGTCGCATGGAATCTGCGTTTCTAGCAGGTTCCCAGATGGTACAGAGGCTGAAGTTGAGACTGCACCAGCAGAACCTTCAAAGACTAGACGGAGTGCAGGTTTTTAAAAAAATTTTCAGTGACAGGAAGACACACACATGCACACACACAGACACAGAGACACACAGAGAAACAGAGAGAGAAATCTTACATCTGCTCGTTCATTGCGCCAGTGACCAGAATCTCCAGTGCTGGGCTAGAATGAAGCCAGGAGCCAGGAACTCCATCTGGGCTTCCACGTGGGTGGCAGGGACCCAAGCACTTGGGCCATCTCCTGCTGCTTTCCCAGGCGCATTTACAGAGAGCTTGATTGATAGTGGAGCAGCTGCGATTCAAACCGATGCTTTGTGGCGTAACCCACTTGCCAGTGTGCCAGCTTCTGCTGTAGTCATTTTTGCTACCTGAGTGGAGATGGCACAGAGGATGTACTAGAATATGTATATATGTGAGTGTAAAACAAATTCAGTAAAGATTTATGAAGCTACCCATAGGAGAGCAATGCACAACATTCATGGGAATGTGATGTAAAGTTTGTGGTTGGCATTTATCCTAATGATTAATGTGCTGGGAAAGCACCATGTTCTGTATCAGAGTGCCTGAGCTTGATGCCTGCCTCAGGCAAAGCCCTGGTTGCTGTAGCCCTTCGGAGAGTGAACCAGTGCATGGAAGATCTTTTTGCATATCTCTCTCCCCTTGTGCCCTGTTGCTCTTTCAAGTGAATAAAAAGAAATAAGAATTTTTTAAACTAAGCAAATTAAATTTCTAAAAACCACTACTGGGAGATTTTGCTTGAATTCCTGGCTCTTGTCTTTGGCCTGGCACAGCCCTGGTCATTGCAGCCCTTTGAGGAATGCACTAGAGGATGGCAGATCTCTGTCTCTCCCTCTTTCCTGGTTCCTGGCTTCAGATCAATTCAGCTCCAGCTGTTGTGGCCGTTTGGGAAGTGAAACAGTGGATGTGGAAGATCTTTCTGTCTTTCCTTCTCTCCATAAATCTGATCTGTCTTTCCAATAAAAAAAATAAAGCTTTAAAAACGAAAAGAATAAGAAGAGGTGACTGAGCTTGGCAATGTGGAGCTGGACATAGTGGCTAAGCTTCAGGCTGTTTGAAGAGTCGGCAGTCTGACCCGCATGACAGCTGGATGCAGGTGTGTGCAGCTGTAGCCCCCTTCACAGGGCAGCCCCACGCGGGAGACTGGGGGGAGCCTGGGATCTGCGGGATGGGCGCATTGTTGGTTTGCAGTGGGCTTCACCCAGGGCTTCCTTTAGCTTGCACCTCAAGTGCCCTCTAGTGTAGGTTTGGCCCTCATTCATGAGGCAGTTGGTACCTCTCTGCCTATGAGACCTGTGATTGAGAACGGAGCACATCTGTCTCTAACACCTGCACCCTGCAGCACAGCTGAGCATCCAGCCACTGATGCTCGCGGTGGTCCCGGTGGTTAAAGCAAGCATCGTGCAAATGCCGAGGCCAAATGTCAGAGGCCACCAAGGAGAGCTGTGGGTGGATTGTGGGAGTGCGGAGGTGAGGCCACCCAGGGCATCCCCGCTCTTCCCGCCTCCAGCAGGGCCCCATACTCCTTCAGCTCATTCTGGAAGGAGGGTCCTTCCGTGAGTGTCTTTCATCCTCATGGCCAAATGGCCCCTGTCCCTGTGCCCTCCCTGGCTGTGCTGTGGGTGACCAATTGTGATGACAACAGCAGTGTCTGCTGATAGTGGTGATGTTGTCATCAGGGTTAACGCTGATAACGGGAATCACAGCTCATATCACCCACACTTCTGCAACAGATGTGCCTTCTTCAAATCCTGTGCCCCTTAGCAATGTGTGCTGTGCCCAGAGGTGTCCTGGGGTGCCTGGGAGACTTGGTGGCCCAGGGCTGTCATCTGAAGATGCTGACATGCTGGCCTTCCCTTCCATGGAGCTCGGCTGTAGGGATGAAGGCAGCAACTGAGTGCTGGGGTCTGCTGTGACATTTGCACCCCAGTTTCCTGCAGTGTGCTTGAGCCCGGCTGATCTCCTGGCTTCCGGGCACGATGATGGAGAGGAAGGCTCTGTCACAGGGTGGGCCTGCCTTTCTCTGTCGCAGGGTGGGATCACCTCTGAGACTAGCACTGCTGCTGTCTCGGGTCCCGTATTCCAGGATCTCCAAGGGCTGGAAGCCTCATTCAAGGCCACACTGCCCGTCCCCTGCTGGGTTCCCACTGTTCTTCCCAGTCAGGGTCCTGACTGATGGTTAGGCTTCTGCTGCCACAGAGGGCTGGCTCCTGTTTGTGGCCGGTCTTAAAATAGGACTAGGCTTGACCTCTGGCTCAGATGCACTGGACCACATCTGGACCTGGGTACGTGTGGATGACTGCCACGGAGTCCTGGCGTTGTGACTGTGCCAAGCTCAGGCTTGGCCTGTGCTGGATGTAGATCCCCTCTATGCCGAAAATAGTACATGTAATGGAAAAGCAACATTTTTCTTTCCTCGAAAATTGCTCCTTGCCCCTCTAGGTAGCACTGACTTCTGTGATACCATCTGTTCCTTCCACTATCATTTCCAGGCGATTAAATTAAGCCGTTTCTCCCGACCCACTTTTGGCTTCTGTTTCTTTTCACTGCTCATTAATAAATTGCACTGCCGAGTTTTCATGGACAGCCCACGTGTATGTTTAATTTCACTTTGCGCAAAAGCAACGTGTGGGTGTGGTGAAGCTATTTCATTTCCTTACCTGTGTTTCATTTTATTTATTTTTTTATTTCCGGTTTCTGTGCTTGCTGTGAGTTGGGTTTTGTTTTTGAAGAGTCAGGCGAGGAAGTCAGTGACATGAGTTACGAGCTGAGGTTCTGGGGAGGGGGCTGTGCTGAGAACAGGCCCTGTTTTTAGACAGAACGCGCCGAGCGGTGAGGAAATCGGCTCCATAAAGCTTGTCTCCCCAGCAGATAAACATGCTTTTACGGTGTGCAGGGACTTTTAAAGATCAATGAGATAGCACATGTGACGTGAGTGTGAGCTTTTCTGGGCAGCGCTGCTCTCGACGCCTTCTGTGTGTGTGGCTTTTGATGTTACAACCAACGCTGCCATTAGGACCCGTGTTATTGTTAAATACTCACTAATGGGGTCAGTAAGATTAGGTTGAAGAGGAAGCAAGGCATTCTTTGCATTCTTCTCTTCATGTAAAAACTCCCCACGTTCTTTTCCCAGCGACTCCAAATCTAGACGAAAGAACAACACTTAGTCTTGTGTGAAACCGGCTCAGGTGCTGTGTGTGTGTGTGTGTGTGTGTGTGTATCTGTGTGTCTTCAGAGGCTTAAGACTGTGTTCGGTTAAATTGAATTCCTGGGTGATGACTGCTGTCTGTTGAGGCAAAATGAAATTATTTGTCTGGCCGGCTTTTGAAAAGCAGCCCCTCTGATAGTGGTCATTTTGATCTCGTTTGGCTAAAGTGGGACAGAAAAACAGGTTGCTGGCCTGTGCACCCATTTCCTTCCTGATTAACGGGTGATCCCTACATCAAAGAATTGGTAGGTCCAGGCTGTATCCCATTTTCCTGGGGGCCAGCACCATTTGATATTTTACCAGCTCCTTCTGACGGTTCAGAAGGAGGGAGGAGCTTGGATTTTATCTGATGAGGAGTCATTTTCTCGCTCTGTTTTAGATACATGGTTCTTTGTTTGCAGATCAAATTTTCGGATGCAAAGCATTCCGCAGGCAAGGAGTCCCTGCATTGCTCAGCAGTGGAGATGTTTTCCTTTCTGTTGTGTGAACATGCTTTTCAGGCAAGGAACCGTAATGTTTGTTCATTGAATAACCCATTGGCCTTCTTTATTTATTAAAATATTATTGGAGAGGCCGACACATTGGCTCAACTAGCTAATCCTCTAACTCCAAGGGCCAGCATCTTACTTTGGTGCCAGTTTGGGTCCCAGCTGCTGTGCTTCCCATCCAGCTCCCTGCTTGTAGCCTGGGAAAGCAAAACAGGATGGGCCAAAGCCTTGGAACCCTGCACCCATGTGGGAAATCTGGAAGAGGCTTTGAATCGGCTCAGCTGTGTCCTTGGTGGTCATTTGGTGAGTGAACCAGTGGATGAAAGATCTTTCTGTCTATCTTCCTCTCTGTAAATCTGCCTTTCCAATAAAAATAAATAGATTAAACAATTTTTATTTGAGACACCGAGCAAAAACATGGGAGAGGGAGAAAGAGGGGGAAAAAAGAGAGAAAGTCCTCTCACTGTCATTGAGAAAGACGATTCTTGGAGTTGGGCATGCTGGGTATCAATTCGTAATTAGTTTTTTTTTTGAGATTTATTTATTTTTTATTACAAAGTCAGATATACATAGAGGGGGGAGACAGAGAGGAAGATCTTCCGTCCGATGAATCACTCCCCAAGTGAGTGCAATGGCCGATGCGCGCCATCCGAAGCCGGGAACCAGGAACCTCTTCCAGGTCTCCCACGCGGGTGCAGGGTCCCAAAGCTTTGGGCCGTCCTCAACTGCTTTCTCAGGCCACAAGCAGGGAGCTGGATGGGAAGTGGAGCTGCCGGGATTAGAACCGGTGCCCATATGGGATCCCGGGGTGTTCAAGGCGAGGATTTTAGCCGCTAGGCTGCGTCCGGACCCCAATTCGTAATTAGTTTATAAGCACATACAAAAGTGTGGCACCGTGACATACAATTTGTGATCTGTTCATTTTAGTCATTGGCTATTTGCTAGCTCACGTTCTGGGTTGGACCTGCAGTGGTACACACTCAGGACAGGCCCTGCAGTGCAGAAAGCAGTGTGAGAACATCCCCACATCCAGAGTTAATGTTTGTTCAGTCTGGAAACCAGTCCGTCTTGGGCACAGTCCAGCTGCTCTGTGTGTTGTCTTGGGCAGTGTGTGCCTCAGCTCTAGATGTATCCCTGATGCAGTGTTCCCTGAGTGGCTGGGTGTTCTTCCTGCTGCCTCACAGGTGCAGGGCAGGCCTTGGGGATCCTATGCCAAGTCTGATCACTGGGCCACCACCCTGCAGCTTGGAAACCCCTGAAATAGTGACCCAGCTCCCTGGGGGCCGGACAGACTCAGTTGCTTTAGATGATGTCAACAGGGTAAGCATTTGGAGGCTCAGTTGATGCATGGAGGATGTGCCCTAGTGTGTGTGCTCCCAGGCCTTTAACCTCGTAGGGATTCTGTGGATGAGATGTGGTCTGTGTGACCGGAGTGAGAAGTGAAAGAAAAATGACTGTTGCTGCTGCTGCTAACAGCCTGCGCTGAGGCGGTTCCAGGAAGAAGCCCTTGGAACGAGGAAAAGCCCCCCTGGAGATGGCTCTCTGGATTGCCTTGCTCAGCCCCCAGTCATGTCCATGAACCTGGCTCCTTCCCTTACCACTCACTGCAACGGTAAACAAAAATAAAGTCTCCTTCTCACTTCTGCTCAGGGATTTTCTAACATATGCATTAGGCTGTAATGGTTACGATCCATGAAAACTCATTATATATATATATGTTATATATTATATATTTTTTAAATTTTATTTTTTTATTAATGCCATTTTCTTTCCTGGTTGTGATGTGTGGGATCAGAGGGTGGTTTTGGCAGATGCTGGGGACAAGAGCCCTTGCAAGGTGAACCAGCCCATGTTTTGTTATCCTGGACAAGGAGGGGTGCTGTAGTTGGGTTTCAGAGACGCATTAACTGCCCAGTAATCCCCTTGATTCCCAGTTCCTTGGCGTGCCCATAGTGTGACACTGAAGGGGACCCCTGAAAGGTAGCTGCAGTGACCCCATGCTCTTGTGTAGTCCTTTCCCGTTGACCATGGATGATCTAGTAGACCGGACGCAGCCAACATGTTGAGCTGTCACTACTGAGACCTAGTTACAGAAAGTCTATGGCTTCCGCCCTGGGCTCCGGCTCTCTCCCTTGGAAGGAAGCCAGCTTCTGGGTTGTGAACTGTCCTACGGAGAGACTCACTTGCGAGGAAGCCCAGGAGCCTCCTGCCAGCAGCCAGCGAGGCGTGCCACCCTCAGCCCCTCAGACTCCAATGAGCAGAATCCTGCCGGCAGCCACATGTGTGCGTGAGTTTCCAGCAGAGCCTTCGCTCTGGAGCCTGCGGAAGAGACAGACGGACTGTGGCCGATGGCTCCCAGCTCTGGCTTGGAGGGGACCCAAGCTTCAGACCAGGCGCTAGAATCACCAAGGCCAGCTGCACCTGGGTGCGTGACTCACAGGGACCGTGAAAGAATACATTGCTGATGTTTGCAGCTGTTGGTTCGCAGTCATTTTTGATCCAGCAGCGGATGATTAATCTGGACCGTTTACTGTGGAAAATGTCGCCCCTGAGTAAGGGGCAGCTCATGCAGTTGTCGGAGTCTTGGGCACAACAGTTTGGATGCACATTTGGGCTGTGCTGTGTATGACCTGTGTGACCTTAGCAAAGTCACTTCCCTTCTCTGTGTCTTCATCTGCGAAGGTGAAGATTCGAGCTGGCCTCTGCAGTCCAGGAGGACGAGGTGGAAGGGGGTGGAGATGGGTTTATAGGCACAGCCCACGGTCCCTGCCACTGTGTAATTTCCAAGTCTCTCGGAGCCCTGGGCCAGGTGGCAGCCATCTGACTGTGAGAAAGAATCCCCTGGGGGAGGGTGTCCCTGGCGCTTCGGCACCATGCCCGTGTTCAGTGATGTGGACATGTTCCTGGATTGGACTGGGAGCAGATACTCACTTGCTGAGTTCATTTTCCCATGCTCGTCACTTGAATTTGATGCCATGGAGACACATCGCCAGCGTCTTTCTCTGATTTCATGCCATGGGCTTGACGGGCAGAGCTCCTCTCTCCCAAGACTAAATTATGTGTTTCAGAGAAGCCTTCTGCGTCCACCCCAGTGATTCATCAGCCGGGCTCCCAGCTGTGAAAATCAAAATTTGTGACATTTAAACCCATCGATGAAATGCAAATGTCCTGTGGTACACAGGTTAGCCTTCCCACAGGCCCTGACACTCACAGAAATAAGTGATCGTGGAGGAGTTGGATGAGATGGGCAGGGAGGTCCCCCGCGTTTGAGGAGCTTTCTTGCTTGCACGTCTGTGTCTGTTCACGCCCATCAGCAATGATGAGATTCAGCTGTTCTGTCTCCGGTTCCTCACGGGCTCTTTTAGGCACATAAAGTTAGCTTTTTTTTGTCCTTTAGTGAAGTTTCTCTGATTCATTTCCCCCACTGTAAACAAGTGTGCATTATTTTCTTTTGTGTGGAAGTACATGAGGAATCTTCCCCAAAATCTTTTCATATGCACTTAGTTCAAAATTTCTTGGCACCCAAACTCCTCCTTTGACAAACTTAATGTTTTAGGATTCTCTTCTCAGGTAACATTTTGGATTAACATTGTAGTCAGAGGCTTTGTGATTCTATGAAAGAGAGAGAGCAGGGACCGCGGTCCAGCAAGAAAACAGACAAGAGCTATAACAGTGACCAGGTGGGAAGATGGTCACCTTCCCTTGGATATGACTTTGATTTTAATTTCCAAGGACGTTTTGGAGTGCCATGGTGTGTGTGTGTGTGTGTGAGTGAGAAACCAGCCCTCTTCATTTCCAGCGTCGTTTTGCTGAGTTCACTTTGCCCCATCCCAACAGGAAGGTGGAGTTGCGTCCCTTTGACAGGCACGCTGTTCCTGCTGGCGACACCTCGGGCCCTGTGTTGCGCTGTGAGGGAAGGATGCTGGCGGTTTACCCAGGACCAGGCAGGCAGGCAGCCACTCGCTCATCTTTCTCCATTTCAGGCTTGCCATGTGCTGTGCAGGCAGCTGGTGCCACGGGCATGCCAGTGTGCTCCAGTGGATCCACCATTAATAATTTACCTTCAACGGATAATAGCTGCCATGTTGGTGACCCCAAATTGGTCTCGTCCCCTGCTTTATGGATGAAAAACAGGATCGATTAATATTGAGTGCTGACAGCTTCCCTGGGGAGAGAAAATGGGAAATCTTGGTGTCGTCATCCACTGTGTGACTGAGAAATAGCTTTTCTTAATTGTACGGAACAGTGAAACCCAGGGGGATGTAATTCATTTCTCTCCAGCTTGCGATGTAAATTGGAAGTAAGGAAGACTAGCCGCGTGCCAGAGCCGGCATGCGAGCGGGCTGTCGAGCAGGGTCCAGCTGGAGGATTTCCTGAGAGATGCACAGTCTCTGGGTGGCATTTGTGGAGGGTGTTTGCACAGTTAGGATCACCGCATCCTAAATCTGAGAGCCTGGGTTCGAGTCTCAGCTCCTGCTCCTTTGCCAGCACCCTGGGAGGCTCAGGGCTTTAGGTTCTTCCTGCCCACCCCCAGGTTTCCCAAAACCTGCATTGAGCTCTTGACTCCTGGCTTTGGTCTGGCCCCACCCTGGCTTTTTGTAGACATATTTAGGGGAGTGAGCCAGTCGATGAGCGTTCCTCTCTCTGCTTCTCAGAGAATAAGTAAATACAAATTAAAAACTTGCCACCATCCATGGTGTGGCTTCGAGTGCCTCCTCTGTCACGTGACCTGGGTTCCCACTAGTGATGTGTGGAGTCCCAGTGCCTGGAGGCTTTGGCCCGAGTCCTCTGCTTCCATCCCGTCCCTGTGTAAATCTCTGCTCCCTTGACATCTTTTCTTACCTCCTGGCCCCCACAGCCCCATCCCATCCCCGCCCACCCCCAACCTCCTGCTCCTGACTTAATTCTCTTTGGGGAGTTTGTCATCCTGAAGTCATGCTATTTTGTTCAGTTGTTGCTTAAGGTGTCCTGCCAGTTGTGCTGTGAGCTCCCTGAGGGGCGTGTCTGTGCTTGGTTCACAGCTGGGTCCTTAGAGCCTGTGACGCATGCGTTGGATGGGTGAGTGAGTGAATGTCGAACGTAGCCGCTCCTGAGTGTGGAGTCCTTACGTTATCTTACCTTGGTACTCCAGCCTTTGTGAAGGGGCCCTTGGCTTCTGAGTGTGGTTTGGTGCCCCTATCCTCACAGGTTTGTGCCAGTGATGGGCGTGTGGGTCTTTCTCATCCTAGTGACATCCATGGCAGGCCGTGGCTGTGCCTGTCTGCATGTGTTTTGGACAACCTGCACATCTTGCCATGCCAATCCCTTGCTGAATTCCCCCGTCTGTCTCATCAACTACTCTGTGCTTGGGGTCTACCCCAGAGTAAGGTGAGAGTTTCAGGGGACCCTGGAGATGGCCCCAGCTGCTGCCGCCGGGGTGGAGCTCTAAATCTGGGGTGGTAGGGGGAGCCATCTGCCCTCTCCTGCTGCTGTGTCACCCCTAGAGCATGACTCCCAGGGCATTCGGCCAGTGAGCGCGGAATGCAGGCTGTGTGGCACCCAGCTCATGGTCAGTCTAGAGGGCTGGACTTGGAGCTGAGCCACTGCTGCATGGCCGACACAGTCCACTCAGGCACTCTCCCATCCTTCACCTGTATGACTCGGCCTGGTTACAAATAGCTTTGTTTCTGCCTATCACAATGCAAGGGGATTAGTGAAGTGATCCTGTGGAGTTTTATTCCCTTGTCTGCAAAATGAGGGACTTGTTTTAACCAGTCCCTCTCCAAGATCCCACCTGCTTTTAGGTCGCTGACTGGTGGGCTGTTGTTATCCTGTTGCAGTAGGCACCCGCCCAGTGCCCCAGCCAGATTGCTGGCACCCTGGGCATCAGTCAGAGAAGTCAGTGTGTGCAGGGCAAGGGTAGCACAATTGATCCGTTGTTGCTTGTGGGGGACCCAACAGCAGAGAGAAAAGTGGGAGACTTTGGGGGAAGCTCCCTCCCTCAGATTGAAGCCACCAGGGCTTTGTAGTCAGGGCACTTTCAGAATGTGGAGTGCTTCATGGATCTTATGCTTTCTAAAAAAAAAAAAAAAAATATTTGGAAGGCAGAGTAAGAGAGATGGGGAAAGAGACAGAGAGATCTTCCATCTGTGGTTCACTCCCCAAATGGCCTCAGAGGCCATGGCTAGACCAGGCTGTAGCCAAGAGCTTGGATTGGATAGCATCTGGGTCTCCCACATGAATGCAGGTGCCCAAGCACTTGGGCCATACTTTGCTGCTTTCCCAGGCACATTAGCAGGGAGCTTGGTCAGAGGCGGTACAAGTGGGACTTGAATTGGTGCTCTGTGTAGGATGCTGCCCTGTAGTGACAGCCCCAACTTTATCTTACTGAATCATCAGACCATAAGGTGAGTTTTTTTTTTTTTTGAAGATATTTGTTTTTTAAGAAGGGGGAGGCGACAGCGAAGGAGACATAGAGTTTCTGTGCACTGGCTCACCCCCACATGTTCACATGGCCCTCATTTGGCGATGAAGCCAGGCAGTCAGTCATGAGTGGGAGGAACTCTGTTGCATGAGTCGTCATCACCTATGCGCAGAGCCAGGCTTACCTAGAAGCTGGAGCTGGGATTCGAACCCAGGCCCTGCGTTGTGTCCCGTGGACATCTTCAGTGGCCAGCTCCCTTACTCTTGAGGGACCTTTTTTTTTGTATTTAACTGTGTGTCCTGGTTGCTATGATAGGATGCTCAGTGTGTGGCAGTGACCTGGGCCCGTGGTGTGTTGCCCAATGGTGGGGTGGAGGTGCAGTCCCCGGCTGGGAGCACCTCACTCCCTGTGCTGTTTGTACTTTGTCACATCCTCAGGATATCTCTATGGGAAACAGGCGTTGCAGATGAGGGCGGTTAGGGCCCGCAGCAAGTTCCTGGTCACAGTTAGAAGTGAGAGGAATCCTGGAGGCCACCCTGCCCCATCTGACCTGGAGTAGATGAGGAAACAGAGGCCGTGGGTGGGGAAAGAACCCATCTTGGGCCAGGCAGCCCAGAGTCGCCAGCCCCGAAGACTGCTGTCTTCACCGCGGCCACTCTGCTCAGCCCCTGATGGCTTGCCTTTTGTAGTCACTTCAGCAGCACAGGTCATGAAGAGGCCAGACTGTGGGCCTGGGAAGGTCATCATGTGTTGGGACAACGCCTACTGCTGCTGCTGACAGGAAATCGCTCTCTCCTGGAGCTGGAAACATTAACTGAGAATTGTTTTGGCCTTGAAGCTCCACACCATCATCAGGCTGTTGTTTGCTTGTCATTCTGGAATGTTCCACCCGACTTAACCATCATTGCCTCCTGGTCCAGTCCTTCTACCATGCACTTGTCAAATTCCTGGAACTCTTTGGGTTTTCCCAAGTTCTCTCTTGCCTCTTCCTCACCTCTGTTGTTTGAATGTCGGGTAAAAAGAAGAGAGGGGGAGAGAGAGAGAGAGAGAGAGAGAGAGAGAGAGAGAGAATGCCCATCTGCTGATTGACTTCTCAAATGGGCAGAGTTACCAGGGTTAGGCAGGGGCTAAAGCCGGAAACTCAATCCAGGTCTCCCATGTGGGAGCAGTAACCCAAACACTTGAGCTATTGGTACTGCCTCCAGGGTCACGGATAGCAGGAAGCTGGAATCAGAAACTTGAGGTGGAAATCAAACCCAGGTGTTTATTTTCCAGTGTCTTCTCTACCATGCCAAGTTCAAGTGCCTACTCGTGATACATTTTTTTTTAAGGTTCTTATTTCTTCTGAAAAAAAAAAAAAAAAAAAGAGGGTTAAACTGGAGGTCCCTAACTCAGGTTTGCGTCTGCTTGCTTGGGCGATCTCCATTGCTTCCTTGTCTTCAGTTAATTCCTGTAGTCCAGTTCTTGAGTTCCTTGTCAGGTCACAGAGAGGAACGGGGCTATGCGGAGAAGGGCACGTCGCCTCACTCAGCGACTTCCTGTCCCAACACCTGTCATTCTGTTCAAGGCAAAGTCCCCAGTTTTGTAAATGATTTTAACATACCATGTGTGATCCCAGAAGTCTGTGTGACTTTCTCGCGTGCAGTCCTTGAGCCAGGAGTTTTAACTTCGTCAGGGCTTGGTTCTCCTGACAGAGGCTGCAGTGAGAGCCTCACGCATGAAGATGCTACAGGTGGTGACGGCAGGAGTGAATCCAAGCACTCTGTGTAGGTGCCAGGGAAATCAGTGGTTGGATCAAAACAGACAGTGTTAATGTCTCAGAATCACCTGCTAAAAAGAAAGTTATTTTTTCCATGAAGCTAATCTTTAAAACTTTCTGATTTTTCATTTTTAGAAAAGATTTATTTTTACTTGAAAAGGCAGAGTTACAGAGAGAAGGAGAGACACGGAGAGTGAGATCTTTCATCTACTGGTTCACTCCCCAAATGGCCACACTGGCTGAGAGCCAAGAGCTTATTCTGCATCTCCCACAGGGGTGCAGGGGCCCAAGGACCTGGGCCATTCTTTCTGCTTTCCTAGGCCAAAAACAGGGAGCTGGATTGCAAGTGGAGCAACTAGGACTCAAACTGGTGCCCATATGGGATACTGGCACTGCAGGAGGAGGCTTAGTTTACTAAGACAAATCTCTAGCCCCTTGTTTTCAGAGAGAGAGAGAGAGAGAGAGAGAGAGAGAGAGAGAGAGAGAGAGAGATTGAGGAGAGATTGAGAGATACCTTCTATTCACTGGTTGTGGCCAAAGCTGGGAATCCAGAAGTCAGTCCAGGTTGCCCACTTGGGTTGCAGGGACCCAACTACTTGAGTCCTTACCATGGCCTCCCAGGGTCTGCATTTATAGAAAGCTGAATTCAGGAGTCTGAGTCAGGAATTGAACCTGGACACTCCAGTGTGGGATGTGCACCTCTTGGCCACTGGGTTGCTTTGAAAGTGCACCAGTGCTGCCCTGTGACGTGAGCTTGTCTCTAAGCTTGTAGATGGCGGACACGGTTCTAGGTCTGCAGCCTGGCTGGCCTTGCTCACTGCCCATGTACTTCTCTGCCCCGGTGCATCGACTTAGCAGGGATCCAGGAGGAAATTTCCTTTCCAATTCAAAATAAAAGTCTATTGAGGCTGAAATTCAAAGGTCAGCATATTTGGGTACAGAAACTGTTTCAAACCCATGCCTTTGAAAAGGAAGCATATGTTGAAATCAATGCTTAATTTTTTTTTTCATGATAAATCTTTTCCAGGAACTCTGTGAAGCCCACTTCGGGGCCTCCAGCCTGGGAGAGTTTGTTGAATTGCCCTTCATGAGTGCTGGGCTGACACTGCGTTGGTCGGTGCAGAGGGCACATTTCAGGGTCTGGTGGAGCCAAGTTTAAGTTTCCTACGGCTCCTCACAAATCCTTTAATCCGGAACAAGTTACTTCACCTTGGCAAGCCCCAGATGCAGGGGTCGTTGTCAGGGCAAATGTGGTGACTTCCGTGGGTTGCCCACAGCAAGACAAGGCCCCTCTGTGCAGGAAATATCGGTGTCAACACACAGTCCCTGGGGGAAGGGGGCGATGCTTGGCGGGGGGAGGTGGTGGTGGCTGCAGAAAGGCCATGGCTCTGTTTCCCATCAGCCAAGACAGCTCTTCACATTCAAGGCAGGCGGCAGGTGCTGCGTCCATGGCTGCCCACCTCAACCTCTGGGAGGACTTGGCATTGCCCCACACTTGCTGCTGCACCTCCTCCTCCCCATGAATCCTGTCCCCACCCTCCGTGGTGTGACACTGGAGTCCCATTTGTCGGCTGCAGGTCAGGGCCACAGAATTGTCCAGCCTGGGCAGGTGTGAGGGCCTTGCCAACCTCTGTGCTGGTGGCTTTGGCTGCTGGGAGCTGGTTGATTAAAAAGCAGCACAGTTGATGATGACAGATACCTTCAATACTCACTCTGTGCCAGTATTTAAAATCCTTGGTTTGTTAAATCCTCCTAACACTCAGTGAAGTGGGTACTGTAATTATACCCATCCTGTAGATTTACTGGGGAATCACACAGCCTGGATTTGAGCTGGGGTATGCTTTCATACGTTGGGAGCCTGCGGGGTCGGGATGCTATTATTCTTGTGCTTCTTTGGACCTGGGCTAGGCAAAGAACATGGGAATTGTGAGCGGCCTGTTGCCAGAGGAAACTCCACCTTCGTGGCCTGGCGTGGGCTGTGGCCCAGGAAGGCGGAGTGCTGGGGACAGGCTGCACGCCTGCCCGTACAGGTCAGCCACAGGAAAGGGAAGCGTGTGTGCCTTTCTCTGGCTGCCTCTAATTATGTGGCATTTTGGTCTCCGTTATAAACATTAAATGGTTCCATTGTCCTAGGGCCTCGGGTCTCTTTTAAGTCCTCTTTTATGATGGTGATAATTGGCTCCTTTCCATTTTCAACTTGGATCTGACTTTAGCCTTATCTGTGTTCTGAGTAACATTTTTTTTTTTTGCTTTTTAAGTTCACATGCCAGTTTGTATGTGAGAAAACACATCAGCCCTCCCTCCCGTGCCACCACCCGGCTGGGACGGTATCACTTGTAAAGCTAGCCAAAACAGGAGAAGGTGTCACAAAGGGGTGTGGAAGAGAGAGAGCCTCTCCAAAGCGGTTGAGGGCGATGATGTCGTCTCTCTGTTGGAGCTGTTGGGATCTGAGACCAGCTCACAGGGTGGGGACACATTTGACAGTCCTAGGGTTCAGGCAGACACGTCTGAGCCATACGAGACACAGCTGGGGACATGAAAATGACAGTGAGGGTTTAGAAACTCCTCCCCAGATAAGTTTCTCAGAGCAAAAAGATAAAAACCTGTTGGCTAAAAGGGGATGTGGCAGGAGACATAAATGAGGCCATAGAGGATTTTTGGTGAGCCAGGTGCATGCCGGGGCCTCAGCCATTGAGAACCAATTGGTGTTGCCACGGCTCTCTCCTTGTGCTGGGCCTGCTGCTTTGCACTGAAGTTTCAGTACTTTGGGTGAGCACTTCCTGATTGCCCCCAGTCTTTGGTTCTGTACGAGAGGCTTGATGTACGAGAAAAAGATGATGGTAATGAGAGAGACTTGCTGGGGAATTAATTTGGGGTTAGTGGTGAGAGAAAGCCTATTTCTCCCAGCTTCTTTCCCCAGAAGGCAATTCCCGTGGTGCAGCAGGAGGGAGGGAGGGTGGGCAGGGCAACAGCTCTCTGTCCTTCCTCTGCCGTGCCCTCCTGCTGCGCCTGCCCGGGCCGCTGGCTGTGAACAGCTTCCCCGCCTCCCTTCCTTCCTCCAGACTTTGTTTCCTTTCGTTTTTGTCTGCCAGAAGCTTTAGATCCTAACTTTCTCTGCAATTGCAGTTTCCCTTCGAGGTCCTGGGCTGTCTATCTGTGCCATCTCTGTCTATCTAGTAGGGACTCTGACAGGCAAAGGGAGAGAAGGGCACAGAGACAAGAGGCACAGAGAGGTCCGGTCTGCTACTTCACTCCCCAGATAGCCACAGTGAATGGGGCTGGGCCAGCCTAAAGCCAGGACCAGATCTGTCCCATGGGTGGCAAAGACCCGCTCTGAGCCAGCACTTCCGCCTCCAGGGTCTGCATTAGCAGGAAGCTGGTGTTAGGTGCTGGAGCTCCATGTTAAACCCAGGCACTTAGATGCAGTATTTTAAGTACCCACCCCTGTTTGTCTGGTTTGATGACTGATAACTCACCTCCCAGTGATTTTCTCTCTATTGCCCTTTGCTCTGGGCATTTGGCAAGGGTCAGGTCTTGCCGCTTCTCCTGCAAGAAGCTCCCTGTTTCTGTGAAGGGTGTGTGGGGATGTGCTGGGCATGTTTGAGGATCAGGCAGAGTAGGGGAGAGATGTTGGGCAGTGAGGTCACTGGTAGCGATGGGTGATGGGTGTAGGGCCTGTGCGGAGGGGCATGGCAGCCAGTGAATCTGTCTGCACGTAGTCGGGGGAGGGCATTGCATCCTGATGGCTGTTTCTGCACCATGTGACCTTGGCCTAGTGCAGTGTTGCTAACCTTTTTCTCTTTTTCCCCTCCTCGATTGGAAGGTCAAGATGCTGTAATTTGGAGCAGGCGTTATGGTGCAGAGGGTTAAGGTGTTCCATGGAATGTCTGAATGCCATGGTAGAGTGTGGAATCAGGGCTCCCCTACTTCTGATGCAGCTTCCACCTCGTGTGCCTGGAGGGCAGTAGGTGTTGGTTGAAGAAATTGGGGTCCCTACCACCGGCATGGCAGACCTGAGTGACATTTCCTGGCCTCAGTCTGGCCCAGACCTAAACATTTTAGCAATCTTGGGAATGATTCAGTGGATGGAAGATTCTCTCTCTGTCTCCCCTGCCCTGCCTTCCCCAACCCCCCATCAGTCATGCTGCCTTTCAAATGAAAACAGTTCTTCGTGAAGAGGCTGCGATGTATCCTCCCTCTGTGCCCTTCCCAGGGCTGTCGTACCTGCTTGACAATTGGCAGCTTCTTTCTGTTCCTCTTGCCCGCTGGTGCCCAGGGTCAGGCCTTCAGCTCAGGGGTGGGTGGTGCTGGTGACTCCCTTCTGCCTGAAGCCAGCACGCCTCTCCGGGGCATCTCTCCCTGCCTGCTGGCCTCAGTGCTACCTAACAACACATTGTTCTCTGCATCCACAAGGGAGGAACTGACCGTTAGTTCTATTGCTTTGTTTTCCCGTCCTTCCGCCTCTGCATCCATTCGCGTATTAATCAACCCGTTCTTCAGTCTCTGCATGTATTCTCCTTCTGTTTTCCTGTAGCATTATCGTGTGGGATGCTGACAGCACATGCAGCTCAACCTCCTGAGCTCCAGTGCTGCCCCAGCTTATTGATTCCAATTATTATTATTATTATTTAATGTTTTGTATGTCGAGTTGCTGCTACTCATATTGGAAAAGTCTGGATTGCGAACTGTTCTCCACACTAGCTTGTGTTCCTAGCTCCTAATTTGGCCTGGCCTAGCCCTGACTGTGGCAGACATTTGGGCAGTCGACCTGCAGGTGGGAACTTTCTCCTGCTGTCTCTCGTTCTCCTTCTACGCCTCCATATCGTGCTACATTGATTAGAATTCATGTATTTCTTTTTCTTAATTTCTCAAGCTTGTCATTCGTTTCTTGGGATTAGAGGCTTGTTTTTAGGTTTCACTGCAAGGACAAAGTAAAGCCCTGGATTGCCTTTCAGTTTTGAGCCAGGGGAGGGGTGTGTGTGTGTGTGTGTGTGTGTGTGTGTGTAGTCCTCAAGTAGAGACCTTGCTTTGTAAAACTGGCCAGCTTTCATGGCAGACAATAGGTATTCTTCAAAGTGTCCCAGGTGATGGCTTAGAAGAGAGCCCTGCTTATACAGAGGGCTGGCTGCTAAGGTTGGGTGCTGGGTCTCGGGGAGTTGCTGATTCCTTCAAGCTCCCTTCTGGGTGCTTTTTCTGGGAGATGGGAGCGAATCCTGCGGCTTCCTCAGCTGCTGGTTGGGGATTTCGGAGCAGGTGACTGTGGGGGATGGGTGGAGTCTCATGGAGTTTAGTAATCCAGCAGGGTTTCACTTTTCCTGAGTAAATGGCTGTGGCAGTTTTAGAGATTCTACAGCTCGTAAAGGAAGATGTTACACATTTTAAATGTGAACGTCTAAGTGAACGTCTAAGTAGGAACGTGGTCTTCAAGTGTGGCTGTCTTCCTGGTGTGGTTGGGAGGGCGGGAAGGGGCATTTGAAAGTGACCTTCACAGGAGCAGCAGGGCAGAGTTAGTGAAGGTGCTTGTGAGGCAGGAGGAAGTGTGGAATGCTGTGTGTGCTGCAGACAGAGGTGCAGGCCCCGTTACTGCGCAGTAGGAGCAATGGGCGTTCAGGTGATTCATTCTTGACCCTCCTGATTTCAAGGAAGTCTGAAGAGCTATGGGATCTGGCCTGGAGGTGCTGCGAGAGCCTTTCCTTCCTCCTCTCCTCGGGAGTTTGTATGTCCCTTGCTTTTGTACTTCTGTCTCCCACCTTGCAGTCTCCCCTCAAGCCGTCTCTGGGAAAATAGGGTTCCATTGTTGGCAGGAGGCAGCAGTGTCCTTCCCTGTTAAAGGTGGAGCAAGAGGCTGGCTGCTCCCAGAGGGGTGTGCATGTGTGTGTGTGTGTGCGCGCACACACATGGTGCTCTTAGCATTCTGAAATTTTTAACATCGGAAATTGATACAGGGCACTAAATTACACCACTCATCAAACTGTACAATTTCATATAAAAAAAAGCAGGGAGAAAAGAGGGAAAATGAGTGAGACAAGTGGCCGTTGTTTTAAATCATTGTTAAGTTTGGAACTGAATCGGATGTTTTTCCCATTGTTTGGTTTAATCAGGCAGTGTGTGTGTGTGTGTGTGTGTGAGTGTGAGACTGTCCGTCCGTCTGTCCATGACACTCTGTCCCTCTGAGTTGCCCTCTTGGTAGGGAGTATTCGTCCCCAGCTCTATGAAAGCTTTGGGCAGTCACGTGGGTATGCACTGAATGCGTTCTTCAGGATTCTTTTCATTATTTTTTTCTTGTATATTGGTTTTATCATCAGTAGCAACGACATCCCAGTGAAATTTGATGACTTTCTTACCTCTATATGGCATCTTTGAACAGTCCCCTCCCACGATTTGTTATAGCTGATTATCAAGGTCACTGCCAGAAAATTCCCCAGAGTCCACAAATGGAAGGCCCCCGTTATGTCCCCTAGGACTCCTTCGTTTTTCTTCCTGGGGGCGTTTGCTTCAAACCCATCCCTTGCTCCTGGTGTTCATCTTTAAAAAGGGTGGTCATCAGTCGTTGCCGTGGAGAGCAGAGGAGACTGTGGGGAGGTGGAATGGTGGTGGGGGGCCGAGGTGTGGTCGCCCCTCGGCTGACTTGCAAGGCACTGAGTATGTCTGAGTGTCAGTTTCCTCCTCAAAAGAACATTTTCCGTAAAGGAGAAGATAATGGACATTTTGGCCTTTACAAGTGAGAGGGTCTCTGTTACGTCTGCTCAACTTTGCCAAAGCTTTAGTAAGAGCCAAAGCAGCCAGTGACAAAATGTCAGAGGAGGCTTGACTGTGGTTCTGGTAAATCTGTATGAAAACTGGACGTGGCCTGTGGGCTGTAGTTGGCCAACTCCTGATCCAAGAGCTCAGGGTCAGAAGTGCTGCCCTATTTTTTTTTTAAAGATTTATTCATTTTATTACAGCCAGATATACACAGAGGAGGAGAGACAGAGAGGAAGATCTTCCGTCCGATGATTGACTCCCCAAGTGAGCCGCAACGGGCCGGTGCACGCCAATCCGAAGCCGGGAACCTGGAACCTCTTCCAGGTCTCCCACGTGGGTGCAGTGTCCCAATGCATTGGGCCGTCCTCAACTGCTTTCCCAGGCCACAAGCAGGGAGCTGGATGGGAAGTGGAGCTGCCGGGATTAGAACCGGCGCCCATATGGGATCCTGGGGCTTTCAAGGCGAGGACTTTAGCCGCTAGGCCACGTCTGGGCCCGTGCTGCCCTATTTTAAAGATTTATTATATTTTCTTTAATTGAAAGGCAGAGTTCTATATAGAGAAGAAGAGACAGAAAGAGACAGAGACATATAGTCTATTCTCTGGTTCATTCCCCAAATGGCCACAGTGATCGGAGTGGGGCCTGAAGCCAGTGGCCTATTCTGAGTCTCCCACATGGATGTAGGGGCCTAATGGGTTGGATCATCCTCCACTGCTTTCCCAGGCACATTCACAGGAAGTGGGATCAGAAGTGGAGCAGCTGAGACTTGAACTGGAATGTTGGTGTCCCGGGTAGAGGCTTAACGTGCTATGACATGCTGCCAGCCCCAGCCGTGTTTTTCCCATAGGTTTGTGGGGGGAAATTAAATCCTGAGTTCACCTCCCAAGTGAACCAATTTATCTGCCACACTCTAAACATCCTCCCATGGCACTTTCACATTCCATACCACCCCAAATCCTCTGAAAGGCTGAACAGACCAATACAACTTTCTGTCTGTGAAAAATAAAGACTTGTGTGTGACTCCTGTGTGACTTGGTGCCTGGGTTTGCAGCATTATTTCCTAACAATCCTGCCTTTCAGAAACTCATGGGGGAGAATCCATTCTTTGCTTCTCGCTGTTGTGGCTACCAGCACTCCTTGGCTCATGGGTGCATCGTTCTGTGCTCTGCCTTCTTCTCTAAGTGTCAATACTCTTTTCTGTTTCTGGCTCTGCTGGTCTATGCACAGGACACATGGGATTGTATTTAGGGCTCACCAAGAAGATCCATGCTTAGCTTCCTTCGCTAGATGCTTCATTGACCTGTGACTTCCTGAACTGCACCTTTGGGCGTGTAAGCTAATATCCGCAGGTTCTGAGGATGAGGATATGAGCATATCTTCATGGGGGCCCATTTACGGTGGTGATTCATCGTAAGAAGTGTTTGAAAATAGTCATGTGCGAAGTGTACTATGTGCGTTACCTCCTGGAATACTTGTACCAGCTGTGGAAGTTGGGTTCTGTTATCACTAACAAGCAGATGAGTACCCTAAGACTAGGGGAGGGTCAGGAACTTGGCAAAGTTGTGCAGCTGCTGAGTGATGGAGCCAGGATTTGGACCCAAGCCCCTGAGCATGGGCTCTGCTTCACCTCACTGCTGTGAGCCAGTAGGGTGGATTTCAGTTTGGACTGTACCGGTGACTGGCTTTTGAGTGTGGGTCCTGGATTACCACTTTCTGGATGCACAATTCTGTTTTGTTAGGGAAAAAATATTACCAATCCTGGATTATTAAGAGCATAACAAATCTTAATCTGTCAGATAATGGAAGAAATTTGCTTACACCGTGTACATACAAAGACAACATGTATTTGCTGTTATGCGTTTTGATATCTGCTGCTGTGAGGTGTTCTGGAAGGAAAATTACTTGTGGACACACAGGCCCAACCTATAGTGGCTGAATGAGTTGAGGTAATTACTCAGATTATTTAAACCCTGCCTGCAAGATAATTGCAGTAAATGGAGTTATTAATTTGAAGTAGCCAGGTAATTTGGTCTGGCTCTCTTTGATAATGTAAACACGGTCATATCGTCTAATTGTGTAATTGGCTGAAAGGGCTTGATTCTTTCGCTTGAATCATCTGCTGTTGTGTGAGGCCTGGCCATTGGGCTACGGTGTTCTAATCTATTAGGTTATTATGGGCAAACCCTAAGTACTTAGCTTGGCTTCCTAGTGGAAGGCGTGTGTGTGTGGGGGGGGGTTGGGTATTTTTGTAATTAAAAAGGGCACTGTAGGAACTGCCTTAAGGTTTGTGGTGGCTGCTAATTCACGTGAGGGCTTTCAAGAAGCAGATGCCTTGCAGGTTAAATCACCTTGGATGCATTTGAGGAGATTGGCACCTGTGTAAGAGACTGTTTCCTCTGGGTTCTTCTGTAACCTTCATATTTGCACCCCCCTAGGAAGCTCATGATAGCAGCATTTACACCCCCAACATCCCCCAGGTGGTCAGAGGGGGATTAGGTGTAGCTCATTAGCGTCTGCCTGGCCCTGGAACCCATGGTGTGGACTTGCTGTTAGAACACAGGCCTTCAACTTGATCCTTTGTAGTCCTGGCCCTGGCTCCTATTGCCTGCAGGTCAGCTGCCCCTCCCCCTTTGCAGACACCTGCTTTGCACATTGAAGCTAGGGTCTGCTCTGTGACCAGTCCAGAGCATGAACTGCCATAGGAAGGATAGGACGTTTTGGGGTGAGTGGGGTAGAAAGGAAGGGGGCACGTCACTGTGATGGTGCTGCATGTCTCTGATATTCTGGAACCATCTGGTTCTTCTTGGTGAATTTTGGCTTGGAAAATGCGGCCCAACTGACATCTGCTCACACGTCTCTCATGCTGGTTATCTGTGTAACAGCCTTCTTATGTGATATTTTACCCTAGCCAAAAAGCAGAAAGCCAGGAAAAAAGTCTAGGTTACAAAAATTAGGCCCCGCCCCCGCCTTCTGATTGGACAGGGCGTTGGTTGTTGGATCCCAGATCCCATTGCTGTTTCCCTGTTCACTTGGCTCCTTCAGAAGTGGTCTGGACGCCGGTTAAGGGCCAACACGTAAGGCCAAACAGGCAGAATATCTACGTGAATCCCTCAGGCTTTCCCACTGGGCTGTGCGTTTAATTATATGCCCAGTGGACCTTGGGAAAAGGAAAAAAAAAAGAGGCGAGGAGGAACTGGCTCCTTCAAAGAAAGGCAGATTTAGTTGCTGGGAAAGTTCCCCATGTGCTGCTGTTCGTGCTGGGTTCTGATATGGGCCGGGTAGGAGAATACCATCAGGGATTACACATCACACGGGGAAAGAGGTACAGCCACTTCCACCGCTCTGCAAGGCCAGAGTTCTCACGGAACTCATTCCTTCCACCATTGTGGAGACTACATTGTCTCATTTATATACGAGTCATGTGTAACTTCCGCATCGACTCTGCGACTCAGAAAAATTCCAAACCAAACATTATCCATGCGGAGTGTTGAAGTCAGTCATTTGGAAAAATCATGCTTTCAAAAACTTGGCTTTAGCTGTTTGAGAAGGAAAAAAAAATGACATTTGATTTTCCTCGTCTTCTTTTTTAGTCTTCAAATGCCAAATAGCTCAACGTTAGAGTAAGAAAAAAGATAAAAAGCCGCCTTAAAACAAGTCCTGGCGTAATAGATAAAGCTACTGCATGTGGTAATGGCAACCCAGTGGACACCTGTTCATGTCCCAGCTGCTCCATTGCCAATCCAGCATGCTGCTAATATTAGGCCTTGTAAGAACAGTGGCAGATGACCCACATGAGCTCGTGCCACCCGTGTGGGAGACCTGGATGAAGCTCCTGGCTTCAACCTGACCCAGCCCTGGCATTTGCGGTCCTCTGGGAGTGACCCAGCAGGTGGAAGATCTCTCACTCTCTGACTTTCAAATAAAGAAAAAAAAAACCTTAAAAAAACCCCCTGTTACATATAATATTAAAGTTTACTCTTTTCCTAGCATTGAAATGAATAATAATGACCAACAATTCTATCATATGCTCATTTTTTTCTTTATTTCATCAGCTAGTGCATTCCCCAAAAGTCGCAGAGCTGGGAGCTCAGTGTAGGTCTCGCACGTGAGTGACAGGGCTCAGCTAATGGAGCTGCCACTGCCGTCTCCCAGCGTATGCGTTAGCAGGAATCTGGAGCTGGGAGTGGAGCCAGGATTGCACACAGGTACTCTCAGGCCTTGGACTGCTCAGCTCCAACCGTTGCGGCTGCTTGGCGAGTGAATTAATGGACGGAAGATCTTCTCTGTCTCTCGTCTCTCTGTACATCTGACTTCCTAATAAAAATAAATAAATTTTTAAAAATTGTACCAAACTGTAAGGACTGTGTCTGTATGACCCACACCTCAAAGGTCCCACTCCTCTTCGATTTTGTTGGAGATACTCAGACCAAACCAGTGTCTGTTAAGTCTTATTGGTGAAGAGTAGTCTTTGTGCAAGAAATGCTTGTATAGTCTTCTTATTTCCTATCTGATTTTGAAATTGGTAATTTTAGTTTAGGGGAAAGATTTATTTCTTTGAAAGGTAGAGTGACAGAGAGAAAGTCTCCCATCACTGGTTCACTGCCCAACTGTCTGTAACAGTTACATCTGGGTGGTGCTGAAACCAGGAGCCAGGAACTCATTCTGGTCCCTCACCTGAACCTAAGTGCTTGAGCCGTCTTCTGCCTTCTCAGGCACCTGAGGAGGAAGTGGGTGGAAAGCGCATGTCTCAGCACTGTGGGTGTCGCAGGTGGCAGCTTCATGTGCCATGCCACCATGCCAGCCCCTAGTGATCCAATTTTTTGCTTTAGATAACATTTGGCATTTTCTGAGAGATTAGAACATAAAACTTAAAAAAAAATAGAATTCATTGAACTAAACTTATTTTGGGGAGAGTGAGTTTATAATGCATGAAGCTGTCATGTGTCTTTGGGGAACCATTTTGTGTTGTGAAAGGTGTGATGATAATGTGCATTTATTGCGGGCTCACTGTGTCCCAGGCATCTAACCCTTTTGGTTACTGTAAAGGTGCTTTCGGGAAAACACCTGGAGAAGGCAAGGCGTGAGAGGTCGGGACCTCAATCCCAGGTTGATTGGCAAGTGGCCAAGCCAGGGTTGGAATCTTGGAAGTCTAAAGGCCGGACCTGCTGTTTCCACCACTAAGTTAATCTGCCCGTGGCGAGTGATTGGCCCGTGCTGATTGTAGTGTGTGTTGAAGGGAATGGACTTGCCCACATGTCTCACCTCGTGGGCAAGACTGTGTGGCCGAGGGAAAGCTGTGGTTCACTGGCAAAAACATCGTGACCCGTAAAAGATTAGAGAGCCAATTTTCCCCTCAGCCATCAGGGTTTCGTGTGTATTTGCTGAAATTCTTCAAGTTGGCCTCTGTCATTTTAGAAGACTGGGTGTTGACATATAATACTCTAGAGTGTTTGGGTTTATGACAGAAGGAGTTGACTTCTCCATTGTCATCTTCTAACGTGTCCTGGGACCAGCCAGACATGGCTCTAGCAAGATCTCGATTTTTTCACAAGGGCACAGTGGGTTTTCCCCGTGGCCATGCCATGGGCTGGCATCATCACAAATTGATGTGTGTTTGAATAGTCTCGCTTTTAAAACACTTCCAGGGGCATGCATTTGCTCTAGTGCTTAAGGGACACTCCACACTGAGAGGAAGGGGCTTCCAGGCCAGACTCCGCCCCCGACTCCAGCTTCCTGCTGGCGTGTGTGTGCTGTGGAAGGCAGAAAGTGATGGCTCGAGTCATTGTGTCCCTGCCACCCACACGGGATGCCCAGATTGAGTTCACACAACCTTGGTTGTTGTGGTCATTTGGGGAGTGAACCAATTCTCTTGTCTATTTCTCTACTTTTCAAATAAGTAAATTATATATATATATATATATATATATATACATATGCATGTGCATATATATATAAAACTTACGATAAAATAATAATAAGGTTTTCAAGTTGCTACTATGATTAATGTTGATATATGGAATGCACACACATAAGCAAACATCATTAGGGGTTTCTCAAGAATTTTTCAGAGTGTAAAGCAACTCTGAGACCCATTTTTAAATTGGAAAGTCAGATATACAAAGAGGAGGAGAGACAGAGAGGAAGATCTTCCATCCGATGATTCATTCCCCACAATGCCACATCGGCTGGAGCGGGGCTGGTCTGAAGCCAGAAGCCCGGAGCCTCTTCTGGGTCTCCCACATGGGTACAGGGTTCCAAGTCTTTGGGCCATCCTTGTCTGCTTTCCCAGGCCACAAGCAGGAAGCTAGATGGAAAGTGGGACTGCTGGGAATAGAAATGGCATCCATATGGGATCCTGATGCGTGCAAAGCAAGGACTTTAGCCACTAGGCTGCCGCGCTGGGCCCATTTTTAAAAAAGAATTGTGTAAGGGTTAAGAGTTACAGGGAGTTGGAGAAACACACACACACACACACACACACAGAAAGAGAAGGAGAAAGAGAGGTGTTCTATGTACTGCCTCACTCCGCAGATGGTTACAACAGCCAGGGCTAAGCAGGGTTGAAACCAGGAGCCAGAAACTCATTCCAGTCTGCCACATACGTGTACGGGCGACAGAGATCCAGGCACTGGGACCATCTTGTGCTGCCTTCCCAGGCACATGAGCAACGATCTGGATCAGAAATGGAGCACTTAGGACTCAAGGCAGTGTTCCATGAGGGTTGCCCGCATCACACGAGGCAGCTGCAGAGCCCCGAGACCCCTGTCCTTAGAGCTGGGTCAGTGGAAGAAGTTTATTATTTTTATTTTACATTTATTCCAGATAGAGCTGGGTTTGCACCTGCCTTCCAGCAGTTAAGAAACATAGTTGAGATGAAATCTGTGTTAGGGAGACAGACCTTTCCTCTCTGAGCCACCTTGCGTTTGGCAGGTGCTTCCGGAATTTTAATCCACTTTATTTCCGAAAGGCAGGATAGCCTCTGTCCCGGAATCTCCCAAGATTGGATTTGCATTGTAACTCACAAGGCATCAATTTGCAAAGGACAGTCCTGGTTGCTGTAAGGAGTGGCGAGGTAGCCGGCTCAGGGATGGGACTCATTGTTCTGTGTGTTCAGAAATGAGCTGCTTTGCTCCCGCCTGGCATTGCAGCCGCTCTGCTTCATGGTGGTTGTGAGAATTAGCTGTGGGCAGCTGAAGTGTCCTTAATCAGTCCCTCGCCCATCATCATGTGAAGTTTTCCTCGTTATTCAGCAGAGAATTTGATGTTCATTGGCTGCCTGTGATTATAGAGTGGTGAGTGGATTCCTAGGGAATTTTGCCAGGGCCGTGGAGCTAATTGATGAGTCTGAAAGCTTGTCATTTCCACGAGGCGTGGAGGAGCCCAGTGTGTGTGCGTTTCCTCCCTGGCCCCACTCGCTCACGGACGGACATTTCATCATCATGCTGACAGCTCTGTCCAGGGACAGTTGAGTGGGAGAGCTGTGGTGTCGCTGCCTTGTGCCTTGGTTACTTGGGAACCAATTCATTTGACTCCTTGGTCGATTATCTGAGAGCCAGAGGGTGAGCCAGGAGGAGGGCGTCCTCCTCCTTGTCTTGCATTTTCAGTGTCACTGTCCTTTAAATGCTGTGTCCTGAGCTCAGAGGCCGTGCTGTCCCTGAGGACAGGTCCAGCTAGAACCCCGTATTTCCCTAATGCTTCCATAGGTTTATAGTTCTCCGCTGGCCACAGGGTTCTTTCGTACACTTGCCGTCCCCAGCACTTGTTTCCCTGGCCCCAGCTTGTTGATGGAGCCTTCTCCCAGTGGCTCCCCCAGCTCCCAGCTGCCACTGTGAGGATCTTCACACACGCATGCGAAGTGGAGGTGAACAAATTGTGTCTGTTGGCCAGATGAGCCTGTTTGATGTCCCCCACTTCCTGAATGTAACATCATTCTCCCAAGTGGTGGGTGAAGAAGAACACAGAATGAGTCTCTCCCACAAACGCCTGCTGCCAAATGGCCTGGACGGTCCTTTGTGCCGCTGCTGCTCACCAGTCCTAGTGTCGGGTCCTGTGGAGGTCACAGGTGCACTCAGAGCCTGGGCTGCGGTGGAAGGGTTGCTGGGTGCTCTCCCTACTTGATCAGTAGCAGGACCCCAGGGACCCTAAGACAGCGGGATGTTGGTGGGGGAGCCCAGGTGTTGTTTCGTGTTTCTCTTGTTTTGTACCATGCGTGCGTTGGCTTACGTGTTCAGTGCATTCTAGTTAGGAATGGGGCTGAGTTGGCCAAGAGGAGAATGAAATGAACAAGTCACAGACTGCCTTCCTGGCAGATCCTTTGTTGGGGAGCCCTAGCTGCTGCTGAGATGAGGAGGGAGGCCTGGCTGCGTAGCTGGAAGGCATATCTTCTAGAGGGAGTGGAGAAGATGAGTAGGGATCCTCCAGCCAGAGGAGGAAGGAGAGGTGACAGTCTCATGCAGCTGATCCCAGGACGGTGATAGGACTGCCAAGGATATCACAAACCGTGAATGCTCAAGTTCCTTTGATACAATGGCTGCAGGGTGCTGGATTGAGCCTGGTGCACTTGCAGCACCAGCCCCATACTGGAGTGCTGGTTGGAGTCCGGCTGCTCCATTTCTGATCCAGCTCCCAGCTGATGGCCTGGCGAACAGTAGAGGAACGCCCTAGTGCCTGGGCCCTGGCAGTCCATGTCAGAGTCTCCCATGGAGTTCTGCTTTTTTGGCTTTGGTGTGACCCATGTCTAGCTGTTGTGGTCATTTGGGAAGTGAAACAGTGAATGGAAAATCCTCTCTGTCTTACTCTCTGCCTTTCAAAATAAATTAAATGCATAACAGAATCTGTAAAAGCTAAATAAAATTGAGTATTATTTGTTTGTAACCCATGCAGTCCTCTATAATTTAAATCATCTCTGTGTCACTTATGATACCGAAAACAGCATAAATACTGTTTACATAGTTGCTGCAACATGTTGCTTAAGGAATAATGACAAGGAAGAGGAGTTAGTACATGTTCACTATAGACACCTGTTTTCCTGAATATTTTTCCCCTCCCCCTCAAAGAGTTACTTTCTTTTTTTTGAAAGAGCTAGAAAGAGAGAGAGATCTCTTTGCTGGCTCACTCCCCAAATGTATGCGGTATGCAGAGCTGGGCCTGGCTGCAGCCAGGGCCTGTGGTCTGTCCTCCAAGGTGCATAGCAGGAAGCTGGGTAGGAAGTGGAGTAGCCAGGACTCGAACAAGCACTTCTGTATGGGTTGTGTGTCCGGCTGAGCTTTACCCCCTGCACTGCAATGCCCACCCTTCCATGGGTATTTTCTAAATCCATGGAGGGAGAGCTCGCAGAGTGTGAGGGGGATTGGCTGCACCCGTTCCCCCATTCCTGCCAGCATGCCCATAACCAACTTGGGATTCCTGCCGGGTCAGCGCCTGTTTGGCCTAACAGTCTTTTTCAGAACCTGGGTCCAGACAGCCTTTTTCACAGTCATTCTCCAACTTGAGCCAAAGAAGCTGCAAGCCCTGGCTGTTGAATTGCAGATCTGCTCTGGGACATTGAGGATTATCATCCGGGGATTGCTCCCTGTGCCTGCCCTGCCTGGTCATCCCGAGACCTTGTCCTCAGTGACTTCGCAGAGACTTGGTTTCCTGGCACTTCATCTCCCTTGATTTACACACGTGTATATTCCTATAAAATCCAGTGTAGCTGTTTAAACTACACAGAATCATTTTATGTGTATGTAAAACACAGCAAGACAAAAAAAAGGCTCAGAGCATTATAGTTAAGCTTTTCCATCAACGAAGAATACGCAGTGAGATTTTCAAGCCTTTGTAGGAACTAGGGTAATTCTTCGTGGGGCTGTACCACGTAGGTGCCTCAGTTGCCTGCAGCTGCATCCACCCTCCCGAGTGAGGTGCCAATCAGTAGTACTCTCACTCTCTCTCCACCTCCTGTGTCTGCAAGATGGTGGGCAGCACCTGTCCAGGGACATGGAGAGGGATGTGTTGTTTGCATTTGTTAGCCTGAATACTAGCAGCCTTCTTTACAGATTGTAGCACTGCTAAAATTCAGATTTGGGGGCTGGCCCCCGACCTACCAGTGGAAATGGCCATATCTCACATCAGAGTCTTGGTTCCACGCCTGGCTCTCACTTCTGGTTCCAGTTTCCTGCTGGTGTGTACCCTGGGAGGCTGCAGTGCCGTTGAATTCCTACCACCCTCAGGGAGACAGGGGCTGAGTCTCAGACATCTGGCTTTGATCTGGCCCTTGTGGGCGTTTGGAAAGGGATCTGTCTCTCTGTCTCTGAAATAAGTGAAATAAAATTGGAATTTGAAAATTGGGACCACTTTGTGTCACATTCTGGAATTAGCATGTCTGGTTTGTGTTGGTCAGTTTTAATCCGTAAGTATCCATTCTTTCTTTTTATAGTTCTCCCATTGCAGGTAGGCTTCCATGGCAATGAACACATTGTACTCCCTTTATATGTTTTTTTTCAATCATAAGTACACTACTGAACTCATTGAAGAAATAAGCATTATGCATTTTTTTTTAAGATTTATTTTATTTTTATTACAAAGTCAGATACACTGAGAGGAGGAGAGACAGAGAGGAAGTGGAGCTGCTGGGATTAGAACCAGCGGCCATATGGGATCAAGGCGAGGACCTTAGCCACTAGGCCATGCCACCAAGCCCGCATTATGCATTTTTTAAAAAAAATTATTTATTTTTATTGGAAAGAAAGATTTACAGAGAGAAAAAAAACTCTCCCATTTTTTGCTTCATTCACCAAATGGCCACAACGATTAGAGCTGATCCGATGCCGGGAGCCAGGAGCCTCCTCTGGGTCCCAAGGCTTTGGGCCATCCTCTACTGCTTTCCAAGAGCACAGGAAGATGGATGGGAAGTGGATCAACTGGGACACGAACCAGTGCCCCTGTGGGATGCTGGCACTTACAGGTGGAAGATTAGCCAGTTGAGCCATCATGGTACAAAAAAATTACACTTTTAAGCAAGGCCTTGTTTTATTAGCTGTGGGCAGCCTTTTAAAGAAGACACCCAGCCTAGGTGGTTGTGATGGTAGGGGAGGGGGTGGCGGGGCATCTAGCTGCCGTGTAGAGCCTAGGGGCAGCAGCGGGGAGCACCTGAAGATGAAAGTGTGTGGAACCAGGAAGCGACAAGCCCTGCTTTTGAGGAGTCCTGCCTCTGCTGCCCTGGCTCTGCAGTCTTGGGTAGTCTGAATCTTGCTTCCAGCTACGTCTCGAGGATCAGTTGCGTCATTCCTCGGGGCCTTCCTTTGCCACTTGGAGGATAAGGAAGTTGGCTTGGGCCACTAGGGACATGCACAGGCCAGTGAGGTCCCATCTGTGATGTACTGGCTGGGCACATTTGGTGGTGATTATTCCATCTGTCTAGTCCAGAGTGTCCCCCTCTTTAGAATGGGAATAATAAGCATGCATGGCTAAGAGGTGGTGGGAGAATTAAGTGGGGATACCACAACAATGTCTGGTGCACAGTATGTTCAGTGGAAGCCAGCTGCCACTGTTACCAGAGTTGTTCATATTGTTTCTATCGTCTTCTTTCTGGGTTGTAAATTCCTTTGAAACCATCTGCTCCAAAAAGCAGATTGAAGAGCAGCATTTAAGTCCTGAAACACCAACTGGAAATGAGTGTGGTCACTGGGGAGAAATGGGCAATGACAATGACTTTGTCTGCAGTCCAGTGCCTGTCACGCTGCCCAGGTGGCTGGATTGGCTGAGTGGGGCTGGCGTGTGGCACAGTAAGCTAAGCCGCCTCCTGTCACCCTGGCATTCCATATCAGAACACTGTTTTGAATCCTGGTTGCTCCACTTCTAATCCACTCCCTTGCTGATGTGCCCAGGAAGGCAACAGAAGATGGACCAAATGCTTGAGCCCCTGCCACCCACATGGGAGACCTGGGTGGAGTTCCTGGCTCCTGGCTTCAGCGTGGACCAGCTCCAGCCACTCCTGCTGTCCAGGGACAGTGAACCAGCAGATGGAAGATCAGCCTCTCTGCCTCTGTCTCTATATGCCTTACAAAAGCTTTATTTTAAAGATTTTGTTTCTTTACTTGGATACCAGAATTACTGGGAAAGAGAGAGAGAGAGAGAGAGAGAGAGAGAGAGAGAGAGAGAGAGAGAGAGAGTGTTCATTCTTCCTTCTGCTGGTTCATTCCCCAAAATGGAGCAACAACAAAGGCTGGACCAAGCTGAAGCCAGGAGCCAGGAGCTCCTTCCAGTCTCCCACATGGGTGCAGGGTCCTAAAGACTTAGACCATCTTCTGCTGCTTTCCCAGGCACATAAGCTGGGAGCTGGAGCAGCCAGGTCTTGACCTGGCTGGGCATTCATCTGGGATGCTGCTGCTGATTAATTAATTTAATTAATTATTTTAATTAACCCAGAAATTTCCTGGGTTAGGGAGGAAATTACAGAGGTTGAAATCGCATATGTCCTTCTTAGAGCTACTTCCTCCTGGTTCGTTTAACTTTCCAGACTTAGATGGAGTCAAGTCAGGCATGGAGTCCCACTAAGGACTCTTGTTTGTACCTTCCTCTTGGCTGCCTCTTGCTTGTAGGTATGACGGTTCCACCTGTGTCCACTATGGCGCCTTCCAGGGCCCTCTGCTATTCTCCACTGGGTCCTTGTCGCCCCCATAGATGGTGCTGCTTCCTAGAGCTAGCTTTCCAGGGTTCTCCTGTGCCACTACACATGTGCCCCTGCTCCCCATACACAGGTCTGCTCTGTAGCCCCCTATGGAAGCCACAGAACTATGTACCTTCCTTATTTTTGGCGAGTCCCATTTGGGGCTCATATTCCAGAATGACTGAAAGCGCCACGAGCATGTGAAACGGAGTTGCAGGAAAAGGACGCAGACCTGTGTCTTGGGTTGCAGAGTGAGGTCAGCCATGAGAGCTGGGGAGCTGGAGTGATTCAGACCTAACGACGGCTCACGAACGGCATGATCTGTCATGTTCATTAGCAACTTCTGAACTATTAGGGTTATTAATAATAGCGATGACTGTAACGATGGTAGCAGTTCCCAGAAACAGAAGAGTTGGAGTTGCAGGCTCAGTTTTGTACTTGGTGTGTTTCATCTCACTTAGTCCTTACAGCAGTCCAGCGAGACCAGTGGCATTTTTATCCTGTATGGACAAATTTGAGGCCCATGAAAGCCCTTAACCCGTCCGAGACACACGGCTGGTCAGGGTAGCTTTGAGGCTTGACCCCGAAGAATCTGTCTCCAAAGCAAGGAGTTGAATGTGGGCACCATTCTTCTCTCTACCATAGCCATACTTGAGAATACTCAGCTTTCTTTGACAATTTAAATTGCTTTCATACTTTTATAACATTCAAAATTGGATGATATTTTTCAAAGGTTTTATTTATTGGAAACACTGGAAACACAGAGTTACAGAGAGAGAGAGAGAGAGAGATCTGTCTGCTGATTGATTCACTTATCAAATGGCCGTAACAGGTACTTGGCCAGGCCTAAGCTGGGAGCCTGGAATTCCATCCTGGTCTCCCACAAGGGTGTAGGGGCCCAAGTACCACTGGAGTCATCTCAGGTACATTAGCGGGGAGCTGGAAGGGAAGTGGAGCAGCCAGGACTTGAACCAGTGCACATAGAGGATGCCACTGTTGCACGTGGTGGCTCACACCTGCTGTACCACAACACTGGCTCCAGAGAACACGCAGCTTTCCATCCGTCCTTTTTTGGGTTTAAGTACCTTACTTGCTGCAACTTTGGAATGGAGACACAGTGCGATTCTCCTGCTCACTTACCAGTGAAGAGGAATTCCAGATGCTCAGGTTAACACTTGGAAAGCAGCAAGATCACTGTTTCTGTGTGCTGGGGAGAAGTTCTGTTTCTGGAATGTCATGAAATCATTGGGAAAGTCCCAAACAAAGCCCTTCTGGGAGATTTCACAAAAGCTGGGGGTGGGAGTGGGGGGAGACCCTGGGAGTGAATGGGGACCCTGGCTGGTTGCTCCCCAGCATTTGGACCTGGTTTTGCTGGAGCAGCGATTCCCAGCCTGTGATGCCTGTGGGTGTGAGCGGTGTCATCTGGAGGATGTCAGGACAGAGAAGGAGGACACAGGCAGGGCTCCTGAGAGGTGCACACTGGATGCCAAGTGACTGTGTTACTGGGGGTCAGGGGCTGTAGAAGGGCTCCAGGAGCAACACCCAGAGGAGGCACAAAGGCAGGAGAAGTTTGCGTTCCCTCTCTAATTTGGAACCAGGAGAGCTGGTAAAAAAAAAAAAAAAAAAAAAAAAAAGCAAAGATTTATTGTGTGTAGAGGGTCTTGTGTTGTAAAGATTTTGGCAGCTTTTCCCCATTCCTTGGTGTTAAGAGTTTATTTTTGGAAAAAAGAAAAAAGTGGCCATCCTCATAGCTGTAGCTGGAGGACGCTTAATAAGGAATTCAATAGGCAGTCTAAAAAAGTAGAGAAGGAATCCTGTGCTTTTGGACTGTGGTAAAAATGCCTCTGTTTAAAACAGACCTATCAAGTAGAAATGTAATGGGTGATCCATGGGTATCACCTCAAATTTTCTGGTAAAAGTTAAAAAAAAGAGGTAAATTAATTTTAATGATTTGATTGAGTCCCATGTATTAAGACTTTATCCTTAGCCTTTCAACACTAATGAACATAAATTATTGAGATTTTCCATTCCATTTTGGTGTAAGTTCTTTGTGGATTTTATGTTTTCAGTGTATATTGATTCACACCGGCCACGGTACACGCCATCAGTAACCAGACAGTGGCTGGTGGATGCCAAGAGGAAGGGAGGAGTGCAAACAGATAGGGACCAACGCCGTGGTGTTGCAGGCTGAGCTTTGACATGCATCCCATGTGGGCGCTGGTTCAAGTCCTGGCTGTTCCATTTCTGATCCGGCTCCCTGTGTATGGCCTAAAGGCAGCAGAGGATGGCTTAGGTCCCTGTGCTCCTGCACCTATGCAGGAGGCTTGGAGGAGACTCCTGGCTTAGGATTGGCTCATGTCTGGCTTTTGAGCCATTTGGGAGGTCGACCAGCAGGTGGAAGGTCTCTCCTCTCTCTCTCTGTTTCAGTGGCTCTCCCTTAAAAAAAAAAAAAAAAAAAAGGTTGACAGGAGAGAATAAAGAACAGAATACACACCTTCCTGGGCCAGCTCAAGGCCACCTCCCAAGCCTCCATTTCAGAAAATCATTTCTAGCAAGATAGGGAAAGTCCTTCCTTCCGACCAACCCATTACAATCCGTCTTTTCCTTCTCATTCCAGCTGTGGCTAGATTACATTTTTCAGGGTGTAAATAGAACTGATTTTCACCAAATTCTTTCTCTGTCATGCATCTGCAGAACTTCTCCCTGGCCATTACTCTCATTTACAGACTTCTCTGCTTTTCCACCGAAATTTCATGAGAAGGCAGCTGCGAAGAACATAGGTGCGGGCGTGGAGCCCCCAAACCCTCCGAGGAGTCTTGTTTAATAGTGGGGACCAAAATGGCCTCTCCCAAAGTGTCACAGATGCCATTGCTTGCACAGGCAAAAAACAAAACAAAACAGAGCACACTGGTGATAATGTGGGTATAAATTGGTTCCTGAATCCGCTGGACTTGTGGATGATTTTTGTTCCTATGAACACATTTGGGATTTTGCAAAGTTGAAATGCAGGTGTGGAAGCTTTCTTTAGAGTGTGAAAACTCTCTGGCCTTGGTCTCCTTGACTCTTTCCTTGACTCTTTCATGACATCATACCTGGAGGATTATTATTTATTAACATGCACTTGCCATGTGTGTGAGACTCTGTCTCACTGCTAGCTTGTGTGACTTTGCCGCTGAAGTGGCAGTGTGTCCCCACCATAGCCAGGACGGGAGAATCCCGCAGGGGGATTCGCTGGCGTGCCTGGGAGTAGTGCTGTTGAACAAATGAGCGGGCTGCTGTAGCAGACAGAAGTTGTGCTAAGCCCCCAGAGAATGGAACTTCTGTGTCTTGAGTCTCTTGGAGCTGGTCTTGCACAGTGGTGCATTTTTATCCTAATACACCCAAGATATTGCCATCAGCATAGGAAATATCTTATTTGCATATATTGCTTTTGTATCTAAGTCTTTGAAATCAGATGTATAAGAGGAAACCTTCGTAGGTGTATTTCACGCTTTGCACGTTTCGTTTTCCACGGTGAGCATTTTGAGTGTTACTACTGTAACACGTGGTCAGTGGCTGCCATCTCAAAAAGTATCCCCGCTCCCTCCCGTTCTTGTCTTCCCCTGTCCCACTCGCTCACTCCAGCTTTCTCACCCTTGAAATTTCAGGTCCCTGAGATCTGGAGCATGGTCTGGACCCTGACCTTGAAAACCTCCAGCCGTATTCTTGTGCAATTGTTATCTTACGAGATGCTGCCTTCGTTTTCAGTTTGTCCCTTGGAAATGAAACGATCAACAGAGTCTCACCTTCCTGCCCGCTGCGCTGTGCACCTCTGTGCCTGGACACCGTGCAGGGCAGGGCGTTTCCGGAACTGCACACACTCGGTGCAGTTTCTTTGGCCTCTGTCTTTGCTCTGTCTTCCGCACACTGTGCCAGGCCAGAGCTTGGGTGCACTGGTCTCTTGATGGTTTCAGACTTGGCACATGCCCTCTGACTCTGACCAAGCTGGTATTCTGGCTCCTGGTGGGCCTCTTGCTGCTGGTGCAGGGGCAAGGAGGGCCTGAGTGGACTCAGCTCTGTGGGCCCTGCTGCTAGGGGAGGCCCTCTAGAGGTGGCATCTGCTGCTTTGATGTTGCTTGCATGAGAAGGGAGTAGAGCAGTTATAGGCTGACTTGGAACCCACACTCCTGAATGCCTTGCCGAGGTGGCGTGTGCTCCAGCGTCTTCTCTGAGAGCTTTGATTGTGATACTGTGATCTTTTCAATATGGATTACTTCTAAAGGAAGTCTGGAGACTTTGTCATGGAAACTCAGATAGGGTCCTGTTTGTATTTTAAATAGTTCTTTTTCCATGTTGTTTGTACATATTACTTGGTGGCTGGCTTTGATACATTTGGCTTAATGCACTCTCAAAATCAAAAGAGTTTCTGAGCATATCAGCCACCTGGCTGTCAAGGCCAATTCCAAAGGTGACATGAAGCACTGAGAATCGGCTTCCTTCCGACTCAGGTCTGCTCTTCTTGGATCTGCTGTGGATGAATTTGGTGAGTCCTGAAGACTGGGCGATTCCTTGTGTCTCCAGTCCCTATCAGAAGTGCTTTTAAGTGCACGAGGTATTGTAATACTACTCTGAGATTCAATTTCTCTGCTGGTTACTTTTAACGTGTGAGGATTCCTCATATTTATTGCAGAGCCTTGATGAATCTGAGCCTGGATTTTGCTCTGGCAAAATGGGCTGGTGAGGTCAACAGTGGTGCCTCCTTTGGGGCTGATCAGTAGGTACAGTCAATAGGAATTTTCTTCTTCCAAACACCTAGACACTGGTGCTTTTGCAGAATACATGTGTGTTCAATTCAGTGATGATATATGACCCTTGGAAACGAAAAGTAACAACAGGTTGGCTCTCGTTGCCACATTGTCAAGACAATCTGATTCTTTGACAGTCATTTGAGTTCTGGCGACCTGCACCTGAGAACACATTTGATGAAACATCTGCTTTCTTTGCCAATTACTTGCTGGTTGATCTGCAGAATCCTAGGGGTCTGTAAGCTTAAAGAAATACTTTTAACCTTACTGAGATTAACCCCTGTGTGTTTATGCAGAATTTACTCTATTTAAGAATAATCTTTCAGAACTCACACAACTCAATAGTCAGTAAGGCAATAACCTCATTAAAAAGTGGACGAAAGACCTAAATAGACTTTTCTCCAAAGAAGACATTCAAACTATCCACAAGTACATGGAAAAGTGCTTGTTTACATTGCTAAATCATCAGGGAGATGATGATCAGAACCACAGTGAGTCACATCTCTGAGATGGCATTGACCAAGAAGAGGTGACAAGTGTTGCAAGAGTGTGGTGGGAATGCAGATTGCGGAAGCCATGGCATAGAATTATACGGTGGTTCCTAAAGAGATTAGAAACAGAACCACAGTGACCCAGCAAATTTTCTGCTGGTTGTAGACTTACAGGAAGTGAAATCAGCATCTTGTAAAGGTGTGTGGATTCCCGTGTTCTGCACTTCCACAACAGCCAAGACATGGGGCAGATCCAGGACAGGCAAGTGGATGGAGAAACCATGATATACACACACAGTGAAGTATTATTCACACCTAAACAAGCAGTAACTCTGTCGTTTGCAACCACGAAAGAAGACCTTCTGTTCAGTGAAGTAAGCTGGAGAGAGAAGAAAAAATGCAGAATTGCAGGATCTCACTTTCACATAGATGAAAACAGTCCTACCTCAAAGCAGTGGAATTGTAGAGTGCTGTGGTTGGAGGGAGCAGAGCCGTGGTGGTGTCAGATGGAGACATCTGGGGATGAACAACAGTATGTGGATGCCAGCGGACAGTATGAGGTGACTTTTGACAGTTGACAAAACTTGGGATTGAAAGTTTAACTTGATGTGAAAAGAGGTGCTCAAGTAGTTTATGAGAAACATGTGTTGTGAAAAGTTTGGGGCATGGGTTTAAAATTTCTTACACCCCAAAATTTACCTTTGGGTTCTGTTTCTTGGAACTTTCAGTAACTATCTTGGATACTGGGTATCTGCTGAGAGTAGATTTTAGATCCTCTTACACACATACATCAAACAAACAAACAAAAAAAGACACCTCTGTGAGATGATGTGTTAATTTGCTTGGCATTACTAACCACTACATCGCATATATACATATGAAGACATCATGTTTTGGGGTTCACAATGTAGCACAGAGGGTTAAACCACTGCCTACAATACCGGCATCCCCTATGGACACTGGCTTGAATCCTGGTTGCTCTAGGATCCTATTCAGCTCCCTGCTGATGCTCCTGGGGAAACAGCAGAAAATGGTCCAGGTGTTTGGAGTGCTATATGTATGTGGGAGACCCAGTTGAGGCTTCTGGTTCCTGGCTTCCTCCTGGCCCAGACCTGGTTGTTGTCGCCATTTAGGGAGTAAACCAGTGGATGAATTTCTGAGTGTGTGTATGTCCGTCTCCCTTCCTGTCTGTCTGTCTGACTCTGCCTTTCAGATGAATAAAATAAGCATTTTTTTTAAAATGTCAAGCCTTGCACCTTAATGATATGTAATAAGCATAAAAAAATATAAATTAGACTAGTGTTTTATGAAAGCATGCTGGTGGTTTCCAGGGGTTGAGGGGGGAAGGGACCGGGGTATAATTGCTCAGTGGTTATGGGGTTTCCCTTTGGGGTAATACAGATGTTTCAGAACTAGATGAAGCTGTTGGTTGCATAGCGTGTGAGTGTCCTGTGTTGTTCACTTTAGAATGGTAAATCTTATGTTTGGGAAATGACACTTCGGTTGGAAACAGGAGCGCTGTTTTAATGGTGGGTTGGCTTGAACTGGAGGATGTGTGTTCTTCCTTGCAAGTTTCAAAAACGTGAACTTGTTTAATGAGAAAATGGCAGAAATCTGATTTTAACAGACCATAAAATGAGTGTTTTAACTTGTTCCCCCAGATACAGAAATGACACGTATCAGTCTAGAAGACACAGATTGTAAATGTAATTGTTAAAAAAAAATGGAATTGTTCTTTACCTAGACCTTAAAAAAGAAGTTGAAATGATTGATTTTAGTGTTCAGATAAATTTGATCTACTGCAATGCCCAGGTAGATTGATGGGACTCTGGGAAAACCGAAGAGATTGGCTTGCAGTGTCATTATCAGCCTCACCTGTGAGGGAGACCACTCGAGGGAGGTGGTGTCCTGCACACATCGCCCTTGGTATTGACAGATCAATTCGTGGATGTAATTAGACAGGCAGAGTCGGATGTTGAATAATTGGGTTAAAGTCACAAATGATCACCCGGCAGAATAACAGGAGTTGCTGCACTCCAGCTGCCGCCGCCTGCTCGCTAAAACTGATTTCTAGCCGCGGTTTCTCTGCTGTGTTGGAGCAGGCACTTTCCCAGTGAGCCGCGGCTGTGGCTCCTTGCAGAGGTCCGAGAGGGTTGTTTCCAGGCAGTACATGGGGCTGCAGAATGTTTTTGCTAAACAAAACATAGTCATAGCAAAAACAGCTTGCTCCCAGGGGTGTTAAGTAATGTGTGGTTTGATGGGTTATGTGTTCCCTCACCCCCCGCCCTGTTTTCATTCTTTTCTTTTCCTTGTCTTTGTGGAACTCTTGGAATAACGGTTTATTTATTTACATAGGGAGTTATTTTCTGGAAAGAGAAGAAAAAATATTTATCTTGAAAGACCTTTGGACTCTCATGTCACCCAAAAATACCTTTGTGGTCTATTTGGGCTTTAGAAAAAGCCTGTTGTTGGTAATTGAGTTGGGGAAAAGCAATAAGCTTTTTGAGGAATTCAAAGTAGAATTTATGTCAGTCTCAGCTCTGTTCCTCTCCACAGCAACATAGAAAAGGGAGGAGGCAGAGTCGGAAGTTGGAGCCTGCACATTTCCCTTTGTGACCTTTGGCAGGTGTGGTGCCAGTGAGGGCCAAATGGAGAGACAGGTAGGCTCTTCAGTCCCTGGTGATTGGTGCACTTCTATATGGCAGCACCAAGATCAGGGAGGGGAGGATACAGGAGCGGACTTCTCCTACACATACCCATTGTCCCAGCCACACTCCACAACCAGGTGGAGTTGAAGTTGTAAAGGTGAGGAGGCTTTCTGAAAATAGGAATTAGAAGGCCTAGCACCATGAGGTCCATGTGCTCAGGTGCGGTGGCAGACAAGATGGGGTTTCGGTCTTGGTCATTCTTGCCTGGCTTGTGTCCTTGTTGCCCTGCCTGGACCTCCCCAGTTCCTTAGCCTTGGAATCAGCTCTTTCCCTGGGCATGCTAGGGCATGGGTTGCCCTGCCTTTGGCCTACTAGATGCTGGTAGCAAATAGCCATTCCTGCAGATATAACTGCCAAAGATGTCTGCAGACAAAGCCAGAGATCCACTGATGACCCCTCCCCAAGCTGAGAATGGGGGTTAAAGTTATGGTATGAGGTGGGACATCCAACCCCAGTTTCTCTGTCAACAGCATTTGTTACATTAACGTGACTATCCTACTGAATGAAAGGCTGCCTTTGTTATAGTTAGAACTTCTATATTGCCTTGATCGGTTTCTTGATTTTGGTGCTAATGCTGGAAAAGGTGAGACTCAGCTGGTCTTGGTGGTGGAAGAAGGCAGCCCGAGAACTGCCTTTGCCCTGCAATTGGACATAACCAGCATTGGGAGAGACGGGCAGTGGAGGGTTGTGGTGGGCATTCAACCTGGACAAGGCTTCTAACTGTAGCCAATGAGGAAGTGGAGAGAGAAGTGTGGCCTGCCCTGCGGTGCTGCCTGTTCTGCACAGGGTGGTGTTTCCTGTTGCTGGAGAGAGTTATCATTAGAAATGCTCATTTGCAGTGAGCAGTGGCTCGTGTGGTTGTCTCAGAGGAGGTCCCAGCTCAGGGCCAGAAAGCTAAGGTGCCCCTCTGGGATGTCTCCCACCCTGCCTGGACATCTTTTCCTTGTTCGCTAGAACTCCTTGGGAGCTCTGCATCGTACTTCCTCCTATGCCCCTCTCTCCCCAGGGACAGTGGAGCAGCACAAGGCAGGTGGGAACCTGGGCCCTGCTCAGCACCGAGGGGTAGCTGCCTGCTGCCAGCAAGCATGTTTGCTTGTCTCTCTGCTTCCCACCCAACTGTTCCTGATTCTCCACTTGCTCCTTTTCTGAGGACACTTTTTCTGTTCACACTGAAGACATCTGTAGTCCTCAGTGTTCCTTTTGAGTTAGAAATGGGCACTTCCTGCTGAAATAGTAATGTGATTGCATGTTGAAGTTGGAAGCCTTTTTTCCCCCATAACTGCCTCATCAAGGACAATTCATTTTATAAACGAAGGACCCAAGAGATAGGGAGGGCGTTATATGGTTTGCCCAAGGTTTACATCATTTGTGAAAGAAAGCAGGCAACCGTTTCAAAAGCAAATAGCAGATGCTAGGCTGGGCAGGGTGACAACAGACCAAAAGGCTGTGCTTCATACATCCCTCCAAACGAATAAATCATCCTTTCATTTATTTTCCTAGCAATAACATGGGAGGGTTGATTACTTTATAAGAACTCCTTTGTTGTTGTGATGGTGGTGGTTGTTGGTTTGGGGTTTATGTTCAGATACTACAAGCATGAAATTAAGGTCTTGAATCACATTTACAATAGGAGCCAGGTTTTTGTTTTATTGTGATGAAATTGTTGAGACTCATTCTAATTTCTGGTTTTAACCACAAAGCTAAACTTACTTTGACAGCATAGGCACGTCCAGAATTAAAGCCATAAAACTGCCGTGTTTTGACGGGAGATAACAGCTTTAGATTTTTAAGATGAAAATTTTAAAGGTGTTTATGTTTTATTCAGAAACATTTCACTGTAAAGCAGTTGCTTGACTAATGTTTTTGGTGTGCTGATTTGGGAGGGTGGACACTGAGGCAGCAGTGGGGATGGAGAAGGACTTAGTGGCCCTAGAGCTCTAGTTTTTGGTCACCATCCTCCACCGAATGTTTCTTCTGACATGGCTCCCGCCCACCGAGGCCAGCCCTGTGGACTTGGGTTGTCTGGGGCTGTATCCTTTGCAAACACAGCAAGGCTCTGACCCTTGCAGCTGCTCTAATAGAAGTCAGGGTGATGCTATCTTCGTTTCGTATGTGAAGACTGAGAGTTGACACGCTAGGCTAGCCCCTGGCACGTATCCCAGCTGGTGTTAGCATCTTGTCTTATAAACACCTTGGCTGCTCGTCTGTGTATTTTTAATTTTTTTTAAATTTTTTTTAAAGATTTATTTTATTTTTATTACAAAGTCAGATATACAGAGAGGAGGAGAGATAGAGAGGAAGTGGAGCTGCCGGGATTAGAACCGGCGCCCATATGGGATCCCAGTGCGTTCAAGGCGAGGACTTTAGCCGCTAGGCCACGCCGCCGGGCCCGTCTGTGTATTTTTTACAATGGCATGACACGGGGATAAACTCATGGCTCATGTGAGCTCTCAAGATGCTTGCAAAGGTTCTTTCATCGTGATAAGAAGACTTTGAAATGCTAGAAACGCTTAAGAAAGATTGAGCTGTGGCGACTGGCAGAATTTGCTGTCTCCTATGTGCCTGCTAGTTCTCGCCTTCAGTATACAGATGCTTTGTAGTGTTTCCAGGTTTGAGCACATGGTAAGGCCAACCTCCAGAAAGCCTGAGGTTCCTCTCTGATGTCCACTTGTATTTTTGAAGAGAACAGCCCGTATCCAGCAGGTAGATGTTGTTTTGCTGTGGTGTCTCAGCTGGCTCTACACAGCAGAGGAAACCTGCCATTGGTTTGTACAGGGTCCACAGTCAGCGCTGGCAAGGCCTGGGAGGAGTGACCAGGGACCAGGGTGAGGCAAAGATGGCAGAAGGGTAGAGAAAGATGTGTAGGAGTGCCATGTGAGCCACATGGAAATTTGTGGCAGAAGGACAGGCCAGTTCCGTTGGCCCTGTCTTTGTTGACGCTTTCAGTGTCCATTTTCGTCTTGTAATGTGGAGCGGTATGTACTTGCCTCAATGCGTTTTCCACCCCACTCGTCCCTTAGTCTTGAGAGTGGGAGCAGAGCCTGGGGCCCCATTTACCCCCACTGCACACAGGGCACTGCACTCTGGTCCCTTCTTGCTGACACTCCTAGGAAAGCAGGAGGAAAGGGCCCGGGTGCTTTGGCTCCCGCACCTATGTGGGAGAAACAATTAGCCAAGGGTGTGGATGGAAACTCACACTTTGAGGAACCCTTTGTGAAGTGTAGGGCCCAAGGCAGGCTCCCTTCAAAGCCTGTAGGACTCCCTCGACAGGTTGAGTGCTTGGGGGAGTGGGGAGGCGCCCAACACATTTTTCTTTTTAGGATGTATTTATTTATTTGAAATGCAAAGAGAGAAGAAGCACACTTCCATCTGCTGGTTCACTCTCCAGATGGCTGGCACAGCCAGAATAGGGCCAAGCTGAATCTAGGAGCCGGGAGCTCCATCTGGCTGTCGCACGGGGCGGCAGGAGCTCTCGCACTTAGGCCGTCTGCTGCTGCCTTTGCAGGAGCATCAGCAGGGTGCTGGATCCAGAGTTGGTCAGCTGGGGGGGTCACTGAGATGCTGGCATCACAGGTGACTGTGCCACAAGTATTCTTCATCATCCCAGTGATCTTTGCCCGTAGGATGTTTTTTCTCGCGCTGTGTACTCAGAACACACACTGCCCTAGGGAGACACTTCTTGCGTTTATCACTGTTGTCGATAGAGGTGTCTCCAGCATGCAGTATACTTGCTTTGGCGATAGATTTTTGTTTTAACTGTAAATGTCTTGTATGAGGTATGGAAATGAGAGCTATGGACTCTGGCGTTAGTGATATCCCTAAATAACTCTAGAGCTCATTGTAACATTTTTTAAAAAATAATAATCATTTAAAAGACGCGTTAAAGACTTCAAAAATTGTCTTCATATTAAAGGAAGAAAGTAAAGAAGATCCAGCCAAGTGATCCCTGTTTACGAGAGGATGGATAGTACAAACTAAAGCAGAAATGACCTGTTTGGGTTTTCTCACGCTAGACTGTAGCTTCCCCCAGAAGAGTTTTTACTCGTGTCTACACATCCTTCTAGTTTTTCATGCAAGAGTGACACACCGTTAGCACCCTTACACATTTGTTTTAAACTTAGTAATGTGTCTGGTTTCCATAACACATTTCTTTAGTCATCTTAATGGTTCCTAGAATTCATCACTGGGGTAGCCCAGTATTTACTAGTGCTTTGACGAAGAAATCTGTGATTCCAGGTTTTATTTTTCTTCTTAAGTACAAGAGAGGGAGGGACTATGGGGGCATTTGGGAGGAAGAAAGAGAGAGAGAGAGAGAGCTTGCATGCATGTGAGTACTTCTATCTGCTGGTTCAGTCATGGAATGTTTTGCCATGACTAGGACTGGGCCAGGTTAAAGCCCGTAGCCAGGAATTCAGTCCAGGTCTACCCCAGTGAGTGACAGGGACCACTTTATTTGAACCATCACTGCTATCTCCTGGGGTCTGCATTAGCAGGAAACTGGGCGTGGATCTCATGGACTCTGATGTGTGATGTGGGCATATTAATCAACAGTCCTAGCTGGTAGCCAAATGCGCACTCCTGTTGCCAGGTTTTTGTTAAAGCAAGTCAATAGTAAGTATCTTTAATCCAGGAGTGCATACTTAGGTGCACTTCTAGTAGTGAGGCTGCATGACTGAGTCCGGAGGGAACGCCTCCCGCTCCTCCAGGAAGGCTTGCTTCCAGCAGCTGCGGGGGGTGCGCCCACTTCCCTGGTCTCCACGCCCACCAGGGCTGTTAAGGGAGTAAAACAAGAGCATCTATTATTCCAATAGCAATGAAATATAATGCGACTAGGAACAGACTTGATAAATATGTAATGTCTATGTGAAGAAAACTTTAATATGCTCCCGAAGGATCTGAAAGAAGACTTGAATAAATCAAAGTTATGTAACGTGCCTGGATGGAAACTGGTGAAAACGTCCATTCCCTCTCTGCTAAGCGACAGTCTGAACACAATCCAATAAAAATATCAACAGTTTCTTGGAGGGGAGAGGGGGTCAGTTAATGAGCTGATTTTTAAGGACCATTTCGAAAAACAAATTAGGAACATTCAGAAAATAGCCCATCAGAAATGAAAACATGATATGAAACTAAAATTCATAAAAACAATGTTGTTTACAAGTAGATGAATGAATCATGGTCTAAGCTTAAATATATTCAGGGACATAGTGTGTGGTGAAGGTGACATCTCAAATCAATGGGGAAATTGAATAGATCCCTTGAGGAAAGTGAGTGTGGAGGTATTGAATTCATATTGCATGCAGCACATGGGATGACTCCCTAACTAGATAAAAGATAAACAAAAATCAAATATGTATTATCAGCATTCACAGAAAAGTTTTATACTCCTAGGCCTTTCTGTTACAGCGTAAAATTCAGAAGCCTTTACAGAAAAGAATCCAACTTCACAAAGTATTCTTTTTGGCAAAACCATTGTATGCCACATTAAGGAGAGATATTTGCAGCTGTTATCACAAATTAGTCCTTATTATCTTAATCTATAAAGAGTTTCTATAAGCCAATAGAAACAGTTCCTGTGACCCAGTAGCAAACCAGGGAAAGATTACTCAAAGTCCACAGAGAAAGAGACACAGCATTTAAACATGAAAAATTTAATAAGAAAAAATAGAGATTATCCAATAAGAGAGCTATACATCACTGCCTCACGGCATTCGTCGTTTTCCTGTGAGAGTAGACAGGGCGTGGGAAAAGAAGCAGCTGTGTGCATTACTGCTGGTAGAGGCATCTTCACTACACTGCCGAAGAAATATGGCAAAATTGGGAAACAGTTACAATGCTTGTATTTTTAACCCAGCAGTTCCACATCTGGCAGTGTATTGTTCTGGTTCTGTATATGCACATTATTGTTTTGGTTCTTTTGTATTATGTACACATGTCAAATCATGTAGGATTTTTTTTCACTAAAGAAGCACTTCTTCACACAGGTTTGTAGAGTGTCTGATGTATAACAAAAAATGGGCATGTAGGAAAGTGTGAGGAAGAGCTGGCTGTGCTGCTGTGTGCTGGCCTCGTAACAGAGCTGCCAAAGCCAGGTGTGGGATAGCACGCTGCCAGCTTTCTAAGAGGGAGGAGAGCTTCATGGCCCTGTTTACTGTGTGTAAATACAGCCATTGCGGACAAGTGTGCAAAAACAAAACCAAAAAACCCAGAAGGATAGTGTTGATTGCCACTTGGGCGAGGGGCTGGGGCTGAGTCGCACGCTTTTCACTGAATGTAGGTTTGTGCCTTTTGACTTTTGAACCTTAGCTGTTCATCTCAAATGTTAAGTTCTTTTAAAACCCACATTTAAAATATTCACTGCAATGAAAATATTCTTAACTGCCTAACTTAATGCTAATTTGAGTCCTTTTAAATATTGATTAAATTTGGGAAACATGCTTTCTCATTTTACTGATTTTATGTTTGTGCTGGGTGGGGGTGGGGGTTGGAGTGGCTTCTTTGAAACTTAAGGAAATGATCCCTTTGTTTTAAATGGCATGGAAGCTTTTTTCCTCTTTGTGTTGCCTTTTTGCGACTGGGCATCTTTCTATGTGCAAGTCCTCTTCCTCGCCGCCCTTGTCTTCTTCGTCTTTCGCCTGCCCTGTTTTCCGTCCCACCCTGCTTTCCTCCCTGCTCTCTGCTGTCTGTTTTCCCTTTCTCTTTCATCCTGGCTCCTGAAAAGACCGACTGCATTGAAGACATCCGGCTGTCAGGGCTGGTGTTGTGATTGTCCCATGTCAGAGCCCTAGCCGTGTGACTTCCGATCTAGCCCCCTGCTAAATGCACCGGGGAAGGCAGCTAGAAAGGGCACCACCCCTAGTGAGACTAGGCTGAATTTGTGGCTCCTGGCACCATCCTGGCCTAACCTTGGCTGGTGCGGTCATTTGGGAGTAAAACAGTAGATGCAAGGTCCCTCCTTTCTTTTCTTTCGCTCTCTCTTTCTCCCAGTCTTCCTGAGGAAGGAAGGAAGGAAGGAAGGAAGAAAGGAAGGAAGGAAGGAAGGAAGGAAGGAAGGAAGGAAGGAAGACATTCAATTATCAGTGCCTCTGGCTTACTGATAATGTCCCTCTAAGATAGTGTAGATAAGAACAGACAGGTAAACTAGAGGGTCAGGGGCGTGGTGTGGCCATGGCTTGGGGTCCTCACTAGCCTCTCCTCTCTGCCCTTGCAGCAGTGCTGCCGCGGTCCTCGGCTGTGAGGCTGGCCTCCCTGCGTGACCTGCCCGCCCAGCTCCTGGGGCTGTACCAGCAGGGCTTTTCGCTGGCTGCCCTGCACCCCTTCGTGCAGCCCACCCACGGGCTGGAGAAGACGCCCCTGGAGCACATCTTTAGGGCCATCCTGATCAAGAAAACCGACAGGTAAGGCCTCCCCCGTGGATGTGTGGGCAGTGTGCTGAAGGGAGGAGGGGACATGAGAGGATGGGATAGTGGCTAGAAGTCTGTGTGATGTTCCCATGGCCTCTGTCCTTTGACATGCCACCTGCAGGACCACTGCCCTCTGACAGGTAAGGCACGAAGCACGTCTTGAGACAGGAAACAGATGCCACACCCGACAACAAGCGACAAGTCCTATCATACGTCCTCCTCCTTCTCTGTTCTGTTGAATTACACATAGCTAGAAAAGCACTTCCGCTACAGAAACATGCTTCCAGAATGGTGTGAGCTGGCAAGCATACCGTGCGGTTCACCTGGTGAGCGTGGCTGGAAAACATGATCATTTTACCACTGGCTTTGTATACACTTCCTATCTTCCCCCTGCAAACCTAGAAATACTTGATGCATTTGAACCCTGTGTGAGTTTTTTGAATCACCTGAGGGAGAAAATAAAACCTACCCAAATCATATCACCCCAGCAGGAAGCACCTGCTATGTTCTCTGCCCACGATTCTTGGGGACAGACCTTTGATAAGAAATAAGGGAAGGGGTATTTGAGCTTAGATGAGGAAGTACTTTTTTGCTCAACCTTTCCTCCGTGCTACTACTCATCTGTCTTCAAATAAATTCAGAATGTAGAAAGGAAAGAAAATACAATTCAGTAGTGTGTGCTGGTGAGGTTCCATAAGGCAGTCCCTGGGATCCAGGGGGTGTGTTCCCTGGGTTACTGTGTTGGCCTTGCTTTTTGGAGGGAACGGGTGTGCCTGGGTCAGATGGTAGGAGTGCCCTTCATAGAAATTCTACTGTAGGAAGTGGTGCTAGAGCAGGACTTGGCACAGACTCGCCGCGTTACAAATGAGCTGCATGCATTCTGCAAAGGTGTTCTTTATTATTCTGCTCTGCAGCAGCAATGCTCAGGCTGCTCAAGCGCAGAGTATGCTGCAGCAGGTGTGTGGTAAGGCCCGGGGCTCTGCATTTCTGATGCAGATGCTGCTGGCCCACAGAATGGCAAGGTGTGGTGGGCCTGGCTCATTCTTGTCTGTTCTCTGCCTGGTGTTTTATTCCTGGGAAAGCTCCATGTACCAGGAATTGTGTGAAAAACACAGGGCTCATGGCTGGGGGGCTTAGGTTCCAGGCTGCAGTTGGGGCCTCTTGGTTGGTTCACTGAGCAGTTGGCACTACGTGATGTGCAAGACCCTGTCTAGCTGTAGATGCTCCAATGGGAGTGACACGAGTGAGGAAACACCTTTTTTTGGGGGAGAGGGGGGAAGCCACTACTCTTGGAATCCTCCCATCAAGGGAGCTGGGGGTTAAAGTTTGGTTTCTGCATTCTGTTGACCGCAGGCCCCAGGCAGTGGAAGGACTTTGCAGATCAGAAGAGTGGACAGAACTATGGAGAAGAATGAGACCCTGGCATGTTGGGGGTGAGGGAAAGGTGGCACCTTCGTGGGTTTGAGTTTTCACTCACCTTGAGTCCGAACTACCTTCCTTTACAGTTGTCATGAACAGAGAGAGAATTTCTTGATTACCTTGTGCTGGGTCTTGTAACCGCCTTTGTCCTCCACCCCCCCCCCAAGAGAAAGGTGTGCAACTTGGTTATTTCCAATGTAAAATAAGACAAGATGACCACAAGAATCTCTCCTGTTTCCATCCCCAGTAATCTTGGGCGGTCATGGAAGCAGGAGCATGATGAAACTGGATTTTAAAGTTCAGACATTTTTGTCTCCTAGCCAGCACAATAACCATTTATTATATTGGACAGGCGGTCTTATATAGAGGAGGTGACACAGAAAGATTTTCTGTTCCCAAGTGGCTGCAGTGGCTGAAGCTGAGCCGATTCAAAGCCAGGAGCTTTTTTGGGGTCTCCCACGCAGGTGCAAGGTTCCAAGGCTTTGGCCCATCCTCGATTGCTTTCCCAGGCCACAGACAGGAAGCTGGATGGGACGTGGAGCAACCAGGATATGAACCGGTGCCTATATAGGATGCCAGCAATTGCGAGGTGAGGATTTAGCCATTGAGCCATCATGCAGGGTCCCAAAACATTATTCTTTAAAGATTTATCTATTTTATTTGGAAGGTCCAATTTGCACAGAGGGAGAAAGAGAACTTCCATCTGCTAGTTTAATCCCCAAATGGCCACAACTGCTGGAGCTTAGCTGATCTGATTGTTCCAAGTCTCCTGCATAGGTGCAGAGATCCAAGTAGTTGGATCATCCTCTGCTACTTTCTCAGGCCACAAGCAGGGAGCGGGATCGTAAGTAGAGCAGCCAGGGCATGAACCGGTGCCCATATAGGGTGCTGACTCTGGGAGGGGAAAGATTAGCCTGTTATACCACCACGCTGGCCTAAGTAACAATGTTTTGATATCTTAGGAAAAAACCTTCACAGTATTTTAAAAATTGTTTTCATTTTATTTGAAAAGGGGGCAGGGAAAGGGAACCTCTTTGATTCACTGGTTCATTCCCCAAATGTCTGCATTACCTGTGGAGGGTGCAGCTTAGGTCAGGATTCCAGAATTCACTTTGGGTCTCCCATGGGAGATATTCAAATACTCAGACTGTCCCCTGCTGCCACTCAGGGTACACATTAGCAGGAAATTGTACTAGGAAGTGGGCAAGACTTAAAGCAGTTTTTTAATAGCTAGGCAAAATGCCAACTCCTTTCACACTACTAAGCATAAGCAAGCAAGCAAAAATCCACAAACCTTTTCTGTGTCCATGGGGATTTTAAGTAGTAAAAATGAAACAAAAGAAACCATGCTTGACTCGCTTTGAACAGCGATAAAGTGGAATTTTTTCTTAGAATGTTTCAAAAGTCTGGCAACTGTAGATGCTGTTAAATGGAATGACTTCATTTTCCAAAAAGCAATTCCTGATGAATATTGTCTAAGGAAAACACACTAGGAGAGGCATTAGTTAGTTAACTTTTCAGATTGCCCTTGGCCCAGGTGAAGTTCACCGTGAGATGACTGCTTGAAATTTGGGCCTCTGCCTCACGTGTTTGGAAGGTGAACATACGTGCAGCAAGCATGGAAGTGTGCAAATTCACATTCATTCACTCAGTCACTTGCACACACTTGTTCAGCACATACTCCTGTTAAGGTATTGTGATGTAGGACTCTGGATGATGGGAAGGTTGCAGGTGCAGGGCTCGATGGATGTGGACCCACACTCTCACTGAGAAAATAAGGCATATACACCAGTGGGAACTGAAGAAGGAGCTGCTGCCTCCCACTGCAAACTGAGCAAGTGTTTTTGGAGGAGGGGACTCTAAATGGGGGCCTGATTCCTCTTGGGCAATTCTCGAAGTGATGGGCGTTATGTGGGGAAGAGTAAGTTACATTTCATAATGAAGTGTCTTTTAGTGGCATTTGAGAAACTTGAGAGCATCTTTCACGGCCTAAGTAAATTATTAATGAGCCACTCCAAAAGCAGTCTTCCACACAGTATCATTCTGCTGAGCTCTCTACAGTTTTGACAAATTTCAACTTAAATCCATGAAAAATTACCTGATCTTTCCTTTTGAAAATTGTGATGACTGCTGTTTCCTTTCAAGACGGCAGGCCAAACCATGCAAGTGAACTAGAAAGTGTTTTTGATTTTGAGTGTGTCGAATGCAGTCCAAGTCGCCTGCTTTGAAAACTGACTGGAGAAGGAGTTTGAAACACTTGGTGAATAAGGAGAAAGAGGACTTGTACTTCCTTTTCTCAGCTCGATCTTGGGAATGCTCGGTGATGTGTGACAGCCCAGAGAGTTTCATTCCGGCCAGCATTCCAAGTAGAATTAAGGTGTCCATAATTGCCAAAGATCTTAAAACTTGATGCTTAAGAGAAATCAGTTATTGAAGTGTCATTTCTGATGTTTTTCAGGAGTGTGGGCTTAATGCCAGGACGTTTAAGCAGTTCTATGTACAGAGACACATGGTATGGCCGCTGTGGTTTTCACCTGTTGTCATGCACGCACGGAGGTGATTCAGAGCCTGCTGTGTGTGTGTTATCACAAGTGGGCAGCGTTTTGTGCCCAGGTCTGCAGGACACTTGGGAACTTTGTAGACATCCATCAGTTACCTTTTGGCTTAGCGGTGCCAGAGAGGGCACAAAGTGGTGCCATAGCTTATGCAGGGGGTGGGCTGTGGTTTGATTGTTTCCTTCAAAACTCAGGTTGAAATGGGGCTGGCACAATGGCTCAATTGGCTAATCTGCCCCTTGCAAGCACCAGGATCCCGCATGGGTACTGCTTTATGTCCTGGCTCCTCCATTTCCCATCCAGCTCCCTGCTTGTGGCCTGAGAAATCAGTAGAGGACGGCCCAAAGCCTTGGGACCCTGCATTTGCATGGCAGAGCTGAAGGAAGCTGCTGGTTCTTGGATTCAGAGCAGCTCAGTTCCAGCCGTTGTAGCCACTTGGGGAGTGAATCAGTGGATGGAAGATCTTTCTCTCTGTAAATCTGACTTTCCAGTGAAAACAAATAAACCTTAAAGCTCAGGTTGAAGTGCCATTGCATGTGAATTGCCATTGCTATGGTATTCCAGGTGGCGCATGTAATAGGTGATTGAGTCCCTCATGAGGGGATTAGTGCTACATTCAAGCTGGCTTAGTCATTGCAGGAGTGGATTCTGATAGAAAGGGTGGGTTTGGCCCATTTTCTTCATTCTTTCTCATACCCCGTGCTCACTACAGCACACAGACTCTGCCTTGATGCTAGTGTTGGGCTCTTAAACTTTCTAGCGTTCAGAATCATGAGCCTAATGAACTTCTCTTTATAAATCAGCCAGTCGCAAGTACTCTATTATGGCAGTAGAAAACAAATTACACAAATGAGATTCTAAAATTTCAGTAGGAGGTGTGAAAGGCATATGGGCACAATGGCCCTTGGAAAAAACCTTTTAAATTTTGTTTGAAAGGTAGAGAGAGCGAGAGCAAGTGAGCGAGAGAGAGAGAGAGAAAGAGAGAGAGAGGTTTTCTATCCATTGGTTCACTCCTAAAGGCCCGCACCAGCCTAGTTCGGGCCAGACAGAAGCTAGGAGTCCAGGACTCAGTCTTGGTCACCTGTGTAGATGACAAGAACTCCAGTACTGGAGTCATCTCCTGCTGCCTCCTGGGGTGCACATTAACAGGAAGCTGGACTAGGAGGCGGAACTGGAGCTTGAACCTAGGCACCCCGATATGGAATGCATCTTCACCACTGTGCCAAATGCCATCCCCTTCAAAGTGTTTGTCACTGACCGTGAAATGTACAAGTGTGACATCTCTGCATCTGTCGCCGATGGGGGTAGATCAGATTGCTGTTTCTAGCAGTGGACCCCAAGGAGAACTGCACTGGCTGTGGCTTGCCAGCATTGTCTGTTAGGAGCACAGCTGGAAGGCATGATGCTCCAACCTAGAGAGGCCTTCGTGGGAACAGGAATGCCTGGTTCCTTTGCACGCCCATTTGGGGAACATCTGCTTGTGCAGTGGAATAACTAGTGCCTTTTTCAGTGGTGAACATTGCTTCTCGGTGATTGGATTGTTCTGAGCTACACTTTGGTAATCTCACCCAGCGAAGAGAACTGTAAAGTGTCTTCAGAAACGCATGTGTGAGGGTTGTCCAGTAGTGTTCGCACTCAGCTGGTGGCAGGCCTGGTCTGCACCTGTTTGCAGCAGGGCCTTGTTCACAGGGGTGTTCACATAATGTGGGTCCTGAAAGGTGGAGCCAAAAGGAGGAAAGTCTTGGGAAGGGCCTCTAGGACAACCTGGAAAGCAGAGCATGGGTCATATGTATGAGAAAGCAACATGGAGCCCAGAGGGAGGAATGGGACAATGGGCATAGGAAGCCGGGCTCTGGAGCTGGAGACAGATAGATGGAGACTGCAAGGTCCCTGGGATGTGCCTGGGAAGGCTGGGCCACTTCTCTGTGTGCTGACGTAGCCACAGCTGCCGAGGACCTCCTCCTATACCGGTTTCTTCTGGTGATTCTTAGTTGAGGCAGTGTGGATTTGCTGAAATGCTTTGTTCCAGATTGGCCAGATGTCTGCGTGCTGGAGGCCTTCCTTCCTAAGGTAGTATCGGCAGACTGTGCTCCCAAGTCGTGATGAGTTCACAGATGGCTGGGTGAGTCAGCGCTGGCCACTCAGTGTCAAGTGGTATGCATAGAGAGAGGTGTTTGAACTATTCTTTTTTAAAAAATTGTTTCATTTTTTATTTGAAAGACAGAGTGCAGGTTCAGCCCCAAATGACCACGCTAGCTGGGGCTGAGCCAGGCTGCAGCCAGGAACCAAGAACCCCACCAAGATCCTTGAGCCATTACCAACTGTCTCCCGGGTGTGTGTGTTAGCAGGAAGCTGAATTGCAACTAGAGGAGCTGGCACTTGGACCGAGCATTGTACTCTATGTGAGATACAGAAATCCTGAGTGATACGTTAAGTGTTGTGCCAAATGCCTGATCCAAGAGTTGGGCTTGTTTGCTTCCTTCCAGGCAACAGAATCTCAGAGTATTCAGCTGCTACTATTGTCCTCCCACTTGGGGCTTAGTGTCCTGCACGCTCTGTCTTTATTCTCAGGCAGAGCCTGGGGACTCAGAGCTCTCCAAGGGCCAGGTAGGTTGAATGGGGAGTTAGTGAGCTCCTGTGTTAACTCTGCCCTAGTGTTGCCAGCTCATGCACCTTTTCTCATGGAAATCCAAGAATATGGATGTTTCTGCCAGAATTTTTGTGTGTGTGTGAAAATGTCTCCCCTTTTGAACATAGCATTATGTCTCGGTAACCTCTGGCTGCCTTGCTAAGTCTTTCTTCATCTTGGAATTCCTATTACCTACCTAGAGGGCAAGGCCCCAAGTGGGTGTTTTACTCAATAGGATTTTTCCCAAGTGGAATGGAATATAGTCGTGTGCTGCTACAGTTGGTTCACCCCAGGAGCCTGCATGCACTGGGACCGGAGTCTGTCTCTGCTGTGTGTATTTGCCAGTTCGCAACGTGCCTTTTGGTAGTGTAGTCACTCAGCATGAAGTCACAGAGTGTGCACGTGTGCACACACACCCGCCCACAGAGACACACCCGCCCACAGAGACACACACACCACACACTCACAGTCCTTTCCATCACTGAAATGATAGGGACTGGCCCACAAGCATGGATGTATGCTATTTTTTTCCTACTTTTTCTTTTTAAAAATAATCCACAGAATGGCCTTGGAAGAAAAGGAGGCTTTGTGGACTTTCACAGACACACGTCACCTTGCCTTTTTAACAGCTCACACGATACCATGAGCATTTTCTTTGGCATTTGAAAAGGGCAGAAATTGGGAAAGTATAAAATTACGCTGGAACTAAAAAGAAAATTCTTCTGCAAATTATAGTTGAAAGCGTCCTCTTTAAGTGGGCTCATGTCTCTTTATGTCTAATTTTTGCCAATTACTTTGCCTCATGGTAGGATTGCAGGGTTTCTAGAAAGAGGTTTCATAATGAAGTGAAATACACAGGGGTGTAGCGCCTGCCGGGGTGTGCCCTAGAAAACACTCGCACTTGAGAAGCGGCAGGGAACCCTGGAGCGCCTCCCTTCTGGGGAAATGGAGGAGAGATGGCTTAGCTGTGATTGACACCTGTACCCTGATGCCCAGAGAGCGCGGGGGAGGGATGGTAAGGTGGATTCAAAGCCCCCACCCCACTGCAGTGGAGGGTGAGCAAGTGTCTGTGTAATGTGCAGGTCATTATTTCGGATTCAGACGTGGGAAGGACTCCCACTCTGCTCACAGCCGCCCCTTCTGTTGGAGTGGGGTCGTCCCTCTGCTGTTTTCCCCTGCTGTCACAGGGGTGTGGGGAGCCTGATTAGCAAGCTAGGGCTGCCACTGTGCCCCCCTGAGGAGCTGTCCAGCTCCGCCCATGCGACCTTCATTTCATACTCCCATTTTCCCAGGGCACTGGAAAATGATGCTTTTCTGGTGTGTTGAAGTTTTAGGATGCACTGTTAATTACTGTGTTTGCACTTCCCAATCTAATGTGTCATAGCCCCGCTCTCTGGGGGAAGGAGCGTTTGTTCCAATCCAGGCCCCTAAGTGACTTGCCTGCTTTCTCTTCCTCTCTGCCTCCAATGTCAATCTTCATCTCTGTGGAGGGCACGGGAGAAGCGAGCCTGGTTGGTGGGAGAGCTCGTTTCTCCCTCGTTCTTACAGCGGCCCGCGTTGTCCATGTCTCCCACTTTCTGTTTTATCTCTTGTTTCCTCTAAGAGACAAAGTTAGCATGCTAGTGACTTCCAGCCTTTCCCAGAAGTGTTTTGAGGTGCTGGAGGAGAGCAAATGCCACCCTCTAAAGTACAGGCACTGTGTTTCCTTGAAATTGCTTGTTGATCTTGAACGTAACTACTGCGGTACCCCGAATGGGCTGTGTTTGATTTGAAGTCAGATGAATAGATAAAGATGTACAGACCATCTCAAAGATCAGCTCCCCGGGAGACTTGCTGTGGTGGCATTGCAGGAGGAAGGTAGGGGACACGTTGGTCTGATCTTGAGTGCAGGGTGCATATGGTGGAGGTAATTGAGTTACAGATAATTTTGCTGAAGAGTTAGATTTTTTTGTGTTTCAATGTTTGCCCCAGATTGAAATTAGGAACTTGTCTCGCTTCTTCCCAATAGAGGCTTTTTACTGTCGTGTCTTTATCAATCAGGAGTAGTGTAGATGATGACTGTTTTCCGAGCTGACAAAGATGTAAATGGGCATTGCCCGTGACGAGTCCTGGAACAGACTGGTACTAATTGAATTGCTCATTTTGACGCATGAATGTGGAAGCAGGTGAGCACTAACTTTGAGCTGTGTGCAAGTCCATTATTAACGATGTGAATGTTCTTGGGGCTTGGATGGAATGATTATAATCTATCCAACTGTTTTCTGTAATATTTTAAATGGTTGAAAAGAGGTACCATTTGTCCCAGAGGTAAATGTTATGAATATGATTTAGTGGAGTACATCATTTCATTTGCTTCCTATTCATCTACCGGGAGTTGGATCTTGGTGATGGCTACAAAGACTTTAAAAACCCAAATTCACAACTCATATTCAGACATCACCTGTTTCTGAGGGCCTGTGAACACTTGGCTTCATTCTCGCACGTGTGAAGGAACATAATTAATTCTCACTGTGTCCTCATGAGAGTTGTTTGTGCTGCTAATGTTTGTTGAAAACATTATTATGTGTTCTGTGGAGGTTTGGGATGATTTCGTAGATGCAAAGGTACCTTTCTCTTCCCTCATCCTCCACTTCCCATTTCGTTTCCCAGGAAAGTGAGGCTTCAGCTGTTGTGCTGAACTGTTGGGTGCTGCGGTCGGGGGCAGGGTAGATGAGTGGGAGTGAGCGGTGAGCGTGCAGCTTGTTTCTCCTCTGGAGACACAGGCCGAGGATAGCACCTGTTTCCCCCAGCTCCCAGACTTGGGGAATGCTGCTGAGAATCCTCCGCGGTAGCAGCTCCCCAGCCTCCCCCCAGCATGGCCAGGCTGTGGCCCAGGGGCCTGGCTGATCCCCAACCTGCAGTCAGGACTCCGAGCTGCCAGGGCAAGGCAGCCGGAGCGCCCCCCGATGGGTCTGCTGGAGGGGCATGCCTGCTCTGTTCCCAGCACATGTTTGCAGATGACAATCTTGGGGCCATTCCTGCATTATTTTTTTTCTCTGCTCCCCAAATTCCAAGTCAAAATATATTTGTTAGCTGTTTGCTATGTCCTCAAAGGTCGTGGCAGTAGTCTTCATTGGAGGGGATAAAGTGAACCCAGTCCCTGGTGCTGTAGGATTTAGAACACACTTAACCTTGTCCTTGACATTTTCCTCTCAAATTTTTTTATAGGTCAGGTTCTCAAAATTGTTCTGTCAAGCAGCTAGGCTCCTTATTGGGAAAAATTTTCAGAATCTTCTTGTGAAGGACATGTATGTGTTTGTTGCATGAATGGCCGTGATAGTGATCATCTGTTTGTTGTGGCTAGCTGAAGTCTTTGCCCATTGCTTCCTGATGTAAGTCATTGTTATTCCTGGAAGTCTCAAGGAAGCAGTGGAGTCTCGAGGGATGGTTGTCCAGGTCAGAGTCCACACAGCTCGGGGCTCACACCAGGATCTGTCAGCTTCTAATATCTTTCTTCTTTGAGTTTTTAACCATGAGGGTTAGGGTTTAACCTTGAGAGGTGAGGTGCGGACTGGGGTAGAACTGCACAGACTTGAGATTAGTGACCTGTGAGGCCAAACAGTTGTGCGTGGGACCACCCCATGCACTGTGGGTCCTGAGCAGCTTCCCTGGCACTCACTCTCCAGACATTGCCAGATGTCACTGGTGGGCAAACCTGCCCCTAGGCAAGAACCATTGGGTTAGAGGTCACCTTTCCCAATAGCATTCAGTACATCGGCCTAACTTGGGCACTGAATGGACTATCACCTTTATTGTAGTCAGCATTTGGCTGGTACTAGCTCAAGAGTTCTTCATCTACTTTGTCATAATGAATATCTAGTCCATTCCTGATTCTTTATGACCCTGTAATCTGTGTATTGCTTTTGGTGCTAGTATCACAGTTTTTATTACTGTGTAGAAAAGAAGGAACCTTGAAGCAGACTTTCATTTGGGGAATGTGCACTGAGTTCAGGCAGAGAAGAGACTTCCTGTCACCAGCTGGCCCCGGCCCGTTGTGGGAAGGCTATTCCTGCATAGCTGTCATTGTTAACTTCTGTTCACGTCAAGCAGATCTACATTTGTTCAGTGCCCTTTTTATGATAAGATTAGAAAAATGTATCTGATTTCCTTGGAAAGGCAGATTTACAGAGAGAAAGAGACACAGAGAGATCTGCTATCTGCTGGCCCACTCTCCAAGTGGCCACAAAGGTCTGAGCTGAGCTGATCCAAAGCCAGGAGCGTGAAACCTCCCCTGGGTCTCCCATTCAGATGCAGGGCCCCAAGGTTTTGGGCCGTCCTCGACTGCTTTCCCAGGCCACAAGCAGGGAGCTGGATGGGAAGTGGAACAGCCGGGACAGGAACCAGTGCCCATGTGGGACCCTGGCTTGTGCAGGGTGAGGATCCAGTCACTGGGCCATCATGCCAGGCCCTCGCAGTAAGATTTTACCAGCTATGCATTATATCAGTTCTTCCTACATCTGCCCAAGGAGGAGTCTTGGGCATGGATTATTCTAGAGAAAGCAGTCCTGTTCCTGGTGACTGATCTCTGCTTTTAGAAATTCTTTCCCAGCACCACAGTAAAGTTTGTTGTTTTCCTCTGGGTCTTTGAGGGTAAATGATGAGTCCTCACAGGACACAGTCACTGTGTGGCTTATCTCTCCGGGGGAGCTGGGCCCTGACTGTAGCCAGTGAGACAGGATGGCGCAAGATTTCTCTAGGACAAGTGGCAGTTGGATGGTAGGTGTTGCCAGTGACATATACCCACCTGGTAGTGCACTGCTCCCCGAGCGTGTGGTGGGAGTATCGTTTGCACAGATCTCACCACCGTTTCCAGAATGTTCTTGTAGATAGCAAACCCCTGTCCACATAAGTGGAGGGTGTCCATTGGTGAAACGGAGGGAAAATCAGAAGAAAGAGCAGGGGCTCAGCTTGGGACTGGCGCCCCTTCTTTGTATTTCAGAGTTCCCGAAGGGACTCTATAGTAAGGTGCTTTCATTTCAGGAGTCAGGAAAAATATTGAGTCTTTGCTTTTTTAATAAAATCTTTTTTTTGCTTTTTAAAATAAATTTGAATATTTATCGTATGTATTTGAGAGGGAGAGAGAATCCACAGGCTTTCTCCCTGGAACAGCAGGAGTGGAGCACGCCAAAGCCAGGAACCTAAAACTCTGTCTGGGTCTCCCATGTGGGTGGGAAGGCCCAGCACCTGCGCTGTCTTCCACTGCCTCTCCTATGTGGATGGTGAGGTCACAGACAGCAGTTTAACCTGATGTGCCACAACGCCAGCCCCTTTCAAGTATTTTGCATAGGGAGCACTTAGAATTCTAGCAGTCCTGTTTTCTTTTTCTTTTTCTAGATTTGGTTCATTTTGCAAAGAGGAGACTTAAAAATTATGGCACCTCCCCTCCTGCTTCTGAAAGCTGTTTGGGAAGCAGTGGTTTTATCCTCCTTCCCCCAGCCATACAGTCACAGGAAGAAAAAACGCCTATGATTTCTTGGCCATCCATTCACTCCCTCTAGCGCAGTCTGAGCTCTCTTCTTGCCTTCCTCTGTCTGCCCCGTGCTCAGGCCCCCATTTCAGGCATCCCAGTACCTGTCTGATGCCATCCCTGAGTCCCCTTCACATCGGAATCACAGTGAATCCCTCCCTTTCTTCTGACCATTGCTTCCTGCTGCTCCCCAGGAGCCACTGCACAGCGCTCTGCCACAGGTGCCTTTTGGCCGTGAGTTCATCCCCATGTGAGTTATGCTCCTGATCGTTGCTCCAGCCAGAGAACCAACAACCTTCACCTTCATACACCTTGCACCAAACTGAGCTATTCATTATTTCCATCAGAAAATGTGTGCTTTCTTCCGTCCGGGTCTCGACTAATATTTGTTCTTTGTGCCCAGACTGTGCTGTCATGTCACGCCTCAGGACTCAGCTCTCACGCTCTTTGCTGTGTATTTTTTTAAAGGTTTGTTTTACTTGAAAGTCAGAATTACAGAAAAATCTTCCATCTGCTGGTTCACTCCTCTATGGGCTACAATAGCCAGAGCTGGGATGGACGGGAGTGTGGGGGGCCATGAGTGTCTTTCCATGTGGGTTATGTGGGCCCAGATATTTGGGTCATTCTCTCTGCTTTCCCAAGCCATTAGCATCGGGCTGTCTTGGAAATGGAACAGCTAGGACCACAAACTGATGCCCAAATGGGATGCTGGCACCGCAGGCTGAGAATTAGCTTGCTAAGCCATGGCACTGGCCCTGCTTTTTACCTTCTCAAACATTCTCTGGTCCCTGACACTGGGTGTGACTGACTCTTGTAACTGCCCGTGTATTTGGGGTTTATCTCCCTGTACAGACCATATGCTTCTTCAGGGCAGGGTCTAAAGCAGTGCCTTTAATTCCATATGTGTTTGTGGTCCAGCGGGAGCTGCCTGGAGGGCTGGATAGATGGATAGAGGGATGAATACATGTTTCTGTTGTCATTAGTTAGCTCAGCTAATGAAACTACAGTAACCTTCCTTTTCTTTCATTAATAAATCATTTTCAGACTTGGAGTTCATTTTCCTCCCTTCTTCCCCTTTAAGGGAAAAAAAAGCCATTCTGACTATTGCACTGGAACCTGTTGTTGCTTTGGAGGGGAAAAAAACTCAAAATTTCTTCCTGTTTCCCAGAGATAGAGAATTATTTGTGTCTGTCAACTGACATTTAGTAACTTTTTTTTCTGGTTGGAGAAGTGCCTAGGAATCTAAGTTTGTGTTTGTCACCATTTCTTTTGGTTGTTGCTGAAGGAAGCAAAAATAACCCCACTGAGAGATCTACACATTCTCTCTGCTTTCTTTTCATAACTGAAGCTTAAGCTATGCTGGATGTCCTGGGAAAAAGGAGACATTGTTTAAACCGTGGCCTTTGAAACTGCCTGAGGGATTTATGAGTTGCAATGAGATCTATTGCATGTTTATTATTGAAAAGTATTGTGTATCGTCGTTTTTGGTCAGTGTAGTTTATACTAGTTTTATGGCAGGCCTGTGTGCTTTGGTAGCCTGGGTTCAGATCCACACGTGAGACCCCGAGGAGTACCCAGCCCGAATCCTTGGCCAGGATTTCCTGATGTTTGTTAACCCTTCTGCCTCGGTCTGTTTCGAATATTCAACAAGTGCATCTCAGCCATATTTGCTGGCAAATATGAGCTACCCATGGCTTCACAAAGGGTTCTTTCTGGCCCAGACCACCCCCCAGGGGATGTGGAGGCAGGGGCTTGTGAAAGCCCAGCTCAGACGCTTGTCTTGTTGGGGAGCATCTGCCAGCAGAGTTAACTGCAGAGTTAACCGCAATTCCCCCCCCCCCCCCGGTCAGGCTGGGGACCCAGGCTTGTAGCACAGAGGTCAGATTCAGTCTCCCAAATGTTGGCCTACATGGCATCGGAAACCACCGTGGGTAAGCGTTTGGTGTAGTGGCTAATGTGTCTTTTCAGGACACCTGCTTCCCGTGTCTGAGTGCTTGATTTTGAGCCCTGACTCTCCTTGGATCCCAGCTTCCTGCTGCTGGTTGCACCTTGGGAGGTAGTAAGTGGTGTCTCCAGGAAGTACCACCCACATAGACAGAATGGGTGGGGTTCCTGAGCCCTGGGCTCTGTTGGGCCCGACACCTGAGGAGTTCTCATTCCCTCAGTTTGCCTCTCTTTCACTCTGACTGTAAAATGAATAAATAAAATGAGAAAACAAAAGCATTGTTTGAAGTCAAAATTTGACAGTTTTGGCCTACGTAAGAACGTGATTTCGTGGCTTCTTAAAAAATTGTTTATGTGAAAGGCAGAGTGACACAGAGAGGCAAGGACAGAGAAGGGGAGAGAGCTCCTTCATCTGCTAGTTCCCTTTCCAGTTGGCTGCAGCAGCTGGGGCTGGACAAAGCTGAAACCAGGAGCCTGGAACTCCATTTGCATCTCCTGTGGGGGTGGCATGTGCCCAAGTGTTAGCAGAAAACCGAGTTCAAGTGGAGCAGCCAGGATGCACACCAGTGCTCCTGTGGGATGCAGGCAGCTTAGCCGGCTGTGCCACAATGCCAGCCCAGATTTAATGACTCCTTTGACAAAATTAGAATGTTTGGCAAACTCTAGCCTGAAATTCCTCCTGGTGGCTGGGATATGAAGTGTTCAGGGTCCCGCTGTCTCCACTAGCCCCGTGGTCTTGCCAGTACACCAGGCTTCCACCCATGCTGTGTGTCCCCATGGCCATGCTGCTGACAAGGGACGATGCTCTGTGTGATGGTGTGGCTGCCAGAGATGGGAACATGAGTGAGAGTCTGTTGGAAGTGAAATAGGGAAAATGGCTCCTGATGGACACTCCCATAGCTTTCATTTGAGAACCAAGGGTCTAGAGTATGTATTTAGGTCAACACTCTTGGGGACTGTGAGCTGGCAACTGTTGCTTTGACCCTGTGCCACCCTGGCTGGCTGGGCATCACTCCCCTCCACACACAAACACACACAGGTGTCGTGCTGAGCGGGGCTGTGTGGGCACGTCTGTGTCTCTGCAGCTTATATGACAGTTGCTGTCTGTGTGTGGATGACGAGGGCCACACTGCTTGCTGGAGGTGGCTCTTTATCCCGTCGAGCTGCCTGGCCTCTGTGGCCAGCTGTGCGGACACGGGAGGGATGTCAGCTGGTGGCCACAAGGACAGCTTGTGGTTAGGAAACGCATGGGTGTGGCTGCTCAGTGTCCTGAGTGACTGGCTGGGTGTGTGTTTGGCAAGCTTGTGATTAATGCTTTTCACACATCCGTTCTGATTTGGCCCAAGTGCTAGTTGTAAGGGGTTGAAGAAATGCAGGCAGTTGGGGATGACAAAAAAAAAAATCTGGAAATGGATAGTGGTGTTAGGCATGGAGCATCATGAATATATTTAATGAAATGGGATTTGTTCACTTAACAGTGACTGTAGCGGACAAGGCTGTACGATGCAGAGTTTGCCCCAACAACATGACATGAAAAAGAAGTGAGGAGACTAAGGAATTGGATGTCCTTTTGAGTTTCTCTCAGTAAGAAAAGCACAGAATCCATTCTGCTGTGTCCTTCATCTCTGGTTCTTATTCTAGAAGGTTCCTGTGTAGGAGTCCACATCACTGGGCTGTACACATGTTTCCACCTTGGGAGATTCAGCATCCCTAAGCTCAAGAGTAGTTGAAGGTTTAGCAGAAAAATTACAGAGAGATTACAGAGGATTCTCATGTGCCTTTTACCAGATTTTCTGTCCTCATGAACGTCTTCCATTGTCAATTGTACATTTGTCAAACTAATGTACTAATATGTCATAGCATATTACTCATTATTGCTTAAACTGCTGGTGTTATTCCAATTTTACAGTTTTTCTATGAAGGTTCTTTTTCAGTTCCAGCATCCCGTGCAGGTAACCGCACTGCGCTTAGTTGTCATGGTCATATTTGATGGCTTTTTAAAGACTTTTCTGCTGAAATTTTAAAGGCAGAGAAAGAGAGAACTCTGTCTGCCAGTTTGCTCCCCAAGTGCCCACAGTGGCTGAGACTGGACCAGGCTGAAGCCAGCATCTGGACACTCTCTTCCCTTCTTGCTTGCGGGTCCCTTGTGGCCTGATGGGTTTCTGAAGCCTGCCTGGACTCTGATGTCTTGGCTATTTTCACATTGTCTTGAGCAGTCAGACCTGCTAGAGCTGTGTGCCTTGTTAACACTGTATTACTACCCATCTCAAATCCCATGTTTTTGTCTTACTCGTGCTTGGTTTTCAGGATAGCACAGCCCTGCTCAGTAATATCCTGTCAGGACCACTTCATTCCCGAAACCCCCTTGGCAGTGTTTAGGAGTAGATCGTTTCGTTCTGCCATGCTGTGCACAAGTGGGAGTCCGCGGGCTGAGCTGGGTTAGTCAGAGCTCTTTTTAAGCCAGTTCCCCCCAGGCTGTTTCTGGGAAAGGACCCAGAAGCAAGATGATATTTTTTTTTTTCAAGAACCAAGTTGTTCTGAGCCCAAACCAGCCTCTTACTTGGACCACATGCTGATCCGATAGGCTGATCCCATGTTAACAGTAAACAGACTGCATCACACCTGTTCCCACAGCTTGGCTTAAATCAGTTCCCTCTTGGAATTCCGAGAGGCCAAGGACATTGGATAGGAAGTGGTCGCCTGCGGGCTTGAGCCCTTGGCTGGGTGGCTCAGGCAGTCCCCTCGGAGTGATTTCCTGGGCTGGGGCAGCACTATCTCCCTCTCGTGTGTCCTGGATGTGTCAGATTCAATTTCTCTGAAGAGAAATTCACCATCGTCTACCCAAGCCTGTGTCACGCAAACCTTCCCTGCGAAGGTGTGGCCATTCCATGTGTCCTGCAGGTGACGAGGGTGACGATCCCTGGAGACAATCTCGTCTGTGCTCTTGCTTTCACACTCTACGTCCTGTCCCCATGGAAATCTCGAAGGTTCAGCCTTGACTTTGGGTTCAGCCTTGATTTTGGCCAGGTTGCAGCAATTGCTACCACGCCTGGACCACTACCGTCCCTGCCCACACCAGTGAGGTGCTCTCTGGGCTGCCCCTGTAGCCAGAGGGATGGTTTGAAAACAAATCACATTGCATCACTTCTCCCTGCGGTGCCCTTTGAGGTGACTCCCTCCTCACTGTGAATAAAACGCATATCTTCGTGTGAGCTTGGGGGGGTCTGTCGTCATCCCGTTCCCCATGGACCTTTGTCCGCTTAGAGTTGAGCCCCCTTCCTGAGCTCTGACCATGGAGCCTTTGCATGAGCTGTCCCTTTTGCTCAGAGAGCTCTTGTCCTGGGCGTGTCACTCAGGTGTCCCATGTGAATGCAGGGGCCCAAGTGTATCAGCAGGGAGTTGGATAAAAAATGGAGCTGCTGGAACTCAAACCAGCAACCACATTGATTCCAGTGCTGCAGGCTGCAGCTTGGCTTGCTACACCATGGCGCGATCCCAACCTCCTAAACATCTTTACCCACATTGTGCCTCCTCGGGGAGGCCAAGCTGAGCTTTCTCATGCTCCTGACTCTCCCCACTCTGTTTAACACCAACACCGTTGCCTGTGTGTGCTGATGTTGTGTTCTCCCACTACCACATGATCAGCTCACGAGGGCAGGGATTATCACTTCTCTGTACGGATGGGTGCTGCAGGACAGGGTGCGACACAGACAGTGTGGTCAGCATGATCCAGTCTAGTTCTCCTGAAGCTGGGAAGGCACAGGGGAGGACGCGACTCCTGCTCATACAGTGGCAGGCAGTGTTGAGCAAGGTGTTGAGCCACTCCCTATGCTAGGGCCTTTGTATGTTTTTGTCTTATTTAGTCCCTGAAATGATGCTCAGAGATCGCTTCTCCGAATATGGCCACTTAGCAGTGAAAGAAACTGAAGCCGGCATTGAAGGAAGTTCCCCAAAAGCTCATGGCTGGTAAATGATTCATGTTGAGTTAGTCCTTGAACCTAACCTCTGACTACCTTAACATCCATGGTATTTGCCCAGTTGGGCTTGGAGAGCAATGGGGAAGCACATTCCTTGTTGGCCGTGCTCTTTTCAAAGTGCGTGTGTTGAATGGGAGTCTCCACACCAGGAGATGTGCAGGAGGCTTTGGCTTGCGCTTCATCCTGTGTCTCTAGAAATGCACTCTGCTCCTCTGTTTTCTTTATTGTCTAACCCATCTTCCTCTGCTCTTTCCAGAACTGGCACCTGTTGGGCTTCAGTCTTGGGGAGGGACTCATCCTTTTGGTCACCATGGCTGAGAACTCCCACCTGTCACCTGGGATGGCAGGTGGTGATTAGCTGAGAGCTGCAGATCAGAGCTCCTTCCTGACCTCTTGATAGCTGGCAGACCATCTTTCCCCTCCTCCCAGGGCCCTTGCTTGGACACAGCCTGCTTGCTCTTGCACAGCCCTGCCCCCTGCCTCAAGGGACACTGCCTTCCAGCTACTGGCAGGTTCCCCGGGAGAAGCCATTTTGTGAAGTCACAGCGGGAGCTGCACCTTGGGAGCTGAAATTGTTTTCCCTACTCTTCAGTAAACCGTGACAGACCAAGCGGCTCAAGACAGTGGATGTTTTTTGTCTTACTGCTTCTGGCTGGGGCTCTCTGTCTCAGAACTCCATCATCCCTACACCACATCGGGTGGAACTGTGGCATCGTGAGAGGCTCAACCAGGAGAGGATCCAGTTGCAGGCCATGCCGGGTTTTGTGCAGCAGTTGTCCAGGCTCTACGACCACTCCCACTGTCACAAGCCTTCTTTAGGCCAGCGGGGGGCAGGGTCTCATGTTCTGCTCTGGCTCCCTGGAGTCCTAGAGCATGAAGTCATCAAAGCATGTTATCTATGCTGACTTGACAGATAACGCCCACTCAAGGGGAGATGATGCAGAAAGGTGTGAACACCAGGATGGGGAGGTTTTTTGGGGGTCACCTTGGAGTGTGTTTATCCCTGCCCCTGAGAACTGAGTAGTCCAGAAACTCCCGTGGCAGCCCTGCAGCACCCCCTCTCCCCTCCATCCATCTTCGAGATCGACACCCTCTCATCTCAAGTGTGAAGGGAATTTCTCAAGGCAAGAGGGGCACCCCAAGGTGCTCACCTGCTCCGTCTGTGTGTGCTGATGTGCTTTCCCGGAGACCCTGCGCTAAGCCAGGTGTTTCCGTGGTCCGTGCAGAAAGCATGCAGAGCCTGTGCGTGCTGACCGCCTGCTGCCTCCTTTAGCTGAGATGTGGTGGAGTTCGTTCTGCGATGAAGGGAACCGGAGCCACCTGTCTTGTTGGAGAACTTCTCGTTGGAGAAGCAGAGATAGTGGTTACCACATCCTGCACCTGAGCCAATTCCTCATGTACCAGGGCTGTGAGCCGCTCACAGCCAGCTGGCTTCTGCATGCATTGTGAGGGTTTAGTGGGTGGATATGGGGTACACTTACTCAGTATGTTTCCACAAATCATGCATGACCTCTGCGGCTACTTGCAAGTAACTTCATGCCTTCTGTCATTAGTCTCTGTGTCAGAGGAGATGGGAGCTTATGTTACACAACTCCCTCTCTGCATCCCCGGCTTTGTGCTTAGAGACCCCACGTTAATACAAGGTTCCTTCAATCGGAGCGTATGAGTACTCCGCAGAAAGTCTGTGGAGTATGTGTCTTCTTAAAAGAAAATGTTTTGTTTATTTTTATTTGGAATGCAGATTTTATATAGAGAGGAAGAAGTCTTTCATTCCCTAGTTCACTCCCTGAATGGCCACAAGGGCCAGAGCTGAGCTGATCCAAAGCCAGGAGCCAAGAGCATCCTCTGGGTCTCCCATGCGGGTACAGGGTCCCAAGGCTTTGGGCCGTCCTCTACTGCTTTCCCAGGCCACAGGCAGGGAGCTGGAAGGAAAGTGGGCAGCTGGGACACAAACCAGTGCCTATATGGGGTCCCAGTACGTGCAAGGCGAGGACTTCAGCCATTAGTTCTTCAAACAAGAACTCTGCTTGGATGTCAAAATCATTTTGCTGTGTGAACCTATTCAGTCCAATTCCTGTGACTTCTTAGAAGGACTCGCATGCATGTAACCGGGTATCTTGGCCAAGTCTTTCCCTTGAAGAGTTTGGAATCTTCTGCTTTAGTTCCTCCTGGCGTGCCTTTTGTTTAGAGGAGGATGGGAGTGTGCGTCTAACCTCTGACCCAGGATGAAGGCAGGAAGGCCAGGGTTCAGCATGGCTTGTTCTCTCAGCATGGGTTCATTGCTGGCTTGGAATCAGGGTGTTCTGTTGCACATCGGTACCCTGTGCCTCTGCGAGGATGTGGGGAGCGGGGGAGGGGAATAAAATGAAAATGAACTCTTCAGGGTTGCTCACGGAACCGCAGCCTCACACCTGCAAAAACCAAATCCTCTTTAGTTTTCTTTCACTTTTTAATCTCGTGTGATTCACCCCCAGGTGGTTAATGGTAACATAAATTGCTTTGAATGCTGTATAAAAATCTTGGAAATTCATTAAAAAATGTTATACTGAATTTATATTCAGAAGCCGTTTGGTGAGCTCTGTCTCAGGCGTGTAGAGCCATCCGCACAGCAGGCTGGCGGGCGGGCCCTGCTCACCCCTCGGCTGTCCAGAGTGGGTGCCTGGCACAGGAACCTGGGCAGAGCTGAGCCCTGGTCCCTGACGGTCGTTCTTGACAAGTCCCCTGGAAAACAGAGCATATCTGGTTGCCTCACCTGTAGCGTCACCTGGTACGTCACGTCTGGCCAGGCCAAGGAACTTCCTTTATTTCAAATGCTCACAGGGCCCCTAGCAGTGCCCCAGACCACCTTAGCATCCTACAGAGACCCTGCTGAAGCTGGGCTTTCCTTCTGATGTTTGCCTGCTGCCGGCTACAGTGATCACTGTGGGGCCCTGCGTCTTGCGTCATGGGTGTGTCTGTGTGGTGGGAGTGGGGGCAGCAACCCCACCCTCTGTGTGTGCCGAGGTGTGGTTTTGACCCTACAACAGAAGACCTTGACCTTGTACCATCCTTCACATAACACTGTTTTTCTAGAAGGTCTATCTATGTCAGTTGCCTTGCAGTATTTCTTTAGTGCGCTGATGGGTTTTTCCAGGTTGCTCTATAAGGTTAAAGTCTTTTCAAGATAATTTGTGGGGCTGGCGTTGTATTACAGTGTATTAAACCAGCTCCTAAGACACCCGTGTTCATCCCAGGGTGCCTGAGGCTTGCGGTCTAACTCCTACCAGTGCATACCCTGGGACGCAGTAGGCATGGCCCGAGTACTTGGGTCCCTGCCACCCTAGTGGGAGACCCGGATGCAGTTCCAGATTCCTGGCTTTTGTCTCACTCAGCCCTGGTTTTATTTTTGGGGGGAGAGGTTGCGGGGGATGGGGAGGAGGTGGGCATCTGAGTGAACCAGAGGATGAGAGATCTCTCTGAATCTCTCACTCTCTTTTCAAATAAAAACAAGCACATAAACTTTTTAAAAATTTATTTTGGATTTTTTAAAAGTAATATGATGGGGCACTTCAGAAAGTTTGTGGAAAGTGGGAATAAAAGATGTTTGGCTACCAAAAAATGTTGTAATCCATGTGTAGTTCTTTTCATAACTTGTACTTTCCACAGATTATTTTTTTTAAGATTATTCATCATCTAGCTCTCCCTGTAGGTCCTTTGAGTGGCTGAGCAGGAGTTGTATTTAGCACCGCTTTTCTAGCAATTCCTTCAGGGACTTCATTAAATACCTACTGATTATGATTATTATTTTTGCTTTTGGCATTGTATAAAATCTCCATCTTTCTATGTGGATGTGTGTCTCTTTCCCTGCAGGTCTCAGAAGAGCGATCCTCACAGTGAAGGCTACGTCTTAGAACTAGATTGCTGTTCTTCCCTGGACCACCTGACGGACCAAAAACTCATGCCTGAGTTCATTAAGAAGGTGAGCACATGGAGTGATGCCCTGGAGGTGGATCCGAGTGGATGGCCAGGTGGGCAAACTGGCCACGCCATGGAGGATTGTGGGGGAACTGTGACCTACACCTTGGGCAGCCTCCCAGGGTGGGCAGTCCTCCCACGCCTGGCATTCCTTCCCAGGCCGATCGGACCTGGGTCTCCTCTTAGGGCTGGAATGATGCTGACAGCCCGTGTTTCTGCAGGTGGGACCCTTCTCTCAACAGTTCCTCACGCTAGGGCGCACCTCCACATCTCACCTTCCTGTGGATTTTTGTTGCTGTGAGCTTCCCACTCTTTTTTTCCTACTCGAGAGCCAGATTCCTGTGGCCTCTGCCATGTGGTTGTACCAAAGAAAAATTGCCTGCTGCAGGGAATTCCTGACGGCCCAGAAATGTGCCTGGTTTTGAACATATCTTCCTGCCAGTTGAGGTTTTGTGGGTGATGGCAGGGTCCCCTTGGGTTACAGCACTGTGTTGACTGAAGAAGGAATGGCTCCATGCCACGCTGGAGCAGAGGACATTGGTTCATGTCCATCTCATTCTTGCTGACCCCTTCCTGGATCTTGGCGCGTGCAGCTGCCCGTTGCCGAGCTGCTGGGAGATGTGCTGTCCTTAGGCAATGCCAGTGCTGTGGGAAGGTCTCACCAGGCACTTACACAAACCTGGTGGTCACCTGCTCACACAATCAGGATGTGCACCAAGCATGAGATGCCTGAGGCTGCTGCTTCGAGCAAGTGGTTTTTCAAAGCAAGGAGTGTACCCTGAAATGAAAGCAAAAAGTGTCACAAATATGCAAGGTGGCAGCTTTATTGTCACTATCAGGTTTATGTTTTTTGCATCCTGGTTCATACTGAGCTTTCACAGGATTGGCAGGGCAGTAGGATTGTTTATGGCAGCAACACTGCATCCATGTGCGGCCATGGGGTCGCCACGGGACGACAGCGTCCCCAGCATGCAGAGCTTTCAGCTTCATCATGGTACTACGGTCAAGTAGGGGGCCCGGTGTGGAAAGAGATGTTGTGACTGTCATAGACATCTCCTGCTCCGCACTGGTGGTCCCGCTGCTTTGCTGGCGAGAGCTCATTTGTTCATCTCATTGCCTGTCAGCAAGAAGCAGGACTGGGAGACAGGCCCTGGTGTAGCTGAGAAGCAAGGTGCCAGCGCTCAGACAGGAAAGAGGAAGAGGAGTGAGAGTCCTTACAGCTGCCCTGGGGCAGGCTGCTAGAGGGCAAGGTATAGGTGAGGGCCAGGGAAGTTTAAACGTCAGAGGGGCCACCAGAGAGAGGGAGGGTGAGGGTAGGAGAACGGGCCTGGGGGGACTGGCAGGACTGGCTCACAAGGGCAGGAAGCTGCTGAGGGAGTTGTGCCAAACAGTGCGAAGTTTAGGTTGTCCCTGGAAAGGGTGTGTGTCTGCTGCCTGCTTTGCTGCCTCAACGCGATCACACCATGTTCAGGCTCCCAAGGACTGGGAATGCAGCCAAGACCTGGGGACCAAGGACTTGAGTATTTCTGAAGTCAGAACTTCTGGGAATGGTATTGAGTGGGTGGAGGCTCTTTCTACTCTCGTATAGCTCAGATCATTGTGTGAGGGATGGGGGAGAAGTTGTTCCTGTTCACACTTGCACTGTGTAAAACGAGGGTATTTTTTTAAAACAAATCATGTGTAAGTAGGGCCATCTTTAGATTGCTGCAGGTGAAGTACTTTCCTCAGCCTGAGTGATCTGAATACTAGGGGAGATAATTTTCGAAATGCCTTGGCTGTTTAGAGGGATGTGGGTCGGATATAGACATGAAGCCGTCCACACTGTCAGGGCCACTTTTTTTTTTTTTTCAGAAGATTTTGTTTGAAAGAGTTAGAGAGAGAGAGATCTTCCACCTGCTGGTTTATTTCTCAGATGGCTGCACTGGCTGAAGTCAGGAGCCAGGAACTTCCTCCAGGTCTCCTGCATTGATCAGCCCTGATCCAAGCACCAGCTTCGTTCCCGCTGCTCTCCCCGTCACATTGGCAGGGAGCTGGATGGCAAGTGGAGCAGTGGGGATGCTGGTGTGGCAGGCAGCAGCTTGACACTCTACAGCGTCACTCCAGTCCCTGGGGGTGCTGTCTGTCAGCCTGTGTAGATCACTGGGTGACTGACCCTGTAGGAGCCTGGGCAGTGGGCACCTGGGATGCCGCTTTTCTGCAGTGCCCACGAGGACATCTGTCCACCAGAACGTAACTTCCACATTTGTTTTCTGCACCCTGGAGGCTACTCGCCAGTTTTTATTAAACTTTCAGTTTTACCCCAGCCTTCTTTTCCACCACTGATTTTATGTGCATGAATATAGCAGTACCTCATAAGACATTCAGTAATTGATTGAATAGGTGGTTGACACAGGCTCATTCCATATTGGTGTGACAGTTCTTGGTTTGAACATTTTGTAAGTCACACTTTAAAGCCCAGTGTGTCATCCTGCTCTTGCCACACCCCAGCTGTCAGGTAAAAACCACGGAATCAGGCCCGGCGCGGTAGCCTAGTGGCTAAAGTCTTGCCCACACCAGAATCCCATATGATGCAATGGTTCGTGTCCCCACTTCCCATGCAGCTCCCTGCTTGTGGCCTGGGAAAGCATTCAGGGACAGCCCAAAGCCTTGGGACACTGCACCTGCATGGGAGACCCAGAAGAAGCTCCTGGCTCCTGGCTTCAGGTTGGCTCAGCTCCGGTCGTTGCAGTCACTTGGGAAGTGAATCAGCATATGGAAGATCTTCCTCTCTGTCTCTCCTCCTCTGTATATATCTAACTTTCCAATACAAATAAATAATTCACCAAAAATAAAGGTACCGACCACTCTTGCTGGAGGGTGTGCGACCCAGATGTTTGTCTCCGTTGGGGGAAGGTGGTTTATGCTCATTCTCTCCTTGGAGGAGCCTGGAACCTAGGAGCTGCCCTGACGTGAGCCCCATGCCACCAAGCAGGGAACATGGCCGGGACTCAGAAGATTGCTGCTGGAGTGTCTGAAGCTGTAATTCCCAGGCTGGTACATCTGGTGGGCAGGACAGGAGGGGCAAAACCTTGCACTGGACCCCCTTCCCCCGGACTTTCTTCTCCATGGTTGGGCATTGATTTCTAGAGAAACTGACTACCTGTGCGTGCAGAGCGGAGAGGCCAAGTGGGAATTTTCTGTTCTCACACAGATAGAAGGAAGGCCACAGGTGCTTCTGGGGGAGAAGTTACTGGAAAGTCATTGGGTTATTTTCCTTGCAAATGACTGATGAGTCGCTTGTCTCCACGTAGGTGATGACACATGTTAATTGCCATTCGGGTGGGCCAGGCTGAAGCTGGGTCCCTGGCTGCTGTGACTCGCAGTTGTTACTTTTTAATCTGAGTCATTATTTTGTGTGAAATAATGGTGTCTGTGCTTACGACAAGTGGATCCATGTCTTAGGATGAGGTGGTCATTATCTCATGTTGTCGCTGTACCATCCCGTGGATTAGAATGAAGTTCAACCCCCTTGGAGGTTTTTTGCCTTGAAAAACTGTGGTTGGTCCAGTGTTACTTTCCTACCATGTGTTCTAAATTAGCAGAACCTCTTTTTTTTTTTTTTCTTTTGCTAGCTGACGCAGAGCGGAGGGGAGGGAAGCTTATTATTTCCCACAATTAGGAGAAATAAAATTCTTTGTGTCCCCGTCATGTAACATGAGCTGACGTGGCTGTAATTCCCACACCCTGTGCATCCTGGTTTTCCACAGAGGGCTGAGGGAGCTGCAAGGAGGAGCCTGTAGCTTGCAGGGTGGGCTCAGGAGTCCTCAGAGCGCCTTTGCTGGCCACGTGCAGGCTGAGTGACCATTTTCTGCCGTTCCCTCTTGCATGCCCCGAGCTTCAGCTAGCTGCCTTTGCACGCAGTGTTTACTGCGGGCCACAGCATGTGTAAGATGTGCGGTTAAGGCAGACTTGGGGGTGGGTCTGATTGCCAGGTCCTGGACCTGAGTGCTCCTGTCCCCGGCCTCGTCCCTGTGCCTGGTGCGCCCCACAGGTCCGTGGGGGACCTGTGCATTTCCTGTTTTTCAGAGCTCCCGGAGGACTGTGGAGGAGACGCACTGACCTACTGTACACTTGTTTGCAGATGGCGTTCTGTTCCGGGGAGCTTCCTGGGAAAGTACATGTCAGAAAGCAGTCATGTTCATTCATGGTGCTGACACCGTGGGTGACATGGTGACACAGTCATGGGTGCAAGGGATGACATCCTGTGACGCTTCCTAGACAGTGGATGAGGTCAAGGCCAGAACTGGGACAGCTAGGCCACAGAGCCTGGCTTGGACCTTCCCCAGGAGAGATGGCACTAGGCTGCAAAAGACTTGGGGACTGTGCGAAGGCTTTGGGGCTAGGGCACTTGAGGAAGGTTCTGGAGAAGTTGATATAGAATGAGAGCCCTGCAGAGTAAGCAGCTGAGGGCAAAGTGGACAGGACCCTTGTGGTGTGGGCAGGAATGTGAACAGGACCCCGAAGGCCAGGGAAGAGCCAGGCTGTGTTTGCCCTGAGTGTGGCTCACTATTAGGAACACGGAGCCGAGACCCACCGCCCACGTGAGTCAGACAGGGTTGCTGAGGAAGGATGCAGGGAATGGTGTGGAGCCAGGGGCAGAAAGGCAGGAGAAAACATTTTTTTTAATTCTCTCTCCTTTTTTCTATCAGGTGTATGGTTGGCCCTTATGTGTGCATGCAAGGTCTGTTCACAGTGGGATTCCCCTCCACAGAGGGAATCTTCTGATGTACCAGGCGGACTTGGTGTTAGGAAGCGTGGCAGGCCCTGTCCTTTAACCCTTGTCACAGCCCTGAGGAATCCTGGAGGCTCCGGGAAGCTGGGCAGCATCTCCAAAATGAGAACTGTCAGCAGTGGGTCTGGGGTTTCCTGCTCATGATCTAGGGACGGAAAGGAAGGTTGGGCCTGGGTGGCAGAGAGTGTAAGCAAGGTGTGGTCCACACCAGGTGCTGGCTGCTCCAATTACAGGCGTCCCCTCATGGAGGCTGCCGCTGCAGGGCCTACTGCTCAGCTTCTCCTGGAGGAAGCCACCCCGCTCTCCCCAACCTGCTTGTGGATGGTGCTCCCCTGCTGGAGGCGGGCCAGGAGCCTGGGCCCTAGGCTCTGGCCTTTAAAAAAAAAAGATTATTATGTAATTTATTATTATTAATTTATCATTTAATTAATTTAATTCGTGATTTAATTTTTGTAAGGTACCAGATCAGAGGGGGCTCCTCCCGAGGGCCTCTGATCATAGTGCAGGGGCGGCTGTCCTGGGCTAGGGTGGGCAGGTGCCTCCCTGCCGCAGGTTGACGAGTAAGTATGTTTCAGAGGAACCAGAGCTAATGCAGGTGGGCATGGAAGGAAGCTTTGTTTGTTTTAAAGTGGATATTTAAGCATTTTTGATTAACATTTATTTATTTGAAAGGTCCAGTATGATGGTGGGGGATGGGAGAGAGAGTGCAATATCTTTCTTCCACTGATTCACTCCCCGAATGGCCACACTGCAACAGTTAGGCCTGGGAACTGGCTAAGGCCTGGAGCCCAGAATTCCATGCAGGTGGGTGGCAGGGGCCTAAGCCCTTGGTTGTTCTTCCGCTGCCTTCCCAGGAGCATTAGCAGAGGTGGATCATTAAGTAGAGCATCTGGGACTTTAAAGTGTAGTACTCGCGTATGTGATCCTACGTTGCGAGTCCCGACTGGCTGTGCCACTGACTTGACCATCCATGAATGTTGGAAGGTGCTGCCAGAGAGGGGATGGGTGAGAGATGTCAGAGGAGGTGAAAGGTGGAGGCAGGTTCAGGTGGGGCAAGACCACGAAGGGGCCACCACCTTTGCCTGTGGGAGATGCCTGCCTTTTTAGTCTGGGCAAGGAGGTGGCAGGCAAGTTGCAGGCCTGGATTGCGTGGTAGAGGGGATGTTCTCCTTCTATATCTGGCTTGTTTCATGTAGCACCCACCATGTCCTCCAGCTTCATTTATGTTGTTGGTACATGGCAGGATCTCCTTTTTAAGGCTGAATGATATTCTGCTGTTTGTAGACCCTACACCAAACTAGCAATCCATTCATCTATCAGCAGGCTTCCCTGTCCTTCTAAAATGGGTCACTAGTATTTGCTCTCTGCTGCTGTACAGATTCACTGTTGGTTGGGAAGAGGCCAGTGCTGTGCTGTATTTTTTTGGTTGTACTGACACAAGTGTTCCTGGTATAGATGCCTGAGATGTAACTGTGTAGTGTAATGCCCTCTGGGGCCCCTTAGCAGAGGGAAGATTTGTAACATGCCAATTAAAAACCCCCTCCTCTCTGGCTTTTGTCACCCTAGAAAGACATGTGTTGGGCATGTGTCTTTTTTGCTTTGATAACAGGCATAGCTTGCTTCCAACACATAGTCAGCAAAAACTAGGGCAGTAGAATTTGTTGACAGCTGTGAATCCTAGCCCGCGCCTGTCATGCTGTCTCTTCAGGACATGCTAGTCTGTCGGTGCCCCAGCTCGTACTGTCTGCTCTCTCATCTCACCCCAGCCGTGGACTTCTGTCACAGTTGTTCATCAGAGCTTCAAATACATTCTTTTCTCCGGCTTTAGTTTCTCCTTTTTTTCCCGCTGTCCCTTCCCCCATGCCTCCACTTCTGGGTCTTGCAGTTATTGCTTGGTGGGTCCATCTGATAGAAATAGGACTTTTTAGCCACCTATATGGATTTAAAGTTTGCTCATAGCCATATTAAAAGTAAAAGCAAGAGAGAACCTTAGTAGGATATGTCACTTAAACTAAGATCTCATCTTTTAAACATGGAACAAGAGAGTTTTACAATGGCAAATTGGGGCTTTTTCCTAAGTCAGTCTTCAGAATTCATGGTCACTGGTATTAATTTGTTTGGACACGTGATTTTTAATAGCAAAGTGAAATATCCTACAAAATAAAGTTGCGCTTAACAGGAAAGTATTTCACAATGCTTCCATTTTGAGATTAGAGTTAGGGGTGGGCATTTGACATAGTAGATTAAGCTGCTGATTAGGATGTTCACATCCAAGATTAGCGAGCTTGGCTGCCCGCTGGCTGGGCTTCCAGTCCAGCTTCCTGCTAATGCAAGCTCTGGCAGACAGCACATAGTGGCTCAACTGCCTGGGCCCCTGCCACCCACAGTGGGAGACCTGGATGGAGTTGCAGGACCCTGGCATCGGCTTGTGCCAGCCCTGGCTGTTGTAGCATTTGGGAATCAGAATCAGAGCTCACAGCTGGGCCCTTTCTTGCAATCACCACCACCTCACACAAACCATCCATGAAGCCAACTCCATTTAACTCCCAGCAGCGCCTCCTATGTATCTGAATGGTGTCTTTTACTCAACATTGTATCTGTAAGATGCTTGAAGAGCTTGCTTGTGTTCATTTGCATGTAGAATTTGTGCTTTGCTTTTATTTGTTTATTTATTCATCATTTCGTTCTTAAGAATTTTTTTTATTTGAAAAGCAGAGAGCTGTGAGGACGCACACATACAACTTCCTCTTGCTGATTTACTTCCCAGGTACCAGCAGTGGCTGAGGCAGGGTCAAGCCCAGGAGCCAGGAATCCGGGTCTCTCACCTGGGTGGCAGGGACCCATGTCATTGAGCTGTCACCGTTGCCCCCCAGGGTCTATGTTAGTGGGAAGCTGGGTCAGGATGAGAGCTGGGACTCAAACCCCAGCACTCTGGCATGGAATACGGGTGTCCTAGGTGGCATGTTATGCCTGACTTGCTTTTTCATTTTTCATTTGTGTTTTTGAAAGGCAAAATGACAGAGTAAGGGAGAGGCAGACAGTTGTGTTTTCCATCCCATTGGTTCGCTGCACAGATGCCCACAACAGCCAGAACCAGGAGGAATTTGGGAACCAGGAGCTCCTGTCTCACTAGCCCATGTGCGTGGCAGGAGGCTGAGTACTTCAGCTGTTGTCTGTCGCCTGCCTGTTGTGCACCAGAGGAAGCTGGATTCGAAGCAGAGGCAGGACTGAGTCCAAGCACTCCAGTGTGAGCTCCAGGCATCCCACGCAGCAGCCTAACCAGCTGCACCACAGTACCCACCACCCTTCCATTTTTTAAAGGGCAGTTTAACCCTTGCGATTCCCTGCCCTAGTGGTTCTGATTCCCTTAACCCCCTGTTTCCTTTCTGCAAGTTGTTCTTGTCCGCTCCTAGGGTCCCAACTGCCTGCTGACCGTGCTTCTTGCGTCCTCTCGTCCATGCTGACAGCAGTGTAGGCCATGGAGTCAGTACTCAGCAATTATGAAATGATAGGACAAGAATCTGTGTATGAGACAAAACTCACGGCCAGTGAAATCAGTTGAACGTATTTTGGTGCCAACATTTTGAAATCCATACCTACAAGTGGCCTTCAAAAACCTCAGAGAAAATGTGTCTCATGCAAAACCTGCTCATGCATGTGACAATTCTTCATGCCAAAAACCTTCAGTTTTTCTACCTGAAAGACACAGAGAGAGAGAGAGTTTCTCATCCACTGGCCCAAACAGCCTGCAACAGCCCACACTGGATCAGGCTGAAACTGGAACCCTAGAACTCCATCCTAGTCCCGCATAAGGATGACAGGGGTCCAAGCACCTGCTGGACTCACCTGCTGCTTTCCTAAGTACATGAACAGGAAGCTGGATCCGAAGTGGAGGAACTGGGGCTCGAACTGGCGCTTGGAAATGAATGTGGGCACCCTAAATAGCAGCTGAACATGCCATACCACCATGCCTTCCCCAAGCCCATCTTCTAATTGCCTTTTCCCACAAACTTCTAAAAGTATTCTCTTACCGCCAGAGCTTGCAAGACATGAGAATGGTGAAGGAACAGATGTTTTGAAAGATGAGGAAGAAGTAGAGTGTTAAGACTTTCTCATTTTGTTCTACCTCGTGGTAACTTGTGCCAGGGTTTGGGGTGCTTGGCGCTGGTGGAATCAACCTTCCCTTCCTGCTCCCCAGCAAACAGGCTGACGCGTGTGGGGTCTGCCATGGGCACCAGAAGAGTTTACAAAGTATAGCTGGATGCTTTTGAGGGAATGGGATCTGCGTGGGGTGCTAATTATGCGCTGTCAGGGAACACATGTGTCAGCTGACGGGTTTACAGCCCAGGTTGATGCTCCCCGTGTGCGTGGCGGGAGGTGCTGACACCCCCACCCCAGCCACGCTCCTGTCTGCCAGGCTCCGTCTGAGCCCGCTGCAGCGCAGAGCCTGAGTGTGGGAATTCAGCCTCCCCTCGAGATGTGTGCAGGGTGGGGTGTCTCTGGAGACACCGCGTTTATCCTGGCAGGCCATCTGCTGTCTCTCCCCTCCGACGCTGGAACCTTTCACTTTTATTGCTTGCGATTGTGTGGAATCTTCTCTGAGGGCTTGGAGAGACAGGGTGACTGGAGTGCAAGGCCCAGAAGGTTCCCCTCTGTTGTGCTTTTGGGAGCATTGCCAGTCAAAGCGCCCGGAGACCTGAGGCCAGCGAGTGCGTGGGTGGTGGGTTGCTGAGGAGGGTGGGGGCACAGGAAGCTCGCTTGGACCCAGCACCCACAGTTACCAAATCTGACCCACCTCCTGCGATGGGGAGGGAAGGGTCTGGAACTTAGCAAGCCTCCTTGTAGAATCTCTGATTCCAGTAAAGGCAACCCACTTCCTGGTAACTTAGATAGGCACTTGGGGACTGGGGAGCACTTCACTTTCTCCCCCTCTTTGCTGTGTTCTGTGTGAAGCCAGGCCTTGAGCTAGGATAATGGGCTCTGTCTGCCTGTGGTTGGAGGCCCAGCCCAATCCTTGGTTCAGTGATCGCCCCTGGTCGTTGTCCAAGAACTGTGTTGGACCAGGGCTTGTTGGCACATGGCCGGTCGAATTTCAGCTGGATGTCCTCTTTCTGTGGACTTGTCTGGGCAAATCCGAGTGCCCTCTGTACTCTCAGCCCCCAAAACAGCAATGTGTCTTGATTGATTCGTAACTGTCCCAGGAGTGTAATTGGAGCTCAGTATCAGCACTATTATTTTTACAAAGTGTTTTTTTTTTTAACTTAAAAATAAACATTGCCTTCTGACACTTCAATGGAAAAAATCTGTTGTGAGAAAAATCTAAACTTTAAATGATTCATTTGTTGGCTCACTTTTGACTTCTTAAGTGTTTAAAAGAATGAAAAATAGGCTAGATTACCATCCAGGGGGGTGGTGCTGTAATCTGTAAGCGGAACTCAAGATGTTTGTAATTGACGGTTGTAAATGTAGTGCAAGCACCAAGAGAAAATATAGAGTGAAACTGAAATTTCCCATCTAATTAATTACTTCCCAATCTACATTTTCAGTTCTGTTAGCCTGCTGGCAGCATTTCATGGGTTTTAGAAGGGAGGCGTGTAGTTGGGGTATCATTGGTGGGAGTGATGGGGTGTTAGTGGTGGAGGGTAGAGCTATTATTAGTTGCAGTAGGGGGATGTTATGAGTGGAGGGATGTTACTGATGGGGGTATGAGTGGGGGGAGTGGGGTGTTAGTGGTGGGACTGACAGGAGTGTTATTATTGGTGGGTGTATTTGTCTGTTGTTTGTGTTGCTCATAACACCGTACCACCAAATGGCTAACGTATAAGGGAAAGATGTACGTATTGGCTCACAGTTCCAGTCCCTGATAGAGCATCTTTGGTGGCCCTCATGTTGGCAGAGTCCCAGGCAGCATAGGAAATCACATGGTAAGAGACTGGAAGCTTGTCCTCTTGTTCCCCCCTGCTGCAAGGCAACTCCTGTTCAGTCACGAGGACTGCACTCAGTGACCTGCTCGAGCCTGTCACCACCAGCGGCCATGGGGGCGTAGAGTCTCCACAGACACGAGACTCCAGCTTGTGTTTCAGAAGGGGCTGGACTGCATTGAGAGTAGAGTGGGGGTCACAGTGATGTCACTGTGTGCAGAAGGCCATCAAGAAGTGTTATGAAAGCAAGCTTAGAATCGCGATACAGAAATTACAATGGGTAGAAGTGAGAATAAACCCTCCTGAAGAGACAGAGGACCTTTAAAATGTTTGCATGGTGCCTGGTGCAAATGAGGCTCGATTTTGATAGGGCTGTGGGGGAGAGGCATTCTTTCCAGCGACTTACCATTTTGAATGCAATCCGCTTGCTGCTCTGAATCTGCATGCACCCCCCCCCCCCCAGGGCTGTGGGCGTGTCTCTGCGCTTCCTTTGGAGCGAAGGTGAGTTTTTCCTTTGCTGCAAGCACAGGCGTATCTGTGACCCTCTCTGACTCCGAGGCTGCGCAGGCATGCGGGCATCATTTGCGTGGCTCTGGAATGATAAAGCATCATCATTAATTCATGCTCTGCACATTAGTTACTTGTGATAAACAAGAACCAAGCCTGAGTTTGCCTACAGGTTTGTTCAGTCGATGAATAATGGAAGTCATGTTGCCGTGGGGTGTTTATTTTACCTGGAGGATGGATACCTGTGGTCCTGGCAGTGTATACACCATCAACACAAACCGAGAGGCTATGACAAATGGTTGTTGCCTCTCTATTAAAGCACGTCCCTAAAGGACTGCTTTAGGGGAGCAGTTGTGTTGTCTGCTAACATTCCTGCTGCTTGCCGCATCTTTCATAAAGGCTTGTGGATCTTTATGGAATCTGGGCATGGCTCCACATGAATAGGAATTAGCGAGGATTGCTATAGTTTAAGAGATTGCTGCTGTGTGATAAGTTACCCCATAGGCTTAGAACAGTAGCAGGTATTTATTTTTGCACACAAATCTGCCTCTTGTTCAGGACCTGGTGGAGGTGGCTGATCTCGGCCCACTGTGGAGTCAGCTGTGTGACTTGATGGAACCCAGGGGTATGTACTTTCAGATGGCTTCTCTGTTGGTTCAGGCTTATAGGTGTTTCCATAGACTTCTTGGTCCTCCCGAAAATCCAACAGCTGAGTTGGACGGGCAGTCATCCCATTGGAACAATGGGATTGTTTCTTGAAAGTCTCTCAGCAGTTGAGGCCGTCATAAGGACCAGTGACCCTTACTGGTTTAAGAAGGGGGGGTGGAGTTTGACTCTGCTTTTGGTGGCAGAATGGTGAGGTTCTAGCAGATTCATGCTGCGAGAGAACCTTCCACTTCCATGAATTCACTCACGCTGTGTACGTTTTCAGTGCATCCTGCTTGAAGAACACAACTCAGAATATAAAGAAAGTAACAAAGGAGCTGAGAAATGAAAGGAGTTGAGGATTCTATATGAGGGGTTATTGGGCATTGGAAATAATCATTAGCTTTATAATTCTCGACAGTTGTAGCTACACCTCCCCCACCACCATAAGAAACAACGACAACAACCCTTATTTGTTACTCAAATGGATTACATTATCTTCATAAGATCTGAACTCTCTCAAAATATTTTCATCTTCCAGAAAAACGGCTTGGCTTCTCCAGGGTATTTATACAAGAACAATAAAACATTCATTTCTGTAGCTCATTGTAATGAAAACCAGCCCGTGGTACTTAGTCTGACTACTTTGTTTACCATCAGAGCTTCAAACACTGTTAGGCTTGTGTTGTATTTTTGTTGGTCTGTGGGTTTAGGCATAGAACAAGATCTTAAACCAAGAGTTAAAGTCATGATCTTAGTGCACGGCTGCACCATCTTCCTATTCTGTTAAAGTGTCTCTTATGAATGTTTTGGGAGTCTGTGTAAATCAGGGGGGGCGGGGGAAGTTCCGAATCCTGGATGTTAAAAGCAGCGTGGTGTGAAGGGAGACATCTGCTCCCAGTTACGTTCCTTCGCCTTCCATCATTTAACGGTGGCGCTGATTTGAGTTCCATGAAGACATGAAAACTGGTTTTCCAGGATGTTTCAGGAGTCTTAATAACAACAATCCCTTGAGGTAGGTGCGTGGCCCCAGGCTTGTCATTCCAGGGTCACTGGGATCACCAATGTGTAAAATCATGGTTGTCAACGTGGGCAGCTTTAGAAGTGCAGCTGGCTTTGCTTATCGGAGTGTGTTGGCTTGTCTGAGGTTTTGTCTGCTTTGCCTTTGGGAAAGCAGCCCTCGGGCAGTGGCCAGTGACTGGGCCATTCTTCAGAGTGACAGGGAAATATGGAGAGAAAGAAAGAGGTCTTCCATCCACTGGTTCACTCCCCAAATGATTGTAATGGCAGGGATCAGACTAAGAGCCTGGAACTCTAGGCAGGTCTTTCACGTGAGTAGCAGGGGTCTCAGGGCTTGGGCTGTTGTCTGCTGCTTTCTTGGGTGTTTGAAGCAGGGAGCTGGATTGGAAGTGGAACTCGTACCAGGGTTGCACTTGGGTTTTCATTCCAAATGGGATGCTGTGAAATGGCGAACATAGGTGCCTCAGCTGGACACTAGGCAGTGAGTGAGTGAGTTGTGCCCAGTACCTAGGGGTGTGTGTATGTGTGTGTGTGCACACACGTACACATGTGCACCTCAATAAGGAATCCAGGAGTGAGTTGTAGGAAGCACAGATATATGCTCCATAGCCGGGCTACTAGGAGGGCAATGGCTCCATCTCAGAACCATTGTTTAACACTATATGGGTTCCTTGGTGAAGGGGGAGCTCCATCCGGAGAAGGGAGGAATGGTCATGTTCCGGACTCCAGTGGCCACCCCGTTTCACTCTTCATTGTCTGATGTGTCCAGTTATGGCAGGCTTGTGGCTGTGGCATGTAGCATGCTACATTATGATACTATGTAGTAATATATAATACATAACACTATGTAGCATAGTACATTATAATACTCACTATAGTGAGTGTATAGTGAGCTGTAGGTCAGTCCAGGTCAGGCTTTCCCTTCCGGACTAGTTCAAGGCTGGTCCAACCAGGAACACTGTTTATCTTCAAAACAAGGGCGGGCCAAGCCCAGAGATCATAGGTCTTGCATTAGCAGGAAGTTCCCGCAGGGGTCCGACACTCCTTCTAACTGTCTGCCTCACTTTGCGTTACCTCTGTGAGAGACCTGTCTAGGTGCCATGGGCCCTCATGAAGGAGGCAGCCAGCTGAGGGGCAGTATAGAGCCCAGAGAAGAGGCATCCAAGAACCAGGGTGGTTCCTACCAGGGGGTACCACAAAGGGGATGGTGGTGAGAACTGTAAGGGTCTGAGGTTGCTGGAGTGGCCATTCGAGGGAAGCAGTGCAAAGACCAGAGGGAAGAGGTGGGATGTGCAGAACCTAGACGGGACACTGACATGGGTGAGGCAGGTGGCTTTTGTGTGGCGAGCAGCTGAGGGCTGCCATCGCCAGGCTATACTCACTGCCCAGACTCCATCACTTGCTTCGTCATGGTGCAATCTCAAGATGCCCACTCCCAGGCATGCTGCTCACTGAGTGGCATCATTCACTTCCCATCAGGTATCAACCACAGTGGCACTTGCCTGGAGATCCCCACCCCAACCTCTGCTGCCTCCAAGCATTCAGTCAGGCCCTGTTCCCAGTGCTACTCTGATCCTGTAAAAGGGTGACTTCAGCCACTCTTGAGGGTTCCCCCAGTCACATCTGGGTGTATTCTCTGTCAGTCCTACTTTCCTCTTCTTTGTAATCCTAAGTGCAGGAAGACAAGAGCCTGGACTAAGTGTAGCCAGAGGTCTCTGAACCCAGCTGGGACTCCCACTCCCCACAGTAGTCAGGTGGGATGCAGGTGGAAGGGGCTTCCTCTCTGCTATTGATGTTGATTGCTTTCTTCCATTTATAGGGTTAAGAAAAATTTGGTTTAATTGTGTGCTGGGTAGCTATTGCCAGAAGAGAAAAATTTAAACAATAAAAGCAAGTGTCAATGGAATTGGGTCCTCTAGAAAATTGGAGGACCTGAGCCCCATGGCCTACATTTAGTCTTGGCTGTTAAGAACACCCCGGAACTGGTTGGAGGAATTGCGGAATCCCCAGATCTGGCTCTGCTCGCCCAATGCCCAGCAAGCCAGTGGCTGACAACGGATGGTGCACTTGGGTAGGAGCTAATGTGTAGAATGAGGAGGCCGTTAGCTATGGCTCCAGTCCTGGACTCCTTGAGGGCTTAAAGATGGTGAATCAGAGATGCACTTGGGGGCCAGTCAGTGTGGGAGGGGCTCTTTATGGGCCTCTGGTTTGTTCACAGTGCATGCAGCCTTTTTGGCAATGGTCAGACATAGAAGCCGGTGTGGGTTTTTTGAGTAGCAGAGCTGGGCTCCCATGTCTTGGGGCGGTGTGCAAATTGGGTGCTACTTTGCTTAGTGACCACAAGGACACGTGGATAAGACTTCTCAAAGACCACCCCCAGTTCATCTTTAGGTCATACCTAGAGAATGGTGAAAGAATGTGGCAGGTGTGGGGCCCAGGAGAGCCATGAAATGTTCTGAAGAAATCTTCAAGACCGTGCATGAATGTGAGGGGCAACAGGCCGGGGTGGCCACAGCGTGGAGAGCTGACTTGCAGCCTTGCTTGTATGGCCCTGAGCAGACTGGAGGAATATGACAGGTGTGATGGCAAAAGTCACTGTGGGCTAGACGGGAAGGATGACAGGGGCAGTCACCCGTGCATGGGGGCCTTCGCCGTGGTCATGTTTGCTGAGGGGACTGTGTTTCCAGCTCCTGGCTGTCACACCAGTGTCATCACAGATGGTTTCCCCTTTGGACAGCAGATTGCCAATGACTGCACATGTCTGAGCCAGTGGAATAGCACCATCTGCTCAGCAGGCTGCTGGCTCTGCCTGTGGCTGCCCATCTACTCCTCGGGATGTAGAAGAGCCTAGGATGCAGAATGTCTCAGGCCGTCACGGCTCCCTCAGCTTGCAGCCCTTGGCTTCACTGTGGTGACTGTAAGTCAGCACCTTACCACAGACTAACAGCCAATTAAGACAGTGGTGCAAGGATCAGGATGGCCCTGCAGGATGCCGGCCCTGCGGGGTACTGGCTTGCAGAATCCAGAATCCAATTCTCACCTCTGTGGTTAATGTGTGAACGCTGGACGTTGGGACTTCCTGCAGGAACTTCAAGTGTTGATCAGACAGAGTCATAGCCAGCTCACCTGGAGACTGCACATGGGCCAGAGCCTGCTGTGCCATCATCATTTTCCCAAGGACCCTCATGACCTCTCCTGCTGTCCCCGTGTACATTCTGGACCTGGGCCATCCTCCTAGACTCCTGTCCACTGCTTGTGTTATTTTCCCCACCGCTTTCCCTGCCGCGTCCTCAGGCAGATCTGTTTCCCATAGCAGAGACCTGATTGTGTTACTGCATCTCATTGCCTACTGAGTAAAATCCATTGTCAGTGAACTTCAGGCCTGTCTGAGATCTAGCCCTGGGATTGCGTGATGGGGCTTAATGGTCAGTGTATCTGACCATGGATACAACACTGGGCAGTACTAGGAGTGTGGGCTGTACCCAGACTGTTGGTGCTTGAATCTTGCTAGCCCTGTCTCTGACCATGGGCACATTGCCCAGCCTGTCTGTGTGCTTCAGTTTTCTACTGTGGGGATGAAAGAAAGCTCACCCGTCAGTACCTCTGTGATCAGGATTCAGCCAATTGACTGGTGCAGTGCTCTTGTGGCCCTGTTGGGCCTGAGCTGCCTTGCTCTGTGAGCGCTTGCTGTTGTTTGTGGGCCTCCAGCCCAGGGACCCTGAACATGTGCTCCCATGACTTCCAGCACATTCTTACCTCTCACTTCCACCAGCCTTGCTGCTTCGGGAAATCCTTTGCTCCAAAACCATGCATGTCTGCACAGATTCCACCCATGACAGAGGCTGTATTACACATATCATAGTTGGCCTGTGGATAAGTCCCGCACACATTCCTGAACTCCGGCTGGACTGCCAGCCAAGCCTCTTGGCTAGTGTTTTTTGAGGCTTGATTTCATCCACTTTCGTTGTGGGTGTGCACTGAATTGTAACAGTAGCCTGCAGTCATAGGGACAGGTTTTTCTCAGTGGTGGGGAGGTTTTCTTTCCTTGCTCCCACTTAGAGGATGGTAGGTCTCTTGGGCTGAGTTATTTGCCTTGTTCAGGGCCCCTGTCCCAGTACAGCAGCCACACATGTGCTGAATTCTGCTAATAGGTAGACATCCAGGGAGAATAGGGACTTTCTGGATGGTCCAAGGACTTGAACCATCTTCCACTGCTATCACAGATCATAAGCAAGAAGCTGAATCAGAAGTGGAGGATCTGCGGCATGAACCAGTTGGTCCATACGGGATGCTGGCACTTGCAGCTGGAGGATTAGGCTGTTGAGCTACCACACCAGGCCCTAGAAGATGTTCTTAAGACATCTCAAGATTAACCTGCCCTCTGTGAAGTAGAAGAAGGCCATGGCTGTGCAGACAGGAGACATGCAGAAAGAATGTTGACCACAGTGAATCGACATTGCTGTGGTAGACATGCCTTTGTTTTGTGGTGTTTGGCCTAAGTATCAGTTCCCTCATGTAACATTGGCCTCAGATTCTCTTCATTTTAATCTGTGTGGGTCACGAGCACATTCCATATTTAAGACGTTACAGCTGTTGCTTCTCTGAGTGCCTTTATTCTCACAACCCAGCTGTGTTGTTATTTCCTTTGATGGCACCCTCTGCCTTGGCTGGAGCTGATTGACCTACAAGTAGATATTTATGATTTATCTGGGTCAATTAGAGCCCTTCCTGGGATCTTTGGTTGTAGGTAACCAGGAAGTTTTACATAATTTATCTGTGATGGATAAGCTATTAGCAGAAAATCTCAGGAGTTCGCTGTGGCCATGTTTTCTGACACTGGGTAAGAGAGAAAATGCTGCCAACAGTTAAAGAGGAGGAAGGGTGAACCTTGGAGAAAATGCCCTACTGTGCTGCTGTAAACAGTGCTTCCAGGTCTGTCTGTCTCTGACCTGCTCCGCTGGCCATTTGGCTGCCCTTTGAGGGAGCAATGGGTTGTTCTTTCCAGGGAGCCCTTTTCTTGTTCACTTTGCTGTTGTATCTTTAATAGCAAAGATGCAACCTCTGACATTTGGTTGGGTTCTGGTGGATTGGTGTGTGGGGGCTTAGGGGACACAGAAAGCTGGGGTGGGACTTTTCACAGCATCCTCCCTGGCCTGTCCTCCACTCCCAGGCTCATCTTGGAGGAACTGAGACAGTTGACAGAGGCAGTACAGGTGGTAAAACTGCCCTTGTTGGGAATGCCTGCCTCAGAGTCACCCCCAGGATGAAAGATTCTTTATTGCCGCTACAATGCTGGGCCCTATTCATATATATATATGTATATATATATATAAAACAAGTGAATATATATAGAGAGATATATATGTTATATATATTATATATATATCTTTCTCATATATCTTATATATATTATATATATGTATCTTTCTCTGTATATTTATCTGACTTTGCAATTAAAATAAATAAATTTTTTTAAGATTTATTTATTTTTATCACAAAGTCAGATGTACAGAGAGGAGGAGAGACAGAGAGGAAGATCTTCCGTCCTATGATTCACTCCCCAAGTGAGCGCAACGGCTGGTGCTGAGCCGATCCGAAGCCGAGAACCAGGAACCTCTTCTGGGTCTCCCATGCGGGTGCAGGGTCCCAAAGCTTTGGGCCGTCCTCGACTGCTTTCCCAGGCCACAAGCAGGGAGCTGGATGGGAAGTGGAGCCGCCGGGATTAGAACCGGCGCCCATATGGGATCCCGGGGTGCGTTCAAGGCGAGGACTTTAGCCGCTAGGCCACGTCCGGGCCCAAAATAAATAAATTTTTTAAAGAAAGAATAATTCAGGAGAATCTATGTGTTTCTCTGCCTCCTAATAGATTTAATAATATAGATAGTTACAATGAAACAGATGGATAGAGACGACTGATCTGCCTTTACAACAGCAAGTGGCCCAAACAGCTGGTCACTGTAGTTTAGTCACATGGATGCATGAAGTTAACCGTGACACTTTGCACATCAAACTCAGTCCTGGACTATCCCTGGTCCTCCCTCAGGCCAGGTGGCATGGCCAGTTGGTGCTCTAGTTCCTCCCTGGTCTATCAGCTAGAGGCTCTGCTTCTGTCAGGTTCCATCCAGCTTCCACTTAAGTGAAATCTGATACCTGTGCTGGTTCTCCCTAGCTGGTTTAGCTCCAACGGGAGCCTCTTCTCTGAATCACAGGTGTGTGTCCTGGCATGTCCATAGCCCGAGCCTGTGTTAGCACTCATCGTTAGAGCACGATGCTTCCTTTGAAAGTGGAATCCCAGATCATCTTCTCTGGATCTTCTGGCACTACCTCAGTGTCCCATTCTTATTTTAATACCATGACTGCTTAAATGTACAACCAAAGACACGAGTTGAGACTTTTTACGTAACTAAGTAAAAAGCTAGAAATGTCCCCAAGGACAACATGATCCTTGCTTATCATTACTGTGGAATTTGTTCTTACGTATTATAGAGAATCGAATGGAATCTTGGGTCAAACAAAATGACCATGCTTCCTGTTGGGTACCTAAGCTAGTCACTGCTACTCCTTTAAGGATTGGGGGACAGGAAGGTCCTTAAAGATGTCAGAAATGAGAATAAAGTTAGTTGTTTTAGTTGGGATTGTTATGCACGTGTGCCTCTTGGCATCGGTTGAGTTCTGTCAGGTGGAGAGAGTGGTATGTTTGAAGGTTTGTTCGGGTACACACCCTAAGCATTGTCTAAATTAGTTCCTCTTCTGCAGGGTGTTATTGAAACCTCAAGATAATGCCTGGCAGTTTCCTTTGTAGAAGAGTTGTGCAATGTTAGTAGTTGTTGTGTTCATTGAGAGCCATTGTTGGAGATGCACTGTAGGCATGCACGTGACAGTGTGTGGGACCCCAGAGCAAAAAATAACTGGACTGTTGGTCATTTGCTCTTCCGCATTGGCTTCATCTTGTGCTCATGGGGACTGTGAGCTCGCTTGAAATAATAGTGATGCCTATAGTGAGGGTCTCAAGTTAAAGTGACCTTTTTGTGTGGGCAGGGACAGATTCTGGAAGCTCCAAGGGGTAAATATGCCACAATATGACAAATGGATACACGGTTTTTGAGGAAGAAGACAATGGGGACTTCATTAAAGATTGTCACCTGAGACTCATGGTGGATCCTTCTACTGCAACTGTTGGTTGTGTGGGTCTGGCACGCTAAAGAAGATCAGGGCATGCATTCCTCGTTCTTGAATAATTAACAAGATTAGCAACCTAGACCTGTGTGAGTAGAGGAGGTCACCAATAGAGTATAGGATTGGGGAGTGCTGGTGGTCAAGGGTGAACCCCGACAAAGAAATCGTTATGAAATACATAGGAGTATGTTGAATGAACAAGAAACAGGATTCAATTTACTTATGTGTATGCGGTCCAGTGACTTTGTGAGAAAAAAAAAGAAGAGAAAAGGAAGTATACTTGAGTACACAGAAAGCCAGGAGAGTGATGCCTGCAGGGTCTAGCCAAATATTGATTTTTATAAAATCTAAGTGCGGTCTTCTGGTTAAAAAACCAAGTCACCCTTCTGGTAAACAATTTGGCAGGCTGTGCCAAGCCTTTAAAAAGTTAATCTCCTTGGACCTGTTAATTCTGCTTGCAGGAATCACCCACAGCAAGTTAGCAGAGCTGCAGATAAAGACTTATACAAAAGCATACTTCCTCTTGGAATGTGGGTTTGCCTGGAAGGCCTGAGATGGGGGAGCATTTCATTTCAGCATCTTTTCCAGTGCTTTTGCAGCCAGGCGATGCTGTGGTCCAGGACACAAGATCTGCATTGATGTTTAAGACAGAACAGGACCAGGCGGAGATCTCTGCCTGCAGACTCCCAGTCTCTTTTGACCTTGATTTCCTGTAGCGGGAAAGTTGTAGAGACGCTGGTCTGTACGGTGAAGTCAGGGTTTGCTGTAGACATCTCCAAAGACAAATGGGAGCTGTAGTCCAGCCTCATTTCAGAAGCACTTCTAGAAGGTTCCTCAACACAGCAAGATTCGCCCATGGACCCTTGTCTTCTCCTTTACCTTCGTATAGCTGCAGAACTCCTGTTCACCCTTCAACCTCTCTGGTGGACTTGGTCACCAAATAAGTTTTATTTAGTAAAGCATTTTGAAAAAGCAATTCGATTTTAACGTGTTGCCAAATGACAGATATACTCCAGTTTTGCCACACTCCTCACCTCTCCTGTTGTGTTACACCATTCTGTTTCTGAGCACTCTATCCTTCCACCAGAAAATGCTCTCAACTCCTGTTCAAACCAAAATAATCACTTTGGTCATGTCACTTTTTCAATACCTTTAATGTCATCATTTATTGCCTCCATAAGCAATTCTTTTAAACATTGATTTACTTGTTTGAAAGAGTAACAGAGAGAGAGGGAGAGAGAGAGAGAGAGAGAGAGAGGAAGAGAAAGGCCTTGCATCTGCTAGGTCACTTCCCAGATGGCCACGATGCCTAGTGCTGGCCAGGCTGAAGCTTCTTCCTGAGTGACAGGAACACAAACACTTGGGCCATCTTCTGCTTCTTGCCCAGGCACATTGGCAGAGGGCTGGATTAGCAGGAGTGGAGCAGCCGGGCCGGGTGCAGTGGCCTAGTGGCTAAAATCCTTGCCTTGAAATGCGCCAGGATCCCATATTGACACTGGTTCTAATCCCGGCAGCCCCACTTCCCATCCAGCTCCTTGCCTGTGGCCTAGGAAAGCAGTCGAGGACGGCCCAACACCTTGGGACCTGCATCTGAGAGGGAAACCCAGAAGAAGCTCCTGGCTCCTGGCTTCGGATCAGCTCAGCTCCAGTGGTTGTGGCTGTTTGGGGAGTAAACCATCAGACAGAAGATTTTCCTCTCTGTCTCTCCTCCTCTCTGTATATCTGACTTCGCAATAAAAATAAATCAATGTTTCAAAAAATTTTTTAAAAAGTGGAGCAGCCAGAGCATGAATTAGCATTCATGTTGAATACCAGCAGTGCAGGTGATTACAGGGCCAGCAGCGGCCCCAAAGCAATTCCTAAAGTGTTTACTTTTTTTGTTTGATTTCTAAGTGTAATATGAACATTCATTAGGTAAATTTTTTAAAAAAAATTACAAACAAGCAGATAAAAACTACTTGTATTCTCATATTCTCACTCCCTGAATACAGTGGTGTTTCCTTTTGGTAATTGTTTCCATGCATAGTTTATATGTATGTTAACCTGGAGTCATACTGTTGTGGGCTAAGGAGTTGGTTAGCACTCGCTAAACTGAGCACTACAGGTAATGGGCTTGGGGCTGAAAGCACCTGGTCTAATGGAACTCAGCTGTATCCAGTATTGAGCGTGTGGGCTAAAGCGTAAACAAGAACTAGGTGAGAGGTCAAGAGTGGAGCCAATAAAAGCAGGCCTCGAGAGAGGCCAGAGAGACATTTTCCACCATCTCTGGTCATGTGTCCGTGCCTCATCCCCAGATCCTTCGCCGTGCCCACGTTACTGACCCAGCTGGCCACAACATCATACCACTGGTCTGTGAAGTTTAGAATCCTGATTTTTTTTAAAAATATAAGATTGTCATGTAAATGCTGATTATTTCTTGTTGGTATAGTTACCGTTTTTTTTTTTAAAGATTTATTGTTTTTATTACAAAGTCAGATATACAGAGAGAGGAGGAGAGACAGAGAGGAAGATCTTCCGTCCGATGATTCACTCCCCAAGTGAGCCGCAACGGGCCAGTGCTGAGCCGATCCGATGCTGGGAACCAGGAACCTCTTCCGGGTCTCCCACGCGGGTGCAGGGTCCCAAAGCTTTGGGCCGTCCTCAACTGCTTTCCCAGGCCACAAGCAGGGAGCTGGATGGGAAGTGGAGCCGCCGGGATTAGAACCGGCGCCCATATGGGATCCCGGGGCGCGTTCAAGGCGAGGACTTCAGCCACTAGGCCACGCCGCCGGGCCCTGGTATAGTTACCTTTAAAGTCTATTGACAGTCATTGCTTGGCAGTCAGTCCTATTTCCAACGGGGGAGCTGCAGTAGCAGGTGCTAGCACCGTAGAAGCCTTGCCTCATTCATTTGATGACTGTAGAATCTGGTTTTGCTTATTTCAGAACTATGCTTTGTGTAGTTACTTCTCTTACCCAAAGTCCTTTGTGGTGTAATTATCGCCCAACTTTGTTTTATAGTTGAAGTTTTATTGATTTACTTGAAAGAGAGATGCAGAGAGAAGCCAGGAGAGGGAGGGAGATGAGGAGAGATGCCCGTCTACTGACTGCCTCCCTAGATGCCTGCAGTAGCTGAGGCTGCACCAGGCAGAAGGAGCGAGGGAGTGTCAGGAACTCAACTGCTTCATCCCTTGCCAGCTGCCTGGCAGGGTGTACCGTGGCAGGAAGCTAAACGCAGGAGCGGAGCTGGAACCGAACATGGGAACTGGGATGAGATGTGGGTGTCCAGTGGGCTAGTAACTATACCAAACATTCCCTCCCACTCTTCTAAACTCTGTGTATTCTGTCTTTTAGACACATTCCAAAATAATCTCTAGAACCATTGGTATCAGGTTGCTGGATTAAAAAAATGAATTTTGGGAATAGGAAGGATGACTTTAAGTAGTTTTGCTTTTAATTTTTAAAGAGTGAATTAACCCAACCTTAAGTGTGTGAATAGACACATACATGTTCGTGGACCTACAGTGTACATGGTGGTTGATTTTTTTTCCCACCACTGCCCCTCTGTACCCAAGCTGCCATCTACAAAGAAAGCCCTTTGGGTGATAAAACACACCTGCTAGTTGGTATATGATTATGTAGCTGTGCTGTATTTAGATGGTAACCTGATGGGTAGGAAGTGGGTGATTCACCAGAAGAAAAATTTTTTTAAAAAGAAGCACTACCAAAAATGAACTTCCTGTTTCAAACTCTGTTTCAAATAGAACCTTTTCCTACGCTCATTAAAAACAAACAAAAAATCACACACATTAGGGGCTGATGTCCTGTTTCAAAGAGAGGTGGATCCAGTCCTTAGAAGTCAAAAGCTTTACTTTGCTCAGGTAGGACAAAACAAGACAAGTTTCTCTGTCCTCATTAGGACAGTAGGGCGTGCAGGTGCTGTCAGCAGATGCATGGAAGCTCAACCAGCTTGCTCTTGTACATGTTCACACTGGCTCAACCCGGGACCCCAGCAAGACACTGTGCCTGCTGCGCCTGACCCTTGAAGAGACCATCTCATCCTTCCTTTTATTCCCTTGTAGGTCCAGGAGGCCGCAAGTCAGGGCCTGAAATTCGTTGGTGTTATACCCCAGTACCATGCCCCTACGAGCTCAGTGGGCAACAGCCCTGCCACGTCCAAGGCCAACAGCACTGCACAAGCCGGAGACACAGAGAGCACGCATGAGGTCCGCACGTCATCACTGGAGCGTGAGAACCCAGGGCCTGTGGACCTGGGTGGATCTCCCACAGAGATGGACCAAAACCTGGAGCCTGGCCAAGACTCAGCCGCACAGCTGGCCTCAGGCGAGGAAGACAGTGAGGACAGTCCCCAGCGGGGCGCGAGCCAGGCCTTGTGTGGACTAGATAGCGACCCAGCAGAGCCGCCTGCAGAGCCTTTCTCAGGGAGTAAGTATGTAGGCCTGGCTATGCACTGATTAGCCTCTTGCTAATAGGGAACAGTTTACACTTTGAGGATAGAAAGTAGCGGAAATTTCTGTGGTCACCACGGTGTGTTTTCAGAAGGAAATCGGTCGTGATTCTGGGGACTCATTCAGAAAGCTGGTTTCTAGAGAGGGAGACGCTGGAGCTGCGGCTCTTGCGGGAGGATTCGGACTAGGGTTTCATCAAGCAGAGCCCGGGTCCGTCCTAAGGATGTGCTCGAGTGGAGTTCTTCCTTTGTGTGAATCTTCTCTCGGTCTGAGGTATGTCCAGATCTTAATGTAGGACTCTTCATCCTCATGCTGAGAAAGACTCCCCAAATCCTTCTAGACTTCCGCCTTCTATGGCTGATCCCATGGGAGTGGCTGACGCGGGAGCCGTGTCCGATGATCTGTCCTGCGGGCCCCCACCTCCTGCGTGAAGGGCGACCACAACAGCGGAGCCTTGGGCCATGTGTATCTCCTTGGGAGACCATTCTTGCTACAAAGCAGGCCGCGTGGAGAACGAGGGTGCCTGGATGTGTTTCAGGAGGTGTCGGCCAAGAGTGGTGGGATTGGGGTATGGCATGGATCAGGCAGGGGTATTCGAGGTTTCTGTAACCCAGGCTGGGCTACAGGTGCCCCATGTCTACAGAGAATTGGCCCCTTAGCCCTCAGCCGTTGCTCTCCCTCCTTGTGGCGAAATCAAGGCCTCTGCACTGCCCTTCAGCTGACAGACGACAGAGCTTGCCTGTGACCATGCAGTTTTGTTGGGACAGATGCGGGTCATGATGTGAGAGGATGCAGACCCCTCCCCAGCCCCAGAGGGCCCTGGTCTGAATCCTTCCTGGCTGTTGCCCCAGTGTCCCCTCCCAACAGTTTGCCATGGTAGCTGCTTCAGAGAGAAGAGAGTTCACGGTGCTACCCTTGCGTGGTTACACTTCTTGTTCCAGCTGTAGCCTTTGGCTGACTGGATGGCCGGACTTCCACACGCCCACCCTGCCCTCGTTGGTCATGACCCTTGCCAGACCCCAGCTTCCCTCCTAATCTTTTTCCTGGAGAGTCTTCGCATTTCCTTCCCTGGGAAGTCCACTCACATCACCCCGAAAACAGGCACATGAGGCCTGCCTGGCCGACCACCCCCACCTCCAGGAGAGTGAAGCGTTTTTTTATTGCTGTTTGTACCAGGTGGGTTTAAATAGGCAATCAGAGCCAGACAATTACAAAAGACCCAGGGGGGTCTCTCTCCTCTCTTCTCTTTGCTTCATTTATTTCATGGTAGTGCAGGGGGAGATTGGGGCTGTGGGAGGAATCTCCCCAGCGGCTGCCCACACTGGGAATTCCGGGGGATTCTCCGGAACCAGAGCAGACGGCCTCTCGCCACCCCGCCAGGGCCCCCAGGGTGGTGTCCTCCTTGCCCACCGTGGCGTGGCGAGTCCCTCTGCCTGCTCAGTGACTGATTTCCTGCTCTGGTTAGGGAGGGCGGTTTCCTGTGGGTTGGAGGTCGTTCCTGAGCTGTGCAGGGGCAGCCCCAGTGTCTGTGCTGCTGTAGTTTTCCTATCTGAGAAACAAGGCAGCTAGACAGTTTCTAGAATATTCTGTCACTAGGGTAATCATAAAACCTCTTCCAAGCACTGTCCTTTCCTTCTTGCATGTGCTTGGAGCAAATGCTTATAAATACCAGACAGAGCCCCTAGCCATCCCGCTACATCAATTCCTGGCTGGGGATGGGGGTTGACCTTGGCAGGCAGCTCAGGCTAAAGATGTAAGGAGTGCTCTTCTGATGGAGGTCCTCCTCCATTGTCATACCTCCCAGACCTGCCAGCTGCTGTCAGCTTTGGGGCTTTTCACACCCTCAGACAAGCAGCCATTGAGTTCTCACTCCCCTGCCTTCTGGGTCCTGCCCCCAGGGCATTAGCCTCTTCAGGATTTAGGAAGGATTTAGAAAGGAGCCCAAGGCTTGGGATTTGAAGGCCTCTCTGCATGGTTCTGTGTAGCCTCATAATTTCTCATAAAAGCCCCTCATGCGTCTGGGTGTTGACTGATGCTGTTCCCTCCTGCGGAGGGCAGGAGAGGCGCAGGTGGTGATGGTGACTAGAGGCCCTTGTTTACTCTAGGACTTGGGCCCAAAGCCGTGAGCCTTACAGCATTCCTAATTTCTGCACAGCCAGCTGGCACCTGCATGTTGGCCTTGCCCTACTGCCTGGTATGCTGCCCTCACATGGGCCAGCAGGCCCGTCTACGTGTCTAGGACGAGCCTGACTCGGCCTCCCCAAGATGGAGGAGACAGGCTGGAGAGCCGGAGCACCCACTGCTCTCTGCCCACTGCAGAGCTTTGGTCTTCCCTTCCAGCACCAGTATCGCTCCCACTTGGTGCTCAGCCCCTCGCCCTCCTCCTACATCCAGCCTGAGGAGCCCACACTCAGACAGGACCCTGAACTCTTGCTTCACTCCAGGCTGGACAGCTCCTCGGGCTCCAGACCTCCAGCCAGCTCCCCGCACACCCTCAAATTTAGGCTCCCTGGGACATCTTGCAGACAGTCTGCCTAGCTCCTATGCCGCCTCTGGGTTCCTGTGCCCCAGGCAAGGCCTCAGAGTCAGGTGCTTTTCCTGTCCTCCCCACTGGGCAGCCTTAGCAAGGTGTGGGTGGGCAGACACCGAGCAAACAATCGCTCGCCCTGCTGCTAGCCACTGGTCTGGCTCAGGTTGATCCAGCAAATACTGGCAGCACCTGCTGTGTAACAGAGACTGCGCTGGGCGTGAAGGATGTCAACAAGAAAGGCAACACCTTGTATCAGGGCAAAGAAAAGCAAGATGAGAATACAGGGTTTTTAAAGAAGACGATTTCAGGGGCTGGCGTTGTGGCATAAAGTGTTAAGCTTCCCCTGTGATGCTGGCAATCCCATGTGGGTGTGAGTTCGAGGTTGGGTGCTCCATCTCTGACCCGGATCCCTGCTGATGAGCCTGGGAAAGCAGTAGTAGATGCCCCTAAGTGCTTGGGTGCCTGCACCCACGTGGAGGAACTGTAAGGAACTCTGAGCGTCTAGCTTAGGCCTGTCCTAGCCCCAGCTGGAGTAGCCATTTGGAGAGTGAGCCAGTAGATGGAAGAGCTCTCTGTTCCACTGCTCCCTGTCTCTTTCTTTCTTTCTCTGTAATTCTGCCTTTCAAATAAATAGAAAATTTAACAGAATTGTTTCAGAGAAAGAGAGTGTGCTTTTCCACACACAGGTTCACTTTTTGTGAACCCAGAGCCAGGAGCCAGGACCAAAGCCAGAAGCCAGGAACTCAAACCAGGTCTCTTAGGTGAGTGGCAGGAACGCAGTCACTGGAGCCATCACCACTGCCTTGCAGAGTCTGCGCTGGCTGGAAGACAGAGCCAGGCGCTGAGGCTAGGAGCATCCCCCGGGGGTGTACAGGTCTTATGCACACTGGGCTCAGTGCCTTGGGTGCTGTGGCAGGGCGATCCTTCAGCCACTCTGAGTGTGTGTTCATGAACAATGCCTTTCCCACTCCTTTGGGACTTTGTGTCCCATGTCTGGAAAAAAATCTTCCCGCTGGGTCATGGCGGTGTCACACAGCAGCTGAGAAAATTAAACCAAAGTGGGGCTGCCGTTTGGAGCCCTTCGTGCCTGCATGTGTGTGTGTTGGAGAGTTGCAATAGTGAAACATCGAAGGACATCATGTAGGGCCGGTTTCTCTTGGCTGGTTTCCTGTGAACAGAGACCAGACTGTGGCGGAGGAGATGGGATTGACCAAAGGATCAGACGTCTCAAGTCGGATTTCTCCAATAGCTCATGGCTGCCAATAGCTTGGTACGCTCTTCGTTCCAACATCATTTCCTTTTCCTTCCTGAAGGATTTATTTTTGTCTCTGGCTTCAGTCCTGCCCTCTGGGGAGCATCAGGACGGGAAAGCTAGGTCCCTGTTAGCCCCGTCACCTTGTCTGACTATCTCGGTCTTCCTCCCGCCTACACCCCAGTCCCCGCTCCCTGCCCCGGTCCTCAGCGTTCTCACTTCTGCTTCTAGCACTTCCCCTTTTTCGGTTTCATGATGTATTTGGGCAAGTTGCGTTTCTGCCTTGCCCCGTTAATGGGGATCCTTATGTGTGGTCAAGTGTCACCCCAAGAGCCGAGCATTTGGCCTCTGCCAAATTCCCCGCTCACTTCTTCCTTGTGGAGCCCCCGATGCATTGGCCTTTTAGTTCTCAGGCCCTCAGCAGCCTCCACAACAAGTACACTGCCCCACCTTGGAGCCACCTGCAGACGGCCGTGGCCAAGCTGGCAGCTTCCTCAGCCTCTGCCCACCGAGTTGAGGATGGGAATGTGCTGGGCATTCCAGAGCCTTGTCCTGGCTCACTTGGGCTGCGTGTAGCCCACAGTGTCTGGGTGGCATGAACTCCAGTTGCTCCTGTGATAACTGCTCGTTAAAGACCGCTCATTCTTTAGCCTCCCCCGTGTCCCGCACCAGTCACCATGCCTGCTCCCTCCCTGTGTTTCCTGGGATCATTTCCCAGATAAGCGACTTTACACACAGAAGTTGACACAATCTAGTTGTCTGCTTTGGAAGAGATCCCAGTGCAGCTGAGGACTCGCTAACACAGTGTTGAGCCCCTTGCCCTTAGAAGCTGCTGCTTTTCTTTGAACCCTTTGCACTGAGCAGGAAAACACCCCACGGTCCTCCCCCTTCCTCCCAGCACCAGACCATACCTTTGTGCCCTTAGCTAGAAACCTTCCTGTCTGCCACTCAACCCCTAAAGCGTATGTTCAGCCATGAAAGTGTCAGGTGGTCGCTAGCTCTGGACCCCAGCTCTCATCTCTGTCGTGCCAGCATTTCTTGGCTAAGGGTGGCTGCGAGAGTGGTCATTTGGCAAAGCTAAAGCCTAGGCTAGGGTTGGTGCTGAACATCCAGGTGGCTGCTGCTGAAGATAGGCACCTTCTTTTGGTAGCAGGTTCCAGCGCAGGCTCAGAGTCAGCTCCCCTGTTCCATCATGGCTGATAACAGCTGCAAAGCCCGGCACTGACCCACAGAGATGTCTGCTGATGCTCGCCCAGACTGTGCCACCAAATAGGGTACTGATCCGTGAGAGAGAAACGCGGGGGTTACATGCATAAACCCAGTCGGTGTTGCTGTGCCTCTTATAGCCCCCTATTTATGGCTGAGGGTAGTGGCTTGCCTTCGGGTCATGGAGTAGTTTCTTTCTTAAGGGGCACTTATTTAAATAAAGGAAAGTGAGTCACTCCTGAGCTAGTGCTGGGATGCCACAAACATTGTGAAATAGTACAGTTGGGGAAATGGCCTCTAGAACGTGGCCCCAGGTGTCCGGCAGGGAGCAGGCGGCCAGAGCTTTGCGCTTCGTACTCACGTTAACCTTTGTGGATGACCTTTACTTTTTTTTTTTTTTTTTTTGGTCTTTGAAAGAAGGGTGGGGATTTTCTCAGAGTTCCAAAAAGATATTTTTGGAAGCCACAGCGTATTCCTCACAAGCCTGTGTAAGCAAAGCTTTCAAACTGAGTCCACTCTGATTGCTTAACTAATTGAGTAACACAAAAATAGACCTGCGGGCTTAGATTGAAATTCCAGGCATTTGCTTGGCCAGCCTGCTGTGGCCAACTCCTGCCCGGTGGCACGTAGGTAGGGTCGCCCAACGTGAACCTGCTGCCGCCCAACCCATGGCCTTGATTGATTTTTATGTAGCTGAGCCTCTTCCCTCGGCGCCTGCCTGGCTAAGTCCTGGGTGCCACTTGGAGCAGGAACTCTGGCTTAAGGGGACGTATTTATTTTTACATATCAACGACGTGTTTTGGATGTTCTTGATTAAGTGTGATGAGGGCGGCCCCAGGAAGCGCTGCTACCATTTATAAATAGTGAGTTTAGGGTTGTATGAGATTCCTGGAATCAGAGCAGGTTTTTGTTTTCCTGTGCTCTGCACAATCATGTTAAAGAGCAATTGTTGCCCAAAGAGATTTCCTTTCCCATGCAAGGCACATCTTTGCATGCATTTCTAGCAATGTCTGTGTTTCAGTAAATCTCAGTGAATAGCCCTTGCGTGATGTTCCAGCACCAAAGGCCACCCCCCATCCGAAGCCCACCCTCAGGGGTCTCAGGCACTATGAGGTCAGGGCACCTGGCAGCAGTGTTTCTCACAGAGGTGGCCCTGTGGATTGTTGTTCTTCGGGCTTCTGGGCAGTCTTTTTCTCAGTGGTTGACCCCTTTTCTCTCTACTGCTTTTTCCAAACCTCCACAGGGATGGAGATCATTGCTCTATTCAACAAACCCCAGAGTCATCGGCCGTGCCGGCAGTACTACCCCGTCACCATCCCTCTGCGAGTCTCCAGGAATGGCCAGACTGTGAGCAGCTTGGATGCCAACTGGCTGGAGCACATGAGCAGTCACTTCCGGAAAGGAGGCGCGCTGGTCAACGCCGTGTTCTACCTGGGGGCCGTGACAGGTATGGCAGTGTGCTGGACAGCCTCTGGGTGGCCCTCCCAGAAGCGTCTTCTGGCTCTCATCACCCTAGCCCCTCTTCAGAGCTTGCTCTGTTTAGATTAGATCTGAACCAGTGCATGATGTGTTTGACTTCTAGTGAGTACGTTTTTCGGTAACATCCGGAACTTGCCATGTACTCCAGAGCCTGCGCCCTCCACACGTCATCAGCCCTCAGCCAGGGATCTTCGGAAGTGACAGAGGAAGGCGGGTGATCCTGTCTTGCCCGAGGTGGCTTCCGTCTCTGTGGTTTTGAAAGGTGGTAGTGTTCACAGGGCTTGTTAATTAACCCCCGGGATTATGGTACTGCAGAAGTGCAAATTGTTTGTAGATGCAACTATGATTTGAAGTTATGGTGCCAACACCTTGGAGTCAACAACAGGGAAGGAGATCGAGTAGCCTGGCCTCCGTGAGTTCCAGTGAGACCCACCCCATCCCAGTTCCTTCTCCACAGGACTGGGTTGTTGCTGGGAACTTGCTGCAGGGGGGGCCGCACCGTTGGTGTCAGAAAAAAAGATTTGCCAACAGTGGTAGAATGTGTGGAGCCATTCAAGGGTTTTGAGTTCACACGAAGGCATCTTGAGTCTCAAGGGTGCATCTGAAGTGAGAGGCACTCTGGGGGAAAGGGTTCATGCCAACATGTGCGGGTCCTTAGGGCTGCCAGTCAGCAGGATTCCCAAGTCAGCAGAATGTAACGTCACCATTTGCCATTTTCAGCGAGATCTGGCAGGAGGCATTGGCAACCCCGTGTGTGTGTGTGTGTGTGTGTGTTGTTAAGTCATTTTCTCCTAAGAATTAGCAAAGTCAGGAGTGGAGGTTAGGTTCTACGTTATTTGCAATTCTCGAAATGCCAGCGAGCATGCTCAGAATGGAGACATCAGTCTTCATTATGAATGTCTGGGTTTTCTGCCATCGGAAGCCATGTAATGTCACGCATCATAGGCAGGTTTCCATTTTGGATTGCAAGACCCTTATTAGTATCTAAATATCAATATCTCATGTGAACACGTGGTGACTGGACAAGAGAAAGGCAATTGGCTCATCCAGGCTAAAGGTACAGTAAATATACTGCCGGATAGGACTTTCTGAGATGATGGAAATGTTCCATCTTGGAACTGTCCAATACGTGAAAACTAGCTGCTTGAAATGTGCAACTGATTTTTAAAAAAGATTTATTAATTTTTATCGGAAAGGTGAATTTATAAAGCAAAGGAGAGATAGATCTTCCATCCGCTGGTTCACTCCCTAAGTGGCTGCAACGGCTGGAGCTGAACCAATCCTAAGCCAGGAACCAGAGCTTCTTCTAGGCCTCTCAAGCAGGTGTCGGGTCCCAAGGCTTTGGACTGTCTTCAACTGCTTTCCCAGGCCACAAGCAGGCTGGAAGGGAAGGGAAATAGAGCAACTGGGACATGAACCGGCGCCCGTATGGGATCCTGGCGCAAAGTGAGAATTTCAGCTACTAGACTACTGCACTGGGTCCAAAACTGATTTTAAGGTTTATTTAAATCTCATTGAAATTTACTTATGTGAGGATACTTCACCCAAAAAAAGTTGGTGGAAAAATAGAATGAAAATTTTATTTTGATGCAAAGAGTGCTGAAACCTGTGCAGTTTTTTAATACTATATGTTTTCCATAAACCTTAAAAAAGAATGAGATGTATTTCTTTTACTTCAAGAAATTACAGAGAGAGAAAAGGAGAGACACACAGAGAGATATTTCATCAGTTAGTTCATCCGCAAATGGCCACAATCTGTATCTGGGAGCCAGAACCTACCTTGGGGCCTCCCACATAGGTGCAAAGGCCCAAGACCTTGGACTGATTTCCACTTCTTTTACAGGCACATTAACAGGAAGCCTGATTGGAAGTGAAGCAGCTGCGACTAGAACCAGGGTCCCTATGGGATGCTGGTGCCACAAGCCTACTATGCCCTAGTGCTGGCCGCATAAACCTGTGGAGAATTCCTTGTATGTGGTTGATGTATTGGACACTGCTGTTCTAAGATGTGCTTTTCATCACTACAGCTGATGAGGTGCCACCTCTTTTCAGCCAGGATCTCCACAGAAAGCCCTCCATGGATGCCCGCCCAGGGCCCTAAAAGCCAGGGCTTGTCGTGGTCTGTTGTGATGGGCTCCACCAAGCACCAGCACTTGGGACAGGTGGTGACGGTCCTCATTCGCAGGTGTTAGTGGAAGTGAGTGAGCCCCTTTGCCGCTCTTCTGCAGGAACAACCCATCACCTGACTCCTGCCACCTCTTGATGCCCACAAAGGTTCTCTGTTGCTGGGACAGTTTTGCATTTTCTCTGGGCAACTGGTGGGCAAGTTGTGCAGATAGGTAGTTGTACAGGTTGTTAGTGGTGCAAATGGTTGATACGGCAAATTGTAGGACAGATGGCTAATAATGAAGATGGTTAACTGTACAGGAAGTTAGCAGTGAAGATGGTTAATAGTAAAGATGGTTAGTATAGATGGTAAGTTGTATAGGTGGTTAACAGTGAAGGTGGTTAGCAGTGAAGATGGTTAGTTTGGCAGGGGATTCATTTTGTGAGCAATTAGTAGTATGGATACTTGGTTGAATAGATAGTTAACTGTGCAGATGTTCAGCTTTCTAAGTGTTTAGCAGTGAAGATGGTTAGTTGAACAGGTGTTTAATAGTGAAGTGATGCCATACAAGTATATAGATACTCAGTTATTCCTTGGTATTCACAGGGGTTTGGTCCAGGACCCCCTGCATGTTGTGCCAGACTTTGTGTGCACTGGCATATGTAACCTATGCACATAAGTTAAATTACCTCCAGGTTTCCTATAAGGCATATTACAATATAAAGCTATGGGAATAGTTGTTTTGCTGTATTGTTTAGAGAATTATGAGAAAAAGTCTGATGTTCAGTACAGATGTACCCATAATAGGCCTAATAGCACAGTTCTTTGTCTTTTAGAACTTTCTGGAGTTCTGTTATTTGTTGAAAAATTTTTCAGTCTGACATTGGTTGAAGTTGTAGAGGTGTAACTTTTGGATATGTTGGGGCTGACAGTGCTACTTATAGATTTGAGTGAGACAGAGAGAGGGAGCCCCCATGCACTGGTGACAGGGACTGGGCCAGGCTGAAGCCAGGGACTGCAAATTCAATCCAGCTTTCCATGTGGGTGGTGGGGAACAAGCTGCTTGCGCCACCACCTGCTGCCTCCTGGAGTGTCCATTAGCAGGAAACCAGAATGGGAGGCAGGGCTGGAACTTGAGGGATGGCACTGTGAAATGGGATGTGGGTATCCTAAGTGGCATTTCTAACTGCACATGACACCTGCCCATATACTCACATCCTACAGGTGCTGTATGGGTACCCCTTGGCTGTGTGTAAGCTGTGTGGGTACCCCTTGGCAGTATCCCTCCCCAACATCAGAGGAATTGGGGTGTAAAATAAGAAATTGCTTCTTTTACTGCACTGCCTGAGCGTGTCTGAACCCCAGGAGAGAGCACCTTGAAGTTCTTAAGGCCATTTACGTGTTTCTAACTGTGTGGTTTTGGCAACTCAAGCTGAGTTAACGTCCTATACTCTCCTCTAAATCCCCACCCCTCATCCAACCTTGAGTCCAAAAACGCGTGTAATTTATCCTGTTCTTTCCCTCGGGTTTGACTTGAGTGTTTGAAATGCTGCTATATCCTGCCTTGGCTTTAGCTGCGTTAAATCTAGTCTTGAAGACAGAATGTAAAATCTCTCCTGGCAGGTGCGGCCGTGGAACCTGCACCCAGCCAGTGACTTCCCGTGGGCAGCTGCGTCTTGAGCTCTCCTGTAGCTGCGTGCTTTGACTGCCAGAGGCCTGCAGCACTATCATGCTGAAAAGTCACTGAAACCCATTCTGCTTTTACTGTATTCCCAAATTTATATTTTACTCAAAAGGCAGAGAGAAAGATGTCCCAACCTCTGGTCCACTCCTCCAAGTGCCCACAACAGCTGGGCTGGGACTGGGTGAAGCCAGGAGCCCTGGATGGACCAGGTCTCCCATGTGGGTGAAGAGACCGAGGACTTGAGCTGTCATTTGCTGCCTCACATCGTGTGTATTAGCAGAAAGTTAAAACAGAGAGCAGAGCTGGGACTGGAAGCTCAGTATTCCAATATGGAGCTTAACTGGCTGCGCCAAATGTTGGCCCCTTACTCCAGTGGTTTTTCTTTAAGATTTAATTATTTTTATTTGAAAGGGAGATTTGCAGAGAGAAGGAGAAATAGAGAAAGATCCTCCACCCACTGGTTCTCTCCCCAAATGGCCACAACAACCAAATCTAGGCTAGTCTGCAGCCAGGAGCCATGAACTTCTTGGTGTGTCATTAAGGTGCAGGGTCCCAAGGCTTTGGTCTATCCTCTGCTTCCTTTCCAGGCCACAAGCAGGGAATTGAATGGGAAGTGGAGCTGCCAGGACATGATCCAGCACCCATTTGTGATAGCAATGCCACAGAGTGGATGATTGATGCGTTGAGCCACCACGTTGAGGTCCTTGCTGCCCCAACCCCACAACCCTTCCCCTTGCTCCAATTTTGAGCAGTGTCAGCAGTCAGTGCTAGTTGCTTGAGGTTTTTCTGCTGTGAAAGTGCCCAAGGTTTCCATGGAGCAGGAATGCGAGGTGTGTATGAATTAGGTGCTCTGTACTGAGGGTGGCTAGTCATGATCAAGGGAACCTAGACAGTACCAGTTATCCATACAGGTGAGGCTGGCCGAGCTGGAAGCAGGTCTTCCAGCTGTTTGGCATCTGGGAAGGGACCAGGCCCGATGCTTTGCTCCAGCATCTTCTCTGTGGACTGCTCAAGCTCACATGAACTTTGCCCCATAAACAAGATGATGTTTCAGCCCCAACAACCCTCGAAAGACTCCAGCTCCTGTGAGGACCCAGACAGTCCTCAGGTCTGGATTCCTGCTGGTGGTGTTCCAGGGTCCTCTCTCTGGGTATGTCATTATGCCTTGCAGCTAGCAGGTATCTCCGTCTGGGGATGGCCCTGCCCTGGGACCCTGCAGGGTTAAGGCCCTGATGGGAGAGGTGCATGGCCATGGGAACAATGGGAACCATGGGAACCTTGGGGCTGTTGGGATGCCTGTGTTACTACTGTGGAAACTGATGCACAGGGTCATTATGTGTTGTTGTCAAGGTGACTTGCTAATAAATGGGATGAAGGAGAATGGGAAGGGAGAGCAGATGGCCCTCTTGGGGATAGGAGCTTGGGGTCCCTGGATCCCTGGGGCTGGGAGACAGAAGGTATAAGGCCATACCACCAGTGGGGTGGCTGGACTTAGTCCAGGGACCATACAGCAGAGCAAACAGGCCCGCCAGTGCTCCATTCAGTATGACCAAGGCCGGAACACATGCATCCCAGAATGCTGAGTTGGCTGCTAGTGAGGAACCAGGGAGCCGAGGTGGCACCAAGGGTCCAGTGTTTGAAAACTGCCGGGAGGGAAGCAGGCTTCTGTTCAGGGTGTTCTTGTATCTGTGAATCCAGAGCCGCAGCTGCCACCATGTCTCCTTGCCCTGCTCAGGTCCTTGCTGGCCCTGCCCTCCTGTAATGTTGCCCTTACCCTCCCCCTTGCTGGATGCCTGCTCGCTCTACTGTCATCCATACACACTTTGTCCTACCCTGTCCTCTGGCCCTCATCCCATCCCTGCCTGGGTGCTCCCCTTACCCTGTTCCTGCCCTGCCCTTGCCCTCTCCTGCCCTGGCAGTTCTCCTGTGGGTTTTAGTAGCATCTTTTGCAGCTCATGGTCCAAGCCAGAATCCAGCCCAGCCTCTGGCACTGCCAGAGGGAAGGGAGTGGCCACTGTGCCCTCACACCTCTTTCTCTGCCTGTACAAGCAGGTGAGCCTCCTGTCGTGCAGAGGGCCTGCCTGTTGGGTCTGTGGGCTCATGTCTTGGGGGTGTCTGTGTCCTGTGTTCTGAGGCCTTGATGCACCACGCGTGTGTGGTCAGAGTGCATGCCAGGGCCTGGTGCGTTGTCCATGCTGCAGCTGTCAGGGCAGGCTGCTGTAGATGCAGGTGTCTCTGTCATAGCCACTCCCTTGGGACACAGCCTGCCTCCAGGAAGGTTTGGCCTGGTAGTCACAGCCATGGCTTCTATTTCAAAGAAACCCCATAGGGCTGATTTTGTGGTATAGCACGTTGAATGATTGTCTGTGATGCTGGCATCCTACATGTGTGCCTGTTTAAGTCCTGACTGCTCCACTTTCAATCCAGCTCCCTGTTAGTGTGCCTGAGAAAGCAGAGGAAGATGGCCCAAGTGCTTGTGCCCTTGCTAGCCATGTGAGAGATTGGCTGGGGTTCCAGGCTCCTAGTCCTGACCATAGTGGCCATTTGGGAAGTGGACAAGCATATGGAAGCTCTGTATCTCTCTCTGTAACTACCTTTCAAATAAATAAATAAATACAGCTCTTAAAACAACAAACAAAAAAGCCCTTTAATAACCGGACAGTAGATTATACACCTGCTGTTAAAAGATATTGGCTCCTGTGGGCATCGCATGTGTCTAAGTAGCTTTCTCTTGCCCTGGAGCACTCAGAGGCACTGATCTAGACTGGGAGAATGACTCAGAGATGTTCCCAGGTGCGCTCTGAAGTCAGGAACAGGAGCCCTGATGCTCCTCGCCCTCCCTGACCCCACAGGTAACCACAGAGCCGACTTGAAACGCCACTGCTGGCCTTGAGTGGAGCATGTTGTGTTGGGCTCCCTTCACTCTCTGCTGTGCGATCCAGTCACATTTCAGATGTTACGTCAAATCCATTTTTTTTCTTCCTGTAGACAGTCTGTATTGTGTTGTCCGTCTACACAGTGTGTTGACGTGCTTGTCAGTAAGCTTTTGTTTTGTTTTGTTTTATCCCATGGAGAAAATCATGACATCTGCACAGATTTCTCCCTTACCAAGTCCTGATGCCATCTCCCTGTGACCCCCACCGACACCTCGCCAAGGCAGAGGGAGTGTGGCACAGTGGTCAGCAGGTGGAGAGACTGCTTGTCACATCCTTTGCGCTGGCTCTTGGGACAGCAGCTGGCTGGTGCAGCCCGGAGAGTGTTTGGTGCTTGTTGAAGGAACAAAGGCTTTGGCATCAGAGCAGCTGCGTTTCAGATCTTGTTTGGTCCTTGCATTTTTTCAGGAGTCCTGATAGTTCGTATAGCTTCTGTTTCCTCACGCAGTAAGGAACGTTGACTCTTGAGGAGTTTGGAGAAGGAGGGGACTGGAGGGGAAAGAGAAGGTGATCTGGGTCTAGCAGAGTAATGGCCTTGCATCCAGCTAACACCAAATCCCAGTGTTTCTTCCCCATCTAGTTGTCTAAATGGAACCGAAACAGGCTGACTAACCCTCGCTCAGTCTAAAGAATAGTAACATCATGTCTAGATGATTCAACGCAACAACTTGAGAATGCAGGAAGGTGCAGGCTGACCCAGGGCAGCTGTGCTCACTTGGGTTCATGAAGCAGATTAGCTCAGTCTCACAGGGAAGTGGCCTGTGGCACCACTGCCCGGGATGGCATGAGCACTGATGATGTGTGACCACAATGCACCATGGTCGAACCGAGGTGGAGCAGCGTGCAGTCTCTGGGGGAGAGGGAGGTGGAGAAGGGGCTTCCAGAAAGTCCAAGGCGAGCTCTGCTGCTGTCACCACCACACCCTTGCGTGGATGACTGATTCCAAAGCAGTTGGTTCAGAGGAGAAATAGCATGTGTCTTTAATCCTGCGGAAGCAGACTAGGTGCCCTGGCCATTTGTCCTGCTTGTCCCGGGAGAAGAGCAGCCCCCGGGGGACTGGGCCCAAAGCTGAGCCGCCTGGACGGAGTGTAGAGGCTTCAAGGCTTTGGGATAAGAGCTGAGGTCCCATCGGATTTACCTCTGCATAGGGTACAGCCAGTCGCCCTTCTCGCACATCCTTCTTGTAAATCATAAGCTCGGGCGGGTAAGGTGGCCTTTTGCCAAAAGACCGGCATCAAATATTTATACAAACGCCAGGGCAAATAGCTTTCTGTGCACAGTAGGGAAGCATCTTTACTTTAATAAACAATGCGGTGATAATGGAATGTTTTCCATAGAGAGAGGGTGGTTTAACCTTTCTGCTTCGGCCGCCTTTATTCTGAGATGACCCTGTTTATACTCAACTGGGTGCAGTGCGTGCTGCAGTGGGGCCCAGGCATGAAGGGGAGTATGGAGACCAGGCGGGGATGAGACCGTCAAAACACTGTCAGCGTACAGCCATCTGCTCGCTCCGGGTCATTGGCTTTCCACTGTTACACATGAGCACGTCCTGACAGCCGCTCGGCACCTGCTTGTTAGTTAAGTAGGGAAATCAGCACCCTGGACTCAGAGCAGCAGGGCAGCACACCGGGAGGCTGGAAGGCTGAGTGAGGTGGACAGGGAAGGAGCACCTCAGTGTCTTCCTATCTCCTGCCCACCCAAGCCTGGCTGTCACTCAGACTGCCTCTTCCCGTCCCTGTGACGTGGGAAGGTGGGAGGGGAAGCCAGATAGGCACTGCAGAGAGAGTGCAGGTGCACTGCAGGTCTCTCTTGGGTGTTACCACTCCTACTGGCCTTTGCTATTGGTAATTTATGTCATGTTAGGCGCCTGAGTACTCAGAGCTCCAGGCAGACACTTTGGAAGGACTTGAGGTTTTCCACTGAGGACATTTGAAGGTAGGGGGCTTTGGGAACTGCATATCCAGTCTTCTCTTGGGGTCTGAGGCCCACTGACCCCTCTTCCATGGCTACCCAAATCCTCATATACTCAGATATTCAGATTCCTTAAAGAAATGGTGTTGTTTTGCATGCACCCGGCATGGTCCTCCTGTAGGCTTTAATCCATCTCAAAATGAGTTGTAGTACCAAATATTGTAAAAGCTTTGCGATTTTTTAAAAAAAAATATTTTATTTGTTTGCAAAGCAGAATGCCAGAAAGGGAGAAATTGGAAGCTCTTGCATCTGCTGCTTTGCTCCCCAAACGCCTGCGTGGCTGGGGCCATGCCAGGTCAAAGCCAGGAGCCAGGAGCTTTCTACTGGATCGTCCCCCACCCCATATGGGTGCAGGAATCCAAAGATTTGAGCCATCTTCTGCTGCTTTCCTAGCTGCATAGCTGGGAACTGGATTAGAAGTAGACAGACAGGACTGCAACTGGTGCCCATATGTGGTGCTGGTGCTACAGGTGGTGGCTGAACTGTAATGTCACAGTGCTGACCCGAAGCTATGTGAATAGTTGTCATCTTGTTAAGGCAATAGTGATAAGGAAGAAGGTCTGAGCATGTGCAGCACAGGGGAGATTGTGTGTGTGTGTGTGTGTGTGTGTGTGTGTTTACAGTGTGAGGTTGGTAGAGGTCACAAATGTGGAAACTGCAGACACAGTGGATGACTGTAATCTATCTGTGGTCATCTGGAGCAGGTGCGTGCTGTGTCCGTAACCTCTGGAGGGAGTCGTGAGTGTCTCCTGGTCATGAGCATGCCCAGGCCAGGCCTTGGGGAAGCTGTGTTCAGTGGTGGAAATGTGAGCTGGTACATGAGTATGCTGTAGTCTGCTCATCCAGACCCCAGCGGAGGGGCAGCTCTGCTCTCCCAGGCCACCTGTGTGAAGGATTCCTGGAGATGCTGGGTAGCAGACGCTGAGGACAAGAAATGAAGCAGTCTCCCACATGGGTGCAGGTGGCTAAGGGCTTAAATCATTTGCTACTTCTTTCCCAGGCACATTAACAGGAAGCTGGATCAGAAGTAGAGCAGCAGGGACTCAAACCAATGGCCAAATGGGATGCTGGTACTACAGGTTCAAGCTTAATCTAGTGTGCCAAAATGTGAGCCATAAAGACAGTTAAAGACTGTTTTGTTTGTTTTTAAGATTTATTTGAAAAACAGAGAGTGAGTCAGAGAGACAGACCTTCCAACTGCTGGTTCACCCCCCCAAATGGTTGTAACCGCCAAGGCTGCTGATGCCTTGAATTGACACCAAGAGCCACCAGCTCCACCCTGGTCCCATCTATGGCTGATTGGCAGGGGTCCAGGTACTTGGGCCATCTTCTGCTGTGTTCCCAGGCACATAAGCAGGGTGCTGGATCAGAAATTAGAAGAATTGTCTCTCCACTGTGGGATGTCGGTGTCCCAGCTATGGCATCATGTCCCAGTGGACCAAGGGATTGTCCACAGAAGTGTTAGAGATGTGTAGGGATGTTGTAAGGAACTCCGTACGTGGGTGTTCAGTGGTTTTGGCGCTTGGCACTGGGCCTGTTGACCAAAAGGGGTAGGGCTTCTGCACTCTGTGGTTCCAGACTCTCGAAGCATTGCTGAGTTACTCTCTGGGAAAATCGCACACTCAGAATTCTGTCTCTCACTGGAAACTTGCCTAAATCCCTGAACCATTACCAGTGAGCATTGTCCCTTTGACATCTGCCCGTGTGATAAACAACAAAGACATTGAAAAATGTGTTTGGTTTCAGATTTATTGGAACCATGGGAGAGAGGGAATTAATGGCTGGTGTATATTCTTTGCCCATTTCGAGTGGTTTTTGAGTATTTTAAACTATTGATTTGTAAAAGCTTTTTGTATAGAAGGAGTACTACCCTTCGCCTCTGCCTTGGTTTTTGCTGTTATGGCAACAAGAACTTGGGTTGCACCCATAGCCTCTTCATTCTGTTTCCTAGCCCTGGTAGAGGACAGAAGTGAGAGATGGTTGTGCATTCGCGTTGGTCAGACTTTTTCTCTGTGACTTCTGGAAAACGCTGGCAGTTCCAGGAACCCTGTGTGATTCAGAGGGCTTGTGATGCTGTTGCTCCTGCTCTCTCCCTGGGTGGCTGGCATGTCCCGTCATTATGGATTTGTCCTGCTAAGTAAGTGAGCTTTTGAGAAAGCTGACTGTTGACATACGCTTTGCTTGTCTTGGCCTGCCAGGGTGTCTGTAACAAAGCACCAGTGGCCGGGTGGTTTGCACCACACGCAGTTGTCTCTTCTTGGTCTGAAGGCCGGACAGCCACTGCCAGGATTGCCGACCGGATCGGCTTCCAGTGAGGGCTCTTGGCTGGCGTGCAGGGTGCTCACTGCCTCTTTGTTCGTTGCACCCACTGGTGAGAGAGCCAGATGGGGCTCTGCTTAGTTCTTTCTCTTTCTTAAGAACATCAGTGCCACTGGATGAGACCCCCTCCCCAGGACCACCTCATGTAACACTAAGAGATCATTTCCAGATCCACTCACTTGGGGGCGGGAGTGAGGGTTCCGTCATTTGCTTTGGAGGAGGGCACAGCTGAATCCCTGGCAGTGAACTTGGGTAGTGTTCCTGTGATAGAATCTAGGGGCCTGCAGGGCTCATCTGCCCACAGATCCATTTCACAGAGGAAGAGATGAAGCCCCAGGAAAGGGCACGTCACCTGGCGTGATTGAGCTGGGATCTAAGCCACTGGCACCCAAGCCAGCCCTTTGTCCCACAATCGTTTCTCTGAATGAATCCCTGGCATTTGTCAGGAGCCAAACAAGGGCGACAGGCGTCTGGCTCCCTGTATGTGTGTCTTCTGCAGGGGCAAGCACCCTGTGTTTCTCGTTATACCCTCCTTTCCTAAGGCTGTTGTGGAATCATGGTAAGTGCTTCATGTCCAGCGGTAGAAAGGTAACAACTCACCCAGAACCCAATGGATCGGCATTGGCTAGGAAAATGCCTCAGTATTACTGGGGTTATATCGCTTGGGAAAAGTCTCCACCCCCGACCCCATTCTACCTCTAACATATGCTATCTTAAATGTTGTCTGTGGGGCTAGTGCTGTGGAATAGTAGATTAAGGCGCTGCCTGCAGTGCCAGCATCCCATATGGGCTGCTCCACTTCTGATCCAGATTCCTGCCTATGGCCTAGGAAAGCAATGAAGGTTGGCTCAAGTCCTCAGACTCCTGCACCCACATGGGAGACCCAAAAGAAGCTTCTGGCTCCTGTTTTGGATTGGCTCAGCTCCAGCCATTGCAGCCATCGTGGCAGTGGACTAGCAGATGCAAGATCTCTGTGTCTCTGTTTCTCCTTCTTCCTCTACAAAACTGCCTTTCACATAAATAAGTATTTTTATTAAAATCAATAAACACTGTGCACACAACAGCCTCGGTCCGGCCAGTCCTTAAGAATCCACGTGACTAGAGTGCTTCTGAGGAGCCCAAATCTGTGAGATCCAGCCTCCCTTTCAAAAACAAAATAAAAAATAATACTAAAAAATAAACCTCATCTAAATATAGTTTTCTTCTGAAAACAGTGTCTAAAAAATCCCTGGAGAAGTTCTCTCCCAGTGTATCCTGACGCTGGAGCGTGAAAAGGAAGGTGAACGCGTGAAATCAAATGGTGATTGCTAACAATGAAATTTGGGCTCATAAAATCAAGGATATTATTCAAAACTGCGAGGTAAATTAGGCTCATTCATTCTGATGGGGCTCAACGCAGTGTCTGTGTGTGTGTGTGCCTCCTTTAATTAACATGCTCAAAAGATGTTCTGATTGGGATTAGTAATGAATGCAGCACGAGCGGGCACTGCTTTGAGGCCCCAGCCGCAGCCCGCTCACCGAGCCCCTCCCCGCCCTGCGCTTTCTCCGCAGACTCCTCGCCCAGCGGCCTGACAGATGGAGTATTCATCTTTGAAGCTGTTTCTTCGGAAGACAGCAGAACCATCCAGGGCTACGACGCTATTGTTGTCGAACAATGGACTGTCCTGGAAGTAAGTGTGGGCTTGGCAGCCGCGCTGCTTTTGTTTGGACACTGATTGTCTCGTCTGCAGACTCTGTTTGCCTGTGGGACAGGTGGTCGGCTGTGGCCGTTTGCTGAAAGAAGCTGACCTGGGCAAACCCCACCGGGACTCCCTCGTTCTTCCTTGTCCCTCCTCTCCCATCTCCCAGGGGGTGGGCAGGGATGGACCCCAATTGTCCCTTTCTACAAGAAAAGCACATTTCATGTGTTGGGTCACTGATGGGGGACATAAATGAAACAAACACACGGTTGGTGGCCTCCCAGAATGGATTCACGGTGTTACTGGAGCCGGAACCTGCAGTTCCCTCTGACAGCTTCCTTAGAAGTGTATACACTTAGGCACTTGGTCACCACGATGAGGCAGGGGCTTCGGACTCTGGCTGCCTCTGTTTGACAGATGAGGAAACTGAGGCACACGGCGCTGTGGTCCTCAGACCAAAAAGGGCGTGTTTGAGACACGTTGACTCATGAGGCTGCCAGCCTGCCTTGAGCAGAGGAATTCCTCAAACCACACTTTCTTGGGACTTGGGAGGTGCCGATTTCCTTGGCAGGTTGATGATGCTTACCTTTTGGGGTGTTTCTGTAACTGTGGGAGCATGGGCGTTTCAGGCTAGATTCTCACACATCCCAGACATCTAAGGGACTAAGTGCGATGCTGTGTGGAAAGAGAGGACTGATGTCTTTGTAAATTTTTAGTAAATTTTAAAAATTGGAGACACACAGAGAGAGAAAGAGAGAGACTGTTTCCATTTGCTGGTTCACTCCCCAAATGCCACAACTCCTCCGGGACTAGGACTGGGCATACAGAACTCCAGTATTCTGGTGTAGGACATGAGCATCTTAACCCCTAGGCCGACCACCTCCTCTGATCAATATCTGAGTGCCTAGGATGAACACAGCATTGCTCAGAGGGTCCCTGCCACACTGGGGTCTCCACTCCACAGGAAGAGGGAGGCAGATGGGACCCTAAAGGAGGGGCATGGAGTGTCAAGACACCCCCATCCCCCACCCTAGACAACTGGTGTTCTCCACATCCTTGTGCCTGAAGGCAAGTCCCTTGCCTGGTTGCTGGGTGGTGCCCCATCCCCAATTCCCCAGGATGCTCTTGCTTACCTCGAAGCCCACAGTGGCTCCTGGCCGCGTAAGTAGTGTCCTCAGAGGTACCAAGGGCCTGCCTGCAGCCAAGCAAGGATGGCAGATGACTGCTTGATGCTGTGATGGCCACTATGCTCCTCAGACACAGGCACTGCGAGCTACCAGCATCCAGGGCCAGAAGCCCGGGGGCACCTGCAGTGAGTGAGGTATGGAGCTAGATGAAGACCTGGCTCCAGTTTTTCCCACGTGGAACCCACGTGCACCCATGTGGGAGACCTAGAAGAAGCTCTTGGCTTTGCTGTCTGGCCCAGCCTTGACCACCGTGGCCATTGGAGAGTGAACCCATAGACAGAAGTACCTGTCTGTTCCTTTTTCTTTAAGTCTTGCTTTTCAAGTGAATAAATCTTGAATAAAGTTGAAAAACAATTAAGTGGAATCATCCAAGATCAGATCCAGCTGGATGGGAAGGAGAGAACGTTACAAATGAAGGTGGAGGCATTACTGTCTTTTTTTCACTTAAAACAGGATCGTTTGTATGGCGTAAGAAGTTAGATTGGGGGGCCTGGCGGCGTGGCCTGGCGGCTAAAGTCCTCGCCTTGAACGCCCCGGGATCCCATATGGGCGCCGGTTCTAATCCCGGCTGCTCCACTTCCCATCCAGCTCCCTGCTTGTGGCCTGGGAAAGCAGTCGAGGACGGCCCAAAGCTTTGGGACCCTGCACCCGCGTGGGAGACCTGGAGGAGGCTCCTGGTTCCCGGCATCGGATCGGCACGCACCGGCCCGTTGCGGCTCACTTGGGGAATGAATCATCGGATGGAAGATCTTCCTCTCTGTCTCTCCTCCTCTCTGTATATCTGACTTTGTAATAAAAATAAATCTTAAAAAAAAAAAAAAAGAAGAAGTTAGATCGGGAAAGACTGGGATTTGTTGAAAAACTACAGATTGGCTTCCATTCCTTCCGTCCAGTTGGCCACCCTTCCTGCCTGTATCGGCCGTCTGGTCTTTCTCTCCTCTTCACTCCTTGTTGTTGACCCTTCCTCTCTTTGATGGAGTCAGTCTTCCTCCCTCCCCTCCCCCATCCCCTCAGTGCTGCCTTTGCTTTTCCCAGGAACCCTTGGGAATAAAACTGGATCTTTTTTTTTTAAGATTATTTTTTATTTTTGTCGGAAAGTCAGATATATATATAGAGAGAGGGAGAGACAGAGAGGAAGATTTCCATCTACTGATTCACTCTCCAAGTGGCCACAATGGCTGAAGCTGAGCCATTCCAAAGCCGAGCCCATCCAAAGCCAGGAGCCAGGAGCCTCCTCTGGATCTCCCACGTGGGTGCAGGGTCCCAGGGTTTGCGGCCGTCATCAACTGCTTTTCCAGGCCACAAGCAGGGAGCTGGATGAGAAGCAGGGCCACCGGGATTAGAACTGGTACCCATATGTGATCCTGGCACATTTTAGGTGAGGAATTTAGCCACTAGGCTACCGCACTGGGTCCATAAAACTGAATCTTAAAGACCAGAATTGGCACCAGCTCTCAAAGCCAACTCCGTGTCTGCTCTCAGCTCCACTCTCAGCCACATCATGTTAGCCATTGAGACTGGCTGGGGTGGAGGTGTTTACACCATGGAAATTTGCAAACGTGAGGCATTAGGACTGTCCCCAACCCCACACTCCACCTCGGGCGCCAGTTGGAAGTACTTACCACGTGCGTTCCCAACATTATGCGCTGGAGGTGTAGCTGCTGTGTGGTTAGAAACAGGTTGTCTTCATTGGCGCTGCCTCCAGTGCCAGTGGAGGGTGGCTTTGTTCTGCTCTTCAGTTTTCCCTGCACCCTGTCTAGCTTCATTCTGCCCTCTGGCAGCTGGTGCATCCTTAATTTCCCACCATGAAGGAGGCAGGCCACTGCCTGCTCCCACCATGCCAGGAGTGGGGGAGCACTTGGGGTGGACGGTGCCCCTGGGCTCATGGCCGTCTTCCTCGCGGCTGATGAAGGCAGCCTGCAGGACACAGCTAAGAGATTTCTGCTGTAGTATGATGGCCCCTCCCCCACACACCGTTTTCTGCCCACCGGAACCCTTTAGTTGTTGGCTATGATTATTTGTTTGCTTTTCTTCCTGATAATTGTCGTGCGTGGTCTCCAATTAGTGCCCCCTGTTGTAAGTCAGGCAGGTCAGCCCATGGGCAGACCAGCACTTCTGAAAGTTGAACCGTTTCACAGTCACCTGGAGAACTTTTTTTAAAATATATTTTTTCATTTATTTGAAAAAATTCTAGGGAAAAGGAGACAGAAAGAAATCTTCCATCTACTGGTTCACTCCCCAGAGTGCTGCAGTGGTCGGGGCTGGGTTGGGCTTGAAGGCAGGTGCTTCATCCAGGTCTCGCACGTGGGCCATCCTCTGCTGTCTCCCCAAGTACAATAGAAGGGAGTTGGATCTGAAGAGGAACAGCTGGACTTGAACTGGTGCCCATAGGGAACGTTTTATTCACTATGCCAGAGCGCCAGCCCCACTTGGAGAACTTCTAAGACCTGGATACCTAGTTTCCGTGGGTAACAGCTCACGACTGGGATAGGGTGCAGAGGGAATGGGGCTTAACCGACAGAAATGTATTTGAATATATTTGCTTAACACTTCTGAAGGCTGCAAAGTGCGAAGTCAGGTTGTTTCTGGTTGAGTTGGGTTGGGTTTCAGGCAGGGGCTCCACTTCCTGGCTTGCTGGCAGCCACTTGGCCTCGCAAAGTCCTGCTGGACATACACTTGGGAAAAGGATGAGCAAGCTAGCTATTGTGCTTACCTTATCAGAAGGGCACTAATCCTGTTGGATCCAGGCCCCACCCTGTCACCTCATTTAACTGGAATTCCTTCCTTAAAGGACCCTTCTACACTGGGGAAGGGCAATTCACATGTGAGTGTAAGGAAAAAGCAAAACCTTCCATCTCTGAGGGTCTGAGTGGGCATCTGTCTTTTTAAAAGATTTTATTTAATTATTCGAACAAGTTTTGTAGAGAGAATGAAAACCAGAGTATGTGAGCCAGAGAAAGAGAAGGGGGAGAAGGAGTCTTTCAGCCTCACCAGCCAGGGCTGAGCCAGGCCCACGTCAGAAGCCTCATATGGGTCTTCCACATTGACAGGCCCAAACACTTGGGCTGTCTTTGCTGCCTTTTCCAGGCACAATAGCAGGGAGCTGGATTAGAAGTGGAGCAGCTAGGACATGAACTGGTATCCATATAGGTCATCAGTATTGCATGCTGTGGCTATACCACCACACCCCCACACCCCCACACCAGCCCAGAGAAGGTGCATTTGTGGCACTTTCCAGGTGAGCCAGTGCTGCAGGTCTGAGCACTGGGAGCTTGTGCCTTAGAACACGTGCCGACAGCATTGCCGGCAGAGCCTGGTGCGTCTAGCCTGGGACAGGTCTGCTCGCTCTGTGGCCCCATCGGACCCCAGTGGCCAGCCCCTGTCTGCACTTCTCTCTCCAGAGCTCACATGCCGGCTCTGGATGCCCCCCTTGGAGACCCACCTCTTCCTCTCATCCCACCCTGGTGGTCTCTGGGAAAGGTAGCTCCTGTGGGAAACATTCCCACAGACCAAAATGGTGGGAAGATTGGCAGGGCCTGTCAACTACTGGTCGACTTTGCTTTCCTGGAAACCACAGGCAGCCCATAACGTCTCGAGCTCTGACCACAGAGCACTGACCAGCTCCTTCTGCTTTTCTCACGGTTGGGACAGCTCTGTCCCCTTACAGCCTCTGTTCGTGCGCCTGGCGCTCAGCTCCATGTGAAGCTGCCTTGTTCCAGGCCTGCCTTTGCTCATGCACACACATGTGCAGATACATATCCACCTGCAGATGGACCCAGCCAGATGTTGCACATGAAAAAGGATATAGACTCCCTGTGCATTCTGTCTCTGTCAGGCCCAGCCGAGTTCCCGAAGGTATGAATGTGTGAGCCCTCTGGAGTGGGTTAGGGATTAAGATGTCTGCATGCCCATTGTAGTATCTGGTTTGGTTCCTGGCTCCAGATTCTTGGCTCCAACTGGCTGCCAATGCACACCTGGGAGGCACTGGAAATAACTCAGGTAGTTGGGTCCCTGCCTCCCTCAGGGTAGGCCTGGATTGAACTGGCTGCTTGCTTATGGCAGGCATCTGAAAGGACGAACCAGCAGGTGGGAGCTCTCTGTCTGCCTCTGGCTGATTGTTCTGCTTTTCTGGTGTATAGTTGGGGATACTGGCATCAGTTTCTCAATGTTGTTGATGATGATAAGAGAAAATTAGGTTGAAAAGTTAATGACTGTGGTACTTGGCACTTAGCAGGTCCCTGATAGATATGCGTTTCCTCTGCAGTCACCTGGGAGTGACTGTGGCAAAGGCCCTCCCCCACTGCCTTCAGTGTGTTCTGGCAGACCAGAAGAGGACTGGCTGGGGCAGGTGTTGGGGCAGGTGCCAGGAGTTGCATTTTTCTCCATTGGAATCTACAGCTGACAGTTAGAGGCCATTGTGAGTAGGAGAAAAGCCCACCCAGAGGGCCTTAATTTGTAACGGATGTTGTGCTTGTTTCTCTGAGTTAATAATCTGATGTGAGAGTAGAGGGCACTTCTTTGCAAGGAAAGGGGCAGGTGATGACTAAGACTGGGACGGAGAGCCTTTGGTCTCAGAGCCCAGGAGAGTCTGCATGACACCAGGGCCCCAGGAGCACAGAGCCTCCTCCCTCTGTGTCTCCACGCCGGAGCCTGGGATGCGTCTGAGCATGTCAGTGCCTCCCTCGATGCCAGGCAGCGTGACAGCGCTTACAGCTAATGGCGGGTAAGTGAGAAGACGAGTTGACGAGAACTGTGAGAAATCATACTTGTACACATGTTTGTTTTGCTGTGAGGTTTGTAAACATGCATCCGTTTGCCAGTCTTCCTGGGTTTAGGGTCTGTAGATTGGGAATTCCACTTCCTCTCTTGCATAAATGACACCCAGCGAGAGCTACCTGCCAACGTCCATTTCTTTCAAGTTCTGGGAGGGGTTCTGGCTGCAGAATCTGTCTGTACTCAGAAACCCGCCCCCCGCACGCCCCCCCCCCGATCTAATTCAGCCCACTGGTTGTTTTTAAGCCCCTGTCCTTGGCTGGCTTTCATCCAAGGATGGCACTTGGTTTTGTTAGGAGCATATGTTTTACACAGTGTATCTATCTGACTAATTTACATGATGTGTCTCAGTGACAAACGCAGGTCTGGGGCTGAAGAAGACATGCCCTCAGCAGTGGCCCCAGTTGGTGACATCACAGGGTACAGGCGTGCTGGAAGGCAGGTGCCCTCTGGGAGGACTTGACCTCTACAGCTGGGGGTAGCGTTAGCTTGTGTTGCCTCTTCTCCATCCTCTTCCTGTGGATCTGGTCTCCATCTTGTCTCGCACTGGTAGCTCTTCCTTGTGTCCCCAGCCTGTTAAGATCTATTCGATCATGATTGTATCACCCCACCTTTGGGGCATCCACCAGTGTTGGCTTTTCTCAAAATTCCCTGAGTAAGGCGGCTGCCATCTGTCCTGTGCGGAGCAGACAGGTTCGAGGGCAGAATTCTTTGCGAGCTGCAGACATCTCCCGTCCAGTCCTTCTTGCGGTGGCTTCAGATGAGCCTGTTGTTGCATGTTCCCCGACCTAGTTTGTCCCAAGTCACCACAGGCTTGGTAGCATGTCTGACCATAGCTGGAACCTGTCTTGACCTGTAGCCCTGTGTCATTTAGATGAACGTAGGCGTGCTTCTACGATCCATGTTTTATTTCCAGCGCCTCCCAACTGTCTCTCTTAAGAATCCACGCTAGGATTTGCCAAGGATCAGCATCGATTTCTGTGGTGTCTCGAATTCATCACCTTCTGCTCGGATGAGGAAGCCAGTATTTGCGATTTTGAAACCATCTGGTGTATTCTCAATGCCATGGCAGCTCCAAGATAATTGCTTTGGTTCTGAGATCATAGCCTGTCACACCAAAGGTGACAGTTCTCTGCCTTTTCGCCATGGTATGGGATTTTGCCCAGAAGAATCAAACCCACTAGAGGACCATAATATGAGACGTAAACCCTTCCCGTGCTGTGTCTCCATCCTTTCTCACTGCAGCTCAGGTGGGTTGCTGGGAGACACTCTAGAAAACCTAAACCTCACAACCATCCCCCAGCTTCATCTACTGACTCAGCAAATTGCTGTGTCCCACCTGCCTCCAACAGCTCTGAAGAGCTTGGCTGAGCTCCTTGTCCCCTGAAATGTGATTCAGTGAGGCTTGAGCTCATTTTAAATGTCCAGCCTTGCTTTGAAGGGCTGATCATCAGCCACTATGAATATTTTTAACCGCCCACCGCATCCATGACAATCCCTTAGCTCGTGTCTTTCTCTGCTAGCAGAGTGTGTTCACAGGAAGGCACACACAGGCTGTTGCGTCAGTGTTATCAGTCAAAGGGAGAAAGAGGGAAGCAATTTGCGTGTCCCTCAACAGCGGTTGAGGTCATTCTGTAGATATTGACACAGTAGGGATGGGAAGAAATGTTTGGGAAACACCCCAACTTGCAACATGGCACGGTGGTGTGGGATTTTGCGTGTCTGTATGGTCAGGCTGTGGTACTGGGTTGTTTGGTCAAACACCAGTCTTGAGGTTTTCATGACAATCTTTGGAGATGTGATTAGCATTCATCTCAGGAGAAAGATGAAACGGCTCTTTGTGGGTGGACCTTGTCAGTTCCCTTGAAGGCCTGGCAAAGGCAACGCTGCGGTTCCAGGAGAGGGAGGAAGACGCCTGCACTCTTGCCTCTGGAGTCAGGACTGGAGCATCAGCCCGCACCACCAAGAGCATCCAGCTGACTGGTTGTGCTGCGCATGTGGCACCTGCCAGCCCCACAGTCTGGTGAGCCAGGTCCTCATGGTGTTGCTGTAGCTGGAGGAGGTGGTGGAAATGGTGTTGAAGGACATGGCAGACAGGGATGTGGATGGAGGTGGATGTACACAAATGTAGAAGATGTCCTGTGGGTTCTCTTTTATGGGGGGAGCTCTGGCCAAAGTGATGGAGAGTGTGGTGCTGTGAATGGAGGAAAGCTTAGACATCTCTCTGCAGACATCGTCTTTGGGTGTCTCCAGTTTGTTGTCCTGCTTCCCCGCTCACCAAGTGTTTGCTTAGAGCGTCCTTCCTTCCCTACTGGATTCCTTACACATCAATGCGCCCTCCGGGGCTGCGGCTGGGGAGCTGCTTGACAGATCGTTCTTTTTTTAAATCTGTGGGATCATATAAATTATGCTACCAACTGAGATGAAAATGATCTTATAATTCTAAACAAAATCCTTGCAGTATGAAATCATGCAAGTGTACAGCCATTCCCTTGATAGCTGTAGGGGATGGGCTGCAGGACCTCCTGATGGCACCACCAGCTGTGGGTGCTCCGATCTGTGTATAGAATGACACAATATTCGGGCTCGGCAGCGTGGCCTAGTGGCTAAGGTCCTCGCCTTGATCCCATATGGCCGCTGGTTCTAATCCCGGCAGCTCCACTTCCTCTCTATCTCTCCTCCTCTCAGTATATCTGACTTTGTAATAAAAATAAAATAAATCTTTTAAATAAAAAAAAAAGAATGACACAATATTTGCATGTAACCTACATACATCTCCACACACCTTAGATCATCTCTGATTGACTGACAGTGCCTAAGACCAAGCCAGTAGAGTATAGAGTTGTTACTGTTCTGTCTAGGGAATGGTGACAAGAGAAAAAGCCTACATATTAAACATAGATGCAGTTTTTCCAGACTGCTGGCAGTCCTTGCTGGGTTGGATCCATGCACGCAGACTCTGCAAAAATGAGAACCTGTGGAGGTCTGATAGTGTGATCAACCATGAGTCACCTCCTAGGGTTCTGACCCTTGGCTGTCTGGCTTCCTCTCCCACAGGCAGCCCCTCCAGGGGGGCCCAGAGGTCAGGGAATACACACAGCTAACCTGGCCCGAGCTGACCACTGCCCCTCCGCCTCTGCCCCATCCCTGAAACCTGTCAGTACTACCTGACTTGGAAAACAGGTCTTTACAGAAACGGTGGGAGGCTGGGGTCCTGAGAGGGGAGATGAGCCTGCGTTCTCACAGAGAGCCCTAAGTGCAGCCATGTATCTGAGTAAGAGGGAGACGGTGGGGTATTTTATGTAGGCAGAGCAGAAGATGACAGGATGCAGCAGAGAGCTTAAAAGGCTGCGTATGTGGTGACTCGGGCAGTAAGGGATTTCATCTTGTCTGGAGCAAAGCCCACGTAGTTGACATCAGCCTTCTCATGTCATCAGGGCCCTTGGTGCTCTTGCCTTTCCCCACCGTGGTCCGGCTTTCCTGCCAGCCTCTTTGATGATGCTGGACATAAGGTGGCTATAACTTTTCCAGGTGTCTCATGCATGCAAGCATGATGGCAGCTGTGAAGACTAAGGGCCTTTGTTTCTTGCCACAAGTCCAGTGTTGCTAGCAAGTGGAACCTTTCCCATGAGCTCCCAAGCAGAGTCTCTCTTTGCAGTTTGTCCAGGGCTGAGCTGCAGACTTACAGCACTGTCCGGGGCTTGGTTAGTTGGGACTGCAGAGATGTCTGCTAAGAAGGGTGGCCTGCCCATCCAGGGACTGTTGGCTCTGGAAACCAAGTTTATTCGAGGGCAAAAAAATTACGATTATATGCATACAAGGGGTCTTCAAATGCTTATTATGAAGACTATGCATGGATTTCAAAAATGATTTGCACCAAAACAAACTTAACTTTCAATTCCATTTTTCCGTGAACTTTCCCAAATTTCCTTGTGTTTGTCACTGAGTGGGACTGGAGATATGAGTTACTCCAGCAGGTATACCCAAGAACATCAGGGTTGCTGACAGCTTGTTCAGTGGGTTAACAAAAGGGGAAGAATGCCTTTTAATCTCTGTCTGCACTTTTCTTCCGTAAACTCAACTGTCCTCTCAAACATCCGTATTCCATTTCCTGTGCGAACTGGAGTTAGACCTTTGAAAAAAAAATGCATCCAGCAAACACATGCTGGGTTCCCACTGTGTGTCAGCCACTGTGAGGACATGAAGGATGGAAGACATTTGGACTGCAGGATTGATTCCCTTCAACCAGAGGCAAGAGCCCCACCCCCACCCCAGTCATTACAAATGAAAGCCCACCCGCTGGCCTTCCCACACCCATCAGCCACTCTGCTCTGCTGTCAGGCTTTCTGAGCTGTGGGGGGAGGCCCTCAATCACTGAATTACTCTGCAGCTGATGAGAGGGGAGAGGCAAGTGTGCCATGCAGAAGATCCTGAAAAAAAAAATGAATTTAGAGTCACAGCAGAGGAAAAGGGGATGAAAGAAATGATCATCTTTTCCAACATCCCGTGACATCTGTGGTTTGCAAATGCAGCATGTTTTAAGCACCCTGCACGTGCTGCAGAATGGCGAGGGGGTGTCTCGAGGGGTCCTCCTATGGAATAGAACCCGTGGGAGATTATATATATTTCTTTCATATATTTATGAACTCATACATATAAATAAAATAAGATTTACTGTAGGGCACTAATTTGCACAGTCATAGAGGCAGATAGTCCCTTGGTTTTCACCTGCTAACTGCAGACCCAGGAAGCCAGCAGTGTCTCTGCAAGGCCTGGAATCCCTGATGCAGCTTGCAGCCCAGGTGCCCAGCCCCCCAATCCAGGAGAGCCAAGGGGGCTGATGCTCCAGCTCACACATTCAGGCTGTGGGATGTCTGCTGAGATCATCTGGGCATCCTGGGGCCCAACAGGTTGACCCATGAAAATAGCATCAACAGGATAAGAAGGGCTTGATCTTTTAAGTTTTCCTGATATGGTTGAGATTAAAAGGAGTTTAAAACACATGCACACAACTTTGTCTTGCAGTGTCTGTGGGACAGAAGTTCTACACTGGATCCTCTGCTTAAGGTGCTTTCCCTGAATCCTCTAGTTGGAGGCTCACAGTCCTCAGGCTGTGTTCCTTATTAGGGGATCTGGGGGAAGAGCCCACTTCCGAACACACCGATTGTTGGCCGAATTCAGTTCCTTGTGGTCCGAGGACTGAGGTTCTAGTTTCCTGATTGGCTGTCAGCCAGGAGCCGGTCCTTGCCCCTTGGGGCTACCCCCTTTCCTCTTTAGGCTTTCCAAGTAACCCCTACAAGAAGTTACAAAATGAGCCTGGCGCAATGACTCAGTAGCTAAACCTTCTTGCACCCACCGGGTTCCCATATGGGTGCAACTGCTGTATGTCCCATCCAGCTCCCTGCTTGGAGTCAGAGAAAGCAGTTGAGGATGGCCCAAAACCTTGGGACCCTGCCCCCACGTAGGAGACTCAGAAAAAGCTCCTGACTTCTGACTTAGCTTCGGCCAATGGATGGAAGATCTTTCTCTCTGTCTCTCCTTCCCTCTGTAAATCTCTCTTTCCGATAAAAATTAAATAAATCTTTTTTAAAAGTTGCCAAATGCAGAAACGGTATAGGTGCCATGAAGGAGGACAACAAGTACTATGCTTGCTTTAGCAGCACGTACACTAAAAACTGGAACGACAAGGCAAGTGCTCTCTAGAGAGAACTGAAGTGTACTAAAATCAGCATGCATGGAGTTGGGTGGTATTCTTACAGCACTGTGCTCAGTCATTGCTACTCGTTGGAAGATGTTCTTATTGAATTCACTTAGCCAAGACCCATAAGGCTAACTAAAAAAGGAAGAGGCAGTGGTGGAGTGCCACTGATTGAGACACTACACTGGGCCAGGACAGCCCTAATGGTGGAGTGTCAGTGATTCAGACACTACACTGGGCCAGGACAGCCCTAATGGTGGAGTGCCACTGATTCAGAGACCACACTGGGCCAGGACAGCCCTAATGGTGGAGTGTCAGTGATTCAGACACTACACTGGGCCAGGACAGGCCCTAATGGTGGAGTGTCACTGATTCAGACACTACACTGGGCCAGGACAGCCCTAATGGTGGAGTGCCACTGATTCAGAGACCACACTGGGCCAGGACAGCCCTAATGGTGGAGTGTCAGTGATTCAGACACTACACTGGGCCAGGACAGGCCTAATGGTGGAGTGCCACTGATTCAGAGACCACACTGGGCTAGGACAGCCCTAATGGTGGAGTGCCACTGATTCAGAGACCACACTGGGCCAGGACAGCCCTAATGGTGGAGTATCACTGATTCAGAGACCACACTGGGCCAGGACAGCCCTAATGGTGGAGTGCCACTGATTCAGAGACCACACTGGGCCAGGACAGCCCTAATGGTGGAGTGTCACTGATTCAGAGACCACACTGGGCCAGGACAGGCCCTAATTGGAGGCAGTTCTTTGTTCATGGACCTTAGGAAGCAAGATGGCTTCCCAAGACCCATGATTATCATATCTTTATTTGTTTATTTTTGTTGAAAGGCAGATTTATAGAGAGGAGATGCAAAGAGAAAAATCTTCTATCTGCTGGTTCACTCCCCAAGTAGCCACAACGGCTAGAGCTGAGCTGATCTGAAGTCAGGAGCCAGGAACTTCTTCCAAGTCTCCCAGGAGGGTGCAGGGTCCCAAGGCTTTGGGTTGTCCTCGACTGCTTTCTCCTTTCCCAGGCCACAAGCAGGGAGCTGGGTAGGAAGTGGGGCTGCTGGGTCATGAACTGGCACCCATATGGGATCTTGGCATATGTAAGGCAAAAATTTAGCTACTAGCCTATCTCAGTAGGCTCTCCTATCTATGTCTTTATCAGGGACTTGTGTAGAAATCTAGGACACGGGTCTGGCAGAGACCAACGCTGGGAGGCCACAGATCATCCTGGGTGGACGTCAGGATGCAAAGAACTTGCCATTTAGCTGGGTGTGGCTAGAAAAAGGCCACAGGCTTGTTTGGGTGAGGAATGGGGAAGTGAGTTCAGATGCCTGCTCATGCCTGTGCCAAGCAGAGCTGCTTTTTCTGGGTTTTTCTATTCCTACTTGTTGGGTTTCTAAATTAGATTACATTCGATGTTTGTGAAAAAAAAATCCAGTTACTGTCAACAAATAGAAGAAACCTTGCAAATTACTGGTCTAAACCACTATTTTCCCCAATTTCTTAAATCTCTTCCCATTTCATTATTCATGAGTTTATGGTTGTTGGACCCAAATCAGTCCAATATAATGTAATAGGGATATATTTCATGATCACACAAAGAAATAACTTGTATTTAGGTTAAAAAAAATACGAAACAGAGAAGAGCTGATTTGACATCAGTTGAAAGAAATGAGGGCAGGCCAGCCTCATACCTGCTGTTCCCCTTCAAATGCTGTCAGCGGAGACGTTGTGGAATCCTGAGAGCAAGTCCTATGCTACCTTAGTCTAGTCAGCCTTGTGCTCTGAGACCCTCCCCTAGTCACCCAGCCCTGCCCAGCTCTGTGGTGCCTTCTCTGAGACCATCAGCTACAATCGCTCTCCTCCCTTTCCCAATTCCTTTTGGCATTTCACCTTAAGGATGTAAGTTACCACACTGCTGCTCAGGCTCCTTGAGTCAGCAACTAGCCATTCCTGATATCTATGTTTCCTAGATCCAAAGTAGTTGCTTTCGTGAACAGGTTTTTTATGAGATACTGGTTGAATGAGGACTTGGGTAACATGAGGCTTTGCCAAGATCTCTTTGGCTGTATTTATGAAAAGGCACACAGGAGGTCCTAATCCCTTCATCTCTGATCACTGCTGGTGGAACCGGAGTTTTCTGTTCTATTGTGGAAATTGTATTTGATAATTCAACAGGGACAGGCTGGAGGTGCAGGAGGCAGAGACCATGAGGGAGGGTACACCTGGGAATGCATGAAGACATTGAACACCTCGCCTTGCAGAAGGAAGGAGAAACGGTGGTGTTCAGCAGATGGCTTCATGGCTCTTGAAGGGTTGATCGTTAGGGGACAACTAGGCCCAGTTGGAGAGTGTTGGAGAAACAGATGGGGCTTGGGCTTGTCAATGCCCAGATCTAGGTGTGAGTCAGGTGTTCTAGCATCTTCTCGCATGAATGATGCTTTGGGGAAGAAGAAGCAGAGCAGTGGCTGCCAGGCCTTTTCGACCCTCTAGCCACCTGGGGACTCAAACTTGTCCAGATCTCCTCCCTGGTGCCACCAGAGAGTCAGATCAGTAGGTCTGGGAGCCATTTTGAGGGATCTGGGTGTAAATCCTGCAGCCAGACCTGAGTCCGCTGGTCGGTGTTGGAGGGGGCAGTTCAGCCTGATCCTTCCAGCTCCTGTAGCAGGCTGTGAGGTTGACTCAGTGTTGTCTTTACGTCAGCAGCCTCTTAGCTGAAGTGGGAGAATTTACTATCTCTGCTTAGGTCATGTGGCAAATTGGACTTACTAATAAGGCCAGGTCACCTGCATTTTTATTTCTGTAACTTTCTTCTTTAAACAGAAGTAAAAGGTAAGTGATTCCTCAAAGTGTTAAACACAGATAGGTATGACACAGTTCCATGCCCACATGTGTATCTGAGGGAAATGAAAACACATGTCTATGCAAAGACGGTCTACATCTCTACATGAGTGTTGATAGAAGCTTTATTCATGCGCCCCAAGATGTGGAAAGAATCTGAATGTTGATTGATGGACAAAATCAGTAAACCAAGTTACAGTGTAATGCTGGAATAGAATATTACTTAGCAGTAGAAAGGAGCAAGATGCTGATACCTGCTACAACATTGATGAACCTAGAGCGTGTTAAGGTAGTGGAAGAAGCCAGTCACCCCCACCAAAAAAAAAAATAACAACCCAGTGCATATGTGAATCATTTCTATGCTATGTCCACGTTAGGCATATCTATAGACAGCAGTCGATGTGTGGTCACCTAGTGGTGGGTGGAAAAAGGGGAAGTGGGCTTATAATACGTACAGGATGTTTTGGTGGGAGATGGAAATATTTCTAATCCTAGATTGTGGTGCTGGTTGCGCAATGGTGTATGTATTATAAGCCATTGAGTTGCATGCTTTAAGTGTGTCAATTTTAAGATATTGCCATTATGTACAACACTTGCATGGATGTTTTTAAGGGATCATAGTGGTCACAGTGCCATGAATTTTTATATATAACGATGTCTTAAAATGTTTGCACATCATTACCCATGCGTTTACTTCACTGTTTTTCGTGACTGTAGGGTCTTCCAATAATATGAACAGCTGTATTTTAATTTAATTAGGTTTTCCATTGGTGAACTTTCGCTGTCTTCAGTTTTCTTGCTCTTACTAGTCATAAATATTATTTGGCTTTATTGTTATGTTTCTTGTCAGTTTTGGATTAAATGTTTTTGCCTTTTTAAAAAAATGAACTTTCTAATGCTACTGCAGTGTTCGATTCACAGCAAAGTTGAATTGAAACTACACAGAGGTCCCAGATCCCATGTCTTTGCACAGGTGTGGCCTGCCCAGCTGTCACTGTCCACGGCAAAGCACATTCCTTATTGAGGCTGAGCGGGCCCTGGATCATCACTGTCACCTAGAGTTTAGAGGTTACATCGCGGTTCCCTCTTGGGGCTGTGCATTTTCTGGGTTAGAACAGATGCATAATGACACGAATGCACCATTGGACTGTTGTACAGGGTAAGTTCACTGCCCTCAGGACCTCCCTCCCACCAGTCCCTGGAAAGTGCTGACCCATCATCTCCATAGTCTTGCTCCTTCCAGACTGTTGTATAGTTGGGGTCGTATAGTACATGACCTTTCCAGACCTGACTTCTTCCACTTGGTATGTATTCATGCTCTCTAATAGATCCTTTCTTTCTGGTGCTGAGCAATATGTCCCACATCCCGGGAACACAGTTTTCTTTTCCATTGATCCACCAAAAGGCATCTAGGTTACTTCCAAATTTGGGCGATTGTGAATAAAACATAAAAACTTTCACCTCCCCTGGGTAAATACCAGGAAGTGTGATTGCCTCATCATGGGAGTTTGCTTTAGGGACCAGACATATTTAGAAACTCCCAAGACGCCGGTGGCTTTTTGTATTCCCACCAGCAGTGAAAAAAACATCTCGCTCCACATCTGCACCTGGATTTAATGTTGTCAATGTTTTGGAATTTGGCCATTTAAAAAATACATATTTTTATCTGAGAGGCAGATTTACGGGGGCGCGGGGTGGTCTTCCATTTGCTGACTCACTCCCCTCATGGCCACAATGGATGGGGCTGAGCCTAAACAAAGCCAAGAGCTTCTTCCAGGTGTGCACAGGCCCAAGGACTCAATCATCCCCCTCTGTTTTCCTGGATGGGAAGTGGAGCAGCAGGACCATATGGATCTGGCGACCATATGGCACCCACAGACAGAGGCTTGACTCTCCATGCCACTGCGCCAGGCCCTGTGATTGGACTATTCTAAGAGGTGTGCGGTGACATCTCATTGGTTGGGTTTGTGTTTTTCTAGTGACATAGGGTGTTCCGATGCCTATTGGCCGTCTGTGTCACTTCCTCAGTGAAGCATCCATTCAAATCAGTGGCCCATTTTTAATTGGGCCGTTTGTCTTCTTCTTGTTGCGTTGTAGTGTTTTGTAGATTTTTGGATAGAAGTTGTTTTTGTTTTTTTAAATCAGGAGTGAAAATTTTGTCAAGCATTAAAATTCCCACATCCTGGGACAGACACAATGACTCAATTAGCTAATCCTCTACCTCCAAGCACCAGGATCCCATATTGGCTCTGGTTCATATCCTGACTGCTCCACTTACCATCCTGCTCCCTGCTTGTGGCCTGGAAAATCAGTTGAGGACAGCCCAAAGCCTTGGGACACTGCATTCACGTGGAGACCCGGAGGAGGCTCCTGGCTTCAGTTCGGCTCAGCTCTGGCTGCTGTGGACATTGGAGGAGTGAAGCAGCGCATGAAAGGTCTTTCTATCTCTGCCTCTCCCTGTAAATATGCTTTTCCAATGAAAATAAATAAATAATTAAAAAGAAAGGATTCCCACGTTCCATGCCAGAGTGCTTGGTCCACTGCCTGTCTGTGGCCCTGACACCTGCTTACTGTGAATGTAGACCCTGACAGGCAATGGTCATGCCTCACACGGGAGTTTCTGCCACCCACCCAGGAGTATTGTATTGTGTTCTCACCCCAACACACACTCCTCAAATGAATAAGGGTAATTTTTTTAATATAAAAGCTTGTATCATATCTTCAAAGAATACGTTTCCTTGGTCTAAAGCTTGTCCTTTCTCCCTTGGTGGTTGGTGTTTTAAGCAAGTGATGTGTTATCCCATGTAACAGTTATTTTGGCTGTGATTTCACCTTGAAAATTCTTGATGTGTCTTAGAAGGGGGTTTGGGCAAGAAGCTGAGGAGCGAGGATTAGCATAGAAGCATGGTTTTATTTAAAATCCTCCGGGCTGCAGGATCCCGCAGGTCACTGCGGAAGCCACAGACTTGTGTCTGTTGCCTGTCGGGGCTTTTGTCCTCCCGTCTCCACCATCGATTGTTGCTGTATAGCGAACCAGTTCAGTTAGCCATTTCTTTGGCTTTAGATTCTTTGGCTCAGCTGAGTGATTCTTCCTTTCTGGGGTGGCTTTGCTGGGTTCTGCTGGTTCCTTCACATGTTCATGATGACAGCTAGATGACTCATGCCTGGCACTTACCTGGCTGAGGGCTAGAGCAGCAGAGCCCGCGGCTGTCAACACCCACCAGGCTAGGCTGGGGTTTTTCACAGCACAGCTAACAGTTCCAGGGTTCCCAAAAGCAGCAGCTGGGAAAGTCCCAGTGCTTCAGGTTGTGTCTCATAGTGCACAGAGGTGGGGAAGGGACTGGCTTAGTAATTAGCCAGTCTTGGTGAAAACAGCCAGTGGCCTCACTGACCAGGGTGCAACTCTGCTTAATTTTCATGCATAGATACGCTCCCAGCCACCACATAGAGAAATGGTAAAGCAACATCCGAGCAGATGGACTCACAGGTTTTTTTTTAGAAGTTATTTTTTCTTATTTGAAAGTTAGATTTGTAGGGAGGAGACACAGAGACCTTCCATCTTCTGTTCACTTCGCAGATGTCCGCAGTGGCCAGAACTAAACTGATCCAAAGCTAGGAGCTTCTTCTGGGTATCCTGTGTGGGTTCAGAGGTCCAAGGACTTGAGCCATTCTCTGCTATTTTTCCATGCCCTAAGCAGGGAGCTGGATGGGAAGTGGGGCAGCTAGGTCACAAACTGGAGCTTGTCTGGGATACCTGGGCTAGTAGGTGAAGAATCAGCCTGCTGAGCATCGCACCAGCTCCTGGGCTCGTGTTTTGACCAGCAGACTCCCATCTCCTTGTTGGATGTGCTTTCCAGTCCTTTTGATTAGACTTTGAGAATGCAAGATCTGATGACAGGAATCTATCCCAGAGACCCTGCCTAGCAGCTGGTATCTCTTAGTATTTGGGATTCTTCAGGAACAAGGAAGGCTCCTTGTGCTGATGGAGAGAACCCTGGAGCTCAGGAGTCAGCAATCAACAGAACATCATCTGTGCTAGTGGTGATCAATATACTTGAGATCAGGGGGCAGAGGATGGAGGGCAGTGTGAGGGTTTTCCAGGGGATCCCAAATAGAGTTGGCCCATCTTCCTGAGACCGTTGCCAGTTTCTCAGACCCTGGATCTTTCCTTCATCACCTTGTCCTTTGGTGGGCCCCATATCAGGTGCTGGTGGGAACCGAGCAGTGGGTGAGACAGCCATCTCTGGCAGAACCGAAGGAGACAGGGAAAGAGGGGAGCGGGAGGAAGGAGGGCTGAGTTAGACTGGTGGTAACTATGGCAACGAGATGCTCCCATTTGGGTCACCACAGAGAGGATATTAACCAGCTGTGATTGCCCAGCACTGATTGAGAGCATGTCCCCTCGAGTGTGCCCTGTGGAGAAAGAGAAAAATCCCGCCATGTTGGCCCTTCCCTGTGCCCATTGTCTTTTGAGCACCAGCACACGTGGTTTGTGTGGCTCTGTCCATGTTAGCTCAAGCAGGCAGTGGAAAGGCTTTTAACTTTCATTGTCTGCTGTCTAAGCATTTTCAACAGCCTATGTCTGGAGTTGTCCTCCTCCAGGCTAGTATTAAAGGACCCCGGACATGTTGTGAGGAATCTCCAGTGGATACACAGGAGGAATGACTTCAACTGAGGTGGAAGTTCTAGAGTTGTTATGGTCAAACTGGCTCTGCCCTCTCTCACTCCAAAAGAGGCACCTTGAAATTACATGGCTCTGAAACGAGACGGGTTCAGGCCTCTCTCTCTTTCTAGGTAATAGGATGAAAAAGAAAAAGGTTAGGTATGTATGTGGTCCCTTGTCCACCTCAAAGTGTTAAAACACGATAACAAAGTACAAGTTACGTTTATTCCCCGAAAGTCTGATGAGCTGTCACTCATCACAGCGAGTGGGCGGGACTTGGCAAGGCCCTTGGTGGAGAGAATGCTTCTTGTGTAATTGTTATCAAACAAAGCTGTTTCCAGGCCTGCCAGAGAGAACCCGCTGGCCCTGAGTGATCAGTGTGTGCATAGGATGTCGGCGTCTGCAGGATGTCAGCCGCATGCTGTCACAGCGCATGCTCCCGCTGAGCAGTGGATGGTGTGGAATGGCTTTGGGTTACTTAACTGTTGGCACCAAGGGCTACGGCATCTGTGCCTGCTGAGGCCAAGTCCACGCCAGCCCGAGCCCCCTCACCCCTGCACGTGGAGTCCATCAGGGCGGCATGCCTCACCTAGTGCTTGTTGGCCAGTAGATGCATTGGAACGGAGCTCTGAGGGTGATGGGTGATGTGCCGTTTGTCTGCCCCCTCCATCACATGGCCCCTTGCCCTTGCTGGCCTCCTGAGCCCAGTATGTGACTTCAGGGAAACCACACATGGCCGGCTGGGATCACCCGGCATGGCCTGGAATCCAGGAGAGTGTTATCTTGCTTGCGCAGGTTTGGCGTCGTTGCCAGCTTGGCATGGGACTTTAGGAGAAGCGTGGTAATGTGTGGGGTTTTTATCTCTGCCTCCCAGGGTGTGCCAGTGGCACTGCTGGGCCTCCCAGGAGGTTATCATCAATGAGATTTCAGGGCTCCAGAGGTGCTGTGTGGTTTCAGTGTGTCTGGCATGAAGGAAATGGGTATGCCACGTGTGCCAGCCTTGGATGTCAAGAAGCGTCAGCTACAGCGAGTCTGCTCTGATGCTAGCTTTGCATTTTCTGTCTTTCACATTGAATGAGATTCCTTTCAGGACGATTTACCTCCTAGAGGAACAGTGAGAGAGAGATGGCTCTACACGGACGGATAACAGCAGGCTTGTGAACTTGGCTGTGCTTCAGCGCGCTGCAAGCCTCAGTGAATGAGAACAACCTTTCTTGGTCGCTCACCAGGCCGCAAGTCAGCCAGATGAGTTTGCTGATCTGGGCTAGGCTCCCCTAATAGCTGGGCTCACTTGGGCTTCTGCAGTCGCTGACAGGCCACCTGGGCTGCTGGCCAGTGCAAGACAACACGTCCCGTGGGTCTGCTTGATTGTCTGGCCCAGCTGTCTCTCACATCACAGGCTGGCCTAGGTGGGCCTGCATGGCACAGGCAGGGTTCCTGGGGAAGCAAATGGAAGCAGCAGAGCCCCTTGGGGGTCTGGCTTCAGAACTCCTGTGAGGTCACGTCCGCTGTCTTGTGCTTGCCAGAAGTGGACTGATCACCATAGGAGAAGCTGCAAGGTCTGAATACCGGGGTATAGGGAGGAGAGTGGGGTGCGGAACGGAGTCAGATTTAGCAAACAGGAAGCCTCAAATGCTAGCGTCCGTTCTGATTTTGAAAAGCTGTAGGGTTTGCTGTCTCTCTGGCTTCATGGAGACAGCCAGACACAGATGGGAGATTCCCAGAAGGGGTGGGTATGGAGGCTGGGAGCTGCCGCCTCCCGCATGCTGTGTGTGTTCTCATCCACTCCCTTTTCCACATCTAAGAACCAAGTCCCTCCCCCCCCAACCTATTCTCTTTGAACATTATGAAAAGCCACAGTTGTCTAAAATGAGATGAGATGACTGCTCTCTCAGACTCTATTATGTTGACCTAATTACATATCAGCAAAAAAAAAATTTTTTTTTCCTGACGCATTGTGTGTAAAACAAAGAGGAAAGCAACATCTCCAGTCCGCGCCGGGCCTGGCCCTCCCTCTGGCTGGCAGGCGTGGCGGTCCTGAGGGAGGCTGGGGTGGGGGTGCAGGGGTGCGGACGGCAGGGGCTGCCGCTGGCTTCCTTCCCCCCATGCTTCTCTCCTCCTCCACACGTTACTGGTTCTCACCTGATAGGAACCTCTTATGTTCTTTCGCAGCTGCCTGGGCTGGGCTCTCCGGCCATGGAAGAGGCTTCTCCATTTCTTTGCTTCCCTGGTGCCCAGCACAGAGCCAGACTGAGCCAATGTGACAGTTGATGAATGCACCACGGCCCTGGGTTGATAGCTTTGGCCTTCAAGGTTACTGTGGTACATGCCAAGCTTCCCGAAACACCACCCGCCATGGTACATCTACTTGGCTTTTATTCAGACGTGAAGCAGTCCTTCCTCCCCATTTGGCATCCTGCTCTTGCCCCACTTTCGGGTCTCTGCTCTCTGTTGTTTTTGTCAGGGCAACACCTGCCTTGCCCTGGGCGCCATTACGTCTAATGTAGATGCCAAGAGCAAAGTCAAGGCAGACACCCGGCTTCCTAGAACAACCTTGTATGCTCCGTGTCCCCCTCACCAGCAGCCAGCTAGGACGCCGACCATCTGCTGCTCATGGACCGTCCCGCCATGGTCTCCTGGGGTCTCCTTGTATTCCTGGCTTTGTGCTGCTTGCAACAGTGGCTCAGGCTCGCTTCTTACCTCTCTTTCCCCCCTTGGCCATGCGTGGGCCGGTTTCTCCCAGCTCCAGCTCAGCTGGGTTTCTCATTCATCTGCCCATGCATGATCCCTTATGGGGAGATGCCATCCTCCCCTCTCTTGCTTGTCATTTGGCCAATGACCGCAAGCCCTTATCTCCATCCTGATGGCTGCTTCCTTCCTTTTGCTGCTGGCACAAGCCACTGCAAAGTGCAGAGACCTGAAACAGCACGAGTTTGTTGGGCCCCAGTCCTGCAGGTCAGCAGGCTGAGGTGGAGATTGCAGGGAGAAGGTCACCACGCTGGCAGGGCTGTGTTCCTCCTGAACAGTGCAGGGGAGACGCTGCTGCTGGCCTTTCCAGGGGCTGCTCTGTTCCTTGGCTGCTGGCTCCTTTTTGACAACCAGCCTCTCATCTTCATCAGCAGATCTCTCTCATGATGGCCCTTGTTAGTGCATTGGGTCCATCTGGGCAAACCCAGGCTCCACGCTGTATCGCCTGATTTCTTTAAAAAAAAAAAAAAAGATTGATTGATTTCTATTGGAAAGGCAAATTTACAGAAAGAAGAGTGACAGAAAGATCATTCACTGCTTCACTCCTCAAATGGAGCTGAGCCGATGCATAGCCAGAGGCCTCCTGTAGGTCTCCCATGAGCGTGCAGGGTCCCAAGGACTTGAACCATCCTCTACTGTTTTCCCAGGCTGCAAACAGGGAGTTGGGTGGAAAATGGAGTAACAGGGATGGGATACTGGTGCTTGGAGAGGGAGGATTAGATACTTGAGTCATTGCAGCGACCGCATCTAGATCCTTAACCACATTTGCTAAACCCTTTTTCTCATGTAAGGAAGTATATTCCTAGGCTCCTGGGTTCTGTGATGTAAACCCCGCTGGGGGTCTTTCTGCCACAAGCTGTTATGTTTAGCTGTCTCACAGGCATTTCCATAGGTGCCTCCCACCCAATGAATCTGGACTGTGGCTCACTCCCTCTTGTCCCCTCCTTGTCCTGCCAGCCTTGGCCCAACACTGGAGTACCCACAATGCAGACCCCCAAGCAGTGGAAGGGTGAGTCACGTGGGTTGATCAAGTCCAGCACTAACAGACATTTGGGGGGTTTCCAGTGTTTTTTCATTGTGGATGGTTTTCCAGTGAATGGCTTTGTATATTTCCTTTTTCATTTTTTGTACATAGGATAAATTCCCAGAAATGAGGTTGTTGGGTCGAAGGGTAAGTGTGTTTGTAACGGTGAGAGACGCTGTCCGATTGCTTGTCGTGGGGGCTGACTCCATTTGCCCTCCCATCAGCGGCATGTGAGAGTGCTGGCTTCCCCACAGCCTTGTGAACTAAGTGGCTTGTCACGCTTGTGACAACAAATACCATTATCTTGTGGTCGTTTCGTTTTGTTATTGTGAGATTTTGCACTTTGTGTCTGTCGTGTTCATCTGACTTTCCTTGTCTAGGACAGCTCTCCATATCCTTATCCATTTAAAAGTGTGGATTGTGAGTTTTGAGCAATTTCTAGAAGCTGTTTTTTTTGTAATATGAGCCACGAATATTTTCCCGTTTCATTTGTCTGCTAAATTTACAGAGGTTGTCTTTTTTATCATGCGGGTTGGTTTTAGGTAATCAGATGCATCTTATGTCATGGCTGCTAGGCTCTGAGTTGCTTAGAAAGGCCTTTTTGGGGAGGATCCTGTAGCATTACAGTAACAGCATTTTATTAAGTGCCATCAGGCAGAGACATCTGTTTCTTTTCTGACAAATGCCAGTGAGATGGGACCAGAGGGGCGATGCTGATGGTCATAGACTGGATCGGTCCTCATATTCACTGATTCCGTATTTACAGATTCCTCTGCCCAGTGACACCTGTGTTACATCCCCCAATCAGTATGCATGGCATTTCTGTGATTGTCACAGACACACACAGAGCGGTGAAAGAACTGAGCCACCTGATGTGCGCATTTCCAGCTGCGGCTGAGCCAGGCAGTGCCTGCCTCATTGTTGTGGGGCCTGTCATATAAACCAGCATTCTCTTTGAAAAAGGAATCTTATTTATTACAGAGAGAGAAAAGGAAACCGCCCATCTACTGGTTTACTATGCAAATTGCTGCAACATCCGGGGCTGGACCAAGCCAGAGCTGAGCGCACAGAATTTAATTTGATCTCCCACACTGGCAACAGGGACCCAAGGACTCAAGCTGTCATCTGCCTCTGAAAGTGTATGTTAGCAGGAAGCTGGAGTGGGGAGCAGGCTGGGACTCCAGCCTCGTCACTCTGATCACTGAATGTGGGCATCCTGAGTGCCATTGGAGCTGCAACACCAAACAGGCCCCGCTGCCCTCAACTGTGGTCTCGGCTCTTTAGTTAATGCGCTTTGTTTTGTTTTTCGGCTTTGTGTTTACCCCCAAGAAGAGCCGTAGTGTTCTAGAAGCGTCCTGATGTGCTTACAGAGCAGATACGAGTGTCAGATAAGCTTTGTGCGGTCATGAGTTAGAGTGCTTCCAGCTGTGAATTCAATGGTAAATGAATCAAAAATACACTTTACACAAGGTGTCTTTACACAGAAGCAAAAAGATTTATTTTATTTTTATTGGAAAGGCAGATATACAGAGAGGAAGAGAGACAGAGAGGAAGGTCTTCCGTTCAATGATTCACTCCCAAGCGGCTGCAACGGCCATAGTTGAGCTGATCTGAAGCCAGGAGCCAGGAGCCTCTTCTGTGTCTTCCACATGGGTGCAGGGTCCCAAGGTTTTGCGCCATCCTCAACTGCTTTCCCAGGCCACAAGCAGGGAGCTGGATGGGAAGCGGGGCCGCTGGGATTAGAACCGGCGCCCCTATGGGATCCTGAGGTGCTCAAGGCGAGGATTTAAGCCGCTATGTTATCATGCTGGGCCCCACATTGACTTTTAAAGAACAGATTTGCCTGGTCTGATGAGGATTAATGAGGAAGAGAGAGGAGGAAAAAGAAACGAAGGAAGGAAAGAAGAAAAAAAGGGAGAAAGTAAAGGATGAGTAATTGCAGCAGATTCCCGGAGGATGCCAAGGAGATTGAGGAATCTCACTGATCCGATGAAACCACACCAGGATGAGCTGCAAGCACTTTGCTCCCACAGAAAAGGACAAAGTCTCTGGCCTCAAAGCACAGGTCACCATGGAGTGGGGGAGGCGAATTTCAGAGCTGCAACCCAGGGTGTTGGTTTAAAGTCCTGGTGTGGGGAGGTAAGAGTCCCTGGTCCCCCTCCGTGTCACTAGCCACCTGGTAATGACAGAGAATGCAGGAAGTAGAAGATACTACTTCAAGTGGTAAAAGATGTGTATTCATAAAACAAAAATAAGATGCTGTGAAAAAGATGTGATAAGGAAATAAGAAAAATCTTTTGTGTCTTCAAAATGTTCATTTAAAAGCTGGAAGGTAAAGTGAAGGAACTCTCTCAGAAGAGGAAAGACAGTAAGAAAAGAGGAGTGGAGAAGTTAGTAACATGAAAGCATCAGTCCCAAATTTTTCCTTACCAAAAGGTCCAGAAAGAAAACAGAAAATGGAGGGAGAAAAGTTATCAAAGGGCAAAAGGAGAACACTTTTTGGAATTGAAGGACAAGAATCCCAAGATTATGAGACCATCAAGTAAACAGTCCTTTGACTAAAAATGACCCACATTAAGTCACGTTCTTGTGAAATTCTGGAACTCCTTGGAGAGGAAAAATCCCCAAAATTTCCAAAGCAATGCAACAGTTTATACTCAAAGGATTAGCAATGACAAAAGCTATCTCAGTCACAGTCTCAGGGTCTGGCCCCTCCTGGAGCAGTCCTTGAGAATTCTGGGCAGGGCATTGGTTTACTGGTTAAGAGGTCAGTTAGGACACTTGCATCCTGCCTGGGAATGCCTGGCCTCCAGTTCCAGCTCTGCTCCCGCTCCAGCCTTCTGCCAGTGCCTTGAGTAACTGAATTCCTGCAACTCGCATGAAGATCTATCTGCCTTAAGTTTCTGGCTCCTCATTTTGGCCCCAATCCTACCCTGGACATTGCATGCATTTGGGGATCGCTCTCTGTACCCAAACCATGAGTGAAGGGTAGGATGGGGGCTTCTTCAGGAAACTTCTAGGGACTTCTAGGTCATTGCTTCCTTAAGAGCAGGCAGAGGATGTGCTCCAACAAACTTGAAAAGGAAACTGTAAGAGAAGAGGTGGCCGTCAGCACCAGTGCAGGGAGAACCCAGGGGTGGAGAACAGCCAGACTGGACTGGAGCAAGGCTTCGGAGAGCTCGGGGGAGCAGATGGAGCTGATGTCCATAGGCACATGGGACATCTGATGGGCATGGAACAGAGCTGCAGCTGTGCCATGGTACCCTCTGGGCACTGGTCCCAGGACCCCCTGCAGATGCCCAAGTCTGCAGACGCTGAGTCCTTATATAAAATAGCATTTCACATAATCCACACAGTCCTCTCCTGTGCTTACCGTCATCTCTAGGTTACTCAGAACACTTAATACGAGGTAAATGCCATGCAAATTGTTTAGAGTATAATGAGACAAAAACTACCTATTCCGAACAAGCTCAGTTTTTGAAAGCTGTTTTCTATATTTGGATCTTTAGATACACACTCACATAGGTGGGCGGTTGACTATATTGTAACATGTGGAATAAATTAGGGATGGGTTCATGCCCATCCAGGCAGATGAAAGACGTTGAGGTAATAGTTAACTCCAGAAAAAATTAAGGGTTATACTAAAAAAGAAGGCGTGATTCCTACCTGTTACTTGACCCAGCACTGAGCATCATTTACAAAGTTACAATAGGTCAAGCAATTGATTTAAAAAAAAATTTTTTTTATATGAAGGGCATAGTTACAGAGAGAGAGGGAAAGACACACGGAGAGAGCTTCCATCTGTGGGTTCACTCCCCAGATGGCTGCAGCATCTGAAGCTGGGCCAGCTTCGGCCTGTCTCCCACACGGTGGCAGGAGCCCAGAAAGGAATCGGCTCAACCTGCTGGGCCACAATGCCAGCTCTCAACACATCGATTTTTTGAATTTCATTAAAAATTACACAATCACTATTTGAGGCACTGAGAGGAAATGACCAATGCAGATGGGTATGTTAAGGCTTTATTTCCACGGTAGAAATCAATCAGCTGAAATTGGCAAGTAACATAACAGTCAAACAGATGTTCGGCGTTCATGCTTTGGTAGCTAGTTTACAAAACATGCAGAAATGGCATCAGTAGGGGTCTTCCCTGCAGTGCCTCAGCCCTGTCTCCTCGGGCACCAGGGGCAGATGGGCCCCATCTCTGTTCTCAGGAAGGGAGATGGAGACCCACTCCTAATCGCCATTCGAACAAAGGAAGCCGAATTCCTCTTTACACACAGTCAGGTGCAAGGAGCCAAATCTGCTCTTTCAAATTGCTTTTCCCGCTGGTTGCTTCCGGGGATGGAAGGGACGGGCTGGGGGTGGGAGATACAGACTGACCCTGAGGATACAGGCTGCCTCTCTGGACCTTGAACCTATCCACCCCTTATTCCTTCCTTGCTTAGAAGGTTTTAAAACTGATCAAAGGTCACGTGCATTTTCTGGTCATCTCCGCATCCAGTTGTCAGACTGTCTGCGGCGTGACTGGGAGGGATGGGGGTGCATCGTGGGCTGTGTGTTCCTGCTGTCACTTCACAGCCACTGCAGAAATGACAGGACAAAGCGAACCAGAGCCACTGCCACAAGTACAAACGGCCACCTTCCGTGCAAGTTGGAAAGCCACGGGACATGGCCTGGTCTTTTCACACCCCAGGTGTCATCGGAGATTATGCGCCCACCGCGGGAGAGTAGAGAGTTAATTAAAATGTTGCTCCCACTCCCGGGATGAGATGTCTCTCCGTGTGATGAGCAGGCTGGCTTTGGAGTGCTGTGGGTTGCTTTCGTGTCCTCTCGTCAAGTGTTGCAGGAAAGCAGATTAAAGAGCCTGCCACGCGAAGCTGCTGCCTGCCACCTCTCCCCGCTAATGGACTTTGCAGGCGCCTTCCCCGGACCACGTGCTGCAAAAACCCCCATCCTGAGGCTTCAGCGCTGAGAGCGTGCAGGCCAGCCTTCCTGGATGCTTACCATTGATGAAGTCGGGACCCTCTCGCCAGGTTGGGTGGGCAGAGCTCCTGGCCCCTGCCTTCTGTGCTTAACCTATGGGCTTGCCCCTGAGGCTTGCCCAAGCCCACCCTTGTGGGTGCACCTGACGCTCTGCCCAGCGTGGTTCTGCCGGCGTGTTTTCCTGTGTCCTTTTGGCCTGTATGGTTTTGCACTGTCTGTCTGACATCTTTTACCCCAAGCAGGGAGAACTGTTTGGGGAAAGATCCTGACGTTTTCCTCTTTAAGATTGTAACAGAACATAGCAAAATAGGAAGCCGGCTGGGTGAGGCTTGTCTGGGCAGGAGGGTGGTTGTTCATTGTCTCGCAGCTCTGGGGGCCTGGGGAGAGCGCCCGACCTGGTGCAGCCGCCAATAGAAGGGCTCCATTCTGCCACTCGGCTTTGTGAGGTGCCAAAGCTTGTCCTGGTTGCCATGGCTACTGCCTGATTGTGGCGGGCTTGTCACAGTGCTTGATAAAGTGGTAAGGTTATTCTTGATAGGCCGGAGTAATCATAACCTTACTGAGCTGGAGAGCATGTGTTACACTATTTCCCACCCCCCTTCTCTCTTTAAACCAAGAATGCAAGGTTGGGAGTGGGGTTCTCAGAATAAAACAGCCACAGAGCTCTTCCTTCTGCAAGTGGCCAGGGCAGTGCCAGCAGGAGGGACTCAGGAAGGGAGGGGCCCTGTGCCCAGGGCTGGGGGTGCCCTCGCCTCTGCTGTGCTCTGTGGGGTTGGAGGGAACAGGCGCCTCTCATCGCCTACAGATCTGATGGTGGTCTTTCCCCTGCAGGGCGTCGAGGTACAGACAGACTATGTGCCCCTGCTGAACTCGCTGGCGGCCTATGGCTGGCAGCTCACCTGTGTGCTGCCGACCCCCGTCATCAAGACAACCAGGTAACAGCAGGGCTTGTCCCTGACGTCAGAGCACAGCTGCTTTGTGCTCGGCGCTGCTCCCAGCAAGCACTTCGGGCCACCATCGCCTCATGGCTCCAGCTGGGAGCTAACAGAACCAGGACATCACCTCCCTCATCGCCTCCCGGAGCACCCCTGCACCTGTCTGCCCCCATGGCAGCCCAGCAGGTGACGTGCCCAGGGGCCTGCAGGGGCAGAGAGATCCAGCACCCAGCCTGTGCTGGGCGGCGCGAGCACTTTGCTATGAAGTCTTACTCAGTCCTCTGAAGGAAACCCACAGTCCTATGAGCTGGAGTTTTAGAAAATTAAGCTGAGGCATGTGAGGTTCAGGGACTTGCCTGAGGTCACAGCACTGGTCCCTGGGAGGCGGCCTGCGTCTTCCCGTGGCCTTCCTCGCAGTTTTATACCTTTGGCTGTTTGCCTCTCCCTCCACTCTGCCTGGGAATCTGGTCATGGCCGACCCTCAGAAGCTGGCCACCTGTGTTTTGGTTGCCTTCAGCTTCTGGGCCACAGTGGGGCTGTGCACCTGCAGGAGCCAGCCTAGCCTCCTTAGGCCCCACAGCCCCGGGCACCTGCTTGTCCCACTTCTCTGCCTGCATGTCTGCAGGCACAGTGCATCGTGGCTGAGTGAGGGGAACCCTTGATCTGAGGCCTGAACACTTGGACCCAAGCCCCAAGTGTGCCGCTCGCTGTCACCTTGACTGAGGGAGAAACGTGCCTGGAGCCGGTGTCCAGAGCCCAGGACCCGCAGTGGGTGGGGGTGGGGAACAGCCCCAGCTGGTCCGCAGCTGTCTACCCTGGCTTGGGCAGTCACCGTGGCTGGGGAATCCTTTTGTGTGCCTGCTGTGTTGCTCCCTGAGCTGTCCTGGTGGGGCAGAGAGCATGTGGAACCAGGAAGGTGGTGTGTGCATGCTCACTGTGCCACAGGAGCCCGCTCCTGCCCCAGGCGCTTGTTTTCCTAGGAGCACTGTAGCGAGCCTTAGCAAGTCACTGTGTGTGGTCACCCAGTCTGGTAGCTGGCACAGAATTGGTGCAGATCAGATGTTAGTACAGGAGATGTGTGGCCAAATACAGCACTGTCGCTGTGGCCAGAAGACAGGGCCCACCAGATTTTAGAAAGTCCGTTCGTTGGAGGGTGGAGTTGGGCCAAATTGCTAGTCTCCTCTGCAGTGTCACCATCGCTCTAAAGAGAGCCTGTGTGCCCCCGTCCTGGAAGGAGCCAGCACTTCCCGTAAGGTGAGGTCTCAGCTAGGGTCATGTGTACCACTGTCCTACAGCTTGCCTGGAGCAGCACCGTGGCCAACAGCCCACGTGAGCCACTCCTGTAGCTGGGACCCGAGTCTGCCTTGCCTCCGCCCCACCTGTCATGTCGCGGCTGGGGGACTGAGCTGATGGCACAGGTCCTCATATGCTGCCATGCCTGGTGGCATCATCCCCAAGCATGGATGAGGATGAGGCCCTGCCCCTTGGAGACCTGCCGCAGCAGCCGTGTGTCCTCCTAGGCTGAGATGCCAGCTGTCACTTCCTGTCAAGGATGGGCAATTCCCAGCTGGGAGCTGACTGTGCAGACACACACATAGGGCTTTAGTCGGGCATCAGAGGTGGAAAAGCTGAAAGCCTGGGTAGGGGTGTTGAGCCAGGCGCCACCCGACTTTAACCTCCGTGCCTGGGAGGGTGGAGGGGGCTGCATCTGCGCAGAGGCACTGCGGCGTCCGCGTCGGGTCTGGGCTCCCTCTGGCTGTCGTTTGGTCCATTCTTGATGCCATGTGTTGCAGGGAGGGCAGCGTGTCCACCAAGCAGATCGTCTTTCTCCAGAGACCCTGTCTACCTCAGAAACTCAAGAAGAAGGAATCAAAGGTAAGAGGCCTGGGCTTCCCTGGGCGGGGCCTCCTCCTGCCAACCCCTGTCCTGCAGTGCTGGGTGGGCAGCCTGCTCTAGCTTCCCTGGGCCCACAGAACTTCAGGGACTCCCGAGTCCCACCTGCAGCTGGTGAACAGGGTGCTGGGGCTCTGGAGGGGCTCTGTTGCCCCCACAGGTGCCCTTTTCCCCAGACTGCAAGCAGTAGATGTACCAAGTTGGCTTTGCTGGACCTGGCAGGTGCACAAAGTCAGCTGCGTCAGACCAGTCTGGGGCTGGCTCGGTCCCCTGGCCGGCCTCTCGGCGGCTTGGTCTTACTAGAAGCCGGCCAGAGCGCTGGCCTGCCCTTGGGTCATCAGCAGTTTGTTGATCTCAGCAGAGATCCTGACAGGCCCCCAGCCAGGGGGCCGTGAGTGACAGCTGATGGTGTAGACGAAGGCCCGCCCCAGCTTTGTGGCCGTGAGTCTCCCCAGGGTGCACCTTGGGTGAGCTGGCCACCAGGCACAGCTGCAGAGGACATAGGCTCTTCTGAGGGTTCTTTGTTTTCTAAAGTCGAGGCAGGCCGCCCCTTGTACCAGGTGACCTGGAGGCTGTGTGGCCTCAGGCTTTGCAGCCAGTGGGTGCTTTCCCTGAGTGGTTTCCATGGTGAGTCACGTGATCTTCATGAAGCCCAAGTCAGGGTCACCTGTGTCGAGCTGCTCTGCGTTTGATGGCCGAGGCCACACTCTCGGGCAGTGCTCCCTGAACCACCCAGCTCCTCAGGCTGGGGCCCATCTTCCACATTCCCCACTCCTGGATGCTGTGTCTGTGGGCTGCGGGGTGGGGACGTGGAGCCCGGCAGGCTGCAGATCAGGGGAGGGTTTGTGCAGGCTGCGAGGGGTGATGTGACAGGTGACAGCTACCTTGCCAGTTACATCTGCCACACGTTGCCGCTACGCCATTCGTGGAGTGACATTCAGCAGCCAACACGCATGAGGTTCCCTGGCAGACACTGAAGAAGAGGAAGACGTGGTGTCACCACTCCCTGGGTGTGCAGAGTAGGTGTCGTCCCCAGGGTGGGAAGGAGGTCTGACATCTAGGGGGACACATCGGGGGACACGTCGGGGGACACTGGAGCAGGCAGGGCATCTTAAGGATGGTCATGCAGAGCTGCCGTCAGCAAGCTGGACTGACTTTCCTGATAGTCAGTGAGAGCTTCCAAGCCCTGGGCCTTCTGTCTCTTCCTGTCTTGCCTCATTTCAAGTTCAAGGTGGTCCTATGCAGCACTTGGTCTGTGGTGGGTGTTCGGAGTCACCTTACTGGGGGAGTGCGAGAGAGAGAGAGACAGAGAGAGAGAGAGAGAGGAAGCACAGCAGCCACGCTTCCCGGAAGAGTTCTCTCTGCAGGTCCTCAGCTGAGCAGGGTGCAGTTGGTGTCCATGACGGGCCTGTCCGGGTTACCTGGCAGCAGCACAGGGGTCCCAGCTCACCTAAGTGTAGCTAACTGCCCACTTCCACCATGACGCTGCAGCCTGGATTGAAGTTAGAGCTCAACAGGTAGTTGTTGAAGAATCTGGCTTCTGAGCCTGGGACATAGGAACTCAGTCAAGTGTTGACACTGAAGGGAAGAAATCGGTTAACCACACACATGGAGTTTCTAGAATTCTTCAGTCAGCAATTCCCATTTTTTTCAGCATTTAAAAGGTACATCTTTCAAATGTATCTGTGAGGTATAGATGAGTGTGATGTTTTGAAAAGGTTTTTAAAATGTACTTGAAAGAGTTAAAAAGTAGACACACACACACACACACACACACACACACACACACACACACACACACAGAATCTCCACCTGCTGGAACTCTGCTCAGCTGTCTTGCAGACCATTTCAGCAGTTTTCTGCACGGGGTCGCCCAAACCCACAGTATGGGCATCACCCGGGAGCTTGTCAGAGCTGCAGCCTCCCACCTGGGCCCAGACCTGCTGAGTCAGGCAGGACCCCTGGGAGAGGGTCGTGGGGCGATCCTGAGGCCTGCCCAAGGCTGAGAGCCTCTTTCTTGAAGAATCTGGGGTCCTTTCCAGGCAGTGTACTGGATTTTTCTTAAAAAAAAAAAAAAGAGGTGGGGGGTGGGAGAGGAGCGGGGAGCCTTCAGCGTAGACTCTGTTTATAATAAGTCCAACTGAAGTGTCTTTCCTGGCTGTTGAACCTGGCCTGCCACCAGCCACCGAGCTGAGGGTGCCAAGCCCCTGCCCTGGCAGGGCCATGTGTCACTGTGATGCCTGGAGGCCTGGGGCACTTGGGCAGGGGACCCAGCTGAGGCTTCCCCTCCTTGCTTCCTCTGCGGCAAAAGGCTAAAGGCATTTGCCAGAGACGGAGGTTTAGCAAGTACGGAGGTGGGGGAAAGTTCTCTGTGTGACTTTGGGCAAGTGACTTGACCTCTCTGAACCCTAACCTGCTCCTCTGCAGACCAATACTAATGACGCCCCCTGGAGGGATTCAGCAAGGTGTGACATTGGCCGCAGGTGCCGTCTGCTCCAGCTCTTCCCAGGATGAGCTTCAGGGTTCTAGAGGGACACCCTGCGAGCTGGCCTCACCTTCCTCTGAGGGAAGCTGGGTCGGAGTGGCCCTGGGCGTCTGTATGTGTGAGCGGGGGCATTCACACAATGCTGAGAGTTTGTGAGGTCCCCCACAGCCCCGTCTACATACACAGAAAAAGCAGTGCAGCCTCTGGAGGTGTTGGGCGTGGCTGATTTCCCTGAGGGGGGGTCGAGCTGCTTCCCACCCAGCTTCCCTGGTCCTTGCTACATCAAGTAGCCGGTGTGCCTGCCTCGGGCTCCTTTCCCCATTGTGGCCTCCTGTTGTCTTCCCTCAGACCAGCAAAACGGGATCTGCTCCAGGGAGCGGATGCAGCCAGGCGTCCCGAGGGCCCACGTGGGGTCTGTGGCTTTAGTCAGCTAGAGCAGCCCCAGGGAGCCTCATCCTGGCTCTGTTCACATCCCCAAGGCCTCCCAGATGGAAGGTCTGGTGCTTGTGGGAGCGTCCTCCATGTCTTCCTGCACAGCCTGCAGGGGGCGCTGTTTTGCATCAGTTCAGTGTGGATGGGGCCCCTGCAGGTGTGTGCCCAGTCTTGGGGTCAGAGACAACCACTTTGGAAATAAGGAACTTGAGAGTTGTCTGGAAGTCCCAGAGGAACTGACTGAGTGCCTGGGCTGAACTTGAACCTGAGGATCAGGCATCCCCGTCATGCCTTGACAGTTCAATGTTAAGGTCTCTTAGCCAAAACCAGCCTGCTACTCGTCCAACAAAACTAAAACGACCTGACCTCTTGGAGAACTGTCACACATCTAGTAGAATACATCTGCTGCAGTGCTGGCTGGGGTGGGCACCACGGCTGGGGGCAGGGATGAGGCATCACTGGCCTGCGGAGTGTGTGGGTGGCATGAGCTCTGGCCATGCCCAGAGGGAAGTTTGCTGACCACAGGCCGAGTGTACCCCAAACAGCTGGTGGGGATGGTGTCAGAGATGGGTGCGCTGCCATGGGGAGGGTTGTGGGTATGACGCCATTAGCCTTCCGGGGAAGATGGAAATCCCAGGGGCCACCCTGCTCACCTGCTCCTCTCTGCCTAACAGTTTCAGTGGCGATTCTCACGAGAGGAACGGCACCTGCGGCGGTCCAAAGGGAGACTCAGAGCCAGGGACAAGCGGCAAGCGGAAGAAACCGATAAGGCTTCGGAGGATTGCTTTTTCAAAGCCGGAGATGTGGGCAACTGCATCTTGGGCCCGCAGCAGGAGAGGAGCGCCTCGGAGCTGATGAGGAGCCCCAGCCAGCAGGCGGAGGGAGACAGGCCAGGGGAGGCCGTGCAGAATGGCCCTGCTGGCCACTGCAGGGCCCCGGTGGGGGGGAGCGCTGGGCACCCCGCTGGGGGCGCTGAGGAGGTTCCCGTAGAGCCCATCGCGGCAGAAGAAAACTGAGGCCGGGGTTCTTGGTGCGGAGGCCGGCGGGGCTGGCGCAGGCTCAGAGGTCTTCTCTGGTGTGTTGTTAACCTTCAGCTTGACCTCTGCTGGAAGCTGTCCTTGGGCTCCCCAAGGCCACAGCCCTGACAGTGTTAAGTCTCTGTGCTTCTGTTCCAAAGGTGTCTTAATGGCCACGTGCAACAGTGCACGGGGTCAGCTTGTTTTTTGTTTCTCTTTTTTCTAGACCTTGGGGGTCAGAGGCCCAGTTCTGCTGGAGGGTCTGGGCCACCCGGTGCCTGTGTGTGCTGGTCCCCCCTCTTCCCAACACCCCACTCCAGGGCACATATGGGCCAAATCCATGTACCTCCCTGGCTGGAAACCAAGACACTTTCCCAAGGCTGCGGGGGCAGTGTCCGTGCCCTGCTGCTTTCCACAGCTGCTTGGTGACTTGTAACCATCCCTGGAGCCCCATGGGCTGCCTCCTTCTCTGCCTCTGAACCCCTCAGACCCTGCTGCTTTGGTGCAGAAAATGACGCTGGGGAGAGGAGCTGCCCAGCCCCCGCTCCTCTCCAGATGGTCCTGTAGGTCCTGGTCACGTGCTGAGGAAGAGGTAATTTTGTGTGTGCACCTGCTGCTACAGGGAGTGCAACAGTGTTCTGTGTATTAATGCCAAAAACATTTTTTAAAGGTTTTGTATTTGTATTCAACCCGCCCTAGGAATGCACATTTCCTTTCTGTCATTTCGGGGCACCCAGCCTGGGTGCCTGCGTGTGCTGTTCCTGTTGGTGTTCTCCTTGGCCAACTTGTTACCCATGTATGCTGTAGGCATCACTTATTTCTGCTGTCCAGAGAGTACTGTGAAGGCTTTAAGTAGACGCACCTGGAGAGGGAATGCTGGCTTGTGCTGACCGAAACAGCATCCTGTTTCTTCTCTTTCTTCTTTAGTTACTTACTTAAAGCAATAAACCGTCCGTGAGCTCCATGCCTGCTGTGCAGTATTTACTGGGTCAGGATATGGAGTCCCGGCCTCGCGGCCAAAGGCTCCACCCCTCCCCCTGCTTGGGGAAGGTTTCTATTTCCCAGCAGCCTCAGCACCTCGGGAAACTGTGGGAGCGGCTTGAGTGAGCTGTGAGGCTGTAACGTGGCATGCGGCTGCCAGCAGGTAGGTCGGGGGGGGGGCTGACCGCCACCTCCCACGCGTGACGGGGTAGAGACAGGCAGACCCTGATTTCTAAGCTTGTTTCCTTTGAAGTAAATCACTTAAAGAGGCACGCCTTTTTTGTTTGCATGTTTATTAAAATAAGACATAGGTGGTATATGTTTATCACACCGTGGACTTGAAAACCCTGTCCAGCCGCATGCCCTGGCCCTCTCCTCTTGACAGTCCCCTCCACCAAAGCCCCACCCTCAGAGCTCAGCAAGTCTTAAGGCCCTTTCCAGGAAGCTATTACAAAGTGGCATTTTCCATAATGAAGCCCAGGTCTTAAGATCTAAAGTATGTTTTAACAGAAAAAAAGAGTCTCTTTACCCATATCTTAGCACATACCCTATTAAAAATAGGCTGGGGCCGGTGGGTTTAACTGCCAGCTGAGATGCACACATCCGGCGAGTCCTGCTTCTGGTCCAGCCCTCTGCCACTGTGCGCCTGACAAGCGGCAGCTGGTGGCTCGTGCACTTGGGTCCCTGCCTGGTCTACAGCACACCGGGATGGAGGTCTCATTCCTGGCTTCATCTTGGCCTAGCCCCGAATGTGGCAGGCATTTAGGGCGATAACCAATGAAGAGCTTTGTTCATCAGCAACAGGCCGGACGTCTGGAGGCGCCTACAGCACTCAGCTTTGAGCACGTTATTCTGTAACCCGGTGATGCGCGTCAGCTGTACTTGGTGCGTAGAGGGTGTCAAGGTGACTGTGCCGGATTTGCGGTCCACAGGCAGTCGGGCCCTGGGGTCAGTCTAACGATGCCTGAAGGTCTGCATGCTTCTCTCCCTGGCCTCTCTGCACTCCCGCGGAGTCCAGCAAAATGCTGGTCCCTGGGGAGGGTCTCAGCTGAGCTGTCCCCTGGCATCAGGGAGGCAGCTTCAAACAAATCCTGTGGCGGAGGGTCCTACCCTTACAGCCGGTGAATAAACGGGGAGTGGTCTGGGCATCAGCATTTCTTATTTGTTAGATCTATTTATTTTTATTGGAAAGGCAGATTTACAGAGAGAAGGAGAGAGAAAAGATCTTCCATCTGCTGGTCCACTCTGGAGCAGAGCTGATCTGAAGCCAGGAACCTAGGACAAGGGCATAGGGTCCCATGGCCAGCTATCCAAGCAAGTAGCTGGACATGGAGCAACTAGAACACAATCCAGCGGCCACATGAATGCCGGCACTCGCAGGCAAAGGACTAGCTAGTTGAGCCATCGCGCCAGTCCCATCAGGACTTATTTTCTTTGAGAGGTGTAGAGTTGATGAGGTAGGTAGATGAGGGAGGGCGGAGCTCCCCTGTGCTGGCTCCCTCCCTGAATGCTTGCAGTGGCCAGGGCTGAGGCTGGGAGCCAGGAGTTCAACCTAGGTTTCTCACGTGGGTAGCAGGAACCCAATTCTTGGAGCCAGGTTGGCTTCTAGCTGGTGTCAGGAGCCAGGGCCCAGGCCAGGTACGGAGCCCGGGCTCCTCGGTGTGGGATGCAGGCATGTTAACCACAGTCTTGATCACTGGGCCAAGCTCCTGCTCTGTCATAAACTACGGGGTTTTTGAAAACTCCCCAGGGGGAATTCCGAGACACAGCCAGGCCACAGGATCTCTCTGAATGGAATCACAGCTTGCTACCTGCGAGATGAGATGCTTTATACAGATTCACCAAGGCCCCAGTCCCATCCCAACATCTTGCATATACATTAAAAAATTATTTTTTTGAATAGCTGAGTGACAGAGAGATGCAAATACCTTCACCAGCTGGAGCCAGGTCAGGTGAAAGCCAAAAGGCAGGACTGAACCCAGGTGAAGCATGTGGGTGCCAGCACCTGGCTGGGTGCTTTAGTAAGAAGCTGGCTGTGGAACTTGAACCCAGGCTCTTGGCTACAGGGTGTGGGTGTCCCGGGCGGTGTCTTGACCCACTGTACCACAACACCTTTCCCTTGAGATGCATTTTAAGTAGGCAGTGCCCTTAAAGGGAATCTTGTTTTGCTGTGATCTGTCCATCGTGGAGAAGGCCATTGTTTACCTTGACATAGCCCCGGTAGGCACTCAAAGCTGCAAAGACTTGGCAGTGTGTGGCAGGAGTTAACTGCTGCATGTGGGAGACCGTCATTGGGGCTGCAGCTGTCACGGAGTGGCGCTGCCAGGAAACAGGAGCTCTGGGGCTGATTGCTGACTGCAACAGGATGTGCCCGTGAGGCCGTGGCTGCATTCCCATTCCCATTCCCCCTAGGAAAGTATCTTCACCTCCAAGCTTCTGGAGAGGGCAGTGGGCGGCGCCTAGCATCACTCACTCAGCAGGTGCGGGAGGGAGAAGCTGTCCCAGCAAATGCAAATGCAGGTGTATGCTTCCGAAGGTGCCCCAAGGCCACAGATCTGCCATATGGAGAGCCGGAGGAGGCCTGAGGTAATGAAGCAGCGGGGCTGACTGATACTGGGTTTGGGGGCAGTGCAAGAGCTGCATAGGCCTTTGGAATTGGATCTGAACTGCACAGTCTGCACAGATGGACTTCAGTTGGCTTTTTCACCTTTTCTGGCACCAATCTCAAGTGTGGAAAAGGGCCACCGCTTGGGGATGCCTGCTTCTCATATCAAACTACCTGGGATCGAGTCCTGCCTCCCCCTCCAGTCCAGCTTCCTGCAGAGGTGCACCCTGGGGGCCGCAGACAGTGGCCCGAGTGAGTGGGCTCCTGCCACCGGTGGGAAGCCAGCCTGGAGCTCCTGGCTCTTGGCTTTGGCTTGTTGTGGACGTGGGAAGTGGGGATTAGCCGATGGATTCTCCGTCGTCTTTTCTCTGTGTCACACTGCCGTTCACATAAATTGTTAAAATTAAAAAATATATATATATATGTACGTATATATATATATCTGTGGACATTATGAAGACCTGGGTACTGTGGTTGGCCTGGGGTGGCAGTGAGCCACATGTTGCTGAGTAGCCAGTGGGGCAGCTGGTAGCTCTCACTGAACACCTGATGCCCGTGCCGTGCCTGCATTGTAGTGTGGTCAAAAGAGCAGGTGTGACAGAGCAGCTTCCAGACATGACCTTCATCTCATTGTTAACCAACTATCAGCAGACGCAGCAGTCCTGGGGCCACAGAATGCCTAAGTGCGCGACCATCTAAAACACTCCCTTTTTATGAAGCAAGAGAGCTGTCAGCTCGGCTCCTGCCTCACTGGAGTCCACGGAGGCCCCAGCAGGGCCGTGCTGTCAGCTGGGGCTCTGACTGGGGAATTTCATCAGCACTTTAACCCCAGAGCCCTCCACCTCACTGCTTGCTTCATTCCAAGACGACTCTTCTTCTGGCAGCCCTGGGGATGCCAACGACAGTCACGGCAACCGTTAGTCAGACGTGTGAAGGGCCTGCCTTGTCATCCTCATCAGAACGGCCAGTCCAGCCCCCAGGATGTCTGAGGCCATTCATCCAGAAAGAGATCTGACACTGCACAGCGCCACCCACAGGAGGGGTGGGGCAGCAAGGCGTAGAAGGGGGACGCTTTAGGTTGCTCAGACCTGGTGCGTCGATCTTTTGACCACACTACAATGCACAGCAAACCCATCTGCCTCATTTTCTTTTTTCTCTAGCCATCTACAATCTGAGATGGCTTTTATCCAACACGTGATGCCATACCAAAGAGCTAGATTAATGAACAGTGTGATACCAAAGCAGGAACAAATCTGTAGACCCGGTGGGAAACACAGAGGATGTGACAAAGGAAAACAAACCACGAGGATAGAAACGTGAGCCCTGACAAATGGCGATGGACAACTGGAGGGCCATGCCGGACAAATCTGATCTCCATACCCCGTCGAGTACAAAATTAATCCCCAGACCCACCAGAAGAAAAATCTATTCACGCAAGCCAAGGGGAAGGATGAGTGTACTTGACCACATACAAATCTGAAATAATGGTAGGAGTTAACCAGGGACTAGCAAAAGTCTGGGAGAAACAGTTGTAAAACATCTAACAAAGCGTTAGCATTTAGTCCATTTTTATCAATTCAGATATGCAAAACATCAACATGGATACATAAAAGGAACATACCATTCTCAAAAGAAAAAACAAATGGCTAAAATGCTTCAGAAAATAAGTGTTAATCAAACAATCAAAATATTTATATTTAAAATAAGTCATCTTGGGACCAATGTGATAGCTCAACTGGTTAATCTTCCACCTTCAAGTGCCAACACGCCACATGGATGCCACAGCAGGTTAAACCCCTGCTTGGGATGCTCACTCCCCAGCTGTGCCTGGTTTTAGTCCTAGCTACCCTGAGCTTCCAATCTAGCCTGGTGCTACTGCACCTGGGAGGCAGTGGGTACCAGCCTAAGCACTCGGCTTCCTGCCACCCACGCTGAAGTTTCTGGACGGAGTTACTGGCTCCTTGTTTCATCTTGGTCCAGCCTTGGCTGTTGGCAGCCATTTAGGAAGTGAACTAATGGGTAGAAAAGCCTGCGTCTTTGTCCCTCTGCTCTTCAAGTAAATCCATGAATGTATAAAGAAAGGGGGAGAGAGAGAGAGAGAGAGAGATGGGGAGGGAGGGAGAGAGGGAAAGAGAGAGAGAAAAAGAAAGGTAGCCACTTGCTCAACAACTAGACAAGTCTGGATGCCTGGCCATAAAATGTATTAAAATGCATGCCTTAGTCTGACAGTGTGTTGGTGGCTATCTTTATATGTCATCACCACACTGATGGCTGATTGTGCATATTAGGAAAGAGTAATATTAAAGACAAGATATTTTTTTTCTAGGATGAGAACAGTATACTTCTTTGGGTTTTATTTCAAATAAAATGAAGCAATGGTGCTCATGCTAATTTATCAGCATTTGATCATCCGCAAGACAAAGGGATGAAGGAAATTGCTGTTTTCCATTCAGAAAAAGAAAGAGAGGGGGGGAGAAACAACCTCAGCGGGAGACACCTGGGTTGTTTGACAGTCAGGGCACGCATGCGTGTGTTCGGGTTGGCAAGCATGCAGGTGCATACACTTGCAGCTATGCATCCAGTGGTAACATGCCGGGGCCTGTTTCCAGAGCATGGGTATAACCTCCAGGGCCTCCCGCCCCTCCCTCTGGCCCCATTACCTACTGACCCCCACTGACCCTCCAGTCACCCATGCTCCCACCCACAACCTCATCACACGAGTGACCAGTCACCCATCCTCCCACTTCTAGGACCCCATCATGTGAGTGACACATCGCTCATCCATCCTCCCACCTGTAGGGCCACATCACCCCAGTGTCTTGCCCAGCGACCCATCCTCCCACCTGCTGGACACTATCATGCCAGTGACTTGCCCAATCATCTGTCCTCCCCCGCACATGAACCCAGCATGTCGGGCATCACCACCCATCCCCCCACCCCGGCAGACCCCATCACCCCAGTGACTTGCACTGCCATCTGTTGTTCCACTTACAGGACTCTGTGAGGCCAGGGACTCCCTTGTTCACTCATCCGTCTTTGACAGCTTCATTTTCAACCAGTGATGTTTGCAAAAGCAAATTCTTCCCCAGAGCTTTTCCACTTTCAGTCTTGGTGAAAAGGTCACGGTAAAGGAGATCCTTCTTTCTTGAAGACAACTTCCATCAGTCTTTAGCTTTTATTAAAGTTTCCCAAAGTCTTTAACCAGCTCCTCAAGATGGTCTTTGTGGGTCTGGCACAGTAGCCTCGTGGCTAAAGTCCTCACCTTGCACGTGCCAGGATCCCACATGGCCACTGGTTCTGCTCATATTGGGGGAGCTGGTGCGAGGTATATGGAAAGCATGCACTATTCTTTACAACTTTTCTCTAAATCTAAAATTACTTGAAAATGTAAAAGTTAAAAAACGAAACCAAACATCAACAAGCAACACGGTGCTGTGATGAGCCCAGCTGCCCGTTCCGGCAGCCATCCATCAGCGTCCTCGTGTTGGAAGTAGACGCTGTGACACCATCATGTGTCTCACTGTTTCCTTTCTCTGATTGGTCCTGGAATCACTCCTGTGGTTTTGTTGTTGTTGCTTCCTACTGCCTTTCCCCCATTTTAAAATTATTATTTTATGATACAGTTCCACAGGCTTTGGGATTTCCTTCACCATCCCCCCTCAAATCCTCTTTGCCCCACCGAGTTCCCCTATATTATTACTATGGTATAGTTCTTCAAACACACTCCATGCCCATCACTGCGGGCATGGACAGTGGCAGAGTCCAGCATAGTCAAGACACAGTTAACAGCTTCCTGGGAGTCCATCTTTGGAAGTAGAGACGCATACTGCATTGTATCCTCACATCTGGATATGATACTCTCCACTACACAGTTACTATGCATCTCCTCAAACGAAAAGCCTCAAAATCAACTCTGTCTCCTGGATTTTGATATTTTTATTTTCACTTTTTCTCACATTAAATTCTTCACTGACTCACAGGTCATTCACTAGCATCATTTTCTTCAAGAAGATTCTTGATTTTTCCATTTCTTCAGTGACACACTGGTCATCAGTAGCATGTTATTTAACTTCATGGCATTGTAAGTTTCTATTTTTCTTCCTGTTGTTTTTTCTTTAAAGATTTATTTTTAAAAATTTTTTAAAGGTTTATTTTTATATTTACTGGAAAGTCAGATATACAGAGAGGAGGAGAGACAGAGAAGAAAATCTTCTGTCTGATGATTCACTCCCCAAGTGGCTGCAACGGCCAGAGCTGAGCCGATTTGAAACCAGGAGCCAGGAGCTCTGGGTCTCCCACATGGGTGCAGGGTCCCAAGGCTTTGGCCTATCCTTGACTGCTTTCCTAGGCCACAGGCAGGGAGTTGGATAGAAAGTGTGGCTGCCGGGATTAGAACTGGCGCCCATATGGGATCCCGGGAGTGCATGGTGAGGATGTTAGCCACTAGGCTACCGCGCTGGGCCCAAAGATTTATTTATTTGAAAGATTTACAAAGAGAAGAGGCCAAACGCAAAGCTCTATCATCTGCCATTTCAGTCTCCAGATGGGCACAGGGCCAGGGTTGGTTCAGGCCAAAGCCAGGAGCTTCATCCAGGTCTCCCACACAGGTGCAGGGGTCCAAACACTGCAGCCATCTTCTGCTGCCTTCCCAGGCACATTAGCAGGGAGCTGGATGGGAAGTGGAGCAGCTGGGACACAGATCAGGGCCCACATGGGATGTTGGCGTCACAGCGGTGGCTTTGCACGCTGCACTGCAGCCCGGCTCTTCACTCCTACTCAGGGAAGTCCCCGGGGACGTTCCAGTGGCCACAGCGACAGCCGCTCATGAGAACACCTGCTTGTCCTCCTGCCCCACTGCCAACCAGCCCATCTCCCTGAGTGCTCCCCAGTGCGCTTTGCCGAGCCCCAACCCCGCTCATATCCTTCCCTCCTGTTTGTTGGAGCACTTTTTGCATTTCTTAAAGGCCTCAAACCTCATCAACTTCCCCACGCCATGACTCAGTGTGGGTCAGGGGCATGGCACGGAGAGCTGCGCGTCACCACACTGGCTGCCACGGGTAAAAGCAATCAAACATATACAAAGTCATGAGTCCACAATAATACTGAAAAAAAAAAAACCCACCCCACAAACTTTACAGGTCATCTGTGAGGTTGCTAAGCAACCAAATCATAACATACTAATTGACAGATAAGAGGCGAGACGTCAGGCATTGATCCTGCCTCTCCTTTAGACTCATTTCAGGATAATCAAAGCTAATGAGGGAAAGTTCTTTAAAGAAGAATCACACGTAATAAATGCAGGAAGAACGCTAGAGATGGATAAGTAATCCTTAATGAAATAATAGACAAAGGTAATAATGGCTGCTAGATAATCAGGTGGAGGACGGGGGAGAGTTTACATTGGACAGGCTAGGCTGCCAAAAGCTGCACCTGCCGACCTACTGCGGCAGCATGAGGAATGGGACTGGCACCGAGCGCTCGGGGGAGGCCACGGGAGTACGCACATCACTCGGGTGGGCACTCTAGTGACAAAAGTCCTGCGCCTGAACCCCAAGACATGCTACATCTAATTACCAATGTACACGAAGCACAGAAGGGAGAAGCTTGTGTTACATGACACCCTGAGGACTCAGTAAGACAGGTTCAAAATGTGGAAGGTCTTTTGGACAAGTAACACTTGTTCAACAGATGAACCTGGGGAAGAAGTGTGTGCGTGCGTGTGTGTGTTCGCATGCGTGTGTGTATGTAGGGCGGGGAAGTGCTGCTAACAGGACTTGCCAACCTGACACCATGTGTGGGCTGGAGATCATGGGAGACGCAGCTTAAAGGGGTCTCAGATGAGACTGGAGGGAGTCGCAGCCGTTTGTGTTGAGTGTAACAACGGCACTGTGGTCATGTGGAGGTGACGTGTCTGTTAAGAGACACATCTTATAATATCTTGGGGTGCCACAGTACAGTGTTTTCGGCTTGGTTGTTTGCCACACAACACAAGAAGTTGAGGGCACACAGAAGTCTTGGCAGTCCTCGAGGGCGGGTGGGGACAGCCTGCGTGTCCCCTTCACTTGTCTTCTCCCTGGGCAAGTGTCTGAAACGTCTCATGATGTATTTTTTTTCTTTGTGGGTACCACTCTCTAGAACCTGGGTCCCGGGGAACACCCTTCTCGGGGGGGCTCCACATCCCCGTGGATATCCTATTGGGAGATGAAGTGCTCCCCGCCTTCAGGAAGGCACCTTTCGTGGGAAACTGTCTGGGGACGGCCAGACGCTTGCTCCATTTCTGGTGAGCTCTACCACTCAAAACTTGACAAAGACTCACCTACCACAGCACCCCAGTCCCTTGCGGAGCACACCCACGGCAGGGTCTCAGTAATGAGGGGTCCACATACTCACAGGGAAAGAGGATCCTGCTGAGGGTCTCTGAGCCAGCACACTGGCTTGGAAGGGAATGCTGGGGATGCTAAGCAGGTGCTAAATGAGACAGGCCCACCCCTCGCCCCACCCACATGGAGGTTACAAGGGAGCAGGCTGGACTCCATCCCCGGCACTGCTGAGAGCGGCCCTTGCCCCATTCCTCCCCAAGTACAGGAAATAAAAGGGAGACTGGAAGCAGCAGCTGTCTCATCTACTTTCCCCAATTCCTTGACAACCCCCCTAGTTGGTGGTCCACATGGGCATGCATCCTTCTCCTATGTAAACATCATCAAAAATAAAATAAATCTATTACTTAAAAACACAAAAAAACAAGTGAGTGGACTGGAGCTAAGCCATCCAGCCTCCGGCAGCTGTGACTAGGAGGCTGCCACCCAGCCAGGGGCTTGCCTCCCAACCCTAGACTGCTTTCTCGCAGTCATTCTACAAGGATGTGGTAAGTAGCTGCTGGAGCAGAAAACAACCCTGGCAAAGAATGAAATAAAAAGCAGAGCAAACAAGATTTGGAACCAGTTCTACAGTGCCTAATCAAACTTCAGCACCTTGCCCCAGCCGGCCCTGAAGGCAGACGCAGCGCGGACAGCACAGCCACCCACATCCTTGCCCCAGACAGCAGCTGCTCCTTCAGGTGAGACACACGGCTGACTCAGAACGGGCCTCACTGCAGAGGCGCCCAACACCCTGTCAGCATCCGGACGTAGGAGGTTTATGAACAGGAAAGCAAACATTCGGGAGATTCAACCTCTAAAAGCGATTTCCCATTTTGAAGCCAAATTTCAGTATCTAAATAAAGGCTGTGGGACATGGGAAAGTAAGGTACTGCATACCTTCCAAATTTACTTCCAATTTACTTTATAAGGTAAAATTGGTAAGTTGTGTTCTTAAATTGTAAGTTTATTGAACATTTATATGAATTGCTGCCATGTAATACAAAGATACCCTATACCTCATTCACAAAACTCTATTTTTCTCACGATTAAACCCACGCACATACCTTGCAAAAGAAAGTTCTATGCCGACCAGCTCATGATGTATCATGAGGAAATTAATACAAGAAAATCAGTACAGTGGCAGAGCTGGATCAACGGTCTGTCACAGGGTTCCCTGCCTCCCCAGGTCTCCTGGGAGCGGTAGATTGTTAGCCGCCGAGCACAGCACGGCTCAGCCTCGCCCCACTGGGTCTGCGTCTCCTTCCCGTCCTGGGCGCTGGCCGTTCCCTACCACCACTTCTCAAAGCAGATGTGTTCTCTAGGAACGTGGCTGTTTTCCAGGTGCTTGGAGAAAGAGTCCGTCATCGGAGGTGGGCCACAAATAAAGAATAAAGTCTCTTTGGAAATATGGTCACTTATCTCTTTTTCCGTTATTCTTCCTTCTGCCAAGAAAACAGAACACCGAATGAAGCCAATGTGCTCGGATGCTGAAACGAGGGACTGACGACAACTCGGCCACCGGATCTAGCTGCAGGAACTCAAGCCCAGGGAGTTTGTTCTGGATCCCTCCATTCGACGGCTCCCAGGGGCATCTGCGGCCAGACACAGAGTGCAAAATCCAGGCTTCCTCAGCCTGGCCCGGAAGGGGAAGCCGAGCTCGGGGCGCACGCTTCAGGGAGGGCCGGCAAACCTCCGGACCCGCGGTGGAGATGCAAAGGGCCTTCTGCAGATAGCGCTGCTGTAAGAATCCTCCCAGGCAGAGGAATCATGGGTAATTCCAATGCTCATTAATGGCAAATGGCATCAATGCAGCCACAGCTGGAACATAAAATCTGTATGGAGCCTCCAAGCGATGCTGCGATGGCCACCGAACAATGTACAAAACTCATTTTTCATACGGGCAGTAGGAAATCATTATATAGTAAGTAACCCAACTGAAGACCTCATTATTATCCCGTGATGAACCATCTCCCAAGTCCCCAGGCAGGGACCTTTCCAGCCAGCAACTCCCAACAAAGCACCTACAATGCACACCAACTGACAGGTGTGCTAAATGACCGCCCAGAGACTGTGAGGTGTCTTTAGGGGACTCACCCGTGATGTAGGGCTTGAGTTCCGCACTGATTTGTGTAGTCTGCTTTGTAACATGTAAACTGCATGTAATCTTCCCAGGAAATTCATGGACTACATCAAGGATATTTTTCTGAAAGGCCAAACAGCTTTGGTCACACTACAATCTTGAGAAATCAAAACAGATGTGCTCAGCTGCGGGCGCCGAGCCTGGACCCTCATTCAGCACACGTCGGCAGCTGGCGCTCTACCCAGACACTGTCTGCAGCTGAGCAAGCCGGAGCATTCACAGGACAGGGGCTACTCGGCTTTAACTGAAATCTCAATATGCTAACAAGCATATTACTGACTCTCCTGGCGACTTTTTTCCTTCTTCTTAAGCATTGGCAATTAAGTGGCAGTTTCAGGAACCAGAGCTGCGTCTTTTAACTGTTTCTGTTCTTGTGTTTACTCCTGCAGCTGCTGAGCAATGCCGAGAGAGCCTCCTTCCAGTGTGTTCTCTTCAGCAATGCAGCAGGGCCTGAGCCCCCTGGGTCTTGCCTGCTCCTGAACGCTGGGATTCTTGGGGGGTTGGTGGGGAGGGAAGGGTAGGCACGCACATGACTTCTCTGTTTACCTAACCACTGGGTCCCAGCTCTCTGGCTGTCACTTAACTGGGAGCCTCTTCAAGAGTAGCCGTTTAACTGTTCTGGCTAAGATGTGTTGGTTAAGCATCACTGAAACATGGGTAAGCTTTGCCAAGTCTTTTGTAAGCATCTCTACAGAGAAAACAGATCCCAGAGACGGAATATCTGTGGACAAGGAATGTTGCTACAGTCCACCCTGAAACACGCACCCTCCCCACCTTCGCTTACCTGAAACAGCAGCTCGCTGGTGTTCTTGGCGCTGTAGAACAGCCTCACTGTCCCGATCTCATACCCACTGCCTGTGCTTGCCCGCGCTCGGTGGAGATCTGCCGAGTGCCGCAGGATGGAAAGCAGGGGGTTAATTCCAACTCCTCCTGCAATCAACACCAGGTTCCTGGAGGCATCGGTGGGCTGAGGGTCAAAGAAGAACTCTCCACCCACTCTCACTGCCACTTCAGAGCCAAGTGCACACTACGGGAGGGAAGGACAGATTCCTTAGTCCTCTGTGGCAGGGGTCTTCAATCAAACCTCCTCCCTTCGGAACACTAACAGCCTAACCTTCAGGTTTAGGACTACGACGACTGCTCGGGGCTCTGCCTGACTCAGCCATCACACAGGCCATGCTGTCCATCACACATGCTGTCCTGCTTGGTTGACTGAACCACACAGCCACTGTGGCACTGAGAAAAGGGAGGCTGACTTCCGTAACTCTGCCATTTGGAGGCTCTCAGGTGATGGACTGGGGTGAGGGACGGGGCGATGTGTGTGGGCAGGGGAGCGCTCTGGAGCAGTGGCTCTGTTACCGAGCTTGCGCCTGTGTTCCGACCAGGGCTGAGAAGTGTGGGAAGTGGGGGCTCCCTCCCCATCACCACGAACCACAGCCAGGCCAGTTCCACGGGCACAGGCGTGGAGCAGCACTGCAGGCCTGTTTCTCTCTGCATCAGCAGAAACAGTGGCCAGACCCAAGCTGAAGGCCTCACACCAGGGGGTGGATGTCACACAGACCTTCCTATTCGCTGAGGTCAGCTGGAGCTCAGCGGGCCACGCTGCTTGCGGTGGGGGGATGGGTGGGAACTGAGGGAACCTTGCACACCTGGGGTGACACTTAATGCTGCCACAATGATATGGAGAAGCCAAGTGGCATTTAGAGGGCAGGCGAGGAGATGCTGGCAGTCCTGCCCAGGAGCTGGTGCCTACCATGGCTCCATCTGTGATTGGTTTTCTAACCGGCTATCTCCAGCTGGTTTGAAGTCGGCCATCGTGGCAGCAGCACACAGCCCGGCCAACGGCATGAACAAGGATGTATTCTTCAGAGCTGCTTGACTGCACACCATTAGCTGTGACACAGGGACCATCCTGTGCGGTGACTTCTGAAGGACCCAGGGGGGTGTTTCCTGGGCTGTCAGATCCTAATTCATCCTGTCAATAACCTCAGGCTCCCTTTTGTGGAGATGGAACTTGATTTGCCCTGTTCAGAATGGGACCCCCATACACACGGACCGCCCTCTGTTGTGCTCAGACCTTCGCCAAAATGGGACCCCACAGCCCAGTGTCAGTCACTCGGGAAGGCAAAACAGACCCTGCTGGAGGTGAGCCAGGTGTGCTTGAATCGAGCCATTAGGACAGCCAGCTGCCAGCCTCATTCTTGCTTCTAGGCAACAGGTGTGCACCCCCATCTACTGTAACAGAGGCCGTGACTGTCCCACTGCCCTGAGCCACTCCCCTGCATTACAGTTAAGAGAATATTGGGGCCCGGCACGGTAGCCTAGTGGTTAAAGTCCTTGCCTTGCATGTGCTGGGATCCCATCGAGCTGGTTCATTTCCTAGCCACTGCACCTCCCATCCAGCTCCCTAATTGTGGCCTGGGAAAGCAGTCAACGATGGCCCATGGTCTTGGGACCCGGCACCCGCATGGAAGACCTAGAAGAAGCTCCAAGCTCCTGGCTTCAAATCAGCTCAGCTCTGGCTGTGGTGGCCACTTGGGGAGTAAATCAGCAGACAGAAGTTCTTCCTCTCTGTCTCTCCTCCTCCCTGTATATCTCACACAGGGAAGGAGGCATGCGGAGCAAGGACTGCGCAGGCTCCCTGCCCCGTGCTTCACGATGCTCCATCCCTTCAAGTCTGCAAAGCAAATCTAAGGCGCAAGAGGCTTTGCTGAGTTCTCGCACTGGCCTGCACACACTCTCTTTACTGCTAACAACCAGAGCGTAAACCAGACTGGAAATCACAGAGATCATTTTCTCAGTGGCCACGTTTGGCATGCTTAGTAATAACAACAAAGAAGCCTCAGGTTATTGTTTTTAAAAACTAAAGTATTTCCAATCTTAAAATTGGTGGAAAATGTGCCCCGGGGAAAGGTAACTACTCAAGAAGCCTGGCTTTTCTTTAGAGGCCAAACAACCTTTGGTAAATGTATCTTCTCATTTGCTGGCATCTGGAAAGAATCAAAAGCCACGTTTGTCTTTTGTTGATCAATAAAAGCTGCTAGGCAAGCGGGAACACAGATTCAAGGCACTGCGCAGCATAACACGTAAGTGAGTAGAAAGACATTATCTTCAATTACATGGCAATGTATCTAACCTGGGTATAGATTTTCTACTTATGAACCAAATGTTCTTCGCACGACTGGAGCCGAGCACACAATGGCTGGCTGGAGCCCTTTACCCTGCCAGGAGCCCGAGCCAAGGCGGACCAAATAGAGGAAGATGTTTATGGCATTTTCTCACGAGCGGCAGCAGAGCGGCCTGCTGCCACCCACACATTCACGTGCATCCATTGTCCACCCCAACGGCTTAATAAGACAAATACCCAGGAGGAACACAGCCACCTGAAAATGGCTCCAAGAAAGATCCGGCTTCCTGCAAGCTGCCACTAGCGATTCCCAGAGGACGGGACAGCAGGCTCTACAATTAGGACGTGCACTGGGCAGTGCCATTCCGAAATCTTCTGCATGAAACCACACGGTGAGCTGTGGACAGGGACCAGGCCAGGTCACCAGGAGGCAGAGGACGCTGGCACGGCTGAGCTGATTTCAACTCTGAGCCAAGCCACCAAGCCACGTCAACGCCTGCTTGATTCCAGCACAGCGGCATATTCCTGAAACCCAGAGAGCGGTCTGAAAGCAGCCACATCTGAGGCTGCAGCAAAGGAGACTGGGAGGGCTGGAGCAGTGTTACGATGTGATGGAACACACTGACAATGGCAGTGCCACCGCAAGCCCCGGGCACCCTGAGCAGACACAAATGGACAGGTTAAAGAATGCATTCTAGTCTAGAATGTTTAGGGGCTGGAGTTGCAGTGTGGTGGGTCAGTATAACAGCTGTGATGCTGGTTTCCCATGTGACTGGTGGTTTGAATTCTGGCTGCTCCACTCCTGAACCAGCTCCTTGCTAATGGCCTGGGAGGGCAGTAGAAGGTGCATGACATGCTGGGGCCCTGCACCCATGTGGGAGACCCAGAAGAAGCTCCTGGCTCCTGGCTTTGGTCAAGCACAACCCTGGCTGTTGCAGCCATTTGGGGAATGAATCCAGCAGATGGAAGAGTTCTTGTTTCTTCTTTTCTCTCTCTCTCCCTCTTTAATTTTCAAATAAAAGTTTTTTAAATTGTCTTTTAAATTCTCTTAGCAAAACCTTTCCCCCCGTGGATATTAGCCCATAAGGAGATTTATGTAACCAACATGCAAATGAAGACAGTTTTGTCACCCCACTTCCTGAGCCACCCCTTCATGCACACTTCCTTTTCTAGCCCCACTCGCCAACAGCTGGCCAGCCTGGCCATCACTCCATTTCTCCTAGAATCCGACATAAGTGGGATGCTCTATTCTCTAACCCTATGGCACTGTATTCTTTCACGAGCACAGGCCTCTGAGATGCATCCAAGCTGCTAATCCCCTTTCCTTGCTGACCAGTTCACTGGACGAACGCATCGTGATTGTTCATCCGCTCACCTGTTGAGGGACATGCGAGTGGTTTCCAGTTTTTGATAATCATGAACAGAACTGCAGGAAACATTTATAGTAGGTGGTTATATGAGCATAGCTGTGTTGCCAGGCTACCCAGCAAGTGCATGTTTAACTTTACAGACAACTGCAAAATGTTTTCCAGAATGGCTATATGACTTGGCATTCCCACGAGCAAGATAGGAGAGTTCTAGCTCCTGGCAGGGAGCCACTCTAATGTACTGATAGTTTCTAATAGTTTTAATTTATATTTCCGTAATGATTAATGAAGCTGCGTATCTTCCCAGAGAGGATCCAACTTTCTTACAACATTTTTAATGAAATGTTTTTCAGTTCTTTGCCAATCTGAAAAACTTACCCTATATTCTTTTTTGAATTCTGGGAATTCTTCATATAATCTGGATATGTCTTTCTGGATATCCGATTTGCACATATTTTATTCCAGTTAATAGCTTATTTATCAATTCTTTTAACAGTATCTTTTGCAGAAGAAAAAAGTTATAATCTTCACTGAATCCTATATGTAATATTTTTCTTCTATAGAACTCGCCTTTGGAGTCATGTCTATCAAGTTCCAAATATTTTCTATAGTTTCTTTTAGAATTTTCATACTTTCATATTTTGCCTTAGATGTACAACCTATTCTGAGTTAATACAAAATATCAAATTTAGCTCATGAACAAAGTTCTTTTCTCCATTTTTTTTTCTGGACTACATATAGAGATGTACAATTGTTCCAGCACTAACAGGTAAAAAGGCTACCCTTTCTTTCTTACATTTCTTTAGTATCTTTGTAACACTAAAATGGCCACATCTGTGTCTACTTCTGAACTCTCTATTTTGTTCCACTGATCATGTGTGTCCTTACATTCAGTAATATATTATTTTGGTCACTGTTGATCGTAATCTTAAATTTGAGTACTTTCAACTTTTATTGCTTTTCAAAATTCTAGTTCCTATTTCCCACATAAATTTAAAAATCAGCTTGTCTATATCTACTTAAAAAAAAACAAACCCTGTTGAGATTTTAATGAGTGCTGTGATCATTCTTCAATCTATAATTATAAACAGATTCTTCCACTCTACTGAGTCCTCCACAGCATGAACAAGGTGTGTCTCTAGGTTGGTTCATGTCTACTTTGGTTTCTCCATGAGATCCACATGAACTGTGCTTTGCAAGAGGCCTGGCCTGGGGGATGGGCCAAGAGTGTCCTGGGCTGCTGCTTTTCTACCACGGTGCCCTGGGCCCGTTGTCGCAGGCCTCTCTCCCGTGTGTCTTTATTGGTACTCATGAGATCCACTGTCGGCCTTTACCCTCTAGCTATTCCCATGTGGCTCCTGCACAAACACAACAATTCTCTATAACCTTGGAAAATGTGCTGGGGAACAGGCACTTAGCCTAGTGGTTAACGACACCCGCATCTCATGTAGGAGTTCCTGGCTCCAAGCCCCAGCTCTGGACGCCAGCCTCTTGCCTATGCAGGCTTTGTAAGGCAGTGCTGAGCACTCATGCGGGAGACCTGGATGGAGTTGCTCGTTCCTGGTTTTGGCCTGTGACCCAAGTTCCACTTACTGCCGGCATCTAGGGAGTGAGCCTGTGGATGAGAACTCTGTCTCCCTCTCTGTCTCACAAACTTGTGATGAAAAGAAAACGTCCGGTTTCTTAAGAAGATCTGTTTACTTGACAGGCCAAGAAAGACAGAAAGAGAGAGAGAGAAACCTGTCTGGTTTCCTTCCCAGCTGGGGCTAGGTCAAGGTGAAGCCATGAACCTGGGATCTACATTTGGGTCGTCCATGTGGGTGGCGAGGCCCAATGCCTCTTAGCCACTTTTGCAGGTACATGAGTAAGGAGCTGGACGGCAAATGGAGCACCCAGGACTCATACTGGTGGTCATATAGGATAGTGGCGACGCAGGTAGTAGTATCTTAACATGCTGTGCCCTAATGCTGGCCGTATAATTTTTTTAAGTACATAAATAAATAAACATACACACACATGTGTGGGAATGCCCCAGAGCCTGGAAGGCACGGTGCCTGGAAGGGCGCCTGTGGAGTCAGCGGTGCTCGCCCAGCAGTCCAATGTAACCAGTGACAGTCTGCACTATGAACCACGACACAATCATCCTGTCCTTCCTTGCATTCACGAAGGTCAGGACAAGACAATCTGCTGCATCAATTTGTCAAATACAAAACACACAGAGCCAATTAAAAAAACAAAAAACCTTGCTTAAAATGCACAATGGTTTCCCTCTATAGTAATACCCAATTGAATACCACTTGTAACTCCAGAAATGCTGCCAGATCCTGAAGCTTCATGGAACCAGGCTTTGCGCATCCAAAGAGATCCTGCCTCTCCAACCTTTCAGAGAAGCTCTCTGTGAGCCTGAGCTTGTGTTCCAGCCACTTACACCGTGGCTGTTAAGGCGGATCAGGTGGGCAGCACACAGATCCTGTGGAGGCAGAGCCAGCTCAGGAGCCAGCACGCTCACTCACCGTACTGTGAACCCAGAGCGCAGGGGCGTGGTCGGCGTACTTCACTGCCAGCTCGATCGTCCTCTCCTGTTCAAGCAGTCTGGGACTGGAGCATATGGAAAACCCACCAACTACAGAGACCCCTGGGATGAAGAAATCGACCCTAAAAGGAAAAACAAAGAAATGATCACTGTTGAGGCAACTGTGAAAGTAAGACAAACGGAAGATACACACTTTTAGCTAGGCTATGAAGAAAAATTAATTACTGAAAATCAAGAGTAAAAGAAGGGACTCCAGCACCAACGCTACAGAGGTAAAACATTATAAAGGAATTCAGTGAATAACTGCTCGTTAAAACTTCACTTACATGTAATACATGTATTCCCAGAGAGACACAAACTGCCAAGTCGGACTCCGACTTCTGAAAAGATGCCTAACAAGTCAAAAGACTGAAGTGGTCGTTTTAAAAAATCCCACAAAGAAAGCTCAGTCCTAGATGGCATCAGTGGTAAATTTTACCACACATTTAAAGAGGAATGAACCCTAATCAATCACAAAGTCCTCCGAAAACAGGAGAGAACATAGCTTCACAACTCACTCTAGGAGCCACCATTAACAACCCCGCTCCCCAACCAGGCGGAAACCGCGTGAGCCATGCAGAGCACAGACACACAAATGGCGGGAGCACAAGGTCAGGTGAGCATCCGACAGGGCCTCTAGCTGATCCATGCCGCTGGTCCCTGTGCTCAGCCCCCGACCACAGGCAGTCCTTTCCAAGGCCGCCTGCCGACACCATGCAACAGACAGCAGAAGAAGAATCCCCAGATGTTGGCTTGCAGAAAACCCAGAAGGTGGATCTTCCCCTAAGATTCTGGGGCCCTTCTGAGGGTGGAACGTTAAGCTAACTACACAGACATTAACTTATGCATGTGTGCATAAGTGCAAGGACTGTACACAGCTTTGCACTAACATGGAGTAACTGTTCATATTTAGGGTACACTGATATTTCATGACATCTCTATAGCATGTATGAATCAAGTCACAGTAATTAGCATCTCATCTCCTTATCATTTCTGTAAGGTTGGTGCCTTCTACTTCTGTTCTTCTAGTTTCTCAGAAAATGTGGATTGCTTATGGTCAGCTGTAGTCCTCCACTGTAGTTCACTGCGGTGTGTAATTCTAGAATGTACCTCTTTTTACCTATTTGGAGCCCCTTTATGTCCAAACGTCTCCAAGCCCTTCTACAGGTGAATCACATCTCAATAAACTACTGTTTTAAAAGTGGAAAGCAACAACAAAAGAAACATCACAAAACCCTGCACTGACCCCAGCTGAAGCGGATTTCCAAAGCAGTGGTATTTTTCTTCTTGCCCCAACCCTGTAGGCTAGACTTCGCGAGTTTTAAACCTTCATCAACCCTATGCCACAGGAACACTTCTTTGGGGGTTGTGATTCTAGGAACTGCGATACATCTCGTCACATAGATAGGCCAGGACATTTCCCAGAACCTGGAAAGGCGAACACTCTCCCCCATGTCACGGAACCCGACATCCAACCAGGGTTTCCTGGTGTCAGCCGAAAAGCGCATCTCCCCACATCTGCTTTCCTTAAGTTCAGGCTTTTATGGAAAACAAGATGGTCTTTGCCCTTTTGATCCATGCCTTTAAACAATCTTCTCCCCTGATATATGACCTATACTATTCAATCATTTTCTTACAGTCTGGATTGGGAAGTACTCCCCAAAAAAGTCCCTGGCCTACATTTACCCACTGTCATTCGGGTTCTTTCGTGGGAATACTTTAACCTCCCTCTCAATCCAGCAAAACGTTTAAAAGACAAAAGTTTGCAATGACTAGTCCAGTTGCAGGCACAGGAGGCTGACAGAATCTCCACCATTCAATTTTTAAATAAATCCATCAATGAGCAGCCTTCGCTGCATCTGCTGAACTATGGCGCCCTCTGCTGCTCCAGTTGTAAAGACGAGAACCCTAGAGCGCTATCTTCAGGAAAAAAGGACCTCTCTCCTTTAAAAGATAAAATTCAAATTATATAAAAATTTAATCTGAATCAATTTAAGACAATGTGCACAATACATATTTAATTATTAAAAATTTGAGAAGTGGACACTGGACGCAGCAGTTAAAACACAGCTTGGGAAATCCTCACTCCACCTTGGAGTGCCTGGTTCAAGTCCTAGAACCACTTGGGATGCAGCCTCCTGATGGTCGTGAGCACTCTGGTAAGGCAGCAGATGATGGCTCAAGAACGAGCACCGAAAAACCACTGGGGGACCTGGACTGCGACCTGGGCCCTTGGTTTCAGCCTGGTGCACCACCAGCCGGTTGGGGTACTCTGGGGGAAGACAATGTGAGTCAGTCAATTTTCTTCTCACCTCTCAAATAAAACATGTAAATAAACACATTGAAAGTCTTTAAAATCCTGTCCAAGGCAGAATTTTCCTACAAGCACACAACTTGAAAAATAACTTTTGCAAAACAAGCATTCCTGGAGTCAGCAGAGTCCACCTTCCGGCAATGGGGAAGAGGAGCCTGGGAGCGCAGCAAAGCAACCAGTCACACAGCCATGGCTGCCTGCCGCACCGGGCTGCGCCAGTGTACCGTGGGCATGCGCACCGTGGCCGAGCGATGGTGCTCGACCACAGGACTCTCCAGCTCCTGGGTGCTCTGTGCCAGTCCTCACAGCCCCTGATAAACCCGCTCTAGTGGGAGGAGAGGTCACGGATGGACACAATGGAATCTGTAATGTAATGGAGAGCAGTCAGCTAGACCAAAACAAGACGACTTTACAGAGGGGATGCTTCCCAACCCAAGTCTTAAAGACACAGAGTGCTCCCCGCCTGGTCTGCGCAGACTCCGAGGCAGACCCCGGGAGTCCGAGCTGCTACACAGGCACAGGCTGGGGGAGGACAGGGCATGGCCACCCTCCGCCGAGTACGTGTCAGTAGACACACGTCTCCAGTCTCGCCGCTCCAGTTTCTTGTTCCTCAGCATCTTCCTTCTCACAACAGGACCCATGTGGCTTTCTTGCTCTTTTTTTTAATGATTTATTTTTATTGGAAAGGCAGACAGATTTCTAGAGAGAAGCAGAGACAGAGAGAAAGATCTTCCATCTGCTGGTTCACTCTCAAAATGGCCACAACGGCTGGAGCTGAGCTAATCTGAAGGCGGGAGCCAGGAAGCTTCTCAGGGTGTCCTCTGTGAGTACAGGGATCCAGAGACGTAGGTCACCTTCCACAACTTCCCAAGGCACATTAGCAGGGAGCTGGACCAGAAGTGTGGCAGCCAGGACACAAACTGGTACCCATATGGCATAATGGCAAGGCGAGGATTTAGCTATTGAACCATTGCACCAGGACCCCGACACAGTTTATTGCAGGAGAGAAGAGGAGGGGCCAGCTTGAGGGCCCAGCTTCCTGGACGAGTGCCGACAGCTGGCAGAGACAGTGTCACCGTCAGCCAGCCAGTGACAAACAGCTACAAGTCTGCCCTCTAGCTGAAGCCAGCCAGCTGCATACTAGAACCATCCCTACTGGAACAGGTGATGGGCCGAATCTGACCCTGCCTGCACTGGCTGGTACACACAAGGGTCAAGACCTAGGGCACTCCAGGTGAGACTTCTTGGGGGACTCTCCAACTGGACCACTGGACTCAACACCTGGCCACAATGGAAATCACAATATAGGTGGTCAGACCTTGGTGTTGGGACTGGCTTGCCTCAGTTGCTGACGCCTGTGCAGTGAACAGCATGCCCAGATACACACAGGGGATGTGACAGCCAGCTCATCACGGCCAGCAGAGGATGTCCAGTGACTCGTCAGAGGATGGAAAGCAGAACAGGCTGGACAACTCCCCTGACTGAGCTTTGCAGCAAGTATCTGGGTCTGTGGCTGCACTAAGGTGCACTTGTTATCAACTGACCTTAGAAGGATCTCCGCCCTGGTGCAGCAAGGCCAACAGCATCTCAGGACTATCACACCCTCTCAAGTAATGCCCTGGGGACCCTCTCCCCCGCACCGGGGCCTCCGAGGTCTCATCAAATGTCACCTCCACCCGGGTGCTGATGTAGTTTGACAGCATGGAGTAGCTGCCTGTCCTTCCCCATCTGCAGACACAGAAGAAAAACCTGAAGTATCTGTCCCGCCCACCTTCCTCATCTCCACCCTCCCCATCCTAATCCGATGCCCACATGGGTGTGCGTCCCCCTCAACTATGCAAACATCAGGAAACATAAAAATTAAAAAAAAAACTGTTTTAATTAAAATACGGGACAAAGGGATGGTGTATGTGTTACCTGGAGATTGCCAATGGTTCCTATTTCTGTATACCCACTATCTGTGTGGCTGGGGCTGAGGGCATCTCCCTTGTCAGACACCTGCACAGTGCAGGTGGAGGCCACCTGCAGGCACTCATGGCGGTGTCCCTGCGGCCAGTGTGCGGGATCCCCCTCACCAGAGCCAGCGCCCGGGGCGCAGCAGGCTCCAGGGCGGAAGGCACAGTCTAGGCTGCGCAAGGGACACACAGGGTGGAGAGACAGAGCCGTGCAGTCACACGTCCCACTGTCCATGGAGTAACTGTGAAGCCATTTTTGAAGGGTAAATACGTGGCCCACCCCCTCAGGCTGCCACCCTGCGTTTAATATGTATCACGGAACATGTGCAAAGATTGCAGTAAATTGCTTCACAAACGCAAATTATTGCAATCAGCATCTTGTTTTTTAGTTCTAAATTCAAAAGCAAACTATTAACACAAGGCTGCTAACTCTTGCTATTATCACACATCCTCTTTCTAACAAAACCGCATTTCCAGATGGACTGCCAAAATTAGGCAAGCGACTCCTAAGAAACACTGTCAACACTGGCATGCCAGAACTGATCTGGCAATGAAGGCTTTGTTTAAATAGAGGACACACACACACACACACACACACACACACACACACACCTTTCCTAGGGAAACGCAAGTTTATTTATTCACGATTCCACTTGAATGGCGACTCAACGGGGCTACCCGGGCCACTGCTGCCCTGCCAACCTCCAGAACTACAAGCTGCTGGCAGGAGCTGGGAGGGAGAGGCAGATCCTGGTGAGAAACGCAGCAGAGCTTTGGAAGCTGACCCAGCCAAGGTACAAGCAGGCAATGCAGGCGTTCGACCGCCAGGACTGCCAGCCGGGCAGACGGAGCAGCGCACTCTGCCCGCAAGGCTGCTTCGTTTGCTCGGGTTGGACATAAAGAGGTCTTGTTTGTAAAGACACGAATGCCTAGCAACACGCCAAGGTGGGCATATTGCAGCACTGTCCGAGTGTTCTCTCAGCCACCACTCCCAAACACCCTAAGCATTCCTATCAGGGTGCCGAGGGCAAGCCGCTTCTCCATGCAGGACAAGGCTCCCTGGCACAGACGTGAGCTGGAGGTGCTGGCCTGCTGGGAGGGAAAGCTGCAAAGCCGAGCCCCTTCTCTTGCGGCTCCTTCCTGAGCAGATGCGGCGAGGCAGGCAACGTACTCACCACTGGCCTGCTTTGAAGGAGAACTCCTTATCGGCCACGAGTAAGCGGAGGCTCTTCACGGAGGGCGACTCAGCTGCAACTGCACACACCTTGGCCGGCGACACCACCTAGGGCCGAGAGATGAACTTGGGCTCAGTGGGCAGCCCAAGGCACCCAGCCACAGTCCTCACCTGTGAGGAGCATGGTGCTAAGCCATATGGTTTGTGTGTAGCTTCACTTGGTCGACAGGAATAAACATGCCACATCCCCCTGCACGGGTGTTAGCCTTCATCCTGCAGACAAGCCAACAGAAAGGTCCAATACTGACTTCTTCAATATCACCTCCCTAGGAGCAGCTGACCCAGGATTCCAACCCAGGGGGCCTTGCCTTAACACCTGACAGGGCACCCCTTGGCAAACTCTGATGGGTAGAATGAACTCCACCAGACCGACCTATCCCTGCCACAAACTCTCCTTGAGCATGGATGATGCTGCGGACTGGGACAGACATGAAAGCTGGCTCCTGGACCCCAATTCTGGACCATGTTGGCCTTCACAGTATCAAACCCGTGCTCGTAGCCGTACAAACATGTACAGACTTCTTGGCACTCGGCGCTAACACAGTCCGACTCTGAATCTGGTGCAAGTGTTTGCCTTCTCTAGTCCCTCTCCCGCCTTCCCAGTTCCTCTCACTGGGCCTGCTGGCGTGGCCTCCTCCCTGTGTTTCTCAAAACACACAATGGACAACGTACTTCTTTTTTTAAAAAAAAGATTTATTTTTATTACAAAGTCAGATATACACAGAGAGGAGGAGAGACAGAGAGGAAGATCTTCCGTCCGATGATTCACTCCCCAAGTGAGCCGCAACGGGCCGGTGTGTGCCGATCAGAAGCCGGGAACCCGGAACCTCTTCTGGGTCTCCCACGCGGGTGCAGGGTCCCAATGCACTGGGCCGTCCTCAACTGCTTTCCCAGGCCACAAGCAGGGAGCTGGATGGGAAGTGGAGCTGCCGGGATTAGAACCGGCGCCCATATGGGATCCCGGGGCATTCAAGGCGAGGACTTTTTAGCCGCTAGGCCACGCTGCCGGGCCCCAACGTACTTCTAATGTTCCAACCTCAGGGACTTATTCTTTAGCTCCAATGGCTTTAAGGGTTCTCAGCCACTCAATTACAAAAGAGAGAGAGAGATCAGTGCTATGCTGCCATGGGTTTAGACCACTGGGATCCCATAGTGGAACACTGGTTCAGGTCTCACATGCTCTGCTTCTGACCCTGCTAACATGCCTGGAGAGGCAGCAGAAGATGGCCCGAGGCCTTGGGCCCCAGCCACACGTGTGGGAGACCGGGATGGAGTTCCTGGCTCCAAGTTCTCGCCTGGCCCAGCCCTGGGTGTTGCAGACATGTGGGGAGTAGAGCAGTAAATGTGCCGCTCCATCTTTCAAATTAATAAATGAATCTTTCAAAAACAAGAAAGAAACCAATCAAGTGAAAGGGTCTGTGAAACCTCCCCCAGTTGAGCTGGGACTCCTGTGCTGGCTCTTCTGGCCAGCTGGATGATGTGCTAGTGTTTGAAGGCACTTTATACCTGCCACCTCCCAGAACACAGCCTCCATCATTCAGGGTACTCCGTGACTCTCAGTTCTGCCAACTCCTACCACCTGCCCCACTCTTCCAGCTTCCAGGCCCTGCACCAAACCCCTCCTGTCTGGGGTCCCCTTCTTCTTTCCACCCTCTCAGCTCCACCCATGCAATAGCTCAGCCTTTCCTACTGCATCAATATACACTGACAAATTCTATAAACACTCATGAGCACAAGTTCCCAGCACATGGCCCCAGAGCCTCCTGGGCGGCAGGTCGAGATGGACTCCCCTGCCTAAGCCTGGAGCCAGCCTCGCAGTGAGGTCTGACAAGGAGGACAGTCCAACACAAAGTCCCTTAACTTGACTCCAGAACAGAAGTTGGTAGAAATTCAAGAGCTTTGGGGCCTGGTGCAATAGCCTAGTGGCCAGAGTCCTGGCTTTGCATGTGCCAGGATTTCAGATGCCCGCCAGTTCTAATCCCGGCACCCTCGCTTCCCATCCAGCTCCCTGCTTGTGGCCTGGGAAAGCAGTCAACGATGGCCCAAAGCCTTGGGACCCTGCATCCACGTGGGAGACCCATAGGAAGTTCCTGGCTCCTGGCTTTGGATCGGCTCAGCTCTGGCCGTTGTGGTCACTTGAGGAGTGAATCAACAGACGGATGATCTTCCTCTCTGTCTCTCCTCCTCTGCGTATATCTGACTTTCCAATAAAAATAGAATAAATCTTAAAAAAAAAAAAAAGAAAAAGAAATTCAAGAGCCTGCTGTTGCTTTTTAAAAGGAGTAGGAAAGCCCAGACTGCCAGTCCCGGGTGCGAGAGGCAGGCGTGTCTCCAGCAGACGGCCACCTGCTCCTCTATGCCACACACTCCAAACAGGTAACAGGGACCATCAGCAGGCTGTCCTTCATAGCTGCTTTCTCTTTTCAAAAGGTAACTGCTATATAAACATTCATTATTGTCTTTCAATGTTAATAATCTATAAAAACACAGCCAGGAACTAGATCACAGCACTTTTAATAGCTTAACTGGAATCTGTAGGATTCATGAACAAAACAGGATATGCACAAAAGGCTTGAATCGCCCAACACCTCGCCTGGTAGTGGAGGAACCGACAACCACCGTGGGATGACAGTCCAGCTGAGACATAATGGAGCAGGCGTCTCACTAGACGCTGGGCTACGTGAAATGAGGCCACTGTCTCCCACCGCTCACAGATAAGATTCAAGGAAGAAAGGTATCCTTTCCATTAAATCACATTTTCATCTCGTGTCTTTGACCAAAGAACTTTCCAGATACACTATGTCTACTGGTACTAATGCTACTTATCCTAACAATCTGGACAAAACTACCACAACTGGAACATGAAAATATCTCTCACGGTTCATGACTTTCAAAGACATGCCTCCCCCTTATTACTTTATTTTGCTTAACCCAATGCAAGATTCTTAGACATACAAATTAAAAACATGAACAGAAACTGTTCGAAGGCCCCATATTTATTTTACTTGGAAGCCAGTTTGTGTCATTAAGGCTCTGTAGTTGTGGCTCTTGTTTTGCGGAATGCTTTTTCTACCTTCACTGAGTAAATAAAATATGCCAAGAAATTATACGTCTTAACATGTGTACTTGCTACTATTCTTACTGGATCAAAAAATTCTGCAACCAAAACCTCAACTAGTTACTTCCTAGGTTAAAACACATGGCAGGAAACAAAGTTTCCCATGAAGTAACATTTAGATTCTTTTACCTTTCAATAAAAAAAAGCAACACACTTGCCAGTTTGTACTAAGATACACTCTGAGTGCTTTGTCAGAATCAGCGGCTAAAAGGAAATTCCATCATATTTATTTAAAAGGCCAGTTCTACATAGGATATTTTTATGTTACTGCTGATGTCAATGTCTGGACAGGAAAGAGGTCTTTGGACGGCTTTCCCTGTTCACTTCCATGTATTCGTTTTCTGGGTTCGAAAATTGAGGCCAAGTTGGGGTGAGAAGACCACCCTAACCCAACACAGCAGTCAGGGCTTCCAGAAGTTCAGAGGTGAAGAAACCTGCAGTCATGAGCAAGCCTTGCCTGCTACTTGACCCTTAAGAACCCCGACAACTCAGGCACATTACTCAGATGGCGAGCAGAAACCAAAAAGGCCTGTGGGGGATCAAGTGAGGTACTGACAAAGGAAAGGCTGTAAAGTTCTGTCGACCTCACCGCTTCACATTATGTGCTGGCAGAGCTAGTGGTCTCACTGAACCAGCGCTTACCCTCTCCTTGGATCAGAATTTTACTGAAGTCTGGGCCAGGGCTTTGAGTATCAATTTTGATGCTCTGACCCCAGAACCTGTCTGGGTGCCTAGCATATTTCCAAATGAATAGAACACACCAGAAATAACATTTGAAAAAGTAAGCCACGGCCTCATACTGCTATCAGATTGATGGACTGAATACAACTTGCTTAGTGGGTCAACCCTCTACAGAGGCCAAGCACAGAGTGACCCCTCCAGTAAAATAAGGACCCCACCAAACCTTCCTTCCTGCACAATGAGAACTCTCCTCTTATCTCCTTGACATTTCTAAGGTTACCCACACTGCTTACTTTTTGACCCTTAGGAAACAAATGGGAACTGGAACAGAAACAGCCAAACGTCATTCAATTCAAAGTTCAGCTTCCTGCAATAATACGACCTTAGCCTGGTGACATTTACCATTCCAAGTAAGGACATTAACATCATAAAACGGTCATTCAGCACATTTTCCAGAAGGGACACAATGCCCAACACTGGAAGGCCATTTCTGAGTGAGGGAATATTTCCTTCTTGATCCACTTCGGACTAGCAGCAGGGTCTCCCTGGGAGAAGCCCTGGGAGATCTCCCCTGCTGGTTTCCTCCTTGGTAACAAACAGGTACTTCCTATGCTTAGGCTATCTCGTGGACCTGAAGTGCAGAGCAGATGACGGGAAGCGTTCTGTAAATGTACTGCTATACAATCAAAGGCAGGAGTGGACAAGCCCAGGAGAGGCGACTCCTTACGGTCCAACTTAGGGTTCACTTCAAGAAGCCCCAGGTCCACCCTTGCTCTATGCTAGAAGTTAACCTCTAGAGAGTGGCTGAGCCCCATATACTCTTGAAATCATGGGTCATACTGCTCTCTCCAATTTCTCCCAGCTCCTCCCAGTTTTCAGTTTGAGAAAAGAGTAGAAATGAGAAACTCAGGACAAAGAGTTATGATTGGACAACCCTTTTAAGGAGTTCCCTTGATCGGGTTTGGACAATGTATTCACTATTACTAAACAGTAAAATTCCCAACTTCTCAGTTACTGTTGAAGAGTTCACATCAACTTCGGTGTATGTATAATTTTACCTAAACTTGGCTCAGAATAACCCCATGACATCCTGACAATTTATCCTGTGAAGTTCTGAAGCAAGCAGCAGGCACTGGGCACAGTAATTCAGATACTGTGCTGTGGCAGAGCACCTGCCTCAAGCCCCGGCTCCTACACGTCCATCCCAGCTTCCCGTCAAGGAGCGTCATGGGAGACAGGAGATGCCAGCTGAAGTGCTAGGAACCCTGCCACCAAGCTGGGAAACTCTGATTGAGTTTTAGACTCCTAGCTTTGGCCGGGCCCACTCCTGGCTGAAGTGGGAATTTGAGGTAGTAAATCAGCACATGGAAGATCCTTTATGGTTGCTCTACCTTCCCAATAAAATAAAATGTAATAAAAATTATATAATTTGTATTAACTGTCCAATGGCAGGACCTGGTGCAATGGCTCAATTGGCTAAATCCTTATAAGTGCTGAGAATCCCATACTGCCACCAGGTTGTGTCCCAGCTGCTCCACTTCCCATCCACCTTTCCAATAAAAATAAAATGAATCTTTTTAAAATTTTTATTGGAAAGTCAGATTTACAGAGAAGAGGAGAAAGAAAGATCTTAAATTTGCTAGTTCACTCAGCAGCTGACCACAATGGCCCAAGCTGAGCCAATCTGAAACCAGGAGCCAAGAGCTTTCTCCAGGTCTCCAACGTGCATGCAGGGTCCCAAGGCTTTGGGCCATCCTCTACTACTTTCCCAGGCCACAAGCAGGGAGCTGGAAGGAAACTGCCCATATGGGATCCTGGCACTTGCATGGCAAGGACTTTAGCCACCAGCTCTACCCCCCCAAATGAATCTTGAAAAAAAAAATGTGCAATGGCTGTTGTAAATAAACCCCAACTGGATGTTTTGATAAACAGTTGACTGGAACACGCCACACTGGATTGTCTACTCGTTATCTATGGCTGAGTCACGCTACAAGGGCAGAGCCTGGTAGCTGGAACAAAGTCAGCAGGCTTCATAAAGCCTAAAACTCATTTCAGAAAAATGAAAAACCTCTGAAACAGTATAATCCAAGCCTATCTACAAGCTACTTTCATTTCACATCCAGGAATGGTTCCATTAAAAAAAAGAAAGAAAGAAAGAAAGCAAACAAGTCTGACCATTACAAAATCAGCATCTTTGTGGGCTGAACAAGCAAAAAAATCTCAGATTTATCATCAGTGGGAAAAGTGTATTTTCCCACATGTCCATAAATCTCCTCTGCTGAGCAAATCTACGGATTCCTCAAAGAAGCATCAGTCTCAAGCTGAATCAGCAAACGCACCGCCCGCAGCCCTGAGCTGCTCTGTGAGTGAAGCGGCTGGAAGGGGAAGGCCTGAGCGAGACTTTTACACTAGGTATACCCTTGCATCACCAAGCTTAAAGCTACTAGAAAATGCAACTTCTGAACACATTTGTGGACTCGCAATACTAAGCTACACATATTTGGGTACATAAGCAACGATCAAAAAGAGAAAATTAAGAATCCAACTTATGGCCCTAAATGAAACCAGGGTTCTTTGCTGAGGTGAACGTGAGTCCCCTTCATTTCCGGCCCTTGCCGCCCGTCAGGGGGCAGACCACGCTGGGGGAGACCCGTGCACGCAAAGCTAACCAGCTCGCCAGCCTCCTTTCCCGGAGGCCAGCATCTCCACCCGGCGACGCAAGAAGCTGCTCCCTTCGCAGTGAGAACACGCACTTGGAGCCTCGTGCTGGCGGGCTGGGGAAGGCAAGCTGTTCACAAATGACAGCTTCTGGAAGCAGTCCATCCCCGACCACAGCCCTGCACAGCAGCCCTGTGCGGACAGGGCGACAGCTTCATCCCCTCACCCCAACTTAAAAGGGAGCACTCTGGGTCCTTCTCTGTCACCATTTCATGTCAGTTAGCCCATGTCCCTGAGTGGAGAACTTCTCAATGAGTCACATCCCCCTGACTGCCCAACTGCCCGAGCCGGCCACCACTCATGAGTGTGCAAATGTCAGCCAGAGAAGCCATCCGTCCCCGCAGACACAGACCTCCCGGCGAACGGCACTCGCTGTTCTCTCCAAGTGATCCATCTTCCTTTTAGATCTCCTTAAGCTTTAACAGGAAAAGAGAAACAAACAGGTCATAAGCCACTATCCTCAGAAAAGCACTGAGGTCAGTTTGTCCTGCAACCTCATAACCAATGTCCCACAGCCCACAACAAGGTCAGCTCAAGTGCGTCCACATCTAACAATAATTTATGATCTGCTGACAGCGTGCACATTTAAGCCGCGTGGTTGTCTCTTTCAGGACTTGCATATGCTTCCCACAGCTGGCAGCAGGTGAGGCCTCCTGGAAAATGCAGCAAGCGGGATGCTCGAGGACCCACCTGCTCAGAGCGAGGCAGCGCACGGTACTGGCTGGCAGAATCGAAGGCGCAGCCTGGATGCAGAGGGCTCGGATGGAGCCTCGCAGTCTTCCACGCGTCAGGACAGCAGCACACACCATGGCGCCTCCCAGGCAAGCAGCAGGCTGAAATCCAAGATGGTTTTAAGAGAAGATCAGAACAACAGACTACATGAGAGGCCAGTGAAGAGGAATCACACTTCTGTTGGTGCTGTTAGGAGCTACTCTGCCAGCCAAGCAAGCAAGGGCCGGGACTGCCATTCCTCACCCCGACAAACCGTCTTCCCCGTTTAGAGTAGACTCAGTGAGCCTCCACAGCACACAGGTATGTGACCACTGTTACTGTCAAAACCGGTCTTGTGCGCCCGATGCGATAGCCTAACGACTGAAGTACTTACCTTGAACACACTGCAATCCCTTATGGGCACCAGTTCTAATTCCGGCGGCCCCGCTTCCCATCCAGCTCCCTGCTTGTGGCCTGGGAAAGTAGTTGAGGATGGCCCAAAGCTTTGGGACCCGGCACACCCCGAGACACACACACACGGGAGACCCGGAAGAGGTTCCTGGCTCCTGGCTTCAGATTGGCTCAGCTATGGCTGTTGTGGCCGCTTGGGGTGTGAACCATCGGAGGAACAGACCTTCCTCTCTGTCTCTCCTGCTCTCTGTATATCCGCCTTTCCAATGAAAACAAATAAATCTTTAAAAAAAAAAAAAGCAAACAAAATACCAGCAGGTGTCACTCCCCTCTGTAAATCCCCATAACTCCTAAAATTAGTTAAATTTGGAAATACTGGGCCTGGCACTGGCACAGTGGGTCAGGTTGCCCTCTGTGACACTGCTGCCATCACGTACGGGTACCAGTTCAAATGCAGGAAGTTCCACTTGCTATCCAGCTCCTTGGGAAAGCAGTGGAAGACGGCTCAGGCCCTCGGGCTCCTGCACTCACGTGGGAGACCCAGGCGGAGTTCTAGGTCGCTGGAGCAGCCACTGAGGCCACGTGGGAAGTGAACGAGCAGATGGAAGATCTCTCCTCCTGTCACTCCGATATTCAAACAAATAAATCTTGTGAAAACTCTGTTCTGTTCGATATTTTGGGCAATTCTTGCTAAAAAAAATCTTCCTCACTGTAGGACATGTTGTTTAGTGAACATGGTGTCTGAATGATCTACTTCTGAAATGAAATGAAAAACAAAGGAATTTTAAGCTTTAAAAGCTGTTCTTAGAATTCTAAAAAACCTTTACAGTAATGACGACCAGGAGTGCCACCTACTGGTAAACAGAGGGCATTAAAAAAACTGTTCCCAGCGCCTTCCAGGGCTTTTCACTAGTCCTTTAAATAGAGAGTACTTAAAAGACAAAACAAAATGGAAAAACTACTCACTTTTAAAATATTCCCAGTGTTTTCACGTATACATTCTAAACATTTAATCACAGCAGATCAACATATATTTTATTTTTAAAAGATGTATTTATTTGAAAGACAAAGACATACAGAGAGGAGAGATCTTCCATCCACTTGCTCACTCAATAAATGGCTACAGTGTCAGGAGCTGGGCTGATCTGAAGCCAGGAGCTTCCTCTGGGTCTCCCGTGTGGGTGCAGAGGCCCAAGATCTTGGGCCTTCCTCTGCTACTTTCCCAGGCACATTAGCAGAGAGCTGAATGGGAAATGGAGCAGACAGGACATGAATCAGAGCCCACATGGGATGCCAGTACTGCAGGTAGCAACTCTGCTTGCTATACCACACCATCATATATTAATTTCCAAAACTACCCAAAGAGAAATAGTCTATCAATGTTGGTATCCACATGGATCTTCTCTCTGTGGCAGGGGCTCCTCCCCAAACTAAGGAAATCAAGTAGTTGAGCTGTAAAGAAGGCTTGGCTGGCGCCGGAGATGGTAGGGGCTTCCCATGAATATACCACAATATAGCCTAAGCAGTTCTGACGAACACAATTATGCAGGCAGTCCTATGGCTCTACCAAATCCAATCAAGACCCATCAAACCAAACTTGTACAAGGAAACTATGTTGTGCCAGGGTATATAACATGTTACATTGCCAGGGGCCCAGACTTTGGAAACAAAATCCCCTGGGCCAGGAGGCATAAAAATAAACCCTACTTCCTGCTCCGAGCCTTGGTATCCCGCCTGAGTTCCCACTACACCTTAGCAAAAATTTTTCTATTTCTGAAATATGGAAAATTACCATACCGTCCAGCACAGGCAGTGAACCATACGGCACACTGGAATGCCAGTTGGAATCCTGGCTGTCGCACTTCCAATCCAGTTCTCTGCTGAATGCCTGGGAAGGCAGGAGGACGGCTTATGCGCTTGGGCCCACAGTCATGTGTGTGACCCAGGTGCAGCTCCTGGCCCCTAGCTTTAGCCAGTCACAGCGGCTGCAATCATTTGGAGGGTGAAGTAGCAGATAGAAAATCTCTCACTGAGAGAAAAGACAAAAAAGGAAATACTACAAATGCTAAATCAAAATGATATTTATTAAACAAGTTGTAAAATACTGCTTCTAGCAATAGTATAGTGTTTTTTAAAAAGATTTTATTTTTTATTGGAAAGTCAGATATATAGAGAGGAGGAAAGAGAAGATTTTCCGTCTGCTAATTCACTTCCCAAGTGGCCACAACAAGAGCTGTGCCAATCAAAAACCAGGAGTCCAGAGCTTCTTCTGGGTCTCCCACGTGGGTGCAGGGGCCTAAGGCTTTGGACCATCCTCGACTGCTTTCCCAGGCCACAAGCAGGGAGCTGGATGCGATGTGGGGCCGCTGGGATTAGAATTGGTGCCCACATGGGATCCCTGTACGTGCAAGGTGAGAACTTCAGCCACCAGGCTACAGTGCCAGGCCCAATAGTATAGTATTTAATGCTAATTACACTGGTTTCATCTCCACAAGCACTCAGTTCGTTCAGTACTCCCATGGGTGTGGAATCCAGGCCAAGGTCAGCTCTCATACAGTGTGGGAGATCATGGGGAATGTATAAAGGAAGGAGGGTGAGGGAATACCAGGAGAGGCCTCCCTGAGGTGAGAACAGAATGTTGAAGTCGCCAGGTGTGAAGAGCCGAGCATTATAGCAGAGGATTTAACAAGAACAAAGGCACAAATGACAAACAAGCCAACGAGAGTGGTGAGTAGTAAGTTACAAGGACAGGAAATGAAGCTTAGCAGCAGGCCATGTGCAGGCCCACAGCTGACCTTGACCTTAACCCTAAGGATGACTAGAAGCAACTGAAGAGTTTGAGCAAACCAGGAGATATGGTGTGTGTGCATATATACATTCAAAATTATGTTTCATATCACATGTGTGTGCTGTTTGCTTGAAATGGAGAGGGCGAACTCTCATTTGATGATTTACCCCTCCCCCTAATGCCCACCACAGCCAAGGGCTGGGAACTCCATCTTGGGCCTCCAAGTGGGCAGCAGGGACCCAAGTCCTTGAGCCATCACCTGCTGCTTCCCAGGCTGAGACGGCCAAAACCTGGACTGGCGAGCAGAGCCAGGGCTGGAACCCAGGCATTCAGATACAGGAAATGCAGTCATCCAACTGACATTTGTTAACAACTACACCAACCACCCCTGACTTTGCTTTTTAAAATACTGCTCAAGTTGCTGTGTGAAGAACAGCTCTCAGTGGTAAGCATGATGGAGAAAGGAAGTCTAGTTAGGCTCCAGGCTGAGAGAACACTCATAGTAGGGTAACAGGTGCAGAAATTGCTGCGGTAGAGGATCATGTAATGTATTTTGGAATTAGAGCCCTGTAAATTAGTGATTCATTGGACGGGGCATGGAGAGCAGTGAGAGAATAATGAAGAAGCTGCAAAGAGCTTGACTGTATCGAAACAAAGTAAATTCAGACTCCATGGCACAGCCGACTGCGAGTCCTGGTGCCAAGGATTTAGGAAGGGGGTGCTCAGATTTTGTAAGGGAACCTCAGTGCCAGAGGGAGAGGAATGACTTAGGTTAGTACAACTGGACTCAGGTGTAACTCCCTACATTTTCATCTTAGGAAAAGTTTCTTTTACCGTTTCACAATAACCACACTGCCTCACTGGATTGCTTAGAAAAACAGATAAATACTCGGCGAGCAAAAAGAGTACTAAAAATACAGCTACATTAACTTCTATTCCTCCTTGCCAAGCAATCTGGAGTCAAAATGTTTTTGCCAGGGTCAAAAACCAACTCCCTTGGCCAATAAACAACAATATTCACAAAACACAGCTTCTATTACACAATGCTGACTTAGCTCCAAATCTGAGCTCAGGTTACCAACTATGGCTGCCAGCATTTTCCATATAAGCAGTGTTAACATTTAGGTTAAAATATATATATATATATATATATAGAGAGAGAGAGAGAGAGAGAGAGAGAGAGAAATAAAACTCTTCTGATCTGAAAGGACTCTGAAGCAACTAGTAACTTACTTGCACTAAAAATGTGTCACTATAAAATGTTTGCATTCCTTTTAAGGAAGAAAAGCATTGGGCAGAGTGGAAAAAAATAACATCCGTGCTTACAGTGCACTTTTGTTCAGCACAGTACAACGGGCAGAGCCACAGGAAGGACCCTCTCTGGGCAGACAAGGACGGCTGCTGGAGGGCAGTAGGGAAGCCGCGTGGGAGGCCAGAGATCTCTCCAATAGAGCTATCAAGGGGACGATACCACTGCAGTGGAAAACCTATGCTTTATTTATTTTTATCAGAAAGGTAATTAGATTTATGGAGAGAAGGAGAAACAGAAAGATCTTCCATCCACTGATTCACTCCCCAAGTGGCTGCAACAGCCACAGCTGAGCCACTCCAAGGCCAGGAGCCAGGAGCTTCTTCCAAATCTGCCATGTGGGTGCAGGGTCCCAAGGTTTTGAGCCGCTCTTCACTGCCTTCCCAGGCTACATGCAGGGAACTGGATGAAAAGTGGAACAGCTGGGACACAAACTGGTGTCTGTATGGGATCCTGACGCTTGCAAGGTGAGGATTTAGCCACTGAGCCATCAATGCCAGGCCTATCTATGCTTGGTTAATCCAGCTCTGCCCACAACCCCATTTCACCATACACAGCATTGGGGTTCACTAAGAGCCACGATTCCGGGACCAGATAGATGGGAGCTCTCATCACAGCTTTCCGCAACTTAACAGCTCTGCCTTAGCACTTCCTTAGCTCCCAGACCTCAAGTTTCCCGTGTTAAAGAAGGCACCAACTTCCACACCATTTTAATGACATAACACACGTTAAGGAGAAGGCTCAGGGCTCGGCACAGAGTGCCGACCACCATTAATAAGCCATTCATTAGTTTTTTGCTATTTTATTTTAGGTAATACAAGGCACTTGACGAAGTTTGTGGAAATGTAATTTATTAAAAGTTAAGTTTATTGCGCCACAAAAAAATTGAAATAATAAATGAGTACATAAGTGAAAGTTGGAAAGTTATATAGAGAATTCACCTGAGGATCCCTGTAACTTTTAGCACTAAGAGTCTTCAGCAAATTCCTTATATCAGATCTAAACTACTTTTTAAAAATGGTTTGTTTAGGGCTTGGCGTGGTAGCCTAGTGGCTGAAGTCCTCACCTGGCACACACTGGGATCCCATATAGGAACCGGTTTGTGTCCCGGCTGCTCCACTTCCCATCCAGCTCCCTGTTTGCGGCCTGGGAAAGCAACTGAGGACAGCCCACACCCGAGGGACCCTGTACCTGTGTGGGAGGCCTGGAAGACGATCTGGGCTCCTGGCTTCAGATCAGCTCAGCTCTGGCTGTTGCGGCCATTTGGGGAGTGAACCAGCGGATAGAAGATTTTCCTCTCTGTCTCTCCTTCTCTCTGTGACTCTGCCTTTCCAATAAAATAAATAAATCTTAAAGAAAAAGGAGCTGTTTCCCTCTCAGTCTGTCCGTCTCACTGATTTTGAAGTAAAATAAACCTTTTTTTAAAAAGGGGGGAGGGTGGTACCAAGTGGAGCTTCAGCTCAATGTACACGACCTAGCAAACTTACGCAAGCATTTTTGAGTATGTGTAAGCATGAGGCGGATGCATGTATGTAACGGAACATGTGTGTGTACTGTAATCATACGTGTGTACATGCAAATACATAAAAACGATGTGCGATTGCTGAGCCAAAGAAAACTCATAACTGCCATGCCAGAGAACACAAGGTTCGAAAGGGGCCGGTGAGCCAGCTCCAATGCAGCCCCCCCCTTTTCAGGTAGCAGATGAAAGGCGGGCCAAATGAGGTAAATACGGCTCATTCCACGGCTCACAGATCCAGAGACCAGATCTTCGTTTCTTAATCGTGCTGTTTTCACAACCTCACACTCCGTTTCCCTTGAAATATGGAAGAGTGATGGTCCCACTCTCCACAGCAGCTGGTTGCGCCCCAACAGGCAACCCGCACTTTTTTCAAGGCAAGCCACCTTTTATTTGTATTTCGCTTCAAGATACATAGAGAATCTGCCCAAGAATATCACTCCTTTTACAAAGAAGAGTAAGTGAAGTAATCTGTTCCCAGGCTTTGGAGAGAGCCAGGCTCTTGGTTATTCCCTGAGAGTGTAAACCTGTTACAGCAGCCTGAAGATCAGTAATGAAATGACATCTGATCCCCCTAGAGCTAACGGCAGAAAGAGCGCGATACTTCGCTCCTACCAAGCTCCCCAGAACGAAGGCTAACATTACGTCTCGGTGTGGTGCATTCTGTTCTACGGCAGGAGGACAGCGGATTGCAACTCAGTCCTTTCACACAACACCGTCCGTGCTCGGGGACCTAAAGACCTCGGGGTGGGGAAGAAGCGGGGTGTACCTGCAGCCAGGAGCTAGAGTCAAGCCGGATCACGTGGCGAAGAGAAACTTCACGGAAACCATCCGTCACCCAGAAGGGACTTGGTGGCGACTCAGGTCAGATTCTCAGACCCTTTCCTGGGTGCTCCCACCGTGGCAGAAGGCCGAGCAAATCGGCGCCCCTCTCACGCCCGGTGGGTGTCGCCTGCCGCCCGCTCCCCGACGACGTCTAAGGGGTCCAGTCGGCCACGACCAGCCAAGGCCAGCAAGCACGGAGGACAGCAGTCCCAGCCCTGAGCCACGCGCCGGCCTGGCGCGCCCCGCCGTGACGTGGCAGCCGCCCCAGGGAGCCCTGACGTGCTATTGGTCACAGCATTCCAATGGGCGGGGCGACGCCGATTTTGGAAGGTCTCCGCCCTTAACTCCGCCATCTCCATGGCGACCGCGAAACCCGGTCACCCCTTTGGCCTCCCTGTCCGGAATTGCGTCACTGTCTAGCGCCGGAAGTGACTCCTGCCCCGATGGGTGATGAGGACCTGACAGGTCCGGGCCAGCGCTTGAGAAGTATCGAAAGGGACATGCGTTAGCTGTTTACCAGCCCCAGGGACCATGGCTGTGTTTCACGACGAAGTGGAGATCGAGGACTTCCAGTATGATGAGGACTCAGAAACGTACTTCTACCCCTGCCCGTGTGGCGATAACTTCTCCATCACTAAGGTAACTGAGGACCCGGCTCTGCGACTCACGGAGCATGCGCATTGCGGGGGGGGTTGTTGAGCGCCTGCGAGCATGCGCATCGAGGGCTGCGAGCATGCGCGTTGCGCCCCCCCCCCGCCTGCGAGCATGCGCGTTGTGGTGGCCGGGAGGCTGGCTGTGCCACTCACCCACCGAGCATGCGCACTGCTGGAGTGTGTGCTCTTGCTCCCTGGTTGTCAGCTTGTGGGACTGACAAGCCACCAAGAGACTGGCAGGAAGGGGTGGGAGAGGCGAGGGGAGGACAACGCTGACGGCTCGGTGTTTGGTTTCTTTGTAGGAAGATCTGGAGAATGGGGAAGACGTGGCAACGTGCCCTAGCTGCTCTCTGATTATCAAAGTGATTTATGACAAAGTAAGGGACATTGTTTAAAGGTGGGGGGACAGGGGCTAGGACCTGGAGTGGCTTGTCTGTGACCTTCAGGTGCAGGAAAGTGTCGCATTAACAGTACTAGGTAGAGTGCAGAGTTTTCTCAACAAGTTTTAAGAATATTCAGATTTTGAGAGGTTAAGTTTCTGTAAACTCATTTTAGCTTTGGAGTAATAAAACTAAGGAACATGACTACTTTTTAAATGGAAAAATCTTCCATTCACTGGTTCACTCCCCAAACGGCCACATTAATGCATTTTTAACATGGAAACTCACTGGCTAATGTCACTTCTTATTCTGTCTTAGGATCAGTTCATGTGTGGAGAAACAATCCCAGCCCCATCAACCAGCAAAGAATTAGTTAAATGCTAACGAAGCCTGTGAGAGAGAGCAAGTCTCTGACAACTGGGCCTGAGCCAAGGAAACACCCACCGCGGTTCCTGGCTCCTTGTCAGGGACAAGCAGGAGTCGTGGGCTTCCTCTGCGTTAGTGTGCTGAATTCATCTTCGAATAAAGAGGCGAGTCTACACCGTGACATGTCTGGATTTCATGCTTAGAGCTATGAAGTGGAAGTGTTCTTAATTACCCATCAGGATTCCAAGGAAGATAATTTCAAAGCAGTGCTTTCGCTTGCTCCATTTTATCATTTTTCTGTCTTAAGCCTTAGTTTAGTATCTGATAGCAGCATCGGCTACCTCATTCATTAGCATTCCCTGCTAAGCAAGGGGTAATATTTGTGACGTGGCTGTCAAGAGGATCAAGCCCTTTTTTTGAGCTTTGACATCACCTCCACTTCTCTGTCTACACTGAAGAAAATGCATTGTCCGCCTGCTGGGTCGCACATCTGGCCTGTGTCCTCACGGGTGTCGTCACCATGGCCACACTCTGCTCAGTGTGCAATTTGTGTGGCAATTTTACACAGTGTGTTCAGAATTTCCCTACAACTAAGAAAAGTCCACAGTGAAAAGTCAGCTTATACTTCACATGTCCCTTGAAAGCAGGACAAGTTAAAAACAGCCAAAGGACGGGAAGTTGGTCACCTAGTGAGAGACACGGAATATATAAGGTTAAGAATGAAATGCTTGAGTACTTCTGGCCAGATCAAGGTAAATGTCCCTATATCTGGTTTTCTATTCATTTGTTTTTTGCTTTGTTTTGTTTTGTTTTTAGATAAGGCTAATGAAATTGCTTCCCAGATGAGGGTTGATGTCAAACCTTCATGGCTGGTGGCAGTGAGTTCAGTATGTCACATACCATGTCATTACTCCTGAAAGAGAAAGCATGACAACAGAGAAGGGTTTGAAACGCAGGCCTGGCATGACTAGTAGGCTCACCGGGCACATCTCGCTGGCCCGTACAACACGCACGGCTGCGGGGACATGCTGCGGGAGGAAAAGAACTCTGGAAAGATGAGCAGTCAGTCTCATCTTTGCTGTAGCTCTGAGAGTAACAAGAAAGTAGAACCACTTAGAAGGAAATTTGAAAATTCCCTTGATAGTGAACTTTGCTGTGTGAATAGAAGTTTTTGGAAAGCTCTGGCAGGTCGTTTTGGAAGTGGTTCCTGCAACTAGAACAGTTTGCTGGAAAGTGAGTACTGTGTTACTGGTTGGCAGATGCACGGCGCACACTCATGGGAGTGGCCAGCTCGCACTTGGCAGCAGTGTGGCTGTGTGTGGCCATTAGGCTGAGAGTTACTCAGGTGCTGGAAATTGTGCACCGTGTTTGTCCTATTGTGTGGCGTGTTCTTGGTGTGGTGAGAGAGTGCATTATCTTCAGGACATTGATGCCCCGGAAGTAACCTACACTGCTTTGCATACTGAAAGTGACCGCTCGGATGAGCAGAGCCGGGTATGTGTCTTCTGTGGTGGGAGTGATCTGCCAAGAGACATAAACTGTGTTGTGCTCACCTTGGTGATTTTGTAGGCACTGTTAACATGATGTTGCTTCTGCTGATGAATTTCAAAGAGCATTCGCCCTTGCTTACAGTGCTTATGAACATGTAGGGACAGGAGAAGTGCCCTCGTCCACTCATCCCGGGAGGAGAGGGACAGCACTGATAATGCGAGCCCAGTGCAGTAGTTGGAATGGCCTCATTTCTGACGCAGCTGGAACACTGTACACCTCAGGAATTACTCCTGTGTGAAGCAGAAGGCTACATTCTAGTGTGGCTGGGGTTCTCGTGTGTGTGTGCGTGCGCGTGTGCACGCCCATGCCTGTGCTGGCTTAGCTCAACAGTTCTGGAGCACCGCTGAGAAGTCGTGTGCGACTGGACCGGGTGATTGCCCGGTGGTCAGTTCTCTTGTTTCAGGCTTGGTAGCTTGCAGAAACTAAAATGGCAATTGAGACCTTTTAAAACTACTAAATCATGAATTAACAGAAAAAGGAACTCCATTATTCAGAAAATTGGTATTACCACACTTTTCAGTGTAAATTTATAGACTTGAGAATGTAAAGGATTTTATGTACAATTCTGTGTACGCATTGAAAAGCATTTTTCTTGGAAGACACCCAACCCACATCATAATTGTACGTTGTGTTAATTTCTTATCAGAATAAATTATATTGGCCTATGAAATAAAGTCAGATAATTCAAATGCATTTGCTTTCGTGTGATTTCTCTTTCCCTGAATATCAATATTGAAAAAAAAAATGGAAGACAGATAGAAATACAAAGGGTTTTCATCTGTTGGTTCATTCCTCCAAATGCCTGTCAAAGCTGGGACTGCACAAGGCTGACACCAGGAGCCTGGAACTCCATCTCAGTCTCCCAAGGGGTGGCAGAACTGGATTGGTACTTGATCTAGCTTCCTAGATGCATTAGCAGGTTGCTGGATCAGCAGCATTCTGAGGGGCACCTGTGGTGACACCACCCACCCCTAAATCCAGCATTTTGTGTTTTAGGTTTTGGGTGTAACTGTATTAGGGAATTGTTTTTAACCTGGCTTTGGGGCATTATGCAGTGTCTGGTAAGGAGAGAAGACTTCCTGAAATGGGAAAGAAAGTGCCACTGTTTTTATAGTTTGGTCATTGAATTTGGACTTTGGGTTTTAATTAAAATTTGGGAAAGATTGGGTTTGAATTAAGTGGTAGTAAGGCAAAGTTAATTGGTATTCTTAGATGAGTGATTCAGTCTATTGCTGGAAAAAGGGTTGGTTTTTATTTAAGACCAGTGAATTGTGACTTAAAAGCCCATCTCTGATCTGGACAAAACTTGACTCAATTCTTCCGTTATTGTCCTAGACGAGTTAGGGTTAGGATCTCCGCGTCTTGGTCTGTGAGGCCTAGACCGTGGTATTCTTTCATAGGTGCCGCATGAACTCCACTAATTGAGGTGTTGGTGAAGTACCCAGGCAAAGGAGACGCAGTTTCTGCTGTCATGGAGTTTCCATGGGATAAACAAGATACAGTCTGGTTAGAACCTAGGAGAAAATGAACCAGGTTATCAAGTAGCTTGCACAAGTGCCTTTTGAGGAGTAGAGAGCAGGCTTGAGTCTGATTCCTTGAGACGTGAGGTTGACAACTGAACCCTCTTCATAAAAATGAAGAAGCTAATGCCTCTAATAGGAACATGCGCGCACGCACACAGGCTTATGGCTAAGTAGTCAAGCTCCAGATGAAGTCTGACCGTTTAGAGTATTAGCAACCTTCTCAGAGTAAATATAACGGAAGTTCAAAATTTTGAACAGCCTAGTCCCCCATCTTACAGATTGTGGGATAGGGTCCAGCACTCCTGTTTTTATTTGAGTGGTGGAATAACAAGGACAGAGAAATGTTGCCTTGCTGGTTTACTCCCCACACGGCTGCGACAGGAAGGTCTGGCCCAGAGCCTGAAACTCTAGGCGTCCAGAGAGTCTAACTTAATTGGTCTGAATGCAAGTTGGGCATGAAAATTTTCAGAAAGTGCCCCCTTGTGTTTCTAATGTACAACTGGGGCCAAAAAAAAAAAACCCCACTGGGTTAGAAAAGCAGGAAAATTCAAAAATCACAAAGTAAAAAGGACCCCAGTGTCTAAATGACACACCTGTTTTGCATATGAAACTGCGTGCAGGCTCAGTTGGCTGCACATTTTGCATTCTGGCCTGCTATCAGTTTAGCAAGCGACCAGGAGAGCCCTGGCTGGGCTAATGGGCACAGCAGGGGAGCCCCAGTGTGGGCTGCCTCTGGGCTGCGTCCCCTATTTAAATAGACAATCAGATTTTCCAGCACACTTGGACTGCTAATTACACACCTTCGGAAAGCGACAGCTCTTGCAGGTGTAAGTAGTTAGAAATTCTTTAACTCTGCTCGCTGATGCCTACCATTCTCTGCTTCCTACCAATCACGAGCAAATTGCTCGTGATTACATATTGGACTAAGAAACCATTTTAGAAATTATTCCTTGTTAAGAGCTTAAAACAAAGACATATAAAAATAGAATCATAGATAAAAAATATTATCCGCTAGCTCCACCAAATGCGTAAAATAGGCATGCAAGAGCCCCCGCTCCTACCAACAGATTTGAAGGACGCGTTCGCTGGAGAGCCCCAGAACTTAAACACAATCCTGAGATCTCTGAGTGAACAGTGCTTAAATTCTATTGAAGCAAACTAACAATTTTAGAAAAAATTGATTTGCTTATTTGAAAGACAGACTGACAGATATCTTCCATCTGCTGGCTTACTCCCCAGATGACCCTAATAGCTGGAACCACAAACATCCAGGTACTGGAGCATTTGCAGGAAGCTGGGGGTGGGAGCAGAGCCAGGCTGCAGCCCCAGTTCCACCTGATCTCCCGTGTGCTTGGGCCATCTTCCTCTGCCTTCCCAGGTGCGTTAGCTGGCCTCCTTCTTAACCCTTCCCCAAATGACCGAACTCAAGTCCCATCTGAGAAGCTTTCCATACTGCTTCCTCCCCAAAGAATTTCAGCTCAGGCGCTGGCTTTCTCCGCCCAGGGAAGCCTGTTCCTTTGCAGCAAAGGTTGCCATTTCTGATCAAGTCAATGCTACCCTTCTGGATAGGGCATGAGGAGAGCTTTTTTACCTGGAAACACCTGTTTTTTTATTTTTTTTTTAAGATTTATTTATTTTTACTGGAAAGGTAGATTTACAGAGAGAAGGGGAGACAGAGAGAAAGATCTTCTGTCCGTAGATTTACTCTCCAAGGGGAGGATAGCCAATCAAGGTGTTACAAAAGGCCCATGGGAACACCTTGATTAATGGGCATGCTTGGTCTGTACTGACACTCAAGAGAAGACAGTGGCGAGGGAGTGTGGCTATGCTGAACCAAGCTGGAGGAGGGCCAGGGCGGGTGAATGGAGGTAGAATGTTTGGGTAAATTTGCATGAACAGTAAAGTAAGGGTCTTCTCAGCTGTTAGGTGGAACTGGAGAATTGGGTGGAGGCTCTCTTCCCTCCTCTCTCCACTCCACTCCTCTGCTCGCCCCGCTTCCTTTCTGACCTATAGCTCAGTGCCGTGGAACATGAATCTGTGGCAATAACACTCATCCAGAGTCCTTGCAATGCGGGGCCTGTTACGTCCTCTTCCTTCTTTAATTTTCTTCTTCTTTTTTTTTTTTTTAATGTTCTTTTATTTTTATTGGAAAGGCAGATTTACAGAGAGGAGATAAAGAGAGAAAAATCTTCCATCTGCTGGCTCCCTCCCCAAGTGGCCACAATGGCCATAGCTGCGCCAATCCGAAGTAAGGAGCCAGGAGCCTCTTCCAGGTCTTCCACATGGGTGCAGGGTCCCAAGGCTTTGGGCCATTCTCCACTGCTTTTCCAGGCCACAGGCAGGGAGCTGGGTGGGAAGTAAAGCAGCTGGGATATGAACTGGTGTCCATATGGGATCCCAACGTGTGCAAGGTGAGGACTTTAGCTTCCAGGCTACCACGGCAGGCCCTCTTTAGTTTTCATGGTTGGCCACAGATAATCCAAGATAAGACTGCGAAGACTAAGAAAATTCATTGGACTGATGTATCCTGCAGGTGCTGCCCAAGAGTGTGCAGGATTGTTGGCTACTCAGAAATTCAAGCAGTTGCTGGGCACTCAGTGGGAAAAGAATCTTCCATGTCAGTAATGACCATCTCCCAGTGATGATGATGATGAATTCATTTTTAACCTTCTTTGAAAACACCAAGCAATCAACGAAATCATTTATGAGAAGGAGAGATTCCCTACATCCTTTGATGGGATTTTCTTCTATCCCTAGGAGCACAAGCAGAAAAGGATTGACTTTCTGAAACACGCATGCCCTTTTAGTTCCCTGGGGGTTGACCCCTGGCAGCCCAACTTCTGCTTTGGCATTGGCATTCACCGTTCATCTACAGCACTGGCTTGGTCAAACCGCCACAGCTGGCTGGCTTTGCCATCACAGAGGCGCAAGCGCAGATCTTTGTGGTCTCCTTGCATCACAGCTTCCAGGCATTTCCCAGAAAGAACGTGGACAATCATCCCATTCTGAAAAGAATAAAGGAAAAAGAAAATTAAACCAGTCCCTCATCATTAGTTAACGAGGAATGCCGTCTGAGATCTGTGCTGATAGCTAACAGAATTATTGAGGTGGTACCTGGGAAGAAATCATAGTATTTTGGTTAATATCAAATACAATTTAGGTAGTTCTAAAATTTGGAGGGCATAATTAATCCAATTTTCTTTACCAATAGTTGTGTAATTATGCCATTTCTAGAATATTTCAGACAGTAAAATTCCAAGAAATATAGTATGTTGAGACTTACTACTATATTTGTGACATGATTGTTACCATTTGTAAATGTATGTTTTTGAAAGATTTAATCAGAGTTGACATCAAGGCGTAGTATGTAAACCTGACTGTGTTGCTGGCATCCCTTGTGGGCACTGGTTTGAGTCTTGGGTGCTCCTGATTTCATCCAGCACCATGCTAGTGGTTTGAGGAAAGCACGAAGTTGGCCCAAGTACTTGGGCCCCTGCTGTCCAAGTGGGAGACTCAGATGAAGCTCCTGGCTTCAGCCATTGCAGTCATCTAAGGAAATGAACCAGCAGATGAAAACATCTCTCTCTCACTCTCCTGCTTTCCCCCTATCTCTTGATTTTCAAATAAACAAATCCTTTAAAACATTCTCAGCAGCCCTAGGCTCCTGCAACTTAGGGCTCTTGCCATCGGGTCATAGCAGAGATCAACACACATAAGGCTGCACTGAAGCCCTCAACTCTATCTGGAAAAACTATGGTTGTTCTCTGCCCAAAATCAAAGCTGGATATTGAATCTAATGACCCCACTTTTCAGAAGAAAATTGTTTCTTGAAATTAGAGAGAGAGATCTTTACCTGCTGGTCCATTCCCCTGAAGGCCAAAGCCAGGAGCCAGAAGCTCAGAAGCTTCCTCCACATCTCTTATATGGGTGGCAGGGGTCTGAGCTGCTTCCTCAAGCTGTTGATAGGGAGCTGTATCGGAAGTGGTACAGCTGGAACTTGAACTGGTGTCCATATGAGATGCAAGTGTTGCAGGTTGCAGCTTTACCTGCTATACCACACATCAGCATTGATTTATGAAAAGTCATGAGAAGTTCAACTAATGAACAGTGTTGAAAACAGCCACTTATTTTTGAGATATACCATGACCTTATAGGCAGTCTGCAGTATAGTCACAAAGTTGTGCCACCATTTTCTTTACTGTAAAAAGAAACCTCTTTCCCATTTGTGCTTATTCCCCACTCCACTCACCACTGGACATCACCCTCTGTGTCCTAGGGGTGTGCCTATCGTGGGTATTACGTAGACATGCAATTACAGAATATGCTGCTATCTTATAACTGTGGTTTCACTTGGCGTGTTTTCAAGGCTCATCCATATTGCAATTTAAGTTAGTTCTTCCCTTCTTTTTTCTTAAAGTGTGCTACAATGTAGAACAAACGTCACCAGCCTATCCATTTGGAAGTGTAATGTTTAGTATTGCTAAACCAACCCATTCTCTGAGATCTTTGGTACTTATCGTAACATTGAACCTCTGAAGCTTTCCTTTCTCCTGCCACCCCCTCCCACCACTGGAAATCCTCATCCTACTTTGTTTCCAGGCCTTCAACCTAGGATGGTTGTATTTTGTGTGTGTGGGGGGTGCTGGTTTCACTTAACACCATGTCCTTAGGATTCACCTATTTTGTAGCATGACACAGGATTTTTTTTAAGGCTAAAGAATATTTCATGGTGTGTGTATGTCAACAGTTGTTGTCTACTCATCCATCCCTGAGTACTTGCATTTACCCCATTTCTGGCCACTGTGGGCAGTGCCACTATAAGCAGGACCCCAGTTGCTTTTTTCTGTTAAATGACAATGCCCTTTAAAATCTTGTTAAGATGCCTAAAGTATGCTGGGCATGCCTTACTAGCATTTATTTTTAAAATACTTTTTCTAAGATGTATATTATTCAAGGACTTGCTTAGGATGATCCTTTATGGTTATGCACAAAGGGGCTGACCGTGACCCAAGGAGTTCACAGAGTTCAACTGAAAGTGTCCATGAGTATAATTTCCTTCCTGTGCTCGGACAGGATCTACACACACAGTTCCACTGGTTTATTTTACTCTCTCTACTACCTAGCAGAAGTTGAACAGACATTTTAAACATGTGTTCATTCGTGTGTCCCAGCACCCAGACTCCTTCCAGAGAGGACTGGCGGTGGAGATGACACCCTTGCCTTCCCAGGCCAGCCCTGCATTGGGGATCCTCACCCCCACTGTGGGCTTGCATCCTGCTGCACCTCCTTGTTAGTCACTGACCTCTGGAAAGCACCTAGGGATTCTCTTCCTGGGGCAGTAGGAGCCCAAAATGTCCCTAAAAGGGTGAAATGCTGAGGAATGTGCAGTATGACAAAGAAAGACCCACTCGTTAACAGCGAGCTCTAGGTGGTTTTTTGTTTGTTTGTTTTTGGGTTTTCTTTTTGGTAGGAGGGGCATGGGGGAAGATTTTGCAATACTCTTCAAATCACACCATCAGCTGGTTGGTTGACTGCTCCTGGGCTGTGTTCCATTTGAGCAAACAAACGTTAAAAGAGGGCTCACTCTGCCTTCTACCACAATCAAGGCCAGAGCTATACATAAATATGACAAGTCAGGATCTTGTGGGCTGCTGTGAGCCCAACTTTGTTCTCTCCAGCCATGAAGTTTAACCTCTGAGGGCCAGGTCGGTATGCTGAGGCCTGGGCCCCTGGGGAGAGCCCAGGATGCTCTGGGGCCAGGAGTTCTTTGAGGTCAGCAGCACTACTGATTCATCCCTAACCACCTCGCTCACCTCCTGCAAGTCCCAGTGTTGCTGATGGACGGCAGGGCCTTCCCCGGTGCAGTTCTGCAGGACCACCTGCTCTCGCCTGACACCCAGGCACAGGTGCCACGGGCTGTGCAGGTGGATCTCCTTTCCGCCTGTGTGCTCCCAGTGCTGGATGGAGAGAACGACTGTTAGTGCAGCAAGAAAGACCTCCCTCCCCACCCTCCACCCCAAGGCCAGGAGAACTTCCCAGGCTGAATTGCTACGTTCTGTGGGGTCTGCAAGGTCACAGCCCTGCAGCTAGGCTGGCCCTGGCCTCCGCGGTCCCTGCCTTCTAGTTGTGCACTCTGCTGTGTGTTTACTGTGTCCTTCATGAGCCCGAGGAGGATGCTGTGTATTTGGGGAGAGCTATAGGAAAGGCAGGTGGGTGTGGGACCATTCTGAAGTCCCAGAGTGATTGCTTTCTGGCAGGGACAGGACCAGGCCCTGGGATGAGCTGGGTCCTGTGTTCAGCCCACAGCCCGGGCCACTGAACTTGACAGAATCACCCACTCACATCTAATAGAAAGGCAGGACCACACCCTGTGGCTTTATTTTCAGTTAACCTTTGATTTTCCTTTCTTTCTTATTCACTCAGTTAAAGCAAGCGGGAAAAAGCAGCACCTTGGTTTCTACCCAGCAGATCCTGTTCTAGGAGCCTTAAGAGAGCGCTTTCAACCTGTCTAGCTCCTAACGTCACTGGGTGCTGGCCTCCTTGCTCTTTTCTCTCTTAACAGGGTAAGTTTGGATGATTTCCTCCCTGCCCTAGGATTCCCTCCTCATCTCTGTATACATCTATTCCAGATGTGTGTGGGTTTGCCTCCTGGTGTGCTCCGGGAGGCTGGCAAAGGTCCTCACCTTCCCTATGCATCCTCAGGCCCAGGCATGATCCCTGCATGGCAAAGCTGGCCTCAGTTCCAAGCATGGCCTTGGCTAGCCCTCTCTGAGGGGTAGGGGGACTCCAGACCCTCCAAGAGGTATCCCATCCTCTGGCCCAGACTCTGGGCCTCACTCAATGCATCTAGTAATATCTTTGTTTTTGTTCTAGGCCTTTGGGATCTGTTGGCTTAACACAAAGGCCCCTATCACAGCCTGAATGGGAAGCTACTGGGTGACAGACCAACACTGCAGGTTAGCTACGCAGGTGGCAGCACTGCTAGAAGCTTTCTGCCACTCTGGATAGCGAGTCTCATAGAAAAATGTTGTGAGGAGGAGAAATACCCTAAGCTCTACAGAGATCTGTCTGGTGCTCAAGGGCCCCCATGCTGCTGGAACAACCCTGCGGTATCCTTCCTCTTCCCCTGACTCAATTACCACCTTCCTCTTTCCTGGGATGCTTGAGTCCCATGTGCCTCCTGGAAGTGTCATTGGCAATACTGGGGCTAGCGACTTGAAGCTTGACTTGGTTCAGTTATTGGAGGGCACAGGATGTCTAGGAATCTAGACGGACCCCCTCGCACCCTCCTCTGCTGACAGAACAATGTAAGCCACCTGAAGTCTTTCTGGGGTTCTTATCCATACTGAAAAGCCTGACCACCCACCTGCTGCCGGCTGTCACTGCAGGGCGCCAGCACCATGGGACAGCCCACGATGTCCCCCTCTGCCAGGCAGTCTGCACAGAAGCTGAGGCCAGTGTTGTGGAGCTGAAAATAGGCGTGAACAAGGCTGTGAATCCCATGACCACTGAAGCAACACCTTGGGACTCCTCCTCTTCTCCTCCCGCCTTCTTTTCTGAAATGGGGCTCAAGGTGAGTCACTCAGGCCTCTTGAAGGACACAGGCCCCACCTGCCCAGGTGAGTGGACTATTAGAAAACCCAACCTCCTTCCTCTTGTGGCACTGAGGTGCCCAAAAGCCATTAAGACCTTTGAGGTCCTGCTGAGCCTGAGGCCATTGGCCAGGGTCAGGGAAGTGCATTGTACATGTAGTTCTTGCTTTGGGAAGCTTTTGTGCCCCTTCCTTCGTCCCCCTCTTCCTGGACCGTGCCTTACCTTTCCGGAGAACCTGGGCCTGGGTCCCAATGGATACAGCTCGGGATAGATGTTGGCCAGGAACCAGTGGAACGTCCGACAGCCCAGTCGCCTTTGCAGCTGTAAGTGCTCCGGGCAGAGGGGTTTCTCAGCCTGGGGTAGGGGGCGGGGGAGAAGGCCTCGGGCACTAAGAGCAAGCTCGTGTTAACCTGGAGTCCTTGAGGAGGAGGCTAAGAGGGATCAGGACTGAGTTGCCAAGACTGAAACTCCCAGGGCTGCCGGCAGCTGGAGAAAGGAGGGCTTGGAAGAGACAAGGGAATGGTGGAGGAGTAGCAAATGGGGAGGCTGGAAGGAGAAATCCCTGAGCCTATGGAACTGTATCATGAAAAATAAAGAATTAAAAAAAAAATAATAAGACTGTCAGATGATCTCACTACTTTCCCACAAAACCCTGGGTCCTGAATCTACGGATACCACATTTGTGCTAGGATGACTTTAATATGGAACAGAAGAAACCGAGCTGATGCCCCTAGTTGGGTGTGGTGCAAACTTGCCGTGAGTATCACGGGGGTGGCCAAGATGGTGTCACCAGGGAAACTGGGCACTGGGGGGCCAAGTAACCCAGCACCTCCATGTTACTCCACAAGACCTGAGCCAAAAGGCAGTTGGCCCAGGGATGACGCACTACTTGTAATAAGTCAAATGTTTATTTTTCTGTATTTTTTTTTTTTTTGTATTTCATGGCTGGGATCATTTTCTGGCCTGGAGCACTTTGCTCAGGGATCCCAGGAGACCTTGCTCTTCAGTCCCATGGTAAGGAATTGCACCCCAGGGATGTCACCCCATTGCCATCATGGAGCTCCTAGCCAAGGCCAACTGTGAGATCTAGGGTGGGGGAGAGGCTAAGAGAAGCAGTAACAGTCCTGCCCGGTAGAGGTGCCACTTGACAGTTTTCAGCTTACAGGAAGCTCAAGCCAGAAACTCAGCTTTGCTGGGCCCAGTGTCCACACCACCCCTCCTGACTGCCTCCTTACCTGGCTCAGGGAGAAGGCCTCCGGACTGTGCCTGTAGAAGGTATCTTTGAAAGACCCCAGCCAGGTCTCAGCGAGGCAGACCTTGCTTCGCAGCATGGCCTCCTGGTCAACCAGGGAGTGGGCCTCCCAGTCTTGGTAGACATGGCCCACGCGGGAGCAGGGAAGGATCTCAACCGAGCCACCACAGAGCCAGGCCTGCCACGAGATGGGGAGAGAAACTGCCCTGCAGTCCACCTCCAGCAAGGCGATGCCAGGAAAGGGATCCTGCCGTGAGGGGTTGGCCACACCCACGGAACAGTCAAGATCAAAGTGCTCTGGGTGTCCAGGTCTGGCCCTTCTGGACAGTGGAGGGGCCAGTAGGAAACCTGGGGCACTGCTCCAGTTTGGAATCAAAGGGGTGACCAGATGTGCTGTGCTTACAACACCTGCTCTGATCTGCTACCCTGCTCTCCTCGAAGTTCCCTTAGTGATAAAGGTGTCCCCGGCAGCCTATGGTGGTCCATTCTGATGCCCAACAGGTTATCAATTATTAGGTGAGTGCTCACTAAGTTGCCTGGACCAAGCTACTCTCTACACAGAGCTGTTGAGAACTTGTTTTGACCTGTGGGCACTATGAAAAAAAAAAATGACCGAGACATGAAGGGTGCTATAGATGGAGACTGGACAAGAATGTTTGAAATCTGTGCACCGAGGTGGATGACTGTTAGGAGGCCTTTCCTGCCAGCAGGTTTTGGCAGGTAAATTCATGGGAGAGGCTGGTTTTGGCTCAAGGTAGGGTTCACACGGGGTGAGAAAGGGAAGGAGAGAGGCAGGTGGAGCCACAACATGGCAAGGACTTCCTAACTGTCCCACAGCCTCACCAATGACCTCCCCTGTGGCTTCCCTGGGTCTGGGACATACCTTGAAAGACAGTTCGAGGTTTTCACCACCCCTAGGTGACGTGACAGTCTCATATACGCCTGTGTTTTGGAAGTAGCGTCTGTCCACAGCCACCACCTCTCTGGGTACCACAGGGCTCCTGAACAGAGAGAGGAGGATGGCAAGGGATGGCAGCTTAGCTGGTGAGGCTGGGGTGGGGCCTTCATTAGGAGCTGCAAGGGGCTTCGGTGGGCTCTGGGCTGATGGACTACTAGGCTTTCCATCATGAACCTGGAGCAAAGCAGTGAGGTACTCTAAGAGGAAAGCATGATGGCTGCCCAGAACTTTATACTCTGCCCACAGGGTCCAGGGATCACCTGGAGCTTTCCCTACCCTCAGGCTTGAGGGCCCCTGGAGTGGTGCTTAGGAAGGAGACAGTGATTTAAATGGGCTGCATCCTGGGACTCACCTGATAGGGCTGATGGGGGACTGGAGGGCTTTCTTCTCATGCTCTGGCAAAGGCTCCCAGTGGAAATCCAGCTTCCAGTCCAACACCCCACGCTGCAGCTCCTTGGAGGGCTGATACTGCAGAGTCTTCCAGTCAACCGAATCTATAACAGGAGACACCACACGGCTCCTGGAAAGAATTGTGGAATCAAACAAGGAATACAAACCCATTACTGGCTGGGGGATGGACACATGATTATTGTGGCTTCCCAGTATGGCAACCTCCAACTCCTTGTGCCTAGAGAGATCTCAACAGTGATTTGTCCAGATTGAGAAGTGGCTTAAGTATAAAACACATACTGTATAGAGGAGACAAACAAAAAAGGTGTTAAGAAAGCTCAGTAGTTTTTATATTGATTGCATGTTACGATGAACCAATCCAAAGCCAATCCAAAGAGCCAGGAGCTTCTTCTGGGCTTCCCATGCAGGGTCCCAAGACTTTGTGCCATCCTCTACAGCTTTCCCCAGCCAAAAGCAGGGAGCAGGAAGTTAAGTGGAACAGCTGGGACATGAACTGGCACCCATATGGGATGCTTACACATGCAAGGTTAGGACTTTCGCCATTAGGCCAACCTGCCAGACCCTGAGGAGGGAATCTTGTTTTAAGCACCTCTGCGATCAGATCCCCACAGCTGTGGCAGCTGTAGTTTCCAAGGCAAAGGATAGTGTCCCTTTGTATCGGCAAGTGAGAATTCTACCATTCAGCATGTCATTCCTTGTGTTCTCTCTGGGAGCTCATGCCTACAGCTCACTTCCAGTGAGGGTTACCCCATGGCTCCCAATGCCCCTTTTCTCTTTCTGAAATCTTCTGCCTCTGTTTGGACTCGCTCCCTCGAAATTTATCAGAAACCTCCTTGAGTCCATGCTGGTTAGAGAGGAAGAGCCGACGTCAGCGAGTGAAGTGAGGGTTTCTGCTTGCTTTTGTTTCCGTGAGTCTCAGTGGTTGCCTAACTAGAGCTGCAGCCCAGTAACTAAAGAGAAAGGGGGTGATTAAAACACAGCCCCTGCAGTACTGTGTTTAGCTCTGATAATGTGTCTAGTGTTCTTAGAATTCACTTCTAACAAAACAAGGAAGCCACATGGAAGTTGCTGATTACTGGGCTCCTAGATGTCTGCTCGGCAGGGTGCAGGGGATCCCGGGGTCTTTGTGCCTTCCCAGCATGAGAGAAACCCTGATTTCTTGAAGCAGCCCCCACACCTGGGATTCCAGTTTGGGGGTAACCAGAGGAATGGTGAGAGCAACTTCGTACTGCTTTGGTGATGCAGGCTCAGAGCCCTTTGCGTGGGACTGAATCAAGCTGGCAGCCTGGCCAGGTTTGTGTGCCTCTTTGCCCTGATTGATTCTGGAGCCGAGTTCATGCTTTTCTCCATCTGTTACGGGCTGTGAGCCTAGAGGAGACAGTAGTCTATGTTACAGGACTGGGCAAAAGGAATTTACCTTGGCTTCACTGGAGTTCTTTATTTTATTAGAATCTAATCATGAGACTACACTTTGTGCTTCCTAAAACCTCTTCCATCAAACAGGATGCCAATATGGTGCAGGACTTGACTTCTAGCTGATTATATGGTACTTGACTTCTAGCTGATTATATTCAGCTTCAGCTGAGACAGTGAGCGTTGGCCATGGGTTGGAGAGTGAAAATTGAGATCACACAGTTTGGCTCTAAAATCAACCCTACTTGATCAAAACGCCACCGTCTGCGGAGATCCTTCTGTGTGACAAGTCTCCTTCAGCCCCAGGGGGTACCCCTAAAATAATCCCGATGGGGTCATCTTCAGGTTTTAGTTTTCCTGGCTGGGATATTGAGGTTGAGAGTAATGGTTAGTCAGGCATGAGTGGGAACTGTTTGAGTTGAACAAGTAAGTGGGAAAGTGGTCGGCAAGGTCAGGGAAGCAGGGCAAACGTGTGCAGGTGTCTGGCTGAGAGGAGGACGGGCCTTCTCCAGCCTCACCTCTGTGCGTCAGCTTTGATGGGAAAATCAGAGACTCCAGGCGGAAGGGCATTTCACAAAGTTTATGGAAATTGGGTATTAGGAAAATACTATGTGTGGATTTCCATCTTCTTGTATAAAAAAAATAAGCATTTCCTTTAACTCTTTTTTCAGTGAGATTTTTGAAGAACCCCTCTACAAACTGGAAGAGCAAGGTTTGCTAGCTGGTGGTGAGACTTTGATCACAGAATCAAATGCTTACATTTGACAGATGTGTAATCTATGACCTAAGTAGTTTAGAGATTTCCAGTTCCCTGTCCAGGTTATGATATAGTCTTAATTAAAACTGGGAGTGAAGATACTGTTGTCCCGTATGGGAGTACTGCATTCAAGTCTCAGTTGTGGCATCTGAGTCTAACCTCCTTCCTCCTCCTAACACAGACCCTGTGAGGTGACAGATGATGGCCAGCCACTCATGTGGGAGACCTGGGCTGATTCCCTGACTCTTGGCTCTAGCCTCCATCCAGCTCTGGTCACAGTGGGCATTTGGGGAATGAGGCCAGTGGATGAGGCCTCTCTCTCTCTCTCTTTCTCTCTCTCCTGATACATAAATAATCAAATTTTTAAAAATTAAGGTGTCAAATTGTGATCAAAGGCAAGGATAACTATGATATGATGTGACCCTTCCCATGCAACTTAGTAGGATTTTAAGTATGTATAACTTAACAGAAAGTATGTTCTGGCTTGTTCCTTTATAAAACAAGACATGTGGACCAGAAGATCTTCAGGTTCCCTTCCAACTCTAACTCCTGGAACTGCACAGGAGCAACTCTTTCCCCAGTGGTGAATTCCTCCTGCAATGCACAAATGCCCTGGGAGGGGTGGGGGCTGGGCATTATTCCCACACCCCCCACACACGCTGCAGCCCCCAAGGGAAGTGAGGTTGGGGGATTACCTGTCACTGGCTATTCTGCTGAGGAGGGGCTCCAACCAGCCGGGGTGGCACTCGCAGTGGGCGTCCATGAAGACCAGCACGTCCCCCGTGGCCCTAGCAGCCCCCAGCATTCGGGCCCCGACGGGGCCCAGCCTCTTGTTGCTCCTGAGCAGTTTCACGCCCTCCAGCCTGGCCACGTGTTCACTGAGGGCAGACTTGAGCTGTCCTGGAATCGGCAGGGCTGTGGTCAGTGGGCAGAGCGGGAGATGTCACAGAGGCTGCAACAGGTAGCTGGGAGTGGCCATCGCTATGCCCAGTCTCTGTTTTCTTTGTGGACCCTTGTAAGCACAAAAAGATCCTGAGATTCAAGGATCTTATCACAGTGGGATTGTTACTATGGTGACCAATGTGTCTTTAGTTTGGGACAGGTCACGATTTTCTCCAGGAAGGGAGGGTGCCCTAAAATTTGGGAAAGAAGAGGGCCTGTTGAGAACCTCTTAAATGAGTGCTCACCTTCAAAATGTCACATGCATGCAGATCCCCCATCTCAAACCTGGCTCCTGGGAGCCCAGCCCCAGATGGGGAAGTCCTAGCAGAGGGAGCTGGGGCCCTTTTCTGATGTCCTGAAGTCCCTTCCACCAACTTGCATGTCCCCGATGTTGTGGGGTGCCCTGCTGACTTCCATCAGACTCTTTCTGAAGCTGTGCCTTTGAGTGTGAGAACCCTGGCCCCAGGTTCCAGTGGCGGTTAGTCTCCTGGGTCCCCAGGGTACAGGCAACAGCTGGGTCTCCCCGGAAGCCACCACCTCATTTGCTTTGTCTCTGCTCCCCTTACTCTCCAGCTTGGCTTCCTCAAAAATAATCCCATATCAGGCACTGTTCTTGGGAAACCTGACCTGAGATAGTAGCCGAGGAAGCAGAGAGAGAGGGTAGATCACAGAGCTGCCGCCTCCTCCCTTCCCCCTGTTGTACTGGCAAGAGGGGTCCAGAACAGATTCGGGGGCGGGGTACTTCTGACAGTGGCAAGAGCTTGGCAGGTTCAGAGAATGTTGGAAGTGGGGGAGGTCATACGTCTGAGCGTGAGTGGTAATATGCCAGGAGGAGCCAGCATGGCCCTTGATCTACTTCTCCCCCAAAAAGAGCAAAAAGCAATGGACAACAGGCCTATCGCGAGCTGAGTGTCATGTGTGCTTTCTGATCTAACACAGCTGAGGGCTCTAGAGTGTGGCTAGCAGCTCCACTCCGTTGCATGGGACTGTCATGACCATCAGCCTCACACTTCCTGGCAACCTTAGGCCATCACAGCAACTCAAAAAACTGGGTTGGTGAACACGGCCTCTCAGGGCAGCCTTGAGGCTCGAGTGTGGACAGTGTGCATGGCGCTTGTCTGTGCTCTGGGTCTGGGCAGGCACACAGAGGGGTAAATGGAGCCACTGCCAGCCTGGCTGTGATAGCCTGCGGGAGGCTCTGAATGTGCTGCAGGCTGGCACTTTCCCAGAGACAACTCCTTCACTGCCCAGCAGAACCCGGTGATCCAAGAGTGGGGAGTGACCACGGGTGTGCTCTCAGGTAGACCCTGTCTCAATGCAGGCTTGGGGATGTGTGAGCACTTATACCAGCCAGCCCAGCCGGTCCTGCACCTGTCCTGAGTCCCGCCAATTGCCCAGCCACACGCTCACTCACAGAGCCTTTGGCTGGCTCGTTCCACCCACTTTTGTGACGGGGCTGTGCAGATTCCCGACATCAGGACCCTGGACAGAGCCAACAGAGCCCCCTAGCCATGCATGCTGTCTCTTCTGCCACTTCCCCAGAACCGTGCTAAGTGTTCAGCTTCCTTCCTAACACTCTGATCTCCTCCTCTGTGGCTGTGAGGCTGAGCTGCAAGTGCATGCCTCAGTCCCTGAGTTGAAGTCTAGAGTCTTCTTGAAGTGAGTTTCCTGTTGGTTTACTGCTGATGAATGTAACGGCCTTGGTCACGGTTCTAGAAGCCTCTGAGCCCTCACCCAGGGCTCTCACTAGTGGCTTCCCCTTCTCTGCCTTGCTTCCCCACTGACTTATGGGTCTCCCCGGGACCCGGAACTCCACCTCATGGGTGGAAGACTTGGCCTAAACTCCATCCCTTTGCACCACCAACACGTGTGTGGAACCTGGCCCGAGCCCACAGCTACCTTGCTGGCTAAGGTCATCCACCAGAATGATCTCCTTCAGGAAGGCCCGGGGCGCCGTGCCCAGGATGCTGTGCACAGTCCTCAGCAGAGCGGCCCAGTCCTCGTCGTGGAAGCAGAGGATGATGCTGGCCAAGGGCAGGCTGTCCCCTGGGTGCTGCTGCAGACACCTGCAGGGAAGAGATCTGTGAGAAAGGAAGGCCCAGGAGACACACGCCACCTCTCCCTGCCTCTCCGACAGGGCTCTGCTCCACAGCTCTCTCCCTGGGTTTTCTTACAATTTCCGTTTCAAGAGACCCCATCGTGCCTGTAGGAGTTCACCTAGCAGGTCCCATACCTCAGTTCCCAGGTGTGGCCCGCCTGCTTCATCCAACTCCCTCCCAGGACAGCTGTCCCAGGGCGTAGAAGGAGGAGAACTGACATTGTCTGCCAACCTCATGGCAGTGTCATGACGCTTAGGGGTTGTGAGCACTTTGTTATAGGCCCTGCGAACACGCAAGGACAAGGACATTGTGGAGAGGTGTACCCCTGCATCCTAGTGCAGCCCAGGTTGTGCATACATGGAATGCCATGAGGACTTTATTGTCATGCGTGTCTGTGAGTGCTGACAATATGTCAGACAGTGCTAGGCCCTGTGTTCGCCTTGTCGCACGCGCATCCGGTAAGGAGTCTGGTTTCGGTGATCTTAGCCCCGCTGTTTTCATGAGGAGTCTGGGACTCTGAGCTCAACTGGCTGGGTGTATCTTGATCGTTAGTGTTGGACCTGCCTTCTTTCTGCCTCCACCAGGTACCAGGAGAGGATTTCACTGTCCCAGCTTGCACATGTCTGTGGTACAAATGTCTGGGAGTCCGTACCCCTGACCTTGCCTGTCCGTCTTCTGAGAAAAAAAAAAAAAGACTTGGAGCTTTGGAGTCAAACCCACCCAGCTCTGAATCCTGACTGTGCCATTTACAGCCCCTAATCAGCCAGCTCAGGGTGCTTAATACCCTTCCCCAGGGCAGGGGTGTGGCCTGGACTGCTAGGGCTAGTCCCGGCCCAGGAGCCACTCCACGCACACCGGCCTTACAGCTCCAGATGCCAAGATCAGAAAGAGCCAGGCTCTTGTATTTGTGTGCAGACACGTGCTCTCTATGCAAGGCCAGAATCCCCCATGAACTTGGAATACGTGTTAGGATGCTTTTCCAAAGAGAATGAGTCATCACCTTGTGCCAGATGGCCTGGCTGGAGTGCTCACCCTTCGCCCACCCTCTGCTTGCCTGGCTGGAGTAGAGAGGTTTCTGCCGGATGTCCTAAAGATGTTTGGGGGTTACTGACTCCCGACTCCTCCTTCCCAGTCAGCGGAAGCTCCCCATTCAGCGGTTTCTAGCTTGGCTTTGAGCCCACAGCCCTAGCAGCCTAGCTCCTGGACAGCAGTCCTCAGTGTCCCCTAAGCTCCTTACATTGAATATGAAGCTCTCTCACCTTCTTACTTCTAATAGTTGTGAAATAAATGTTTGCATGGGGGACAAAGGTTTACAAGCAGTGTATAGGCTGCTCACAGCGCTAGCACACCCATCAACTGCTGGTCCCAAGATGAGCCCTGCCCCCTCCTGTAACGAGGCGAGCTGGGTTGCAGAGAGCTCTGGGTAGGAGTTGGTAAGTGGTGGGGATCCTGCGTGTTCTAGACCTAATGGGAAAACAACAGTGCAGTGCAGGGCCTGCACACAGTAGATGCCTCATATATGTTCTTTCTCTTCTGTGTTGTATTTCTGTGCATTTGGAAAGGGGTGGGAGAGGAAGGGAAGGGAAGGGAGTGGTAGTGGCTGCCTCGATGTTCTGGGGTTTTCCGGAAAAGGATGACCAGCAACTACCTGCAGGCAGGAGAGCGCCTGGGAGCGTTGCCTTGGCTGCACGTGCTGGAATGGACAGCAGGGGGCACTGCACACCGCCGCTGCACACCGCCGCACAGAGCCAGCAGGAGGCTATGGGAACCTGGAGCTGGGGGCCGCCCCTCCGCCTCCGGTGAAGGCTTAGTGACTACAGGAACTTTGAGTCAGGCCTGCACTGCAAGACGAGCTGGTTATCTGGCTGGAAGAAGGATCCGCTGAAGGACCATGTGTGTACACACATATAGGTTCACGTCAAACACACATGTTACAACATGCACCCCAAGTTGCACCACATAACAGCACATACACATCACACCACACATGACACACACAACAAATATGTAAGCATACAAGAACACACAAACACGTGGTGTGATGAGCACACCGTAGTTGTGTCTAGACAGCACACCTACATACGCCATACAGCGAAACCAATCCACACTTCTATTACACACGCACCACACCCATGTACGTCATACTACATGCATAACACACTTGAACCAGTACACACATCTCACTCATAACAAAACAGGACACATGCAATCTACATGCCAGCACAGCACGCAAGTGCACAAAGGCACATATACTCCCTGTGTGTGCTGCAAATGTCACATTGCAGCACACATGTGCACAGTGCATGTGCCGGTTACCCCAGTGCACCACGTACATGACGTATGCCTGTGTCACCTACTTCCTGCATGTGCACCAACACCAACACGCATGCACACATGACTAAACACCATGCCCTAAATACCTACATACATCACATCTGACAAACAAATGTATTTGCAGGAGGCACACAGCGCACAGAAAACCATAAACACGCATACACAGTATCAGTATGCAACAGTGCTCACAGACCACACTGCATATACTACACACCCCTGCCCAAGCACACACACCATGCACTCATGGATGTGCCTGTGTACTGCACACTTGCGCTACGCAGTCACACACACACACACACAGCCCTATGTTAGTCAGACACCTTCTCGTTGGAGGTAATGTTTCTTGTTGGTAGAGTGAGGATGCTCACTTTGGTTCTAAGAAGTGGGTGAGAAGAGTTGGACAAGTGCATGTCTGTTCATTCAGTGATCATTTCTATGCTGCCCTGGTCACTGGGGTGGACAACCCAGATTCAATGCCAACCTTCTCTGGGGTTCATAGCATGGCAAAGGACAGCCAAACATATCCTGGACGGTTTACTTGACAGTGAGCACTGTGAGCTCAGATTCCAGGGTGCCAGTGAATGGGGTGGGAGTTCCTGCAGTCAGAGTCTCAGAGCTGGGATTAGGATGAGACAAGCAAGGGTGCCAGGGCGCACAACTTGGGGTGCTGAGCCTGCCGTGCACACTCTGGAGCATGGGTGACTGGCTGGCCAGGCTGAGAGGAGCCAGGGCAAGGGCTGGAAGGGAGGAGGACGCTGCCCTGCTCCCAGCTGCGGCTCCACACAGATCCTCTTTCCTTCAGGAGTGGAGTATGTGTTTGCTTTCTAGGAAACCTGTGTGCGCTCTGTGACTTAAAGGGGAGGGACCTCGCTCAGCCCTGACAAAGCAGCTGTGTCGGTTCCTGGATGCAGCTTAGCAGCCTCCCTTGCCCGAGTGAGGGTGTGTAGGGCGAGTCCACCACCTGCCTGGGCACAGCTCTGCAGCCTCCTGGGGCTGTCCCCTGCACCACACCCGGCCAGGGTAAGCTGTAAACAGTGCTGCATGCTACCCCAGGCCCTGGAGCATGCCCCAAGGTCTGGTGGACCAAGCAAGGGAGCAGAGGGAGTGCTTTGGGGATACTCAAACTTGAATGTCTGAATTCATCTCCTTGCTTCAGCACCTGCTAGCTCTGAGACTGTGGGCAAGCCACTTGCTCTCTGTGAAAGAGGTATGAGGCCAAGACAAGCGCCCATCCCACAGAGTAGCGAGGGCTTCAGAGGTGGCACCTGAGGAGTTCTTGCCAACACCAATCCCCACTGGACAGCAATGCAGGAGTCAATGTTAGAATTGGATGAAGCCTTGCAGTGGGTACCTGCTCCACCCTCCTGCTGCGGGATGAGGATAAAGCTGTTACAACACAGGCACAGGGGACTTGTACCCACAGTGGGGAGGAGAAAGAAGCAGGAAGAGTGCCTCACTTTTCCAGCCCCTTGCCAGGTTGGTGGGGGGTTGTTGAATACAGAGCCCTGGACCCTGGCTCTGCACTGCTAACAGGTGCCAGCGGCACTGCCCTTGGGGCAGGGAGGAGATGTAGGGTGGGTGCATTGCTGCCCTAACACCAGGCAAGCAAAGAAAAAAAAAAGCCAAGGCCTTACTTACAGTGGGTGTCGCACCTCAGGTAGGGGCCTCTGCACCTGCAGGAGCACGTTGAAGTCCAGGCCAAGTGAGGTTGGTACTTCTGCTTCAGACATCTGCCCGTCCTCCTCTTCAGCTGCCCAGTCTCTCTCTGGGGCATCCTCGTCTTGCCTCCTGCGAGACTGCTTGATGAACTGGTAGCTGCCACTTCTTCTGCCCCAGCTCCGGTCCCTTCTGGCCCTGGGCGAGGCTATGGCTACCAGCAGCTCATCCTCCCGCAGGGAGATGTACTCTGGCAGGTCCCCCATGGGGCTGTACTCCTCCCCCACTGCCTCCAGCACCCACTCCTGGGAGTCCCCAAAGTCCAGGCGGTCTCTGGCCGCAGCATGGTTGTGCTGGCTGGCCTGGACAGTATCAGTTTGATGGGAGGTGTGTGAGGCAGGGTTCCGCATCACCACCATCACCAGCACACAGCCCAGCACCAGGAATAGCAGGAGGAATTGTAGTCGGCGGGTCCTGAACCCATACTGCTTCCTCAGGAGCATGATGCTGGGACTCGCCAAGTGCAATAGGTCATGTTCAAGTTCATGGGCTTGCCCCTCTGCTTCAAGCTTGTAGCACGACCCAAGTTGCTTGTACAACCTGAAGGGTTTTTACCTGTCTCTTACTCTGCCCCTTTCCCCCTCTGCATGGCATTGGTCAGCAGCATGTATGGCACCTGCTTCCACCTGCCACCAGAACCAGGACCCAAGTCCATCTGCGCCCCCCCCCACCAGTTCTTTCTAAGTGGGTTTCTGTGATGGCATCCTGAAGACCCACGGACAAAGATTTCACACACAGCAGCACACCCCCCTTTCGTCCTGCTGTTCTCTTTGGGAAACCAGTGATGACTTGGTTCTGTTCAGGTGTGTGGTCCGGTGGTTTCCTTTTCCTCTGGCTGCTGGGAGACGTCCAGAACCGGTAGCATCCCAGGCGAGCAGGACTCACGTCTGTCCTTCTTTGGACACCTCAAGTCAGTTCTGATCAACAGATGCAAAGCCGGCAAGGCACTGCCTGATTTCCTTTCACACATACTCTGCTCAGCCCAGAGCCCTGTGCCAGACCGAGCCTGAGCCAAGCCAAGCCCCGCTCCTGGTCCTAATGCCCTCACTGTTCCCAGGCTCTGCACAACCCAGCAGCGTCACTACTGCAACTGGATCACAACAGAAACAGCCCAGGAGCTGAGATCTGGATAGCGTTGGAAGGAAGAATTCCTTCCCTGGGGGAAAAAGCAGGAAAGAGTCAAGGGAATTCACCCTAGTCCAGGAAGGCTGGGTCTGGGACACAGGGCACTGTCTGTGCACACCCCGCCTCCCCCGGGTGATCTGCCAAGCTAGCTCAGACTCCCTGTGCTTTGCTGGGGACCCACGGATGTTGACCTTCTGGAAATGAGGCTGCTGAAGTGCCCTCTGGAAAGTGCAAGGTCAGGGACTGGGACTAGGTCTAGTAGGGGAACTGTGGGCAGTCCTCTGCTGGGCTGCAGCTCCTACAGGTGGGCATGAGAGCCAAGGCTGGGGGCATGCCAGGCTGGACAAGGTGGCAGCATCCATCAGCATACGCGTGACCTGGGTGGGTAAGTTGAGCAAAGCTCCAGCACCCATAGGTGTATATGCAGGACCCGTAGGCGGGATGCAGGACAAACACAGCTTGTCTCACTGTCCTCCATCCATCAGCAAAGCACATTGTTCTCAAGGGCATATGGAATATTCTCCAGGATAGAACATATGTATACCATTTAAAAGCCCAATGATGATAAAAGGATTGAAATTATGACAAATACATTCCTCAGTCAAAACATAATCAAGTATAAATCAGTGGCAGAAAGAAATTTGAGAAACTACATACGAAAAATTCAGAAATATATTCATACATGAGTCAAAGAAGAGATCCCATGAGAACAAAGAAAATACTTTGGAATGAATAGAAAGGAAGCCACAGCACAGCAAAACTTATGGGATGTCACAGTGCTTGTATTTAAAGAAAAGAAAGGGGCTGGCCTTGCGGCAAAGCAGATAAAGCTGCAGCTGTGACACCAAGATCCCATACGGAGGCTCTCTGAGTCCTGGCTGCTCCACTTTCAAAGCATCCCCCTGCTAAAGGCCTAGGAAAGCAGGGCAAGTTTGACCAGGTGTTTGGGGATCTTGTTACTCACAAGGGAGACCTAGATGAAGCTCCTGGCTCCTGGCTCCAGGCTCCTGGCTCCAGACTCCTGGCTCCTGGCTCCTGGTTCCAGACTCCATGCTCCTGGCTCCTGACTCCTGGTTCCTGGTTCCTGGCTCCTGACTCCTGGTTCCTGGTTCCTGGCTCCTGGCTCCAGACTCCTGGCTCCAGGCTCCATGCTCCAGGCTCCTGGCTCCTGGCTTCTGGCTTCAGCCTGGCTGGGTCCTGGTTGCTGGGGACTACTCGGGGTGTGAGTCAAAGGATGGAAGATTCTCTCCCTGACTTTCCCCCCATCTGTCTTTGCCTCTCTTTAACTCCGCTTTCAAACAAATAAATGTTTTTTAAAAAACAAATAAAAGGAGAAGAAACATTTCTAATTACCAACTTAAGTTGCAAGATATTGGATTTTTAAAAAAGGGAAGAGGGCAAGCTAAACCTAAAGCAGATGGAAAGGTGAAAATCCTGCACAATTTCCTATGTAAGTGTTTAGCTGTCTGTGTTATTTATGCATAATGTTTCACTGAATGGATAAATTCATCAGTGGTTGATTTTTTTCAATTTTCTATTGTTGGGCATTTTAGTTGTTGGCAATTTTAAGCTTTTATACTAACACTGCTGTAAATATCCTTATATACACAAAATTTCACATGTGTGCATGTACTCATTCATATTCATGAAAATGAAATTTTCTGGATCAAATAAGATGTGCATTAAACATTAAGAGCAACTGCGAATCGTATCCCAAAGAAATTATATTCATTTTTACTTGCATTAGTAAATCACACAAGACCCTGTTAAACTTACCAGTGGTTAATGTCAGACTTCAGGTTTAAAACACTGTGATGATCATGTGGCTTGGCACATCAGTGAGACCTCGGTGGAACAGAGTGGAGAGTATAGATGCGCACTACAAAACATCGCAAACATCCGGTAACACCAGCAAAGTCAAAGAAGCTGAGAAATAAAATGCTCGCATGCTGTTGGTGACAGTGGATCCTGGACTCTTTCAGGATTCTTTGGCAACATCTTGCCTTGTTGAATATGTGGGCAATCTACAACCCAGCATTGCCTCTTCTGGGAGAAAACTTATGGCCTGGTCACAAGAAGACATGTAGTGGTATGCTTGTTGGAGAAAACAAAGCAATGAAAAAATTGAAAAATAACCTACATATGCACATTACAGCACATAATGTATGAGCACATAGATAATATGTAATATATAAGCATGTAGATTGGATGAGCACATAGATAATATGTAATATATAAGATGTAGATTGGATGAGCACATAGATAATATGTAATATACAAGATGTAGATTGGACGAACTAACTTCATATGTAACTGTGCAGATGTCTAAAACATAAGATGAATAGTATGGAAACCTTGATGTGAATTTTCCGAATAATTAAAGTGACACTCCACACTAAGCACCTAGGGCAAGACATCACAATTATGGAAAAGGAAAACTCGAGAAGATGCTTAGTTCTGGGAAACTAAGCTTAAACAGATCCAAAATATTAATTAAAACAAAAGATCCCATGCAAATGTGACAGAATGTTGCCTATATTATTTTCAGTATGCTTTAGATGTTTAGTAATGGAACTGAATGGTCAGGTTAAAACCTTCAGGAGATTTTTGTCATTCATTTCAGCAGGACCTCAGCACTTATTCAGGATGAATTTAGTATTACCTAAGAAGGGGCTTTTACGGTTTGAATATTTTTGCCCTTCAAAATCCATGTCAAGTTGAATGCAATTGTGAAGTTATTGGGAGTTAAGCCTTTCATGAGTGTGCAGCCTTCACCAATGAGTCAATGCTGTCACCGTTATTACAGGGATGGGCTCACCCCTTTCAGGCCGTGTTCTGTTTGATGCCGTTGGCTGTATTATAACATGGCAAGAACCTTTGCCAGATAGACCCCTTGGCATTGGAAGTAGCAGCCTCCAGACGGTGAGTCCATATTGCTCTGTTCATTACAGTGACTTGGCCTGTGGTACGCGTCTGCCGCTAGGGGTGCCCACATTCCACACTGGAGTGCCTGGTTCAAGTTCCAGATCAGCTTCAGACCCAGTTTTCTGCTGATGCACACTCTGAGAAGACAGCAGGTGATGGCTCACGCACTAGGATCCCTGCTAGTCACGTGGGTTACCCACCCGCAGCTACGGGCTTCATCTCGGCCCAGCACTGCCTATTGCAGACATCTGAGGAGTGACCTGGTAGGTGGAAGATCTCTCTATCGATATGCCTCTCTACCTCTTTCTCCTTTCAAATGAAAAGGAAGAGTTCTTGTGATACTTTGTACATTTATTTCTCCTTCACTTTGAGAGTAGCAAATCTTAAAAAGGCCTATGTTGGCAAGAAGACAAACAGAGAAATGAGCTGGAGAGAGAGAGAGAAAACCCCCCACAGCCATTCCTTCCCATTCCCTGCGAAGAACATCCCTCAAAAGAATGCAAAATACCGAAAAGTTGAACTCCTGGAAGCAGAGAATAGAACAGCCCCTGGCTTCCAATTAGCTTAGCTCCAGCTGTTGCAGTCATCTGCAGAGAGAACCACAGGATGTAAGATCTTTCTGTTTCTTCTTCTCTCTATATCTGCCTTTCCAACAGAAATAAAATAAATCTTTACCAATTTTTTTAAAAAGGAACTCAAGAAAATGTAGGCCAGCCTCCTAATCCACACATTACAAAGTTGTGTGTCTTGTGGTCACCGTCATGATGTACATAGTCTTGTTCTTAGTATAGGAGCAAGAATCTTAGATCTGGGGATTTTTAAAGACGTCATAGCCTGGAGGATGGGAAAGCCAAGGCAGATTAGAAAGTAAAGACTTGTTGATTCCTGGAAAACTGCTTCTTGTGATTCTGCACCCATGAAACGCTGTGCTTCTTGCTGGTTTCCAATGCTCCCAGAAGAATGGGATTTGAGAGTAGTGGAAGGTCTCTTTACCTTTGGAAGATCCCTCTAGAAAGAGCAGGAAGTCATAGGGGGGAAACCAAAGCCACCAGGGCACAAATGACAATATGACAGATTTGGGGCTCAAGCAGTGGGAAGATTTCAGACAACAAGAGTGAGGTGTCAGCCACGGAAGGAACTGCCTTGGGAGAGTTGAGTAAAATGTTCTGACTTGGTAGTTTTAAAAAACATGTTCTCAGTTACCCTGCTTCTCTCTGTCCAGTTTCTAACTTATAAATGTGATCATTCAGCCAACATTTGTTAGTCCCTGTTATATTCTGGGCACTGTCTTGGATTCTGGAGACCCAGGCTGGTGGGGAGGGCAGTTGGGGTCGTTGACCACCTCCTAAATAATGCTCACAGCCCTGGGGGATGGCAAAAAGCAAGCTGACATTCTTCAGTTACTTGTGAGAGAATCTCCCAGTTTGTGCAACCCAGCCTGCTTGGCCCAGCTGGGCTTGGTTCCCTGATTGGAGTGACCACAGGGAGTTTATAATCCCTAAGGGTTTTTTTCCCCTCTGTCCTGGCTAAGCCCAGGAGGGTTGTGCTGTGAGGTCATTGTTTACCATTACTTTAAAAAAATCTTCTGTCTCCCTTTTGTGGGCTGGCTCTGAGCCGGGCAACACCAGGATGGGTGTGTGAATCAACTCCAGCCAATGTTATGATTGTCTGGGACAGCCAAACATTGCTGCCCGTGACCTTGGGGCAGCTCCACGTGGCCTGAGCTCTCCACTTTCGGCTGCCACTGGGACGGGGAGGCATCGTAAGCAGCTCATCTTAAGCATTCCCTGTGTTATGCTCGGGTGGCTGGGGAGGAGATGAACTTCGCGCCCTCTGGAAAAGACTAGAATGTACACTCGCCCTGATGTGTGAAGATCTGATCTACAAATGATGTCACCACATCACATGACTCTTTAAACAAATATGTACTGGCGAGGGGAACTTCGTACCAACCACTATCCCCAGGATGAGTGGGTTGTGCTGGGCTCCTTGGACATTCCTTGCATGCAGTCCTGCTTTGCAAGTGTGGAGCTGTCACAGAAGCAAGTTTTTGAAAACCTGTGTGATCTCTTTGCAAATTTGAGTTGACATTTGAGAGTGCGTGCAAGGTTAGAGATGACCGCTGACAAGCACGATTTGCTAAGAATGTAGGCCTTCCCTGGCTGTGCAGGGGAGGCCCACCCAGGCTCCCAGAAAGAAAGCTCATGTTGTCTGCAGCAGCCTTGCAATTGGGCCTCAAGTTCAATCCCCTGTGGCACAACCAGCATCACATCGTGGTGGAGGGAAGTTCTTGGGAATGTTGCTTAGGAAGCCAGAGCTGAGGTCTGTGCCTTCCTGGGCCTTCTGCCACTTCTCCCCCTCTGTGTCCCTGGACAAGTTCCTCAACCTTACTGATTTACAAGAAGGAAGGACTGATCAAATGTTCCTTGGATGCTATCCACCAACTAAAGATTTTATGATGTAAAGTGAATCTACAGGCCATGGCCAGAATCGTTGATGTTAATTTTATGATAGGTTTTTTTCCCCCAGAAAAATGCAGACCCTCTGAAGAGTCCTGTGGCTGGATGTAAGTGAGGAAGTCCTGACATCCTATATCAGCTCGCTGCTTTATAAACAAGACATCTTTTTGGTTAGCCATGTTCTTGGCTTCAATAAGTACAGCCCATCAGAGTCGTCATGTCATTGGCCGCAAAGGACCATTGCCCCAGGAGTTTCAGACAACTCTGCCCTCCAATTAAAAACATCACTGTCTTGGCTCAAAATAGTGATTCAAGTGTTGTTGTTTTACAAAAAATGTATGTATTTATTTGAAAGACAGAATTACACAGAGAGGGAAGGAAAAACAGATACACACAGAGAAAGAGAGAGAGAGAGAGAGATCAGAGATCAGAGATCGGATGCTTTGCGTCTCCTAAGTCTGCAGCAGTCAAGGCTACATCAGACCCAAGCCAGGAGCCTAACCTATTCCATTTCTTACCTCTCACCTCTCTCTCTCTTAAAGATTTACTTCTTTTCTAAGGCAGACTGACACAGAGAGAGGGAGAGATAGTGATCTGTCATCCATTGGTTCACTCCCCAAATGGCCTCAGTGGCCAGGGCTGGGGTGTGCTGAAGATTGGAGCCCAGAACTCCAGCCAGGTCTCCCATGTGGGTGATACAGTTCCTAGCGCTTGGGCCATCATCCACTACTTTCCCAAGTGCACCATCAGGGAGCTGGATTGGAAGTTGAGCATCAAACCAGTGGAGCTGGATTGCAGGTGGCCACAACACTGGCCCGTTGATTTAAGTTTTATGTTACATTTACATGTTGATTTCACAGAAACTCTTTTATAACCTTACAAACAAATTAATCAGGACAGGTTATGAGGGCAACCCTCTAACTGTGCAGGGACAAGCCCTATTGGAAGGCAGGACTGAGCTTGAAAATGAATCAAGGTACAAGCAGAAAAGGGGTGAGGAGGGAGGGAAGGAAGGAAGAGAAAGAGGGAAAGAAAAGCCTAAAGCAGGAAGACATGGATGGAGACAGAGAAAGAGAGAAAGCACCTGGCCCCAGAACTGCGGAGAGAGCAGTGATCTGTCACCTCCAGGCCAGGTTTCTGGGCCATAGGCTTCTCTGTTTCTCTCTGAAACTTTTTCAAAGTTTCAGAAGAACCCAGCTGAGAGTGGGACGAAGGAGTTGGGCAGCCTCTTCGGCAGAGAACCTCTACGTCAGAAATACATGGGTGCAAATGTCACGAAGACATTCTACCCTGGTTTTCCTACTTCCCTTTTGTTTTTCCTGGTAGAACTTGCCATAGCTGAGCAGATTTTGGGCCTGGCTGGGGCTGAAAGGCAGCAGGCAACAGCTGCCTCGGTGGGCGCATGACAGTCGGTGTGGCTTCCTGAGCATCAGCAGGTCCCCGAGCGAGCTGTTGGCATCTGGCACGGTCTGGCTGTGTGGCTTGACTTGAGGACTTCCAGATACTGCTTTTGGAGCTGTCCAGTGGATGTTGGATACAGCTTCACCCCAATCGTTCAGTTATGGGGTGAAGAAATAATTATTCTTTCCCAATGGAGTGCAGTTTACTGACGGTGAAATGCACATGGTGTGGGTGTGCAGCTCAGCCATTTTCTTCCGTGTGTCTGTGTAAATATACATGTGATTATCACCCTGTCGAGATGTACAATATTTTCTCGACTCTGAAAGTTTGCTTGCCAAGCGCATCTCTCCTGACATAACCACCTGCTGTGGTAGTGTTTGTAGTGCAGCAGATTAAACACTGAGCTCTAAGATGCTGTTATTCTGACCTCTTCTTGGTTTGTTCAGGCTGCCATAGCAAAACACCGTAGACTAGGGACTTAACACTGTAGAAATCCGTTAGCTTACATTTCTGGAAACTAAAGGCCAAGGTCAAGTTGCTACCCGTCCACTGTCTGGTGAGGGCTGTCTTCTTGGCTTGCAGATGGGTAGCTTCAGTGCTCAGCGTTTGTTGGTGGAGAGAGGCTGTTGCTTCTTGGAGACACCACTGTCGTAACATCATTCAACTTGTATACCTTCCTTAGGGGCCCCCATCTACAACTAGTGGGGATTTGAGCTTCACTGTGGGCTAGCACTGAAGCACACCAGTTTTAGGGGGGGCACAACGTTGTAGGATCTGCACCCTGTAATGTCTGGCTTCTTTGGTTCAGTGTAACCTTTTTAAGAATCACATGTGTTGTTGCATGTGTTACTGCTTTTAAATCTTGAATAGTATCTCGTTGTGTGAATAAGCCACAATCTGCTCGGGCCTTCTGCTGTCACTGAGCATTTGGGGGTGTTTCCTGTTTGTTCATGGGTACCAGTTCTGGGCAGGGCACGGTGTCAGCTGCACAGCCGGAAGTCAGTGTAAAATACGTGCCTGCCTGGGAGGCACCAATGCTTGGGACTCACACAGAGAATGACCAGAGAAGAAAACAAAGCGTGGTTTTGACTCATTGACTGTCTGGGACTTGGAGAAAAAGGAAGTTTTAAGGGAGAATGATAATATCTGTTTGTAAACATATGTACTTGGCAGATGAGACAGCTTAGAAATGTCAGCTGCCAGGAAGATGAAAGCAGCCCCCAGTGAAGTCAGAGTTGGCAGGTACTTGGGCTGGCTGCGCAGCTACCTCCGGGAAACCTCATAAATGTTTCATGGCCTGCGTTCCAGGCCAAAGTGGGAGCAGGGTGAAAACCTTCCCCTTAGAACAAAGCTGGCTCCTGGGTTGTTTTTGTGGCTTCCTCCAAGAGGGTGTGGAGAGAAAGGTCTGTCCTCAGCAGGCCAGCTAGGCGTCTGATCCAGGGTCAGAAAAGGCCCACCATGGCCAAGGCCTGGGTGCTTTGAGAGAAGGAAAGGCAGAACAGACAAAGTCATACAAGTGTGGAATCCTGGTGTGGAGCAGGTGCCTGCACACTAGCCCAAGAGCAGAGTTGAATGAGTCAGGTAGAACATTTGGTACTGGGGCAGGGTTGCAAGGGTTGTCAAGGTGACTGAACTTGCCAGCCCCTAAGGGACCTGGAGCTCCCCAAGGTCTGCTAATAACTTATCCATGAGCCTGAGTGTTGGGGTTTCATGTGTGCTTGGCATCTTTGTAAACACATCCCTCCAATCCTACTAAGAGCTCCATTTAAAGTCACAGGACTTGGACCTGGCCTTTTCTTGTGGTCACAGAGGAGGACAGAGACGAAAGTGACCTTGGCTTGTCAATAGTAAGGGATCAGTGAGAATTTCAAGATAACTACTCAACAAAAGCTCCAGCTGTTGTTTCATGACCATGTTGGTGGGGTCACTAGCCTTGTAATCTCAATATCATGCATCCAGATCTAGTGCCTCTGATTATATATTTTTTCAGTGAAAAGGCAAAGTGATATTAAATACAATGTGAAAAAATGAAACAAGAAAACTTGCCCACAGACATGTTCCAGCTCATCCTACCTTCCAGCTCATGTTTTATATACTTCTTTTAGCAGCATGCCAGCTTGGGTGTTTCCCATGTTGCCTCTATAGTTTTTATGACGAATAAACTTACAGATGCATAATATTAAATGCTATGCAACACAATTTTTGCTTTCCAGTGCTGGATGTCTTATTGTCTAGATTTTTCCATCAACTGTAATTGGGTCATTCCTTTTTGAAACTAATTTTTTCCCCCAAAGGTACTTTAAGAGATAACAAAAAGGAAGAAGGCTCACAATGCTGAACCTAAAATGGGCACTAATGGGAGGCAGTAATGCTTGGGACTCAGATAGAGAATGACCAGAGCCGAAAACAAAGTGTGGCTCTGACTCACTGACTCGTTGGTAGTGGAATTGCCAACAGTACGACTTCCATGGTGTGCAGCAGCACGACTCTCCTACAGCGCAGGCTGAGGGCGTGACAAGACTTTGCGTGGAATCATAGTCAACTCAGGCTGGCATGACAGATGCCGTAGGTGACGACATCAACAACAGAAATCTATTTCTCCCAGTTCTAGAGGCTGGAAGTCTAGGCTCACTGGGCCAGCATGGGCTTGTTCTGGTGAGGGCTCCCTTCCTGGCTGCCTTCCTGCTGTGGAGAGGGGCTGGACCAGGGAGCAGGCAACACTCTTTAGCATGATTTTTCACAAAGTTTTGAAATTGATTTAATTGAGAAGAATAGTGACAGAGAAAAAGAGAGCGTTCTTTTATTTGTGGGTTTACTCCCTCACAGGGCACAACAGCTGGGGCTGGGTCAAGTTGAAGTTAGGAGTCAGGAATGCTTTCCAGTTAAGCTATAAGGGTGTCAGTAGCTTGGACCATCTTCTGCTGCTTTTCTTATCTAGAAAAAGATTGATTTATTATTGGAAAAATAGAGTGATAAAGAGAGGAAGACATGAAGATCTTCCAAATGGCTGCAACCATATAGGCTGAGCCAGGTGAAAGCCAGAAGCCTAGAATTCAATTCTTATCTCCCATGTGTCAGTGTCTTTGGCCATAATATGATGGCTTCCCTGGCACTTTAACAGGAAACTGGGTCAGAATCAGAATTGCTGGGACTTATGAACAAGGCAGTTCAATGTAAGATGGTGGTATTGCAAACTATGGCTTAACCTGCTGTGTCACAATGCTGATCCCCCTCCATTACTTTCCCAGGCACAGTAACAGGAAGCTGGATTGGAAATAGAGTAGCTGGGGACTTGAACTGGCTCTCTGACACGGGATGCTGACATTGCAAGTGGTGGTTTAACCCACTGCCCCGCAATGCCAGCTGGTGGCATCTGTTCTTATAAGACCTCTCTTAAGCCTAATGATCTCCCAAAGGCCCCTCCAAATACAACCACTCTGGGGCTTCAGCTTGTGCATGAATCAGTTCCAAGCAAGTAAGTCCGTTATGTCCAGTCCCTCTTTTGTTCCAAGCACTGTTAGGAGTTACTGGCTCAAATCCTCACATATCTGTCCGCTGCTTCTCCTGGTCCTAACTCATGTGTTGTGTATCTTCAATATCTCCTTAATTCATGAAGCCCAAATTATAATCTGGGACTCACAAAAGTGTGCTGCATATTTCAAGTCTGGAGCAGTTTTTCATTTTTGTTCTCCAGCAAGGAAACATTTGTGGAAGGTTCCAAGAAAACAGAAGGAACAGAATGGGGTGTTTGCTTTCAAGAATCAGAAATGAGTCACGTTGCGCTTTTTTTTTTTCCAGAGGTGTAGAGTCTTGAGACAAAGGGAAGGCAAAGTTTTGCAATGGAGAGAAGAAACAGTGTGCCGTGGAGAATGAGTATCTGAGAAGTGCTGGGCCTGGAGCAATAAACCAGCCATGCCCACGTACCCCGGGGTGGTCCTGTTTCCAGGGTTCACTTCAAGCCTTCATGTTGCTACAGAGTCTTTGGAAACACTGGGTGGTGGCTGGCTGTAGGGAGGGCAGGGACAGGGGGAATATACTGATGAGGGAAGCCTCCGTGGTCGATCTGCCCTTGGGGCTGTAGGCGAATGCAAATCCTGGCCTGAGAGGTACGGTGCACTGGAAATAAACACTATCGGCTCAAGCGTAAAGCTGTCACTTCCCACTAAGATAGAATCTGTTTCTCAGAAGGAGACACACCAAGCATTGTGCAGTCTGCCTTATGGGAAAAAAAAAACCCCACTTCTTGTAAAAACACTTCTTTTGGGATGAAGGATTTGGCAATTGGTGAGTCACCATGATGAGGTGTTTGTGTGTGTATGTGTTTACCACTTAGCTCAGAAGTTAGTCTTTCTTAAAAGCCTTTCTTAGAGCACCTTCTTCCGTGGCTTGGCTTTCTCTCATCTGAGAGCGAGAGCATCCTAATTATATATCCCCTATACTGCCAACAGCTACGTCAGTATGTGTGAGCAATATTACGGGAGAAAATTTACAGCTCTCAAGTCTCAGCATCATGATGAAAAAAGCAACTTCAAGATAGTATTCCTTTTCTAGAAGCAAGACCTTATGAAGAAGCAGAAAATAAGATGTAAATTGCAAATTTCAAAGAGTAAAGTGGTAGGTTTTAAAAATGACACAATGAACGTCAGAAAGATAAAAAGGAAGTCCGAAGGCTTGGTGCCTTCATTGTTTGGCTGTGTGACCAAATGTCTTGGTTTAGCCAGGACAGTCCTGGCTCATGCTGAGAAATCATGCAGGAGTGTGACTGCATTATCAAATAGAATGTGACGGCAATGAGGATGCATTACTGTTGGTCCAGGTCAGGAAGGGATATGGCTCCTTCCTGGGACACACCCCCTGGGAATTCAGTCACCACTGTGAGGACACAGTTGTGTCTTGTACTTGGTGGCTTCAGCTGGGAACTCAGGGAGGCAATGGCTAACTTTCAGACAGATGCCAAACATGTCAGTGAGGAAGGCTCCAAGATGACTCCAGTCCAATGAGAACCACCTTGGAAGGTTCTAGAGCCTACCTCTTGATCCACACTAGGCAATGCCAAGCAGAATAGGGATGAGCTGCCCTACTATTACCTCTGCTAGTATTCAATTTATTGTTATTGTTTTAAGTTTAATTTTGGCATGGCTTGTTATGCAACAATGGACCATCTGAGCAATAAAGCTCCCTCTTTGGTATCCACCAATTCCAATACCCCAGTGCATGCCAAAATCCATGGACGCACAATTCCCTTAAGCAAAATATTGGATTGTTGTTGTATAATTTCTGCATAGGTTATATTGTCTACTGTAAACCACCTCTCAACTATCACAATGATGCAATGTCAATGCTACACAAACAGCAATTTAACTTGATTGCTTAGGGAATGATGACAAGATAAAGAAGCCTGTATGTCCTTAGCACTGGTAGGCTTTTTTGTGCCCCAAGTGTCTGATATCTGTGCTTCACTGAATTCATGGGTGTGGAAACAGCAGACACAGAAGGCCAACCGTCTTCATTTTTAGTCCTTTCAACTATCTCAACTGTAATTAAATAAATGTTGTTTTCCTATTGTGCTCAATGCTTGTTTCTCTTTCTGAAATGTAAGCTCCATGAAAGCTGGGACCTTGACTGCCTTGTCCATTGTTGAACTTCCAATATCTGGCAGTGGCTGCCATGCCACGGGAGCTACAAAAAAAGTACAAAATGGGAAGAAAGGATGGATAGGCACATACAGCGGTTGGGAGCGAACATGGGCATGGTACCAAAGGGAAAATGCAAGCCAGGACACTTCCTGGGAATACGAAAAAAAATTGTTTTAGTTATTAGAAAAATGATGTGATATTATTTGCTGCAAAAGATAAGCTTTCTGTCTCTGGCTTTCAAACTCATAAAAATAAATTTAAAATTAAAAAAGAAAACTTTGTGCTAGTTATGTAAGACATCAATGGAGTTTTGGATGCTGTTTTATAACTTGTTTCGTGTTTCTCAACCCTATTTATCAACTACATGCTAATTTGGTCTTTTGGATGTACAATACCACTCTATTACAACAAACACTCTATTCCTTGTTGCCTTTGAAGAGTTAGGTTCTGAGTAGATTCTTGGTTCATGTAACTCCCTCAATGTTCTCATAACTATAATCACATACCAAAGGAAAAAAAAATCACCTCTCAAGGGTATAGATCTGTGTGCCAACCTCCTTGGAGCAAAAGTTGTTTGAAGATAGGTAGGTTTCAACCAGGGAAGTGGGAGATTTAGGAGTTGATAAGGGAAACACTTTGTCATTGCAAAACACTTAGCTTTATTTTTAAGAACATGAAGAAGGCTGAGGTCCCAGAGGGGGGGGAAGGTTTCAACAGTGCCCATCTTGCCAAAAGGAAATAACTTCTCAAGGAAGGAGAAAAACAGAACAAAACACACATTTATTAATCCATGTACACCAGGCAGAACCCAAGATCCCGAGCAACTGGTTTGGCCAGAAGAAGACAGATTCAGAGCCAGGGCCAGGGCTAGCTAAAGGTCTCTAGTGAGGCAGCTGGAGGCTGCCCTGGGGTGCCCCAGTCTTGGGCTGCAGGTGAAATTAATCAAGCACCTCTTCAAAGAAATGGACCTGAGAAGATTCCACAGCTGTCCCTTACACCTGGGAGAGAAGCTGATACAACCTTGCATACTGGAGGGACTCAGTGCCACCTATCCCCAGCTGATTGCCTTTCTGTGTGCCTCTGCCTCCCTGCTCAGTTACCGCAGTGACCCCAACTCCCACCGCTGGTTAGAGGGAAGACAACAGTTGCCTTAAGATGAGGGTTGGGGTTTGGTACAACAGTTAAGCTGCTGCAAAGGACACCTGCATTGGCTATTTCAGGGCTTGGGTTGGAGGCTGGCTCCACTCCATTGCGGTTTCCTGCAAATGCTCATCCTGGGAGGTATGAGATGGTGGGTCATGTACAAGGGTCCCTGCCACCCATGCAAGTGACCAGGATGGAGTTCTGGGCTCCTGGCTCTAACCAGGCTTTTGTGAGCATTTGAAGAATGAACCCATGAATGGAAGACCTCTCTGCCTCTCTTTTTGCCTTTCAGATAAATGAATAAATATTTCAAATGTAAACCCCAAGCTAGGGAAAGGATCCTGTCCTGAATACATCAACAATTGCCTGCTTCCCCAACCCAGCACTCACATGGTATTCCATGGCTCCTGTTGGATGGACCCACTTGACCTTCCCAATGCCTCACACATTCTCTCTGCCTTCTGTACTTCAGGGTGCCCAGTCCTCCCTCCTACAGGTTGTCCTGTATCCTGGCCTGGCAGCCCCCCTGCTCCATGCTGGGTCCCCTGACTCCTTATGGGATTCTTCTGTGAGTTCTCCTTTGATGATTCACCTATACAAAATTTCCCTCTTCTGGTTCTCTCCCAAACTCGTGCAGTCGCTTCTGGAGGACTCTAACCATTTCCCATCTAAACCGAATTAGCTCCCTTTTTGGTGCCCGCATCCATATCACACAGTATCTCATCAAGGATTGGAATCACTGGTTGACCTGGCATACCTCTAATCAGTCAAGAGCAGGAGTCATGATATGTTCATCTCTTCATCAGCACCTGGACCCCGTAGCTGGTGTTCAGGAAATGTTGCATGAACTCAAGTCACCAATACCTTTTTGAAAGACAGCATGTCTGCAAAATATGTTAAACTGAGGTGGGTGAGCTGTGTTCTGGCCTACCTTTTTGGAAGGGGGCTCAGGAAAAAATTAGATATATTTATGGAAGTAGAATATAGGACAGAGAATGTTGCTTGATACCACTGGAAATGGAATGAATCTGGAACTGTAATGAAAGAATGAATACAAGACCATTTACTTACAAGGTACAGTGGAATTTTTTTTAAAGATGTGATATGTGAGTCTTGCTTTCAAGCAAGTTAAAATCCATATAAGAGGTCATAGAGAGCCGTGAAAAGGAAAATGTCTACCAACTTCCAGTCACAGTAAAGAATGGGAAGATAGTTTGGAACTGTAGTTGGAATCAGTTTCTTGATTTTTAAGGCAATGGAAGTGTCACCAGTATTGATGAAGACTCTATCATTGTCCTGTCTTTGAGCCCTTTATGGAAATCAGGACTTGGCCTTGGCGTATGAGAATTGCAGACTCCTAGCATGGAGGACTGGTTTTTCATCCACCTGCTAAACTAGAAGGGTCAGTCAGTCATGGACACAGATTCTAAGAGCTTAAGACCACATGCTTAGGATGACGATCCCAGTCCCTTTAAGTTCCTGTTTGGGAAAAGCAATGCTGCCAAAAGAATTTACTGTTTGTTCCACACTTGATTGTAGGACACTGACCTCATTTTTCTTAGAAACATTTAAGTGTTTACAAAGTTCTCAATTGCCTTTTTTTCCCTCTTTCTTTCTCTATGTGACACATCTTCCACCCAGAAACATATTTCTCAATGATCTGGGAGCCACCACTTAAAAATGCAATCATCAACATAGGGATTGGACTTGACTTTGTGGTAAAGTGGGTAAAGCCACCACCTGTGCCATGAGACCTGACCTCTCCACTTTCAGTCCAGTTCCCTGGCAGAAACCCGGGAAAACAGCAGAAGATGGCCCAAGTGTGAGGCCCTTTGCATCCATTTGGAAAACCCAGATGCACCTCCTGGCTCCTGGATTTGGCCTGACCCAATCCTGGTAGACGTGGCCAACTGGTGATTGAATCAATGGATGGAAGATTTTTTTTTCTCTGTATCTTTTCTTCTCTCTCTGTAGCCCTGATTTTTAAATAAACAAATTAAAAGAAAGGAAACACAAGATTTCTCATCCCTGTGTCTGTGGAAGAGTAGGAACCCAAGTTCAATAAACATCGATTAGTAAGCACAGGTGGCTCAAATCACGTTAGTTTTTACCTGCAATACGTCCTTACATGCGGCTAATTCCCTCAGAGTTCTCTTTTCACCATTAGTTGATTGTAAGTCAAAATAGCAGATGCAAAGCAGCACTTAGGAAGTCCTGTATTCCAGCGGGGTAGGAATGGGAGTGGGGTGGAGGGGAAGAGAACAAGAAGGGAAACGCCTCCTGCCATGGTGGCAGGTTGGGGGGCTACCAAGGCAGGGGAAGAGGGCAAGATGGAAAGGGACAGGGGAGAGCCAGGTGAGCCTGGAAGGTGTAGGGGGTGTGGGGGGCTGTGACTGGTGACTGAAATGATCAGAACTACAGGTGATTGGTAGGTGGGCTGGGATTAGGGGGAGGGGCCACAAGAGATTGGGCCCATTAGATTAGATTAGATTTATACCTCATTGGTTGGCAACCACAACAGTGCGAATTTTGCAAGCCATGGGAAGGGGAAGCAGGAAGTGGCATTGGGTCCAAATGATGGGGTCCTTCAGTGCTGATGTTTGAATCACTACTCACAGATCACACTGACCGTCCTCTTCTTGTCCTTTAGGGCTTTCGCTTTAGTACACTCCAGCATCTCAAACCCTCCCACGTTTGTTTTGGTAGAGTTGTGTTGAGCTTGGAGTGTACAGAGGTCTGTGTCTTGTAGTGCTACTGAATACAATCTGCCACACCACCCTTAATTAGTGTTGGCTCTTGTTTCTCTCTGACAGCACCCAAGGGATGTTGTGACTTCCATGTGAGTGAAAAGCTACGGAAAGAAGAATGATGAATTTCTGCGTCAGCTGTCCCACCAAGCAGGGAGTGGACAAGCGGTGCTTTCAAGCCTCATGCCTAGCCAAATTGTCAGGTGATTGATAATACCTATTAGGAGCTGCATGAGTATAGCAAGCGTGGCAATAGGTGATGCATTCAGTCCCCAAGGTCGAGAAGTGCCTTTGTAACAATCTAGGATCAGCCCATCCAGCCTCCGCTTCTCCCAAGCGGGGCAACTTTAGGTAGAAGAAGAATCTCTTCCATCCTCAGTTTCCCCATTTTGTAGACAGAGGAGACCGTACAAGGTGATATTCAAGTTGCCTTCCCGCACTAATGAATTATAACTCCAGGGCCCTAGAAACTTTGTCTGAATGAGAAAATTCTTGCTGGTAATTGTCCCTGATGGCAATGTTGAAACACCTGTCACCTGTGTGTTAAGATGGGCCAGACACTTTCTTGCTGTGTCCCAGAGCAAGCTCCTGCACTCTTCTGGGGCCACACATGGCCAGGATCCCCCAGGAAGCCAAAAGCACATACGGCTGCCAGAGAATCTATGTGACTCAGAATTTGCCATCTGCTAAACAGCTTTTAATTGAAGCTCCAAGAGGCAGAAGCTGGATGGGAAAAAAAAAAATCTTGGAAGTTGATGCAGCAGGATTATCTTTTCTAAAAGGGGCTTTTCTACGCTTAATTAGTTGGAAGCATTCTGTCATAGGCAGCTTATTTGGATGTCAGCCCTTTGGGCGCCCTCCTGCTCCCACCTTCCCCCACCCTGTGTTGGAGCCCCACAGACTGTTTCATTAGTACTAGCTTCTGGTGTTTTTCCTCATGGCAACACACTGCTCATCATTAGAGGCGTTATCCAAGCCCTTTCTTCATTACTTAGCATGCAGGTGCATTACTGCAACATGGATAGAGAAGCCAAAGCGTAACCAGTTATCATGTGTGAGTTAGTTACCCTGCACTCAGGAAGCACACGCTCACAATTACATTGCCCTGCACCAATAATCATCAGGCCAACATGATTGAAGGGGAAGCCAGTCATTGCAAGGGCAGAGCTGTATGTATACCTGGGGTCAGAGAGGATGTTCAGTGGCTTGGGCCAAGTGTCTGCTGCTGGCAAGAGCTGGGTGAAGCAATCAGCTGCCAGAGTCACAGCAGCCTTCTGATCCATTGCGTTTGCATTACAGTTTGATGGTTCAAATATGTGAGTGACTTGAGTGTGTAACTGTCGCTGACTGGTATGCAGATGAATTTGTGAATGCACAGGGTTGGGGCGTCGAAGACAGGGTCATTTCTCCTCCAAGCTGGAACCACGGCTTGCACTTTCACGGCTTTAAAAGGAGACCTTGGGGCCCTGCGGCGTGGCCTAGCGGCTAAAGTCCTCGCCTTGAACACCCCGGGATCCCATATGGGCGTTGGTTCTAATCCCGGCAGCTCCACTTCCCATCCAGCTCCCTGCTTGTGGCCTGGGAAAGCAGTTGAGGACAGCCCAATGCATTGGGACCCTGCACCCGCGTGGGAGACCCGGAAGTGGTTCCAGGTTCCCGGCATCGGTTCAGCGCGCATCGGCCCGTTGCGGCTCACTTGGGGAGTGAATCATCGGACGGAAGATCTTCCTCTCTGTCTCTCCTCCTCTGTGTATATCCGGCTGTAATAAAATGAATAAATCTTAAAAAAAAAAAAAAAAGAGACCTTGGAGGAATATCTCTTAGCCACCAGCTTAAATTTCATGGAAACTTCACCCATGAAGTCCAGAATGTCTTTTTCCTTCCCAGCTCCCACGTGTTTTCCTACCCAGGACACCAACTTGCCAGACCCTCTAGCATACCCCCCCGAGTTCAACCATCAAGCAATGTGTAGCTCCAACCTGGAAGCTCAGCCGTCTTTGCCCCAGTACTTCCTTCTCATTCCCCACTTTGGCTTCTTAATATCCTTGCCTTATGCTAACTTGCCTCAGTTTCTGCTACCAGTAACCCCGCTGCTGGCCACGCCAGGTGGGACTCCTGGGCAGTGTGCTTGAAGCATCACATTCCAATCCATTCTGCCTCCCACCTCACCTGGGTGGCCTCACTTCCTTGACTTTCCATGGCACCAATTTCTTTGCCCACAATTCTCTCTTAACTCCCTTGAGACACATGTTAAGGCTAAATATTTTTTAGATGTATTTATTTTTATTGGAAAGGCAGATCAGATTTATGAGGAGAAGGAGAGACAAAGATCTTTCATCCAATGGTTCGCTCCCCAAGTGGTTACAACGGCTAAAGCTGAGCCCTCCCAAAGCCAGGAGCCAGGAACCAGTTGTCAGGAGCTTTCTGTGGATTCAGGGTCCCAAGGCTTTGGATCATCTTCCACTGCAGGTGGAACACGAACTGGCACCCATATGGGACCCCAGAGCTTGCAGGGAGAGAATTAGACAATTGAGCCATTGTATTAGGCCCTTAAGGCTAAATATAATTGTCAACTTCTCTGAAATACTCTTTGCCCTCCTCATGCAGTCACTCCCTCCTCTCCTGAGGAGCATTCAGGTCACACTCTGTTAACTGCTGTCTTCTGTTAACCTAGAACTTCAGTGGATGCTCCAACCCTCCGTAGCATGAAACGTGATAATATTTGGGAGATGGGGCCTTGGAAGAGATGATTAACTGAGGTCATATATGTGAACCCAAATCCAGTATGACCACTGTCCTTATAAAAACAGCAGATTAGAATGCAAAATGAGACACCAGGAATGTGCACAGCCAGAAGATGGTCTTGAGCAAGCCAAGGAGGCCTCCAAGGGGAACCAGCCTTGCTGGCACCTTGATCCTGGACTTACAGCCCCCAGAAGTATGAGAATAGTAATTTCAGTTGTTTAAGCCATTGAGCCTGTGGTGTTTTGTTTGTTAGAGCAGTCCTCCTGGCAAACAAATATACACATTGATGGGGCCCTAATCAGTGCCGCCTGCAGTCATTTGTCTACCTGACCGAGCCTTGTGTCTTAGAAGCCAGCCTGACAATAAGCAGTCAGTGTTGGATGGACAGTGGGGATAAGGATAAAGGCAAGAAGGGTGGGGCCAATTCACTTTCTACCCATTTTTAGGCCTCCTCCTCAAAGAGCCAGATCAGTTCCAGAAGCAGTGGGACTGAGATTGGCCAAGGCAGATCCCGCAAAAACTCTGCAAGCTTCATTGGACTCTGGTGTTGAGCTGTCACCGCCATTCGGCCACGTGGGCCTAGAGCTTGGGTAACAGCCAGCCATGACCTCAGTCCCCAACACGAGTTTATATAAAACACCTCTTTAACTGCGCTCAGCTGTCTGCAGCTGGAGGGCTGGCTCCTGGAAAGATGCAGGCCAGCGACTCTTGAAACAGCTTCTGAAGGCACAGAGGGCAAGGCCACCCCAAAACTCCTCATTCAGTAGGTCTGAGGTGGAGCTTGAGGGTTTTTGAACAAGTTGCCCGCTGATGTTGATGCTGGCAGTCCAGACACTAATGCAGGTCAGGTGACACTGGCACTCCAGGGAAGGTGACAGAAATTATACAAGGGAGGTGAAGGTGATAGCAAAGGGGGAGAAAAGCAAGAACCAGTGTTCAGCCAAGAAGTGCTCAGTGTATGTCTGGCAATGTTTACACAAGCCACAGGGCGAGTGGTGGAAATGGATGCCAGTGAACTCTCAGGACCAGTTTACAAAGCCCAAGCTCAGTAGGACAAAAATCAGTCAGCAAATGGCAGCAGAAAGGTTCTCGGTTCAAACAGTCTTTCTGGGATTTCTGCAGTTTATCGGGCAGACACTCACCGGGGATGCATAGTCCAGCAGAACAAGCTGCAAGAGCTGAGCCCCTCTGAATAGCTGCAACCCATGTGCCATGACCATCTAACCTCGTCCCTCCCCCTCCCCCCCCCACACCAGCCTTAGAGTTTTGTTTCCAGCCACCCCATGGGCCTCCTGTGAGGATCAAGTGAGATTTGGACATAGAAGCACTTTGTAGATTGTGCAGTTCAACAGAAGCACACACTTTTTAGGTACTGCATGCAGTGGAGAAATGAATAGGGCTATAGTTTTGCCCATGTAGCTGGCAGTCTCCTGGGCCATTGGTTCTACACACTCATACCTCAAGGTCCAAGCAAGAGTCTCTGCTTTGTCACGTCTCCCTTGCTGCCTACCATCCTGGTCGGAGGCACATCCTCTCTCTCCAAGACTGCCCAGCTACTTCCTATTTCTTGCCACCCAAGCCAATTCCTCATGCAGCACTTAGAATTTTTTTTCAAACAAGATCTAATTAGGCTAAGCCACAGACTTACTTTCTGATGATTTCTCCCTATTGTCTTGAAACCAAATTTAAATTATCTTCAGGAACTACAACATGATGCATGACCACACCACACCTGCTTATCCAGCCTCAGTCCCTGCCCCTCCTTTCAAGGACACCAGTCTGTGTTGGTTCCTGGGATGCCACCAACTCCTTCCTGCCCCTAAGCGCTTGTTCTCTGCCATCCATCAGAAAAGTGCTTTCCCCCCACGCTTTGTCCATTTTATACTTGCTCAGCCTTGAGGTCTATAATGACCCCATAATTTCTTTTTTGAATTTTTTTTTAAGATTTATTTATTTTTATTGGAAGATCAGATATACCAGAGGAGGAGAGACAGAGAAGATCTTCCATCCACTGATTCACTGCCAAAGTAGCTGCAATGGCAGGAGCTGAGCCGATCCAAACCCAGGAGCTAGGAGCCTCCTCTAGATCTCCCACATGAGTGCAGGTTCCCAAGGCTTTGGGCCATCCTCAACTGCCTTCCCAGGCCACAAGCAGGGAGCTGGAGTGAAGTGGAGCAGGCAGGATCAGAACTGGTGCTCACATGGGACCCTGGCACGTGCATGGTGAGGACTTCAACCACTAGGGTACTGCGCCGGGCCTGCGCCATAATTTCTATTAGACCACTGATTCACTCCCCAAGTGGCCACAATGGTTGGAGATAAGCCAATCCAAAGCCAGGAGCCACGAACCTGGGTCTTCCATGCAGGTATAGGGTCTTAAGGCTTGGGGCCATCCTCTACTGCCCTCCTAGGCCACAGGCAGGGAGCTGGATGGGAAGTAGAGTAGCTAGGACATGAGCAGACACCTATATGAGATCCTGGTGCATGCAAGGTGAGAACTTTAGCCATGAGGTTATTGCACTGGGCCTGTAAGCTAAGTTTTAAGTGCATCAGTTTCATTTAGAAGTTTAAAAATGCATGTACAAACAGAGGTGAGTGCCTGCTAATATCTCCTTAGACAACAAGAAGGTTTACTCTTTATTTAGGCTTTCCCTTTTGGGGTTTCAGCAATCTTGAGTTGATATCTTCAGCCCAGTCAGTGATACCCAAGCCCCTCTGGGAACCCCCCACATTAACCAAGACAGGGATCCAAAACTCTCCCCTTCCCCTCACCCCATCTCAGACCCCTTGAAAACCAAATGAGTTTGTTTTCTGCAGAAAGTGAAGAATGTAAGCTTCAACTTGCCGTCTCTAACCTTCCATCAGGGTAAAATCTCAACATTTATAAAATTCTTCTAAGAATGCTGAGTTCTTTAAGGAAACCCAGGATGAATGTCTAAAGAACTGGTGATGTTTCTTGTGAGACAAATCACTCCACACAGAGGCAGGGTCTAGGGATGCAGGCATTTCCGACTTCGTCAGCATACGGAATCGCCCGCCTTTGCAGACAGGAAGCAACCGCAGCCCTATGTCTGCAATGTGGGGTGGGAATGCCTGTGGCCGGTTCCTCAGCCAACGCAGTCTCAGAACAGTCTGAGCCCAAAGGCTTTTAAGAAAAAGAAAAGATCTAGCTCCCTGCTAATGCTCCTGGGGAAGGCAGAAGAAGATGGCCCAGGTGCTTGGGGCTCTTACGTTTGCATGGGAATGGAGTTTGGGATTTGTATCTTTGCTATGATCCTGTCCTAATTATTGTAGCCATCTGGGGAGGGAACCCAGAGATAGATCTCACACCTCTCTCTTTCTCTCTGTCAAATAAACAAATAATACACTTTTTAAAATGAAGCAATGTTAAAATTAAAAAAAAAAAGTACTGTGATGAGATGTGGAGTGGCTAAGATGGGAGTGAGCTGCTTTGGTTTGGTGGTTGGAGGAAACTTCTCTAGGGAGCAGCCCAATTAAGCTCACACTTAAATAGCATAAAAGGTGCACTGGGCAGAGCTGTGGGAGGGTGTTCTGGGCAGAAGAAATAACATGTGCACAGGCTTTCTGGCAGGGACCAGCTTAGTGTATTTGGGAACAAAAGAGGGCCAGAGAAGAAATGAAAGAGAGAAGTTTGAAATCAGAACAAGGAGAATTTCAGAGGCCAATGACTGAAGACTGCAGGCTGTGAAATGAAAAGAAAGGATCACCTGTCTGAAATGGACAGATAGCAATATGTGTGGGAATGGGCTGTGTTCAGCTCCGGCACTGCTATGTGAGCTTGGCCAAGTGGCATAACCTCCAAGACCTCAATTATTTCATCTTTAGGTTGGAGATCACAGCAGCCTGACACATTCTATTTTGTCCTGAGGATTGCTATGGTTTGGGTAGGGTTGGAGTGTGTCCCCTTGCACGGAGGGTCATGTGCTGGACACGTGGTCTCCAATGACATGGAGCTGATCTGCTCTGCACTCTCCTCCCACCACTGAGATGCTGTTAGCCATGGAGCCCTCGGTGGAGATGAGCAGATGTTAACACCATGTATGCGAACCTGCAGAACTGTGAGCTAAATGCAGCTCTTATTTATAAAGAACATAACCTTTTAAAATAGCAATGTAAAACAAAAAATAAATTATGATTATGTAAATTTATTTATGTAAGGAGTTTAGAACAATGCTTGATATATAGTAGCACATGAATTTTTGTTGTTCGATATTTGCTTTTGTTATTGCTGTCATCAACTTAGTGATGACAAAAAAAAAGGCTTTGGTCTTCAGTATATTTCCGTCTACTATATTTTATTTTGAGACTGACTAACAGGGTAGTCATTGGGTACATCTTGTAACACTGTGCCCCTCAGCAGAGTACCTGGGTTCCAGTCTGTTTTGATTCCAGCTTCCTGTTAATGCACTCTGATGGGCTGTGAGTAATAGTTAAGTGTTTGGGTCCTCATCACCCACCGGGGAGACCTGGAGTTCTGGGCTCCAGGCTGCTGTAGTCATGGAAGTCGAGAAGCAGCAGATGGAGGATGCCTTTCAAATTAAATAATAAAGAAAATTAAAATAAATGAGCAGAATAACTGCATGTTCTCTTTTCTTATTCTTTGCCATTAATTGTCTCCCAGCTAAGTTTCTGTATTATTTTACCAGGGCACACTTACACAACAAAAGTTTGTTTCCTTACAGTTCCAGAGGCTAGAAACCCACGAGGGAGAAGTGGGCAGGTGTGTTCCTCCTGAGAACCCAGAGGAGGAGCTGTTCTGGGCCTCTGTGCAGCCCAGGCATGGCCGGCTGCTCCCTGGGTTTTCACGCTGCACTTGCTTTGCGGCTCTGCCTCCAGATTCCCTCCTTATATACAAATAACAGCTACACTTGATGAGGGCTCACCCTGATGACTTCATTTCCAGTCTTTTACCTCCACAGAGATGCTGTTTGTATCAGTTACTGGGGGTAAAGACGTCAATATATGGATTCAGGGGGCACAGCTTAGCAGCTTACCTGGGTGCTCCATACCGCCTCATCCTACAGATTTGGGACTCACTCATGTAACTTTCCTCGGCCCATGGAATACAAGGAGAGGTAATGCCTTCCAGGTTCAAGACTGCACCTGGAGAAAGATCACGTGCTTCCACTTTCCTCTCTTAGCCGCAGACTCTCTGAGTTGAGGGTCAGCCTGATGTCTTTAGTCAGGCTCAGAATGAAGAGCCAGGGAGCTGACCCTGAGCCTACCTTACGACACTGAGCCTTGACAGGTACACCCACGACTGGCCTGTAATCAACCTGCAACCCAGCTGGCAGGGCCTCAATATTCATTACTGCCTGCTAAATGCCCAGAGATTATTTGTCTTGCAGCATCATCACGGTAAAAATGGGCTCATGCCAACACTGAGAGTGTTGAAAACATTTTCACTGAGAAAGTAATCATGCAGTATCTCAGTGTTCACATCTCCATTCTCTGGATCTTCATCCTGACTCCTACAAACAATGTGTTAAGATTTATTTTTATCTATTTGAAACGCAAGTAACAGAGAAAAGAGGGCAGAGAGAGGGGAAGAGGGTGAAAGAGACTTCTTTCATTTGCTGGGTCACTGCCCAGATGGCTGCAATGACCAGGGTGGGCTAGGCCAAAGCCAGAAGCCAGAAGCCAGGAGCTTTTATTGGATTTCCCACATGAATACAGGGGTCCAAGCACTTGAGCCACCGTTTGCTGACCTTCACAAGCATATTAACAGGGAGCTGGATGGGAAGTGGAATAAGTGGGGCAAGTGTTGTGGCTTTAACAGGCTGATCCTCCACCTTCAAGTGCTGGCATTGCCTATGGGTACAGGTTCATGTCCTGGCTGCTCCACTTCCCATCCAGCTCCCTGTTTAGGGTCTGGGAAAGCAGTAGGTGATGGCCTAAGTCCTTGGGCCCCTATACCCACATGGCATATCTGGAAGAAGCTCATGGCTCTGGATCAGCTCAACTCTCACCACTGCGGCCATCTGGGGATTGAAAAAGCAGACGGGGAGGAGAGGCAAGAAGGGGAGGGGGAGGAGGAAGAAGAAGAAGAAAGAAAACACAGCTGGGACACAAACTTTTGTCTATATGGGATGGCAGCATTCCAAGCGAAGTCTTAACCTGCCAAATCAAAATGCCGACCATGTCTACATACTTTTTAATGTGGCAGGTGAAGGCCACTGGACCTAAGGGGCACCAGTGAGGGAGAGCATGCGGACAGGGAGCAAAGAAGGTTCCTGTTGCACCTGCTGATGTTTGAGGCTGTGGTGATGAGACAGAGACGGGACCAGGAAACGAAATGGGAGGCAGCCTTCAGTGGCCTCAACAGACTTGTGGCTGGTGTCAGCGAGGAGGCTCGGGGGTGCTCTGGCAGAGCCTAATGCTTGCTGCCTGTTTGGAGCTGCGGTGGACATCCAAGTGCCGCTCTTGTCTCCATCAGGAACCTCAACCTCCCATCCTGATCGCTACTCCAGCACTCCCAGACCCACTCCTTTGTCTGGGGTCATCTGTCCAGTACTTGAGTCCACACAAGGCAGCTGCCACCCTCTAGGGCCCAGAGGAAACAAAGAGAATGAAGCAAAGAGTAAAAGCATTCACGGGGAAGGAGGTCACAAATGGAAGAGAAGCCTTTCTTCTTCCAACAGGGCAGCTTTTAATCTTAATTACCACTGACCCATAGCAAGACTGGCCTTTATCCACGATGGGTTAGCTCCTGGGATGCCCGGGGCCAGGTGTGTGTGCACAGCGGAAAACACAGACATCTCAGGAAGCTAAATGGAAAGCTGAGGATGCTCAGAGATACGCCCTTGGTGTGGCTGTACCCTGGTTAGGGGCTGAGGATTGTGGGTCTTTTGAAGGACTGCTCTGTGAGGAAGCAGTGTAGGCACAGTCGGCAAAACCAGCTATCCTGTTTAAGGAAACTTTCAATTACATTAAGTTAGTGCCTGTGAGCATTTAGCAGTTAACCCCTTCTTAGAATGCTCTGGAAAGTGAAGTATTTTGCAAGGTCTACAGAGCCCACAGCCTGTTGTCCTGCTACTTCCTGGTGACCATCAAGACTCACCACCAGAATCTAGGCCATTTGTAAACAACGTAGGTCTGATTATTGCCCCAGGCTTGGTTTCCCCAGGTACAAAGCTTTGTTGTGATCTATTATGGCTTCAACAGGACTTAGCTCCCCAAACTCATTTGGGGAGACATTTAAACTCCAAGGCTGGAGATGATGTTGTGAAACAGAGTAAGGCCACTGCAAGGGGTGCCTGCATTTCATATTAGAGTAGTAGCTGGAGTTCCAGCTGCTCCATTTATTTTTTTTTTAAGACTTATTTATTTGTATTGGAAAGGCAGATTTACAGAGAGAGGGAGAAGTAGAGACAAAGATCTTCCATCCATTGGTTCATTCCCCAAGTGCCCTCCTTGTGCCCCACTTCCTGTCCCAAATCACTTTTCTTCCACTTACTGTTAGAACATCTGCTCCTCTGACACTCACACGTGTAGAATAGACCACTCCAGCTGCCCCAGGTCCAGCGCTTCAGTGGGCTTCCTGGGCCACGGCTGTTTCTGGCACCCTACTCCCTGTCTTCCTCCCCAGCCTTGGCTCCACCATCCCTCTGGGCAAGACTCAGCCAGCACCTGGCACCCGTGCTCCTGGACGCCTTTACCTGTTCTGCTTTTCCTGCAATGCCATTCTGCAATTGTCATTTTCCTGGCCTTGGCACCACCCCTACTACTGGGTAACCCTCCTGTTTCCTTACTCAGACAGCCCATTCCAGGCCCACCAGCCCCTTTGGCGTGGAATCCTCAGTGCAGGTCCTGTTTCCTCATCCATCCGACCCCGCCACCCTGGACCCAATCCCAGTCCTTCTTTCCCCAATATTACATTCCATGACTATCTGGCAATCTGCCTCCCATGAGTGGCCTGGTAAAACCCCAACTCCAAATAAGTCCCAGTGTCCAGCCACACCTCAGCTCTACCTGAGTAGCAGAATTCCACCGCATAGACATGTTCAGTGGCGCCAACCCGTCTCCCATTTAATCCCTGTTGACACAACCTGCTTTTGGAGCCCACAGCTCTGTCAGGGTGTGCCTGGCTCACCCTCCTCAATGCGACCTTTCTGTCCTCAAACTGCCTGCTTCCCTCCTCTCCCTCCAACCTAGGTGAGTCTCCTGGGTGATATTGTTCTGGGAAAACAGAAGTGTTGACAGAATCCCTTCCGCTTTGCCACCACCAAAGGTCTCAGTATGGCTTCGTTATCCTCCACCTCCCTCCCTGCTAGCAGGAATCTGCCCCCGACAGAGCCAACAGCACCTACTCCCCTACCCATGGTTGCACCTCTGCAATTACTCATCCCTTTAGCTCCCTGGACAAGCTCACAGTCAGCCCACTCACACATTTCATCTTTTGGGGGACAGGGTCAGGACTAGGCTAGGCAAGAAAGATGCCCAAGCCACCTGTGGTTACTCCTTGAACCCGGAGCTCCTGCCACACTCCAGCCATGGTCTAGTCTCCGTGTTCCACAAAGCAGGGCTCCTTAGAGGAGCTGTCTGTCACGGGTCTTTTCAAACCTTCTGCCCAGACTACGGTGAGCTCGCATCTCCTTTATCACACCTTCCATAGGGATGACTAACTGCCAGTGCAATCGTTTGCTTGATGTTCGTCTCCCCTGCTGGTGTGTAAGCTCCTGAGAGAGCTTACATACCGCTGCCCTCTGCCATGTCACCTCTCTGCTGCTCAGTTTCCCCACTTGTAGAGTGATCATCAGTTCGCAGAGGCTGCAAATGGATACCACAACTCCAGCCCCGGGGTTCTTCCGTTTACCAGGAAAATCAGAAAGCCCCAAATGTGTGTCCACCTTTAAGGATCACCTTTATTACAAGCCATTGGCCTGCGTCATTTCCTCTTCTTGCCTTCTCCTTTGGTGACAGGTTGTCCCATGGGGGTGGAATCGGGGCAGTTTTTGTGCTCTGTGCAGTTTGGCTTGTGCATGAACTGCACAGGAGTCCACTCCGTCCACCTTCGATGGCTCATGAACTGACCTACAGGAGCAAAGCTTGGTCTGCTATATTCAGGGCTGGACTCCTTCTATCTTTTACTCCTGGGACAGAAAAGACCTTTGCCTTCCTTTTCTAAGTGGGCTGTCCAATGCTTTCTCCTAGTGCTCCAGGAACAGCTAGTCACTGCCTGGGCCCCCAGGCTCTCTGCTCCTCTCCAGCTTGTGTAGTCTCTGGTTCGCCTGGCAGAAGGACACGGCGATGTCAAACCATGTCCTGCATGGTGAGTGGCCAGAGGCACAAACATCTCCCAAGTCACCCTTGGCTCTGGGAAGGGCCATGTGTGGCTCTGCTCAGAGCCATCTGAGGTTTGTGCTTTTGCGTCTCATTTTATTATTTCATGTCACTTCTGGGCAGACTGTCTGGGCAGTTCTCCAGCCCACACATTTCCCAGATTAATAAAGATCCAAGGAATCCAGCCTGGAGCCAGACACCACCAGGGCCACTACCTTGGCAAGCGTGGCCGATGACACACATGGCCAGTCTCAAACAGAGCTGTGTCTGCCAGGCCTCCAGCATGGCGCTGACATGTTAGAGCTTTAACTTTATAGTGTGCCCAGGTCCTAACATCAAAACCACCAACTTAAGAGATCTGTTTAAAATGAGTTGTACGGGCTGAAAGATCATTGAATGATGAACACTACCATTTGGATTGGTTATAGTTTGGTTTTGCTTGTGTTTTTCATTTTGTTTTTCATGTTAGGAGGCCTAGTAAAAATCTGTGTTGTACCTATGCAAATTTATGTGCAATTTGCATAGGTGCTCTAGAATGTGAGCATTTTTATTTGTGGACAAAAAGCCCTGAGGATCTTTCAAACAGAGACTAAGTAAGTGTAGGAGAAATGATCAAAACCAGGAGCCCTAACTAGCTAGCCATGCAGTCAAATGGAGACATAAAGGTGTAATGTGGACCATGCGGGTTCCAAATGAGTCCTCTGAGGACTGAGACAAAGCGTTGTGTGTACGTGTGCATGTGTGCGTATATGTAAGTGTGAATGTGAACATGTGTGTGAGTGTGTAAGCAGAAGCATGTTTATGGGTGATGAGTGAGTATAAATAGAAGCGTGCTTGTGTGTAAGTGTGAGTGTGTGCATGCAAGCACTTATGTGTGGACACACACATGTGATAGAATGTGAGTGTAGAAATACATGTTGTATCAGCACATTGCACACTGGGGAAATGTGCGACTGTGAGTGTGGAGTGTCTGAGACACTTGGGGTGTCTGTGGATAGACTGAGAGTGTATGTGAATGAATATAAATGAAGTGAGTGCAACTAGGAGTGTGGGGTGCATGTTCTGGGTGTGTGAGCATTTCCCACGGAAAAAAGCTCAGGTGTACAATACAACTTTATGAGACTTGACTTTGAAGCTATTTGCAAGTATAAACCCCTGCATGCTTCATCTAGTTGAACCTGGCTTGGGACTCAGTCATGGCTGTCATCATATGCTCCAATTTGTCCCAGATAGAACTTGCTAGTGCCTGCTGTCCTGGCATCATTAGCATTATTCTGGACCCTTGTTAATGGTATGGTTGAGACTTGCCAGGAGCACAGAGCAGAGTGACTTTTCACAGGTGTGTGCGCCTGTGCCAATGTCCTCCAGCCCAGGACAGGGAACCTTTCAGCACATACTCCTCCAGCCCTTCTCACCCTCCAAGGGCTCTCAGCTGGAGGTCAGGTTCTTCGGTCATTCAGGTAAAGTCTTGCTAAGGTTTCTCTTTGGCCCACTTGAAAGAGGATAACATTGTGCAGTCTTGTGGTCTTGGTGCAGTATTTTGTATGTGCCAGAGAGTCGCCCTAAATGTATCGCAGCTGTTGAGAAATCAGGATGGGTTTCGAATTACATCAGTTCAACTTAACCAGCTGTGTGGTTGTGTGCATTTGGGAAGGCGGGAATTATTAGAACAAGTACCTTCAAGGGAATCATCGTCAATGCAAGGCGTCTGAACTTCCCTTTACCCTGTCTCTGCCACTCCGGCTTTCTCTGCCAAACGTTCACTCCATTAGAGGATTGAGTCATCTCCACAGAGAATCATACAGACACTGTGGGAAGGTATGGGATTTAGAGGCAGCCCAGGCTTGGCCTTGCTGCTTGAGTTTTTGCTGGCTCTCTGTCTTTGGGTAATTGAGTTAACTTACTTTGGGCCTAAGTTCTATAGTAGACAATGACCAAAGAACTATGACCTACTGTGCAGAGCTGGGGTTGGGATTAAACAACTTGCACAGTATAAAGGTCTCTTGTGCATGGGCACCGAGTATATGCGAAATTGCGTTTGAGTCAGATTGAAAGATCAGAATAAAAGCAAGATGTGGCAGATTAGATTTTGCAAATGGGATCATGGCCATGACACTGTCACACCCCATTAAGAGTCACAGTCAATTCCCCGCCACTTGAACCTGGGAAGACTAAGTGACTGTCATCCTGAATAAAGTGTAACAGGAGCAATGCTATGTGACCTTCAAGGAGAGGAGAAACAAGACAGCAATAGCTTCTGCTTGGCTTGGCTGTCTCCACCCTTGATTGACAAGCCTCTTTCACCACCGCTCCTTCTCCCTTCCCTCTAACCTATGCCCCAACTGCCAGAAGAATCTTTCTCAAGAGCTGCCATGAACATATTACTTATTTCCTCCCTCATAGCATAGTCCCGATACCTATAGAAACTTAGCAACATTAAAGCCCAAATAAGGGTTAAAGGAGATACTCCAAAAATTATTGGCTGTACCATAAATAACCAAGAACCCCTGATGAATTTATCTAAGTATTGGCATGTGCCAGGTGAGCTGGGTAGCAGTTACCAATGGCTTCCTGGTTGCCAGATGTTAAGCTAAGCCTTTTGTGCCATCTTCTCATCCATCCACACAGCTCCAAGTGTGAAACAAACCAGGCAACCTTAACCACAGAATGCATCAGAGACAGGGGTCTCCTTACAAACAAATTGTGGCCCATTTATATGGTGGGGTACTGCATTAGTTTCCTAGGATTGACATGACAAATCCCAACAAACTGGGGGTAGGGGGTTGAAATAAAAGAAAAGTTCAAGAGACCAGGAGTCTGAAAGCAGGGCATCAGTAACTTTGGTTCCATGGAAGCTCCAAGGAACCTCTGTCCCAGCCTCCGGTGACGACTGGCAATCCTGGGTATTCCTTGAATAAAAGCCAGTGTATCTCTCACTCCAGGCTCTGCCGCCATCCTCACAAGGTCCCTTGCTGTTTCTCTTTGTGGTCTTCAAGTGGGCTTCATTAGTTTCAGGACCCACCCTAACCCAAGATGACCTCACTTTACCTGAGGACCGAATGCCTGGCTCCCAAATGCAGTCTCACTCAAGGGTTCTGGGTGGATGTGAATTTTGGGGAGACTTGCTGCAGCCCAGTACAAACAGTATGCCATCAAGAAAATGAATGCGCCACAGCCAAATGAAACAGTACAGATGTGCCTCACAAACATGATACATTTGCAGCAGTCATCAAAGGGCTGAGGAAAAGTATCTGTCTTCACTCAGTACCCGTTACTGAAAATGAGTCACTTCCTAAACTTCCAAGGCTGTGACTACGATTGTTTATCCGGCAGGAATGATGAGCTTGTTTTCATTGCTGCAATACCAGCACGAAGCAATACTGGGTCACCATTCTTGTGAGTAACAACATTCTCCTCTTACGAATTCTGCGTTTCATTTGGACTCATCTTCATAGTATTTGTATTACTCTGTACAGCTTGTTCTGGGAAATAATGAAAATAGCAACGCTGAAGTAAATAGAATTCTTTTCCTTTCTTTTATTTTTAGAGATCCTACTGGTTTGAGTTTAAACCTTGTTGACAAATCTGTGGTGAGCCCCACCCAGTGGTGTTCTGAAGTTTAGGAATTGAGTGTTTTTTCCTGTGTGGATTTCAGCAGGCAGTATGTCACTCAAAGTCCTCCTTCAGGGTTTTGAGAAGACTGTGAGAGGGTGGGGGGAACAGCTGAGAGCCACCGAGAGCAATTCAGATGTGGTTTCTAAAAGGAACCTTGCTGGGTTGGGGGTTATGGCTAAACTACTGGTGATCCTCCTACTCAAGTGCTAGCAAGAGTCCAGACTGCTCCACTTCCAATCCAGCTCCCTGCTAACACACCAGAGAAGCAGTGGAAGATGAGCCAAGCAGGAAGGAACAAGAAATGCTATAATCTATTATTAACAGAAGTTGACAGGTTCTGCAGAAAGGTTTAGACCGTATATTCAGGATGGATTATAAGGGACTTAACACCTACAGGTCAAACTTAGCCCTGTGTCAACCATGCTTGATTCCCGTGGGCACCTGCTGGCCTAGATTCATTGTTTGTCACCATCTGGACACGCATTAGTATCCATCCCAACAGCAATCCCACACCTTGAGTGTGACTTGGTGTACCTGAAGACTGTTCTGTGGGACAGAGAGCCCATTCTGAGGTCTCACGCAAGGACCTTACATCACACACACACACACAGACATTGGACCATGATTCTCTGTGATGTTGGGGGAAAAGTCTGTTTCTCTTTGTGACAGATAAATCAGAAGGCTGTAGCCAGCATTTCCTAAATTCCAAGTGTCTGCACACTGCCTTTTCCTATTTATTTTATAATGCGCTATTTGTTTCAAAAAGGCTCATCCCCCTCGTTGGAAGGCAGTGTCCACAGGAACTCTCTTGGGTGAACTTGGTGTGGCACTTTTTGGAGCAGAACTCACATTGGTCATTTTGAGTTTTCTATAAGTGGGGCGTCCTCCAGCCCTCACCCCTCAAAAATCCTATCTTTGCGCGAGTCTCAGCATCAGCAATAACATCAAATCAAAAACTAATCCCATTACCAATTCCCAACCCTACAAGCTCCTGGAGGAAAACAAGTCATGCTTAAATACACACAGGGCCTGGCACAACTGCGACTCAAACTATCTTTGTTAATTAAATGAATAAATTCCAAACCGCTGTGACAGAGAGACTCTGAAAACAAAAACACTGAATCGAGCTGCTGTGGATTTAACTTCTTGTGGAAGCTGTTGCATAGGCCAGCTTGCAAAGTGGACACACCCTGTAGATTGGCTCTCTGAATGCCCGGCTACCCGAAGTTTCTCCGGCTCCTTCCTAGGAGGAAGATGAAATTTAAATGCATTTCTCTCTTTTCACTCACCATGATTTACTGAGCTTTTAGTATCATTGAGCACTATGTAGCAGGTTTAAGAGACTTGGTGGTTGGCTACACAGTGTGCAGGGGTGGGGGAAGCCACCATCACCAGGGCTGGGTACTAAACCTGTGAAAGGCGGAGGAGGAGTGGCTGGGGTCATTCCCCTGAGGGCTATTTGAGGTGTACAAAATAGTCATTAAAAACTTCCCATAGAGACCACTGTACCCATGTGTAAATGAAAGAGCTGGTACAGGTGATGGATCACCCAGAGGGCCCAGAGGGTCTCCAAAGTCTGGGCCACCACATTCACCAACACACAGGAGAGCTAGTCCTGAGGGTGAGCCAGGTGAGGGTACTTGGAGAGTCTCCTAGGGCTGGGTTATTGCAACCCACCCGGGCACATGAGGTGGAGCTGGGGTGGGCTGAGAGGGGTGACCTAGTCAGGAGGGGTTCCCTGAATTGCATGAATGCCTTAGACTGACAGGAGCCCTGATCTCATGAATATCCCATTGACATGTGGTTTGGCTACAGAGCACATGTTGCAGGATTAGGCCACCTCTGTTGCTGAATTTGGTGAAAGGATTTAGAACATAACTAGATACATGTGAAAGACAAGACAGCCAGCACCTCTAATTCAACAGAAGATTTCAAAGAATTCTGCAAATGGTAGGAAGAAAAGCAAGCACACAACACTTCAGGCCGAGTTCTAAGAAAAGCATTAGGTCTGTGGACACTCCGAGGCAGACATGGAAACCAACAGTGCTATGAGCTTACACAGAGAGAACAAAGCCCCAGTGAGGACGGATGGAATATGTCAGCTCTTATTCAATGAGATCAACAGCATCTTAAAACAATCAAGATGATGCAGGGGACACAGCCACAGTCACCAAAGCCAGCGCTGAGCATCTACAAGATGAGGGTCAGAACTGGGTCAACTACTCAGCCACCTTGGGGCCACAAGCCAGTAGTCACACCTCCCCAACTCTGTGTCAGTCTTACCCATTGATCACTCAACTAACACGCCTAGGACATTCTCCCCAAGATCCCCGAGGTGGCATCTCTGTCCCTTGGCACTAACATAGTCTTAAAACCATGAGCGATGCATATTCTTCCCCCAGAACCCCATCTTATCCCTCAACAGACACAGGTGGGAAAGCAGAAACATCACTCTCATCTCCCACCCTCTCGCACCCTCTCGCACCCTCTCGCACCCTCTCCACCCTCTTCACTCTCTCCACCCTCTCCACCCTCTCCACCCCAACCAGTGGCCTACATGGTGCTGAAATTCCCTCACCTCTGTAATGAACATTTTAAAAAATTAAGTTAAAAAATGTAAGAGATCAGAATGTCAATGACAGTATGCTGTAAGGGAGAGATGCAAGGCCATGAAAACTGGTGATTATTATCACAAACCTGACCAATCCCAAGTGCCACAGGAATGCACAGGGAGTACCCCTGTCCTTCTGGAAGGGGTGACTCTGAGCTGGCTCTTGAGGGGTGAGTGCAGCTCTAGCAGAGAGGACACTGTGTACAGGACTTCGGGTGAGGGCCATGAACTTTCTTGCAACACCCTGGAGTTCAATGTGACTGGGGAAAAGGCTGTGAATTTGGGTGTGACCAGAGCTGTGGCCGCACAGAGAACTGGATCTGGGTCACGCCTCACGGCCCGCTGAGACTTCTGGGTTTGACCTGATGGCAGGAGAGAGTCATGGAAAGTTTGTGAACAGGAAAATGACCTGATGTTTAACTTAAACAGAGAAATCTGGGACAGGGAGATCAGCTCTGAGACCACCGTATTCACCCAGACAAGAGGTCCCTGATCTCTGACAGGTCAGGGTCATGGGTAATGCCCTGTCTGAACGCTGGTCTGGGAGCCTTGAGCACATCCAAGCTTAGGCTGCTCAATTCCCACTTGACTTGACCATTTCTCCTGCCAAGTTTGAACCTAGCCTGCAATGTTTGACAGCTCCTCAAACATACGTAGTTTTCAGGCTTTTTATTTCTTTTTAAGTGGAAAACTGTGGGTGTTTTCTTTTTTCATACTTGAAATCCAAGATTGTATGAATGACTTAGTTCAAAGTTCTACCAAAATATTGACTTTGGGCAAAGAACAAGTGGGAATGTCAGGCTGGAGTTCAATAACAGTTTTGGACATCTTTGCTGTTTCTTCTCTTAAACATAAGTACTAATTTAAAAAGGCATAATGTGTGCAAAGAGAAGCAGAAAGTGGAAGAAGAGGCCTTAGAGGCAGCAGGGTTGCTTTTTTTTTTTTCATTTTATTCTTCCAAGAACTTGCATCTGAATAATAAAACGCTCATGGGAGCATCCTTCACCCTACAGCCAACAGCGGTGTCAGACTCAGAACCCTGAAACCTCAGTGACAGAGATCCAGTATTCCCCACCCACACCTGCTCCCACCTTGGAATCATTGCTGTCCCTCAGTCTCCTCAAAGAACTCCTCAGCAGGACAAGATAAAAAGCAGATTTTGCTGCTTGTCGCTGGGATACAAAGGAGTTCTTCCCCAATGATTCTTCACAAAGAACCAATTTTCAAGTAAAATGGAAACGTTGCTCTCACTCGCCACAGTCTACAGTCCTTGCTCTCTGTATCTGATTCTGAAGCCCTCTAGGGCCAGGTGTGAGACCCTTGGGAAGTCTGCCTGCTGTCCCCATAAGGTTAACTGTGCACAAACCCAACCAGAACTCAGGAACTTAGCATCAAGCAGCTAACTATTTCTCATGGTTCTGGGGGCTCACCAGAAGTTACAAGCTTTTTTTTTTTTGCCTATGGCATTGAGATACCAGAAATCCCTGAACAGTTTCACAGTCATGATGGCGGCTGGTAGCTCAGCTGGGGCTGTTGGCTGAAGGCTTCAGTTCCCCCCTGCTTGGGACATGGCTAGTCGGCCTTCCTCACGGTGTGGTGGCTAGGTTCTGGGAAGGGGTGTTCTGACAGGTGAAGGCGGAAGCTGCAATTCTGTAGAGAGTACTTGTGCTAGGTTCTGAATGATGAAGACAACCACACAGCCAGTCAAGATCCAAGATGGCAAGAAGAGGAAATTAAGTGATCATCAATGTCAAAAGCAACTTAGAAAAGGTTACAGTGATTATTAGCTTCTCGGTCTCGTCTATAGATGGTAAAAAGTCAGAATCGGTGACCCTGGGAAAGATGTACTGAGTAGCTGAGAGCTAAGCCCATGAATCAGAACCCCACTTAGCTTATTGTCTGGGAAGTGGCCCTACAGACATCTGTCAGCCTCTTTAATTTTGACCCAGCACACAATCTGACCTGAAGCCATTATGTTTCCTTCAAAATAAGTCTCCATGTTGTCACTGCAACGGCTTGAAGTGAGAAGGTCTGGCGTCAATAGAGAGCTCTGTGGCTTTCACAGTTCCAGTATTTTATGGATTATCCTCCCAGATCATTCCAGAGTGAAGAGACGTCAGTCCGTGTTTAAAGACCTCCACGGAGGATGCCACCCTCTTCCAACACAGCCTGTCCTGGTGTCGCAGTTTCGGATGTTGGCCAAGTTCTGCTTGGGACTTAACTAAATGCTGCCGGTGCAAATTCAGGCCACCCAACCAGGGGAGTCAGAGGAAACTTCCACCATTGTCCATGAAATTTTCCTTGGGTTTTCAAAACGCTCCACAAGCCACTGGAGCCCTGGGGAAAGATTCCAACTGCCACAGCATTCTTTGGGCTTTGAAGGAGCTGTTGGTAGAAGTTCAATGCTGAACTTGCAGACAGATCTTGGCCAGAGAGGAAGTATACCAGCTCTAAACAGCATGTCAAGCCACACTTGGTGTACAGGGAGTGTGGGCAAGTGAACCATCAGTCCCTGTGCCCACGTAGGCTGTTGGTCACACAATGAAGCCTGCCAGTCTGGCTCACTGGCTCCCTGCTCAAGGATGGGAACCTCCCTCTTTCCCAGCAGCATTCTTTGACCCTCAAGGAGGAGAGGCCAAAAATGCCAAGAATGCCTGAGCCTGTTGGAAAAGGAAGCTTAAAGGCAAGGGTGAGACATTGGACGGCAATGGGTACATCTGCCTTTGATATTGCAGAGGAAGGAAGAGAAGGAAAGAAAGGAGATGTTGGTACCTCCCAAAGGCTGCCAGCCCTTGAGATTGCTCCCACAGGCCTCTGATTGCCCAGGCTCCGGCTTGGACAATCTCTGCCAGCCCACATTTGAATTCTCATATAAAGGCAACCCAAGAAAGAGAATGGGTTTGAGAACGAGGTAGGACTCAGAAACACGGAGCCTTGTGGGTGGCAGCTGTGTGGGCTTGCTGGAGGGGAGAGTATCCTTACCTACGTGCACTGCTGGAGAACTTGTGGGGACCCCTCAAAGCCTGAAGGCCAGGAGGGGGAAGCTAGCCTACACAGCATGGGATGGCAAGAGCATTGGGCTCCTCCTCACCTGCTGCTCAGTCTCTGGGAAACCACTAGGAGTAGAACTTGTCTGGGCAGGATCCATGATTTGTTCTGAGGTTTTTACACTGAGTCTAGAAATGCCCTCGCCCCCTATGTGGGTAGGGGGCAGCATCTTCCATGATGGGGCGGGGTCTAAAGATACATTAGCAAACAAAACTCTTGCCCTTATAAAAATATCCGCTTGGAAATCCCTTAAGTTACAAACATAGAAATACATTGTGTGGGGGTATTTCTAAGATCGAACGGCTATTATTAGGACTGGAGCAGTAGCCTGGTAAGTTAATCCTGTGCCTGAAGTACCAGCATCCCATATGGACACTGGATTAAGTCTCAGCTGCTCTGCTTCCCATCGAGCTCCCTGCTTATGGACTTAGAAAGCAGTGGAGGATGACCCAAAGCCTTGGGACCCTGAAACCTGTATGAGAAATACAAAAGAAACTCCTGGCTCCTGGCTCTGGACTGGCCCAGCTCTAGCCATTGCAGTCATTTAAAGCGTGAACCAGTGGATGGAATATGTCTCTTTCTCTCTCTAGCTCTCCACCTCTCTCTAACTCTGATTTCCAAGTAAAAAAATGAATACATCCATATATATACATATATGAGCTGCTGAAGGGAAACAGTCACTTATAGGAACCCATGCTCTGCCCCTCTTCAAGTTAAATCACCAGCACTCTTAAATGATTGTGATCTGAATTTTTTTTTGCTGTTTCTGGAGTCTTTTTTTTTTCCTGTGTAGCATACATAGTCAAGTTTTCATAAGTTCAATAAGCGTATTGCACAACTCCATCCCAGATGTGTTTTTAAACATATTTGTTGCTTTAAAAAGTATGCTGCAGTAAACGCGACTGGAAACCAAGGGAAGTTTTCATACGGGGTTGTGTTGTGTTGCTTTCTATGGCATCCGTGCCCGCTTGCAAGGAGGTTAAGGAAAAGATGTGAGTGGGGTGAGGCTGCTTCCCAGGCAGCAGTGGGCCATGCTGGATGCAGATGAAGCAGCTGGGCTCTGGCTACACAGCTGAGATGTCAGGCAGGAGCCAAATGCAGGAGGTGCTCTGAACACCCTACAGCTTAAGGTCTCTGTGACTCTGCCACCTCCAGCCAAGTCAAGCTCACTGACCCAGAGCAATACTTTGGCTTTCAACCTACATTTTAAAAAATCAATCTTGAGCAAGAGAGGTTGAAGTTGCTTTTATTTGATCTCTTGATTCTAAATATACATATTTTTGTTGTTGCCTTGTCATTCTCGGGATGCTTGTGTGACTACCTGCCGAATTACCTTGGAGGTAAATCAGGTGTCCCTTTGTCAGAGTCAGACGCTAAGTCTCCAATACACAAGGGCCCTGTCTGAGATCAGACAAGCTAAACTACCACGGGAGAGCTGGAAGCAGAATCCATGCTTTCCAATCTGAAGTCTGTCTAAAATTCAAGAAAACATACAAAATTGAGCTCTAGGTAGAAGTCTGTTTATTTTTATATGAAACAGACAAATGGCTTATGTGACCACAGAACTTCCCTCCCAGCCTGGAACAATGCTCACTCTTCAACCCAAAGTTGTAGATGCTGTTGCTCACTGGACCCTGTTCATCGATCCCCTCTAGTGGCCATTGCAGGAATGACAGATTGTAGCACAACCACTGGGGCAATAGCTCAACAATGCATTTTATGCACTCAGCACCTAATGCGTGCCTTTGCTTACCTGCAAGTATAGTGGTCCTGTTTTTGGGAGTCCCTCGGGATTCATCCCTCACGTACACATACAGTGGCCTCAGGCAGTAATTCCATCCCCCCAAGACCACAGAGCTCACCTCTGGGTGGCCAGTGGGTGAAATCTCTTGGGCCTAGGCAAGCCCAGGATTTGTCTACCGCTTGGCAGTGGTGGCTAGGGTTAAGGCCCCAAGCATTCAGCCCGACCTGGCTCAGGTCCCCCCAGTAGCCGCCACACTTCTGGGAGATCTGTTCACCTAAACTCCAAGGTTGAACTCACCTGGGCTCTTATAAGGCAAACAAAACAAGAGAGAGAGAGAGAGAGAGAGAGAGAGAGAGAGAGAGATGATAGATAGATAGATAGAATTGTTATTGACAGGTCTGCTTGGGCTCTGGAACTGTGTCTGACAAGCTGTGAAGACCCAAGCAGACTCCTGATGGAGTCTCACCCCACCACCTAACTACTCACTGCCCACTCAAGTTTTCTAACACTTAGGTTTCTTATCTGTTTTATGGAAACAAAGTAAAATGTGCTTGCTGTGGTTCAGACAAGGAGTCATTCCCCTGAAGCACTGAGCAGAGGGCCTGGCAGGCAAGATGCGCTTGGCACAAGGGTGTAAGTTTTTAAATTGTTGAGCCTCTTGGCTTTGCCACGGAGATTATCACACCTATAAATAGTACTAATTTTAACATCACTGACATCTCCCCCTCTCTCAATTAAGATGACTAGATTCTTCTTTTCCAATTAAACTGGCCAAATCTTGATGAGGGCAGATTTAACAAAAACTCTATTACTGATCTTGTAAACTTTATGCCTGGCTTTATTAGATAATGCTTGAACCGTTCACTGTCAAATACAGTGATCACCCCCAAGTGAAGATATTCTTGGTTCTATTTGCTTAAAAAGCTTCCTCTCCGTTCCTTGTTTACTGAGATGTTTTAAATGAGATCAGTGAAAGACAGAAACCTTCCTGAACACCCTCTAGGGTAAGTTGGTTTTTCTCTTCCGACTATGGAAGGGAGGGGATGAGTTAGAGTGTCGGTATTTTATCTGATGCTTTACTATCCTGGTTACATAAGTAACAGCTGAGCATATCATCACTATAAGAGTGATGATTAAAAGGAAACTCTGCAGGAAAGATAGAATTCCCGTTGCCTGGCCTCCACCGCCCTTTCCATTAACCCCATTCTCATCCCTGCAGCTCTCCCGTTACACACACACAGGCAGGTGCACAAATACAGAGCTCTAGTTATTAACACTGATGGGGTCATTCTACATTAGGATTTAGCCCACCAATGTTTGGGATTTTTTTGTTTTGTTGCTTTATTTTATTTTGTTGTAATGTATCCTAGAGTTTTCTTTCTCAGTACACAGAGAGTAACACTTTTTTTTTTTTTAACTGCAGCTTTCTGGGGTCAACATTATGATTTCTTCCTTCTTTTACCAGTATTTAGATTGTCCCTGGGTTTTTTTGTTTTGTTTTGTTTTGTTTGTTTTGTTTTGTTTTGTTTTGTTTTTGCATTATCCATGACTGCTCTCCCAGCCACAAGCAGAAAGCTGGATGGGAGGCAGGGCTGCCGGGATTAGAACCAGTGCCCATATGGGATCCTGGTGTGTACAAGGCAAGCACTTTAGCGACTAGGCTACTGTACCAGGCCCCCATCTCTCATTTTAATTGCTTGGTTTTTCCTCTTAGTTTTCTTTACTAACAATGCAAAAATGTTCTCCTTTTTTTCCTACTATTTTAAATAGCTATCTGTTTTATTTATCAAATTTATTTATTTTATTTTTTCAAGTCACTATCTCTGCTTTAATTTTTAGCAATTCCTTCTTCCTATTTGCTTTAGTCATATGCTCTTGGCTTTCTTGTTAACTTCTAGTTGAACAGTGCATTTGTGTTCTTTCTGCACCTCTGAAGCCCTTAGAATTCCTGATTCTTCTGTGTGGGCAACCTTGACCTTCTCATTGATGCTATCACTGCTTTCTAAAACATTTGAAATTGCAGCTTTGATAACTCCCTGATCCAAAAATTATACAGATGTGGGTTGTTTTCTCTATTTTGGCATTAAAGCTCAATATCTCTGCATTGTATTCCAAAAGTATGGCCTGCATGCTTGCTTTCTTTTTTTTTTTTTTTTTTATTAATTTCACTGCATTATGTGACACACATTTTTTTTTTATGCACTGGAATTCCCCCCGCCCCTCCCCAAACCCTCCCCTCCCCCTCGGTGGATTGCTCCACCCCGCTGTATTTCCATAGTTCAAACTCAGTTGAGATTCTTTCATTGGAGGTTTTGACCAATCATAAAGTCCAGCATCTAATTGTCCTGGCAAGTTCAATGGCTTCCTAGTGAGACCATCTCTGGTCCAAAGGCAGAACCAGCAGAGTATCATCCCAATCAAGTAAAAAACTCAACCTAATATTTACAACCATTTACAGCATTATGGCATTAATTGACATGGTATTGATTAACCAATATGTTACTAGGAAAATGCATGTTCTCGACCACAACCAGTGACTTCCTCATAGACATTTCAACTTTGGTTTACATTCAACCGTGGTCTATATACCTTAAAATGGCTATAGATTGCTATTCAGCTGTCTCTTGTCTATTTCAATGTTAGTACTTAGCATTTTATAGCATTGAAGCGTGATTTTGCTGAACCTGGCTGTTTTTCGGGTAGTCCAACTCTATAACTTTAACAGGTCAAATGTCAACAGTTCAGGTGAATGTTTTTGGGAGGGGTGTGCAGAGAAATCCTCAACACCCCAGAGAGGAGTATCTGATCTTTGTGTCCCACCCAGTGAGTCACAAGTGCATCCCAGCTATGGCCTGCATGCTTTCTTATCCTTGGAATGTATTAAAATTTTTCGTGTGGCCTAATTACTGATCACTGTAGGTATTGTTTCCAGTGGGCCTAGGACAGAGGCTAGACTCTCTGCAGGGAGCACAGTGTGATGTTCCTGGAGTAAGGAGAATGTTTTCATAAAGCCTGGTTTAAGAAAATCAGTTGAGTGGAATTTTTAACTCATAGCAGACATTAAGTGTGTGTGTGTTAGAAAAGCTAGGCTTTGTTAAGATTTTAGAAAAAAACAAAAAAGAGGAAGATGAAGAATAAAAAGCAGAGAAGAAGGAAGGAAAGGAGGGAAGGAGGGGAAGAGGCAGGGAGGGAGGCCACTCAAACGTCCAGAGACTCTGGTTCAAATACCAAGAGCTAATCTTAGGGGAAAGCCCAGTGGGTTGAGGCACCACCTGCAATACTGACATCCCATATGAGCAACAGTTCAAGCCCCAGCTGCTCTGTTTCCCATCAGGCTCCCTGCTCCTTCTCCTGGGAAAGCAGCAGATGATGGCCCATGCTTGGAGCCCCTGCCCCCTTGTGTGGGAAAGCAGAATGGAATTCCTGGATCCTGGCTCTGACGTGGCCCAGACCTGGTTGTCACAAATATCTGGAGACTGAATCGGCAGATGGGAGCTCACTTACTGTCCTTGTTATTCCGTCTCTCACTTCCAGATAGATCAGCGAGAGGGAAAAGAAGCTGCTCTTGGAGGACTGACTGCAGACTTGTACTGTGAAGAACAGACTTGCAAGGACACCAGGAATGACATCAAAGCAAATTTCACACTTAAAAAACTGAGTTCATACGTCAAGACAGACAAAGACAGGACAGGAAGCAGAAGTTGGGCAGGGAGTGTTGCTGAGTGGAGGACCACATTCTTCATGGTAAAATCTCAGGAAAGAGTGGGAACTTGGGCTGCAGGAGCTAAGGAAAGCCTTGGAGCCCCCAGAGCTCTAAGAGAGAAGAGCATCTCCAGGTTTTCTAGGCTGCCATGGGGGAAAGAGAGGAGCCTAGAGTATCTCAGGTGGTAACAGAAGGGGCCTGTGGGAGAGCTCACCAGACTAGGGGTGCAGGTGCCTGCATTGGAGGGTCCAAGTCACAGACAGACATCAGGGGACTGGCCAGGATTGGGGTGGAGCACAGAACTCCCAGGCACCCCCAGGTACAGTCAGGAACAATCAAATACGGACTTTGTGACTTTGGGTCACCAAGGAAGGAGGCCACTACATAAGACCAAGCAGGAAAAGGGCTGTGTTGGAGGGCAGCTATGTCACTAATATAAAATGTAGAAGGTTATTGATGGAAATTTACACCCTTATTTCAGAGCGATTGGACTTTCCAGAGAACGTCTCATCTTTCAGATGGGTTGCCCTCCATTCTTCTGGGTTGAGATTGAAGAGATTCAGTTGCCGTTAGGGTAACAGGTAGGTATCCGTGCTAAGGTTTGTAGATCCAAACTTGCAGAATGAGCAGGTACCAGGAAGTTGTAATGAAAATTAACCCCAAAATAGGAAAGCCTTCATCACCCTTTGAAATAAAATGGCTGTAAAAGAAGTCAGTGGACTGTTCCCAGAACAAGGCCCAAAGTAAGTGTTTTAGTTTGGGATTGCCTACACAGGCTCTGAAGTGAAGATTATTGGACTGGGGGCTGATTAGAGGGTGCCCTGAGGGATTAACACCTATGAAGCAAGCAGGACTGGGCAGAAAAGGAAACTGACCCATGAAAGTTACAAAAAAAAAAAAAAAAATTGGGGAAGAAGTAAAACCTTGAGCAAGGTGGATCCCATCAAACAAGCCAGACCTCAAAGGTGACTGAGAGGTAAGGGCTGTCTTCCAGCAGCCTTCCCAGCAGCTGAGGGAATAGTGCTGGGCTGCTGACTTGGGGATCCTGGTAGCACATCTACTTACAAGCTTGGCTCCACCCTATGGAGGAATGCAGCTCAATAGAAGGACCAGTGGCTTTTAGGTTAATTGTGGATTGTTTAGAAGCATGCGCTACTGCCACAGTTCAGTTGGCCCCAAATATACTACATGGAAAACAGAGCACCCATCAATAGCTGGAAGTTGGGGAGTGACACAGAATAAGGCTCTTATGAGCAGGTGTTTCAGAAACCTTAACCCATTTATTTTCTTCTACTATTTCAGAAAGCTCTTGAAAATGAGATTGATTAGTGTTGTGCTTTAAAAAAAAGTTGAGATCTAACCAACCCTATGGGTCTCCAAAAAGTTTATGAAAAAGATTATGAAATGATATATCTGGATTTCAAGAAAAATTTTACATTCTACTTATTTCCTTTCATTTCTCCAAGAACTTTTTGAAATATATCTGTATTCCCTTTTATCTATCTGAACCAGAGTTCTAGATGACAAATTCTTATGTCTAGCAATTTCTAAAAGAGCTTTTTCAGTAAGTATAAAAATTATAACTAATTTTTTAAAAGTCATAAGAAATCTGAGATACTCTCCAGAGCTTCTAACACCCACACCTTTTGCAAGTTTTGAGGCTTGAAGTTCACACATAAACAGACCATCCCACCATGACCACCAATTATGCCTGGAAGCATCATATTTGGCATATTAAACATGTGAAGAGGAGGGTGGGAGTTTGGCACTAGAGTTAAAATGCCGCTCGGGATGCTTGCCTCGCTTGTCTGGGCGCCTGAACTTAAGACAGAGCTGCACTCCGTTTCTGGTTTCCTCCTAATGAACCCTGAAAGGTAACAGGAGATGACGCGAATGGTCGGGTCTCTGTCATCACATGAGAGTTCCTAGCTTTCGACTTTAACCTTGTCTTCTTCCAGATCCCATGAACATCCGGGGAGTAAACTAGCTATAAGCCATCTCTCTCTTTTTCAAATAGATAAAGTAGATAAAAATTTTATTGTGGCTTGGAATGATTTAATGTGTCTTAAGTGAAATAGTGATTACACAGCCATCACTCTCAGGTAAAGTTGCGTGTGAAAATCAATAACAGCTTTAGATATCTATGAAGTTTTTATTGAGATATCATCTTATGCACAGAGAAAAGAGTCTGTATCAACAGCATATGAGCCAATGGCATCTCAAAATACAGCTCAGGATCAAGAAACAAAATATGAACAATGCACCAAAGATAACCAGGCCCTTGGCTCCTCACAGGGACTAGCTTCACGTGAGTCAGAACTTTACATTAATGGAATCATGTGATGTGCCCTCTTTTCAGCCTGGTGTCTTTCTGGTAGCTGTGTATCAATCTGTCACATTTTTGTGCGTATCTGTAGAGTGCATGCTCTCTTGGCTGTGTAATATTCCATTCTGTGAATACACCACAATTTACCCATTCTACTCTTGTTAGACATGTGGCTACTTTAGCCAATATGAACAGTGCTATTCCTTAGTTAGCTCAAGCTTTCATGAGAGAATACTACAGAATACTACAGGCTTCAGCCACAGGAAGCTATATCTCACAGTTCTAGAAGCCAAGGTCATAGCAGCAGGGGGTCGGTGTTGATGAAATTTCACTTCCTGGCTTGCATATGGCCATCTTCCCACTGTGACCTCCCAAAGCAGAGTGAGAGCAAGCTCTCTGCCCCCTTCCAGAAGGGCACAAATGCTACCATGGGTTTCCTACCGGCATGACTTCATCTAAACCTAATTACGTCTCCCAAATATCATCACATTGAGGGTTCTGGAGTGAACTTATAAGTTGGGGGGGGGGGGCGGGAGATGCAATTCAATCCACAGTTTATTACTGTGAGCAAATTTCTAATGAATATGCATGTTGGGAGTCAATTGCTGGGTCACAGGGAATTCAAATATTCAGCTTTCGTAGATACTCTTCAGTCTCTTCTGAACTGATTTAATGGATTGGCATACCGGCCACCAACAGCACCAGCAAATGTCAGTTGCTCCACCTTCTTGCCTGATAACTTAGATTTGAAGAAATGAAGCTTATCTATCAATCAAAAGCTGCCGGCTTACTGTGTTAGCTGGATCCCCAAGAAGTAGATGCTGAGACAAAAATAGAAGAAATTGATTGGCAGTAAACGTTATGAAAAATAAAAAGGAGAGAAAGCAGAGTTGAGAGGAACATTCTTCAGACTGTGTGCGTGCATCTTGAAAGCACAGAGGAGGCCACACTGGGCAGGTGGAGCCTCAGATCACAGAGCACACCAGCCAAGACCCAGCCCACCCAGTGGAAACTGAGACTGCTGTGAAGCGCCCATCGGGGAGAAGTGGCAAGGCCCTAAATCCTCTGCCCTGCTTAGTCACTGGCTGAGGCCTGCCAAGAAAACTGCCATCCAAACCTAAAAGCAAAGGGAAGTCAGACAGGGACAGCGGGCCACTGTTAGCTAAGTGATCTGACAGCTCAGTGGCAAGCCCTTTCACCAAGAAGGCCCCAACAGCACACTGCCCTGATCACCACAGTCCTCCTGGTGCTCCTGACCCCACTGCCTTCCCAAGTTCAGCAAGCAGTTCTTCCAGAGTCCCCAGGGATTTCACTTTCTGGAGGAAAAGTGGGAAGAGGAAATGTAGTGGATAAACATATTAGTGATGCAGTCACACTGGTGTCCACCATCCATTCTCCGCTATTGCTCACACTGGTCTCGGTAGCTAACCTGGTAGTGTAAATCAAACCCTCATTCTAGAAGGACCCTGGGAGCCACATCTTTATTGAGCTGAGTTAGTTAAATTAGCCATTGATAGTCATGATGAACCAAGAGGTGCTTTGGCTCTGCATAGATGAGGGCATTTCCTGGTGCATATCGACATGTCAGACAAGTATTTTCATGTTTTATCTCACTCCCGTGGCCTCCCATAGACAGCCCAGACCTCCTTGTCTCCATTTTCTAGTCATTTTCCTTCCAAACCTGCTATCAGCCCATTAAGTCATTAGCAGTTGCCTGTCAGTATTTGGTTCATCAAAAACAACCTTTGCAGCTCCATCTATCAACAGGATTTTCCTTCTTTACTTCCTTTCAGAGCCACATTGAGTGTTGTAGAATAACGATTCATTTCCTCTTGCAATCACATATGGAGCAAATCCAAATTAAACCAAGCTAAGACTTTTTTTTCTTTTCCTCCCACTGGTCTCGTGGAATCCCACACATGGCCATAAATGTGAGCCAAGGGAGCGTTATGATTGCAACTACAATGGGTGACACATGTGTTCTAAGCTCCCTGCTCATGTGGTCCACTCAAGTCTTGTTTGGGCTCAGTCCAAGGAATACCACTGCCATCTTACAATGGATTGCTACTTAGCTTGCCCAAATATACCACTTGGCATATTCAACAGTATCCAGTGTGAAACAATTCCCATGTAAAATGCAGAATCAGTAGGAACCAGTCAGTGAGAGTCAGTCAATGACAAAATCTTAAAAAGATGCCCCAGGACCCCAAAGTCTCAGGAGAAGGAGAAGCAATGGGGAGGGGAAAAGTTTGGCTGTGAGGGTTTCATGGTGATGGAGACCTAATATTTGGGGATCAACTTTTGCGGGAAGACACACTGGCTCTAAGCAGAGGTAGTGCCTCTTCAGGGACAGGGTAGAGGCAGAGAAATTACTGGAATGCAATGTGTGGAATGTTCTTGAAAACTGGAGATGAGTATTTGGGACACTCACATGTAAAGGTTCCTTGAATTCACCTCTTTTTGGTCTTTTCTTTACACAGAAAATGGAGATAAAACACAAGCACAAATGGGGACTGCCACCCATATTGACAGGGAAGAGTCAACAACTCTTGGCTTCCCTATCCCCAAGAGATTCCATTCCCAACCCTTGAATGGGGGGTGCTCTGTGTCCTGCTTTGACAAGTGGAACATGGAAGGGCATCATTGCTGTACTACTGTCAGGGCTGAGCCTTTGGATATCATGCTAGGAGGGAAGTCAACACCTTGGAAGGAAATAGAGGCTGTGAGAGGAGAGGAGCTCTGAGGAAGTAGAGATGAACAGGCAGCCTTACCTGCAGCCAAGCCTGCAGCCAAGTCCAACCATCAGCTGGTCACAGTCAGATGAATACCCCCAGCAGATGTCCCCTGGAGGAGAAACTGTCATCCTGACCCACAGACTTACAAGGAAGTAGAATGGGTACCGCTTGAACCAACCAAGTTTGGTAAGGGGGGAAGGTTGTTACCCAGCAACAGAGATTTTCAACAGGTTACCACAGTGCTTAGCGATGGAGGGTCCTGATGGAAATTAATCTTAACCATGACTCATAAACTGCCTCATATAAATTAGAAATGAATCCACCAGCCTTCTGAGAAGTAGCAGAGGAGATTCAGAGATGGTGGCTCAGTGAATCTGTCCCTTTAAAGACAAGTCATTTTCTATTTGGTTCGCCAGGCCTCCCTGTCATAGAGAAGACAACTGGCTTTATTAATAGAGCAGCTCCCATGAAGAGCTAATGTTTCTATATTCCTCCTCCTCAGCCACACCTCCCTCCACCCTCCTCCACCATTATCCCAAGCAACAGCAAGACTCCTTGCTTGAGATTTATTCTGCAAGTAGAGACACACAAATGTAAAAATCATCCCCCAAAGGACATCTTCAAGAAAATGAATTTTACTGTAAATTCATATTTGACCTTCCTCTACAGGCAAATACAGCAAACCCAAGAACATGTGTCGATTTAGGTTTCCTCCTGAATCTTGTTGTCAGTGGAAGAGATGTAAAGACCTCATGAGCAAAGTAGGTTTAACACAGATGAAGTTCAGTTCCGCTGCTGATGCCTTGCAATGTCTGTGACTTTGGCTTAGGCTCCGGTTCCTCTTCTTAAAAACCAAGTTGGCTTCAATCAACAAACATTTATGGAACTCCTATCACATACTGCCATAATTCTAAACATTATAATACACATAATTCAGCCATCCCACTAGGCAAAAAACCCACATCCTCACAGAGCCGACATTTCCCTGTGGGGAAGAGAAACTCTGATAAACATAATATATGATGCATCTGTTACACTGGAAAATGATAAGTTCTATGAGAATAATAGAACAGGGAAATAGGAAGGAGGCAGTTTGAAGGACTAGGTTACACCACACATACCTGCGCAGACCTGGTCAAAGAGGTGGATGCTCACAGACGTTTTGAAGGAGATGAAAGAGTAAGCTGTGAGATTGTGGGGGAAGAATGTTCCCAGCAGGTGGAATGAGGAGGGTAGAAGCCCTGGGAGTCACCCACAGTGGTTACTGAAGAGTGAGTGGCGGCGTGACTAAAAGGAAATCAGTTCAGGAAAGGCTGGGGGACAGGGCTCAACCAGGTGGTGCCTTTCGCCGTTTGGAAAGCTCTGGCTCTACCTCTGATACAAGTGAGGGCTGTTGGAGCGTTCTGAACACAGGCATGACACACTGGTGTGTCTGTCAGCAGGACGCTTTGGCCTCTGAATTGGGAAAAGACATTAGGGATGAGAGCAAAAGCAACAATCCAGGGCAGTTGTGATGATCCGTGTTCCTGTCTCATTAGCCTACTGTGGAGCTCTATTGAATAAATGGTAAATAAAATTTTATAGAAAGCATGGGGGAAATGTATGTAATTTTCCTCACGCTCTTTGACAAGCCTCCCTGCACTGGCTGTGGCTGGAGGACTGGCAGCCCCCACTGAACTGTCCTGGGGGTGTGATCAACACTTGGAAGTGCCAAAGGAGGAAAAGGCTTCCCAGCTCATTGGAAATGCTCATCTTACAATGGTTAACTGCCCTCGGGGAGATCTGATCTTGGCTGGATGTATCCTTCAGGGAGATGCGAGATTGTGCTCTCTGAAAAGAAAATACTGTCAGCCAACCAATAATGCAGACTGAAAATACAACTCAACCAGGCAGGCTCGCATCCAGGCCCTTCAAAACAGCTGCAGGGGGAGGAGCTTGGAGCCAGGCTACCCAGCAGGCCCCAGGAGCTTGGAGGAGAGTAAGTTCTGCTGGGCTTGGCTGTGGTATTGCCACTTGCTTATACCTAATACTTGGAAAAGCCAGTGCCTGCTACAAGCAAAGAAATATGCAGTGAACATTATAAAGGAAACTGTCTGGAAAGATTTGGCCACTGAGCTGAGTTCACCCAGGACATACATCAAATGTTCACAATGATCCGATTACTGGATGATCTGCCTTGTTCCTGTGAGCCATCCGCTCTCTTATCAAGGGTTCTTAGTACTTGTGATTTGGTTGGTCAGTGCTTGCTGCAGTTTCTACAGGCCCTTAAGACACCTAACAAATTTTAACTTTTAAAAGGCAGCCGGCCATATTTTCCATTCTCACTGTTCCACATACAAGGCTCTTTTCTTTACCTCTTTCCTGTTCTCGACACCCAAGACACTGTGTCTTCCCGACCAAGCCCTTTTGGGCACAAGCTCTGAGCTCAGCTCTGCGTGCTCAGAGGTGACTGACTCAAGGCCCCTGTCCTTCAATTGTATTCATTTTACAAGCAGAAGGACCTCTACAGAATCCTCATGCAGCATGGACAAGAGCTGCTCAAAGGGTGTCAAAGAACTAAGTTAGCTCTGAATTGAGATGTGGGAGGTGAGATAAAGGGGGAAATAAGAATCATGGCAGAGGAAGTGAAAGTTAATGCAACCATCTCTCCGCTTCCCCAAAAAGTGTACTATGTGCATGCTTGTACACACTATTGATAAAGAGGGTGTGTATCACACATTGACAAACAACAATGAAATGTTGTATATAGTCATTACCATAACTTTTACATAGTTCATTAATTCTCACAAAGTTTTTCTTTCATTGATTTTACTGAACTCTGTACCCAGAGAAAAATTAAGGTTGTGCATCCCTGGAGTAAGCATTTTATTGCATATTTTTGTTTTTATTTATGTATAAAAACAATACTCAAAGGGAAATATGTGTCTGAATTTTAATCATTGATCAGTGACATGAACAATCACAGCTTCTTTGCTGATTCACCTAACAGTTTCAAATACTAAAAGAATATTTTCTCAAACTTTTGTTCTATTCATAACAGCTACAGCAATGAGACATCCTAAAGGTGAACCTACAATACTATCATTTTATCCAACATTTTCTTAAATAAAAACAACCAACAAAACAATAACTCAAATCCTAATTGGCTCTAATTATGTGCTTTTAGTACCTGGCATAGTCAATTTCAAGTCACCAATGTGAATGAAATGTAGAATAGCAAGTTATCAGACATTTCTAATACACAGATGCATGGACACAAAGAATTTTAATAGTATACATTACAATAAAATAATAGAATAATTGGAATTTTATTTTTTGAGCATTTATTGCCTTTGTTTTTAACATAATTTAATATGTTCACCTAATTTAATTTTTAGTAATGGCTGTATTTAACAGCTGCCTTGCAAAATTCCAGGAAATTAAATAAGTGGCTCTCTCAAGCCTGTCCAAGCCATTTTCATCATGCTCCTGATGCATACAACAAAAATCCAATAAATGCCAGTTGACTTTCTTTTATTAAGGAAAGAAAAATAGAGTCACTAAGGTGGGTAAAATTTTGAATTGGGAATCCAGGAATCCAGGGCAATGCCTGCTCCTCTTTTGTCTGAGTGCTTTCAGCGTCTTTCTCTCCCGGAAGGCTTGTTCTCTGCAGAATGACCCACATGTGTCAGTCTCCCCCAGGAGCAGGCTGAGCCTGATGGCCGCCCCACAGGGCAGGTAGAGCTCCTTCTTTGTGTCCAGACAATAGCACTCACCACTGCTGACCTCACACACTATGTCAAGCGACAAGAAGAGATGGTCTCCCACAGCTTGGCCACCTCCAGGCCCAGCAAGATCTGGAAACATTTGTGACTAGCCACAAAGAGTGCTTCTGACATGCCCATCAGGAAGGCACGCCTGCTTCTGCAACTCCCGTAACATGATCCATGGGAAGGAAGCCTCCCATTATGGGAATAAGCAAATTTGTACCTTCCCCAGCAGCAGCCAGGGTTCAGAAGTTCATCTCCCTGTGTCTGTGGACTAGTGCCTCACAGTCCTGGGACCAAGCATCAGTGTGCTTGCTGCTGGCACAGCAAAGGACCCGAGGGCCACAGACAGTGGTGGTAAGAACTGTCAAATGTGACAACATCTTCTACCTGGAGGGTCTTAGCAAGTTTTTCCTTACCTACAAGTTGGAGACTGGGGAGGGGGGTCTGCAGTCAAGTGTGAATAAACCAGCAACCACAGAGGTAACTGAGAATTTGTTCCTCCCAGCAGAGCAGTGGGGGAGCCAGCAACCCCACCAGTCCTTGGCTGAGAGCCGTTCTGGAGCAATGAGGACCTGATTGCCCAACCTCTCTGGCCTGCACAGTGTAGACAAGCCTCTTATGACTTCAAAGGACATCCCCAGGTAACAGATGCAGTGAGAATTCACCATGAGGTATAATGAAGGCCCAGGGATATGGCAAGGTACTTCTATGGATTGTTACTCTGACCCAAACCAGCAGTCCAATGGGTTTATGAACCAGGTTGTTGAGAACATTAAAGCTGAGCTTGAGCAGCAGATGATCCAGGCACCAGTATCATCAGAGCCACCAAAGTAAAATGAAAACTTGCCAAAAACACTCAGCCTCGTAGGAGAACTATTTTCATTAAGTAAGTTATCTATTTGAGTGTCTCAGAGAACTCCATATTGAGATCATTAATATCAATAATGATAATATCAATAAATCTGGTGCCCAAAGTCAGTGACTCCTGAGTCATGGTCCCTTACTCTCAAAAGCAAACTTAGCTTTTGCTGTTAAATCTGGGTGACTTATAATTAAAAGTGGATGTATTTATTACTTCCAGCACCCAGAAAAACACGACTCACAACGACAAATCCTGGACTATGTTGTAAACCCTTTGTGCAATGCCTGCAGTTTCCTCTCATCCCTTCAGGGCCAGACCACGTCTATGACTCCATGGCCATGAGCCCTGCAGAAGGCACCTCTCCCAGATGGCCTCTCAGAGCACCTTTAGTTCTGGCATGTGACATCAGCACAGCATGGTACAGTGAGCATGAGACTGACCCCCAAGTGCAGCTGAAACCCACCAGCCCCTCACCAGAATCATCCTGAAAATAAGAGTGGGTTGCATTACAGGGCTAGAGTCTCCATCTCGTCCAAAATGTCTGTCATATGTTGTAACTGTTATTTTCACAACTTTTCCTCTGTGTCCTGTTAGTACTGAAACATCCATGTTTCTGTTTCATCTCTTTTAGCATTAGGTCAAGCACAGAGATCATATTTTGGGTACCTACTCATCTCCTGCTGTCCCTTACACCACCACCTTCTTCCTTGCCAATAGAATCCTCATCTTGCCTCTGTTTTTCAGTGAAACCTATAGACGCAGTGTGGACACACCTAAGAGGTCTGGGGGCACCCAGTCAGGGCAACCCCTGCACTTTGATGAGTCCTGCTTTTAGTATCTCAAACAGTTTCTCTCAAAGAACATGAAGAAAAAATCCTCTTGCTTGTGCTTGCAGTGTGGGATGAGGAAAAGAAACCATTGTGAAACACACCAGAGTGTCCTGTTCTTGTTAACATCACCTGCTGTCAGAAGAAAGGACTTTACTAGACACTTAGCTAGGGCTTTTGTCTCAGCCTGAACAACCTGGGGCAATGATGCCCCACGCAGCCCACTCATCCTTTCCATTCTAGTACACGTGGGGACTGGACGTTGTTATGAAGTTCACCATCTAGAGCTCCAAGCTTACTCACAGACTGAACCCTCATCATTAGACCATCAAATGTTCCCTTCCCTCTGCACCTATTTCTCTAAGTGCCTCAAGTATATCTATCAAGGCATACTAAAAGCAAAAAGCACAGTGAAAGAGATAGTGCAAGCTTCAGAAGCAGACCAAGGGACACTAGGATTATCCGACTGGGAAAGTAGACTGACAGTGGTGACCATGCAAAGTACCCTCTCGGACAAAGCAGAAAGCATACACAAAAAGATGGACCATGTTAGCTGCAAGATGGTTATTAGAAAGAATAAAATGCACTATATCCTAAATGAAGAATGCCTTTGATGGCCAGCATTTGGTCTAACAGTTAAGGTGCTGGGTTGAGACAGCCATGTCCCATGTAAGAATGACTGGGTTTGACCAGTAGTTCTAGCTCCAAACTCGCAGCTTCTTGCTAATGCAAATACTTAGGAGGCAGTCGTGAAGGCTGAAGAAATTGTGTTCCTGCCAGCTTAAGGAAGACCTAGATTGAGTTCCAATCTCCTAGCTTTGACTTCAACCCAAACCTGACTTTCGTGTATCTCTGAAAAATGAACCAGTAAATGAGTGAGATATTCTCTCTCTCTCTCTCTCTTCCACATTTCTTTTCTCCCTCCCTTCCTCCCTTCCTCCCTTCCTGCTTCCTCTCTGCTTCTCCTAATAATTTTTTGGTAAAGAAATAGGATACAGCATTTGAAAAGAAAGTAAGAGTGCCTTTTATTCACTCAGTAGATTGGACACGGCTAAGGAAAGACTCTCTTAGCTTATGTCTATCTCAACAGTAACTTCCCAAACCGAAAAGTAAAAAGCAAAAAGACATAAGAAAACAACAGTAGACTATCCAAGAACTGTGAGACAACTACAAAAAGTGTAACTTATGAGAGAATCAGAGGGAGAAAGAAAAAGAAACAGAATATATATTTGAAACCATGATAGTTGAGAATTTTCCTCCAAATTTGTGTCAGATACAAACTACAGATCCAGGAAACTCAGACTTCTATGCAGGACAAATTATAAAACTCACCCATGGGCATATATTCAAGCTGCAGAAAAATCAAAGATCAAGAAAGAAAAAACTTTGAAAGCTGCCAGAGGGAGAAAAAAATCTGATAAAATATGTACAAGATCTCAAAGAGAAAACCAACAAAAACTCTGGAAAATAAAATCATAGGAGAACTAAAGAAATGTAGAGCTGTTCCATGATCAAGGGCAGGATGACTCAGCATTGTCAAGACGTCAGTTCCTCCAAGCTGATCTGCAGACACAATGCAATGTCAACTCAAACACCAACAAATCGTTTTATGGATACAGACAAACTGATGCTATCACTTATGAAAATCCCAGAGTACCAACACAATATTAAAGTGTCAAAAGACTGACACTACCCGACTTCAAACCTACTACAAAGCTGTGATACTCAAGATAGTGTGAGAGAAGACATACATAAATTCACGGAACAGAACAGGGAGCCCAGAAATGGACCCACATGAATACAGGCAGCTCGTCTTCAATAAAGGATCAAAAGTGAAAAGTTGGGAAAAGACAGTCTTTTCAACTGATGGTTCTAGAACAACCCAAGCATCCACAAGGGGAAAACTTAGACACAGACTTCACATTTTTTACAGAATTTACCTCAAAATGGATCATAGCTCTATTGTAAAAACAAAACAAAAACTTTCAAACTCCTGGGGGAAATCAAATAGCTTTCAGTATAAAAATTAATTTTAGATAAGACAGGATCCATAGAAAAAGTATTGATAAGGTGGACCTCATTAAAATTTAAATTCTCTGTAAAACATATTTTCAAAAGGATTATCAGGCAAGCCCCAAAACTTGAGAAAATATGTACAAAAGACAAACCTAGCAAAGGGCTGTTGTTCCTAAAACCACAAAGACCCAAAGCTCAGTAAAAAGAAAAACGAACTGCCCTAATTCAAGAACAAAAACAGAAACAGACAAGATTCAAGACCCTGACGGAAACCTCACTAAAGAAAAGATGAAACTGACAAATGAGCATACATAAAGATGCTTTGCACCACATACCATCAAGGAAATGAAAATTACACAGCAATGAGATACCACTGTGCATTTGTTGGAATGACCAAACTCCAGGAGTCTGACATCACGAAGCACTGGTGAGGACGTGGAGCAACAGGAACACGTTGCTCGCTGGAATGAAAAACATGCAGCTACTATGTAAGACAGTTTGGTTGTTTCTTACAAAACTAAGCAGATGCCCACCACATGATTCAGCAATCATGTTCCTGGTATTTATCCAAAGGTGCTGAAATTGATGTCCACACAAAAATCTGCAGTGGTGGAACATCCTATAGCTTCAGAAGCTGGCAAGGTATTTTGACACCACCTGACCACGCAATGTGCATCATGATCAAGTCCTTGGCACTGGTCACCAGGGCCACAGGTAATGACCTCAAGGAAGAGGCCCTCCAGGGCAACGTGGTCCCCTTCGGCTGTCATTGACTATGAGTATAAGCATGCGTCACTCTTCTGAACAGGCAATGTATGTTGGATGTAGTCCTGGGCCACATGGCAGATTGTTGGGTGTAGATGTGAGACCAGCAGAACAGGATTTAGGTAGTGAGCTGCCTACCCCCACTGGAGGGAGAGCAGCTGGTCTTGGTGGCCACATGCAACTTGCTCAGTGCAAATCCTTCAAATAGTGATCAAGTCAGGTCACACCTGCACCGGCATCCTGTTCCAGGCCTGAGACTTGGCAGTCAAGGTGACAGAACAGCCAGCTTCACCTCCCTGGGGATGTGAGTGTAGACAAGCAGGACTGTACCCTTGTCACAGCCAAGTATCAAACCCCATGGCTCCTTCCACCACAAATCCACACCGTGACTTTCCAGGCTGACAAACTGGACTCAGCAGCGGGGTGACCAATGAGGCCTCATGCAAGATTGTGATGACGGACAAGAACATCACTGCATCTGTAACCTCATCTTCAAAGGTGAGTCCCTCTTCAAGTTGACTTAACCACAAAGGAACAGCTCAACGAGCTCTGGGCTGTAGCAGCACATTGAGAGGGCAAGCCCCTGGTCTCAGACTTTGGGAAGCACCAGTTCCAGCTGCTTGAGTCTGATGGTGTCTTCCTGAATGAGTGTGCTGTGAAAGGAGCTCTCTTTCCCCAAGACAGGAACCTCAACCAAGAGGGTCACTCAGTAGTCACTGTTTTCTGAACATCACTGGTGACTGTTCGCCCCAAACAGACCACCAGCTCCCTGAATGGGAATAGGTACATCTTGCCTAAACCTGTGGTGTGATAACCTGTGTCTACTTCTGAAGTCTTTACCTCTCTCCAGCAGGACCTATAGAATTGTTTAGTCTACCACTCCTCATTTGGTCTACAATGCTTAGCACAGCAGTAATCTGCTTCCCTCCCACACAGGGAGAGCCCTCCCTTGGCCCTGGATACACTTACGCAGATACCATGGAATTATTGCTTATGTTCACTGATGCCTTTTAATTGTCACTATTAGCAGGTCTGCTGCTGGGGCTTCATGTTAGGAAAGCAGCACATTTGTCACTGTATCATAGTATACATGTTCTGTAGCTATGCGGTATTACATACTGCATGTCATAATCCCCATGTGTAAAGTTGTATTCTGTAAGGGAGACTGTAGGCTTCGCTCTACAGCCAAAGACATGCACAGATCACGAGGGCAGGGTCCCGCTCCACAGTGAGCTGGACTAACTTTGCCAAATGCTGATGCAACTGTGACTTTCTTCTCCCTCCCCCTCTCTCAGTCCAGCCCACTTCTCCCCTTTAGTCTGGGGCCTTACATTGTCCTGGTTGCTTCCCAAGGGCTGCTGGGAGGATGCTAGGATTCAGAATTCATTACGGTCTGGACCAGGCAGTAGCCTCAGAGAGAATAACTCCTTCTTGCCCGACTCTTCATCGCGTATCAAATCTCTCTCCACACTTGAACTGTGTGGCCACTTTTCCAGAGAAGCCTGAGGTGAGGTGGGGGGAGGGGTACTCAGCACCCTTCTCCTTCCTCCTTCCCAGCAAGCTCAGGGTTTCCGCCTAACCCTGAGCCTTTTGCCATGAGATGCACAAATGTGCTTTTCCTCCTTGGTAAACATTCACAACTCCTCCACTCATAGCCTAGGAGATGTTAATAAGTGCTATTAATGGCTTGCTAATTTGCATACCTTATTTATTATTGGTGGTTTGGAACTACAGGGGACCAAAGCTTGCACACACAATCCTACTCTCCCCACCCTGACAGGGGATCTGCATTGTGCTAATCTGATCTTCCACGCTTAGTAGGAGCAGCCAATCAAAGGTAGATTTACGGTGCAAGGGCTCAGGGCACGTCTGGATATGGAATCGACACATTCCCTGTCAATCCTGCTTGACACAAAGGAAGCCCTTCCCCAGAGCCAGAAAGGAAGAGTGGCTGGGGACATGGCAGCCTGCAAGGCAGTCAGGAGCCAGAAGATTCTTAGCTAGCCCGGCTGCCTCCCAGTCATGCAATCACAGGCCCACTGGCATTAGAATTCTGAAGAGGTTGGGGGTTTTTGTGCCGTGGTTGCTTGCTTTCTTCTTCTTCTTCTTCTTTTAAAATCACAGCCTTTAAGTGTTTTGCGTTTGTAATTAGTCATAAGCCCTAGAATGGCTCAATTCACATCCCTGTGCAGCCAACCACCCCCTCCCTGCTTATTGCTTGCCCAAGTGCTGGTAATTAACCCTGCAAGATGGGCAAGCCTGATTGGCAGCAGCTTTTGCAAAAGGCTCCCAGCCATCTCAGCAACAAAGGGAATCATCCTAGCATCAAGGCTTTATAGATGCCGTCTGCATTCTGTGCTTTTTAGCCCGCCTCTGATAAAGATCTCATGGACTCGTTTATTTTGAAATATGAGACATAATGTTTTGGTAGATATTTGTAATTCTTCTATGCAAGAGTAACATCATGGTTGATATTTGACACGACTTTTTTTTCTTTAAGATATTTTTATTTGAAAAGTTATGGAGAGAGGAGAAATGGTGAGGCTGGGGCAGGGAGATGTGGAAAATTTTCCATCCGCTGTTTCACTTCCCAAATGGCTGCAATGGCCAGGGAGTAGGAGCTTCTTCCGAGTCTCCTACATGGGTGCAGGCCCTGAAGGATATGGGCCATCCTCCATTGCTTTCCCAGTATATAGCAGCATATAACAGCTCCATATAACAGCATTTGGGCCACGGTGGACCACATCCATGACAGTGTATACAATGCAGTCTAGGTGTAGACACCATATAGCCTAGATTTGTGTACCTGCATGTTAAGATGTTTTGTACAATGATAAAATTACCTATTGACACATTTCTCAGAACAATCCACCACTGTTAAATGACACATGACTACGTTTGTTGATTTATCCTTTCCTTCCAAAGGCAGACTCTTATCTACCTCATTCACCACCATTTCTGGAGCTCCTGAGACGATGCTTGGGAGTGGACATTGGTGCTGGGGATTAATCTGCTACTGATATTACATCCACATTGGAGTGCCAGTTCGAATCCGAGCTGTGCCATTTCCAATCCAGCTTCCTGTGGTTGCATCTTGGGTGATGGCAGACTCTTGGGACTCTGCCGCCCACATGGGAGACCCAGATGGAGTTCGCGGGTCCTGCCTTCAGTCTGCCCAACCCTAGCTGTTATGGCCATTTGGGGAGTAAACCAACCAATGGAACATCTCTCCATCTCTCTCTAACTCCGTCTCTTTGTCACTTTGCCTTTCAAGTATAGGACAAATAAATATACCTGAACATTTAAAGCAGTACATGGCATATAATAGTGACAATAAATTTGAGTAAATGAATGATGACATGATGTTGGTACCTCACATTTTCAATGCTAAGGAAATATGATATTTTTTTAAGTACATGCAACTCAACTAGTGATAGTAGTTATTCTCTCCAGTTTCTTACCCCCAAACCCACAAAACTGCAGTTAGATAACTGGTGACATCTTTAAAAAGAAAAAGAGCACGTATTGACACCCAAGTAAATCTTCTGTTTCTTTTGAAAAAATTAGGATCATCTGATAAAGCCAATAAACCGCAGCCAGTGACAATGCAGATGAACAATTTTGCTAAGAGTATTCTTACCCTGAGTCATCATGTGATACCCAGCAGGCATTTGGAATTCATCCAAAGGCCCTTGTGATCACGGCAAATAGCAAAATCCTGGTCAACCCAATCCCCATGAATACTGAACTGCCTCATGTGGATCAGGCACTGTGCTGGTCATGTGCACAACAAGGAAGCTCAAAGTATTTAGAGACCAAAAACCACTCCATGTTCTCTATATGATACACGCATCCATTGTTAAGGAGGTCCAGTTATCTACGTGACTGACACAGAAATGAGGGTGTCCTCAGGTATCTGTCAGGAGAGTAGGCAGCCCTAGTGGGGGGTTGTCACCTCCACCACATCAGGGGCAGGCTGAAACCCCAAGGCAGGGTGACCTGAGCTGTAAGTCATCACTTTGTAACACAGGGGCCAGAGAGTAGGAGAGTTCAGTTCTGGGCCAGGTAGCCAGCAGGATGAGAACTTGGGATGAAGACTAGCATTCTTACCATTGGTGCCCATGTCCTTAAGAACACTTTTTGCCCACCCGGCTGAGTCTGAGTGGGAGCATTTTTCTTTTAGCCCCTTGTAATAGCTAGCTTTTAAAAAGTCAGCCTATGCCCCTGAACTCTGAGAAACTGCAGCAAAGATTCTAGGACATTTCCATTGTTTGCACAACCAGCAAAGAGAATGGCCTTCTCTCTGTGGCAGGCATGTTCCTCCCACTCTGCAATTAGCCAGTAGGAGAGAGAGCAAACAGAGGGAGAGATTAGCATTTTATGGAAGCTGGTTTGTTCCTGGCTTGTTAGAAACCTTGAAGACTCAAATTTTGTTTTTCTCTTCTGCAATAAAAAAAGTGTTTCTCATGGTTCATATATTTTGCTAATCAAATACTTGGCTCTGTACAGCAGGCTCCATGACTGTTCTGAAAACCTAAAGGAGTCATTGGGTAAGAAACTCCGCAGGGTAGACTCCCAACTGTCCTCCCAGACTGCTTACCACGAAGCAAACTAAAGCCCACCTAACACGAACTGCTCGCACTGAAGCCCAGATCCAGGGCAGTGCTCTAGTCTCAATGTCTGCCATGCAGGAGCTGCGCGCACCACACCACAGCTGCTTAATGATGTGTAAGACATGGCACTCAGCGGGGGTCAGGGCAGGCCAAGTGCCAGGTTAGAGAGAGGGGCAGGAGGAGTCCTGATGCCAGGCTGGCCCTGTGGTTGCCAGGGGCCAGGGGCAGGGATCTCACAGCAGTCCCCAGCTCATCCACACCAGCACACTCTCTTGCTCCAGAACGTAGTTCCTTTTGCTGTTGTTCTTGAAACTTTATTCCCTCCCTCTAAGAGTAAAACCTCTATTATGAAGAAAAGAATAGTATTTATGTGTGTATATATAATATCTACATTGGAAGTGAAGGTGGCAAAATGTTAATGGTCATTTTATATTCAATGATTGTATATAGCCATGGTCTACAGTCTCACGACACTGAGGTCTCTTTGCCTGTTACTTGTTAAAATTTCTTATTCAGTGAAATAGTTAGCCATTTACCATAGTATACACCCAAAATGTGTTATCTCAAAAGTTAAAAAAAGAGAGAGGGAGTGGGAGGAGAGTTGGCAGGCAGGGGCGTGGGGCCGGAAATGAATATCCTTGCGTTCCTAAACTTGTACCTACAAATCACACTGAATCTGTTTAATAGTAATTTTAAAAGAAAACTTAAAAAAATTTTTTAAATGTTGAAACATTGTAAAATAATAACAAAAAGTAAATTTTAAAATAAAAAAATTTAAATTTAAAGTGGATGTCTGGTATTAGAACTAGAAGTATGAAGAAGCCATTTATCTTTATTATGGAAGAAAATCATTAATAATCATAATGGATTGTGTTCCTTTTGCTTAAAAAAAGAAAAAGGAAGCTTCACATTTACTCACTGCTAGCATCGCCCTGACGCGACCCTAGCTGGTGAGGGGAGATCTAAGGGCTTCGGATCTAACGTGCTTCCTGCTTCCATAATTCAAGTGGACAGTTCTGGAATTCTCTCTGCTGGAGCTGCTCCATGGGGCGGGCCTTCTGACTTCAGCACCGCCCTTAAAACTGTGTTCACAGCCTCCTGAGCCCATGGCTGCCCTCTCAGGCCAAGCAGGAAAAGCAGAAATCCTTGGGAAGAAGAGGCATAGACCAAGTACTCAACAAGCTTGGTGCCTACCGCGGATCACTGCCCGTCCACTCACAGCTTGCATGGGGAGCAATGACCAAATAATCCAAGGAGCTGCAGATAAGCAGCCACACACAGAGGCTGGTGACATGGCTGACAAACAGGAAGGGGACAGCTAAGAAGATCTGGCTCTGCTGCAGTAATTACACACAGTGCAGGAGCCTTCGACCACAGGGATGGCTAATGGCCATTTGCCACCACAATACGCATGTGAATCACTGTACCTGTCTTAAATCATTTGATGAGAACAGGAGAGCCAGTACATTTGGCATGGAGCCTTCACAATTTGTCACCAGGGCAGGACAGCCACCTGCTGTTATTTGAAAGGGTTGGTGCAGGGATAGCCTGCGTCTCGAAAATGACCCCTCAGTGACCCTCTGTCCCTGTTTCACAGCCTTTGTGTGCCCACCTGCACCCCCCAGCACACACTGGACCTAGAACCCGCCCCTCTACAGCCAGAGCTTTGTGAGGCTGCAGGCTGGCAAGCAGACACTGAGGCAGACAGCGGAACACATCCGCTCTGTCGGCTTCCACCTCTTCTTGTTCTAGAAAGGCTTTCCCCTCAGCAGTGGCAGCTCCTGGAGCGGCAGCTACCTCCAGCTTTCAGGCTCCTGAGCAGGTGTACAGCTAGTCCAGGCACCCCGCAGAGGTCTGAGTCCCAGCCCTGGCGTGTCAGTCATCCCAACCACTTCCTGTCATTCCTCCAGTGAGTTACCTCGCTAAGAATCATTTCTATCAAAGGCCCTCAAACAACAATAAAGCAGGTGTCATTTGGCTCCTTGTGGCGTATTGACTCAACCAGGGGTCATCCCTCTACCTCTGGTCACTGGCCAGACTCAGTCCCAGCTTCCTTTCTAAACTGTCCAAAGAGCCCTTCCCACCTTGCACTGACAACTCTCATGTATGTATGCCTTCATGACTTGAATGCCCTAGGGTCCTGTCATGGCTCACTCCAGCAGGACTGACCTCTGCAGAGATCCAGGGCAGTAAGGACCAGAGGTACCAGTCAGCCACAGAGACAAGGGTGGAGGGACCCGATCAGCCCCCAACAGCCAGAAGCCAACTGGTGATTGCTGATGCCTCAGCCGGAGTCCAGGGGGGCGATTGAGAGCAAGGGCTGAGCCATGCCCTCTAAGGTCAGTGGGTTTGTGCACCTGCAGTGTGATGGTGACACGTGCACAAGGCTGCACCCTCACAGCTGAAGAAAACATCTGTATGTGTTTGCATGTTAGTTTGGGCTCTATGTAACGACTGCTTCAAAAGGAAGGATGGGGTATAAAGCAAAATTAATTTTTTGTTGTATTCTTATTTGAAAGTGAGAGAGGGACAGAGACAGAGAGAGATATGGAGACAGAGTTATGTGAGCAACGCACACTTATGGGCCTGGTGCAATGGCTCAATGGCGAAATCCTCACCTTGCACCTGCCGGGATCCCACATGGACACTGATTGTGTCCTCACTGCTCCACTTCTAATCCAGCTCTCTGCCAATGGCTTGGGAAAGCAGCAGAGGATGGCCCAAAGTCTTGGGAGCAGGCACCCATATGGGAGACATGGAGGAAGCTCCTGGCTTTGGATCAGCTCAGCTCTGGCCATTGTGACCACTTGGAGAATTAACCAGCAGACAGGATCTTTCTATCTCTCCATAAATCTGTCTTTCCAATAAAAATAAAAAGAAAGAGAGAAAAAGAAAGAGAGAGAGAGAAAGAAAGAGAAAGAAAAAGAAAAAGAGGGGGATGGAGGAAGGGAGGAAGAAAGAAAGAAACATCCCAAGACCTAACCCTCCACTTAGAATCTTCTTTATCAGCTTCAAGCTAAATTTGTTGCAGATTCTTCAGGGCCTTCCGAGCATCTTTTTATATACCCCCCTTCTCTCTCTGGTCTGCTTATTTATCTATTCACTCATAAGGCAGTGAGTGAAAAGTGAGAGAGAAAGAAAGAGATCCTCCGTCTGCTAGTTTACTCCCTAAATGGCTACTACAGCCTGAACTGGGCCAGGCCAAAGTCAGAAGCCCAGAATTCAATCCAGCTCTCCTCCATGGGTGGCAGGGGCCCAGGTATTTGAGCCATTATCTGCTGCCTTCCCAGCAGTATCAGCTGGGACTTGGGTCAGAAGCCAGGACTCCAACTACCATTCCAGTATGTAATGCCCATGTCCCAAGTGGTAGCTTACCATTTTGTCCCATAACACCAACCCTACAGCACCCTTCTTGTGGTAGGGATTGGGTCACCTCTAACCAGCCTCCACTCAGGCCTCCATTAATGCCAGGAACGTTCTCCTCCCACCGATCAGTCAACTCAATCCTTCACCTCATTTAGGTGTATGCTCAAATGTCAGCCACCTGTGAATAACAACCTTCCCCAGTTCCACTATACCCTGTCTCATGTTTATTTACATTACCATCTGATCACTGACTTATACTGACTTGTTGGTTGATCGTGTTTATCTGCTCACTTGGGAGCAGAATATTTGGTCTGGTTCATGGCTATACATACATAGTGCCAGTGTTCAGCACACAGCATGAATGAATAAAATTTACTAATGAATTCATATGCGTAAGCATTTACTTAGCACCAGTACAGTGCTAGACGCTGATGATACTTTTAGAAAGTTCTAGTCTAGTGGGAATATTAGACAAGCCAGAAAATAATTCTAACACAATGTGACAAGTGCTATAACTAAGTTTGATGATCAAGAAACATGATCAACCTAGGTACCCAGGGCAAGACCTCAGTGGCCATGGGTGAAGAGACAGGTTCTCTAGGGAGAAACCTGGAGTGGTTAGACCATGGAGTGCTCCAGGCAGGTAAGTAAGTAACAACAGCAAAGACCAGGCATGTCCCACAACCCAGCCCTTCCCTTCCTCCCCCCGGAAACTGTCGCTCGGAACAGCAGCTGGCACGAGGGTGCAGAGCCATGTTCATGGGGACCCTTCCCACACCGCTCACAAGAGCACACAAAACAGAATGGCATAAATGCTGACCTGGAGGAAAAGAGCTGAATGCATCAACAGACTTCCATACTTCCGACCTCTGCCTCTGTTAACATAGTTACACAGGGACATGCTTTTGGCCTAGTGATTAAGACACCCACAACCCACACCAGAGTGCCGTTCCAGCTTGATTCTCGCTTCTTCCAAACGCAGCAAAGATGGTGGGAGACATCGTGTTCCCTGCCACCCACAAGAGAGTGCTGGCTGCACCCTGGCCCCATCCCAGCGACCACAGGCACCTGGGGAGTAAGCCAGCAGGTGAGAGATCTCCATCCTTGCCTAGAGAACAAACACATTTACATCAGTAAATTATACCATGCATAAACATGGAGAGACGTACTTCACGTAATATTAAATGAGAAAAAAAATCGCAAAACTATACGAATGTGTCAATGTACTTTTTGTTCAAGTAGGCATGCTCCTGTGGAAAATCCAGGACACATGGAAAATCTCCAGGCTGACACGGAGTTGTGGGAAGTAGGAATGTAGGATAGGAATAGACAGAGGAACCTTTCACTGTTTGACTTCCTTATGACATGAATTCACTTCCAAATTAACAAAAATCCAAGGAGCTATGCAACAGGGACAAACAGAAGGTCTGTAAGAGGATTGATTCATGCGGGTCACAGGGTTAGAGCAAACAAGAGCCTGGGTCAAGAAGGCGAGCTAATTCAAGACCAGGTCACTGATAGGGCGACGGGGAGGGACACAGCACAGGTAACCTGACCTGGGCCTGCAGAGGCACCTTGACCTTCTGCCCTTGCGGCCACTTCCTCCAGACAGCAGAGGTGTGCAGAGGCCTTGATGGTCAGCCGCCTGCACCTGCAGGCGAGGTTGATGGAGATAGGAGTGACAGAGTCAACGTGAGGAAGACATTCTCCACGAGAAGACACACCGTCTCTGCTTCTGTGTCCAGCTCCTATCATCAAAAAGCATTACCTTGCTCCTTGCAAGACCTCAAAGCAAGCTTCTTTCTGTGGTTGTCTTTTTTTTTCCTTTTGGGGCTAGGAATTCCCAAGAGACGTGTGGCACTTCGTAAAAGTAGGTGGTCACAGAGTACATGTTAGCTAATATGCTTAATTACCAACTGAGTTTTAATTACACAAGTATTATGTGGATGCTTCTCTTTATAAAGGCTAAGAGAAGACATTTAGTCTGGTAGTTAAGAATCTGGTTAAAATGTTGCATCCCATATCAGAGTGACCAAGTTCAATTACCAGCTCTGGCTCCTAACTCCAGCTTCCTGCTAAGGCAGACCCTGGGAGGCAGTGGTTGTAGCTCAAGGATTTGGATTCCTGCCGCTCATAGGAGAGCCTTGGATTAAGTTTTTAGCTCCTGACTCCAACCCCAGCCCAGCCCACGTTGGACAGTGAGCCAGCAGATAGGAGCTCTTCCTGAACAAACAAAACAAACTCCAGGCTATCTTACAGGAGGGGGAAGTCACACAGAGAAACCAGAACCCAGAGGAAGGCTGCTATTTGAAACCATTATCATTTGGTGTGTTTGCCACATAGCAAAAGGTAACTGAGACATTCTCCCATCCTATCTCTAACACCCCAACATTAATTTCCCCCTCCTCCAGGCAAATATTATCATAAAGGTGATTTGTATCATCACTTCACCTGTTTTAGTAGTTCTTGAAAGTATGTCTAGCACCCTTATGCCATCTATTCTATTCCTTGACCTGTTTTTGAGCTATGCAAATATGAATTCATACTCCGTGTATCATAAAACGAATGAAATGGTAGTGCATCATTTAGTGGAGCATTGTTACAGCAGTTGCAATGAATGTTGCCACCCACAATACTATGGGCAGATGAGGCTCACAGTGCTGAATTGAAAGGAGCAAGTGCCAGATGACTAGATCATTCATCTTTCCAGATGGTTATTGGCCATTTCCTCTTCATTGAATTTCTGGTTTCCTGCATCTATTTTTTTTTCTTAGGTTGTCCTTTTCTTATTAATTTATTGGAATTTTTTTATGTATTTCAAGAAGTGTCCCCAACAGTCGAGTACTAGGAATTGCTTGACTCTTGAGAAACATTTTCAAGAACTTAAAATTACCAAGCACCGCCCCCAAAATGTGTCCTTGGAAGGTATTGGGAAGAAAAAAAAAGAACTAACCAAAATTATGACAGATTATTTGGGCTGTTTGATTTCTGGGCTGAAAATCCCCAGAGCCAGATATTTGACCAGGATTTAAGCTGCATGGCCCAGTAAGAAGCTATTTACATAAACACACAGCACAGGAGTATCTGTTTCATATTTCCTTTGCCACCAATAGGAAATGCATCATTTAACGCGAAATACAGTCCCTGTAAACATTTGCTGGGACAGAGTTACTCTTCTCCCTAGCAGTGTCCAGGCAGAACACAAAGGAGGAATAGGTTCCTTTAACCTCTGAAGAGTCACATTTCTTTCCCTTAGGTCACTTGATAGGGCCATTATAGTCTCCGATAAGACATGTGGGACTCTGTTTAATATCTGGCAGTTTTCTGGTGCCTCTTCATTTATTGGAAAAAAGTATCCATTAGCGGTCATTAGCACGTCCTGTCAAGATGGGGGCTAAATGACTCTCCCCAGCTTAAAGGAAAATGGCTTTTTCAAGACAGTGGCATTAATTGCTCCATGGAATAGATAGGGCCCTCTTGGCAGTAACCTGCCCCTCCTCCCTTCGGGAGGAATCGGACACTGCTTACCTCTGGCTAAGCTTAGGCCGTTTTCTCCTGACCCCATGAGTCAGCACTCACTCTGGTCTGTGGCCTCTGCCAGGGGGTGGGGGCTGGGGTGGAGGCCACCGTCTACAGGGGATCCATCAACCCGTCCCACTGAGGAGCCTCAGACTGGCTCTCCAACTCGTGCAAGGAGCGGGTTGGAGAAGGAGGGAGATGCTCACTTAGCCAGCAGTCTCATGCAAGGAGCCTGTGTTTCACTCGCAGGAAGCCAAGCATTTTGGAGAAATAATCACCCTCCTGGAGCTCCCAACTGAAATAAATCTCTATGACCTTTACTCCTCGGAAAACACACAAGGGGTGGCTGGAGGAGGAAGGCGGCTTGGGTGTGCTTTCAGGGAGCAGGTTTTGCCATGAAAACACATTTCATGTGAGGCTCTTAGTATTAAAAAACAAACAAACAGAGTTTAATGAGCACAAAGCTTCCTAAACGTGAGTCTGTCTCCAGGCTTTGTTGGATCCTTCTTCTCTTTTTCACAAGGATTAAGAATCACATCTAGGTTAAAGTCTTCCCCTTACATGTGCCAGGATCCCATATGGGCTCCAGATCTAGACCCTGCGGCCCCGCTTCCCATCCAGCTCCCTGCTTGTGGCCTGGGAAGGCAGTCAAGGACTACACAAAGCCTTGGGACCCTGCACCCCCATGGGAGACCTGGAAGAAGCTCCTGGTTCCTGGCTTCAGATAGGCTCAGCTTCAACCATGGCAGCCACTCAGGAAATGAATCAGTAGATGAAAGATCTTCCTGTCTGTCTCTTCTCCTCTCTGTGTATCTGACTTTCCAATAAAAATAAGTAAATCTTTAAAAAGAAAGAGAGTCACATATACATCACCCTCAGTGCTATGAACGACCACACAGTGACTTACACAGTAAAGACATTTAGCACGCAGGTGCAACAGGGAGGGTGGGTGTGGGCAGCCCCAGGCTTGGCCCAGCAGATCAGTGGGGTCGCCAGTGAGTGGCCAAAGGTCCTTCCCATCTTTCTGCCACATCATCAGCATCTGTTCATGTGGCTTTGCGCGTCCCCACCCCAAAAAAGAGTCCATGCTCCACTCTCACTCCCCCCACAAATAGGAGGGGAGGAGCTAGGGACCAAGCAGGTCAAGATTTGTGGTTATAATCTAAGTTTTGAGTTTTTTGTTTTTGTTTGTTTTTACACAGCCTCCTGAGTTTTCTTTCATCAGAAAGCGGAATCCTCCTCTGAAGCCCATTCACCTCATTCGCCAAAACTGGGTCACACTCTCTTACCTACCTAGCCAAAGGGAACTGAGCTGCCGGTGCTCGGATGGAGGCAGATCATTGTTCATGCCCCACCTCCCATTCGAGTTTTCAGATTTCAGAGTTTTCAAGAGGGTGGCAGTGGACATATAAACAGTTCAGTATCCTCTCCTGGGAGACTAGTTACCGAGTCACTCATTTGAAGCCAGGAACTTGCAATTTTATTGGCTGACAATTGCCAGCAGAATTCTTGGCAGAATTGTAGAGAAGTTTCTTCACCGATTTCTTGGATTAGAGAATTAGTCCAGCTAGGGAGTGACCTACATAATTTGCATGGTGCCAGGGTGCCAGGCTAGTGCTTGGTCAACCAGAGGGGTGGGGCACGTTTAGCTTAATCAGCATTTCTCCAAGCCACTTACACAAATACTGGGAAGGTTATCAAGCCTGGTGCACGCAGAAGACCAAGAAGACACACTGAATTATTTTCAGTGTAAGTATTTTACAAGAACTCTAGCAAAGGAATAGGAGGCTTTGGACACAGCTGTAAAGGGTAGGAGAAGCTACTGGCCAGCACCAGGTAACCCAGGGGGTTTGTCTGAAGGCATCTGGCCAGGTGTGGCTTACATTTTGAAATGTAGTGTTTGTAAGACTACTAGGAATTCCAGCTTTGCTACTTACAAGCTTCGTCGGGACACTCTGACCTTGTCTCTTTTGGAAGCTGGTAGGAAGGAGAAGTCGACTAGGTGCAGGCCTGCTCTGCATTTATTCTTTATCAGCACTCACATACCTATGCTGCTATTTCCCAACACTGAGTTCTCATCATACAATTCACAGTTCTTTGGTCACAATGGCTCCAACGGCCATCCTGCTTTGGAATGGAGCAGAGAACTGCATCTCAACAGGCTCATATCTTAAAAGAAATGCGCTGATTTAATAGGAAAAGTCCAGATGCCAGGTACCCATCAGTCATGCGTCCATCAGCCTCCAAACAGTCTCTATGATTTGGCTGGCCCTTCCCTGTTTATGCACTGGCTGGACTCTTAGGCTGACAACAAAATGCCTGAAGCATGTCCTGGGCTGGCAATCTGACCACCGCAACATCCACAAAAGACAAGCCACCTCTTGCAGTGAGACCACTTTGATGAGTAGGAATCCTGGGACCCTGAAGTGTCTGAGAAACCTTCTGTTTGATCTCATTGGCCAGAATCTGGTCATGTTGTTCGCCCCGACCCAATCTCCTTGACCCGAGGAATGCCACTCACCGAATAGACAACCTTGAATCTATCAGCCCACATGCCACAGCTGGAGGCGGAATGAGCCTGATGAACTTCCACTGCATATGGTGGTGCAGGTGGGGTTGAATATGGGAGCCAAAGCAGTAGGAGTGTCTGATGGGCCCGGTATGGTAGCCTAGCAGCTAAGGTCCTCGCCTGGCATGTGCCAGGATCCCATATAGGCACCGGTTCTAAACCCAGTGGTCCTGCTTCCCATCCAGCTCCTTTTTGTGGCCTGGGAAACAGTGGAGGATGGCCCAAAGCTTTGGGTCCTTGCAACCACGTGGGAGTCCTGAAAGAGGTTCCTGGCTCCTGGTTTCAGAACAGCACAGCTCTGGCCATTGTGGCCAGTTGGAGAGTAAATCAGCACGCAGAAGATCTTCCTGTCTGTCTCTCCCACTCTCTGTATATCTGACTTTACAATAAAAATAAAATAAATCTTTAAAAAAAAAAAGCAGTAGTAGTGTCCATAATGGGCAAGAGGAAGCGACAAATCGCTTGGCTTTTTGTGCATGAAATTGTCCAACATTCCGCTGCATCCCAGAGGCGACTAACAGGATGCAGCCACTTCTGAGATCCAAAACTGTCACGTTGGCGAGGTGCGAGTCTGCAGGGCTTTATCGGACAAAGGGAAAGAATTTCCACTAGGAAATGAGAGCCGTATAAACAGTCGCAGCTCCGTGAGGCACTGTGCGCCAGCATGCGTGAAACCAATTGTTTCCACTGCATGTGGGATACTCATCAGTTTCATTCCGCTGAAAAGAAAAAAAAAAAAAAAAAAACAAGAACTCAAACTGCCCCAGTGTTTCATCAGAGGGAAACAAACAAACGGCTTAAAAATACATTCTCATCAAACAGAACAGGCCAAGTGGTGGGAACAATCAGAATAAACAGTCGGCTGTGTTCCGCCCGAAGAAAATGAGACAAGTTGGAAAACACACTCCTCTTTACATAAAAAAAAATGGGGACAGTGTTGGACAAGACCAAGTAGAGACTGAGCAGTTTTAATTGCATTTCAGGATTGTCAGCCATTACTCTCTGTGTGTATCCTGCCTCCAGGTTCGCCTTCATGATCGGCTTGCTGTTTGAGGAACGTATTTGGCTATGTTGGGACTGCTTGGTAGTCTGCTGTGCCCTCAGCTTAGGGCTCGGGTTCACTCTGAAGCACAGCTGGTCCATTCTTCCTTCTCCTGAGGACCTCTGATGTACCAGGTTGCCCTGAGCCCACAGCCCAGTCACATGGCAGTCTGCTCCAGAGGATCGACATGCCTCGGAGGCCTATGTCCCTGGGGCCACAAGATCCTTCCTGTGAGCAGTACTGGTCCCTCCTTCAAGGTCACCTCCAAAGGCCTCTGTCTGAAGCAAGTTGTGGGGAAAGCGAACCGTGGTGAAGGCCCACAGCTGAAGGTCGTAGGAGGGCAGAGAGAGAACTACAGCAGCTAGTCCATTCCCCAGCTGCTGCGCTTCCCATCCAGCTCCCTGCTTGTCGCCTGGTAGAGCAGAGAAGGACGGCCCGAAGTCTTGGGGCCCTGCACTCATGTGGGAGACCTGGAAGATGCTCCTGGCTTCGCATCATCTCACAGTTCTGGATGTTGAGGCCATTTGAGGAGGTGGAAGACCTCTCTCTACTTCTCTCTGTAAATCTACCTTTATGATAAAAATAACTAAAGCTTTAAAAAAATTGCTTCTATTAGAGAGAGAACTCTCATCTCCTAATTCATCACTCAAACACCTACAGCTTTACTTGAGCCATTCCCACTGCCTCCCAGGGCCTATGTTACAGGAAGCCAGAAGGCAGGAGCCAGAACTGGGAAGCAAACTTAGGCATGCTGATGTGGGTCTGGGCATCTTTGCTGTTCTGCCAAATGTCTGCTCCCCCTAATGTCTTTAAAATCAGCGAGTAGCGTTATTTGTCATTGTAGCCACAATTTCCTTTGCTTAAGATTGAATTTTATTTATCAGTGTCAGTGCTGTGACTTAGCAGGCTAATCCTCTACCCTGTAGCATCAACACCCCATATGGATGCCAATTTATTTCCCGGCTGCTCCACTTCTGGTCCAGCTCCCTACTTGTGGACTGGAAAAGCAGTGGAGGATGTCTCACGTCCTTTGGCCCTGCACCCATGTGGAAGACCTGGAAGAAACTGCTGGCTCCTGGCTTCAGCTCAGCTCAGCTATACCCGTTGTTGGAGTGAACAAGCAAATGGAAGGTCTTTCTCTAGCCCTCCTATTTGTAAACCTGCCTTTCAAATAAAAAGTAAAATATTTTTTAAAATAAGCCATTTATTTATTTCAAAGGAAGAATTAAAGAGAGAAGAGGGAAGAGAGAGATCTGCTAGTTTACTCCCCAAGTGGCCACAATGACTTGGGATAGGCTAGGCGAAAGTCAGGAGCCAGGAGTCTCTTCCAGGCTTCCCACACAGGTAAAGGGCCCAAACACTCGGGCCTTTCTCCACTGCTTAGCAGGGAGCAGCTGCGACTTGAACCAGTGTCCATGTGGGACATCAGCACACCGCAGGTCTTTGCCATTATACCACAGCTCCAGCCCCCGCAATTTCTCTCTGTGCTCTTCGGCTCTGTCTTCCCACACTCACTATGAGCTGCATCTGCTGCTTGCTTTCCCTAAAGAACTTTAGCACACATGAGGCAAGCAGAAGCTGTCACACTGCTGGCACATCAGGGTTGGCTCTGCCGCTGCTCTTGGCAAGCCTGAGGCGATCACCATGTGAGGAAGCCCAGGCTTGTCTGTTGACTGAGACTCACAGCCCAGGATGCCCTCTGTTGCTGCAAGCTGTTAGGTGAGGCCATTCTGGAGTATGCAGCCCTATTGAACTGACCTCTCTGATCTATGCAATCATGATAAATCATTAAGATTTGTGGGTTTAACACACATAGAGAACTGAAAATATCAGTAGTCCAGACAGAATGAAAAGCCTCCTCCAGGATCTTCCAATATTTTAAGACTTAAGCCCTCCCTTTCTGATGACCAAAAACACTTCACTATGCATATGCTTGCTTATAATCTCTTACATGAGGGAAACTTGGTGCCTACAGAGTCCCTGCTAGGACTTGCATGACTCCATGAAACTGAGGTAAGAGGATTTGGATGGGTCACTCAGAAATGGCGTCACTTCCTCTCGGGACTCAGCCCCTGCCAAGGACAAATGGCTCATGGAGGGAGGGGGTTGGTATAAGGCCTTCAGATGGATGCTCCTGCTGAGAGCATAGCTTCTGTGGCCCCAGAGAGGCTCTGAGGACTGGGGGTTTCACTGGGTTTTGAAATGGAAGCTATGTTTGCTTCATAATGTCAGCATATGGATGAATCTGAAAAATAACTTTTCTTGGAGCCAAGTGGCCAAAGTCCAATCACATAGGAGATTCAGATAGTATTCTGGCCTCCCAATTTCCACCTAAGCCAAGTCTGGCTATTATAGGCTACTGGCGAGGGAACCAATGAAAAGAAGATCTCTCTCTCTCTTTGTCCTCTCTCTCTCTCTCATTTGCTAGCTCACTCTTTTACTCTCTCTGTTTAAAATGAATAAATAAATCACATTTAAAGTAGCATTATTTATTCCTTAGACAAACCTTTATGACTTTACACCATAACTTTACCCTCCCCAAGGGCTTGTAATCCATGGCTGGTTTCAGACCACTCAAGGCTGTGTCCCAGGGCGCTGCGAGCAGGAGGCAAGAGTAGCCCTTGTCCCTCTCTGCCCAGATTTGCAGTTTACCTTGACTGAGAGAACTGGGGAAGGAGATAGCACTTTGTTCCAACAAACGAGTCACAAGATTTAATGCTAAATGAATCCATTTACATTTTGTTCACACATTTCTTTGAGTGTGAAAATATGTCTACAAATGAATGACTCACTTTAACATAAAATTCAGTTATTAATAACCTTGAGTTTTAGGTGTGAATTGATTTCGCCACTCACATAGCCCAGCATACCAGCAGCTTTAGTGTGTCAGGGATGTCCCAAGGGCACAGGCTGCACAGATGGACACAGGTTGCCGACCTAGCCCCAACCCAACGCTGAGGTCAAGAGCATGGCAGCTGTGTGAAGTCTGCAGCTGTTGTTGTCTAACTTCATGCTTTCTTTCCTATCTGTTAACTGTTTGCCTGGGACTGCGTGAGTCTCTGTGACAATGTCTTGTGTCTGTAGACAATAAGCATTTATTTTTGAAGGCCTTTCTTATAGCACATAACTCAGTGAGAGTTAAAAAATGAATTTTTTTATTTAACAGTAATCTTATGGGTATAAGGAAAAATGTTATTGCTTCGCCTCCTTCAGCAATGTTGGGGCAATTGAAGGGTAGAGGTGGAATTCTCAGATCATTCACAGTATAAAAGAGTGCAAAGCTGTCTGAAAGACAGGGAGATGCACTGTATGCAGCGAGGATTAATTACAAGTACCCTATGTTCCAGCTGTTTATCAACCCAGGCCAGTAGAGTACTGTAAACATATGACAACTGAATCTCCAAAGACTTGAGGGGGAGCACCTGACAAATTTCCATGGAGAAAAAATATTCCCATGGGGCTGACCTCCGGCATTCATGCTATATCACCAAATACAGAGTTGGGACGAAATATGAGTAGCATACCACTATTCATTGTTTCTACCATGGAGATGCAACAGACAGAAATGACCTCAAGAAGATGATTGTAAGGCAGGCATCGTAGCACAACAGCTTACGTTGCTGCTTGGGGTGTCGGTACCCTTTATCAGAGTGCCTGGCTTGAATCTTGGCTATTCTGCTTCCTGCTAATGTATCTGCTGCATGTAAGAGACCGAGTCACTGTTTTCCCTAGACATAAGCAGGGAGCTGGATCAGAAGTGGAGCACAGGAACTCAAATTGGTGCCTTACATGGATGCTGTAGATGGAGGCTTGCTATGCCACCGCACCAGTCCACAGCAACCTTTGTTCCATGAGGGGGTGGGGAATAAATTTACTCCACTTCTTGAAGGCAGCATTTTCTCCTCTGGATTTCTCTCTCCCCCCTTTGTGAGTGCCATGTGGACAAGAAAACCAACAGATAAGCTGAATCCCCTTCTCCCCCGCCTGCTGCTCTAGTCGCGTGCAAACAGCGACCACCCTTTTCCACTGGGTACTTCCAACAGAAAAAGTGTCAACTTACGAAAATCTACTCACTATGATCTAACTGGGTCAGCAGCTGAGCTGGTTATGAAACAAGTGTCTGGATTGGAAATGTGGATATAGACTGGCAAGCTTAACAAAATTTGAAAAAAAATAAAATAAACCACATATATGGCAAATGTGGCAAAGAGTAGAATCATTCCCTTCGAAAGCTTTGACTCTAGCCTGGCTCTTCTCTGGGTCTCTTCTGAGCTGCTGCATGAGTCAATCCACCCCCTACCACAGCACACCGTGCTGTGCCAAAATGGGAGCTAACAGAATGTTGAGAAAACCTACGCCCTCTCGCGATGCAGGCTGGTTATCTGGCAAATACAAAGCCACGTTTCTCTCCTCCTAAGTGGACAACAATAAGCCCCGGTAGATGGCTTGGTCACCTCCTCGTTGCATCCTGAGGGAGAGTTTGTGCATCATGGCTCTACTTCACACATATTTCACACCAAGGGCAGCTGCAGAGCCCCGAAGCCCCGAAAGGGGGAGACAGGACTGCTCCCAAGGAGCACACCTATCATAAGGCAATGCTTCTTGAAGAAACACGGTCAGCTGACATCTAACATCCCCATAACACCATTCCTGAAACACTGATCATGTGCCAGGAATCGTATTTTCAACACAATTTCTGTTATCAACAAACTTAGGAAATAAATTTCACTGTTATTCCATTTTACAATTGTGATAAATAAATACACTGGGGTCCCTTTAAGTAGCAGAGCCTGAATTTGAACCAATTTGAGTCCAAAACCAAGCTCTCTGAATGCTTTGCTCTGCACCAGTGATCCTGCTGCAAAGCCAGAACCAAGTGACTGGGAGCAGCAGCGCCAGGCTCTCTGCTCAGAGAACACACAGCCGGGGTGCCGAAGGAGCTCCTGGAGGCTGGGGCGTCCCAGGAGAAGCTGCCCAGCTTCACAAGCTTCTAGTCCTGAGAACTGCTGATCCGGTCTACTGCTCCCAGCAGCTGAGTGTTCCCCAGGGAAACAGAGGACCTATTTTTTGGTAAGAAAGCAGTCTTCTATAAGACCAGATTAGAAAGGGGGAACAAATATGCAAAGTCTGAAGCCATAATGAGAAAGGATTACCTTTTTTATATTATTTTTTAAAGATCTGTTTATTTTTTTTTTTATTTGAAAGAAATATTTACAGAGAGAAGGAGAGACAGAGAGAGAGAGATCTTTCATCTGCTGGCTCACTTTCCAAATGACTGCAATGGCCAGAGCTGATCTGATCTGAAGCCAAGAACTCTGGCTTCTTCTGGGTCTCCCACATGGGTGCAGGGACCCAAGGACTTGAACCATCCTCTGCTGCTTTTCCAGCAAGCTGGATAGGAAATGGAGCAACCGGGACGCGAACTGGTGCCCATAGGAGATGCTGATGCTGTGAACAGAGACTTAATCTGATATACCACCTATAGCTGCAGATATCTCTCCAACATATCCATTCTCTTTCCTTTAGTGATGAGTGTATATCCATGGTATGATTGCTGAATCATGTGGTAGATTTATTTTTAATTTTTGAGGAGCTTCCACACTATTTTCTACCACAGCTGCACTAACTGACAGTCCCAGCTACAGTGGCTGACAGTGTTCACATCCTTGCCAACACCTGTTATCTTTCATCCTTGTGATAACAGAGATTCTGGCAGGATGCAGTGGTAGCTCAACGTGGCTTTTACTTTGCATTTCTCAGATGATGACTGATGTTGACCTCCCCCGCCCAAGTCCTTGTGGGTCACTTGTTTGTCCTCTCTTTAGAAATGTCTTCTCAAGTCTTTTCACCGTTTTTTAGATCATGCGTTTTCTTGCTGTTGAAGTGAGTTCCAAACAGATGTTGGATTACTACCTTGTCAGCTGAACGGTTTGTATGTTTTCTCCCAGTCGTAGCTTGTCTCCACCTTCTTGGCAGTCCAGAAGCTTTAACTGCTGTGTCATTTGTCTACTGCTCCCACTTGTGTTGACTGTAAAGAAAGAGCTCTTTCAAACCAAAGCTGTGGACCAGGCTTCTCTGGAAAGAATGACTTTCTTTTCAGGAGGCCATCCGTGGAAAAGCCGATGAAAACCCCCAACATTCCTTTTCCCTTTGCACACTCAGTACTCTATCACCACTTACCTGGAATCCTGCCCCAGCTTCCCAGTTCATCCCACCCGCAAGGCTCTTCCCAACCTAGCCAATCCTTTCAGAGTTGCCACTGTCATCACCACCACCCACACCAATCCTACTTTCCTTCTCTCACTTAACACCACTTGGTCCCATGGGAGAGCTGAGAGTTCTCCTGAACTGGGATGGGTTGAAAGTCTTCACTGTCCTTGGATGTGGACACCCCAAGAAGCTAGCTGGGAGGGGGCCGTGGGGGGACACACAGTTATCTTCATCAAAGAGAGAGTCTAGGGAGCTGAGAGCAAGGGCCCTCTGCCAGCAGCACTTCCTGGACCACCGTCACCAATGCACGCCCCCTACACCAGCAGGACCAACCCTTCTCCCTGACATGCTGTGCCCTTGAAAGTCCAGCCCCACTGCTCCCCAACTCCATCATCTTCCATCCCTTACTGCCTAATCTGGGCATTTTAAATGTCTTAGGGAATCCCTAAATGCACTAGCACTTTCACAATTTGTAAATATTGCCTCCCTATTTCTCAGAAGCCTTTCCCTACTACATCAGCTCCTGGTGACTACTGCAAAAAAAAAAAAATTGTCACAAACTTGATGGTTTTAAACAATACACATTTATTCTCTTACAGTTCTGGAGTCAGAAGTTCAAGATCATTGTCTCCAAACTGAAATCAGCCAGGCAAGGCCTTGCTCCCTCTGCACACTCTCAGGGAAGAATCTGTTTCCTTTGCTTTTTCCAGCGGCTAGAGCTGCATTCTTGGCATTCCTTGGCGCAGGACTCCTTCCTTCATCTCAAGCCAGCAGCAAGGCATCTTGCTTCTCTCTGGATTTCTGCCTCTGCTAGTCAATCTAACTGGGCTTCCCTCTCGGAAGGACCCTTGTGGTTGCTTGTAGGGTCGCCTTGCATAACATAGGATAATCTGTCCACCTCAAGAGACATAGTTTAACCACATCTGTAAAACTCCCTTAGACATACAACCCCATCTTCCCAGGATTAGGATCTAGATAGCTTTGCAAACTGGAATTCACTTCCCATAACTGCCCTCACCCTTGAAGTCTCAGTTCAGTTGCTATCCCTAGTTATAAAACTCCTAACACTCCCAGGCAGGCAACATGCACCCTTCTCCTGTAACTCAACATGGCTTTATTCTATCAGCTGCCTGGTCTGCTGTTTGTGAAATAATGAATTTGTTCATTTGTTTATCGAGCACCTTCCTCATGCCAGCACAGCGATGAGTTCTCAGCAGTGAATACACTGCACAAAAACCCTGTCCTTGTCTAGGTTTTATTTCAACTAAGGGAGATAAACAATGTAAGTAGTAAATGAGTAAATAAATAAATGTCATGCTGAAAGAAAAAAAATAGAGTGGGATGTTGGGGACTAGAAATGTGACAGGGGAGGGTGGAGGAAGTTGAAAAATTTTTTTAAAAGGGGGTTTCAGAGAAGGTTTCAGTGAGATAAACTGACATAGGGACTTTACGGCATAATCCTTAAATGGCGTAATGATGGCTGGCTGGTGGGTGACCACTCGCTTTAATTTTCATTTTCTTTGAAAGGGAGAGCCAGAGGAAGATTTCTGAACCATTGGTTCTCTCTCCAAGCACCCACAACGGTCAGTCAGGAGTCCAGACTTCCCTCCAGGCCTCCCATGGGGGCGGGTGACAGGACCCACATACTTGGGCCATCTCCTGCTGTTTCCCAGAGCAGGCATTAACAGGAAGCTGAATTGGAAAGAAGCTAGCTGGGACATATTCCACACTCCTCTTAGGAGGAGCATAAAGGCAATGATGTGACAGGCAGATGGGATTTGAGTCCAGCCCAACCACCTCATGAGGTGCAATCTTGTAAATTCATTCATCTGCCCTGGACCCTAATGTCTTCATATTTTTTAAAGTTTTTTTTTTTAAAGATAAACATAATGTTTGTTGGATGGAACTAGAAGAGATGGCATTGAGTAAAATAAGCCAAGCACAGAAAGACAAGCATGCCTGTAGAGATGGAGCTTAGAAAGCTGATCTCACAGAAGTCAAAAGCAGGGCAGAGGTCACTAGAGGCAGGGAAGAGGGAAGGAAAGCAGGCAGAGAGGTCAGATAACAGGTCCCAAGGCACAGTGATACCGGTGGGGGCGGGGATGGGGAAGGGACTTCTCCCATCCCATGACACAGGGAGGTGTTTAGAATTCACAACTGCCTCCTGGGTATACAGAACTTAAGAGAGGAAGGTTTAAGGAGATGGAAATGTTAATTAGTCCAACGTTATCAGCACACATTGTTGGAAAAGCAAACGCACATCTAGCAACGTATCAGGTGGTACCCTCAAAGACATGAGCAGTTACTGTCTGGCAATAAAGCTGTTTCTTGAGAAAGAATGTTTACAAAGCACCTAGGATGCATTGGGCACTCAATCGCTGGTGAATTTTTCATCCCTACCTACCTGTGCCTTGCCCATAGTTCCACTGAGTGCAGTTAGCATTATCCTTCTCCCATTGCCTCATGAGAATTACATTATAAGTATTTGCTGATAACATGTTTGATACCAGACCACAGAAACACAGGTTAAAATTCAAGGTCACAGGAAACCCTTTTCTTGTCATCACTCCCTTGGACGGATGGAAGTCATACTCACCAGTTGCACTGTCTGTGTCAGTTTATTAAAATGTGCTTGGATAATTTCAAACACTCTCCTCTGTGGAAGAGAACAGTGTCATGATCCTCCGAGGACTTGTTTCCCAGCTCCACTCAGCATCAGATCTTAGCCTGATATAATCCATCTGCTGACCTCCATTTTTATTCTGGAATAGTTGAAGAAAACCTTAGCGCATTAGTTCACTCATGAATAATTTGTGCTAGGCCTGCCACCATAATTGGGGTGGCTTAAGCCGCAAAAAACATACTTCCTCTCAGTGTGCAAGCTAGATCAAGGCTCCAGCAAGGACAGTTGTGGCTTTCAGATGGCTGCGCCCCTATGCTCCCACACTCCCAGCACCTCTTCTTTCATGAGGGCCTCTTCTTGCCTTTTGGGCCTCATTTAACCTCAGCTGCCCCAAGAAAGGCTCTTCTCCAAACAAAGTCCCATAACTGGCACAGCGTGATGGCTCGGTGTCTAAATCCTCCCCTTACATGTGCCAGCATCTCATATGGGTGCCGGTTCTAACCCCGGCTGGCCCACTTTCCATCCAGCTCCCTGCCTGTGGCCTGGGAAAGCAGAGCAAGATGGCCCAAAGCCTTGGGACCCTGCACCCATGTGGGAGACATTGAAGAAACTCTTGGCTCCTGGCTCTGAATCAGCTCAGTTCTCACCATTGCAGCCACTTGGGGAATGAACCAAAGGAGGGAAGATCTTTCTCTGTGTCTCTCGTTCTCTCCATAAATCTTTTCAGCCTTTTCAATAAAAATAAATAAATCTATATATGTATATATATATATATAGAGAGAGAGATTTTTTTAAAGTAACATAGCTGTTAGGACTTCAACACATGATGTTGCAGGAAGCACCATCTAGTTCACAATAAAACTTTATTACAATCTCATTGCTGTATCTAATAAGAAATTGCTTAACTCTATCACCCTGTTCATGTCTCAATTTTTCAATAGTTGGTTTGTTTAAGCTAAAGTTTAAAAGGTGGTACATTTTTAGTAGTACAAACTCCCAAGCCTCACCCTGGAGACATGACTTAGCTTTGCCTGGCTGCCTCTCTTCAGGCAACTTCTGCAAGAGTCTTGCTACTTTTCACTCATAATTTATTCCCATGGAAATATAACTACAAACAATTTTATCAGAATTAGGCCAACACTGAGAAAAAAACACGCATACATATTATATATATATATATATATATATATATATATATATATATATATATATTCATTAAGAAAGTAGTTTCTAGGGGGTTGGTACAGTGGCTTAACTGGCTGTATCATCACTTGCAGTGTCGACAAACCATATGAATACCAGTTCACGTCCCAGCTACTCCTCTTCTGATCCAGCTCCCTGCTTATGGTCTGAGAAAACAGAGGAAAATGGTTCAAGTGCTTGGGTCTCTGCACCCTCATGAGAGACCTGGAAGAAGCTCCTGGCTTCGGAGTGGTTTCAGTTGTAGCCATTGTGGAAGTGAGCTGGACGGAAAAATTCTCTGTCTCTCTTCTCTCTGTAAAATCTGCCTCTCAGGTTAAAAAAAAAAAAAATCTTAAGCGAAAGAAGTTTCTAGAATTGATGATATTAAATCACGAAATTCTTTGATCAATTTTCCACACAGCACAGTCTGCCCCCAGCCTTTATCACTTGTGCCTATGGTTTTATTGAAGTCATTGTGTTGGCATCTGCTATGGTTTGCATGAGATTTTCTCTCTCCCACTCAAGACTCAGGTGTGAGAAGCTCGGTGCCCAGCGCTGCCATGTTGGGAGGTGGGGCCCAGTGGGCGGTCCTTAGGTCACTTGAAGGGATGCAAGCAGTTCTCCTGGGACCAGGAAACTATTCTCTGGGGAAGGTGGTCATTCAAAAGAGAGCTGGGCTCTGCCGGCCCAGGGCTTCCTGTCTGGAGAGGTGTCCACTGGTGATTCCACCACTTGCCAACCAGCCCTCACCAAACCGGTCTTGGAACTTCACCCTCCAGACCTATGAGCTAAATACTTCTATTTGATTTATACATTTAGTTTGTCATGGGGACCTCATTTCAGGAACAACAATGACAAAGGATCAACACACCATCAGTTATCTTTCTGTTGAAATTTTGGAGCAAAATTTGAGTCATTATCAGGTTTTTGTGCATGACACATTTCTCCATTGATAACATCTACTTCTGTGGCTAGTATTTGTGTTAAGCCCGAGTTGTCTTGGGCAGAAGTGCACGGCTAGACATGAATGCTTTGGGCAATTTTCCATCAATAGCCATTATTTGCCTTGATGAAGGCATTTCCCAACTACACTAGCTAGGTTAATGCCTCTTATTTCTGCCAGTGGTATTCATCATTATGCTGACAAAAGGCTGAGAGCTTGGCTGATTGTTTCGCGTGTCCATGAAAAAAAAATGGTGTAGGGTAGCTGAAAAAGCGCAAGAAAGATGGAGCAGCAGAGGGAAAGTGACAGCAAGCGCAGGCACAGGGCGAGGTTGGGGGAGAGGGGACAGGCAGATGGAGAGGAAGGCAGCAGCTGGCTTGCAGGTTGGGCGGCAGTGTTTGCGAAGCTCTCTGAGGGCCCCACATGTCTGAGGGGAAAGGGTCAGGCTGGCAAAGGTGAAACAATCAGGAGGCTGAAGCACAGTTGGTGAGAAGGGCTTGCGCAAACAGCTTGGGGTGTTAAACCCTGGGAAATCAAACACGTGGCCGTCATCTGGCCACTTCCTCCCTTCCCTCTTCTAGGCTCCTTGGATTTCCTTCCTGTCCTTCTCCCCTCTCTTTCCCATTGCCTGTAAAGCTGCCTTAGCAGAGGTGGCCTCCATGGGGCTGCTGTCGGTGCCTAGCCCCGTGCCTTGCATGCACTGGGGTGCAACATAATTGCTTGTTGAGTGCTTAACCTTCAAGGCATCATCACACTGATGAGTTAAAACACCACCACCCCCCCTTATCAGCTAAGCCCCTGTTACCAAATCAAAACACACTGAACTCGACTTACCACTTCCTGGGGGGGGTAAGTGGGTGGATGCAGCCGGATCTGGCAATTCTGAGCCATTGGGAGGCCTCTCAATCTGTCTGTTGAGCTGATGCTTGAAAAGTTTTATTTTTTGCCGACGTTCCCTAGCAAGTGCCTGCCGCACACCCACACACTGAGCCAGCAAGAAAAGAAGAACGGCTGCAAGAATTATTCCCTCTGGGACCAATCATCACATGAGCAGCCATCCCAGAGCTCTCCAGAACCCTCCGAGTTCTCCAGCCTCACACCTGTCAGGGGCTGAAGCCGAGGAGGAGGAGGAGGAAGGCTCTGAGAGAAGCTGCAGGCTGGGACTGTGTGGGAATAGGAAAAACACTAGTTCCTGCCCCGCCCTCGCCCCACTTAATTGATCTGAGTGTAGGGGTGGTGCCTGGGCCTCAGGGTGCTTTAAAGCTCCCTATGGAGTTCTAATGTGCTGCCAAATCTGAAAGCGAATGGGCTCTGTCATTCACAATGGATGAGTACATAGAAGCAGGGACGTCTTGTGTCTTCGGTGACTCAGCCAAACAGGAGCAGGAGAAGAAGTGGACTAACCCCTCCTAGTGTCCTAGGGACAAGTTGTGTGGCTACAAGGGGGCCATGGTACCTTGAGGGTGCTGGAGCGAGGAGACCTGGGCTCCCTACTTTGCTGTGAGCCAGGCTGGTCACTTCCCGGCCTCACAAACAGCAAAGGTGTTGACGTGCAGCACTAAAACATTCATTGTCTCTGCTCTCCTTACAACAGCCCTGTCCCTTCTAGTTCAACCATTTCTCATTTCCATGAATTTTTCAAACCTACGAGCTGAATGTTGGAAATCACGTGTTCGTCGTGTCCTCATTAGGAAACTTCTAGCTGTGAGTCTCCTTTCTTCCCCTGTCTTAGCAGAGCCTGGTTTCTACAGACCTGGGGGGTGAACACCTGCCAGTTGTTTCCAGAATCTCTAGATGGTGTCATACAGAAATGGAGCCAAGCACCCATCTGACCGCGAGCAGCAGAGAGCAGCTGTGCACCTGTGATGCTGTACAGCCTTCACCTAGCCCCTCACCTTCACTGGTTTCTGTTTCAGTTCCCTCCTGAACATCTTAGATGTGGATGTGGCATGCCTACCTGGGAGAGGTAGAACTCATCAAGTGACTCCAGCTGATGGAAGTAAACACCCAAGCCAGCCTTGATGGCAGAGAATGATGAGGAAGAAACAGATGGTAGCACGGGATCTTAATGCACGGCTTTCTCCTTGAGCTGACCCAGCACACACAGGCAGTCTAGAATAAGCAGAAGATAGGGCTGAGTGACCTACACCTCTGCAAGCTGCTCAGGGACTCAGCTCGTGGGCCACCATGTGCCACCTCGTTGCAGATGCCACCAAAGTTCATCATAATGACTTCCAGAGACAGAATTGGGAAGGTGTGGAAGCAGAAACCCAGTGAATGGCTAGAAATGCATGCTAGCTCTAGAAAAAAGGTGTTTCTGGAGAAGTGAGAGCAGATTCATTTGCTGAATTTTCAAACTCTTTCCCTTGCTTCCTAATTAAACAAACACCCAAGGCAGTGAGGAGAGGCTGTACCCGGAGACTGTGTTCACACGGTTCCCCGCCAGGGTCAGCAGACAAGGGTATCTGGGAATGTCCCAGTGTGCCAGGGAGGCAAGGGAGGCAAACTGCCGAGAGCCTGGTGAGTGTGCATCGCTCTGCGTTGGAGAAGACGGCTGCAGCAACTCCCAAGCGCTAGCGGCAGCTGCATCACACCTAAGATTCACCTGAAACGCCCACTGCTGGCCCTCCTGCCAGGGTTTCTGAGGTAAAGCCAGAGACTTCTGCTTCCAACACATGCCCACTCAGAAAGCGCGCTTGAGAAGTACCAATACCAATACCAGAAGTACCGATACAGGATTTTGCTGTTGAAAGCAGCAAATCAAGTGCATGCGAGGTCTCTCCCAGTGCTGTGTTTCTTCAGATAGGCTGTGCCACGTGTCTCCTGTCTGCTCATGCCCTGCCCCTGGCTTGTGGGAGACCAGCTACACAGAAACGGGTCCCTTTTCAGCCGCTGTCTTCTTGAATCATAAGCGACAGGTGCCGCTGTGAAATTGAAAACTTGGCACATCCATTTAGATTCTTTCCCCCTCCTGTTTCTCCAGCCACAAATGAGATGCTTTTCATAAATTAGGTCCAGGGTCCAGTGTGATGGTTAGACTATTTCTTCCATCTCCAAATGCCAGGATCCCATATGGCACTTGGTTCATGTCCCAGCTGCTCCAATTCCCATCCAGCTCCCAGCTTGTGCCCTGGGAGAGCAGAGAAGGATGGCCCAAAGCCTTGGGAGGCTGAGAAGAAACTCCTGGTTTTTAGCTTCAGATTGGCTCAGTTCTGGCTATTGTGATAGCTTGGGAAAGAACCAGCAAACAGAAGATCATTCTCTCTGTCTCTCTTCTTTGTAAATCTGCCTTTTCAATACAAAATAAATAAATCTTAAAAAAAAAAAAAAAGACTAGCTCCGGCCCAAGTTGCCTCGATGTTACAAAGTGACAGTTTTAAGCAGCACAACCAGTTTGTGCAACAAGGAGGTGAAGAGTCCATCACAGAGCATCATTCATCTAGCTACATCATGCCAGGCCATGACCTGCAGTCCTTGCGGGGGCAGAGACACAGAAGTCAGCGGAGTGGGTGACGAGGCAGGATTCGCACACCGCATGCTTTCCCACCATCAGGCAGAGCGAGTCATGTCAGGAACACGCATCCTCCCTCCTTTTCTGCTTCTAAACGTCACCAACACTTCGGCATTCACATTGAGGTGGGGACTTGAGCACCAGGCCCCATGTTTACAGATCAGGATAGGAATCCCTACCCCTTACACACACACACACACACACACACACACACACACACACACACATCACACAGTGACTGCAGAGACAAGAAGGAGGGCAGGGTGGGGGGCGGTGAGCTTGGATGGCACAGCTGTCAGGACAGAGAAAATGCAAGGAAAGGCAAAAACATTTCCAAAATACAATCAACCATTTTTAACTTGCTAGAACCCGCGGCTCTTGACCCTCTCTTTCAATAGGCTTTTATTTCCCTCTGAGGAACAACAACAAAAAACCTACTCATCTACTTATAACACTTCTCATGGCAAGGTCATGACCTTCACTAGGAGGTAGGGCTTGCCAATTTTAACATCCAATAATTCAACATCTCAGGCTCCAAAGACACTTAGGAAGGAAAAAAAAAAGAGCTCTTACCCATAGAGTAGTGGTTAAAACCACTGTCTGTAGTGTTGGCATCCTACTGTATGCAATACACTGGCATCCCATGTGGGCACCAATTCAAGTCCCAAATGCTCCAATTACAATTCAGCTTCCTGCTGGTGACCTGCGAGAGAAGCAGAGGATGGCTTGAATGCTTGGACCCAAACACCCATATAGGAGACATGGAAGAAATCCCTAGTTCCTGGCTCCTGGCTTCAGACAGACACAGCTATTTGAGGGATGAATCAGTGGATGGAAGATACCTGCCCCCTACCCCCTACATTCTTACTGTACCTTTCAAATAAATAAATCTTCTTAAAAAAAATAATGGAGGCAAATAGGCTGTCCAGAGATGATAGGTTTGTCTGGGAATGCATGTAGTAATGGCAACATTTTTAAAGGTAAAATGGAAAGAGTTATGTAAGTTGTTTTGAAACAACTAGTCTTGGCTACCAGGATCAATACATAACAAGGTGACATCAGGCCAAGGCTGGACGGGCAGCTGCTGGACAGACACCCTTGCAGAAAGTATATTCTGGGCACAATTGTCCTGGACTTTGTGCAAGGTGGTGGTTCTGGCAGAATCTTTCGCGATAGTTTCACGACCAGACACACATGCGTGACAGCCAATCTTTTGTGATAGTTTCATGCATGCTAGCCAATCCTTCACAACCTCACAGCTTGGTTTATTTTTGTGAGGGTTTGACACAAGCAACTCCGGCTTTGTGTCCTTCACACTGCTCTCAGCCAACTTTGCAGGTCTTGTCCTCTCTTCCACGAAATGCCTCCAACATGTCTCTACCCCCACCCCAAGTCCTTTAGCTCCTCATAGGGGCAGCCCTATGAAAAAAATGGGATCCTACGAGTTAACCAGACCGCATCTTCTAGGGTTCCTTAGCAAGTGTCTGGGAAAGCCCACACTTGATGTGCACATTGTAGGAGCTCTTGCCAACCAGCCTGCAAGCTGGCTAATGACAGAGTCCTTCAGCAGTCCCCTCCCCAAGAGAATCCAAGCTGGCCACATGTGGCAAATTGAATGTGGTTGGGCTGACTGTGTAACTTCTGGGAGCGGGGTGTAGGGGACAGAAATAACCTTTTTCCCTCTGTTCTCCTGAAGCACCTGCTCCTACAACCCTGGTATTTGGGGATGTCCAACTTCCCTGGGGCCACACGCAGCAAGGTTCCATGAGAAATCCTCTGGAAGGGCTCTGAGCCCACACAGAGACTGAGGGGCCCAGCCAGCCTTCAGCAGCCCAGCCCCAGCCATCTTGAGTCCAAGGCCCTGAATACAGAACACAACCAAAATTGCAGATCACTGAGAAATTCACATTGCTTTAAAGTTACTAAATTTCAGGCTGGTTTGTTATATAGCAACAGAGAATAAAGATATCCTCCTACTTAACAACCAGCTCACTGGGCACTGGGAAAGCCAGAAACACACCATGTTTGAGGTTGTTGACACAAGATACAACTGGGAAGATTGAGCTGCTGCCCTGAGAGTCACCAGGACAGCTCCAGGGCACCCAGACTGCAGCCCAGCCTCTCTCCTTGCTCCTTCAAAGTTTTCTCTTTTCTGCCACCCTTCCCTAAAGTTCCATGTTTATTCTGTGGCAAACCACAGGCTTATTATCGTCACTGCATTCCATAGCTCCCAGAATAAAATCCAATTTCTTTATAGTGGCGTAACAGATTTGACATGAGTTACCTCCTACCTGGGTCTCTAACCTCATCTCAAGTCAATTTTTTTCATGTTTTCTCCATTTATCACATCTGCGTAGACTGGCTCCCTTCAGTTCCTCCAACAAACCAAACTCTTCCCCAGTTCAGGGTCTTTGCGTTCACCGATCCTGTCCTTGAAGGCCCTCTTTACACTGTTCTCAGAGCTGGCTCTGTTTTCTCATCTCAGTCGTCAACCTCAGGCTAAAGGAAGCCTTCAACTAAGCAAACCTACCATAGCTCTATCTTTGTTACAGCACCTTTCATAGACCAAAACAACTTCAATGATGGGGGCCGGCATAGTGGCACAGCGAGCTAAGTCTCTGACTGTAGAGCCAGCATCCCAAATGGATGCCAGTTTGTGTCTTGGCTGCTCCACTTTAGATCCAGCTCTCAGTCTGGGAAAGCACTCAAGAATGACACAAGCCCTTGGGACCCTGCACCCATGTGGAGGACCTGGGAGAGGTTCCTGGCTGCTGGCTTCAGATCAGTTCAGCTCCAGCTGTGACAGCCATTTGGGAAGTGGACTAAATGATGAAAGACCTTTTCTCTCTGCTTCTCCTCTCTGTAAAATCTGCCTTTCAAATAAAAACAAATAGATCTGTTTTTAAAAAGCTACTTAAATATCTATCATCTGACTTGCTTCTGCTCTATGATTCCCTCTGGAATGTAAGTCTCTGGGACTGGGGACTGTGTCCACTTGGTTGGAAGCACCCAGGAGCATGGCTCACACACAGCAGATGGTTTATAAACATTCACTGAATATCAGTGCCAAGACTCTTCCCGCATGTGCATGCATGGAAGTTTCATACTTTTATGGGAACCTGGGAGAAAACAATGTTTCTAGCGCTTATAAAATTCTTCTTTTCTTATGGAGTGCTGGGAGCATGCACGAAAGCAGAGAACAGCATGTAGACCCCAAGACACACAGCAGCTTCAACCTCAGTCAACTCCTAGCTGACCTCGATGCTCTTACGCGATCACCTGCTACGCCACAATATTATGTTAAACAAGCCCTAGGCATATCACCAGTTCATTTGTAAAAAAAATGTTTGAATGCATTTAATATATATAACCACAAGAACATGGCCACATCTAAAAGAAATACGAAAAATTCCATAATGCACAGTGCTCAAATGCACACTTGCCCTATACATGTCTCTGTTGCCTTTGCTTCCTCCCAGATGATTTGAATCAGAATCCAAATAAGACGCACACCTTGTGGTTGGCAGGCAGATCTTCATTGGTAAGGTCCTTCTCCCGTTAGCATCTCTTCCTTCGTAATTCAAGAAGCATCAGTCCATAGCCCCAACAGTCTGGATTTTGCTAATTGTATCCACACTGTGTCATTTCACGTGTTCGTATATCCTCTATCTTTTCTGTATCTATCAACATGTAACTTTCTTGGTGTGGGAGGGTGACATGAGTTCATAGTGATTGTATTCCCCCATCTATAATACTAATTATATAAATGAATCCAACCTATCAAATGGGAGACTTAAAAGCTTAAGTACCCAAACAAATAATCCAACTCCTCGAATAAGTTAAAACGTCAAGTGTGCTTTTTCATATCCCTGCCAAAATTTGGAAGCGTGAAATTGCAGATAACAACACTGGTAGCTAAGACTTGCTGAGCGCCAGGTGCCACACATTTTGTATTTGTTCTGCAGAATAATGTTGTCACAGAAAAATACTGCTTCTGGATTCTTCCAACAGAGAAAATAAGATTTTGAAAATGGAGTGCTTATAGCATCTCAAATATTTAGATAAACACCAAACCAATTGAATCCTCCTCTGAAAAGGTGGGATTTGGGTAGGGCAGCTCAGCAGGCTCTCAACAAATACTCACCACTCAATCATATCAAGTTTCACCACAGCAAACTGATTCATGGCAAAACCAAAACGCAAAAACACATGCAGATGGCTCCACCTCCCCCAATCTGATTCATTGTATTTCCTGTTATTTGAGTTCCCACCACCTGCCTACATTTCCTTCCATTTTAATACATGTTTCGCCAATTTTTGGTTAAAAAAAAATTCTCACCCTCATTTGGTTGGATGCTAGCCCTGTAAGAATTTTATATTTCATTTTTATCGGTGACACATTACACCAAAGAGGGATACTAAAGTCCACTTTGTTCTCAACTGAGGCAAGAGGTGCTATTACTAAACCCATTTTACAGATAAGGAAAAATGAGGCCCTGGGAGCTTAAATAACTTTCCTGAGAACACCTGGCTGGTGAGTGGTGATGTCCAGATTTGAATCCAAGCATCCTGTCTCCAGACTCTATTGTCACAATGCTGATGCCTTCATAATGTCTAGAGCTATCACAGATACTGAGATGCGCTTGGTGCAGCCTTCATGAACTTCTACCATGCAGGGCCCATGTGTGATATCTACTCCACCATTGCCTTTCTCAGTCTGTAACTTCAGGTCCCCCATCCTTCAGCCTTGGCTTATGTTCAGCTTCACATGGCCGCAATGCAATCTTTTTTTCTTTAAGATTTATTTATTTATTTATATCAGAAAGGCAGATTTACAGAGAGAAAGGTTTTCTACCCACTGGCTCACTCTCAAAATGGCTTCAATAGCCAGAGTTGAACCAATTTGAAGCCAGAAGCCAGGAGCCTCTTCTGGATCTCCCACATGGGTCTGGGATCCTAAGGGTTTGGGCCATCCTCCGCTGCTTTCCCAGAACATGAGCAAGGAGTTGGATGGGAAGCAGAGTAGCCAAGGCACGAACCAGCACCCACATGGGATGCTGGCACTTGAAGGTGGAAGATTAGCCTGTTGAGCCATGGCACCAGGCCCAGGAGCAATGCACTCTGACAGGCTGGTAGAAGAGTCCAGAAGACTGGCATGCAGGCACACCAGGCCTCTCCTGCTGGTCTGTCCCATTTTCCTCACAGCAGGGATGCCTTGCTGGGGGAGAAAAAGGTGGGGGAGACTTAACAGCCAAGGGCTGGAATGAGGCAGGTTGTACAGATTTGGGAATTACAGCCCCATGTATGGCGGGAATTGAAGTGGGTCAGCGAGAAGTGTCTGCCCAGAATTGCTGGAGTGGCAGAAACAAACCCCTCTGACCCTGTGCTGGCAGCTCTCTGCCTGCCCTGCCCTCCTCTGTGCATGTCCTACACGTCTCTGTCCTCTTGTCCACTCACTTCGGGGAACCTGACCCCAAGGGACTGTGACAGCCAGGACTGCTGGCCAGCTGGCTTCTGTCTGAACTCAACACCGAAAGGCACTGGCAGGAGACTGGGAGGAGGCAATTCAGGGTTTCCCCTTTGCTCCCTATCTCTGGCCTTGGCCGCATACCCTTCCCTGCTCTAGCTCCTCAGGCTGCCACCATGCACGCCCCAGTAACCCTCTCGCTTCCTTTTCCCGTTGCCAACCTGAGACAGGTAACAGCTGCCCACTGCTACTATGCTCCCGAGGGCTCAACATCCCCTACTGGCTTGACCGGGATCACACTTGTGCACGCAGTTCCTCCATTTCACGCTTTTCCATTGGGCCCGTGTGGCCTGTGAACTTGGGAGAGGTGAGATATGGGGCAGACCGGGGTGGGACTGTCTGGGAGCTGGGCCGGAACTGAAGTGGAAGTGCCAATGCTCGTCACTTGGTGCAGGTGCACCGCAGCAGATGATCTGAGGCCATATTTATCATCTACCCATTTGGGCAGCCTCTTCCTCCTATATAAGAATAACAATCCCAAGCTTTGTCTCTCTGCTACTGTGGAGGGCAAGGGAATCATTCCAAATCAAACGTGAAAATCTCCAACAAGCACTTTTGCTTTTGCTCCAACCCTGTCATGCTGGACATATAATGTGTTTCTTAGTGGAGCTATGGGGTGCAAAACCATGCCGGAACCAGAGTGCCTCAGGACCACCATGACTCTACTCTCACTAGCCCTGTGGCTTCGAATAAGTAAGTGATCTCTTTGGGACTCAGTGTTCTTAACCGTTAAATGGGAATAATGGTGGAGATGGAGCAAGGGTTAAGTGACCTAGTACACACAAAGCTCTTTGCACAGTCTAATATGAGCAAATATTCAACAAGTGTTATCTCTACACTTATGTAGCCCTTGGTCTTGGGCAATTTACCTCAATTTTCTGTGTCTCCATTTCCTCTTCCATGAACTGGGTAACTCTGACCTCCTGTGTGTGGATCAAAAAGAAGAAAATACCCCTGAAAGTATTCCAGGAACTGAAAATCATCTTATTCACTCAGGGCCTTTAAAAAAAGAATGCATAATAATTATTACTACCATAATTAAACACCTAGCAGAGGAGCCCTTAAGCAACATTACAGCAACCCTTATTCTAATATGCACACTGAGAGAGGAAGAGATTTAGTAATAAGGTCATGAGAAGGGCTTAGATAAAGATCAGGCCATTAAAACAAAAAAGGGCATGAGAACTATGAGAAATGGATTTGGCTTCATTTTTAAAAAAGTATTATAACTATATTTTTAATATTACTAAAACTAAACAACTTACTACTTGAAAGTAATTTTCTGCCAATAGATAGATGATAGATGATAGATAGATAGATAGATAGATATGAGGCAAGTTCATTGATCACAAAGCCAAGTATGAACCATGACTATAAAATACACTGACCCAATACCTGGACATAAGTGGTCACCCTAGGAGGAATCCCAGGAGCTCTGCTCCCACTCGCTAAGCATCCGGAAAGGGTCACTCGCCCACTCAGAGCCATACTCCTCCCTACACACCCGCCCTCATCCAAGCGACCAGACAGCGACATCCAGGGTCCACAGCCATGACTTGGTTTGGAAGACCAAACAGACTCTCAACTCTCAAACTTGACTACTTTGCCTTTCCTGCACTTTGCTCTCTTCCTTTTCCTTCCTAGGAAAAGCACTGATGTGGTGGGGTTTGAGCCGCTCGCCATTCCCCGGCACGATCTGCAAGCCAGTAGGCTCCTGAGAGCGGAGGAGAAAATCTATAACCTCGGGCCACCTCTCACCCTACACCTGCTGTGTCACAATGCATAAGACTGACATACCCAGGTGACTCATGTGCTGTCTAAGTTTAAAAAGCCCTATCTTCATCTTTCTGAACTTCATACTTAACTTGCATGGTTATTGTGAGGATTCAAAGTGCCTGACAAATGCTGGATGCTAAATACGTTATTACCGTGTTCATTCCCCCAGCACCTGGCCCTACCCAAGACTCTGCCTACACCACTCTTCCTCCACCCAAACTTATGATTGTGGCCTTAACTTGCTTTCTTCGCCCCTGCCACTTGGCCAGTACCCCAGACCCTGACCTCTGCTTTTTCCATGGAGTCCCTGGCGGCTGGTAACAGCACTTCCCAGTGCTCCCCAGTAGCCCTCACCCTCCCTGTGCCCCGCCTCTCTTGGCCTGCTCCCTTCTGTGGATACTTGAGCCCCTCCAGCAGCACTTAGCAGCCCTCCTGCCATTGCTCTAAAGGCTCTTGGAACTGCTCCTTGGAATTTGTCTCCACAACCTCACAGGGTGCCTGGCCCAGCAGAGCTATTCAACAAAATATCCCTTAGGGGAATTCAGGCAGAACAAAGACTTGCCTGCCTGGGGGTTTAGTGTCTCCCTTTGGAACTTGTCTTAGCTCTTCCTTCTGCTCAATGTCCTTTGGCAACCAGAAGGTGTGACACAGAAGGCCTTGCATTTTAATAACGTATCATTTAAATTAATATAATAACTTTCTAAGATTAATTACTTTGAAAATGCCACTAGGAGAAAATTGAAAATTAAATGCACTTGGTGTTGTTACTTCTATTGGCAACACTGGTCAAGATTCTCAGCCTGGGGCCCAGCACTACGGCTCAGTGGCTAAATCCTCACCTTGCAAGCACCAGGATCCCATACAGGAGCCAGTTTGTATCCTGGCTGCTCCACCTCCCATCCTGCTCCCTGCTGGTGGCCTGGAAAAGCAGCAGAGGGTGGCCTCTGGGACTCTGCACCCACGTGGGAGAAGTTCCTGGCTTCTGGCTTTGTATTGACACAGCTACTTGAGGAATGACCAAGGGATGGAAAATCTTTCTGTCTTTCCTTTCCTCTGTAAATCTGCCTTTTGAGAAAGGGATCTCAGCCGAAAGAGAAAAACGGGAAGCAAGCACAGACTTCTAGGAGCTTCTAGGTGCCTCCAGCGAGCTGCTGCGCTGCTGCGAGTCTTGGGGTTGCCCAGCCACTGAGAGTCACCAAGAACTAACACTGAGTCTTGGCCCATATTTAACTCTTTACTGATTCTCTTCTATTCAGGGATTGGATAGACCAAATCAGTGTCTTTGCAGTACTGTCCAGTATAGTGACCACCCTACCTCCAGCCCCAATCAATCAGTCACACCTCCCCAATCCCTCCCTTACTGTCTGTACTATAGGCTTCAGCCAGTTAAAGTGAGCTGGGTTAGTTCTGAACTTAAAACCTTGCAAAGGTCCGGCAGCTTCCCCTTCTGTGTTCAGCCAGTCATTGTGGACAGATGTGGGATCCAGAGCCAGAGCCCTGGCTGTCAGCTCCCCCTGAGTTTCTGCTTGTGTGGTTAGCATCAACCTGTTGGGCGTGTTTCAGGGGTCAGCTTAGAGTGGATCCACTAGCCCCATTGAGCCAGCTTGCTTGGCACCACTCAGAGCCGACTTCCCACTGGGATCTGTCCAAGTTACAGAAAAAAAGAGGAAAAATGAGTAAACACCTGTTACTGTTTTGTGTGTGACTTGTCCTGTAGCTATAGATTATATTAAATGTGAAGGGTCCTGAGAGCAAATTCTGTACACACTGTATACATTTGGTAAGACTTTTGCTATCCTTTTAAAACCTGAGTTACTAATTAACTCACGTTCTTGTGGTTATCATAGTGGCTCAGTTAAGCTGCTACCCTGGAGTCCTGGCACCCTGTTTCCAATCCACCTCCTGGTAATATGCCTAGGAAGGTAACAGAAGATGACCTCAATCCTTGGACCCCTACCACCTTCTGCGAAGTTTCTGGCTCCCTGCTTCAGCCTTGCCCAGTGTTGGCAGGTGCTGCCATTTGAGAAGCAAGTCAGTAAGTGGAAGATCTCTCTCTCCATCCCTCTGGCTTTCAAATAAAAATAAATAAATAAATCTTTAAAAACATTGAGTCATGCTCTTGAGTTCACATCATCTTGACTTTAGCTTTGTAGAAGCTTTATAGTCACACAATATTTGATAGTAACTCTGTGTCCTCATAGAACAAACTTGGTTTTACCGCTGCTGCTTCACTGCTCACAGCAGCAGGCATGTGGCTGAAGCCTGCAGTGCAGTGCCAATGTCCCCTTCCACACAGCACTGTGAATGGGTACTTACTTCCACTTTGAACACAAAGTATTTAAAGTACTTTGGTCACATAAAAGCTACATTGACTCCAAGGAGCCAAAAAGCAAGCAACAGTCTCACCCACCACTCCTTTCTGAGAAAAATAACCCAGATGTATTCTTTCTTTAAAAACCTCCTGTGGCCCCTGTCACATGCGTGGACAGACCTACCTGGCTAGTGTGGCCCTACTGGACAGCAACAGGAGTTAGGGGCTGAGTTAAAGACAACTAAGGGGCAAGGGTTAGGGTTATGGATTACATTAAATGTGAAGATGAAATTAAGTGTGCCATGAAGTAGGCACCAGCTCTCTCTGAGGTAACTTGGAGTGAATCCCCACTATTGGAAGTCTTCCCCGGTGCACAGCAGCACTGGGCCGGTCAGATAATCCTTTTAGGTGGATGATAGACTGGGAACCCAACCTAAGCTGCAACCAAAGTGCAGCTGGGAAACACTGGGTCTCCTGACTACTTTTCTTCCTTGCGGCCCAAAGGGTGTGTCTGGCGCAGCTTTCAGGTCATTTAATGCTTTCCTGTGTTTGCTACAGAGATCGCTCTTGGACCACCTTAAGTTGGACAGAACCCAGTGAACAGGCAATATGTTCCCTTTACCCAACTGCAAGTGGAGGACTTCCACTTCTATCTGCTTTGTACCTGTGTACTTCATGCTTTGACCAGATACAGGTCTCTACAGCTAAAGCAAAGGCTTGGAAACACTGGGAGAGACAAGAGTCAAAGGAAGTGTATCAGCTTGCTATGGTTGTGTAACAAATTAGGTCGGGAGTCCAGGCTCACTTTCCCAACACCCCTTATCGGGGACCACAGGGCTGCCATCCAGGAGTTGGCTGTGTGTTGTCTTATCAGAGACTCAGCTGGGGAAGGCTCTGCTGCCGGGATCCTGCAGGTGACTGGTAGAATTCACCTCCTTCAATTATAGACTGGAGCATATATAACGGGGAGTGAGAAAGTCTGATTGGGAAGCTTCTCACAGCAAGTTCAAGACCATCCAGGGCTAATGAGTGACCCATAGTCTCTGTTTATCACTTCTCAGGGCACTATAACCCATTTAAGAACACAACTAAGGGCCCGGCAGCGTGGCCTAGCGGCTAAAGTCCTCACCTTGAATGCCCCGGGATCCCATATGGGCGCCGGTTCTAATCCCGGCAGCTCCACTTCCCATCCAGCTCCCTGCTTGTGGCCTGGGAAAGCAGTTGAGGACGGCCCAACGCATTGGGACACTGCACCCGCGTGGGAGACCTGGAAGAGGTTCCTGGTTCCCAGCATCGGATTGGCGCGCACCAGCCCGTTGCGGCTCACTTGGGGAGTGAAACATCGGATGGAAGATCTTCCCCTCTGTCTCTCCTCCTTTCTGTATATCCGGCTTTCCAATAATAATAAAAATCTTTAAAAAAAAAAAAAAAGAACACAACTAAATGTGGGGACCAGGGAGAGGAAGGTTTGGACAGGTGGCCTTCAGTTATCTGGGGAAATTATTTAAGTAAAGGCCCCCATTGCCAAACAGGTGCTGCTGTGTTTTCACTTGGCGTTCTGGAACAGCTTGGGCATTCACTCCAGGAAAGCGCTCACTTGGTCTACACTCCCCACTTTGGAAAATAACTCCCCCCAACACATTTGTTATTTATAGCCAGGTGCTGATTCTCCAGCAGGCAGCCTCCTGGCTCGGCTTCCAGCCCGCTGTTTGCCTCTCTCACCTCCCACCGACACACACTTGCTGCGGCTCAGAATTTCCTGAGTCATGGCTAGCCCCTCTTCCCTTAGTGCTGGCTGGACTCCTGCCCCCCTCTCCCGCATCTCCATACCCAAACAATGGCTACCTTCCTCTCTCCTAGAAACAGTGCAAGATCTCCAGTGAGAACCCAGTAGCAGGATGAGGCTGTTGAGTTACCAGTTGACAGAGCCACAGACACACTGAGGCTGATGTTGGGTGTGTTACCTCTTCCCAAAACACTTGACACACCATACCCACTGAATTCCAGGTAAGTACAAAATCTCGCTCCTAGGTGTCCCAGCATCAGTTCCTACCTGCCCCGCTGCACTTTGAGCCTCAGTGAAAGCAGCGCTAGTACTCTGTTGTTCTCTTCTAGATCTCTCCATTCTCCAGGAACAGCTTAGAGTCTTAGTTCAGGGCTTGTCAACCTTGGACTGCAGGTGCACTCATACAGAGACCAACTCAGGAGCTGTAGTCCACTGCCAGGGTGAAATTGCATTTGCTCCTTCCCTCAACACATATTCACTGAGGACTGCTGCTAGGAAGGAGGGATGCAAAAATGTGAATTAAGAATATGATCACTCCATAGAGGAAGCAGGGTCCTCCCGGGCATGGTCAGCTCCCCTCTTCCCTGCTTGTCCCACACGGTGAGTCGTGATTCCCCTGCACCGGCATCCAATTTGACTGATGCCTGCAGCCTCTGCTTGCTCTACAATTGCTTGGATTATGACAGTTATCTCTGCTAATAAAGCTCTCTTTTTGCTGCAGAGTTATAAATACATGTGCAGTGTGCATATGTGGGAGGAATCTCTAAGCGGTGGAGCCTTTCTAGAGCAGAAGCCATTCCCTGGCACCGGGACCCATAGCTTTTCTGATTCTCCTTCCCTACCCCTCCCCCAAAGGCTTGTTCTTGAGGTTTTCTTACGAGAGGGATTTACTCCAAACATGCCCAGTGAGAAAGGAAGACATTAACATCCTAGACGTTGGCCTTCTTGCCTGAGCCTGCAAATTGGATGCTCCATCATCAGCTTTCCTCTTCCAGGGGAAAACTCGTCTTGCTATCCCCTAGGAGAGGAAGGAAATTAACAAGGATGTCATATGACAGACAATGACCATCAGGAAGATGAGCAGCAGGGTGAGGGACTGGCCCCTCTTGGAAACTCAAGCCAGGCAAGTACCTTCAGCTAGACTGTTCAGCTGATAAGGTGTAAGAATTTTCTGGATCCTGGCTTCAGATTGGCTCAGCTCTAGCCATTGCAGCCACATGCAGAATAAACCAGTGGATGGAAGATCTTTTTCTCTCTCTCCTTTTCTCTGTAAATCTAACTTTCCAATAAAATTAAATAAATCTTTTTTTTTTTTAAAAAAGGGTTAAATAACAGCTAATAAAACCATACACACTTCTCTCTGCCTTGCATTTTGAAGTTGAATATTATTTCCTGGTGACAACTTCAAGGCAATTTAGAGGGATTCCTTATTTCTTTTTCAAAACTAGGTAGTAGCTCATTATGTGGCTATTGTGTAGCTTATCCATCTCATCTGCTGCTGCTATATGCTGCCCAGTCCTTACAATGATGCCTACCACATAGTTGCATTTCAGTGAATATCTGTTAAATGTATGACTGAATGTGCCTTTATGTGCTTAAAAAGGTAAGTGAAACATCACAGTTATATGGGAAAAAAACTGTTATCGAGGAAAAGGTGTTCCTGATGCCTTTACCCAAATATCAAGTCTTCATAACCACTCCTTCTCTTATTCTAATACCTCATGAGTTTTTGGACTCATTGATCACTCTGCCACCAGGGAAACGCATGTCAGCCAAAATACGCCAGAGCAACACCATTTTTCTTAGGGGAAATAAACCCCTTTGCTTCCTGTAAGAGGTGTTTTCTTTCATGACTGTTAGATAACAGTGTTCCAGTCATGGGTCCTGAAGGTATTTTCTTTGCTTCTTTGACACAAACAATCATGACCTAGCTAGAACCAAATAGAGATAATGCAAAAACAAACACTACTTTGTCAAAGTGGACAGAAACAAACACAGATTAAGGCCTCTGCACCACATATGACCTAACATAAACATTGAACTTGACTTCGCAATCGAATGCTGGACAAATTGTGTAGCTCCTCATGATACATTTTCCTTTTTCTATAATAATTGGATAATTTTGTCGATCCTTTCTAACTTTCTTATGAAATAGGTATTATTTGATACTAGAGGATTATGGAATGCTAGGCCTTGATGAATCTTGGGAATTCTCTAGGCAACATACAAATACAGAAGCTGAAACCTGATGGGTTTGCAGATTTACCTGAGTTCACAGCTAATTAAGATGTACAACACAATGTTTTGAGACACATTATAGATAGTAAAAGGGTTATTAGAGTGAAACAAATTAATATACCCCTCAGCTTCCATAGTTACCACACCCCTACCTACATCTTTTGTACCAAGAGCAGGTACGATCTACCTATTTAGCAAAACTTCCAAGCACAATAGATTATTGTTAACTAAAGGCCTCATGTTACACATTAAATCTCTGGTATTATTTGACTTCATCTCCCATTTTCTCCACCACTACCCCAACTCTGTTTGGGGAGTCACTGTTTTAGTCCCTCTCTGTAGATCTTTTATAAAAATTTATTCCACCTCTAACCTCATAAACATTTTGCATTATCTTTAATTCCATAAGACCCTTCAAGTAAGTGGGATGAGCCATTAGTTTTTTCTTCTGTGTCTCCCTTATTTCTCTTAGTAAATGTCGTCTTTGTTCATCCATGTGGTGGTGACAGGATTCTTTTCTTTCCTTTTCTCTTCTTTTTTTTTTTTTTTAAATATTTATTTAATTACTCGTGTGAAACGCAAGTTAAAGAAAAAAGAGAGAATCTTCCATTAGCTGGTTCATTCCCCAAATGGCTAGAATGAAGCCAGGAGCTTCTTCTGGACCTCTCACATGAATGCAGGGGTCCGAGCACTGGGCCATCTTCTGTTGCTTCTCCAGGCACATTAGCAAAAAGCCGGATGGGAAATGGATCAGCTGAAACTTAAATTGGCCCCCATATGGGATGCCATCATTGAAGGTGGTGGCATTATGTGCTACATGACACCAGCCCCTTCTTCACTTATCCTAAGACTGAAAAACACATCATCTCTCTCTGTCTCTCTCTTTCTCTCTCTCTCTCACACACACACACGCTACTTTATCCCTTCAGCCATCCTCACAGGCTGTTTTAATATCCTGGTTCTCATGCACACTGTTGCAGCACACATGGGGATATCTTTAAGATGTGATCTCATTTTCTTTGGGTCTATATCCAGAAAATGGCTTGTTGGGTCGTGTGGCAGTTCTATTTTTGTCTGAGGACTTGCACAATGGCTGGACCAATCGATGCCCCACCAACAGTATGCAAGGGTTCACTTCTCTCCAGTTTTGTTAGCACTTGTCACCTCTTAAGTACCCATTGTTAAGCAGGTATGGAGTGGTATCTCACAGTATTTTTGATTTGCATCTTCCTGATGCCTTTGCCTTTTTTTTTCATGTATCTTTTAGACATTCAAAGAAGACGTCATGTCTTCTTTGAAGAAATGCTTTTCAGGTCGTTTGACCATTTTAAATTATGTTATATATTTTCTTGCTATTGAGTTGTATGAATTCTCTATAATTTTGAATATCAGCCCATTATCAGACACATGCCTTGGAAACATTCAGTCTGTATGTTGCCTTTGTAACTTGATTATTTCCATTGTTGCGCACAGCCTTTTAGCTTACTATGCTCACTTTTTACTCGTTTTTGCTTTTGTAGTCGTGTTTTTGGTGCCATATCCAGACAGCTGTTGAGAAGGCCAGTGTGAAGGGTCATTGCCTCCATGCTGTCCTCCAGGACTTTCAAGGTTTCAGGTCTTACGTCACGTCTTTTGTCTTCTTTGAGTTGATTTTTGTGTATTATGTGAGAGCATGATCCAATTTCCTTGCTTGCCATGTGGAAATCCAGTTTTCACAATGCAATTTGTTAAACAAACCATCTTGTCTCTTTTGTGTCTTTTTGGTGCTGCCATAAAAAACTAGTTACTCAAAGGTAACAACTTGACCTAACAGTTAGATGCCAGGCTAGGATGCCCATCTCCCACATGGCAAGGCTGTCTGCAGCTCTGTGCAAATTTTGTGGTTGTTTTCTTATTTCTGTGAGTAATTGGAATTTCAGAATTGTGTTGAAATCTGTGTACTGCTTTATGCAGTATGTCCATTTGAACAGTAATTTGAGTCTCCGGTATCTTTCCATTTATTTGTATCTTTGACTTATTTCATCAATGGTTTATAGTTTTAGCATGTATGTTTTTAACACATTTTTGTGTTTATGTTAAAATTTATTCCTAAGCATTTAAATTGTTTTAGTATATACTTTTTCGTATTTATGTATTTCAAATAATTTAAAAAAATATAAAGGAGTATGAACATCATAGACTTTAAATTTTAAAATATTTTTCAGGGCCTGGCGTGATAGCATAGTGGCTAAAGCTTTCGCCTTGAATGCACCAGGATCCCATATGGGCGCCGGTTCTAATCCCGGCAGCTCCACTTCCCATCCAGCTCTCTGCTTGTGGCCTGGGAGAACAGTTGAGGATGGCCCAAAGTCTTGGGACCCTGCACCCATGTGGGAGACCTGGAGGAAGTTCCTGGCTCCTGGCTTTGGATCAGCGCAGACCGGCCGTTGCGGTTACTTGGGGAGTGAATCATTGGATGGAAGATCTTTCTCTCTGTCTCTCTTCCTCTCTGTATATCTGCCTTTCCAATAAAAATAAATAAAATCTTAAAAAATACATATTTTTCCACATTTACTTCATATATGTGTGAGCATATTTTCTTGAAAGCAAAGGTGGATATACTAATATCAGCTGATGTGGGACTCAAGATTCTAGACCTGAGAAAAGAGGAATATATTATTATATGCAGGGTATAATTCAGTGAAGACAACTTTTACAAATATCTACATACCAAATGACATCTGTACATTTTCTATACTACATATATTAGCTTATACACACGACAGAAACATGGAATACTTGTCTTTGTGTGTCTGGTTTATTTCACCTAGCATCATGATCTTCAGTTCCATTTTGCTGCAAGCATCAAGATTTCATTCTTTTTGTGGCTGAGTGATATTTCATTATATCTATCTATATATCACATATTTTTAATCTGGTCATCAGTCATTGTTAGATTGATTCTACATATTTGCTATTGTAAATAGGGCTGCAATTAACATGGGACTGCAGTTATCTCTTTCATATGCTTACTTCATTTCCTTTGGATATATTCCCAGAAATGGGATAGCTGGGTCATATGGCAGACCTATTTTTAGTTTTCTAAGGAATCTCCATAATGTTTCCCATAATGGTTGCATTAATTTGCATTTGTACCAATCATGTATAAGGGTTTCCCTTTTCTCTACATCCTTGCTAACATTTGCTATTTTTTGTCTTTTTGATAAAAGCTATTCCAACTGCTGGGAGATGGGGTTTCACTGCAGTTTTTATTTGTATTCCTCGATTGCTAGAGACACTGAGCATTTTTTAATGTATTTGTTGGCCATTTGTATTTCTTTTGAAAAACGTCTGTTCAGATTCTTTGTCCACTTTTTTAAAATTTTTATTATTTTTAAAGATTTATTTATTTTTATTGGAAAGGCAGATTTACAGAAAGAAGGACAGAAAGATCTTGGTTCAATCTTCAAGTGGTCACAATGGCCTGAGCTAAGGCAATCTGAAACTAGGAGCCAGGAGCTTCTCCTAGGTCTTCCACGTGGGTGCAGGTTCCCAAGGCTTTGGGCTATACTCTACTGCTTTCCCAGGTCACAAGCAGGGAACTGGAAGGGAAGTGAGGCCACCCAGGACATGAACTGGAGTCCATATGGGATGTCAGGGCTTGGAGGTAGATGATTAGCCAACTGAACCATCATGCCAGACCTGTCCACTTCTTAAATATTTGAGAAATTAATCCTTTATCAATGGTATAGTTTGCAGATATTTTCTCCCGTTCTCTTGGTTTGTCTCTTCATTCTTCTTATTCCTTTGTTGTGCAGAAGCTTCTTAATTTGATATAATCTCACTTTCCTATTTTTGTTTTTAAGGCCTGTACTTATGAACTTGTATCCAAAAAATGTTGGCTATGCCAATGTCTTTGAGTGCGTCCTCTGTTTTTCTCTGGCAGTTTTGGAGTCTTGGGTCTAATTGTTAGATTTTTTGATCCACTTTAACTTTTGTATAATTTTTTAATGTTATTAGTGATGTTGTTTTTCTATGATACGTCTATTACTGTTGAAAATCTATTTCTGTCAGATGTTGCTTCGTCCATTTTTAGCATCAGTTTTTACATATTTATGTTGATTATATCTTCTGAATATAATAACCTTTTATCTTAATGTCTCCAGTAGGACCTGGCACAATGGCTCAACTGGCTAATCATCCCCTTTCAAGTACTGGCATTCCAAATGGGTGCCAGTTCCTGTTGTGGCTGCTCTACTGCTTGTGGCCTGGGGAAGCAGTGGAGGCAGCCCAAAGCCTTGGGACCCTGAACCCACGTGGGAGACTTGGAAGAAGCTCCTGGCTTCGGATCATCTCAGTCTAGCCAGTGTAGCCACTTGGGGGATGAACCAGAGAATGCCTTTCCAATAAAAATAAATGTTTTTTTTTTTTTAAGTGTCTCTGGTATTAATTGATCGGGATGATAGTCTGCTGGCTCTGTCTTCAGACCAGAGAGTGTATACCTAAGAAGCCGTTGAACTTATCTGGACAATAAGATGCTGGACTCTATGTTTGGTATATGCTTGCAATGGGGGAATCTCAACTGAACTTGAACTGTGGTTATGCAACAAGGTGGAGGAATCCACCATGGTGGGAGGGTTTGGGGAGGGGTGGGGAGAATCCCAGTACCTATGAAACTGTGTCACATAATACAATGTAATTAATGAATTTAAAAAAAAAAAAAAAAAAAAAAATTCCCAGTCAAAAAAAAAAAAAAAAAAAAAAAAAAGTGTCTCTGGTAGTGATCCTTGTTCTATATTTACTTTGATAATTACTCCAATTCTTTTATGGTACTGGGCATATTGTGTCTTTCCTTTCACTTTCATTTAACTTACGTCTTTAACCCTTAGGAATGTCTTACATATAGATAAGATGGCAATATAGATAAAGATCTTGAGGTTTTATTCATTTTGACAGTATCTGCTCAGTATTTGTTCAGTTCACTCATATTCAACATATTTACTGATGTACAAAATCCTCCCATAAGAGCTTCTGGATCAACGAAATACCTCTGAACAATCCTACTGCTGACATAACTGCACTTATCAAAAAATGAGGTGTCAGAGGGGTGAGTTGGAAGACCTGCCACGTAAGCAGCCTGTGTTAACACAAGTTGGTTTTTGCTATCTATATCTTTTGTGAAACAAAGGAAAAGAAAGGCATTTTCAAAGTTTGGTAAAAATCATCTGTAGATGGCTGAACTGTTGTCTTGAGTGGTGTGGACTGCCTTCACTATTGATTAAACAGATTATCTCACATGATAATCAAGCTTATTGATTTTATGATACTTCAGCCTTTCTGTCTTCTTGTCTAAGGTGCATCTGCCTATTTTTCTGACTCCAACAAATTTTACTTAACATAGTTATATGCGCTATAGTTTTCAATACACAAACTTTTTAAAATTTATTCCTTTTTTTAATTGAAAGGCAGCTTTTCAGAGAAAATGAGAGACAGAGAGAAAAATCTTCTGCCTGTTGCTTTACTCTCCAAGTGATCACAATGGCCAAAGCTGAGCTGATCTGAAACTAGGAGCCAAGAGCTTCCCTTGGGTTTCCCACGCGGGTGCAGAGTCCCAAGGCTTTGGGCTGTGCTCTGCTGTCTTCCCAGACCACAAGCAGGGAGTTGGATGGGAAGTAGAGCACCTGGGACATGAACCAGTGCCCGTATGGGATCCCAGCACATACAAGGTGAGGATTTAGCCACTAGGCCAACATGTCGGGCCCATGGCTATATATTCTTGGTATGTAGTTAATAAATCATATTTCCTGTTTATCTCAGTCCCCCTCATCCTAAATTTTATGTCTGATCTTAATATCATTATATAAACAATCGTTCGATGTGTGTTTTCTTGGCATACAGTTCTTTGTTATTCCTTTCTCCTAACTTAATTTTTTTAAGGTTTCATTTATTTTTCTTGGAAAAGCAGATTTACAGAGAAAAGGAGAGACAGAGAGAAAGCTCTTCCACCCACTAGTTCACTCTCCAAATTGCCGGAACGGTCGGAGATGGGCTA